>NC_090944.1:81246737-82496737 GCF_040807025.1 Struthio camelus | reverse complement strand
AGCATAAAACACCTTTGCAGATTCAGCCACTGTAATAGCAGAATTTAATAATTACATGGTTGAAAAGTCCACACAGTAACAAAGTAAAAGTTCTAATTATTTTAAAGAGTAGTTTCAAAAGAAAATTAAAAAGCACCACTAAGGTACAGCAAGGTGGTCTCCATATGTGCCCCCCCCCTTTTTTTTTTAATTCAGAAACAGTACATTTCAGCACATTTAGTACCCTGCCAGCCAGAGGACCCATGTTTGAGGACAGTGTCAGACTCTCTGTGTCTGGCTTTTGCAAGGATTGCACACATTCTCAACGTTATGCATTTGGAATTTCTTAAAACACTTTCCTATTCTCAGCTTATTTGCATTCTTCACTTCCCAGCCAGCCAAATCCCAACAGGACTTGACAGCTTCAATGACAGCAGTTCCTTTTCACTTTCTATAGCATAACATAAAGAAACCACAGTGGTATTCAAATAGGATAGGATTCAAACATAGCAGTATTCAAACCTTGCCTCTTAATGTAGTACTTGCTTTCAGGATAAGATCCAGTCCTTCATTCCTTACAAACCTACTACTACTGAGGACTTCTGAGCTCTTTAAGTATAAAAGGAACATGTACTATCACACACTAGTCACAGATCAAAACTGAACTTCTGCAGTGGCAAATTAGGTTTCACTGTTAGACAATGTCTTGTTGGAAAGATAACCTGACATTGTATGTGTTTGATGTGCCAAAATGTAGGATGCTGGAAAAATAATGGCCCAAGGAAAAATTATTTGAAAGGCCCATTATAGGGCTGTGATATCAGCATGTGGCTCATTATGGAAGTTTCCCTAATGTAATTTTTTTTTCATTGTCATTCTTTTCCCGTTTAGGATCTCCTTCCTACAGTTTACTTTCATTCAGCTAGAACTGTATCTGCTTACAAGAATACAGTTTGTCCCATTTTGTTGTTACAGAAGTGTTTTGCACATTTCAAGACTTCTGATGGTATTTTTTGCATCTTGACTTCCTCAAAACTTTTCTTTTAAGCATTGTTGTCCCTACAGCAACTTCTTCAACAATTTCTTCTAGTTGTAGGCATTCTCCAAAGCAGGTATGTAATTACTCCTTTTGGAGACTATGTTATAAAGTGTGCTCAAAAGTCTGCCTTTAGAAAGGCAGCCTTTCTAAAGCAAACAGCTGAGTTGTATACAGAGTGCTCAGTGTCCCATCTCAGATTCACACCACAGACACTCCCAAAGCATTAATAAGTTCTCATGTTCAGTTACTAAAGGATAGCTACAGTTTAAATTAGGAGATACTACTTTCAGAAATTCTCTCCTTGCTATCAGCTAATCCTTGTCTCTTTGAAAGTCAGCTTGTAGTGCCGCAGGAGGGAGTTGATCTCTACTCGCAGTACAAATCACACTATGAGTAACTTCCCTTGAAAAGCATAAGACAATGATGTAAATGGTATAAAATGTTTCACAGCCTCTCTGCCAAACGTCTTTGGGATCTTCCAGCCCTGCTTTAATTTACAAAAGTCTTGAGCTATGCAGAAAAACAGCACATGGCATACTCACGTGCGGTCACCCTTCCCCACTTAGTAAGCCCTGCAATTAAGCAATGTTAACCAAACTCTCCTGAAATGCATTGATTTCAAGTTTGGCATATTTCTTTGCTTCTCAGAGTTTTCCCAGCCATTAACCTTCTACCATGACCCCCTCCTACTTTGGTTGCTTGGTAACGGATCTGCTTTAGCCACCTCATTGAAGAGAAAAGATCTATAAAGTAGAGGTGGGGATGAGAACTAGAGGCATCCTCAGGGCTGAAAGGGGTGATGCGGGGGAATGATTTTGGTTTTCATTTTGCCACCTTTCATTTAGCAAACAAAACCCACTGGAGGGAACTTTTGTCTAGTTGAGGTACAGGAAATATGTGGGACTGTCTCAAAGTGAGTTGTGGCTCTGCCCTAGCGGTACATAGAAGCCCCAAGAAAAGGAAAGACTTGGAAAAGTTCTCCAGTGGGAAAGGAGCCTATAAAGCTTGTAAGGCAGGATTCACCTTTCTACATACCTGTAGGAAGCCGATATCCTTTCAAACATCTGTGAACAGAGCAAAGACCTGGAGACTCATGCTATGTGGGCATTTGGTCACTCATTTTTGCAGAGGCTGGAAAGGAATTTACAAGAGAAGATTACGTTAATTATGCTACCCAAGATTTTGCCTTTCTGTATAGCAGCAGAAGACAGGTGTGGCTGTTAGGAGAAGAAGGCATGTTGGTTCATTACAACTGGAGGGTAACAGGAGTCCTGACTTGCAGTACGCATTGCAATAAAACCAGACCTCAGAAGGAAACAGATATAGGAGCAGGTTGCAAGACTGTAAGCTGGAAATATTCCAGGAAGGCTCTTTAAAGAGCATGGAGTCCACCAGACCAAGCCTCTAATTTAATTGATCCACACGGTAGAAACCACACTAAACTCATGCACTGAATGCTGACTATGCCTGGTTTTAGACATATAATAAGTGGCATATGCAATAGTATAGCCTGCTGTACTACATCCTGACAAGTACCTGTGCTTGTAGTTCTTGTGCATTGAAACCACTCAGAGAATGGATTTAGACATCTGGGTTCACAAGCTCAGAGAAGTTAAAATGTCTCAGCTATAATATTACAGACTTGCATGTAAAAGAACCTCTGCTGCTTATTGGTATAAGAAAATGTGATCGGTAAATTAATAGGTAATAAGAATCTTTTACTCATGTTTCCTTCAGAATTCAGAGAACACAATTGAAAAGCCTTTTTAAAAGGGAAAATAGAGGGAGTTGTGAAAGGGATATAGGAGAGAATGTATCCTCTGTAACAAGAGATGAATGTTTGTCATTAGTCTAATGAAGGGGCTCCAGAAACCTCCTGCAGCCCCCCATTAGTCTAACAGTTAGTCCATTGTATGCATATACAACACACAGCCACTTGTCCTTGCAGGGGATCACGTCTGGGGCAAGTCTGAAGGCTAAAAATGGAGCCATTTCCACATTGTCAAAGTTCAGATTTAGAGCATCAGGAAGATTTCTTTAGAAATTTTTGTGGTCAATACTTTTCTAAAATAACATATCAGCACTCCACCAAACTTTCCCCAGTGTTTTTGATTTGGGGTATAGTCTAACCATGATTTATTTCCATCTAACATTTACATTTCTGGTTAAAAGGAGAACAAGAATTTTCAAAACCTCAGTGTTCAGATTTGCATCTACCTCCCCTGGCTGGAAAAAGTAAACCACACTTATGAAGAGTGGGGCATTTTGGCTGCTTGTATGAGCAATACATGCCATAGTGAAGAGCAGGAAAACTGCAGGCTCCTGCCTTGGAAAGAGCAGAGGTACAAGGCTGTCATTTGGAAGGAAAATTTGAACAAGAATAAAAGGTGCATTTTATCTCCTGACAAAATCATTCATTTGTGATTCATAACTACATGGATACTGGTGTTGTAACACTTAAGAGAGAGTAGCAATTAAAATAATTGGTTAAAACACCCTCTTGTGCTGAAATCCAACTCTTGCAGAGACTGAGAAGCCAGTCAAATTTCTGAATTCAGTGGGAGAATCACAGTTTTCACCTGCATCATCATTTCTCCCACAGCACTTGCATTTCACACACTTGCAGCACAGTGCGGCGGTTTGTTTCCTGACCTGCTCGGACGCAGATGTTCGCAGGAGGTATAATTCTTCAGCGTGCTGTGCATGGCACAAGGAACGCAGGCTGGGGTCCAGAAGAGTGAGATGCAGCTGAGGCAATGTGCCAATATTGCATGTTTTTACCTGCTCTGACAGAGAGACAGATTTACAAACCACATGACCACCCTATGCATTTGGGGAAGTATCCATTACGTAATTCAGGGTGAGACTTCCTACCCATAGATATATGCGTCATCCCCCATCGTGTGGCCAACACGTAAGACTCTATGAATGAAGGAGGCCTGCAACTCATCTTGAGGGTGTACGCAGAGACTGTGTAGCACTTAGTCCTTGCACTAATCTTCTATTCATGGATGAATGTGGTTGTGAATAAAGAAGCAGGCCTGGCGAGAAAGCAATATGACATTACTTTTACAGTAAATTAGCAAACGCGTATCATAAACTTATAAACATATGCCCTTTTTGATTTCTGCTATTTGAATATGAAAGGCAACATCGAAACACTTTAAGCAGATCTTCCAAAGACTCAGTGTACTGTTCACTTAAAAGCAGATGGCCTACAGTTGAGCCTGCTTGTGTTAATTTAGGATAAAAAGAGAGGGAAAAAAACGGACATCTTTTGAAGGAGCCTCCCATAAGGGCAATAGGAGCTGCCTTTACAAGGTGTTACATTAAAGTCTGGCTTAGCTCAATCAGCAGCACATACGCAGTCCCACCAAAACAGCCAGGGTTGCTGCAGCAAGAAGCACAAAAGTAAAATATAGAGGAGAAAGAATTAAGTTAGCAGTGACCACAGAGTCAATTTTTATTTCATCAAGTAACAGAAATCAGACAAGTTGTTCATAATGTTTGCTCTAGTTTTTAAACTCATCAAATTTCTCAATCAGGAGATTGAGACCCAGCTGAAGGCCCAGTATAGTGAAAATAAATGTATTCCTTTTCCACAAGAACTGGAAATAGTATAATCTAAGACTGAGAAACCCAGCATCTGGGAGTGCTTAAAGCAATTCATAGTTTTGCTCCAGTCATATGACTCTGGACAAAGACTGCAGAAAAATCGAACTGGTCCAGAGGAGGCCTTAATGTTGGCTGAAATGCAATAAATTGAGCAATGATCCTTTGATTTATTTGTTCTCGTTCGCTATAGATGAATGACATTCTTTCTGCTTTTGCAACTGTTTGTCTGCTATTTGTCTGTAAATGCAAATTCATTACAATTCAATTCATGTTAATTGCATTGCATCTTTTTATATTAATTTTCTAGAATTTATTGGTTTACTTTAGAGGGCCTAAATAACTGAATTATATAGTTCCCTTTATCAACATTTTCATAGGCATTATCTTTCAGATGAATTTCATACAGTTTTAAAAGAAACATTTACTGCATTCCAGAAATATTGTTGCCAAAGAATCTAATTTAAAAGTGGAGGAAAACAGTTTATAATATGCAGATCTACTTGCTGCTTTGCACATTTCATATTTTAACAGCAATGTGAAATTGCATGAGTAACAAGAACGAATTATTTAAATGCAAGATAATTTTACTGAATTAAAGAATTATAAAGTTCCGTATTTCAGGTAGTTATTCTACAAGCTGACACTGAATAAAATTCTTAATTTGATCATATAAAATCAAAATGAAACTTTACTTACAATTTTAAAACTTTCAGGTTTATATGTGCCTATGTTAAGGAAGTGATAGGAAGCCAAGTTTATATATGTAAGTGTCTGGGAAATGAGTCAAAGCTAAGTTAGAAAAAGGACACTGTGGCCTGTTGTCATGGGCTGTTTCTATTAGTGAAAGTCAGCATTTTACATCAGACCTGCACCTATCTAGACAAGTATATGTGTGTATGCACATGCATACAGGATAGTGTCTGATGGAGAATTGTCAGGTGTTGTCCTAGAGATTTGAATATTGTTCTCTTTGCTTGGGGTTTTCAAATTTTGACTTTTCATTTAAGTTCTCGGTGATGTATCACCACTTGCCAGTCAAAAAATTGCTGATAAAATCCAGTGTCTAAAAGACCAAGACACAGCAGAGGCAAAAAGTTCGGAAGGACAGTCCCTCTGCTAAATTTCACCTACGTAATTCTTAACATGGTGTACCTCTGCTTTGGGGTTGGAAGCAGGCCATTGGTAGTTGAAGGAAGAGCAAAGGCAGTTTCACACCTCACAGGCACTATGGGGCCACCACTCACGTGGGCGGGTTAGAGGATGTAGAAGTGACCTGATTTACAGCCCAGGTCTTTAGCTTACAGCGGCAGTAGATCTTTATGTCTCAGTTCCTTGTTCGTACATTGCTTTTGAAAAATCGACCTAGTATATGTAATGACACCACGTAGGCAGATTATATAGAGGTACCTGATGAATAACTGCTTTTTTTTTTTGTAAACATCACTTTACTAAGTGACAGATCCAGGGTAAAGAGCTTGACATTTGCTGGCTTTTTGACATGTAAACAAACAGTTTTCCTGAAATACTTTGATTACCTGAAATCTGCGTATGAGTAATTCAGTAAAGTAACTTTCAGCTTGTGAATTGTTTCACGTATAAAGTCTGAGATGAGCTGACACACACACACGGCCAAATTTACTAAGGGGTTTAGACACCCAGTTACTCAGCTGCTTTTAAATCTCCTACTAGTAGTCTGAGACTACTGAGGTTAAACGCAAAGGCAAGCATAAGCACATACGTCCGGAATGGCTGGCCCTGCAGATGTTCACCTGTAAATTAGATTCCCTGCTCCTTAGCTGCCAAACACGGCAGGTCCTGAAAGTCTGTCAGGGCCTCTGCCTCTGCCAGCGCAATTCCACACTCACACACAGGTCTGCATCCGCTCACGGCTGCACTGGGCTGAGATGCTGAGGAGCATCCATCACGGTAAGCAACTCCATCGCTTTGCCACTCACAGCACCTCCAGGGCCCAATCTGATGGGTGCTCTTGGTACGCCTCTCCCAGACTAGTTGCCAGGAAAACATTTTCCCTGAAGGAGGCTATGAAATTTCAAAGTTTAATCCTCTCTTCCACCTGAGGGTGTTTGACTTCTGAGGGCACTAACTGGTAGGTTATGATATATTCTGGGAACAGTGCTCCTGATCCCTGCTATTAAAGTTGTCCTATTTTGCCTAAGAAAAGAAGGCAAAGAGACCTGGTGTGTAGGTCTGTGTAGTCCGATAAAAGAGCAGCAGTGATGCTTCTATTAGTAGAAAATTGCCAAAGATGCTTAATTTCGGGAGTAGTTTCGGAGATGTGGGTCCTGAATTTTGGACTGAGGTTTCCTATCATCGGTTGGATTAGATGGCTTTCTCCAACAGAGTCTGTTCCATCCCACTGTGAAATTCCCAGCTGGACCATCAATGCATTATCTTAGCTCCCTACCTAAGGTTATACCTATGCTATATATAGTATGCAGTGTGGTACAGAGATCTCTAAAATAGCTCTGGGACTGGAAGGGGTATAACAATGTCAGGATATCTCTCTCCCCAAAACGGTTAATCTTGTTGAGAGCACCATGCTAACCTCACTCTGCTGCTCCCCAGTAGGACAATGGCATAGCTCTGCACAGTGTTGCATACAAGCACCAGCTATTCTGGACGTAGCTGAGTGTTTCTAATACATTTTGGCATTTTTTGAATTTAGACATAAGTGCCTAACTAGCTATTTTAATTGGTACCTAATTAATTCCAGTACTGTATTTTCCCCATGTGACTGTCTCTGTCTTTGCATGTCTAAATCGTTCAGTACATCATATGGTGTTATTCTGTTAACTGTCTAAACAAATATAGTTTTTAATGGTCTGCTGTGTGAAAACTCATGTTTACACATTGAAACTTCTGCCTTTCTATTAGTAGTTTCTGCAGACATATGCAATGATTAGACTTGTCTCAGAAAATCAATACAAAGAGGACAGAGTCAAAGTGAATTCAGTTGGAGATTCTATGGTTTTTTTTTAATGAAGGAAAAAAATTAGTTATCAGGAAAATTATTTGTGCAACATCCTCTTGTACCTTCCTCTTCCATTGCCACTTCTGAATGATATTCAACTCTAGCTGATTAAAAATGAAAGTATACTGTTCTAATTCTCCCGCTACCCGTTTTCTGATAAACAAATAAATAAAAGCAGTGATATCGAGAGCCAGGATTGCCCTGTGGGTAGTCCATTTGGGAGATAGCTAACAACGCCAAGGGATTAATATAAAGCCCTTTTGATAAAGCCTATTACTCTCCAAGTGGTGTTGATAGAACATCTTCATGTAATTTAAAGTAGCATTCTAATTAAAAAGTATAAACAACTCCTCTGGAATTAATCTGTTCCCTCAGTGTTACCAACTTGTTTCTGCCTGGCATATGAGCTATAGACTGCTACTCAGTACTCTGTCTTGAAATATCTACTGCCATATTTTTCCCGAGGATATATTCCTGAATCTTCTTCCAAAGATGAAAATTAATACAACCAGCCAGTACAGAGCTGAATTTCCAGTTCAAGCAAGGAAGATGTAATTTGCAAGCATTCTGGGTATCATGAAATGGAAACCTGCGGAGCACTCTTATTTGATCTCCATCAAATTATCAACTGTTCATGACTAAAGCCAAATGAAACCTACACGGTTGCCACCAATTAGTCTGTTTTGCTCTCAGCCTTTTCTGAATCAGAGAAAGTACTGGAGGAATCCAAAGCTGCAATCTTTCATGGGTGCTTTTCAGATGACATCAGACAATGCTGTTCTGTTAAATCAGTGAACCTTTATTTCACTGCAGCCTTGCATCTAAATTTCCTCCACCCTTACTGTCTTATGAAAACTAGGGCCCAGGGTATATCTTACCTTTTTCTGGTTGCTTATACCTTTGCAAAATGACTATTCTGAAATTTTCTCAGCCGTGGAATTTTGCTTAATTAGAATTTATTTAGAAAATTCAGCAAAAGATGTTCAGATGTTTGTAAGAGTGAGGAAGAGATGTTTTGGCCATGTTAGAAACCAAATCTTCCTCTTGTAAAAATGAGAAATGGTAATGCTTCCATTCCTTGGGGCACAGGCGTTTGCTTCATTTTAGGGTTGTTTTTTTTTTGCTACTTCCATGGAAAACGCTAGATCTTGACATAATCTCAGATGATGTGCACTCAGTAAAAATTTCTGAGGAGGCACCTGCAGCACCTGGACACTCTGAGGCAGAAGCTCCCACAGGAGCAACGAAAGCCCTAGGCTCAGAACCACGAGGGTATGGCTCCATTGGCAAGACATTATGTCCGGTTGGGCTGAATAGTAAAACTAGCTAGCCTGGGGGTAATGTATGGTGACACAGCCATTGAGCTACCGCTAGTACCTATGCACAGTACTGCAGTGTGTTGTGCAGATGCGCAATTCCACTCTCGGTTCATCTTACTCATTTAGCTTATTTCTGAACTAACGCATCTGGAGTCATGTGTTAGCTCAGGAATCTCTAGCAATGCACTGAGGTGGGCTCACTTGGAAATTTTTGGCAGTTGTGGTCTCTGGTCCTTTGATTGTAGTCCACGGTTTCTTCCAGCCCTGGGGAGCTGCCTCTCTGCTTGCTCAAACTCAGGCAGCCAGGAGGGGGATTCAGCCCCAGCAGCACGGAGCAAAAGCTGGACCTACCCTGGATGAGGACGTGGAAGGAAACAGATTTGGACAAAGAGCCTGGAGTAAAGACTGAGTCTAGAAGAGGAGGAAAAAGAGAAGTGCGGGACAAGGACAAGACAGCACCACGGACTTATCAAGCAGATCACCTGAACTACACACGGCCATCGAGTGCTCTTTTTACACTCGGTGTTTGGCTGGAGAGCCTGGGGTCTGACCTGTAGAAGTATTTAGCATTCACAGCCGTGTCTGAAGTCAATAGGATCTGTGTTTTGAACACGTAAAGTGCTGCATAATGCTAAGTATTTCGCTAAAACAAACCCCAGTAATCTCAAGGCAGGCAATCAAAATTAATAGACACATTTAACCTTAATCTCTCTCTGTCTCATTTCCCAATCAATAAAATGGTGATATTAGCTACATCCCATGCACGTAATTCATCAACATTCATCAAATGCTCAACATACTGTAACAATGAATGCTGTAAAAAAGCCAACTATGACATTCACAATTCTGTATTACAGGCAGGATTTAAATAGGTTTAAACAAAGCCTGAAGACCTATCTTGAACAAAGAGATTAAAAACAAACGGAAAAGCTGCACATTGAGTGAACAGTATCTGTCCCATACACTGTACAAGGCGGCAGTCCTGTGAGTAAAATAACATAATCGTCTAATTAAATTATAAACTGTAAATCATATGCACTAGGAGTCAAAACAAGCCTGCCTGAAAATCTTACCTTTGGTTTATCCTGAAGTGTCAATGCTTGACTTTTCAACTTTAATATTCCTTTAACATGGGTTTGGTGTTTTGCATTCTTTGATATTTTGTGTGAATGGGAATACAATAATTTGAAGATGTACATCTGTTTTTATTGCTGTATAGTCTGCATGCAAAATCATAGTGTTTTGGTTGAAGTAGATGAGTAATGGGAATTAAGAAGAGAGTTAGAAATAGTATATATATATATATATATATATATATATATCAAGCTCCAATATAAAGTAAATCATAACTCTTTTTCTGCTTCTTGTCTTAGTTTAATTTTAGGAATTTCAATTGATAGGATGACATAGGTGTCATAGTTCATATGTGTGAAAGGAACTCATTTTCCAGTGAAGTTAGACATTTAAAAATACTTAGTTTTATGTTCCAGCAACAAAGATTTCTATTTCTCTCTCCTCCCAAGAGAATTTTTTACCTGCTGACACCTAGAAATT
Organism: Struthio camelus; assembly: GCF_040807025.1. NCBI lineage: Eukaryota > Metazoa > Chordata > Aves > Struthioniformes > Struthionidae > Struthio > Struthio camelus. The sequence continues at coordinate 82,486,239 of NC_090944.1, read as the reverse complement.
AGGCAAGAATTTCCTCACAAGTACAGTATTCCCACTTAAAACTTGCTCCCTTGATAGGTCTGTTTTTCCATCTTTTTTTCTTCCAAAATTTCTTTCTAGAGATCAAAGGCATTCTTTGCAACTGGAAAAATAAAGATTTATTGATTCACCTTACAGATGTTGTCTGTCTTCTTGTCAAGGCATCCATTTTTCTCAAACGTTCAGTGTAAGTGCATACCTGTTTCTCATTTGCAACAGAAACTAGCACTATTAAATGAATCTGCAACATGGTCGTTATAAGCAATTTGTTAGATAGGTCAGTATTCAAAAAAATATAAAATAATGTAAAGCATCCATGGCAGCAATGCAAGTTAAATGAGTCCCCCAATACTTTGTGTTTCAAATTGATATTCATGAGAATTAAGAAGTGACAGTTTTACCATGCAATTACAGTTATGACTTTATCTGCCTGAGGCTATTGAATATTTATTTTTAAAGTGAACTGCAATCATAAGAATTTATGGTTTACTATCTTTTTTTGGTGCTTAAACACTAGCCCAAAGTGGATTTATCTTTTAAAGTGTATTACTTTTGTTTTCTCCTTTTCAAAACTGAGGAGTCATTCCTAACTTTCTCTTTGCTACAAGTTTTATTTAAGATTTTGAAGGGCCTGTACAATGTCAAAGAACTCTGTAACTACACTTAAGAGAGTCATCTGCAAACTACCTAAGAAGAGCTGATCTTTCAGCCAGTATGCAGATATTTTTTATCAAGGTATCCAATGGGATTGCTCACTTGTTATTTATTCTCAGATTCTAGCTCTGGAGTCTTGTCCACACTAAAAAATTAATTTCTATATTTCAGCAAATGCCCTTTACCGCTGGATGCCAACAACAATAGTAAGCCAGCAGCATAGGTAAGATTCAGGCATTTACCCAAGCCTTTCAATGTAAGTGGCAAAAACATCTGAATCCTGTCTACTGAGCAGAATTTCCAGCTGCAAGTGCTAAAAAAATTATGAGTCAGGCCCCCTAAATCAGGACACATTTTTTTAAGCCTAAAAAGGAAAGGAGTGATTGCTTTTCGGTTTCTGACCTGGCAAGCTGCACTTGGGTCATGATTTCCTACTGTTCTCACAAAGCACGATGGGTAGAACTTGCTTTGCTGGATCTTGAGGAAGCCCTTTCTACAAGGTCCATACAATGAAACCGCGAGCCGGCAATACCATATTAAGCCCTCCGTTGTTGTACTGGTAATGCAGCCGCGACATGGAATGAAACGTATTTCTACTTTAGACAATGCCTAAGGACAAGAACAGCTCCAAAGAAGCCATCGGGACATATTGGGGACATATGTTGCATAAAAAGGATGAAGCTATTAAATAGCTCAGCATTGAGTGAATACCATCCATCCTATGCATCGTAGGAAGCAGTAGTTCTCTAGGGAAAACAACATGATCATGTAATTAGAGACTGAATCATAACCCATATGCACAAGGAGGTCAAATTAAGGTTGCAGAAGCACTCTTAATTTTGGAATTTCCTTGCTGCTCTAAAGCCTTGTCTCCAGTAGGCAACAGTCCCGTGTTCATTATCCCAGCAAAGCCACAACGAGGAAAGCAACCCTTCTTTGCCCTCACGAAGTTACACCAAAATAAAGGTGCTGATTCTTAACGCTGCGTTAGGGTCATCTAAGCCACCATAATGGTAAGTCACCTTTCTGCTGTGCAACCACAGCAATACAAAAAACCAGGCAGTCCAGACGTAAGGGTGTAGGTGCAGCGCCGGCCTTGGGGGACCCGGGGCCCGGCTGGCGGGAAGGGGGGCAGCGGGGCCTGCCCCCGCGCCACCGCCTCGGCCAGCGGGTCCGGCGCGGCGAGGCGGCTGGCGGCATCGGGACACGTGCGTCCGGTTGGTCACGGCCTGGCGAGGTCTCGGCCTGACGGCCGGGTCCGCCGTGAGCGCAGCCGGCCGAGGTGGTGGCCGTGGGGACCCCTGCGTACGCCTTGGAGGCCCCTTTTGGCTCCCCGGTGCGCCTTGAGAGAGACCCTCGCGGGCGCCTTGGGCAGCGGGGTGCCAGCCCGCTGCCCGCGCAGGCCCGGGGTCCTGGGCAGGGACCGGCGGGCGAGGGCCGGGGCGGCGGCGGCGGGCGAGGGCCAGCGGGGACAGGGGGCGGCCAGGGCCGGTGGGGCCGGGGCCCGCGGGGACGCTGTGGCCGGGCCCGGCCGAGGGCGGCCAGCGGCGGCGCCCGGCAGCGCCCGCAGGGGTCGCTCGCGCGGAGGCCACGGGCGCGCCGCGGGGGCCGCGGGCCGGGCCGGGCCGGGCCGGGGGCGGGCGGCAGCGGGGCCGGGGCCGGGGCCGGGGCCGGGGCGGCGGGCGCGGGCGGCACGCAGAAGCCCGCCGCGGGCTGCAGGCGCTGGCCGGCGGTGCATTGGCTGTAACTTGACACCGGAGCGAGAGGCCGAGCGGAGAGAGGGAGCGAGAGCGCGGCCGGCGGAGGAGGAGAGGCGAAGCCCCAGGGAGCGGGATGGTGACCACCTCCTCCGCCTTCCCCTCCCCTTAGCGCCGCTCCGCTCCGCAGCCGCCGCAGCGCCGGGGACTCTCGCCTGCCGCGGGGCCGGGGCGGGCGGCGATGGGGACGGGACGGACCCCCTGAGCTGCCGGGAAGTTTCCCCGGCGCGGGCAGCCGGAGCCGAGCAGGCGGATGGAGGATGCGCTCTGCCCGGCGGGCTGTGTGACCCGGCGGCGGCCAAGGCGAAGGGCAGGATGAAGAAGAAGCAGCAGCACGGTGGCGGCGGCGGCGGCGGCGGGGACTGCCCGGCGCCCCGGCCGCCCGCGGCCCCGCCGGCGGGAGGGGGCCCGGGCCAGGGCGGGGGCTGGAAGCGGCGGCGGCGCCTCTCGCTGCTGCCGCTGCTCTCGCTGCGCGACTACGGCTTCTGCATGGCCGCCCTGCTGCTCTTCTGCCTGGGCTCCCTCTTCTACCAGCTCAACGGGGGGCCGCCGCACTTTCTGCTGGACCTGCGGCACTATCTGGGTAAGGGCGGCTCGGCGCGGCCGGCGACTTGTTGCGAGCTCCCGCTCGCCCCCCCGCCCCCGGTCCCCCCGCTGCGGGGCTGCTGCGGAGCTGGCCGGCTGCCGGCGCCCCCCTCGCTCCCTGCCGGCCGGGGCGGCGGTGCCCGGCCCGGGGCGCGGGGTGGGGGGCAGAGCCCCGCACCGCCTCCCCCGCTCCCCGCCGTCAGGAGCTTGCCCGCGGTTTCTCTTTCGCTTCCCCCCGCGCACCTCTTCCCCCAGCCCAATTTTTAAGAATTAGGCCGCTTTCGAGGAGGCGGGGAGCGGGGGGGTCTCCTGCCGCCTCGGCCCCACGGTTCCGCGGCGGCGGCGGCGGCGAGAGGTGCGAGAGGTGGAAACGGGCCGGCGCGGTCGGACACGGCCAGCCCGGCTGGCGCGGGAAAGCCGTGCTCGTGGGGACAGAACGGGTGATAGGAGCGAGTTCCCCCAGCAGTTAATTTTGGCATAAGGTAAGAGTTCCCTTCTGACGCTCCCTCAAATCCGGAACAGATTTATGGCTTCGAGGTGGCTCTTTGTTTGCCTGCTGATCGTGCGCAGAGCTCGGTTTACGAGCTGCATCTTGCTGTCAGTTCAGATCTGAGTTTTGGAAGTCAAGGCGAAAGCCACACTTACTGCCCGCAGGTTACAAAACGTGGAAGTTCAGGCATAACGAGTCGGGTCTGCGCTTCTGTACTGCGTTCAAACGTGCGCGAGAGTCGTGCCGCAGGCGGTAGGAGGGAAAGGGGATTACAAATGGCACCGGTCCTCTCTCTTCGTGACAGAAGATGCCGTCGTAATATATTGCCTATATACATATATTTTATTTATATATATTTCATATATATCTGTCTAACATACTTTGTGAACAAAGCGTCCGTTAACGTGCTGCTGATTTGCTTCTTGAGACAAGCGTGTCCTAGCAGGACGTGAGCAGCGATGCTTGAACACTTGAGTTCACTGTGGTGCTTTTGCTGCTGCCTGCGTGACCTTGAGCGAGCTGCCCAGGCAGGCGCCCCACGGGGGCAGCAGGCGGGTGCGGCGCTCGGTGGTCCTCGTCCTCAGACCGTGGACCTCCCTAGAGGCAGTCCCACATCCACTAGGTTGCACATGGTTGTTCTTTGTGCCTCCTTTCCACACTGGTAAATGCTGCTTCCCTACTGAACAGAGAAGTAGCAAAAAACAGAGTAAGTATATCCTGAGGTCATGTAAGTACCTCAGACTGGCAGGACTAACTCAAACAGGGAACAAAAACTAAGGGTTTCTCCATATGGGGAGATTACTGCAGAATAACTTGAGTTTTTATCACTTCAGGTGATCTGTGTGATTTGCCTGTGAAGACAAGCTTTTCGTGTTATGCACTGTAGAAGGACAATCCGTAACAGGTGGTGTTAAGTTGCAAACTAAAATGCAGTATTTGAAGAAAAATAAGCTGAAAACCCATGTCTGTGCGTATTTTACGAATGTTTTGGGAATGACTCTGTGTGTCTGTGTCTGTGTGTGTGTGTGTGAGTGTGTGTGTGTCTGCTTTTCTTCAAAGGAAAACAATCCTGTGTCTTCAACTAACTGATAAGAGAGTATGGAGAAGACAGACCCAGGTTGTTCTGAGAGGTGCGTAGCAATAGGACAAGAGGCAAGAGACACAGCTTGCGAGAAGGGAAATTCCAGTGAGATATTTGGAAAAAAAATTCAACATGAGGGTGGTTAAATATTGGAATAGGCTGCTCGGAGAGGTTTGCGCGTCCTTGCTGACATTCACATCTCAACTGGACGAGGTCCTCTGCAACCCAGTTTAATTTGTCCCAGCTTTGTGAGGGACTTCCAGAATTCTTTGATTCTAGTGCAGATGGAGAAAAACATATATGAAAATTCTAATGAGAACAGAAAAAAAGAAGCTCTTTGAACATTATTTCCCAAAGAAACAGTGTATTGCATTTCTTGCTTCTGTTTTACTGACTTATTTTTCTTTTCCTTTCATGTTACAATTATAAGAAATTCCTCTGGTGAACAGGACATTGACACATTTTCGATTGAGGTGTAAGTAGGTTTTGTTCACAGTTGATTTGTTTTTGTTTGATAAAGATATGAGCCAAGCACATATCTTTGTTTTCTAAAAGCAAGGTTGATGCCAAATTTTTATTTTTAATTTTCTTCGAGGATGGATGTTGCTTGGCTAGTCTAGAAATAGAATCTGAGAAATACTGGGTTACACAGCTTCCCAGTTTGTGGTCTTTTGACTGCTTTTGAGGGATTCAGGAAATAAAACTAGGATCTACTGCTTTACCTACAGTAGCCAGTAGCTGTCTCTCTGCTGGAAAATCTTGTGAGGCCTGGCAGTCAAACACCTGGGAAGCCACTGGATCTAGGTGATTGGGTTACTAATTATATCATTTGGATTGGATGATTTTTGTGAGGTGCTCAGCACATTCAGGAGAGCCTTACTGTATGCATCTAAATGTCATGAGCCCATGGGGAAGGAGCGCCGTATACTTTGAAAATGGATTCTGGACACCAGCATCCCTTAGGAGAAAGTAGATAGAGATCTATTAATATCCACGCATCGATTAACTTCTGTACTTTACCTATCTGTTAGTACAGGAATTTCCTTTTAGTGCTTGGGTGACCAAGGATGCTGAGAAGACAAGGACTTGTCTAACATCCTGCAGCAGGCCGGTGGCTGAGTAGGAAGCAGAACCCTTGTGACTCACGTCCTAGTTGTGTGATCTCCCCAAAAAGCAACCTGTGCTGCTGCCTCTACAAATGAAATGAACATATTTTGCCTCACTGCAGCGGTGCATATTTGTATGCTAGTTTCCAAAAGTTATTTTATATTTTCTTGGTGTACAGGATCACTTGGGCTGTCAAAGGTTATCCATGTGTTTGACATTGTTAAAGAGTTTTTATACTGAGTGCAGGTTTTGTGAGAATGGTGACATACTCCTTTGGGTATCCAGCCAGCAAGGTTTGCAAATTGTGCACCTATAAACATCTCCTTTTACAAGTGAATTAAAGTGATCTAAAATTGAAAGAGTTTTCATGTTTGCATTAAAATGGTCATGGTTGGTTACTTAAGCACCTGAACAACTCTGTAACCAGGTAGCCCCACTGTCTTCCAGGAGACTAACACAAGTGTTTGGAAGAGTAGGCGTTGGGTGTCCTATACTGCGTCCTGTGTGACAGATTGACCAGTAAAGTTTCGTGACGTTAAAAAACATTAAACTTTTTTCCCCGGAAGCCACAGATCCAGTGAACAGACAACTCCTTCCTTCCAGTCATTCCGAGCCACAATTTATGCTGTGAAAATTTAAATTCCCAAACAGAAAGAAACAGTTCATTTGCAGATCATGGCTCCAGTGTGGGACTTTTGCAGCCACCGTTGTTGCATTTAAAGCTACAAGAACCAAAAAAGAGCAGACCAAAAGGAAAATTAATTTCTCTATTTATTTACTTTGAGGCCTTCATGAGGTAGGGGATCGTCTTGTCTGGCTTTGCTTTTATTTGCATCACAAGTTTCACTACATTGTTCATGGTTAGTTACGTTACTCAGGAGGGAATGCTTGGATGTTTTTTGTCTGAGAACTTGAAAGAGCGTTCATAAGTAGCAACACCAAAACTTCAGTAGAAATCAGGAGATCAATCACACCTGCATCAGGCAGGTGTGTGCGTAAAAGAAAATGTAGGCAGTGAGAAAGCAGTGGGCTTGAATAACTTTCATTTTTTTCTTAGACCTGCATCACACACTGTGGAGGAGGAGGAATAAGTTTATTTTCAAAGGAATTAACAGTGAAGATTTGCTAGTTAAAGCAAATCTTTTTTTGCTTTGCATAAAAGTTTTCATTTGGGGGGGGAGGGGCCAAAGATGACTGTATTTGCAGAATTTTTAGATAATTAGTAATTTTTTTTTTCCTGGACCAGCTTCCCTGGTTTCTTGTTCGTGCATCTCTTGTTTTGTCTAATTGCCACACAGATTGGGAAGAATCTTTTGCAAAAAGGTTGTGGCAGCTTGCAGGGGAAGAAAGTAGCTATATGCAGTATTTCTCCTTTACATTGCCATCTTTTATCTCTTGCAAAATAGGAGCAGAGCCATATGGGGAAAATGGGAGGAGATCAGTAGGTGCGAGGCTGTGCTGAGCGTTGTTTTTTGTCCTGTGCTGACTTCAAGTTCATATTGGTTCAGTGGAAAGGTCTGTGGAAAGCTGTTGGTTTCTGCTGTCCATTCTGGCAGTGGTTCCCAGGAACATGGCTCAAAATCTGCGCTGTTGTAATGCCATTAGGATAGATCTGGAGCACTGGTTTTCAGTGTGTAATCTTGGACATTTGTGGATTATGTCTAAAGAATCTGTGAAAGCTAATAAAACAAGCCTGTTTCCAGCAGGCTTAAATTTGCTGTATGGGGGTGCATACCAGTCCTGGACAATCTATGGGGTCCAAAAAATAGGAAAGTTTAACACTTGCCAATTTTCAGTAATAAACTAGAGCTTGGGACTTACACAACATCTGTGAGGTTTCACTTGCTGATTTTGCCAAGGTAATACTGTCTCCCTGATCAAAAATCAACTCCCAACAGTTGAAGGAAGTGAGAAAGATCTCCTGTAGCCCTTAAGTCTTGTCCTGGGGGTTTAGGCGAGGGCACTAGGGACTCCTGAGACTGCAGTGTTCTTGAGTTGCTTTATATTTCCCTGCTTTAGCTTATGAAATATACCTGCTTCAAAATACAGACGTGAGTATTTCCAAGGGCTGGTAGCAACCCTCTAATGGCCAATAAAAAACAAATCTTTTGATCTTCAGTGTTCGCAGTGCAAACTTTTTTTGTGATGGTGTTTGTGTCAGTTAAGCTATTTCCCCGTTGAACTGCCTGGGAGACGGCCAGCAAGTACGGGGCTGATGTCAAGGGTCTGATTGCGTGTGGAAGCTACCTGTCCCTTGTACTTCCTGATGTGAAACAAAAGACTGAAGTGGCCAGTTGTGCACTTTAAACAATCTCTAAATTGCTCCCTAGACTCGCTCTTCGTTTCATTGGAAGCTCCGGAGTAGTTTGGCCAGGAGATGTACTCGGTAGGCTTAAAGTTGTCACAACAGCAGTTATGTTTGTTTTGGACACATGAGGGAATATAACCACAATTTTGTCAAATGAAGAAGCAGAAAGACGTTTTGGTTGAATTTTTAGGGACGCTATAACAAAACTGTGCAAAATATTTTAAACTAAACCCAAAGCAAAACTGTTTTTTTTTTGGGGGGGGGTAGAATGAATTGGCTGTATTTCAGTAGGTTTTTCTCTGAAGTGTCTTTCTCTTTCCTGTTAGCATCTTAAGAGAGGGACAGAAAGGGAAAACTGACTATCCAAAGGAAACAATAAAAGTGACTGACCGTGTGTGGTATGCTTTTATGCCTGAACTGTAGGAGGGGAAAAAAAAACAGCAACTTTTTTTTTTTTTTTGCTTTTCTTCCAATATTGCATTTATATGTAAAATAATGGAAAGTGCAGCAAGCTTTTTTAAGCAATAAAAGCACCTGGAATGCTTCATCACAGGCAAATAGCATGGTGCTTTTTTCTAGTCAAAGGCAGCATGGTCAGAAAGAGTTGTCAGATCCAGTTTTGTTCTGTACATGGATCCTGAATATGATTTTTCACAAACTGTCCATCTTTATTCAGGTATCTGTTGTCTGAAATCAAACTCCAGCTTAGGTATCAGGTGTTGTATATATGCCCCTATGTACGTTTTTCTGTGTTTCGTATTGTCGACTTTATCTGTGACTTTGAAAGGATTAATTCACTTCCTCACCTGAGGGAGTATTGTTCCAGCTTTTTCAAAAACGTGCTTGATTTTGCGTTAGTATCAGATTATATGGTAGTGTGGTATGTGCACCTGTAGAAAGAACAGTCTACTGGTTAAATGGGACGCTACGCCTGGATTTGGGGAAGTGAGGGAGGCTTCAGTTCCCTTCTCTGACAGAGTTCATGTGACGTGGGAGTTTGTATGTTATTTCTGTCTTCATTTAATAGTCGTTGGCCTAAAGGACATTATGAAGCTAAACATGTAGCAGAGCATGATATTCTCAGTTTTTACAGTGATGGTAGCCATGGAAATACTTGAAGGAAAAAGATATTTTTGATAAATCCTCTTGTCACTGCAGGATTTTGGCCATAGCAGAAGAGATGAGGCAGATAGTGAGTGTTAGAGCGGAGCTCCTGTGCAGGCTGAGGCAATGTCAGTGCTCCTGCTACTTTACTTTTCTTTTAAAGCTTTCACTAGAGTTCGTTAACTCCGTGGTCTCTGCAATTTTACTTCACAAGTTACTGCTATAATTGAGCTCCAGAGTCTGATCAAAGGGCATCATTTTCTAACAGGTCTGCTTGTGAGTTCTTATAGTGAAGATTTCAGTACAGGAGAATGTAAGCGGGTCACTCACTCCTTGTTTTGTAGCGGTGCTGCTTAGACTTCATTTGCAAAAACAAGTGAAAAATACAATTTCTTGAAGTCTCTTCACCTCAAGTGAATGGGGCAAGCGCTTCATGCTCTATGAGAGAATATTCAGCCAAAACAAATTGTGGCTGTCGCAGAGGAAGTAGTAATTGATGGACTTGTTCTCATATTTTCATATGAAATTAGGCAAAATGAAAATTGCTTTTACTTAGGGTTTAACAAAGAATAATAAGTGTTAAAGGCAGCCAGAAAGGGAAGCTCGCTAGCATAAGTAACTCATACAAAAGCTTCAACACATAATACCCTATGGGGAAAATAAAGCCTGTCTCAGTTTTTTCTAACTCTAGTAAATGATCTGAGATTTCCTTCTGTGCTACCTCTGTTGCACTGATTCCTGATAAAAATAACACTTTATTTTGAAATTCATAGCTCATGGCTGTGCAGTTCAGAATCAGCAGTGAGAGTTAAGTGGAATAAAGGACGTCCGTTTTCCATTTGGTATTTAGATACAGGTCTGCATTGTCAGAATTTATATAACATGATGAAGATAAAATGGAGCGACTTGATTTTGGGTGGGAAAACTCTGTAAAATGGTTGAACAGATGAAATAAAACAAGATCCAAGGACACAAAAGCTTGAAAGAGAAAAACACAAACTGGGTTAAAAGAAAGTGAATAACTCATTTGTTTTTCATATTTATTACTCTTTTCTGGTATTCTGTTTTACCTTCTGTTTCTGGGACTTGGTACTTTCTTCTTGTGATCCCATCGTTAATCACAAGAGAGGGTTTGTAATCACTTTCCTGTCAAGCTGGGAAATTTCAGTACTCAAGCAGTACTCACTGGGAGTACTGAAATCACTTGAGTGCTTTTTGTGAAATATTTCAGACTTAAATTTTCAGACTTAAATTTTTGGCACTTAAGAAATACGGAGTCCTTCTTTTCGGTTCTTATCTTAAGCTTTTGTGAAAGTACTGCTGTTAAGGTCTTACTCCTGTGACCCATTTAAGAAGAATGCCAGTGGTCATTTTGGTCTAGTAGCTGTTCCTCTATGCAAGGATAATTTTGCAGATGAGTTGTAAGAGTTTACTACTTCATTTTGGATGGAGGAAAAAGGTCTATTTATAGTTTTTTGGAAGTTCTGACTTTGCACCTGCTGATGACCCCCCTGCGAGTGCTGTTTTGTATTGCAGCATGCTGCGTATCTCCGCTTTTATGAAGTACAGCCAAATGAGTGAATAGCTGCACTGTGTGTTCATGTGGGTTTGTACGAACACACTTAAGAAAATAAACTACCACCCTGTTATTCAGGACAGATAATTTCTAAGGACCAGTTCTAATTTTATTGTCTACAATGCTGGTCTAATTTACAGCCAGTTCTAATTTTTTGGCCTTTACTGAAAAATTGGGAAGGGGTGGAGGAGAGGAGAGGTCCCCTCTGGCCCCCAGTTTTATATTGTTTTACTTTGGGAGCAGTAAGTTTAGGAGCCAGAAATTACAAGGGTCCAGAGTATATGGTCATTCTTATGATGGGGGCAAGAAAGGACAGAGAATCCTTTGGAAGTTAATGAGAATTAGGTGCTGCTTTGGATTTTGGAATAAGGCTGGGATTCATATCCCAGACTTTATATATTCAGTAAAGTTTCTGCTCTAAGCTAGCTATCATGTTTTCCCCTCTTCTTGATGAGGAGAGAGAGCCACTTCCACTTCATTACAGCTTATGATAGATGTCTAATGCAAGTATGATCAGTCTTCTCCAGAGATGCCAATTGTCTGTTGCCTGTTGCCATTAACTTGAAAGGCAGCGCAGGGCTTGAGTACCCTGCTGCTGCCTTAACCTCTGCCTTCTTTCCCTGGCCAGTGGAGTTGCTTGCTTATAAGACCTAATCCGACCAGGGCAGCAGTGGCTCAAAAGCATAAGCTAAAAGCTTGGGTTTTTTTTGTTTTTAACTTTAAAGAGAAGGTTGTGGAAAATGTTGACACATTACTTTTCACCAAGGGAAGTTTCACCATCGTTATTGGTGAGCAGGCAAGTAGATTTTCAAACATAGCTTATGTTTATATAATGAGGCATTTGTTTTTCTTTGTTTCAGAATCTGGGTTAGATGTTGTTTTGAGAATGGAGGGGTGGATAGGAAGTGGAGAGCAGTTATTTGACTGAAATTTATTTTACCCCCTTGCCCTTCCGAGTTGCAGTGGGGGAAGCAGACCTTGTTGAGTGAAAAATAGATGCATAAGGCTTTGTAAGAGTGAAAAATAGATGCATAAGGCTTTGTAAGAGTGAAAGCACAATGATTCAGTTTATACTATGTTTTCTTAGTACTCATACTTTAGAAATAGCCATTTGCACGTTTGCTGAAGTTTTTCTTATCACACTTAATGTTCAGAGTAGAAATCATCATTAGACTGGGATGGAGATTTTGGAGCCCTTGGGGGTTTGAGTAAAGAAGCAGTGCAACTTCATCACACCAAAGAAGTATGTTTCAGTGCCCCTGAGTGTGTTCATTTAAAAAAAAAAACCTCTACTGGTCAAGTGGATAGTTGGTTCAGTTCAGTGTATGTGACAGAGGAGATGCCAACATAACCTTGTACTTGTACAACAGCGTCACTAAGCTGCTAAAAAATGATAACTCTTTGAGGGTAGAGGACACCAGCCAGATCAGAAGCTATTGATCAAAGGGATTTGACTCATGATTTCCAATTTTTTCTCAATTTGGAAATCTCTGAACATATTTCAGGGTAATGGTGCTCCCTATCTAATGAATTTAAAGCTTTTAACAGTTGGCTTGGTATTCTTGATATATATATTTTTCTTCTTGTCAAACTATGATAGTTCACAGACTACTGTAGAGGTTTACTGTCCAAAGGAGGAATTAGGCATCAGTTAGAGTCAAAAGGAAAATGCAACAGCAAAATATCAGTGGGATGATTTTCAAAAAGAAAAAAAAAAAGAAAGCTCCAACAGATAAGAAGACATTTCTGCAAAAGAATACAAGTCTTTGTGGCTTTCCTATCCACAAAAGACTTTTTCTATTGCCGTTGTTTTTGTTTTAACTTCTGTAAATCTTTTTGTTATACTGTGAAATGAAGAAGATAGATAGCCACAGAAGTGTTCCAGATCTTGGGAATTTCAGTAGCAGGTGAGAGGGTGTTTCATAACTTTTTTCCATGAGCCAGGGTACATAAAATACCATTTGGATTGATGTTTTTGCTAGCTTGAAGTTTAATAATAGATATTTCTGAAATACATAGAAGAAGTTTGGTAACAGTTGAGTAAGTAAATATTCATAGCTTTTGCCTAAATACATTTTTTAAAGCTTTGTGAAACACACTAGAACTGGCTCTTTATTTGTACAGCATCTGTGAAGTGGAGTATCACCTGGAGCAGCAGGTGGGCTGCTACGTGTTTCCTTTCCTGTCAAGTTCTGTCCTTTCACCTTGGCAGATGATGGTAGGCCCCTTCTGTGCAAATGTGATGAGACTACGTGTGGATGTTGCATTCGGGTTGGGCAATATTGTGCCAAGAAGACAAGTGGTGCAGGGCAGAAAGGTATCTTTATGATCAGGAGGAATTATTTGAGATTTAGACTACATATGGGATGTGTATAAGGCCCTGACTCATTCTTTCAAACTCTAAGTGCTTCCCTGAAGGGCCCACATTTGGTTCCCTCTGTAGTCAGCAGACAGAGGCATGGGTATCTCCAAAGAGCAATTCAGGCTGCCCATGTCTTTATAACAGCTAAGCCACTGACTTGGGCACAGAGAAATGCTTGAAGTTTGGTGGGAAGAATCTGGGTCACCATGGTGTTTATTCCTAAAAACATTAGTAGATAACCAGGGGAAGGCTTCCAAAGAGAGGGAGGAGGGGGCAAAGGAGAGTGGGAGTTACACTAGCAAGACTTTTTAGATTGGTAGGTCACTTCATGTCAGTGGGTCATTGAAACCTCCGTGCTTAGGATGCCTGAAAATAAGACTGTATAAAGCCCTGGAAAAATATGCCACAGGGAATATCTATCACTGCTCAGTGGGTGGATTTGTTGACCTAATATGTTTATTTCGCCCTAAATTTTGCAGTTCCCTGGAAAGGGTGTGCAACAACAGTTTTAATATAGTCCAAAATGTTGCAGCAGATATCGTAAGGCAAAGGCTGTGAAATTGCTGACTTCTCAGATCCTTTCATATCTGCAGCTGATTGTTCTCTTTCAGCAGAACTCTCCATACAAACCTACAGATTTCTTTTGTGTTGCCCATTGGGGAATATCACAATAAGTAAATTATGGTGAGAAACAAAATAGCAGCAGCGAAACCCTACCATTTGTGTGTGTATGTTTTTTTTTAATTCTAGTTGTGTTGTTTTGCTCATGTTCATGTTTTGCTCATGTTTTGCATCTGTACAATAGGCAAGAGGAGGTAGCTGGATACGTGAGTAATTAATGGCAGCAAACGCGTTAGTTACTATTAGGAATAGGTATGGACTGAGAGCCAAAATCTGAGGATGTGCTGCCACTTATTTGCTGGGGCAGCATCTAAACCAGAGGCAGTTTGGGAAGAAAGAGAAGGTTGAAGTTTTACGAAAATCAAGTAGTTGCACTAGATACGCTTCTCATGATTGTTGAATAGTTGCCAACCAATTTAATTTTCTGACAAAGCTAAGGGGTTTTCAGCCACCTTCTGGACAAGAGAGCATGTGAGAGGGAACTCCTTTGCAAAGTAGGTGGTTATTAAGGAGTCTTTTTCGGCCAAGTGTGTGTCTGTGCGTGTATGAGGGAGCGGGGAATCCAAGTAAATATGGGGTAGTGCATAGTGCCTTTCTGTTGCTGATTCTTAAATCACTTTTGAGCTGATGGAGGTTCGTGTTAGGAACTGGATAATATTACCACTCCTTTGCATGTAAGTAGCCAGTCTCAGAAGATTAATATAATAAAAGTTGAAGTATTAACTGCCTCTTTCTCTAACTGCAAGCTTTGTACATTGCCTCACTAATAATGAGCACAACTAATCACTTGCTTTCATTCCTTTGAGAATATTTTTCTGGTGAGTCAGTAAAATTCAACATCAGTTAGTTAATCTTCTAATAAACAGCTTGTTGTCTTAATCCTGGTGTGTTTTCTCCTCTCTAATTTTGACTCCAATGCTTCTCTCTAATCAATGAGGCAAACTTTGGCAACGCTCTAGGATTCTTTATAGCTCAGCAGTCGTCTCTTTTCTAAACTATGCTACATGGAAACAGCTGACAGTTTCAATTTTTTCCTGGAATGTTTTGGTTATAAATGTTAAAAGCTGAAAGATTTTTAAATGGCATGTAGTGTCTTTCACCTTCTGACCTCAGCTCAAATACAGCTGAGGTTGGCAGTATTTGGATCTTATTACTGTCTTGAGGTGTTCAGTGGCGTGCATGCAGTAAGTTCACCATGCAAGTACTTGTGATATCATTGCTGATTTTGCCACTCCTTTTGACTTTCCTGGCCCAAGAATAAGGCATGTCAGGCCAGAGTGTGAGCATATACTGGCAGTGGTGGATCTAATGGTTTTTAGCTGGAGGGGATCTCAAGCGTCAGATGCGCTTTCCTCCCCGTTCCAGTGTGTTGTGGTGCTGGTACATGCCCTCTCCATGCTTGCTGCAAGAGGGAAATAAGATTCAGAAAGATTTTACTGAGAGCGATAAAGCTTGTGGGGGAGGAGCAGACCCGACTGTCCCCAGGGTGAAAGCTGCCCCTGTGTAGTGTTTTTGTTTGTAGTACACCTGCCTTGTAGGTAGAGGTGTTTGTTTTGGAGCTACTGTGTCAGTGATAAGTACATTTCTTACCAAAAAAAGAAAAATTCTTGGGAATTTCCTGCTAGGTGTCATGTACCGAAAAGTCTTTCAGCTTCTGAAAAGGAGCTGCCGAGTGTCCTCCTAGTGTCCTCTTCTCTCTTCCTCTCTACTGACCGGAGAGTACAGCTTTCTGTTTATCTTCGTACAGCAGTTTCCATCTAGTGCTTCAAAGAGGAAAGTAAATATTAACACTTTCTTATTTAAGGGGCACGGAGAGGCCATGCTACTTGCCCAGTGTCATTTGCCTGATCAATAGTAGGATTAGGAATAGAGCCATAATTTCCTGCACTCTTTGAAAGGCAAGGATTTGACTGGAAATGCATGCAGCGTGTCTGATAAAACACCGATGCACAGGAAAACAAAGACCCTTCTGTTTGCCTTCATCTTAGCACTTACCTGGTGTAATTTGAGTTTGTACAATCTGTAGGGCGCATATCCTCCCAGCGTTCCTGAGAAGTAGTGAAGTTATTCTTATTTTTCTGATGGGGCTTCTGAGGCACAAAATAGTTCAAGAAAGTTTGAAGCCAAGTCTACCAAGCTGTGGAGCAGCTTTTCACACAGCAGACGGTCCTTCCCGTGTGGGTATGGAAACTGGCATTTTCCTCTCTGGGAGCAGCAACTTCTTAGAGTCTTTCCTGAGCTTGTTCCTGTCAGCAGGAGTAGCCTGCTCCTGCAGAGCCATACATCACACTCAAGACTCTCAAAATAAAAGGGAGATGTGTGGGAGGGAAGATTGCGGGGAGAGGAAAAAGTAGGGTGAGAAAAGGACAGGTTGCTGGGTAAATCTTTCCCAATTTAAGCTAGAGGAGCATACCTTTTAATGCATTCTCCTTAAAGTGAGTGAGTGAGAGACAGAAATAATACTGGGGGAGCCGGTAAGCGATAAATGGCATGTTAAGGAGCCTATTCCCACGGAAAAGATAATTGGAGTATTTTTTGCTGCTTTCTGTAGCTGTCTTCACCCCTCTGTGTAATTTGCTTACCAAAACCTTTACTGTGGATGGGAAAAATTGTATATGTGGCATGGGTAGATATTAGCCCTTTATGTAGCCTCCAGAGTTTAAAAGCTGTATGTTAAACTTCAGAAATGTTTTCTTAAGTTACTTATGCTCAAGACAGAAACGTTTTTAATGCAACGCAGCTCATAATGTGAGGGAGTCAATGAGGGTTTCGTGCAAATTTTATCCATTTATGAGGCCTTGTGACCATTTTTGGCTAAAACTTTACATCTGCAGATTTCCTTAATTCTGAGGTAGCCAGTTGCATTGTTTAAGGAAAAAAAGAACAAATAGGAGAATTTAGTTTCTCATACTAACAGGTCATTACCATGTTTCAAGGAAAAAATAATTATGAAATTTTAAGGTAGATCAGTTAAATGGCTTATGCTGCAGTTCTTCACTTTTACAGCATGATTACACTGTGGCTTACTAAGTATGAAAATTTTCTATTTTCATGCAGATTACTCTGGATCCTAAGTCAAGCTTGAAATTTCATTTCTGTAAGAAATGAATGTGATGATCTCGGACTAGTCCTCTGTGAATATGGTTTACATCAAAGAAAGAAAGAAACTCATAGTAATTCAATGCATAGTTAAGTTCAAGTTAAAAATGATGAGTTTAGCTATTCCATTGGAATATGGCCCTGGTTCAGTATATTTCCTTACTCATACTCTATAAATAACATTGTAAGTAGGGCTTGCACTCTTCTCTTTCTCCAATCATCCATGCTTCACTTTTGTTACGGACTGTTTGCTCTCCTGATCCCTGACCTCACACTGGTTCCTGCTCCCTGGCCAAGCTTTTACTAATCTCTGTTATTTGCTGGGGTGGCACGCTGGGGTGGTGAATGGTTCCTGGATTACAGAACCAAAAATTTTTCATTCACAATGCAACATGACTAGATAGATGTATTAGTACACAGCAATGTACTGTGTTTCGCTCACCTAGCACAGAGGCTTGTAATACTATAACGTTCACACCTAGAGTTTGGAAAATGTTGCTGCTCAACTTGGAAAGAAGGTTAGAGGGAGGAATAAGGAAGAGGAAAAACATAAGCGTTCTTTCTCTTTCTTTCCTTAGCTCTGTTTTTGGACGCTTATAACCGAGTGACGTTAGCACTAACATCAGAACATTATCGTGTTCTAACTCCTGCAGCTATACTTTTGCATGTATAAACAAAGAACAGTTTATTGAATGAATAAACTTGTGAAACATTTTTTTAGTGCTTTTGAATGTATTGGAATGTCTTTGACAAAGAAATTTGCTTTACTAGCTTAAAAACTCTGGAAAGTAGAGGAGTTTAGAACTGGGCAGGTGTGCGTTAGGTGACTAAAAAGTCAGAGCTTGCACTAATGGTTCTTATGTGAGCTATACAAATTTCACTCTCTGTGACACAAAAGTTACGTTCCTGCTGAGAATAACAGTTCAGTTGGGCCTGATTTTCTGTATCTAGAAATAATATGGAGTGTGTGAGCAGAGCAGGTTTAGCATACTGTTCTATATTAAAATTTCTTAGAATTTACATTTCATCATTTAATATTGATGCATTTATGCAACTCTATCTTTGGTTTATTTTATCTGAGAGTTTAATCTGTAGTGACATATTTATTTTTTGTTATTATTTTTAGAAGGAAAGTCTGCTAGGTTTGTTTCTTCAATAGTCATTTGTTTTCCTGCATGTTTTTGAGTATAGAGTGCAAAGCTCAGGCTCTGGGTTACAGGACTTTTTACTTAATAGAAATAAGAGGCATTCTGCTTCTGGAAAAAAGCAGGACCAATAACAAATGTTTATGAGAGTAGATATCTGAAAGAAGAAATCATTCTCTTGATTACAAGTGGTTCAACCAAAGTGAAAAGGAATGCTACTTCCTGCACATGCATACGCTGTGCAATTCATGCACAGCATCAAGCAAAAGCATCTGTAAATACATTGTTTAAATCCATGCTTTCTTCTTTGACTTGCTACTTAAAAGTCAGTATTGTTTAAAAGTTAGTTGGGAATGGACATGAGGAATTAAAGCACTTACGATGAATCTCCTTTACCAATGAGAGTCAGGTGAGAAATGGCTGATGATCCGTCTCCTGCCTCAGTGGTAAGAGATAGCTGGTATTAAGCAAGGAATGAAGTAGTTAATAATTTTTGTGTATAGAAAGGGTTGAATAATGCAGTGAATAGACAAATACAGAGAATATTTGGGATCACATTCCTACAAATTCTTCTTAGGATAAAAATAGCCAGGTTTTCTGTGAATACGGATACCATTGTGCCTATTAAAAACCTGGCTGATGCAGGATCTGAAGTGCTATTGGCAGTAACTCTGATTTGTGTGGGTGCACTTCTCTTGGAATCCAGGAGCTTGGACAGCAATGAGCGTGTCCTTCTCCTTAAGAAATTGTTTTATACTTTACACTTTTTAAATATTTTCATATGAATTAGCAAACATTAGCCCAGGGTCACTGAAGATTTTCCATAAGATCTCTACTGAATTCTTTCGTGGAGGAATAGAGAGACACTGTCTGAGCATGGAGGGATGGGATCAGGAAAGCCAGAACCCACCTGCAAGTTGAATCTGGTAAGGGACGTAAAGGACAGCAAGAAGGACTTCTGCAACAGCAAAAGGAAGACTAGGGAAAATGTGGGCCTGTTGCTGAATGAGGTGGGGGACGTGGTGATAAAGGGCACGAAAAAGGCCAGGGTACTCTATGCCTTCTTTGCCTAAGTCTCGTAAAATTGGCTTCAGGAATCCCAGGCAAGGAAGACTTATCCTCTCTTGAGAAGGATCAGGTTAGGGAGTGTTTGAACTGGACATGCACAAGTCCATGGGACCTAATGGGATGCACCGACAGGTGCTTAAGGTGCTGGCCAATGTTATTGCAAGGCCACTCTCAACTGAACTTTGAAAGTTCATGATGATTGGGGGAGGTTCCTGAGGGCTGGAAGAATGCAAATGTTGCTCCTATCTTCAAGACAGGCAAGAAGGAGGATCTGGGAAACTGCAGGCCTGTCAGCCTCACTCCACAATCCCTTGGTTGGAGCAAATAAGCTGGGAAACCATTTCCAAACATTTGAAGAACAGGAAGGTGATTAGGAGTGGTCAGCATGGATTTACAAAGGGGAATCATGCCTAACTAACCTGATAGCCTTCTATGATGAGATGACTGGCTCGGTGAATGAGGGAAGAGCAGTGGATGTTGTTTATTTCTACTTCGGCAAGGCTTTCAACACTGGTCCTGATAATATCCTCGTAGACAAACTGATGAAGTACAGACTAGACAAGCAGTCAGTGAAGTTGACTGGCAACTGGCTGAACTGCCAGGCTCAAGAGGGTTGTGATCAGCAACACAAAACCCAGCTGGAGGTCATTCACTAGTGATATCCTCCAGGAGTCGATACTGGGGCCAGTAATGTTTAACATCTTTATTAATGGCCTGGATGATGGAACCAAGAGCACCCTCAGCGAGTTTGCAGATGATCCAAATCTAGGAGGGGTGGCTCATGCAGCAGATGGTTACACTGCTTTCGGAGCGTCCTCGATAGTCAGGAGAAATGGGCAGAAAGGAACCTCCTAAAGTTCAATAAAAGGAAGTGCCAAGTCCTGCCCCTGGGGAGGAATAACTCCATGCACAGGCTGGGGGCTGACCAGCTGAAAAGCAGCTCTGAGGAAAAGGCCCTAGGCGTCGTGGTGGATACCAACTTGAACATGGGCCAGCAATGTGCAAAGAAGGCCAACAGCATCTGGGGCTGTATTAGGAAGAGTGTGGCCAGCAAGACTAGGGGGGTAATCTTTCTCCTCTACTCAGTCCAGGTCTGCTCAGTCCTGGTGAGACCATATCTGGAGCACTGTGTCCAATTCTGGGCTCCCCAATACAAGAGAGGCATGAGCGTAGTGGAGCAAGTCCAGCAAAGGGCCATGCAGCTGGTTAAGGGACTGGAGCATCTATCATGGGAGAAGAAATTGAGAGGGCTGGGACTCTTCAGTCCCAGCTCAGGAAGAGACTCTTATCAATGTATATAAATATCTGAGGGGAGGGTGTAAAGATGACAGGGCCAGACTCTTCTTTGTGGTGCCCACTTACAGGACAAGAGGCAATGGCTGCAAACTGAAATACAATAAATTCCACTTAAAAGTAAGAAATAATTTTTTTTTTTTTTACTGTATGGGTGGTTGAACACTGGAACAGGTTGCCCAGAGATATTCAAAACCCAGCCCTGTGCAGCCTGCTCTAGCTGACCCTGCTCTGAGTAGGAGGGTCAGACTGCACTATCTACAGAGGTCCCTTCCCACCTTAGCGATTCTGTGTTTACCTGATGAGGACTGCATGTTTGGCCTTTCAGAAATTCAGTTAGGGATAGGAGTAAATAGTTGGCTCTAGGGTGAAGTGCAGAGAGAGTGTTTCCTCTCTGATGCTAGGAAATGAAAAAGCATAGAAAAAGCATTCTTTATTCTACTTTCTATGTTTAGCCGTAGATGAGATTATAATACAAACGCCCTTTGAATGCCGTGACAGTCAAGTCCACGCAGACAGTTTTTCACTATTTGTCACACTGTGCTTTGAAAATATATGGAGCTGTTGTTCAGACTCTAATGTGTGCGTGCATGAAGATAGGCATGAATTATCATATTGCTGATTAGTGGCAGATCTAGGAACAGAACTTGGGTCCTAGAATCAGTCTCAGTCTAAAGGAGATTGGTATGTCAAAATTGCATTTGTCACATTCATAAATCATGTTTATGACTTGGATTTGTTTTCAGGACTATTCTGTGAAGTAATTTGTTCAATATGGAAGATGGGAGGATGTAATTATCATGTTGCTAAGGGGAGGATGAAGCAAACCTCGTGACTACTTAGCTTTGGACACCTTGAATCTTAGTTACCACATTCTTTCAAGCTGCAAGGTGGAATATAGTGCTACAAACTTTTCTTGGTCAGGGTGTTCCTTGCACAAGAGAGAACTCTCTTGATAACTGTGTGAAATGTATCTGTCTTCCCACGTTCTCAAAGACGGTTATAGCTAGTGATTAGCAAGGAAAAAATAAGCAGTTGGACTTGGGCCCAGGAGTCAAAATAAAATGATTTAGATCTATGATTTACTGTAGTGGAAAATGTTTTAGAAGTACTATTTGATTAGCCTGCATTCTTCCCAAAATTCATACTTGTAGTGTGTGTGTGAGCACGAAAGAGAGAGAACGGATGGGAAATCCAATGCAGGATGCAAGTATGATCATGTTGGGAAGGAAGTGCTTCTTAACGGTTCCAGTTACCTTATAGCGCTTTTAGTGCCATCCTTTCTCCCCCTTCCCACCTGCTTTGTGTGTTTTCTCTCTTGGGTCAGGAGGAGAGAGCATTCTTAAAATGGGGAAGGAGTACAGTAAATCCATTGTGCCTCTAGGACTTACTGACTTCAAAAGATACGGTGCTTCAGTCTCTTAGCTGAAGTCAGGCAGAATCTAGCCTGTTTGTTTTTGTTTCTCTGACTCCGGTGCAATTCTCTCTTGCCAAGAGATGGTCTATTTTCTTTCAAGTGAAAAATATTGAAGCAGATTTATTTCAATAAAACTGATACCTCTGGCAAGTTGGACCTAATTCAGATGACTGTGCCAAGGATGGGAATCTTGAAGGCTTGAGCTTGAAGTTGAAGGAGGCAAAAGCAAACAAAGAATTTTTTCAATTATAGTTTAATTTTAAAAAATTATAGCAAGCTTAGCTTAAAATTGGATGTGGATTGAGAGAGAAATTGCCATTATGTTAATTTATTTACTGAGATGAGCAGTAATGTTCTGAGATTTTCCTTCAGCACACACGACACTCATTTTTGGCACTAGCAAACATTCCTATTTGAAAGAATTTTTCTTGGTTCTCATAGCACTTTTTCTGTGTCCTGGAGTTAAGGAAGATCAGCCGGAATACTTTGATATCCCTTGTCCTATAGTCTCCCTGTAATCATGTGTGCTAACTAGATCTTTTTAACTAGTTAAGAGATGTCAAGCTAAAAGAAAATTCAAGCTTAAAAGGATTTCAAGCTTAAAGGAGACCTTCAAAGTGTCAGAATTGAATGAATCAGTGTATTTTTGCAGAGGTTCGATGAATGCAGTGATACTGCATATTTAGTGCGAATTTGTTTGAATAATTCAGATGACAGAATTTAGGCCTGTGTTTGCATTTCATTGTTGGTTTTTTTTTCTTCCCACTTCCTTTTCCTCAAATGTCTTAATAGATTGCAGGAGCCTTTCTTGTGAAGTCCTCCATTCAAATAGATACTAGGTACTTCCCTTTTTTAGAAACCTTTGTTTTCTCTCTGTATTCTCTGTGGCTCTCTCCACTGGATTGCCTACAAGTTGCCCAGAAATCTGAACATCCACGGGGGAGTGGCAGGAGGGGGCAAGGCAGCTAACAGAGTGTATTTTGAGTTCTTAGCCTGTAGCAGGAGTCTGCTACTAAATCACCACGGGGTGAGAGGTGAAGGACAGTTCCGAAACAAAAACAAAACCAACCAAACAAAAAAACCACCCAAAGACCTGGGAAACAGGAAGGAAAAAAAAAAAGATTGAATAGTCAGAAGAAGACTTGTGACCTTCATGGAAGCGAACTTGGCTGTTAAAATTTTGATTACTAAGGTAGATAAAATGAGAGGGAAGCAATTCTCAGGTAGTAGGTCTGTGTAGTTACCCCTTAAAACTGTTAAAGCTTTGTTGCTCTGGGAGCAGAAACATGCCCTTTTAGTTGTAGGCCATGCAAAAGAGCTGTGCAGTTTCCATTTTTTTTTCTGCTATTTCACTGTCCCTTCAGCTGATTCTTGGCTATAAATAGCTTGTGAACATGAAGAGAAGATGGCTGTAATCAAGATAATATTTGGCTTTTTAAAGCTGTTACCTTTTCAAGGAACAAAAGAACTGGGAAAACTTAGTGGTAGTCATACTTCTCATGCTAAGGCCCTTGCTGCTTTCAAGCTTTGTTCACTTTAAGTTGTGGAGTAAAGCTTGAAAATGTGGCTCAGGTCCATTTGAAGGATTCAGAAACAATGAAACAAAAGGAATCCACAACTTCAAAAATGGTGTTGGGTTTTTGTTGTTGTTTTTTAATCTGTTGTCAGGCCTTAAAATAGAGTTTTTTAATCTTGAGGTTGCTGTTCAGCTTTTACACATTAAAATGCAGTAAAAGAGGTTTTAAGGTTTTAAGGTTTTAAGATGATTTAATACCTTTAAATGGATGTATGCCTCATGTAAAAGAGATTTCAAAGTTATCTAAAGTGTGGCTAATTAGACTTGCTAAGGGCCTGTGAATAATCATGAACAAACGCTTGGTCGTTTCAAAGTACAATCAAGTACATTTTAGCAACCCTTTAGTTTTGTTCCAGCTGATGTGGTTGTGCAAGAGATGTTTCTGTCATCCAGTTGCATCTTCAACGCAGGAGAATCCAGTGGGTTGCTTTTTGATTTTGCTTCTGAAATAGTCGTACCGCTGCTGTGGCCTGCTTTACGGCAATAGAGCCGTGTTATGCTAGCTAAAGAGATAAGCAAGAGTTTCCAAAAGAGTGCATTTGTAGATTACTAACAATCCTCCATCAAAAGCATTCTCACTCCCTTTTTAGCTTCTTTTGTCATTCTGAATAAGTAGAATTATCAATACAAATTAAAAAACCCCCACAGTTTCATAATTTCAGCTATTTTTTAATAAATGTTCTTCTGGAGATTACTATAATTAGTAACTTGTTTTGCTTTTCTGATTTTTGGAGAGGAAATCTGTGATACTGTAATTTGGAAAGAGGACATTAAACAAGACAGGGCACTCTTGGAAGTGTCAGAAGAGTTAGGCTTTTTTGGGGTCCTGATGTAGTAGTACACTGCCTTATGTTTTATCTGCTCTGACGTGCACATGGGGATTCATTATCTTGAACAACTGAATTATTATCATTTTTATGATTACCTGATTCTTATTAAAATACGGCATAAGGACTTTCTTCCGAAGGTGCGTTTGACATGAAAATTTGTCTCCTTATAGTGCATGTATAATACGTCACCCTGTGACTTAGATTTATTATGAGCAAAAACGTTTGTGCAATTTCTTATTCTCACAAATAGCAAACATATATTTATTGAAGTTGTGCCTCAGCTGAGGGGCAGGGTTTTTTTGAACTTTGTTACAGACTGAAGGGAAAAGTTGTGAAGGTAGAAATTTAGATAATCAGAACAAGTTGTAGAAACAATGCCTGTCAGAAATCAGAAATAAAAACCTGCTCCAGATACCTTAGAAGGGGCATTTGAGACCAAAAAGAAGAAATAGTCTGAACGACAATGTTCATTATTATGAAATATACAATTAAAACAAACTTTGAGAAATATAAACTTGGATTTAGGTAAACAAGAATTTACAGAGAGGGAAACTTTCATAGCTACAGAGAGAAATGAGAAACAATTTGAGTTTTAAGCTTATTGCTGTCAGTGTACCATTCTGTATAGCACATAAACAAAAATCTGGAAACAGCCAGAAAACAGCAGATACCAATGTGAAGAAGGAAGGTTTGAAATTGCAGCTGATTGAACTTTTTGCATCTATAAAGTTTTAAGTGTGTTGCGATTGTGATCACATAGCTGATGATCTCTACTGATGGTTAAGAAAACCCCATGATCTAAAGAGAACAAATAACCACTTCTTGCTGTTGGACTTGCATCAAAATTGTTCTCTTTCTCATAGAAAAATGCAGGCAGTTGTAGCTGCCAGCTAGTGAACAAACAGAACCAAGAGAGAGAACAGCTGTGCTTTGAAAAATACCATGGCTCAAATGCAGCATTACTGGCCTCAGTTACTCTGCTTTTCTGTTTCAGACTAGAATTACACATTTCTGAGCCATTTTACATATGTAAGCAAGCTTTTTTTAATGTGATTTTTACGGTTAAAAGTTTCATTGGCTTAAAAGAAAGAACAATATATTGATTTTAGGACTAAGTTCATTCTATTTTTTCCTACCTTTGTGCTTCTAGCATTTCTCATATATTTCTGTGATAGTTAATTAATGTCTGTCAACAGGAGATTGTAGATCCTATATTCTGCCATCACCATCCTTAAAGCTTCGGGGTGAGCATGCCTCTGCTGAAAAGGTCTTGTGCCTTGTTGCCCTGCATTACTTGGAATATCGTCTGGAAATGGGTGGTGGTGGCCTAATAAAATATTTTTACTGGTGGTCTTATGTGTTACAGGAAGTGTGACCTTTTAGTTAACCGTCAAAGTGTGTGTTACGTTTCAGTTACGGCCGCAACAGTGCGTGCATACTAGCGGATTTAGAACAAAAGAGTGAGTTTTGATTAAAATGAGGGAAACTGCAGTATAACAAAAACTTAAGGAGTGGTAAGTATTAGAGTGAGAAGTATGAGAGCGTGTTCTCGGTTCATGCAGGTTTTTCCTTGTTGGGGGGGAAGGCAGGATCTGTCCCTGGCTGGGCTCCACCACCCCGCCAGGGTCAGGGCAGGCTCCAGACGTGAGAAGGGTCCTCATCACCAGCTGCGTTTTTGGACCGTGTGAGCAGGGAGCTTGCCTGACGTACCCCCATAAATTTTCCCCTATAGGTGGAGAAATAGCAGTAGTATGGGCCTTGGTGACGAAACCTTTAAAGGGCGTAGTAGAAAAGATAAGCCTCTTGCTTCAGCAGCAGCGTCTGTGAACAGTATGATGCAACAGTATACTTAATTGAAAGTATATTTCAATTGCCGGTACCCTAAGTGATTACTTCAGAATCATGCTTGGCAGTTTGGGACAAAAATCTCTGTTCAGAATAAACTTATTTTTAGTTAACACCATCTTTGCTATTTACAATAAATTTTTTTTTTCAATGTCTCACAAATTAAGGAAGAGGGAAAAAACAGTTATGAAAGGCGCTGAACTGACTATTAATTTGCTTTTAGTTTTACAGCTCTGACAAGATTTATTCCTTAACTACAGAAAATGCTTCTCAGGAGAAAGAAGCTGAGTCGGTTCTTCCCTGTCTTCTCTTTTCTTTTTTACCTTGTCTTCCCTTTCCTTGTTTTTCTTTTTTTTCCCCCCTGAAGCTAGAATAAACCAACAGTTACTGGCTGCTTTTACTTTTTTGTGAAAAGCATTTTAAAATGTTAGAATGGCAAATGTGCTGTTAGGGGTGTGGGGGGGGTGGTGTTAGCCCACAGTCATGGTTGGAAAAAAGAGGAAGAGGACATAGGAAGTTAAAGTTTTGGAAGCTTCTCAGAAATTTTAATGTTTTATCTTTATTCATAATTTAGTTCTCAATTTTTTCTATTGCTTCAGGGCTCTGGAACTATAGTATTTCTGGGAATTTGTCTGTGCTCAAATAGCTTAGACGTGCTATAGCATGCATTCAGTTTTCTTCTTACGTTCTGGAAATCTGGTGTTTTTTTTGATATGCACGTGTTTGAGAAATTAGAAAACTCTTCATCTTTGTGAAAATGGTGTCAAGAATGTAATACAGATTTCTGTTTGAAAGAAAGCTTCTAGTAATACCGAGCGGCTGAAAAAAATTATGGGTGTTTAAAAAGCCAAACAGGGCAGATGGCGGAAGAATATTGTTTTGGTTATGCCTTACCTCTTCGGGTAATTGCAGGCTGTGCCGTGGTCGTGTTGCTGGCTGGCGAACATCTCCCGTCAAGCTAGGAGTTGCGAAGTGGGCGAAGGGAAAGTTGCCTGCCCGTGGGTGCTCCAGCGGTGTGTGCTGGGCTGGCGAGGTCGCCCTGCTGGAGCTGTGTTTTTCTGTTTCTGCCACTGACTACCTGTATAAATGAAACTGGGAAGCATTTTTTGGAAAGTAAGTAGGGCTGTGGCTTGCCTGGAAGAACAGTCATTTTTCAGGTGACTTAGAAGATGTTGTGCGGGGTCGTAGAAATTGGTGCCAGAATCTGGAGAGGGCCCTTCAACAGCAATATGACTCTCCTCTTTAACGTAGTATATGATAGTGTCCTTAGGGAAAAAAAAAAAAAAGTGTTCTAAGACCATTAGCATCTCTTAAAGGGTATTCAGGAAAATCATAATTTGTATTTTGAGATGACTTTTACAGTAATCCAAGTAACTTTCATCAAGGAAGAGTGTTCCAGCATGTAAAGCATGGACTTTTTACACGTGCTTTCCTTAAAGATTGAAGCTTTTTTGCCATTGTGCTTTTCTTTTTGCCTTTTTTTTAATTATTATTCCTTGTGAGAATTCTGAGATCTCAGAGTATGTTTTTGCCACTGTTTAAAAGAAACTAATCTAATCAATCTCAGTGCAATACTGTGGTATGCTGGATATGTAGAAAATGAACTTCTGAAGATTTAGAGATGAATTGCATTCGTATTTCGAAAGAATAAACATGGCAATGCAGACCTGCTTCCTATTAAAAGAGAAAAGGGTTCTTAAGAATAGCGTAGTAGTCACCAGTTCCTGTTAAAAGGTCAAATTACATTAGTTAGCTGAATACAAGTTAGATGCATGCTGAATCATCTGTGCTAGCCATTGCAGGATGACGGGAGATGCCATTGTAGGTTGTGTGTAGCTCGTACACTGTTAAATACTATAGTCAATATTGAAAATGGCTTTTTCAGTAAGCTTCCACTGATTTTTGTAATCGATTCTCTTCCACTGTATATATTTAGAGCACACCTCTAATTACTTAAAATTACATATAACCCCAAAAATGTCTATTTTCTGCCATCTTGTTGAGTAAATAATAGCTAGAAGTAAGTAGTAACTTGTGTATATGACAGACTTAGTGTAGAAAGGTTAAACAAATGAACAAAGAAATAATTTTTTTTCTCAGTGTGTTTTGTTCATTTCTTGAAGTATGTTGTATAAATTTTGTAAGATTTGCCCAGTTTCATGGGCACAGGGAGAGGCCTTTTCCCAGGAGGGATGGAAACCAGTGGGAAGTTGTTTCATGTGTTTTAGCTGTGCTGAATATTTTGGTCTTGGTATAATAACTGTATCTGTTTTTATGACTTGGAGAAAGCTAGCAGAAAAGTAATGGTTAAGAGAGTGTAAGTTTATGTTGAGTCAGTTCTGAAACAATGACATTTGTCCTTCAGTTGCAGAATTAACAGTAGAAATGTTTCAGTGAAACATTTCTAATAACCTCATTTGTTTTTCAGAAATACTCAGTAGATAAAGTAAAGCTGCAGGTCAGACTGATTAAAAATACAAGCCTTACCAATGATTGTCTTTTAAAAAAAATAAAATCCATAAATCTTTTTGCAATTGTTCAGTGGCTGTGACAGCAAGTTTACAATTAGAGCTTTCTTTTGCCTTGAGGTTGTGACTTGAAAGTCTGTAGGTGATGAGGCTTGAAGGTTTTAGGAGCAGACCAAGAAGGGCTTTGTGGCTTATCGGCCAAAAGGTATTCATTCAGTCTTACCAGCAGAGGACCTAAGCTACCTGCAAATTCAAGAGTTATAATGAAAACTTGCTCAAAGAGCGTGAGCCCCACTGTAAAATTCATGTTTTGCTCGAGGCTCTGACTGACGGGCCATCCGGTATCTCTTGTAATGGCGTTGAGTGCTTTTGGACCAGGACCCCAGGAGGGCTTTGCAGCATAAAACATTAGTTTTTCTGGGTATGCTGGAATCAGTTGTCATGTATCACAGTGCACCTGGAAGCTGTGGAGAAGGTTGTGGGGGTGCGGAAATTGAAGAGGGTGCTGTGTTGTGCAGCACATAAATGCCTGCACCAGTCCTGCAGGACACGAAGGCGCGTGTCTTCTCTTTCCGTCCTAAGCAGAGTAGTTACCAGCGGTGCACTGATGAACAAACCGAATGAACTTGCCAATTTACTTTGTAAGAGATGGAAGTAAACTATGTATTGGCTAAATTAGAAATGTGTAAACTATATTTACTTGTGTTTATTCCTAACTCTGTCGCTGGATTTAGATGTAAATGTTGGGAGGCAGCAGTTGGTGAATTTCCTCATCTCCTCCCCGTCAGACAGGGACACTCTGGCCTTGATTATGATACTTGATCCCATCTATCCTAGCTGTTTTTATAATGCCACTTCAAATTGTGTTAGCCTTTGCATGAGAAAGTAATAGTTTGCTAATTTTTTCTGCGTGATACTAGAAGTGGAAATTTAAAATCCAAGAAATTAGTTGTGCTTAATGCCTGAAATTCTGCTGATCTTAGAGAATAACATTTACAATAGCTGGAGATAATAAACTGTATTATATTTTGGAGATGCTTTTAGTGCTGTTTAAAACTGATTGCAGCAAACTTCTTGATTTGAACCTTGCCAAATTCCTTGGGAGTGTTGTCTTTGTCTTTTGAATTTTACAGCTGTCAGACCTTTCTTTAGTGTGCTATATGGAAGCGTTAGAAATTCTGTGCATTTAGCAGTAGCTTTATAGAAGTATTTGTAGCATAAAGATAGGAGTGAAAACATTGTTTTGTCATGTCTCCTCCGATGCAGGGAGTCTTTGGAAGACTACGGTTAAGGTATTTTGTTTCATTGTTTTCCTTTATGTTAGAGTTATTGACATTTTATGAATTTTTGTAACAACAATTCAACGGAAGAAAACATAGATTAGAGGCTTAGGATGGGGGAAACATCCTGCATTCTGTATGCCTCTTACAACTGGATATGTTTGGTACATTGTTTAAAATTAGGCCACCTTTTTTTCCCCTTTTGATAAGCATATGGGTTAAGCTATATTGTTTTTAAATAGTAAGCCACACTGTGGCGGTTCTGGATGTGTAATTACTGGAAAGGCTCTGAACGTAATCAGACCTACTCTTCTGGCATTGTCTGAGTTGGACCAAAATATACAGCTTTTAGTAGCACATATGAACAAACCTATTTCTTTTAAAAGTTGTTATCTTTATCTGTTATACCTAAATTTTAAAATTCAACTGAAACTTAAGGTGAGGTGGCATAATTTGCTGAAAACATTATCCCTTTTTTCTGTTTATTAGCTCTTGTTGCATTGTCAAGAATGGAAAGTTGCAGTTAAGCCAAAAAAGCTGATACTGGCGCACTTCCAAATTTGATTTGTTTGTACATGCTGTGTTAAAAAGGTTTTTATGGACTTGGGTATCAACATGAGGTATACTGCGAAAAACTAACCGAGTATCAGCTAGGTTTTCAGTCTGCCACATGGCAAGGGGAAAGGTACAGAACACTCTCTGAATCACAGAGACGCTGGGGTGGGAAGGGATCTCTGGAGATCATCTAGTCCAACCTCCTGCTCAGGCAGGGTCACCTAGAGCACGTTGCCCAGGAGCATGTCCAGTCGGGTTTTAAATGTCTCCAAGGATATCTCCAAGAATATCTCCAAGGATGGAGACTCTACAACCTCTCTGGGCAACTTGTGCCAGTGTTCAACCACCCTCACAGTGAAAAAGTTTCTTATGTTCACATGGAATTTCCCATGCGCAGCCAACAGAGGCAGCGAACAGACGCAGCAGTTTGCGCAGCAGTTTGCGCAGAAGGGCGCCAGAAGGCAAAGAAGGCACCTCTCCATTTTGCACATTTTGCACAGTGGTGTGTCCTTCCCCGGGGCATGGTCATGACACGCCGCAGAGCACGTTCCCCAGTGGCTGCGGGAGGTGCTGCATCGGCTGTGTCTGAGGCCTCAACCCAGACAGACCCTCAGACAGCAGATGCAGCTCTGCAGGTGTCAGGCTGCAGGGAGTGCCTGGGGCCTCTCCGCGAGGCCTGGGCGGACAGTCAGCTCTCCTGTGTGAGGTGTGTTGTGGTTGACCAGTTGCGTCACCAGATAAAGGAGTTACGGGAGGAGGTTAGTAGGCTGCGTAGCATCTGAGAGGATGAGCGGGAGATTGACAGGGCGTTCTCGGAGACTGTTCAGCTCCGGGAGTCCCCTGCCCCCACTGCAGCGGAGGTGTCAGAGGGCTCAGCACCGTGTGTAAAGGTGCATCATAACGCTGTTGAAGAGGGCTGGAAGCTGGTGACCTCTCGTGGAAGGAGAAAGGCTCTTGCTCCTCCTCAAGACTTGCCTTTGAAGAACAAGTTTAGCACCCTCCAAGCTGGGCATGGCTTCAAGGGAAGCTACTGGCCTAACAGACCTCATGCCATAAGGGAACACCTGGAAGAAGTGGTGAGTAATTATTGTGGGTGACTCCCTGCTGCAGGGGACAGAGGCACCTGTCTGCTGACCTGACCTCCTGTCTAGAGAGGTTTGCTGCCTGCCAGGGGCTCGAATAAGAGATGTCGTGGAAAGACTGCCAAGGCTCGTCCATGTATCAGACTGTTACCCTCTGCTGCTCTTCCATGTCGGCACTAATGACACCAAGGGCAAATTGGACACTGTCAAACAGGATTTCAGAGCTCTGGGGATGGTGGTCAAGGGTCTGGGAGCCCAGGTCGTTTTCTCCTCAATCCTGCCTGTGAGGGGGAAGGACAAGAGGAGGAGCAGACGAGTTTTCCAAGTTAACAACTGGCTGCGCCGCTGGTGTTGGCAGCAGGGTTTTGGCTTCTATGACCATGGGAACCAGTTTGAAGATTGGCA
This sequence comes from Struthio camelus, assembly GCF_040807025.1. Taxonomy (NCBI): domain Eukaryota; kingdom Metazoa; phylum Chordata; class Aves; order Struthioniformes; family Struthionidae; genus Struthio; species Struthio camelus. Next base: position 82,454,513 of record NC_090944.1, on the reverse strand, counting down.
GCTGATGGGGAGCGATGGGATCCACCTTACCAAGCGGGGCACGCGTGTCTTTGCCAACAGATTGGCCAGCCTGGTAAGGAGGGCTTTAAACTAGGCAAGATGGGGGAAGGGGAGTGGTATAGTGGCAGGGGAGTCAGTAAAACACTGCTCAAGTCAGGATGCCTCCAGCAGGTGCGTGCAACCAGGGGAGTGCGCATGGGACATGGCTATGGAGGATCCTCTTGCACCTCTTCTGGGAAGCCTGCGTGCTTGACTGGCTCTCTGAAATGCCTGTATACCAGTGCACACAGCATGGGGAATAAGTAGGAAGAGTTAGAGATCTGTGTGCGGTCGCAGGGCCATGATCTCATTGCAGTGACAGAGACATGGTGGGATAGTTCACATGGCTGGGATGCTGTCATGGATGGCTACGTGCTTTTTAGGAGAGACAGGCCAGGAAGGCAAGGTGAAGGAGAGGGGTCCCTCTTTATGTGAGGGAGCAACTAGAATGTATGGAGCTCTGCCTCGGGGTGGATGAAGAGCAAGTGGAGAGCCTATGGGTAAGGATTAAAGGGCAGGGTAACATGGGTGACACTGTTGTGGGAGTTTACTACAGGCCACCTGACCAGGAGGAAGTCATCGATGAGGCCTTCTGCAGACAGCTGGAAGTAGCCTCACGATCACAGGCCCTGGTTCTCATGGGAGACTTCAACCACCCTGACATCTGTTGGGAAGACAGCACAGTTAGGCACAAACAGTCAAAGAGGTTCCTGCAAAGCATTGATGATAATTTCTTGACCCAGGTGGTGGAGACGCCAACGAGGAGAGGGGCGCTGCTAGACCTTGTACTAACAGACAAAGAAGGTCTAGTTGGAGATGTGAGGGTTGGGGGCAGCCTTGGCTGCAGTGACCATGAGATGGTGGAGTTCAGGATCCTGCGAGGAGGGAGCAGGGCAATGAGTAGGATTGCAACCCTGGACTTCAGGAGAGCTGACTTTGGCCTCTTCAGGGACCTACTTAGGGGAATCTCCTGGGGTAGGGCCCTAGAAGGAAGAGGGGTCCAAGAAAGCTTGTTAATATTCAAGCGTCACTTCCTCCAGGCTCAAGAGCAGTGCATCCCTCTGAGGAAGAAATGCAGCAAAGCGGGCAGGAGACCTACCTGCATGGATGAGCAAGGAACTGCTGGCCAAACTCCAGCAGAAGAAGGAAGTGTACGGAATGTGGAAAAGGGGACAGGCCACTTGGGAGGAATACAGGGGCGTTGTCAGAGCGTGCAGGGATGCGACAAGGAAGGCTAAGGCCCAGTTGGAATTAAATCTGGCAAGGGATGTCAAGGACAACAAGAAGGCCTTCTTCAAATACATCAATAGCAAAAGGAAGACTAGGGAAAACGTGGGCCCGCTGCTGAATGGGGCGGGTGCCCTGGTGACGAAGGATACAGAGAAGGCAGAGTTATTGAATGCTGCCTTTGCCTCAGTCTTCACTGCTAAGGCCAGTCCTGAGGAATTCCAGACCTTGGAGGCAAGAGAGGAAGGCTGGAGAAAGGAAGACTCTCCCTTGGTTGAGAAGGATCAGGTTAGAGATCTTTTGTCCAAACTTGACATCCATAAATCCATGGGCCCCGATGGGATGCACCCACGAGTGCTGAGGGAGCTGGCGGATGTCGTTGCTGGGCTACTCTCCATCATCTTTGACATGGTCCTGGAGATCAGGAGAGGTGTCTGAGGACTGGAAGAAAGCCAGTGTCACGCCAGTCTTCAAAAAGGGCAAGAAGGAGGAGGCAGGAAACTACAGGCCTGTCAGCCTCACCTCCATCCCTGGAAAGCTGATGGAACAGCTCCTCCTGAAGGTCCTCACTAAGCATCTGGAGGACCAGAAGGTGATCAGGAGTAGTCAGCATGGATTCACCAAAGGGAAATCACGTTTCACCAATCTGATGGCCTTCTCTGATGGGATGACTGGCTGGGTAGATGAGGGGAGAGCAGTGGATGTTGTCTACCTGGACTTCAGCAAGGCTTTTGACGCTGTCTCCCATCCCATCCTCCTAGGTAAACTCCGGAAATGTGGGCTAGATGAGTGGACAGTGAGGTGGCTTGAGAACTGGCTGGATGGCCGAGCACAGAGGGTTGTGGTGAATGGCGCAGAGTCAAGTTGGAGGCCTGTAGCTAGTGGTGTCCCCCAGGGGTCAGTCCTGGGTCCAGTCTTGTTCAATATATTCATCAATGACCTGGAGGAAGGGACAGAGTGTACCCTCAGCAAATTTGCTAATGATACTAAACTGGGAGGAGTGGCTGACACACCAGAAGACTGTGCTGCCATTCAGAGGGACCTGGACAGGCTGGAGAGGTGGGCGGAGAGGAACCTCATGAAGTTCCCCACAAAGGCAAGTGCAAGGTCCTGCACCTAGGCAGGAATAATCCCATGCACCACTACAGGCTGGGGGTTGACCTGCTGGGAAGTAGCTCTGCCGAGAAGGACCTGGGAGTGCTGGTGGACAACAAGTTAAACATGAGGCAGCAGTGTGCCCTTGTGGCCAAGAAGGCCAATGGGATCCTGGGCTGTGTGAGGCAGAGTGTTGCCAGCAGGTGGAGGGAGGTGATCCTGCCCCTCTCCTCAGCCCTGGGGAGGCCTCCCCTGGAGTACTGTGTCCAGTTCTGGGCTCCCCAGTACAAGAGAGACATGGCACTCCTGGAGAGAGTCCAGCGGAGGGCTACCAAGATGATTAGAGGGCTGGAGCATCTCTCCTATGAGGAAAGACTGCAAGAGCTGGGCCTGTTCAGCCTGGAGAAGAGAAGATTGAGAGGGGATCTCATCAACGTGTACAAGTATCTGAAGGGGGAGTGTCAAGAGGATGAGGCCAGCCTCTTCTCCGTGGTGCCCAGCAACAGGACAAGAGGCAATGGGCAGAAACTGAACCACAGGCAGTTCCATCTGAACCTGAGAAAAAACTTCTTCACTGTGAGGGTGACAGAGCATTGGAACAGGTTGCCCAGAGGGGTGGTGGAGTCTCCTTCCCTGGAGATATTCAAAACCCGTCTGGATGTGATCCTGGGCAATATGCTCTAGGTGACCCTGCTTGAACAGGGAGGTTGGACTAGATGATCTCCAGAGGTCCCTTCCAACCTAAACGATTCTGTGATTCTGTGATTTGTTTTCAATTTGAGAAAAGGGCATTTGAGATCAGCTACACTTGTGAGCTATATAATATGGATATCAAAGCTAGGAATAGAGGAGGGAAAGACGTCTTGGATCCTAGAGTCCAATCCTGTGCTATTGTGAGCAACTATGTCCTGTGATCTCTTTAAAAGAACTGTTCACATTTAATTTTAAAACTAATTAGATTTGTTTACTTTTACATTCCTGTTGAAAGCTTGTTACCAAACAACACTGCTCGGATGTTTAGAAAATTCCTCTCATTTCCAGCTGAAACTTTTCACTATGATATCTTTATTCAACTTTGTTCTTTTACCACAATCTTTTGGTAGTTTAAATAGCTCTTGTTCCTCTGAGATGCTGCATCCCTTGCTGACTGGCCTATAAAAGTTAACGTAACCCTTTCCTGCTAAAGAAAAACTGCTCTTAGTTTCTGGTCAGGCTCTCTGCTTTCCTCCTGTGGTGCTGGGAACATTTCTTGCACCTGTTACAGAGTGAATTATTCTTTTTGGAACAAAGTTGACAAGAAAGGTAAGCAGCGTTTTATATACACTGTCACGCAGTACTTTGTTCAGCTCATTACTACTTCCCTTCCTCTACTGGAAATAACTTCCCCAATACACATTGAAATCTTCTTTGCCCTTTTCAACTCCTGCCTTATTAGAAAAATTCACATTAATCCCTCAATGTGTGATTTTATTTATTTATTTATTTGTTTAGGTACTATTTAATTTCGCCTCATTTCTTTATTCTAAGCCCCAGCATCACCACAGTTCTCCCTACACCGTATTCTAATCCTCCTCTGTTGACAGTTCCTTCTAGCTTCACGTTGCCAGGAAATTTCATTACAGTAGTCATGCGCTTTACAAGTCATGTGTGTACAGTAGTCATTACTTTGTGCCAAAGTAATTACAAAAATTATGCCATTCTGATTATAGACTGCAGCTTGTCCAAAGTAAAGTTTGTGCAACTTTTGCTTCACATTATACAGTTACAAACTTCCTTTCTGTTTTTGTCAGAAAATGATGAAGTTCAGAGCAGAGGACCAAATTCTGTTATGTTTTGTTTTGGGACTGATCTACAGTCACTCTCTGAAGCCATAGCAATTCAGTATTTGGTCAGGCAGCAATCTAAAGTTAACCATAGTATAACAGGCCCTTCACTGTGAATTTGCCATTTCAGTCCCTTTTAACTTCAGATATGCTTGTAAAATGTAAGCACGCAATTGGAAATTATGTAAGGGCTTCCATTGATGGTACCAGGGAACTCTCTCAAATAACTAGGATTGAATAAGTGTTATTTTTTTCCATTTATTCTGTGTCTGTATTCTGCCCCTTACCTGAAGATACTCCGTGGCAGATTTGTGTGAGGCCCCATGCATTCCTTCCATAATACTTATATAGCTTATAGGAGACCAAACTGAAGATCTTAGAAAAGGATGAGATTTATGCATGAATGATCATTCTGGCTGGATCATAAAAGATATATCGAGTTATTAGTTATTTATAGGTTGAATAGTAACGTTGGCTGTTTGGAAATTCCCAACGTTGTTACTTTTTGACTGGAAAAATCTCACATGTCGCTGAATTACAGGTATGTAATATTTTTTCCGATTCCATCATAGACCATCCAATATAAAAAACGTTTAAGTGGTTGTTTTTGACAAACATCTGTTGAAGGGAGCTTGGTTTTGTAAGCCACAGTCGCACAAGAACAAGATAAAGAAGTTTCCCTAACTAACAGAACGTTATAGGTAATTCCTCTCCATTGTGGTTGTTTCTGTGTATGTGGTTTGGGTTTAGAGATAGGATTGAAAAGCTCTGTGATAAAGTGTGCTGAAAAGTCTCTTTGGATGTGGAGTCTTTAACAGTTGTTATAAAATCTGTTAAGTCATTGAATCTTTTGTGAATGAATACCACAAGTGAAAACTTAGTGTGCAGGTGTAAGCTGCATACCTGCCCCTTTCCACATGTGTCAGATACATTACAGCTGACTCAGGATGGTATTGGCTGGCTTCAGAGGGCTTTCTTTTCAGAAAAACATATGGAGTCATTTATGTGAGCTATTAAAGTATCTTCCCATCGTTTAAAAACGTGCTATACTTCCAACTGTTGACCTCTGTCTCCTCCTATATTTTTGTCTGTCTACAAAAACAAATGACCTGTAACAATGAGGATGGATGTTTAAACCTCACAGAACCTGTAAGATCTGGTCAATTAAGCAAAAGAAGAACTACAAATCTGCCAGAGAAACGTTGGGTAGAGCTTTAATTTGTGGGTGGTCTAACTTTTACTCTTGAAGTTTTCCATGGGTTGCCAAAGTACCTGAGCGTTTTACTGAAAAAGAAAGCTTTCTGATGCTTTCTTGTGCTGGCAATAGGTCGTGTTTCTCCCCGTATTTGGAGTCAGAGGGAGAACTAGGGTGAGTTTTGTGCTGGGGCAAGAAAGCCCTGCTGAAAAAGACTAGCAAGAAAGTTTTATGCAAGATAGGCTTGAATTGCCCTAAGCAGGATGTATACCCATGGAGTGGAGGCTGTATCATCTGTTGTTCTGCCTCCTGCATTAGGCAATTGATGGCAGGGCTGATATACTGTTTGAAAATTCACATTCCGCTATTTGAAAACTTTCTGAAATGCCCTAAGTATATTGAGTTTTCCTTTCTTACATTAATTCTGTCTGTTAAAGATGTTGTTAAAGACAACAAAGATTTTGTCTAGATGCTGAGAAGCGTTGTTCTTCATCAAGTAATCAAGTGATCTGCCCAGTGCTGCCAAAACTGAGTTGCAGGTCTGATCAGGTGCTGATGTTCTCCCTCCTGAACAGTTAGGCAATCTTTTAGTGTCTAACCTGATGCAATGATTTTGGAAAGAAATGGTAGCTTACCTGAACAGTCAGCACTCCTAACATGCAAATGGATGCCACAGGAGAGAGAATATTATACAAAAGGTTTTTGGAAGGCGTGGGATTCAGGATGCTACTGTATCTTCTTTTGTCAGAATCTAATTGGAACAGGACCTGTACATACTATGTTTAATATGATGTGTGATTTAGCCTCTGGAAATCCAGTGCTCGTTTACCAAGCGTTCCAGTGAGAGGATTTCCACTTTGTTTCTCTATTGTTTTCCTCACTAATTAGAGCTGGAGGGGTTTTTGGTTTGTTTTTACGTCCTGATCTGTGAATATTGGTACCTCGGTGTCCTTTTGCTGCAGTGCAGTAGTGCTTCATGTCCAGCACTGAGAGGAGTAAAGCAGGACTCCACAAAGTAGAAGGAGAGCACTGTGTGTTAATACATTTTCCTTTTTATTCCTCCTCTTCTTCTCAACTGCTGTTGTGCATGGGGCCTGCCTTGAGCAGAATGGGTGGCAGATTCTAAGTGGAACAGGAATAGGAAGAGTGATCATGTTCTTCAGTGAGCTTCCTCAGCACTGGTGGATTTTGCTGACACTTCTGGGTAAATGTATTTCCATCTAAATGGCTTAATGCATCACTAGGGATGCAGAAGAGTCCAGCCATCTTGTATGTAAAATTCTTCCTCTTATTCCAGCGTGAAAGCGATGGAGCTAAGCTAACGTTGATAGAAGGCACCCTGTCATACTTCGAACTATTTTATTTGAAATTGCATTTAAGTAGAATTTCAATAACTTTCATAATACTTTTAAAAGCTCAGAGCAGAGAGAAGTGAAAACCTTATAGTTCCTCCCTAAGAAAATATATCAGCATTTTTACAGCTCGGTGCAGCACCAGAGAAGAAGTCAGCTTTTTCCCTCTTCTCCTGACCATATGACAAAGTATAGTTTGTTCCCAATTAATGTGGCTTTGCTTTATAATGCAATAGAAAATTGAGTCAATGCTTTAGACATTTGCATTTATTCTTCTTTGGTGTACCTATGTAATTGGCTTGTTAAGGATTAAGATGAAGTAGGATATCAAGAAATTACACAGATGCCGCCTTTCTCTGGGGGAGTGGCGTGGAAGCATTGTGCAAAATGTGTGATAAGGTTAATAGAAAATGGTAACTGTTAATAGATTTACTCTGGAGACCGTTTTCTCAGCCAAGTTAATAAAACCAATTAAGAGCCCTATAGTCTCCCATGGCATTTAAATTTTGCTTAGAAAATTTAATGGGAATGATGTGAGTTGATTTCATTGTATGCTAGACCTTCCGGTGTAAAAGACAGAGGAGCTGGCTCTACAGCTTAAACCATAAGAACCACGGAGAATCACTGCTTTGCTCATTAGCTCGTAGCACAGACAGAGGAAAACAGTGTCTTATATTTCATTTAGTTTTACGTTGCAATAGGCGGTAAAAAAGCTAAACTGAAGAAGACTGGAGAGCAAACCCCCCCATCTGTATGCAACTTTCTGGTTGCATTTGAATCAAAAATGGTTGATATCTTTAATGCCTGTGGTTAACAGAAATGGCTGAAGCAGTAGGAAACTCAGGACGGGGCTTGTGACTTTTTTAGGTCTTGTATAGCCATGTGTATACCCTCAGGCTCAGGTGATTAGATACATCTCAAGCTCAGAAGCGTACGTATGAGTTTTGAGGAACTGGTAAGACAACTGTCCTTTTGCAATGATGGCTGACTGTGCAATTTTAGCTCTTGGAAAATGGGCAGTTTTGTTTTGATTGATGAAGCTGGCATGGAAAGCTTGCTTCCACTACTTGCAGGCATTGTGGGTGGCAGATGTATTGCAGGTTCACAGAGAAATACTGTAAAACTGGGTGGTTCATACCACATTGCAAAGAAGACTTAGGCATGCAATCAAAGGGAGAGAAAGTAATACCAAGAACCTGGGTATTAAGGGTCTCCATGGAGTTCCACTTAATTTAGGAAAGGAAAAATATGACCAGACTGTTCTGAATAAGGTCAAATATGTTTGTCATGCAAAAAACTTACTGGAGTTGTAGAATGTTACAATTCTGTTGACTATGAGAAGGATAAGAGAATACTCTGTAGTCTCTTTAGGCTAATCCATATGCTAATCAGGATAATAAGCTCAAGCAGAGTGCTATGCTCATATGAAGAGACTGATGCAATGTCAAATTAGCTTATTTTCATGACTAGCCAGATGTCTCCCATTGGACTTCACTGAGCAGCGCAAACGTGGCCTGAGACCTTTCCGATTGTATGGCTGGGCTACATCTCAGTTCTCGTGAGTGCAGTAATCATTGCCCGGAAAAGCAGTATTGTATTTAGTTTGGCCTAGATAGAAAACTTGCCTTTTCTATGGTTGTACATTTGTTTTTGCTGGAATAAGGAATGCCTCTGTCATGGCTGGGGTCTGCCATTCCAGCTTCCATGATTGCTAGTGGGAATGGTTTTTAAGGTCTCCCTGTATAGCTCTTTGAATTAAAGGGAATGGTAGGGAGCAGTTGAGTTTTAGCAGTTACCAACTGCTTGTCCTTGGAAAGAGCCTCTGCTCCTAAATCCTTGTGCAACCTTCTCCCTCATATCAGATGGCACTTGAAAGGTATCCATGTCTTCATTCATGACACTTTTAACATTAAAAAATATTATATGTGGAGTTACTCATAGTTGCAGAAAATGGTACTCTGACAGATAAAGAGGTGCTGAGGTACCTCTTGAGTGCAGTGGAGGTGTGGTCCTCGCTGTGACAATCTTTGGAGTGTTTTGAGTATGTGCACCGTCTGCTTTTGCATTCTTGGTTCCTTACATGCAGGGACAAGGATTTAAACAGCAGTGGTCAGCAGCGTCAAGAGCGATGCTTCTGTCAAACAGGTGAAGGCCTCCTCTTTGAAACAGGATTGTTCCCTTTTTGAAAGTTGTTATTTCTTTGTAGTTAGTTGGGCTTATTTTGAATGGCATGTTTATTCCAGAAAATGAGGGGCTTTGTCAGTACAGTTACCTTTACTGCTTTTTCTCTGGAAATGATTACTGTTGTTTTCACTGCGTTAAGGCAGCAGAAAGCTTTTCTGCTCTTAGTATGGTAGCTGCAGTTGTTTGTGAAGGAGGTCAAAGGGGTTTGAAGATATCCAAAAGATGAGAGGCGTATGTTAGGCTTTTCATAGTTGGGCGATAAAGTAATAGTGTTACAATAGCAACAAAGAGGAAGTAAACTGTGCTGCATGCTGGAGTTTGCAGGCTGTGGGTTTTTGTGCATGTTCCTGAAGCTCTTACAGATTCAGATAATTTGCCTGAAACACAAGGACTGTATGGTAATGAAAGATATTACTTCACTTAATTTTTCCTAGGAGGAAGAAAAGTTTGAAATCTTTATTTAGGGAATACCTATTTCCATTACAATACTGCCAAACTTCTGTATTTGGAGGGTGGGGAGGTTGAATTGGCTGTTGTACAGCACGGCTCACGTAGGTGCAGGAGGAGATGCCAGGGGTCTGAGCAGTGGAGGACTTGATATTTGTGACTGCAGCAGGTTCTCTGAAGAGGTGTGAATATGCCCCTTACTCTCCCACAACTAGGGCTCGATCCTGCAGTGGGAGGCTTTACGACAGAGAAGATAAATGGGCAGGAAACCACCTTGTCCTGGGAGAGGGAGCTGGCTTTACGGAAGCCCCGTCTCTTCCGTGTCTCTTGGTTGTAACCTCTTCTTAGTGGAAATGTAGCTTGATAGCTCAGTTAAGCGCGTTCCCCACTTTGAAAATGTAAAAATGAGTTTCTATGAGATGGATAGATAACAGGATGGAGGTTTTGAAAATGCCACTGTGTTCAAGTCCAGCGCACGGTCCTACCTGTTCCCTGGGTGGACCCTGTGCCTACTGGAGGTGACTTGAATCGCGACTTCTTTTAGATGCCGTCACTGTGTGGCAGAGAGAAGCACGCCCTTCCTTAACTCTTCTTCACTGCCCATGCTCTCTGCTTGTGCAAGTAATTTTAATCACAGTGACAAGATTACTTTGAGGGCTATAGTGCTGAATGTGTCATGGCCACTATCCTTCCCAGAATTATGGCCTCTTGGGAAGTGTGTGCGTGTGTTCAGCTGTAGAAAAGAGGATTAGTAATAAAACAGATGCTTGATGTTTGTAGGGATGGAAAAGCAGATGCTAGAGAATAACCTTGGGGACCGAAAGGAGAAAGAAACACCTTCACCATTGTCCCAAGTCTGTATACCTCCTTTCTTGTATTAGTAAAAAGGAGAGAGAGGAGAAATGATTCTTTGAAGCCGGGAAAGAACTGACCTTTTAAACTTTTTTGTCTTTTTAACAGAAAATATCTTATAAAGAAAACTCATTGTTTTGCAAGTGAAGACAAACTGAGCCTTTTGATATTTTCGCCGTGGATATCTCAAGTCTCTTCTCTAGGAAATGCTGAGTGTTTTCTCTGTACGTTAGGTCAGCCAGCTCTGAAGGCAGTGAAAGCCAGTGGGTGCTTCCTGGGCTAGCACGGGTGGGTAAATGCTGCGGCTGGTAGGAGCCAGGTAGGTTTGTCACATTGGGTTCTGACTATTAGATTTGAATCATTTGTGCGGTTATAGACGCGTCTTCACAGTTCCTTTAAAAAGGTAGACACATTTGTTGCTGTTAGAAACTGGATGCTTAGCATTCTATCACAGATTTAGACTTTCTTTTTAAGTTATGCTTGCACTGTTAGGTTCTTTATGTGTACTTAACTTGTTATACTTCAGGTTGAAGAACGCTTATATTGAAAGTAAAATTAAAGTGCTTAGGCATTGAAATAATTTTGTTTGCAAATCTAAATGCTCTTGTGTTTCATATTATGTACTGTCTTCTTAATGTGGATGCTGTGTCAGACACAGTTGCCTTGAATTTTTAGGAGCGAGAAGGGTGTGATCCAAAGTACCCTGAGTGCTGATGTCAGCTAGAAGCCGTGTATTTGTGCATAAATGAGACTTCCATCACATTCTGGCAGATGTATTGGAGCTGTTTTGGCTTCATGAATCAAAAAAATGTTGCATTTCAACCAAAGGATTGATGAGATCAATTGAGTGTAATGGAAAGAGAATTAAGGTTTGTATTTATTAGATAATGGAAAAAATCAAACTTCACTCTAAAAATTGTTTGCTAGGTAAGATGACTAATTTGGGAGAGCGATATTCCTTGTCAGCTTAGCAGTCGTACTCAACATTTCTCTTCTCCAGCACCTCGGAGTTCCTCTTTCCATTGCTCTTCAACTTGTATGTAATCCCCTTATTTAATTGACGGGGCCGGTAGGGTACTACACTGAACGGTGTTTTCTGGCTTGCTCTCGTGGAGTACGTGCATACCTCAGTAAGATTTATGCTGTCTGCGTTATCTGGAAGATTTGGCAATGGTAAATAAGTATTTTCTCTCTCTCAATTAGTCGTTAATTGCTCTTGCCTGTGTATTTGATACAAGAAGATTTCCATGGTGTGCATGTCACATGTTACTTCCTGAAAACCTGCGGCATGAGACAAATGTTTGACTTGGAAAATTTTGATCAAAATGGCCAAAGCTGAGTTAGGTTCTAAGCAACTAGCAACGGGGCCTTACACGAGAAGGTGAATGCCCACCTCAATAATAGACATAGTTAGCAGTCTGCAGCTGCGCTTGTCGGAAGGCTCAGAGAAACAAACCATGTGAAAGCCTCCTGGTTTTGTCTGTTCAGACTAAAAATGATGTTATAAGGCCACATCTGCAGCGCTGTGACACCACTAATGGTGCAGAGGTGTCCATGCCAGCATGAACCATGCTGGTAATGGCATATATTCACCACGTATGGGACCAGGCTAGTGTGAGTGTCGTCAGACAATGCTGTTGCATCAGCAGAGCGGCGTGCCCTGACCCTCTCTATCTCTGTCTAGTGCCGTAGTCCGAGTGCCAGCCCGCTGCTGATGTGGTATGCTGTTTCTGTTTCCACGTGTGGCTTTGCTATCTCTGCACCACTCATTGTGTGGTACAGATGTGTCCACAGGTGCATACTATTGTGTTGTCATCAGTGCACATTTTGGTGAAATCCAGAAATGAGTGCGTTCAAAAGTGTTCTTGCTTTCCCTCAGCTTTATAGCCAGCTCTAATGATATTCGTCATTTACTATGGGGGGAACTTGTCAGCATGAGAGTGTTTCAACAGATGCAGCAGACAAATGCTATTATGAAAAAAGAACTTATAGTGGAAATGGAACGTCATAAAAGAACTACTGGAGACCTTTGGAAAAAATGTTGTTCTTGTTTCTGGTGCTAGCAGAATTTCAAGATTTAAAGTTCTGCTGGTAGACCAGTGATGAAAGAATTGGTGCTTGTAGAGGCATATTGTAACATTTGGGGAGCATGTAGACTTGAAATTGCTGAACCGGATTCTCTTGATCTGTATTTAAGATTGATTCAAAATAAAAAATCTGTGATGCTTAACAAACAAAGGGGAACTGAAGGGCATGAGAAACTTCTTAAAATTCTCTGGCCATCATCTTTTGTTGTTGAAGTGTTGAAAACACAGATGCTAGGTATTTATTATTTCTTACCTCATTTTAAAAGCTAACCCGAGGTGAGGGTAGGAGGCACTTCTGCCTAAATCATCATGATAACTTAGGAAATTGCCTTTGCTTGTAGAAAAGAAGGGAAGAAATCTGCAGAATGCTGAAAAAATTTAAACACAATAAATCAAGTATCCAATATCTTGTGCTTTGGGATTTAAAACATTGTAGCCTTTTTGGCTAGGTCCAGTCAGTCATTTCCTCCATAAGAAAAGGAGAGTTTTCAAAAATGCTGAGAAGAGAAATTTTGCAAAAATGTAAATACATACATGGTGGGGAGGCGGGGGAAGACATAACATCTCCGTTCCTTCTATGACAGGAATGCAAGCGCTGTTTTCATACAAAATGTAGTGCCTGTCGAGGAACCAAGGATGATGAGCAGGTTTCATTAAAGAAATGTCATGCTTTGACTTCTGCTGCTGTAGACCTGATTTTTTTGAATGTGAATGCACTATTTTGCTTCAGAAATACTTAATGGTGACAAGGGCCATGAGGACTAGTTCAATGGTTATTGACAAAATAACTTTTAAATTGTAACTGTTACTAACTTGCTACATAGATGTGCTGCTGGTGCCTACTTAGAATCATGTGTTACTTGCTGTGTTTTTGCCTAAGAAAGTGTAGTCATTTGATGAGTAAAGCTTTTTTTAATCTGAAAAATCCTCCTAGTCTTGCAGAGATAATCTGGCATGTAATATATTTATATATCTGTTAATTTTGGCCTAAGCAGCAGTAGCTGTGTCACTAGTATAAAGATTGTGCAATCCAGACTCAGAATGTAACCTTGCGGATATTTAAATATGTGTGATCACTGAATTGTGCAGGTTAGTATTCAAGTTCAAGCTTGCTTTATTTTGAATTTTCTGTCTCCTGTGTATCAATAGGAACTTCCGATTGAGGCTGTAGTAAAAAGGAATAATTTGCTTCTGGTTTGTGCAAACAAAAGGATAGTTAGGTGACATTTGCCTCTGTGTATAGTGCGTTTCTGAAGAGCCACATTTTTAAGAAGAAAAAATTGGTGAGAGTGCAGAAAAAAAGCCACAAAAGTGATTTGAGGGCTGGAAAAAATACCTTGCCATGTGAAGCTTCAGGCTTACTAAGTGTTGGCTAAGCATAAAGAAGACTGAGACATAACTTGATTACAGTGGTTGAGTACCTTCTCAGGGAGAAAATACCAGGGAAATCATAGGACCTGAGAAAGTCATAACAGGAAGCCATGGCTGGAAGCTGAAATCAGATAAATTTGAATTGGAAATACACTGGATAATCGCATTATGTGAAGAAATTTGGGACAACCATAAGATATGTAAAAAGATAAAAAAAAATCTGTTGTGGAGAATCTGGTTGTAAGACGGTCAGTATCAGGAGCAAATTTTGGTCGAAAGTTCCATTATGAGAAACATTCTGGCTTTTCTGTGCCATTTGTGTAGAAGCTATGGAAAAAAACACATTTTTTAATTAAGGGAGGAGAAAAATGTTCTGGGAGGTTATCAAAAATGTAGGACAAAAACATTTCATGTGGCATGGACTCAAAGATCTGTCCTTTTTGAAAAAAAAAAAAAAAAGAAAAAGAAAGTTCTCCTGACTTCTTTGGCAAATGCTGATGTTAAAACACTCAACACTCCAAAAACAAGTTGATTTTGTACAACCTCGTTGCAGGGCTTTAGTTTGGAAATAAAACTGGCTATAACAATCATTGTCAAAATGGACTTGATCTGCTTGGAGAATATCAAGTGCATTGTTTTTGCCTCCAAAAATGGCAGCTCTCACCATAGGCAGGCAGATACTGTAAATACAACAGGGGAGAGCTAGGCTTGGTTCGCTGAGTGGTGGATAAGAGTCTCTGACCCGTTTTACAGGCTCACAATATGAGCATAATTTCTTCTGACATTTGGGAGGGGAGAGAAGGAAGATTCTTTTCTCCTTCAGGAAAGCATGAACTTTATGCTGCATTTTCAGCCGCTTTTGTTCACTTTAGATACTTTGCCCAAGGGCTAACTTTTATGTGTTTCAGTTGGATATTTGTGCCTCTACAAAATATGCATGTTGTGAGTGTTTGTATTGTTAAGCAGCTGTGGATAATAGCTCGCTCATAACAGAGCCTTGAACAAGTAGCTTGTAGGGGAGCCAAAGAGAGAGCTCTTGCGAACCTACTTTCTGTAGCCAGCAGACCTACAAAGCTTTGAGTGAAAAAGAAAGGTTCCTCGTGAGCTGTCCAAACAAGATGTGCAAGTTTTCACTAAACAAGTTTTTCCACGGGAGTGCTTTCCCACCTGATTTTTCTCCCACATGACCCTGCTTCGGTATCCTCATCTCTCCTGACTAGAAGAGAGGGAGAAAGGTTACCTGCATCGTAGGACTCGGGAAAGAGCCGAGCAAAGGGGGCAAAGGAAGGACCTTCACCGACAGAGGATTCATATTGCGTTTTGCAGATATTGGCAAAGGGAGCAAAGAGGCTCAGGGAGAGACGGCGAGAGCCAGGGAGGCTGGCAGAGGTGCTGTGGGGGCGCAGCTGGCCAGCAAGGGCTGCCTGAGGTCTTGCCGGCGAGCCGGGACGAGCAGGGCTGGCCTGTCCCGGAAGGGGAACCAAGGGACCAGTTAAACAGTCATAGCTGCTCCTGGGAAATTTTCATACGTGCCAGGAGAGAGCTTTGATGCTCGTGCTTTTCTTGGAACTCTCAGTTGAGCTTTTTCATAGAAAACAGCAAGAGGTTAGCATCCGACTGAATGTGGAGTTTGACTCCCTGAATAGCTGAAATTGGAAAACAAAGTATATGGCTTCTTGTAGCCTAAGAGCAGATGTCCTGTTAAAATTATATACTTCCCTGAAGCACTTCATATTTCAAAGTTCTAAGCCGGTGGCAAATATTTCATTGGGAGTAGCAGTATCAGTACTCTTTTTCTGTGTTGGTCGTGCAGTGTTTGGGCTCCGTTCAAATGGATGGTAGTCAGTTTTTTGTCTTTGTGGTAGCTGGATCTTCTATATATACTGCTCTCTTTAACGTTTTGAATAATAGAACTAAAAATGCTGAGTGATGATTCTTCCCTCCTATATTTCCTAGTGTAGCAAGGCAAGGAAGGGAACTCAGCCCTCTGTGATAGCGGCATAATCCCAGAAGCTCTTCCTCAGTCTTATCGTTAGTACTAGGCCTCAAAATGTCAGGATTAGTCGTGACATGCACGACCTGTGTTGCACCTGAGCAGACTGGTAATCTGTTCTGATATAAACTAGAATGTGCTTTCGTTTGGGATTGCCACTTGCAATAGGGAGCTACTGCATGATTCCTTTCTCCTCTTTTAAAAGGCCGGAATGTCACTAAACAAGCTAATTTTGCATATACAATGGTTTTAGGAAGGTGAATGTACTTGTTCTTATGTGCATGATGTTTAGCCGGATCTGGTAGTTAACAACGTGGAAAGAAATATTTTTGTCATTTGAAACTGTGACCAGAACCACAGAAATAATTTTTTGAAGTGAGAGATGTTAGCTGCTTCTCGCGCAAGCACACCAAAACAAATGTGACAGTGTCTCTTCCCAGTTATTCAAGACAGTTAATTATGTTCTGCAGAACAGTGCCTGATTATCTTATTTGAACGTGCATGCTTTGGTCACAGAAAGCATGAGCTAGTTTCTCAGATTTCAAGCCCTTTTATTTTGAATGACCATGACATCTACTACTCTGGGGGGGAAAAATAAACGTTAAAACAAGGGTTGGGTTTGCCCTGGCTGGTAGGTATTGTTGTATTGTTTTGTGGCTTGAGTACTTTGCTGTGGATTTTGTGCTGTGTTTAAAACTTCATAGAGGATTGCCAGGTCACAAGATGCACATCCCCACAGCTTTTTATTCCCCTAAAGCTGAATATTTAATAGGATGACCAGCTTACTAATCAAAGGATTGTAAAGGATGGTAAAACTGGAGGAAAGAGAGGCAGAAATGCCTACATTTAAATAACGGGATGTTCAGTTGGATTCAGTTCAGTTATTTTTATTGGACAGCCTAGAGACGACAAAAGAAGCTAATGGGCTCAAGCTGTGTGAAGTAATGTATTTATGTGGATAGTGCTGGAAGGCTCATTGCTCTCATCATCTCTGCTTGCTGAATTCTGAATTTCTGTCTCAGCTCTTGTTTTTGAACAAATGCTTTTGGAAAAGAAGGTAGATCTAGCGCAAACAAATCTTTTGGTATATTTTGTCAGACATTAGAAAAGAGAATTGTGAATGTGTCTCTTTTTTATAAGAAAAGAATAGTCACAACTCCTGTGCTCTTTGGAAAGAGTCAATAGCCTGAGACATCTCTGTGTGGGGAAGGCGTGAAGGGTGTCGTTATATGGAATATCCCTTACCTAGTACGTATCAGCTGGATATCAGCCCATGCATATCAGCCATAGTACGTATCAGCCCCTCGCAAAAGGGGCTGGAGAAATGGTCAGCCACGATCTGTTAATGAAGTAATCAGTGTCTGAAAAGATCTGAAACAGGCATTTTGTCTGTGTTAATTGGCTTCACTGTATTCTTGATCTAGAATCCTCTCAAAGCTCGCTTCTCTCCCTTATTGGCATTAGCAGCCTGTCTCCATTTTAACACATTTTAGCAAGGCCATCCCATCTTCCTCCTATGTGCCATGTATAATACCTGTATGGATTTTTGTGGGTGTTCAGGATTTCACAGCTTTCAGTGTGTGTTCCTCCACTGGCAATTTCTGCGTTGTTACATCAAAACTTTCTAAGTACCCGTCCCTTTGCCTATCAGCTGTGAAGTGATATCTGGAAATAGTAAGTGAAACAGAACTCTTTCATTTACATGCATTTTTCAGGTTTACTGATCTATTTAAATGGCCTTTATATTACCAGAACAAAATGAACCTTAATCTTTCTTCTCCTGAAGAACAAAAGTCATTAAAATGAGACACCTGGGAACAAATCAGCACATCGTCTGTATGCTGAAGATTTTGCTTTGGGGATAAAAAACTACTTCTGAAATTCAGAGTATATGAATTAGTAACAGAATGACTATTGTGTATCTGACTGGACTGTTTAAGCCTGATCGCGTTCTATGTTTATTTTACACAACATTTTTTCCCAAGGAGCTGTTAGTAGACTTGGATTATGCTTTTACAATCCCATGATCCTGACATTCAACAAAAATGAGTCCACATAGTTAAGTTTTCAATACTTAAAAAAAAAAAAAAAGAAAAAAGAAAAAAACCCAAACCCCAAGACAAAACCTCGGTTAATTGAATTCAGCTGTCTTGTCTGGTGAACTTTCAATTAAACACAAAAATAGTATACTCTTTGGTTCATCAGAAAGGCTTTTCCTTTATATTTCTTTGTTTCATGTTGTATAATTTTCCTTCTTACATGTACTTAAAACCCTTTGGATAGTGCAATATCAAGTTTTTGTCTGTATATGTTGTCTTGTTTTCCTTTTTTTCTGCTCAATAAAAAAACAAGCTACGTTTCCAGCTGCGATTTCCATGTCTAGCTTGAGAGTCTGTTTCAAAATAAATGTTCGCTGTTTTTACAAGTCTTTGTAGACCATAAAATTTTAGGAGGAAAAAGCTCAAAGTTGTTCACACTTTCTGCCGTCTTTAGATTACACAAAATAATTCCTCTTGTAAAAATTAATTTTAACCTCTTCTGTAACATAAGTCAATGCCAGAAATGATATCATATTGTGAAAAAAATGGTTTGGTTGGAGAGGTAAGGTGAAGAAGAGTGGGTGAGTTTAGTTGGAGAGTGGTGGTATTACTGTGTGGAGCTGCAGACATCTGATAGTTAACAATATTTATGATGTTTCTTTCACTATTTTCAGGAAAAGTATTCATCGTGGGACCAGGGTGTGACCTTCTGGAAAACTTATGCATGCTCAGTAGAGTGTTTTTAAGCTTTGACAAGTAGCAGCAAATGCCCTTCTTCCTGCTGTGATGGGACTGCGTGTTCCTATTATCAAACTTGTACATGTTTAAGGGAATTTTTAAATTGGTCGTACTGTCACCTGGGAAGGTCCACCAGAGCAGGAAATCGCCTGTGCCCAGCCAGGTTCTCCCTGGGCAGCACAGTGCACTATGAGGACCTGTGCAGGTCACTGAGGAAGGAAAACTAGGAGCATTAAAGCAAGTATTGAACATGGCAGCGAGAGATGTCAAGGACTGGTAAACAGAGAAGCTGGAAAATAGCTATGTGAGATGCAGAAGGAGAACGTATTTCCCTCTGCATGTGTACAGTGCTGTAGGCAGGCAGGCTGCTCTCAGCTTTATCGTGTGCGGTTTTAAGATGGTCACAAGTGAGGCTGAAAATGGCAGGGTGAGAGAGGAAAGTCTCATGGCTAAGGCAGGAGACCATCCTGCTGGAGATGGGGATTCATCCTTGCCTCTACAGCAAGCACTCTTGTGGACAGCTCAATTAAGTCAAAATGTTTGCGTGTGGCTGCAAACCCAGCATTCCTGATTTTGCAGACCCCAAAGGGAAAAAACATTCCAGTCCGATTTCTGAGAGCTTTAGGTGTGCGAGTGAAATCAGGTGCGGTTCAGGCAGAATGCTGCGTCTGCCCTGCGTTTGGCGAGCTTATTCATGGAGTAAATCTGAAGACTGGGAAAGCCCAGTTTCAGCTGATCTCAGTGAGCTGAAGACAAATCCACAGTACTCCTTTCTGCTCTGGTGTTTCTCACAGTGCTGCTTATACTTGAGGGAAAACACCACAAAGTGCTGCTTACCTGCTTCGCATGTGGACAGTGTGATATTTTACCTGCTTCTCAGAGGTGCCTGGCAGGTGAGTTTTCCAACACTGTTTTACTGACAGCTCTGTTACTCCAGCTGTTGCTGTCTGCACGCATTGCTGGCTTGGTAGTACCCTCAGATTGCGTGTGCACCTTGGTCAGTCCTAGCAGCAATTAAGTCTTGTTCCCTGGAAGAACCGGTCTCGGGTTAGTTATTAACTGTGGCTGCTTGGCCTGGCCATGGCAAATTCACGCTGGCCGCAGTGAACGTAGGGCCGTAGCACCTCAGTGTGAAATCCCGCAGAAATTCCTGCCAGATGGCTGTGGGTGCTGAGAGCCTCAGGTGGTGGCCATGCACAAGGGTCCCTCACAGCCAGGCCAGGGGAACTGCTCTGCTGGGGCTGCTGGCCAGCACCAGGACTCGGGTTGACTCACGCTGAGGTCCTGGGAGCCGTGCTGCTGATGGCAGTAGAGGCAGTAAGGGGCTGTAGGGAAGGAGAGTTGTGATCGCTAGACTGTGGTGCAGAGCAGGTTGGGGACTTAAATTTCTAGCCCTGGCTGGCATCATTAATCTGTTTAGTTAAAAAAAAAAAACAACTCAAGTATCATTGAATAGTAGTGGGTTATTCATTAAGCAGTGCTTGCATCATTGGTTATTAGGTCTGATTTTCCACTGAGCCTAAGAACAGCTTTGCTGTTACAGAAGATATCCCTCGTTCAGATACCACTTTTTTCAGAGGTTATGTGCAGGCACCAATTATCAAGATAGAAGGAGTAGCAGGAGGTGGAGAAGAGATAAATGTGCTAGCACTGTATTCCCTAAACATGAGCTTAGTTAGATAAGTATTTTTGCACTTGGATATGTTTTCTCTCTTTGTAAGTTTTAAGAAAATTGTTGGAGGCAGAGGAGGGGTTATTTTCTGCTTTGGCAGTGGTGTCCAACATGGTGCTTTTTACTGATAAAGCAGTAGAGGATGTGGTGCCTGTTTGCACGCAGAAAGTTGATGGCGTTTTGTTCTGTTTCTATCCCCTGTTCAGAGCCATATTGTCACTTCATCTCAAGGGACACTGACAAGTAGTCTAATCCTAAAGGAAAGAATCAGTCTCCAAAACCTTTAGTGACAATGAAACCACTCACTGACACTGTGCTGTTTTTAAGAAAGGTGTAGAGATTTTGTCCTGTTGCTGTATGGAAGTTTCATGAAATGCAAAAGGAACTGCACTAGGAGAGCAATGCAATTGATGATACACAAAATGCTGTTGCATACACAAGCTAAACATATTGATGAAGAGGAGAGAAATATTTTACTTTGACACTTTTTTTTTTTAAATCCTTGGTGCTAGAGACGGCTATAGAAGATTTAACGGGAGGCATTGTAAAAGCAGCATAAAATGTTCAAGAGTATAAGTAGAAACCCTATGGTATCCTGCTGGACTGCTGAAGTCATCAGAGAAAACGCCAGGATGTCTCCTGTGCCTTCTCACTTCAGAGTTAATGTCCTGATCATGTCATTATGGGCACTTTTGCTGGGAGACCGAATGCCACTCCAGTCTTCAAGACATCTTGCTGATGCTTATGCTTATGCTTTGTTTTTTCTTTTCTTTTTTTTTTTTGAAATGGGAATCTTAGGAAAAAAAGCTATAATATTCTAAGTCAACTGTTGCTTTGAATACTCTCCCATCCTTTTTTTTTCTTTGCTAATCGGGTAAATCACTGGTTTGGGAGGAGAGCTGGAAGAAGAAACCTCTTAAGAGT
This sequence comes from Struthio camelus, assembly GCF_040807025.1. Taxonomy (NCBI): domain Eukaryota; kingdom Metazoa; phylum Chordata; class Aves; order Struthioniformes; family Struthionidae; genus Struthio; species Struthio camelus. The sequence goes on along the minus strand of NC_090944.1, from coordinate 82,433,475 downwards.
AGCACAGATTTTCCGTTGTGCAGTACAGGATGCTCTTGTCACACTAGAAATGTTATTTTTTTAATTATTCTTCAGAACTGGTATTTCTGCTAGAGAAAAAGCAAGAGATGAAATGAAAGTGTGAATGCACTTGAGTTTTTCTAAAAGCAGCGGTAACAAGAGAGTGCAAATAGGTTTTGGTTTCCATAGAAACAAAGGGAGGAAAAAGGAGTATCTCAAAACAACTTGTAATTCCTGTGACTCCTTTCCAGTTTTAACATTTAAAAAGATGTCTCTGAAGTAACCAGCTTATCATGGGTCCTGCTTCCAAACTTCATGGTTTTAGTTCAGTGCTGCTAGGAACTAAAATAAAGAATGTTGTGCCCATGAATAATTTCATACGTGCCACATTATGGCTCTGGAGCACTTAAAGCTGCGGTGGCTTATTCAGTCATAAACCAATCTCAGTTTAAAAATAAAATGTTGTGTTTAAAAATAAAATGTCGTGTGGTGGCACACAGTTTGCTAATAGCCATAAGGTTGTATCAGAATTTGTATCACAAATGTCATAAATGAGATGCTTTACACAACGTGCAGAGCATTCCTGCTGCATGTCCCGAGCAGCAGCCTCGCTAAAGGGTGCAGTGCTCAGATGTTGCAGTTGAAAGCTGCTGGTTTATTATATGAGCGGTTGCTTCTCGAAGTCATGGATGATAGCGAACAAATTCCTAGCAGCGTCCTGGCTGCAAGTGCCAAACTTCTAGTGACTCTTAGTAGTTTTTATTAACTTCCTTTGTATCAAATTTGGAGACTTTTAAAAGGGGAACGTGTGCTTGCCGTAGTGATCCCCTTTTCCTTCTGAAGGCACAGCTGGGAAGGAAGATGGCACAGCGTGAGCTGGCCCCACAGGCAGTTTTGCTTCGTGCTGAAGCGTTGCGGCAGCAGGTTCAGGCCTTGCTCCAGGCTGGAGCCGAGCTGCGTTTGCGGCGGCGGCGTTCACGTCACGCGCGGCTCTTCTCCCCTGGCAGCGTGGGCCAGGCGCCTAACGAGTAGGTGGCGTTAACGCTTCCCAGCCCTGCGTGGGAGGCGAAGTGGCACTGCTGAGAGGCGGTTCAAATCTGGTAACGGCAGATGCGAGAGGCAGAACCGGGCTGTTGCAGAGACGACAGCCCCGGCCCGGTTCTGCCCCGCGGAGCAGCGCTGGATGGCCAGCTCCTCGCGCCTGGGCGCAGCTCGCGGCAGGTATGCAGAAAGCAGGGGGGTGATCGTGTGCCCATTGCAGTGATCTGCTACGGTGCTAGCGACGGCTTGGTATCGCGTCTAGTTACTGAACGTGGGTTTGTCGTGTAGGTTGTGCTGGAGCGCTACAAAGAAATTGTAAACAGAAATCTGATGGTGTATTATAGAAGCAAATGTCCTTTACTTCATTTAATTGGTACTCTGCAGTAACGTATTCTTTGCTGATGAGAATAATAGCAATAAGTGTCATGTTTTTCATACAGCACAGCGTTAAGCTAAAATAGCAAACGAACACTTTAAGGAAGGTGTCTCTTAAGGATCAGTACTCTGGTTTTGTTTAACATCTGCATTAATGCTTAGAAAGTGGAAAGTTAACATTTTGATGATATTTGCAGATGATTCTGAAGCGAAGATGCTGCAAAAGCTGGTAAGGGTAGAGATACAGCTCAGAACGATCCAGAAGAATTAGGTTGACAGTAAATAAGTCAGTTTTGGAAAAATGTGGAACTAACAACATTGCAGAAAAATAGCACAAAATGCCAAAATTGCATAATGTGCTGAGTACTAACTAGGATACTAAAAACTGAACTCAAATCAAAAACAGGTTGGATGACAGATTGCACAGAAATAAAAAAGACTATAATTTTGGCTGTGTGAAAACAGCGTTATGTTAGATATGATGCTAACCAATTCTTTCATTTGTAATGGCAGAATTTTGTAATCACTGAGTAAATCATAACGGGATTTCTGACATTTCTGTGCTGCTTTATGAATTTCCTGAAAAGTGTGAACTGCTTTCATTTATTTCAGTACTGAAAACAAGTTTTGAAACTAAATGCCTGTTTCTCTGTGATTGTTTTAACAGACACTTTGGCTCCCCCAGAATATTGGTCCGAAGCTGGGAGGAGTAAAACTACTTTCCCCTTTGTGATCTTTGAGTGACTAAGTTATTCCTAGCTCTTAGCTATACTATGAAATCACATTTCCCAGATCACACTATTTACTTCTCATACTGCTTATTCTATATGTGTAAAGTTGTTGCTGAGTCTAGCAGTATTGTATAAACTTAAGCAGGTTAAAGTTTTCAAACTTTCAGAGTCACTTTATATTTGCGTGTGGAAACTGCTTGCGCATACTTTGGAAAGTGTGCCTTGACTATCTGGTATTTTTGTGTTAACATTGTCAGAATGTTACGTGAAGTGTGCATATCAGAAATGTTCATCTTAGAACAACTCAGATGCCTGCAGAAAATCTTTGGTCCTTTAAGAGGAGAAACCGTTCTGCTTAGAACAAAATTTCTGGAGCCCAAAAAGTTTTCACTATTTTCAGCAGCAGCTTCGAGTAAAAATTATTTTAAAAGTTCACTTGGCTTCTAATGTGCTCAGCAGTTCTGGAGAACAGATACGGAGAAAGTAACGTAAGGGATCCCTAAGTAAACAGTGGTTTTGTTTTGTCTTTTTTTTCTAGTGGTTTTGTGGCTAGAGCAGAATAAGCCAGTGTGATGATATAACCTATTTGCTTCTTATGCTTGATCTGTTTTAGTCCTAGTCCTCCTAATGATGCCTATGTCAGCTGAGGTATTAGCTTGGCTCAGTTGAATCTATCAGTTGGAGAAACGCCTATGCAAGTCCATAAACTCCTTAACAACTATTCAGCTTGCTAATAGCTCAATTTGCCAATTCATTTTTGGTAAAAATAGAGGAGAGGGATCCACCTGATGCTGGAATGTTTTGCTCCAGATTGCTTGGGACTCATCAGCACTGACCTTTTTCTGCATTAGCTCTCGCAGTAACTTGGAGTGTTTTTACATTATAAACTAAAATGCTTGCAGTTCCCAAGAGCTGCGGATGTTGTCGGTTGCAAACACTATCCTGCCGTGTAGATGCTTAACTTAAAAGCAGTGGTCTGGCTATGGATAACGCTCCCAGAGTCAGCCCTGATAGTGGAGGAGGTCAAGTACCTAACCTGAGCACCGTTTTGCATGGTGCCTGGGCTTTTCCTTGCGTCCCTGTCACTTCAGTGGCTCAGCTACCTGAGCTGCCTGGAGGTCACAACGCAGGGCTCAGATTTTGCAGCGTCAGCGAGGAGGTGCTGATATCCGTGTTTCTGCTTGTTTGTTTTTTTCTTCTCACAGGGCGTTCATAAGGGGATGACTTCTGTTAGTTAATGGCTTTCAGTCGTGGTACTTAAAATTTGACTAAATATTTAGTGAGTGGCACGAGAATACATGGTGAAAATGCATCCCGTTATTTGCCTGCATTATAAAAATGGAGAAGATCATGAGAGCTACTGTTTGAGCGCTAGAGACAAGGAGAAGGCCTCGAAATCTTGTACTTGACTGGAGGTGGGGGAAGAGGGTATGCTGAACATGCTGGCATCCTCGCAGCCCAGGCAGAAACCTAGTAGCTTAATATGAGATGATAAATCAAGCGACAAGTTCTTCCCATTGAAATTACATGTAGAATAATTGATGATTTCATTACAGTAAAGGCACTTTTAAAATAGTGGATGAGAGAGGAAAGGAGAGAAGCAACAAACACTTCAAAACCAGAAAGATTTGTGAGAGTAAAGCTGGTTCCTTCCCGGTTCTGCTGTCAAGTTTTAGCCAGAATGTTTTGTGCATTGTGCAGGTTTTTTGTTTTTATTTTTGGTGTGTGTGCACTGGTTTCCTGCTGTGATTCATGCGCCAGGCCGTCTGCTTTAAAAAGAAAACAAAAGAAACCCAGCTACCCTGGTCTCTACCCAGGGTGGTATGTGGGAGTGTGAGTCTTGGGAGACTGCTGTAAAATGCTATAGTTTTATATAAGCCTCGTATAGCTGTCTGTGCAAAATCCTATTTGTGTTCACTCACCACATTTTCCAGCTGACAGCACCATATTTATGCCTTTTTCTCTAAGTTTCCATGAACTAAAATGGCAGCATGTGTCAGGGCTTCTCTGGAGCTGAATGCAATGCTTGTTTACATCCCAGGGAAACGGTAAAAATTGTAAGAGTATATAAGGAGCTGGAATTAAATAAATGAATAATAAACTCTTAGTGAAGTGGGAAGCTTGATATGTTTTAACTAATTATGAAGCTAGTGAGTGCTGGACACTATAAAAGCATTTCAGAAGGTTTTATCTTCTTTCCAAAGACATGCTAATCTGAAGGCTCAATCCTGCAAGCACTGCTGGTGTAAAATTTATTCCATCGGTTGCTCTTATGGCTTTGTAATAACTACTGCATTAAAGTAATTCTTTGCAGGGCTTTTAGGTCAGTTTACTTGTATGATAGCTCTTACAAAATGTCTCACATAATGTTTCAGATTTTAAGATGATTCTGTCTAAAGAAAAAAAAATCACTGTTAGAGACGTTTGAGGCAACAGAAATGTATCTTATTTTAAAGAAGGATTGCAAAGAAGGGAGGGAATCTACCTGGCACGGGAGTAGAAGCTGTAGGCCCAGCTGAGTCATTTGAAGCACTTTATTGCTTATGCCTTGGCTGTGAATGCACATTTCGGTCTGAGTAAATACACCAGTGAATTTTAAAATCTGGATTGTCAGTAATCCCAATACCACAGCATTTTTCAAGATTTCTACCCCCCTAAAAGCCCCATTTTCAGCTTCCTAATTTCCTGCAGTTTGAGTTGTTTTGTTTTCAGTGCCAGAAGTCTGTCTTGGGCAGATTTTTTTTCCCCTTAACTATTTATTTTAATTTGAGTAAAAAATAATCTACTATTTCTGAGAAGGCAGCTAGGGGAATTACATTGTTTCTCAGTGTTTGACAAGAATAAGTTTTGGAAAGCTCTTGATGGATAAGTAATAAAGTATACAGTGGAAACTGGTGTGGGAAGCAAGAGGAAAACAGTGGAGACCTCTAAAATGGCTTGTATGAAACTGCAGCAACAGCAGAGAGGTTGTATTTTCACAGCTGTATTTTGTTTGAAGTTCAGGGGAGCTGAGGAGTTGACACTTGCTGACCGTAGCATAAGAGCTACTGACAGTGGATCCATGAGGGCATCAAGACCTGGAACGTAATGACTTGTGGTAGGAAGCCTGGGGTGAATTTTGGAGGGCTAGAGAGGAAAATACCACCACAAAAGCTCCGACTTGTGTGCCAAAGCCTAGAGCTTTGTCAGGCCTAAGACACTGCAGTCCTAAGTGATTTGCTACAACCTTTGGCAGGTTATTTCACTTTCATAGCAAGGGTAGCAAAGTGAGCCTGTCTGCTGCTAGGACAGTGCAGTTCAGTCTAATGCACTAGCTTTTAAAGCGAAGGCTGCTTTCAAATTGAAACAAATTTGGTGTTGGCATTATACTGATAGATGTTTAGATGTTACTTGGAATAGAATCCTTTTCCCAAAAGAGTTCGTATGAATCAGAGTTCAATATTAGTCAGGAAGTCTTTGGATCAGAGGTCAGAACGATCCACAGAAGCGTTAAACTATCCACAGGTAGCTAATAACACTCTGAAATGCTAGTACTGCAGGTACAATCCAATATTTGTCTGTCTATCCTGACGCTTTTTACGCTGTAGACCACTGTTTATCTATCTGGAGATGCTCCGTTCCTTAATTTTTAGGTAACTACTTTGACATCAGGTACCTGGCTTCAGAAACCCTGAAAACGTAATCCTCTGAAAATGGCCTCTTTCAAGGTATAAGGTATCCAGCTGGTTATTTTTAAAAACCTAGGTGTTTAAAAAAGCAGAACCTGGGAGGAGAAAACACTTTAATGGATAGGATGAGATTTGATTTAGTTCCTGCAGTCGTTGTTTGAACACATCTCCACTGTACATCTCCTGAGTAAGGAGTGCCAGTCACGCTAAATGGGGCTCACTTAGGAGAAGTGAGTTTTACAATATGCTCTTGATTGGGGAACTCAGCAATTTCACTGCAAAATTACTTTACTTACAGAACCTCCACTGTAAAGGAACAGAAATCCCAAAGAGAGACATAAGAAAATTAATGAATGAGATCTGGATGATACTGCCTTTAAGAATATGTTCACTTAAGAAAAAAAATACAGCACATAAGAGTACACTGATCTGTAATTATGTGTAAGTTAGTATTTCAACTTTCAATGCACAGAAGAGCATGGTTCCATAAACTTTGTAATAGAGGAGAAGATTCCTTTTTTAGGTATTAAGTTTGTGCAAGATTAATTTCATGTAGTCTTCTTGCCTTCTTCTATAACAAAATGAGAAGAGCTCATGTTCGGTAATTAATCGTGAGCTTCTTGTAAATTCCTGTTAAAAAGTGCTGCGATATGCAGTTAAATAACATAAAACAGTAGCCTGGATTAGATCTAGAGGTATAAAAAATAAAAAAGAAATATAGGTGTTCTCTATCATTTTTCATGACCCAAATGTCATCTTTCTGAGAAGTGTAGAATCTAATATGCAATAAAAGATAAAGAATTGCATTTTTCAGCTATTTGAATGTTAGTTTCAATATTCTTCACCCTGTATCTCAGCCAAGCTCAATGGGAATTTGTAGAAATGAAATGCTGCCGTTGAAGTGACCCTGTGAAATGTTGCAGAATTGCACTGTTATGCCTGCTGTATGGTTAGAACAAAAAGCCTACGCTCACCTTTCAGTAAAAGTCAAGTATTATATCATGGTCTGGTATTAAAAAGGATTATTACTCTTACAGAGTAGGCTAGCAAGCACATCCCAATAATAATACAACACCTAATAATACAATGCAGTAGTACATCTAAGTTATACTCCCCTTCAGTAAGCATCCATGTGAACTGGTAGCCTTGTTTTAATTTTTTTGTTGTTTTTTTGAACAGATAATTTCAGTATTACTTAGGAGTCTCCCAACCATTCACACAAAAGAGAGAGATTGCTGCTGATACGTATTTATGCAGTTACATTTGGATACAGATAAATTCAAAAGACTTAACCTTCTGTGTGTGTGTGTGTGTGTGTGTGTGTGTGTGTGTGTGTGTGTGTGCACGCGCACACTGAGAAGCTGAATTTAGATATAGCTACTATATGGTGGTAGTCTACATAGCACAGATGCTGTTTGTGTATTTTAAGATATTTCTTGTAAGAAGCATGGTCTGCAGGAGGGCTGGTGAGTAGCAGTTAGAGATCTATTAAACTACCACGTCTTGGTCATGACATCCTGATGTGGTTCTCCAAGCTAAATAAAACACAGCAAAAAGATATAAAAAGAAAGAGCACGCCTAGGTAATTGTTACCAGTAGTGATGTTTGCATCTTGGATTGCAGAAGTGTGGTCAAAGCACCCAAGAACAGTCCTGAGTAAACAAACAGTTACCCAAGTGAGTCAAAATGCATTTTAGACCTTCTTAATGCCGTCATCAAGATGAATTCCTGACCAGTAGGAACAAGCGTTTAGTAGTATATAAAAACACCAGAAGTTTCTAGGACAGGTAGAGAGCAAGAGATTATCATTTTGAAGAATTATATTGAAGTCCACGAAACGGGTTATGTGATTGTATGACAGTCCATTCAGTGTCATTACTTTTGTAACATAAAAAAGGTTCATGCAGCTCCCATCGTTGTTGACATTTTTGAGAGGTGGTTTTACGGTTGTTGGAGGGCTGTGGCCTCAAGCGTTAATCAACGCATTTGAAAACTGCTCATGTGTCCTTTATCTTCAAATCTTTTAACTCAAACTTTTGAAAATTGATAGCGTACTAAATACTTTTGCTTAATAACTGAGGGCCAAAACTTTGCTGTTTACCATCTGTGGAAAAACATCAGTACATATTGATATTTATTGCTGTATACTTTTATGAGTTGATTCAAGTTATGAGCATTATGTTATCTGTTTCGTACAGGTGAGCTCTGTGTGTATGTTGTGGATCTTAGCCTTCAGTACTAAGGACAGGATTAGATTTTGAAGAGCAAAAGTTTTACAACAAAGTCAAATTATTTTTTTCCTAGGGCATCATACCCCTCGAACAAATAATGACCTAGTACATTGCTTAAGGTCATGAGAAGTGAGGCAGAAGGCAGGAAGATTGATCTTTTAAACCTTGACTTTTGTGCTGGCCTTTTACAGTGCCGTGTAGGTGCAGAAAACTCTTTCAGAAACGTTGAGCTTTAAGTTACTTATGCCATGTGCTAAGCCGACTCTTCAATTAGCGCATTATTCAGTAAAGGCTGAAATCTGAAGTGGAGGATACATATTGCAAGGAGTTGAGATGACAAGAATGGGGGTAATTTTGTCCTTTTACAGCTGTGGGACATACAGGGGTGCTCAAACAGAAAGACAGGTTTAAACAAAGTTTGATGCTATATCGTTGTTAAATCTTGCCTGTTATTTTTAAACGTACAACTTTATGTAGATATCCAGAAATGTAAAGTACTTCCACTGAAAAGTCTTTTTGTCACCAAAAAAGATCTATCTGAGACACAGGTAGGAAGGAGTTAAAATGTCTTAGTGAGCAGAAGCCAGTAGCTGGATAGTGTGAAAATTGAGCAGTTTGGCCAAAGCATTTACAGTGATGGAAAATATTTATATTAAATCATATTGAAATCTAGAAAACCATCTGAAATGTTAGTCTTTTTTTTTTTTTTTACAGAATAATAAAACCTTTTACTAATGTGTCATAACGAAGAAATAGTTCATTCGGGTACAGTGTGTTCCTTATCTGACCTATTTATATGCTCTGTTTTGCAAAGTTAGCCTTCTTACAGACCTTGGCAAGAAACACTACTTCACTGCTTTATGGCTGTTAAGCCTTTTGAGGAAGGGAAGCTATTAATGATTAAACATTTTTGTAAATTATTTTAATTTTATCTTCAAAAAGGAAGGCAACACAAAGCTAGGCACTTCTTATACAGAATAAGTGCTTTTGCTTTTGAAGAGATATATAAATGTAGGGGAGAATTTTACATTGATCCTCTCACAGTACAAAAAATAGGCAGAGAGGAGGAGACAGACTTGTAAAAGGGCTTCTTTTCTACATTCAGTTGTCCTTCTTTTTAAGATCAGATAGAAAGAGAACCTGAACTATAAAGAAAGGGGAAACCTAAGGATTCACAGGCAAGCTGTCCCTGCAAGGCTCCCTCATATGGGCCACCCATCTTCCTAAATGCAACTGCCTCTATAAAGAAGTGTGACAAAGTCCTAGCAATCGTATGACTTGGGAGATGTTGTGAAATGTATATGCAAGAAAATCTTGTATGATTTTAGCTCGACAAAAATAAGAATTCTTTAGACCTTTGTGTGAGCAATTGTCCATAAAGTATAACCATTTCTTCTCCACTAGGAAGGTGCTGCTGGGGTCAGACCACAGACCTAGGCAGCTTCTCAGAAAACTGTTTCCGAGCAGAGCCAAGGACGGGAACTTCAAATCAAGTAGCCTGTGCTGGACAGCACTTGTAGTCCAGTACTTAGTAGTAATAAAAGTCTTCCTTGCATAACTGGAGGCTTGCCAGCTGGGTATTTTCCCATTGATTGACTTGCTGTTTTCCAAGAGTGCCTGTGCAGAGGGAAAAAACAGAGGCATGTCTGAAAATATCTGCATAAATGCAATGAGCAGGAGTAAAACTTGCAAGCTGGCTAAACTTTGTAAGTAAGTAAATAAAATCATTGTCTCTGGAAAAAATATCATGTGGAAGACCACAGCTGATGGTTGGTATTGATGTAATAGGAAACTCTTGAGAACAGTATCATCTGAGAAGGTGTCTGGTCACATACAGGTCCCTTGGGGTTTGAAGTCTTAATGGCAGAGTGAAGTGAGAATAAAAGGCCTAGCACTTGACAGCATCTTCATTGTAGCTTCATTGTTGCTTCATTGTTATGTCCATTGTCTAGCCCTCAGCCACGTCTGTAAATTGCCATCACTTTGATAAAGAGAGTCTTGTAAAGAGAAATTTTTGTCTGTGGAATTGCAATCCTGAACAACTTAAAATGATCATTTGGAAGTTCCTGAATTTGACGTACTGTTCACTGGGCTAGGGAAGAGCATGAGCATTAAGAGGGAAAGTGCCATGACTCTGTCAGCACCTTTTGCCCCACAAAGTTTCCTCCTATATGTGGTTTATTCTATAGGATAGGGGTAAAAAGTTGTCTCTGATGAAGGCAAATGGCCTTCGAATATTCTGCCACCTGTCTATCACTGGAGGAAAAGAGGGAAACAGATAAACCCCTAAACCTTAGAAAGGCTCTTAATTGAAAGACAAATTTAAACAGACTTCTTATTAAGCTAGAGAAACTATCACTGTACATTCAGCTGGCAGGAAAAGACTTTCCTGAAGAATTTTGGTGGATTCCTTTAAAAAATCAAAGGAAGCAAATCAGTCGTCTTTTCCCCTCATCTCATTCCACGCTCTTTTCTCCTGTTCTGCTTTTATGAGATGTTGCTCCTGTCTAAGCTGAAATTTTCCTATTTGTCTTTACTGTATTGCATCTTGTGTTCTCAGGGCATTTCTTTAGCCAATCAGTATCGTTTTGACTCTGTTCCCTCCAAAGTTTCTGCAGGTGCCAAAGCCCTTCACTTGGTATTGTTACCAAGAAATTGTTCCCCAGAAGGTTATTGCAGCATTTTTCTGTGCTTTATCCTTCCAGCTTAAGAAGGTTGTGGTTTGATGACTACTTTCAGGTTATTGTCTTTGAACCGGATTTTCACTCATTCATTTTCTCGTCATTTTCAAAGATGTTAACCATACAGGCTGCCACAGCTAGTTTCCTAAATATGCTAACTGAAGGTCATTAAGTCTAGCTGATTTCAAAATGTCAGATATATCTAGCTAATGTGTGACTTGGTTTCTATGCTACAGCAATTCTTTTTGTGTTCAGCCTTGGTAATTTGACACAGTTTCCACTGTCCTCCTCACTTGAGCCAGTTAGGAAACAAAATAAGGGATCAGTCTTTTTATTCGTGTGATTTGAATGGGTGGCAGTTCATTTGCAAAACCGCTAATTTTTCTGAACTTTTTTTTGGCCTTTGCATGAACAATTTTTAATATTTTCTCAAGTCTGCTTTTCTGATGTTCATTATCTTTTATTGTAATTTTTTTATATATGGTTTCAGCATTGTGGTCATTCAGGTAATTTTTTCACGTTTCCCACCATTTCTTGAGTATGGGTTAGAAATCAGAAATAGAGTACCAACTGAAAAATTGAGTGAAGATTATGAACAGATTAATGCAGCATTGAAGTATTTTTAGCAAGGAGTTACCTGGCAGCAGAGATAGATAGCAATCTTTGTGGTCATAGAGGAACACATTCAAGAAAAATTGAAATAGATTGGCTTAGTGGTGCCCCGTGTCTTGGTCATTAGGTTTTCTCTGTACTGCGTTGATAGTGAAAGCTGCATATCTGTTCTTCCTTTGAGTGCTGAAAATAACTGTTTTGATTGCTTCTTTTGCTTTCCCCCCCCCGCTCTCTTTCCCCAGTAGTAGTAAAATGGTTTGTTGGCCAAACAACAAATAAAAGTGGAACATATGCATCTGTGAAAATGTTTGTTACCTTTCTGTAACAGGTATATTGAAAGAAAGTTTACTGTCATAATTCAGAAAGGATCTGTAGTTCGTTCAAGTCTTGCATTCTCAAGCTTGCTCTCTTTGCAGGAGGAAGTCAGTGTGTACCATGCACTTTCCCCCTTTCCTGCTTGCCCCTTCTGGTTGGATACGGCCAAATCGGGAGGACCATGTGCAGCTTGTGGTCAGATATAATCAGGAAAGTGGTGGGCATCAGTCCTGTGCAATAAGGATTAACTGAACCTGAAGGGATCTTAGAGAAGGGCTATGAGGATCATAAAAATAGAAAAGGGAGGAGAACTTGGCTCGCTTAGACCAGCAACACAGAGGATAGAGTTGCTATTGTAGGTATATTGGGTGTGGCCAGTATATATTGTGGGATGAAGACTTCTAGATGGTAAAGGCCAATGCAAGTACAAGAAAAAGTAGGTATAAAATGGTCACGAATACTTTCAGACTGAGGATTAGAAGAAGCTTTCTAGTAATGGGTGTGGGGAGGTGTGAGGAAAAGCCTCCCAGGATGAATCTCAGACCAAGACTACTTGATATGTGTATAGGAAGACTACAGAAGGTGGTTGCTTCTAACAGGAAGCATTTGAACTTCTTGACTTTGGGCCACCTAGTCCTGTCCTTGTGAGTTTGTAAGATGGAAGGATTTCTCTTGTTATTTGACAGCAGTTTTATCCAAGAGTTTTCATTATCAAGTTGTATTTAGATTCCATTTCATCTAGCTAGCACTTCTAAATGTTCATTAAAATACGTCTTTCATCTTGTAGAATTGTAGACTGGGAAGTTTATCATTACAGGGTAGAAGCAAAAGCCAAAACCACCAGGAATATCACAGATAACCCAATGTCTATGCTCTTTCCATCATAGCACTTGCAGTAAATCACACAATTTGGTTAGGTGGGGTCATATCAGAACTTTGGTTTCTCATTTGAACTGGGCTGCTGAAAGTTCTGAATTCATCTATTATTTATTATTATTATACCTTTTGGTATGTTTGAATGTAATAAAATCAAATGATGTGGACTTCTTTCCTAAGAATTTGATCTACTAATTGGTCTAATTCTGCAATCTGTGTACTCTGAAAGGTAAATATATTAATGTAAGAACTAGTACCTTTGGACAAACTGATAAAGACACAGAGAGTTAGTATTTTTGCATTTTGATTCTCTTCATAATGATATTTTTCTTCATTTAAAAGCTTTCTCTGATTGATTCTTTCTTTGCATTGATTTAGAACCTACAGTTACATGAACCCTCCATATACCCCTTCATATAAACCCTTCTGGTAATATTTTATGTAAATTACAGATGCAGAATTACCAGTAAGTTTTCAAAAACTGTACTAGAGTGTGTCAATTTCTCTCCTAATTGTATTAGAAATATACAATTGGTAGGTAAACAAATCTGAAATGTATCTTAATAAGCTGGAAGTTTCCAGAGTTCAGCTGGCAAGACAGTAAAGCCAACTAGGTATTTTTTCCATGTTTCAGCCTTTTTTTTTTTTCTTTCATTGCATGCAATGGTGTAGAGTGAATTAAATGTATGATTATTTTTCTCAGTATTTATGATTTAAGAAATGAGGAACAACCAAACTGTTTTGAAAAGCAAGCAAGGAAACAGAAAATTCCATTTCAGAGTGTCAAAAAAGTAGTAATGCTTATTATACTTTTTTGTTAATCTTCAGAAAGAAAATCTGGACAGGATGTTAGTTTTATACTGAGGAACCCAATAGTAGTTACAGGGCTATTTATATATGGTAGAAGAAACTGCAGTAAGTCGCCTTGTGCTCCAGCACAGACTAGCCAGTGGAGGGGGTTTGCAAGGTTAGTCTTCTCTGCCCACCTCTGAGGAAGTTCCCTCTCTTAAGGCTGGTATGGCTCTGCTGACCTCAGCAATAGCAGGATTCTCCTTTTAGATTGGATTTCAGCTGGACAACGTTGGTCTCCTAAGCTGCTTCGAGTTATAGTCTCAGCCCTCTTCCTGCCCTTAGGTCATAAAATCCTAATAGAGCTTCATGAAATGATGACTATAAGATGATATTATGATCTTATTTCAGATGCGTAAAAATCTATGAAATTTCGAGGGCTGCCCTCTGCTCTGCTGGAGAAAAGTTTTAGAGACCCATAAAATGCAGAAAGCTAAGAATAAAATGCAGAAGGCTCTGAGGACCACCGCAGCACCCCCAATCTCCTGTTTCTTCTGGCAGGCCTGTCTGGCAGAGGGATGTGCCACCAGCTGTGGGCAACCTGTTCAAATTAACCCTCCGACTGGTAGAACCTCTCCAGTGGTTTCAGGAGTGGGAAATTTTTCATGGCGGAAAGCAAGAAGTGAGGAAATTGTGTAGAATAAAATGATACTGGGAAGCCATGAGGTGATTTGGATTGTCGGTGGCTTTTCAAATTCTTGTTTAAATAATATTTGGCCGGAAGCAGAGCAGAACTAATCCTGTTCTGATTAGTCGCTGGCAAGACTTTCATTTATTTTGAAGTTTCAGTTCTTAGTAACTGGGGGTTCGTGGTGGGGCAGTCATTCTTCAGAGCTTTGATTTCCAAACCAGAAAATACATCAGACAACTATTAAACTACTTTCCTTTACATGTCCGCTGATGTAGGGGATGGTAAGGAAATAAATATTGTATTCGCGACCAGAAGTTTGAAACTGTGATCAAGTGGAGAGAACAAAGTGAGATTTTCAGAAGACAAGAAAAAATTCAGTGGTTGCCGTGTCCCACTTCCCTTAGACTGCTTCTGATGATTGCCACCAAGGGAAAACCTTGCTCCAGGAAAATACTAAAAACTCTGTATTTTCCATGTTGGCTTTCTCCCTTCATCCCTGCTCAGTTCTTTCCGCGTGATATCTAAATTGTCCAAATGGAACGATCCAGTTGCTATGAAAGGATCCTCAGTAACATACATAAGCCCATTTAGCATCCCTTTCCGTACTTTCCAGTCATTTTTTTTTTTAAAGGTTTTTTCCAGGATTGCAATTATTCTTGTCTTTTGTGGTTATGAACTGGACACAGTAATATTCATCCTTAATCCTGGTAACTGACCATTTTTCTCTGTTCAAACTTGGCTTCCTTCAAGCAGAAACCCCCACACTGCAGTGATTCCAAGAAAAAAAAAAAAGCATAACCACAAGGTTTCCCCAAAGATCTTACATGCATCTGATTCACTTAACCTCAAAGATAATAAATTATGAAAATGTTTGGACTGCTTTTGTATATTCACCATGTTCTGTAACAAAGCTGAATTCTTTTTTCTTTGACAGACACTGGAGAAGTGTGTGTTCAGTCAGTGCAAGTGTGGTGGTGAACATTTTTGTGGAATGCATAATACCACTGGGGTTTGAGCCTTGATTGTTGTATCAGTTGTGTTGTTTCTAATGGTCCAGACTTTCACTCTTTAAAGGCAAGACAGAAAATATTATAGGCTGACTTAAGAAAACACTTTTTTTAAAGAAAAAATATTCCTTTCCAGAAAAACGAAAGCTAGAAATGTCTTGTTAGGAGACTGGCAAGAACAATGATGTCTTAATAATGCTTTATTAAAGGGCTTCAGAAAAGTCATCTTAATAATTTAGTGAAGTAGGTTGCTTCACGGCATTGGACTACGTTTGTAATGAGATGACCTCTTCTTCCATTGCTTTATTATATCCACCACAGAAAGCATTTTCTCTTCTTCTTGATGCATAGTTATGTCAAACACAAGGTTGCATAATATTCTAAGTGTTCTCTGTGCCAGTGCATTTAAAAGCTGTAAAATAACATTCTCCATCTTAGGTAAGTATGTTATGGCAAGCACTCTAGCTTATCGGTAGTTTCACTGTTTATGGTAGACATTTCTAAGTCCCTGATTTTTACTGTGCAGCTTTTCTCTTTTTACTTCTTTGTCAGCTGTTAGTAGAAGATAGTTCACGGAATGGCTTTACCTTGATATTACTTCATTGTTGTGATATTTATCATACAGGGCTTTGTTTTTGTTTTGTTTTGTTTTTTAAAAAGCATAGTCTGATATGTGTTCTCTGAAAAGTAGCACTAAGGACTGAAAGTGATGTGCCCTCTTAAGTTTGTAAAATTTGTAAATACCCGACTAAGGAGTCATACTTAACATGCTTTTCATGGATGACTCTTCTATATTAAAAAATGTTGTTCTTTCCTATGGGTTTTCTGCAGAAATATTCTAACCTTGTTGCAGATTTCTCGGGCTCTCTCTCGTACGCTTTAAGGCTCATGTAGTGTGCGCTTGGTTTTGCAAAAAAAAAAAAAAAAGGAAGAAAGCCTGATTCTTTGATATGATCAATAGGAGCGTATGCAGAACTTCACAGAGTTAAGGACCTGGCAGAAATACTGCAGCACCTGCCCGCTCTATTCAATCACAGCTGCATTTGCTAAAATATTTTTTATTTTGGTGTTTTTAGTTGCATGAATCTTACAGTAAAAGGTTCCACTTTTATTGAAAACAAATACTCGTTTTAAACGTGAAGCTAAAATAATTCAAGCTATTGAGCGGATCGTGCCTACTGTGAATGCTAAAATCCGCTCTGGTTTATATGCCTAAGGAGCACAACTAGAAGATTTGACAGGAGATGGGAACTAACTGAGAGCATGGAGTTTAGGGCAGAGTAACAGCACAGGGATTTTCCCTGCTGTGGCTTACCCTCCTCTTCTCTTGATTCATAAGTTATTCTAACTGTATTTCAAATCAGTACTCTTAATTTGGTTCACCACTTGTATCTGTCTTGTAATTAGTTTATATCACCACGTGTTGCTTCTGGATTTGAGCAAGAAACTTTGATTAAAAAGACCTTTTCTAACTGGGTCAAAACGACTACCGTCTTTTAAGGAGATGCAGTAGTAACTATGCTGTGCTGTAAAAAACAAAATATTTTGAGAGGAGAAATCAAGCCTATGGGTACTTGTTCAAAGCCAGGGATATTTTGACAGAACTTAATAATTAAAAAAAATTACCAAGTGAGGAAAATGCAGCTTGCACACTAAGAGCATAAGTGCTCACATCCAAACTTCTCTTTCGTGCTCCCTGATCCAGAAATCTCCTTGTTCTTTCTGGCACTCTGAAAAAGCATGTAGTGCACAGTCCTTTTGCCCACAATGACAAGAGAAGAGCTCTTTGGGCCAATGTACATTTTACTCTAGCTAGCCTGCGTTCCCCCAAAGGCAGTATGTGCTGCTAATTCAGCATCTCGAGGACAGGGATGCTTGCTAATGCACCACAGTCTTTAGAGTCCTCATCAATGTGACATTTGAATATCTAGCAGACATTTGGTAAAAGGTATTCCCATGCTCCCTGGTGATGTAAGGGTTGTACAAAGGTATTTTTGCTGTCGTTGGTATGAGGAGGGCTGAGATGAGAGGGATGTGTGACCTGATGGGCACCTCTAGAACTGCTGCAAGGCTTTTGTCCTCTGCTAGGATGTATTGGGAAAACTCCTGCTTAATTCTTTGGGAGATGGGTTCAGGAAGGAAAGTGACAGGCAAGCTGGTATGTACCTGAGGGGGAGTATGTTTCTAATTTATGTGTCTGTGTGTGTTTGTAAGTAATGGATAAAAATTCTGAAATTGTTGCCAGTTCTTTTGTTGTAACCAACCAAAAAAGGAGCGTTTAAAAATTTTAGAAGCTTTTCTTCTGAATGAGAAGAGCATCTGGAACTGGCAGATGTATTTACATCTCAATGCAACTACCATTCAAACTGTACTTTTGTTCAGGAACAAAAATATAACTTGGAGGTTGGGGAAAAATCCTTACTAGAAGAAGGATGAATGAATGAATGCTTGTCAGCTTCATCAGACTCAAATCTGATGAAGGCCTTTGATATTGTGTTATTTAAGAAATGTTTTGAGGTTGACTGTGTTCAGTTGCTTAAAACGTACAAGGATGCAGCTGAAGCAGTTTTTGTCATGCAAATAATTGAAAGTCGTGATTATTTAATTTAAGCTACCTTGGCCTGTTCAGTTTTATGCTAAAATGACAATGTGCATCTCATTTTCTATCATAAATGCAGCCAAATCAAATTAGTTTTCTTTTTCTCTTTTTAAGCAAAAGTTAAAGCAGATGATATTTATTTTCCTTGAAATATTTGACAGCACAGAACAGATACACTGTTTCCATGAATTGGCAAGTTTTGAAATTGCACTGGATGATTTTTGTTTATTTCACCCCTTCTTCTTTTTGTAGGAAATTCCACTTATTTGGATGACCATGGACCACCCCCTCAAAAGGTGAGCTGCTATTATTTTGCCATTGCTTTCTTCTTGTTCTCTTAAAGCTAGTTATGTGTTCATTTGTTCTGGAATATGTGCAAAGCAATTCCATTGAGATCAACAGCACTTGGCCCTTCTGACTTTTTTTCACTGTTTTCCTTCTTAACTTGGGTTGAGACTCTATTTGATTAAGTTAATGGGATTTTCGTCATTGACTCAAGGGCAGATACGACTTTAGTGATGACTTTTGTCTGTCAGCATATTCCTGCAAAGGCAAGACTTGGACAAACTTCCCTTAACTGTTCTAGGATATTCACCAGTTGTTGCAATCACTATTTTTTCTTGTGAAGTGTTTGCTTGCAAATGGAAATAGTCTTGATCACTCCTGGTGGACCCCTTTCTTTCAGTTCTCACAAGAAAAAATTAATCTGTGCTAGGGTAGTTGAGCCTCTCTAACTGTATGATTTTCTAAATCAATATGGTAATAGCATTAGAAGTGTTGGCTTCAGAGGACAGCCCAAAGCCATGATTGGAGTTCATAAGGAAAGTGGAGAGGGTCTCTTGGCTGGCAACAGTTCCTAGAACACGGGCTCTGGTAAGTGTAGTGATTTCAAGTAGAGCAGAAGGATATAGTTAATGAATGTGCTTAATGAGTGCTTTTGTAGGGGTAAGGTACCCCTCAAATGTGACTGTGCAGCACTGGTTTTTCCCTCAGTCATTAAGTCCCTTACAACATGTCAGGCAAGGCCCAACGTACTGATATTTTTTTCAAGAAGAAAAAGTGGAAGCAGGCATTTGGGAGTGTTTGTTTTGTTTTACCCCTTGTTGATAGCTCTGCAAAGATGACAAAGGGCCTGGAGCATCTCTTGTGTAAGGAGAGGCTGAGAGAGCTGGGACTGTTCAGCCTGGACAAGAGAAGGCTTGGGGGGATCTTATCAACGTGTGTAAATATCGAATGGGAGGGTGTCAAGAGGATGGGGCCGGACTCTTCTCACTGCTGCCCAGCGATAGGACGAGAAGCAGCGGGCACAAACTGAAACCCAGACAGTTCCATCTGAACTTGGGGAAAAACCTCTTTCCTGTGAGAGTGACTGAGCACTGGCACAGGTTGCCCAGAGACGTTGTGGAGTCTCTTTCCCTGGAGATATTCAAAAGCTGTCTGGACACGGCCCTGGGCAGCCTGCTTTAGGTGACCCTACATGAGTGGGGAGGGGGGGGGTTGGACTGTGTGATCTCCAAAGGTCCTTTCAAACCTGAACTGCTCTGTGTTTCTGTGGTTTAATTTAGTTATTCTGTAAAACCTGATTTGATGATCTCTTATGTCTGTCTGTCCAGGCAACAATAATAAGGCCATTATAACTCCTTTGGTGCAGTAGCTATTAGCTATTTGAAAAAAAAGAGAGCAGTTCCCTTGCCCTGTTTTAACTTCTCTAGACTCACTTTATTTCTATAGGTAGCGTATAATATATTTTTGAGTTATTTGCATAGAACTAAGGGGTTCCTTTGCAATCTTTATGCTGTGCAGCTAGAACAGCATAAATTCTAGATAAATTTCTAACTCTAGAATTAGAAAGGTATACCTTTTCTGAAAGTTGTCTTTCTAAATTATGTAGTTTTTTCACTGTTACTTGTAAAACACCAAAGCAGAAGAGGGGAAAGTTCTGCCGTGATGTATAATAATACAGAGTTTATAAACTAGCCCTGGCTATGGTTACATTTAGTTTGAAACTTTTCAAGTAATTTTATTTTGATGGAATTTAGATGTCTGAGTGCTCCTGTAAACCCTATCAGTACATTTTGCACCTTTAAGCAGAAATTTTACTTGTTTTAAAAATGCCACGGAAAGGGTGAGATTCTGTGATCCCTTCAAGCCAAAAAGTGCAGGCTGCTGTGGAAAAGGCCATTCTTCCCCAGCAGCGCAGGATTCCCACTGGGCTGATGCAAGTGTTTGTGTGATGAACTCGAGGAGTTACTGAAAATGCATCTTTTTTTCTGGTTTAATTTTCAGCTAGGTTATTTGGCTGATGTGGCTCACTGTGAACGCTCGTGCAGCCAGCAAGAGTGAGTAGTTAAGAGATCAAGTGGAGGTGAAGAGCCACTCTTTCTTGGTGGCAGTCCACACTCATGTTTGTTTACAGTGGCCAGGAAATCACGTCCTGAGCCACCAGCCTTGACTTTTAAGTATTCCATCACATATATAAGTTAGTGTGGTGAAACAAGTGGCTGTTGGTCAGCAGAAGAAAGGTACCGTGGAAAGCAATTTGGTTTAGCGTAGTTCTCAGTGAAAGCAAGCTAAAATAATCTGTGTTTCTTCACGTTTTGCTGTAAACTCTGTGTGCGCATGGGAACTCTAGCTTCCAGCTGATAAGTGGAAACGTGTTACGTTCTGGTAAATAGGTAAGGTTCATACCATTTAATTAAAGAAGAGTGATGTACTTTAGGTTTTCTTGCCCTCAAAGAACACAAATTACTCATATGTTTTCTGCCTGCACGAATACAAATGGCCACAGTCAGTAGTGACAAGATGAGCCTGTCAAATTCAGTGTTATTAACTGCGATGAGATGGAAAACGTTAAGCGAAACAAATGTTTTACACTTTAAATTATTTTAGTACCCTCTGGTGTCTTTGAAAGACGTTGTCTTTATTATTTGGGCACAGTCTGCTTCTCTTTCCCAGAAATGCTGTTGCTTGCATGGAAGAAAGCATTACATACATCTAGTCTCTGCACTGAACCTTCAGCTTGAAAGAATAAAGTAATAATTATTCCAGACCCACGTTTTTTTCATATTTGCATTAGCATTCAGAAATGCCTTGCTGTGCTAATAAGGAAGAGGGTGTAATCTAGATAAGGGTTTTATCCTTGAAAACTTTATTCAGATTTGCATGCTGAATTTGACATTTTGGTCCTCTTCCTTCAGAGATTTTCATTACTATTAAAAGGTACCGTGGGTGGGAATTGTGTCATAACGCACAGTAGCAATTTATCCAGATTTATCTAGACCACACACAGTTTACACTGTAGAAATTTCTCTTGCCTATCTAAACCTTTAATTTTGGGCTGCATTCGCACAACCTCTTCCAGCTGCAGCTCAGCTGTGTACAGAAAGGCCAGCTGATGAAGTACTTACCGATTGATTGAGTGATTGTGTACATACTTTTTAAATGATTGATTAGTTACTTATACAGTCAGGAAAGGCTTTTTGGGCTTCTTCTCGTGTCATCCTCACTAGTGAAAGTTTGGCACATAGCTCAGAGGAGTAAAAGAATGTCGCCTTAGGTTAATGAGAGATATTTTGCTTTTTGAAGTGCTTGCCTATGTTGAGAAACACTGATAAAAGATGGATGCAAACATTTTGAACATCCCTTGGACAGCATATGTGCAAGCCTGCTTCTTGGGGTTTTTTTGTTTACTTTTTACTCTTCTAATCAAAACATGGTTGGGGAGTGTTAAAAGGGCAGATACTTTGTATTTGCTTAGGGTCATAGTCTGCACTTAGATGCTCTTGTTATGTAATCTCATGCAATGCATCATAGGCTAAGTGCGATGATTTACCCTCCTTACAACTTCAAATCTGAACCGTGAACTCTGCTTGGACTAGTGAAACTAAAATTCTGATAATGTAATTATCATTATCATTCAGCTAGTCTCTATTGATATCACTAGATAACTGTCTATGCATAGACTGATAGCTGATTGTGACCAATGGATGGTTGAATTTGACATATGAAGAGCTGTGAGAAGAAATTAGCTTGGAATCCCACATTTAAAATAATTTCATTGCAATTAATATTTTCAGTTGTGATGCTCAGAAGGCACAGTTGAAATGATGCAGCTTTCTTTAGTAACGTGTATAATACATAGTTGCAGAAGCCCTAGATTTGTTTCTCTCAGTCCCGAAAAGTACTTATCCTGGAAAGGATGCTTTTGACTTGCTGAATTTGACTGTGGTCAGTCCTACTTGGCACTATTATGGGAAGCTCTCCAGCATTTTCCTAACACCTGCTAAATTCATCAGAGGGGGAATTATAGCACGCACTAAATGAAATTAAAACATGAAAGGGGGATTTGGGAGGTTTAGGAAGTTTTAGCATCAAAAGGATTCTAACTTTAGGCATCTGCTTAAAAATGCTTAAAAATTAGAATTGCCCATATGTTTGAGATAAGCAACAACAATCTGTGGTCCAGGGTTGAAATGAACAATCACTAATACCCAGGGTGTTTAGTTAGCTGTAGTGGAAGGGCACCAACAGTTGGTATGCACTGGATTGTAGGTGTTTTGCAGAGTGTATTCTAATATTTTGTTGGAAGTCGTATTGGTTTTGGCTTTTCATCATGGCTAGGGGCCAAAACAGTTTTTCTTTTTTTATATTAGTTTTTTTTTTTCCTCACAGTGGAAAGTAGCACTTGTTTTCTGGATAAGGAATAGTGTGCTTACATTTCACGAGATCAGGGTCTTCTTTTTTTCTTCCCCCCCTTCAAATAAAGGTGGCAGCAGCAATTTTGTAAGTGGAAGTAGAGAAAGCAAGCTCTGCTCACTGTTATACATGAACATTGCTCACGTGGTTCTGGTTCTCCTGTAAAAGTCTGTTCAGCCAGCTTTCCAAGTCTTCCCCCCAGGAAAGGTTCACCTAACTATTAAAGGGAATGTTCCTGTGGTATGACGCTAACGTATACAGCACAGGCTGCGCTTCTTTGGTCCTTAGTTACCAAAGACTCGACTAGATTATTTTGTCAATCATCTCTAGTTGTAAAACAGATCTGTGTGTGCTTTTCTGCAGATAGATGCAATTGCCAGTAACCCAAACACTGCTCTGGCCTGCCAGCTTGCGGGTGTTAGTGTGTGATGTATAAAAAAGGAAATACAGCTGAGCCAAGCCTAACCTCCTTCTGTGACAGTAAAAATTAATTCTTCAAGTTGAAGCACTTGGATTTCCTAGACATAGTTGAACCTCTCTCTCTCACTCTCTTTTTTATATGCAATCAAAAATAACAATGCTAAGATTTTTGCAAAGTGATTGTTCTTTTTTCCTTTCCATGTAGACTGGAGCCCAAGTATTGCCTACAGACGATATTAGGGAGTTCTAAAAAATGCCTGTGCAGTTGTTGCTAATTACAGACTGATATAGTTCAGTTGATATATTTAACGGGTGAGCATTTCAGTAATAAACATGGTGTACTTTGTTCCAGTATTTGTGCTGGCTCTTTCCTTAGCAATACTTCCTGATTTTTTTTTCTCCATCCAAGATGATGAAGCCGACCTTTGAGGACAAATGATGTGATCTTTATCAAATCTACTGTTGTCATTGATGAAAGCCTTTACCCCGAGAACTTGGTAAGAATGCCAGGATATGGTCCTCGTTTGGTTCACACAATATATATGTAAAAAGGAACTGTGAACATAGATGACAGAGAAATCATTTTCAAGTAGTTTATTCTCTTTTGGTTAAGTCTTCCTATGGTATGCCTGTCATGGATCTAATGCCTTTTGACAGCTGCTTAGGTATTCAGCAAAGTCCCGTGCTTAGCATTTGTGTGAAAGTACTTCATAGCTTTAAAAGAACAGAAAAATGACTGTGGGTCAGAATGAGGTCAAAACAAACAAAAAAAAAACCCCAAAATGCATGCCAGTAAGTTTGAACTGTATTTTACTGGTGTACTGAAATGAATTGCAAAGAGTTTGAAACTGGAAAGTGGGTAAATTGCCTTTACACGATTATTTTAGTTCTTACCTAGTATTTATGTGATAGTTGCGGATGTTTCCCTTAGGGATTGAGACTAAGGGAAAAGATATCAGAATTCTTGAACAGTGTTTGATGTATACTCTACCCATCCATTGTCACGCTCAGTGGCCAAGCAAACACTTGTTTTTAAGGCTGTCTAAAAGTTGATGTCAAAGTTGTCCCGTTTCACTGAGTTTGTGCGTCCTACATAGCATTCAAGTTCCTGTCAGTTTTATTTTTTCAAATTCTTTGGTAACCACCAAGAGCTATGTGTTTTTCTTTGTTTAGTTCTTCTGAGTGGATGCTTCCTGTTTCATTGGAACTTGTGCTCTCCTAGAAATCTTTTTTTAAGAATATGATTTTACGCTATCATGCTCTGCAGCCTCAAAAGATTTATTTCTTAGAGGTGAAGTGCTTGGTTAAAAAAAAAAAAGAAGGATTATTCTCTTACAGATACATGTTAATTTGATTTGATTCTCAAAATTGATTTTAAAGCATAAATAGATGTGTTCTTGGAATGCTCTCGTTACCTGTTTTAAAACAGGTGTTTAAAGGAGGCCATCCTACTGTTTGCTGCAGTCTAGGAAAAAAGTCAAGGGGAAAAAAATCTGCCTTTCCAGAGGATTGTCCCATTGTATATTATTTATAATTGACTGGAATCCTCCTGAAGCTATAGCTGCTGAGTGATGTAGCACTCTAGTATTAGGGAGCTATTGCCAGTAGCAAGAATTGAATCTGTACTATAAACTGTGCTTTGGGCCGTAAAAACATCTGAATAGTACGGGAGTCCTAATTTCTGTTTGTTTTGCTCATATTCATTTATTGATAGAGAATCTTCAAAAGGAGAAATAATTTTATTCTGTTGTTCCCCATAATAGAGAAGATGATGGATTATTTTTTCTGAATACTGTTTCAGTTAGAAGTATGTCAGATGGTGTTGATGTGAGGAAACTGACTGACAGTAAACGAAAAAGTGAAAAGAAATGGGAAATTAAAGCCTGGCTGCCTGTCCCAGGAAGATAAATCCATGATGGTCACAGTGTATGCTGGCATCCTACAAAAGTTACAACAGTAATGAATTTGGTTTTTACCAAGCCTGAAAGTTTCAGCCCCTGAATTTTGAAAGTCTTTGAGAGGCGACAGGGATGCAGATTTTGTGAATGATGGTAGTCTGTGGTTTTGATCCAATATATTTCAGAGATGCTTGATAACTATTTCTTGATAGGTATCTTTTGATTTGTACTCTAATTATCAGCCTGGGTGCATAGCTAAAGGTGGATTTTGATTGCATATGGTATTAACACAGCAGCTTCTCCAATGTTGCACAAAATAGAAAAATTCCGATATCACCAGTTTTGCAACTTTTAGGTTTTGTTCTGCCTCACATAGGGTAGCTAAACAGCTGTTTGAGGCATTAGTGTCCTCACTTCTGAAGATCTGTATTTTTCCAGTGAAATTTAGGGCATAATCCATACTTCATGTTGAACTTATTTCTGTTCATCTGCTAAGCATCCTTGCAGGTTATTTCACAGCATATGAATATCTTCTACAGATTTCAGTTTTAATTTTCCAGCTATCCAAAACATCCCCCTCTTCTTCCCTTCTTTCTGCGACAGGAATGTATTCATAAACCAAGACAGCCTGGAAGAAAGTACATCTGTACAATCATATCCAGTTAGACAAGGATCCTGTAATATCAGATACATTCAGATAGATAGATGTTATTGTACCTAACAAAGTGTAGTAGAAATGCAAGGCTCCATAGAATGCCAGGTAAAAACAGAATTTAGTAAACCAGTGCCACCTTGAATATACGTGTATTAGGAAGTGCTAGTTTGTAGTATTTTCGTCCAGCTTGCCTGGAAACTGGAAAAACAATCTACCGTTCTGAAGGACATTTGTGGATAGGGGTAGCATGACAGGTTATCTTGTGAAAGTGACAAATAAAATGTTTTAGTTGATGTTGCTGATCCGTGTGACTCTGTTGAATAACACTCATAATTTTACAACGAATTCTGTGTTTCTTGATGCTATTCTTAAATCTTGAACTGTTGTCATTAAACAGTTACAAAAGTATCTCAGCTGACCTGAAAAACAGATTTTTTTTTCTAGCTATTATGTTTGAAGACAAAAAAAACCTTGAAAACAAGGAATTTGGGATTCTATAGAGGCTGCAAAACTGAAAGACAAATAAGAGTTCAAATATTGTGTTGAAAGCCTCATAATTTTGAAGGCAATTTTTTGAAGGCTTTTTTTTTTGTTTTCTAGTTGGGCTTTACAAATCTATGGTATATATTCAGAAAATAGTAAGGTATTTCTTACCTTACTACTAAGGTAGTAAGGTAAGATGAGGTACTTGGACAATGAGCCACGAGCTTTAATAAAAAGGGAGATTGTGAACTCACTAATGCCTGTTCAATGATGCAGTCAAAACTACAGGCAAAGAGGACAACGTGTCTTGTTTGGTTTGGCCAAGCAAGTCAGATTAATCATTGCAGTTTCCGAAGGGTGAAATGAGAGCCTCTAATGCTGAATGGTTAGCGCCTCATCCATTATTGCCTCCAAAATATGGCGTCTCTATCACCATAGGATCCTCTTATAACTCAAACATGGTCCCTGATCAGTCAGAGAAGTTAATTCTGGGTCTGTGGGTTCAGACAATACTGGGGCTTCCATTTTTTCCCAACTCTGCTAAAAGTGGTGGCTCAAAGCACTTCACGTGGGTGCTTCTTGAGGTTACTCCTTCCAGGTAGTGACACCAGTGTCATGAACTAGATTTGAGTCTATTACCTGCAGAAGCTGAGTTGGAAATTCAGTAATTTGGTCCCTGTTAGTTCCTCTGAGCGCGTGGCATTAGAGCACCCCAGAGTCAACTCATCAATAACAAACATCTGGGTTGCAGTCTACCAGAAGTGGCCTATCTTACAAATAAAAATGCTAAAATGGCTATAAACAGCCTTTGTTTTATGCTTTATAAGTCAATTGACTTACAAAGTGCACAAATTGCCCGTGGAAAAGATGAACATGATTAAGACCAAGCTGGAAACATTAAAATGTAATGCGACTGGAGTGGGCCTAAACTGAAGGGTAGGAGGGCAATGTGAGAGATGGTGTGACAGATTCTCGGTGAAGGTGAAGCCACAGTGTGTTGCAGTAGCTACAGCCTAATAAGTAGTCAACCGTGTTAGGGAAGAAAGAGTTAAACCTTAATATGAAGAAAGATAAATGCATAGAGAGGAGTAAATTATTTAGTCTACCACTTACTACATTCAAATCCAGTATTATTGGCTCCCTGGGTGAATTCATGAATATTGCATGGAAGCGTGGAAACTAATGTAAGGTAGTTAGGTTACTTAAGGGGACTCCAATGCCGCGATGTATTGTAGAAAGTTTTAAAACCAGGCTTAGCTACTTAATATCTGTCATTTTGTAAGTGTCCAATATAAACATGTGGGTTGGATATGATAGGATTTACTGCTTAAACAGAGAATAACTGTGCCAGTGTGTTCTGAGGACATCACAGAGTCTACAAAACCCTGGGCTCAGAAGGAATAACAGTATTTTTAAACCTTACAGTTCCAAGTCATATATCATGTGAAGCTGCCCTGCAATTAGAATACGGCTTTGCACAAATTCTGCAGCCTAAGGGTTTTTTGATACTACATGTAAAACCTTTCAGTGGAAAACGGGTAATTAAAGTGACATAAAAATTCTTAACCAGCCTGAATTCATGCACGTTCCCTCAACAAACACCAGCATCAGTGAACCATCTCCTTGCATCATTTATCTTTTCTTACCTTGTTATGAGATAGGTGTGTGCCAGCAAGAGGGCTGGCATAATATGCTGAACTTCAGAACTAAGAGATGAAAACACTACTTTTCTAAAGAAAACTAATGACAATCTTCCTGTTCTTTATTTTCTGTTGTAACCTTTGTACACTCATGCAGGGCTAAAGGGAGGCTTAAGCAAAAGAAAGAACAAATGGCTTTCTGTTCTGCACCCTTTTTTACCAGAAGGAGTCCCCCACACTGATTTTTTTCAGTGTCATCCTGAGACGTATTAGAAAGGGATACCTGCAAGTTATGGAGGATAATTATTCAGTTCACTTTGGTGCTAGAGAGGCAAGATAGAGCACTGCGTCTAATTTTGGTCTCGAAAGAACAGGTGAGCAAATTGTGAACTGCAGAGGAAAGCGAGAAGAATGAAGAGGTTGAAAAGCACACTGTGTTAAGACAAAGATTTGGTTCATCTAGCAGGTGTTCAGCTGTTGCCCCCTGAGCCATTATCTGTTTGGTAGGGTGATTGCATCTCATCTGCTTCTTCCCTGAGAGGAGCCAGAGCTGCCATCCCTTCTATACGGGACAAGGAGTTGGGACTGCACAGTGGGACAGCTGAGTGATTAGAGCCAGGAATCCTGCTCACACCTCAGCATCAGTGACCTCTTGAAATTGCTGCATCTGCTGTTTACCAACCTCTTCACACCCATGTGCTGAATTTAAATGTTACTGTGATTTCCTACGCCCAAAATAAACCTGACTCTCTGCTCTTTCTGACTGGAAATCTAGTGCAGCAGACTGCAGAAGCAGAGATTTTGTATAACTGCAAGCTGCTGTTGTGGGAAAGGGAAAGCAATCATAGCTTCATTGAGAGAGATAAAATATAGAAGGAGCAAAACCAAATTCACTGACAAGGCGCAGCTATGGCTTAAGAACTTGCTCTTTGCCCTTTTAAGAAAAATTTTCCCAGCTTATTATTGATATTATAGTAGTATCAATTTGCTCTAAATATAGACAAAGTATCTTGTAATAGGGCCTGATCTGAGACTGAACAGGCAGATTTGATTGTGTATGGACTGAACGCTTTTTAGATTTGTAAGGTCACAGCACTACATCCTAGAAAGATTAATTGAGGTTTTGTATTAGTAGTATAGCTCTGTTGTGTGGCACGGGTTCATTAGCTCTGGAGGACACTCTGTAGTAGTGCTTTTCTTTAGTCTTAATAAGTTTAAGGACTGCGTGTGCATCCCGTCTCCTTTTGCTGCTTGCACTCCATGCTTATGTTTTTAATTTATCTTGGTACTTAGGGATATTGAATCATTAGAGAACACGTTTTAACTTATTCTTCCAAATCAGTCAGCTGCCAGTAGTAACAAAACCATGAAATGTTTTGTTTTGAAAAAAGTCATCCTTTCTCAATTGAATGAGTTGTTTAATGAAGATGCAGCAGAAGAACCTACTGTTTCTTCTGCTTATTTTCAATGCTCCATTGCACCTGTACGGCTCTCCAACTCTGGAAACAAGCAAACTCTGCTGTTACCTTTCTTGTGGTTTCCAGTGTATTTTCAGTCACCCACTGAGAAGATGATGCTATCTGGTCTCTTTTAGAGTTGGTTAGTTTCAGAAGCTTGTCCCTCTCCCGTGTCACTATACTGTACAGGTAGATCTTTTAAACTCTGAAATTAAGTGTTACAGTGCTTGGCATAATTGGAGCTATGTGGCTTATTTGAAGGAGGGATGAAGGAGGCTAACGGGTCATTTATTTTGTTTTTTCTTTTTCCGGTTTCACCTTTCAGTCATGTTCTTTGCTGACATACCCTTGGGATAGGTAATTCTTTTCTGTAGTTGTTTTGAAAAGTGTGCAAGAGTGAGGTGATTTTTATCTGAAATGAAATTTTGTGGGAGCAGTTTCTTGAAGTTATGTTTGGAATATGTTATCTCTTATTGGCCTCAGAGTTTGTCTTTCGATAGGCCCTGATAGGCTTGTTTTTGCTTACAAGAGGCATATGTTAGTCTCATATTTCTCTTGGGGAATTCTGCTGACCTATCATAAGCATAAATATTGTTCTGCTGCTGATTAATGAATCATATGAAAGAGCAACTTATTACCATAAATATAAACAGTGGTTGACCACTGCTTTGTTCATTATTTCAAAGTCTGCATGGTTTCTTGCTAGCCCATGCGTTAGAAGGTGCGTGCTGTACCTCAGGGAAAGTAAATAACTGATTCTCTTGATACCTGCTGCACTTTTTTTTTTTTTCCTATAGATTGTTCCATCTCGAAATTAAACTCGATTTTGTTAACCCAGTAAGAGTAGAGTGATTTAGGCCTTTGATCCCTGTATCACTGATGCTGCAAGTTATTATCCAGCCTATTTTTCAAAAGGTGGTGCAAAGACAAAGCCACCACTGAAAATGGAAACCTCTCAGGCTCTCCGAGAAGTAGCTCAGCTCCTGAAACTGGTAGACCTGCACCTGCAGAGCTGCTTGACAGTCTTCCTCCTTAATGCAAATTCACTGTAGGATAATCTCACTTTTTCTTCCCCTGAATTGCATTCAAAATGGGTCTTGTCATTAACAGTGGAACACAAGAAGAAAACTTGCAGTTTGAACTGACAAGTAAATTGTTATGTAACTTTTCAAACCCTTGGAGAGAGCTGTTGTAATTATACTTTGAGTTTTACTTTTTTATAGTTGTAATTACTAATTTGTATAACTCCTAAGTGAATTATATGTTTGAATTGTTATATTATCTCTGAGCTTTGATGCAGTGCTCAATAAAGCCGCACTGTAATTATTTTGAAGTTGCGTATACTGTTACATGAATATCTTGTTGCCAGAGCATCACTTCAGTAGTTGTACAGAAAATGCAGAAAGCAGCCTCTTAAAAGAACTGATCACATTAACCAATACCTGCTCAAGTATCAAAAGCCTCTGTGTTGCCTTACTTTTTGTATTGGGCATGCTTTCTAGTGTATTTAGGTGTGTAAGTGGAATGGTGACATAAACAGATAAAACATTAGCAAAGCTTCAGCAGTGAATCCTTTAAGTTAGCCATATTCAGTAATGCTGCAGGTGAAGTTTTGATTACAGTTAGACAGTAGGTTCTTTTACAGGGAGCATAGGGCTCCCTTTAAGCTCTAGGGCCTATCTTGCATCTTGTCTGATTTGGACAGAAGTGGGTTCTGATGTTTATTCGGTCAAGACATTGCTATATTGGCCTCCTTTAAACTAAAAAGTCTTCTGAAAATAATAGCCCTTTATTTCAGTTGTCTCTGTCATCACCGAGACAGCAGTGAGTCTTTGCTTGTGGCTTCTTTCATTTGGGTTTGCATAGTTATCGCCTACGTGCAGAACAGAGTTGTGTTACGTAGGAAGGTGCGTTTCGGAAACAAAGGTGAGAACCAGCCAAACTTGGTAGCACTGGTAGTTTTTTTAGCTGGTAATGTTGTTTGCAGCTAGAATAGAGACTTTACAAAGGCCTGCTTTTTAGCTTTTTTTTTTTTTTGATATGGTATTAATAAGATTTGTCCAAAGTTATTGACTAATCAAATCAGGGCTTTAACTGTTGGAACTTGCATGTAATCAGAGTACAGTGAAATTCTGCTTAAAATGATATACCAATGAAGAGAAATTTTTGCTTGCTATATTGCAAAGTGCAATTCTACTATGAAAATCAAAGTGGTTAATAATTACCATGCTTTGATTAACATTTCCGTAGCCTTACAACTTCTGATAATTTACTGTATTTCCAGGATACTACGCACTGTGCAAACATATGCTGTATGAACTCTTGCTCCTCCATGGGCACTTGTCAGCATCTACTTAATGAGACTGGTTTTCTTAAAGATTTTTATGTACTTGCCTGGCAAAGTATGCCAAAAGGGTATGTGTGAGCAGAGGAAAAACTCATTCTACAAGTCACAATGTTGTTCTGTGGACTGTACTGCAGAGCCATGACAAATGCTTTGGCCAACGCTTGCCAAATTTCTTTCACCCTTCCCTAAGAGAAGCAGGATGAGAAGGCCTCCTGCAAATATCAGCAAAAGTGCGCTGTCATTCTGGTGGATTTTTAGCTTCATTGCTGTTGAACAGCCAATTACATCTCTGTGGATCTGTTACTACTGGAGTAACTTTAAAAGTAGCTTTTTGTAGCTGTGAAAGAGGGAATTGGCTTTGAGCACAATGCAGCACGTCAGGCTTCTTTTCACATGCAATTGGTGTACACGGTGAATGTACGTTGCTGATTTTGCTGTACAAAGAAATGAATCAAAAAGTGGATGGTCCAGATTATCACTCACTGGTGTTCTTGCATAAAATCTTTCCTGAGGATGTCCTTGCTGTTGTATTCAAAATTATAAAATGTGTTCAATATTAACTTTTCAGAGTTCAATTTTCAGCTCAGAGGCAGTTGTGTGTGTTATGTGGGTTTTATATGAGCCCTGGGAGGCCCAGGTTCACTTGCTGAATGAACAGATGTGATGTCCTGGAATTCTGAAGGCTTAACCAAGTGATCACCAAATAATTTGGAGAATGGCAGCTTTCACAGATATGTAGCAGTGAAGGATTCAGGTGTTAAATTATCATAAACACTGCTACCGGTAATAAGAGTATTTCTTTTTGGTCATGAAGTGTATTGGCGGTAGCAAAGTACCATAAATAACTCACTAGGTTCCCATTATAGATAAGGGTATCCACATTTTTCCATTTATTTTTTGTTCTAATTTGCAATCCTATTTGGAAGTAAGCTGAAGGGTTGCTTGAGGAATCATTTTGCTTACCTAATGAAGATCAGATACTTGCTCAGATACTGTGAGAAGTGCCAGAAGCCCACATGCCTCTTCTGGCTGCTCTTATGACAGCAGTCCTTCTGGGAGAAAATGCTTGCACAGAGCAAAAGTAACTATTGCTTGAGACACACCATTACTTTGGCGCATTTCCCTTATGCTGAACACATGTTGCCTAGAACCACGATTCAGGCCCTATCATTTTGCACAGTCTTCATAATAGAAAAATGAGCTTTCCCTGAGTGAGTGCTATGTATGCTTCTGATGCACATGGAACTTAATTAATTGATTTCTAACTGTTAACTTAACTAAAAATGACATGCAAGTGATTTTAGATCGCTGATTTCTTAACAGAAGCAGCTATTGAGTCATGGCATAGATCTTGCAAATAATCTGCTTCGCTAAGCGCACACCTATTTATTGCCTGCTGTAGGTGGAACTGTGACTTACTGACAATGTTAGCCAATTTAAAGGCCTAACAACGGGCACCTCTTGGCCTGTGTTATCAGATGATGCTGCCATATACCAAGTCTTTGACTAATGCAGTCGTGTGACTTCAGAATGCGTTTTCCTGAAAGCTAGCCCTTGGCAACCAGCCAGCAGCAAAACAAGCCTTCATCTAGCTTAAGAGCTATGAGTTACTACTTGCATTTTCTCATTCTCTAGTTTTCAAGAATGGTCATGTAAAAGAGATGCCCGAAACATAATGCTATCTTCTTCATTTTGCTCTGGTAACTAGCCTGAGTCAAGTATACTGGGGAAATCAGGCAGTGGTAGCATTTTGGTGGTAACAAGGACAATAAAATGTGCTGTTGTGCGTTTTGAGGATCTGAGTTCCAAGAGAGGGTGACATGGAGCTAAGGGACTGACTGAGACCCTGAGCAGAAACAGCGCTTAGTAGATCTTGCTGCCTTCATTACCAGTAAGGACTCGCTGAAATTAGGAGCTAGAGAGCTTTTTTAAGGGAATAGCTAAAATTAGCATACAGTACATAAGGGATGAGAAGCAGTGAACTTTTCTTAACATCACTGAAGAAATCAAAACTGCTGAATGAATACAAAGTTAATTTTGCTGGATCATGCCAGTGATGCTTTGTTTCTCTGTTGTACAAATTCTATTGGGTGTGTATTAGTGAGGGAAGGGGTTTTGGGGAAAAGGAGGGGAGCGCAGTGACGACAGCACAGTGGAAGCACTGCTGCGCTCTTGGCACAGAGCCTGGCATCACTGAATCCAAACAAAAGATTAAGGCTCCAGGAGCAAAAAATGGAAGTTATTGGGTGAAAAATGTCTGAATTTTGACAGGTTATATAGCATTTAGAAGATCAGTCCAAAGCTAACTGTAGAACAATGTTGTTTTACCTCAGTTTGCTGTTTATAAAAGCTAATGGTGTTTATAAAAGCCAGTTGTGTTACCTCAAAAGCCTAAATGTGGAAAATAGCTGGTGCAAATGTATGGAAACACACTTCATGAATTTCAATTTGTAATCTGGCAATTAATGAAAAGTATTTCTCAAGTAATCATTTGGAGAAATAGCCTTTTCCCTGACTCCTATTTGAAAGAAAGCAACCAAGAGAAGAATTCATTCCACCCAGCAGGGCCAGATATTCATACTGTCGTGGGAAATCTCAGTTTGGCAAGCCTGTTTATTGCAGGTAGCAGTTTGATTCCTTACTCAAGACACTTAATAATCCCGAAATTTGGTACCATTTTGCCTTAGGTGCAGACAGTTGTGGCCAGAATTCCTTACTTAATTCGTGATAATGATCGCCTTCACAGTCTTCATGTACTGTTGTCCTTTAGCTCCATAAATCATGACAAATTCCCCTCTTTATCTTCTTCTTTCATCCCTGAAACTTCTGACTGCAAAACTTTTATCTTTCCCTGTGTGATTTGGAGTTCGAATCAAACTGTCTTCCCGTGCTGTAGATCTTAATGCTGGGACTGCTCTTAAGTTGAGCATGTGGTAATATGACTCTAGTTTAAAAAAATGCTGAATTTGCTGTTGTTGGTCTAGTGTACAAAGCATCCTCAGTGAGAAGTTGCTTTGCTTATTTTTGAAGAACATCTCTTCTGGAATACCTACGTTGTCTGAAAGCGTTTAGTTAAACATTCTAAGCAGCTCTGATAGTTGTGCTTTCAAAAATAACTAATACAACCACTCACATACCCCGCACGCACCCCCAGCCTTTCTGTCTTTGCCTTAAAGGCAATAATAAATTTCATTATCCACTGTTGCCAAAATCCAGTAGGAAGTTCTGTCTGAGAAATTACTGAGAGAAGTTTCACGTTCATCTACTTTTTGTCTTGCGATTTCGGGGCAGAAAAGGAAACTAACCTCCAGCTTCAGAGAGACACTGTTTGGTAAACAGCAGTTATGTCTACAGTAGTAGATGAACAGCGCCAGGCCCTGGCCGAGAGCTCGGCTGCCCATTCTGTTAAATTATTAGAATAGTCTTTAGCATGGTTTTAGCCCAAGTCAGCTACCAATCTCCCAGGCAGGCATGGTTCAAAAGTTAGTATGAGCTGGGGATCGTTCCCAGTAGCTGAGTTGGATGTGACTGTTCTGTTTGGAGGTTTAATGAATTTTAACAGTATGGATGTGATCAGACTGTGCCAGTTGGCCTCAAGGCCAGCCAATAGCCTCTGGTATTGTTTAATTGACAAGTACACAGGAGGCCAGTATCATGACTTGTTCTCTAAGTCTCTTTAAGCTTTATGTCTCTTTAAAATTTATGTTTATGTTTTAAATTCAAACAGTCGATTCATTTTAGCTCTACCCAATTGGTTATTGCTTTTTTTTTCTTTTAAGCTGAAGTTTTGCAACTCAGGCATTCCTCTTGCATTATGTCAACTTCACTTTGGATTGCCAAATAGTAGTGAGAATTCACTGCTCTTTGTTCTTTGCATGGAGGCAGTCAACTAAAGCTGACTGTTTTGTGATGAGGTTACAAGCAACAAGCTTAAGCCCATCACCGTCTTCAGTAGAAGTCATCAGCAGTGGCTTAGTATTTCTGGGATCACTCCTGACCTGAGCTGTTACTTCAAATTGGGTGATAGAAGGGGAAATCTCTGTTCGTCATCTCCTGAGCCATGTGTTAACCCTTTATTCTGAAGAGTTTATAGCTTGCTGGTGGAAGTGAACGCTTCTGACCTGGGCACAGTCCTAGAAAATCTCCTGTACGTCTGTTGACTTGTAATCAAAGTATTCTGTGTCTGAGGTACATAGAAACAAAAATACCAATATACTGACTCCATTTTTTTCAACTTTTATTTAGGTACTTCCTTTCCCCAGCCAGGTGGTCTACAACCGAGTTGGGAAGTGTGGGAGTCGAACTGTGGTTTTGCTTTTGAGAATTTTATCAGAGAAACACGGATTCAACCTGGTTACATCTGACATTCATAACAAAACAAGGCTTACCAAAAATGAACAGGTAAGTTATTCCTGCTCACCTTCGATGCTGTTTTCTTAATATACTTGTGAAACAAAGGGGTGTGCTAGCAGAAATCATATTGAAAAGACAGGTATTACTTCTTTCAGCTTAATAATCAGCCAGAATTCATCATCCTGTAGGTGGCTTCAATTAATAGGAGAAATGGATGGTAGAGCCACAAACAGCACGATGTGGAGAACTACATAAAAAATAAGAAAAAATAAGTCAAAATGAGACAGCTCTTGAATGTAGTCAGCATAGCAGTTGTCAGCCCAGCGTTAGTCAGTCCAGCAGAGAGGCAAGAAGGTTACTGTGAGTGGAGTCTGGCACTAGAAGCTTCTGGGACCTATGTTAATATATCTGCAGGGCACAGCCATTTATCATACAGATGTGCTAGCTTATTCAGGCCTAGCTTGGATCTCTTTAAGTAGAGCAGGAATTAAATAAGAGCCAACAATTTCTTTGCTCACTTTCTTCATTTGGTTTGAGTCATTACTTGCTTCAGAAAGTTGTTTCTCAGGGCTATTGTAACCTCTGTTGCTGTAGTCTGACACTTCCTTGATTCTGTCCCAGCACCTTCCTCTTCTGCTTTTTTCACATTCTCATACATGCCTTATCAGGCAACACCTAGTGAGACCTCTCTACCCAGACACCCTTTTTCGTGTTCCCTGAAGAGGTAAAGAGCTCTATTCTTGCAACTTTGATTCCACAAAAGGTCCAGTTACCTAACTCTGCCTGTATTTAGGGTAATCATATACCCACGATAAATATCACTGCCATCAGGAGGTATTGATGCAGATATAGCGCAGAAACCTCAGACTTCAGAGATTTAGTCAGATGCCTTACACACAAGTGTGTTCTTTGCCCACAGCTCTTCTTTTGATCTGCTGAATCAGGTAAATGCTGCAGTAACGGCCTGCGTCATTCCTAAGATTAGCGATCTACAAACCGCAAAAGGATGTGATGCTCAAAACACAGACGTGGGGCCCACCAGTGGCATTGTACTGTAGTTAGGGGTTATTCGTTTGTAGCCTGTTTATGAACATAAGTTTCCCAGTTTGTTCATTTAGATATAGCATTTCATTGCAAGTGAAAGGCTTCTTTCCAGGTAAGGGCTGTGAGGGAAGGCCAGTGTCCCAGCTTTGGCCCCTGCTCAGCTCCCCCATGCTGCAGCCACTGCACCTGAGTGAGCAGAGAGGGCAGAGCCCTGAGCTGCTGCTCTCGCGGTGTCTCTGTGAGTGGTGAGCTGCTGCTACTGCCACCGCCATCGCCACGGTTCCTGTGGGAGGTTGCAAAATGGGCCCATCACATCACAGTCAAGCGATCCGGTGCTTCAAAGCGTGCTTAGTTACTCTGTCTGCTTTTAAGTTTTTATACTTCACTACCTGATATGGGATAGGGGATTTCTATTAGTACGATTGGCTTTGTGTTTTGCGTTGTTTGGGTCTTGTTCTGAAGAAGAAATCCTTCATCAAATTTCATTGCTTATTGGCTGAGAGATGTATCATAAAACTTAAAAATCTTTAGAACAGTAGTAACCCCTATCTTTCACCCTCATCACCTACTTACCTGCAGCACTGTTGGGCAGATTGTCCATTGTTAAGCATGACAAAAGATCACATAGAAACCGTCTTTTATGCTTTACTCCAGCCAAGATAATAAAATCCCAGAAGAACCTTCACTTATTTTTGATGCAACAAATACGTTGATAGAGGAGAAACGTCTGCGTTATTTTTTGCGCTACAAAAGCTGTTAGGTTATGAGACAGAAAACGTGATGGAACACAGATGGTGGTGGACATATTGCTACAGAGATTTACTCTCTAGATTGCCCTATTATAACTTGAGTCACTTTATCCTAATTTATGGCTTATTTGCGTAGTTACAATAGGTTCATAATTTAATGAGCACTGCTGCTGAAAAGTGCCTCTGATCACCCAGAAACATGCATGGAGATAGTAACTGTTCTGCTGACTAGGGTATTTTTGCTTGCTGTCTTTTTTTATGAGCATATGAAAAATGAATTACTTCTCCCACCTTTAATGTGGTATACACAAGTGGAAATTAAGAGAATGGATGATCTCAGTCTCCAAGCAATGAAATGAGAAAAAAGTGATCTGGGCTGGGCTGCAGGCTCCCAGCGTGAGCATGGGCTGCTCACTCAAGATGCTACTACTCTGTTCCTTCTGTCATTTGTCTGTCTCCTGTTTGGTTAAAGCCCTGATCCAGCCAAGACTTTATGTAAATATTTAGCTTATACAGTCTACTATTGTTAAATAAAGTTAAGCACTTAGGTGTTCTTTATGACTACAGAGATTGCACATAACTGGAATCCATGTTCTTGTTGCCCTTTCCAATCTCTTTCCTACTAAGAAATTTTCCCAAATTGTGTGTGCCTGCCAGCAATTAGCAGTGAACATCTTTGAACATCTGTGGGCATAAGGTAGGGGATTTTGGAAACCAGTGGGTTAATTTGTGCCTTGGCATTTGCAAAAATATTCTCAGTTGAATTAAATACAGAAATTATAGGTAATATTCCTGTATACAAAGTCAAACTAATCAACATACCTTTAAATTGACACACACATTGATGCATAATGAATTCTTCTACCCCCCAAAAATTTCTTTGCACTCAGAAGGAAGAATGAGTATGCTCAAAAATATGCAAAAGCTGAATACATACAAGAGTAATGGATAGTTTGTCCTTATATCATTTCCCTCTACCACCCATGCTTTTGCCCAGACAGCCGGCTTGAGAATTCAAGTTTAACACGCTAATAATCCATTGCTAATTTTTCTTAAATGCCTATAAAGACAGAAAATTGGTCATAGCAGCTTGGGGAGTTTAAGGAATTTTAGAAGCAATTCCAAATTTTTAAGAGTTGAAAGTGGAGTCACATTCCTATGATGATGACACAGTTGTGAATTTGCTTCGGAAAGGAAGTTCAACCAAGATGAAAGTGATATACTAAATACCTGCAGATACTTGTGTCTCCTGGATCCTGCATGCCTTCAGTAGAGACTGAAACCAAGAGAAGAAGGTAAACAACTCACAAGAGAGACAGATGCAGTGAACTTCTTGTCTTATTTATATCAGTGTTAGCAGGGACCATAACCACAGTGTAATCCAGCTGACATCACTTGGTAAATCACAGTTGCCTCACCATTTTTATATGTTTCGATCCTGAATTCCATTGCGGTGAAATATAGCAGTTTAAAAAAGTAATATCATTTTGGCCAACCAAAAAAAAGCTATAGGCAGCATCATTATCTGATGTTTTTTGTTTTGTTCCCAATGGTATTTACCTGTTAACACAATGGAACAGCTCTGAGCAGGCCACCACAGTGGGGATAAATGTTCAGAGAAGAGGGAGAGAAGGTGTCCTGTCTTGCAGATCTGACTTTAGTTTTTTTGCAGGAACAATGCTGTGGCTGGAA
Source organism: Struthio camelus (assembly GCF_040807025.1). NCBI lineage: Eukaryota > Metazoa > Chordata > Aves > Struthioniformes > Struthionidae > Struthio > Struthio camelus. The sequence continues at coordinate 82,394,426 of NC_090944.1, read as the reverse complement.
CAATGCCATCCTCCACGTTTCTTTCCTTTAGGGGAGGGCCCCATCCAGTTTCTTCCTGAGTCGTTTCACTGTGCCATCTGCTGGATTGTTATTTAAAATGCAGGAACAGCAGAGCGTAAATACACTGAGAAAGTTAAGCCATTATGACTTGATTCCATCAGTATGGCCAACTGGAGATCCTGCAATGGTAGCGTAGGACAATAGCATAAGGAAAAAGTTTCTAACTTGGAATATCGCTTCTTGGTTCTCTTGCTTAGGCGGGCTTTAAGATTCAAAATTAGCTTGTGTGTTACCAGGTTGCCTCTGTTCATGGATCTGATCTTGTTTAAAGGTTCTGCTTAAAAGTCAGAGCAGAAAATGAATTTTAGAGAAAAGTTTGGAAAGAAAACTTAGGCAAGGAGTCACAGTGGTAACAAGATATTAGGCTAAGGAGCAAATCAGCAATTAGGCTTAAGAACTGTGTTCCTTGCAATTATTTGCTGTTTTAGTAGGCTCTTTAGAACTGAGGTTTTCCTGGCCACATAATAAATTTTTAAAACCCAGATATTTCAAGCAACGACAGCAAAGGTATGTCAGCATAGTCAGTCGCGCCGTGGAGGTCTTTGCAACTGTTTGCTTTTTTTTTCAAGCTCTGCAGAGTCACGCTGTGCTGTCTGTGCACTCTGCTTTTCTGCCGTAGCCCTTGGGCAGCACCGTGGGCTCCCTGGCAGGGGCTGGCCAGCCTGTGCATGACGCCAGCACCTGCCTCTCCCCACGTGCTCTTCATGTCCTGGCATTTCCCCCTCTCCTTGGATCCTTGTTCAGCAGCGTTGAGCTGTCTGGTGCAATTTAGTTCATTTCCAAAGCAAATTACTATCTTTTCAGCACTGTCTCACTGAAACAGCCTGAAGTCAACTCTTGCAGAAGAGATCGTGGCAGCACTGAGAAGGAAGGGATGGCTCTTTACAGGCCATCATCCTCGTGGGCACATGCTCCGTTTGGTCTTCCCTCAGCAGTTTTCATAGCTTCTCCCACCAAACAGAAATACATTCTGCCTCAGCTGTACCCTGCCTGTGTTTGCCATGGTAGTTTAGCTTCTGCTTGTGCCATTTCATGTCTTTTCAAACTAATGATAGTTTAGAAAAGGTCTCCTAGGTAATCAGTAGTTGCATCCCTCTTTCCCTCCCGCATCTCCCATTACGCTCTTCTCCTCCCAGCTCTCGTCCTCTACTCACTCTTCCTCTGTCTGTCTCCTCTACTTGTCCTCCAGCCTTCTTGTCTCTCCTTCTTAAAAAAAAAAAAAAGAAAGAAAAGAAAAAGAAATACTGGAAATACTGGAAATACCGGAGAGCTTAATCTTCTGGTAAACGTTGGAATATTTATTTATTTATTTTTACATCATCTTAAAAGGAGGGCTGATTGCTTGGTGTTCCTGAGCAATACATTTGACTTGTAAGTTGAAATCAATTCAGCACAGTGGGATCAGAGAGAGAGAGAGAGAGAGAGAGGCCCATGGGAAATCTGGCCACAATTTACATGTGGCTGTGAGCCATTACAGTTATTTATTTTTCCCTAATGACATCTGTGTGTTGTTTCTGTTGAGCCTTACTTACCCTTTTGGCAGGGTTTTTAAAAGAATGTTTTTTGCTTGTTTGTTCATACGCATAGTGCAACTTTATCCACATCTGCTTACAAGTCCAGTTGAGCAGTAAGTGTCTAAATATGAAGGCACTTTAAGTCAAAACAAAATTCCGTGTCTGTTTTGGAATTAAGTTGTTATCATAGCTCAAGAGATTGAGTTTGGTAGCAAGAGCTTAAAAAAAAAAAGCTTGCCAGGCAGGCACATGCTGTCCAACTCTCTGTGTGCATCTTTGCAGACTCACTTTACTCCTGACCTAGAAGTACCTCTGCTAGTCCAGCAGGCAAAGCCTGACACTTAAATCAGGTGACACACCATGTGAAATGTGGTATTTTGTGCGAGTAAACTTGGTGCTAGCAAATTGGTACTAGTCATGGAGGTGGGGGAAAGGAAGGCTTCTGTGATACTTTATAAAACGCACATGCACACGCACACGCACACACACACACACACACACACACACACAGAGATTTATTTGTCATTATTATTTTAAAGCTGCCTGTGTTTTTAAACCTGATATTTATCTGTTCCAAGACTGAGTTACACGCTCACAATAATAACCATAGTGACATAATCGGAGTATTTTTCACATGTGAATAGCTTTTTTCTGCCACTTGTTATGCCGATAGAGTAATACAGTTAAAATACCAATATATTATAAAGACTATATTCATAGAGTTCTGAGAATTTCACCTCTCCTGTAACTTGGCTGGAAAAAAAACAAAAAAACTCCAAAGTGAGACCTCTAATATCCAGCCTTTGGAGTCTGTCTTCTCTTTCATTCTGGAAGCAAGTTAAGTGAATATAGTGAATATCATTTTTCAGCAAAAAGAATTACTGATCCTAAACAACTATCAGCTTATTCAGTTTGCTAGAAAAGTCTTTGTCTTACTAACAAAATACACTCTTTTTTTTTTTTGTGATGGTTGTTGCAAAGTGTCCTGGGCTTTCTAATTCTGGTCCAGGCCAGTTTTGTTCTTTATTTTTACAAATTTCTTGCTCACAGCATTTTATTATAATACAGGAGCTGTGTAAAGACTTGCTTATATTTGGATCAGTCAGGGTCTAGATATGACTGACTAAAGCTAGGGGGCCATCTTCACTTCTTCCCATTTTTTTTCTCAGATATCTTTTCTCTGTTTTTCCCTTTCCTATTATCTTTCTTTCGGTCTCCTCCTCTGTTTGTTCCATTCCCTTGGGTTTATAGCATTTCACAGGCTGAAGCCTGGGGGGAAAGACCTAAAGCTTGATACACTTGAGCTAGTTTGGCAGAAAGAGGCCCATCCGGAGATGGAAAGACAAACTCTGCTTCAGTGCTTCTCATGTGTGTATGTGTATACAATTGTTGAGGGCAGAGGAAGGGCGGGAAGGGAATATTTGTGTGCGCTTTTTCATTCTGTCCCAGAAATTAAATGGCCATGGTTTGTCTTGGCTGAAAGAAGAAGATAGGATATGTGTCTCAGGGAAAAAAAAAAAAAAGAAAGTGAGAAAGGGCTGAGAAGCAGTAAAATGAGACACGCGGAGTAAAAAACATGGCAAAATACAGCATATCAAATCTGGGAAATGTAAGAAAAAAATTAATGATTGATGTCCCTTAAATGTAGTTTAATGTATGTATGGCACGGACATCATTTTCTACCAAGCTCTTTGGGGCTTTTAGTGCAGTAGCTGATTGCACACCAGTCAGCTTGTCCTGATCGCTTAATAGGCTGGACCCCGTGGCTTCTTATTTTGTCTATGTCAGCTAGAACATTCAAGTGTTAAAAAAATAAAACACTTCCAAATATTTTTTTAAATTAACATCTTCTCAATGGCGTTTATATTTAGTACATGAATTGACATGATCCAAACCAGGATGTTTAGATCATCTTTTCTTGTCTCTTTTTTTTCCTCCCTAAGGCTATGAATTTCTCATTTTCTGCATTATTTTCTACTAGCCAGGTTGAAAAATTCAATAAGCTTACGAGTTTCAAGGGCATTTGTGTTTGGTGTCCATAGTACAGCCTGCATTTGCGCATAGACTAGATGCTACTGAAAAGAAAATCTTAGGAGAGTAAAAGTGAGGAAGGAAAATAATGAGAATGGTTCGACTTTCTAGCACTTTGCTCCACTTAACACTTTCAGTTCCCTGGCATGCCCCAGAATATTGTTGCAGCTGGAGTTGGACTTACACAAAATACGTACTCATATCCTTGGAATGTGGTCCTCAGTGTATGCTGTTAACAGGACATTTTAATTATCTTTTTTAATGCAAAATTTAAATAATTTAATTTTTAAAATAAAGTGCTGTGGATGCACCTGAACTACAACTTAGCATCATCTTTCCAAAAGTGCAGGTTAGATTCATACTCTTAATTTTCTTGCCTAGTGGAAGGAATGATTTCTATATTTAAGCAGGCAAACAACCATAGAGTGTTTTCGCAAGGTTAGGAATTTTTATTGTTACATGAAGATGTTGATTGGTTCCACTCCCACTTTCTGCTATGATTTCAGACATTTTACATTTTGGCAGTCTGCTTAGTAGAGCCAGTATCTGGAGAGGGTAGCTGCCACTTGCAAAATTCTGAGGCAGGTTTAGGCAGGCTTGAGACTTTTCCTGTGGTTTAAGCCTTTCTTTAAACTGATACAACTTCTGGAAGCACATAAATATGCCAGCATAATGGTGTCTGCATTTGCACTTTTCTTGCATAGGCATGAAATAATAACAGTGCTGTCTTGATTACAGTTACCATCATAGTTTGGGAGGGGATAGTGGGGGAGGAATTCCTGAGTAGGTCTGGACTTGAAAATTACATCGTTATATGTTGTTTGAGAGTTATATTTGTCTCAAAATGTGCCTTGACATAACATGAAAATTTTGATTTGTTAATTCTTTTTAGATGGAATTGATTAAAAACATAAGCACTGCTGAGCAGCCCTATTTATTCACTAGACATGTTCATTTCCTCAACTTCTCAAGGTAAGGCATTTATTCAGTTAAAAGGCTTTTTTGTTGATGCAGAGTAATTTGTAATATGCAGAACACGGCCCCCTTTTTCTCAAATATAAACAGTACAATGAACTTTTTTTGTCCTTCCTGGCACTGGAAATCACAATCAGAAGTTTTTTCCTATGGTATTTTTGCCTGCAGAATAGTTATGTACGGTCTGCTTTTGAAAAGCCAGGATGCTGTTGCATGCTTTTGCTAGAGACTGTCTTGGTTTATAACATTGCCAGCCAAAATGTATATAGCATAGCTTATGTTAATGGAGTTCCTGTCAGTTTTCCAACTGATGCTGAGTAATTTGAAGGTAGTGCTAACAAAGCATGAGATAGTAACTTGGGTCTTGAAACTGTGCGCTCTTGTTTTAAAACTGGCTCGTGTTTTGAAAGTGGCGGCACGCTGTTGCAAATGTTCTACCTGTACGTAGTAGGTGACACTGGCAATTCCACCGAGTTCATTAATTTTTGTGACTGGGATGATTTTTCACCCAGTTAACTTACAGTTTTGTGCTGATAAAATAGCCCCCATTGCACAGGATAGAGAAGTATTTATAAACCACATAGAAAAATTATGCTCTGAATCATGGGAGTGCAATCCCGTCTGGCATAAAATGTAACAGCTATTTAAAAGTGCGCAGCAAGACTCTAGAGGCATTTGTAGCGTAGAATGTGAAGAAAATTGAATTTGGATGAAACTTCTGAGGAATTTTTGGAAGAGTGAGGATGAGTTATGCCAATTAGCATTTAGCCAGGATACAGAGGTTAAAGCTGACTGCAGATGGTTATTACCCAAGCTTTAAGTTTCATTTGAAAATTATACTCAGGAATCATGCCATCTGTGCCACTAGGTTGGACTCTTGGTGCTTAGATAAAAGAATTTCTGTAGAAGTGTGGATTTTCTAGAGGTTTGCAAGAGCTTGCCTAACTTCCCAGCATTTTTTTTTATGCAGTAATGTTAGTTCATGTACTTTGAATGTGCGGCTTCAGGCATGAGTACAGAGTGTGGTAAGAAATGCCAAACATGGATTTTTTTATACTTTCTTTTTTTTGAAATGAAAACATTTTGAGTAATTGAAAGTTCACTTGCCCTACTGTAGGCATGATTTCAATTCATGAAACCCTGATGGTTTAAACAAAATTCTAATCTATCTTCTGTGTTCTCTGTTCTAATACATTATTTTTAAACATTCATTAGAATAGGACTTCACATCTTGGTAAATCATCTCTTCTCCCTGCCATAATCCAGGATCAAAGAACTAGCCTGCCTGAGGGGTAAAGGGATATTTCTTAATTATACTGATTTTTCAGAGATGGTACACAGCATTAGACGCATGAAAAAGAGATGAACTTTGTTACCTCTTACTCCTACTAAGATGCCATTTACTCTACAGGTGGTACATCCTTTTCACATAGGTAGCGTGTTTCCTGTGCCGTGTATGCATAAGACGAAATCTCTCTATTTTTCTTCCAATGAGAATTTTTGAAAATATATTGAACTATAAAATATTTGCAGCTTTCTTCTTTGTTGTTAGTTGCAAAACTGAAAAATATAAGTTTACATGTTTAAGTTTAGAGGGACGCTTGGTTTAACTAGTAGCTGTAGAGTAGTGAAAAGGCTGATGCGTCTTTCAAATGAGACATCACAGAAGTGCATCAACATTACTTACTTTTGGCTTAGCTCTTCCTGGTGTTTGCTGGTACATTAAACACGTGAACCAGAGCTTTAGTCTTTAATTTCAATATCTATTGATAGTGTTACACTTGATAATGAAGTAGCATGTTGGATTTTTTCTCTGTTCTAGGGCTTTTCTTTTTCTTTTTTTTAAACTGTGAATTTCCTAAGGATGTGGAGTGTCAAGTATTGAATTTGCAGAAATTTCAAGAATGTGATTTAAGCAGGCGTTGTAGATAAAACAGTATTGTGAAAGCCATCTAGTTTCACTTGTTTTTTTGAAATTGCGTTCCTTTATAGTCCATCTCTAGTGAATAGCTCAGCTCAAATTGTCTGTGGAGCATGGTTCTTCCCATTTGCCCTGGCTTTTGTGGCAGCTGAACATAACAGCTCTGTAGTACCCCAGAAACTAAGATAAAGAGCGTCGAAGTATTAATTTGGTGTTTTGACTGACAGTTCACTACCTATTAGTCAGAAACCAGCACAGTGGGCAGTGGGACTGATGCACAGGAACAAGTAGAAGAAGTGACAATTTATTCCTGACCGCAGACTGAGGAAGCTTCAAATTTGTAAAAGACCCAAAGCCACCCAAAGTGACAGAACACCACATTGATGGAAACCCTTGTTCCTGCAGAGGGGAAGGGTCGAGGCTTTCCTCACAGCGTTGCAGCACAACTCTTACTGGAGATCACAGGCTTCCAGACATGAGTCCAGTGACCAACCTGACTTCAATTGTTTGGCATTTTAGACCTTTGAAACCAGCCTTCTGTTTGCAGGAAGGGATAAAGAGCACTTTCTTCTCCTTTCTCCTGTATTGTATCAAACTGGCAGACAGACAGTAGACAGAAGGCATGCTATCTTTGCTGCTCTTTCAGTAAGCGTCAAGGTTACTGTCGGGACAAAAGGAGTCACTTCTACTCAGCATAGACTTTTTTGTTTCAGTCCTTTTCAGGATCCTCAGGGATTGCCGTAAGCGCTTCAGAGCACATCATTGGGCATGCAGCTATTAGATAAGTAGAGAAAAGGTAAGCAGAGTCCTGCAAAACAGGAGTCTGCTTTGACCTCGGTTACTGGTGCCTCTGAGACTTCCCAAACAGTAGTTAGAGGAAAACAAAATAATTTTTTGTTAACGTCACTGTTATGAATAACAGCAATGAAAAATCGCTTGCGTTTTCCCCTTTCCACCCTGCACCTGTTTATAAACCTGTCAGCTCTTAAGCTCTCTGATTATTTAGAAGAGCAGCATGGCATGTACTTACACTGTTTAAATTGTTTCCAACTCAGAAAACAGGGGCTTTATCTTCTTTCCAGAAAAGATCTCCTCCTGTGGCACTGAGCTAAGCCTTAGCTCCCTGGTGAATTTGAGCGCATGCATGTTTCAGAGGCACCATTAATTTTGCTGAATAAAATTCTAATCAATTGAAAATCTCACCCCCTCCTGAATGCTTGCCAGGGACATTTTCCCCTCTTTTCAAACAGTGCTTTAAAAATGTCTGCTGGTTCAGCTGCGGTAATGAATCTTCATTTACTCTCCTACTTTCTTTAGTTTGGTCCTATTTTTCCTCAGTCCAAAACAGTGCAAAAAGGCAGACAAAAAGACTAGTCTTAGAATGCATTAGGATGCATTAAAGCAAATCTTATGTAAATTTATACTGACATAGATCTAACTAATCGCAGCTTCAAATAGAAGACAAAAATAAAAATGTTTCTTGCTGTTTTTTTTGGTATGAGTGAACTTCTGCATCGCGTTTGTCACCAGCCAGTCTAAGAAAAGCTTTTTTTCCCCGAGTGTTTTGTAGCTTCTCTTCCCAGTCAATCGAGTGCAGATATGCCTAACTTTGGGAGACACCCCAGTGCCTCAGAAGGGTGGCTGCTCAATTCCATCCAGTTAGGAGGGGTTTTGGATGGTGGTGGGGTGTTTAATGAGTTCTCTTGTGATTGCTGGATGAAGCTTTTCATTGTGGCTTTCTGATGCTCATTTTGCTCATTTAATCTTAGCTGCTGGACTGCCCTCTCCGCGCTTGGCTTTCTTCTAATAACCCTACTTTGAAATGTTTCCATATGCAGAGGTAAATGTTTAGTTAAAAAGCAATTTTTAAATGCTTCTTAGTTTCATATTAGCTGTTGCTAAGGAGTCTAGCCTGGTATATAATTTCACTGCTCTTAATTGGAAAACGTGTATAATTCTTAGATGTCTTGCGTAAAAGCATCCAGGCTGCACTTGAAGGCATCAAGTTATGCTGCCTCTGCCGCTTTGGTACTCTGTTCCAATTGTCTGTCAGCTTTACTGTTAAATTATTTTGGCTAATTTCTAATGCGAATTTCTCTGGCTTCTGCTGGAGAAAGTTAGTACTTTATTCATTGAAGTGCCTTTTGTTCCCTGGTGTTTCTCCCTGTGCATCTCTCCACTGCTACCTCCAAACACCTTTCAGTCTTTCTTTTGGTGACAGGTAAGAGACTGAACTCCTAGGTCTCTTGCAGTTGGGTGTTTTTTCTTAATAACTCTGGCTGTTTTCTGTAAGTGCTCCAGTTGTTTATGTTCACTGCTACATGTAAGCACCAGATCTGTACTCCGGAACTGTATCAGCTTCATTAATGCTACATATAATAGAAAAATAACCTCCTTGCAGCTCACCTGCTTATTATACCGTCTAAAATTAGAGTTGGACAGTTTTGCCAGAGCAATCCAGACTCTTATGGTGAGTTGTTTTCTGCCATGCTTCCTAGATATTTTTCTAGTCACTGTTAAACAGACTGCCATTTTCCACTCTATGGGAATGGCCTTTGTTCTATATTCTTAAATGTATTAACTAATGAAAAAAACTGAGGGACATGAAGTATCAAAGCTGCAGAAGCAAAATTTTCTTACTGCTGTGGATTTTGAAGTAGAAAAGTGTCCAATTTAAAAAAAAGAAAAAGACCTCTCTTGATGTGCATTTGTATTCTCGGAATGCTGAGATCCATTGACTTATGTTACCAAAAAAAAAAAAAAAAAAACAAAGAACTTTTTTCTCACCTGCCCAGAAGTGCTAGAAGTTGTCAGTAGTAACCTGTGCTGTGCTGTGCAGTGCACACTGCAGAGGCAGCTGTCTCCAGTTGAGAGGACCTTGAGAATTTGGTAGATTGCATCCATGCGTAGATGTATGCTCGAAAAGGTTACATTGCAGGGTCAGGATAACATCATTGTGATATTCCAGTTCCTTTTCAATGCCAGTGCTGCATGTATTTAAGAACTGTGGAAACTATTACGTTATCAAAAATACTGCTTTTTTGTTGCGCCTTTCATAAGGTACTGGTGGCTCTTTTTGAATTTAGGTTTATATGCTCATGTTTCTAGGAAAAGCGTCTGAAATGTTAATCAGAAGCAAACCTTAAAGAATGTATACACTCTAAAAAGGTGAGGATGTGTGCCGTGATACAATTGCTGAAATAACAGGTGTTATCGGTAGGTTGAAGGAGTACCGTGTTAGGCTGAAGAAGATTTGGAGAACTGGAACAACCAAAAGCTAATTCAGGATAGCTGAAGGTTGTTTCTGTGCTTTGTCCTGAATGCCAGTTGTCATCTATTTGTTTAGCCTAAGGAAAGTTAAGCAGGAAGAAGCTGCAAGTTTGCAGAAAGGCTCTTCTTGAACTCTTCAGTAATCTTCTGATGAATTAACTAAATATAGCAGTCTCTGGGCAACTACTCAGGATCCTTGAGGTGTGCTCCAAATGGTTCAGATTTCAGAGGAGCAGCAAGAACGCTGGCAAGAACGTGCGTGGCAGGTGGTGAGGCCAAGGCTGGCTTCACTTCAGGATGAGTCAGGGATAGAAGCAGCAAGGATTGCATTACTGCCGTTGTGGGTGCACAAAGGCAGCTTTCCTCCCTGCAGCACCTAATTGCAATGGGGCTTTTTGTCTCTTCGGAGCGTGCGTTGGCAGACCGCTGTTTGTAGGGTTGGCATGTTGTCTATTGCATCCTGGCCTGGGGTAAATGAGTGTTACAGGGGAACGTGCAAAAATCTGAAAATGTGTCTTGGTCAGTGGTCGGTAAGTGACTGCTGCTTGTATAAAGGCTGGCTGATTAGGTCAGGGTGAAAGCATAGGAGTGAGAGGCATTAAAAAGACCACCCAGATAGAGAAACAGCCTTTTTCATGTTTTAGTGAAGTTATGAATTCTTCGTTTTCTGCAGTAGTCATAGGCCACTGGGGAGTGAACTTATTTTAATCTTACATTTTTCTTAGCCCTTGTATTTCAGTTCATTTGCTGTAAGCAAGGATGAACTCATGCACAGCATTAAGATGTGAGGAATCATCCTTTCTGCACTGCTGGGTGTCAACTGACTGCTTCTCTCTTCTTCATCTCAACTGCAGTTTAGCATCTGCAGGGATGAGAAGAGTTTGTCCCTGTTTCTGTTCCACTAGTTCCCCCTATCTGTGTGTGTGTGTCTGAGGGGAGGGGGCTCCACTTTCCTTTTAGCATAATTTTCTAAAGAAATAAGACCAGCTGTTCTGTGTGGCTTCCCAGGGTGCCCCCATCTCTAATTCCTAAAGAACTTCTGAACCCTTTGGCCAATTTCAAACCAAATTTGGAATGGAGGTAGAAGACTCGGAGACAGCTATGCTGCTGCAGGTGCCTCCACAGAAGGGAAAGCCAAGTAAAATAGAGCTGCCAGACCTTCTGCGGGGCCCCAGCCAGTGCCCAGCCACCCTGCACCCTGCTCAGACACAGCCATGTGGGGCCTGCTGGGTGCAGGAGAGACGTGGGGTAGGTTTTAGGGAGAAGAGCAAGATGTTTCGGGAGCAAATGAGGCTTTGTGAGGTCTCCTGCTCCTGAAGGTACTTGCCTTTAGAAGTGGTCCCTGGCATCAACATGAGAAGTATTTTTGTTCTTGTGTTATTCATTAGTAGAGTTTATGTGCAAAGTTCTTGTTTTTCTTGAAAAAGACTTTTCTGGTAAACACTCCATATTTAAATAACTGCGCTACAGATTTTTTACATTACTTTTTTTAAACAGACACAGTCGCCAATACTAACTAATGAAAATCAGTCCATTATAGGGACAGACACTGTTGCATGAATTATTGGTAGCAATAACTCACATGCTGTATGAAGGCAGTGACAGACAAAGAGAGATTCAGTTAGGCTAAGCCCAAATCTATAAGTAATTTCTGAATATTGTGCATTTTTTTGTTATTCATCAGATTTGTGCTTTTTCCAATGCGGAAGCAACTCTAAAAATAATGTTTAACACAGCACTTTGACATTGCAGAATTCCCTGTTCTTGGGCTCTGTAAAATGTGCCTGTAGCCAGCAAACAAAGAGGAGGTAAATCTTGAAGCATTAACTTGCCTATATTTCATGTGAATGAGCTGCATGTTTGAAAGCAGGAGCACTCTCTGCACTGAAAGCTTGATGTTCAAAGTGTGACATGTTAGAAACTTGCCACTGTTGGGGTAAGTTGATTTTTTTTTTTAGGAGTTGTATTATATTTGCCATTTTTTAAAACTAGATTGTCTTGATTTGCCATGAATTAGCTTATGCATGCATCTCTGGCCCCTCCATTTGGAATTAGAATTTCACTTCTAAATTTCTTTATAGACCTGTAAGAAGTCTGTAAAACCGTTGTGATTTTGTGGTGCTGTTTTCTTTTACTTAAACAGAGTCATGGAATATTTGTCACAACACTCAAATCATTAATAATCTGAGGATTCTTGTTTCTCCCTTTCTCTGAAACAAGTAATATAACATATATAGAATATAAATGGTTAGCAGAATATGCCTAATATATGTTTTAACCATACTCCTCTGGCTTGTAGAAGTAAAGTGTGCTAGGCAAATGCCAAGAGGTGGCCTGACAAGATGCTGAATGTCTGTGCCTGTTTGAATGCAATCTAAAGTATGCTTTGTATGAACTGCAATAATTCAGTCAATTTGCATTGATTCTGTACAGCTCAGTTGTAGGAGGAATAGAGCTCTTTGAGCGCTTCCTTGAATCAGTATCTTGAGACATTGATTGCAGCTTAATGTTATCTACCAAAGCAGTTACCTGATGTGAATTTTTTCTCCTTTAAAAAAATAAACATATACATGTAGGAAATGTCATAAAAATTATGTTAATAAAAAATTATTGCCTTTGGGTAAGCTCTTAAAAGGAGCAAAATGTCAGCTAAACTAGTGTGCACAGCCTTAACACTGTGTCTTTATGTGTGTTCATTATAATCTATACTTTTCTCTAACACATCATGAAACACTTTCTGCCATCATGGGAGGTCTGCCTTGTAAAATACACATTTCATGAATGGCCACATGGTGCTGTAATCCCTCCTACATCTTTTTTTCCTTTTTTTATGCTTGATTTTTTAATGATAGTAACTGTGACTTGATGGAAGGCTAAAAACAAATGCAGTTTGACCTTTGTATGGTATGAGGGTTTTTTGGTTTTTTTTTGTTTTTTGTAAAACATTGCTCCATAAGGAGTTTTGCCACAGTCTAAGATTATCTGATTAAAATTGTTTCCCCCAGCTTCACCAGATCTATTCTTTACATAATAGATTTTTTTTGGACTTGATTTAGCTGGTAATAAGATATTCTCAAAATGGAAATTGCTGCTTAAAATCTAGTTATTGAGAACTGTAGGTGGGATCGGGTACAACACATGAATTATCCTTTTTTATTGTTGTTTGTGTTTCTGTTTCTCACATTGGCACTGTACATGACCAGTTTGGATGTAATTTAATTCAAGAAAGATGGTGACTGGTTAGAGAGAGTCCAAAGTACTGAGAATGGTCAGAGAGGTTAAAAAAAAAAAAAAAAAAATTAACCTGTGAGGAAAGCTTGAAAGGGCAAAGACAGCCAAAACAGAGAAACCTGGGAGAGAAGGGGCTGTGAGAACAGTTTCAAATTTTATATAAAAAGGCTTCTGCAAAGATAAAGGGAGTAGACTGTAGATAGTGGCATCAGAAGTGGTGGTCTTAAATTGCATCAGCAGAATTATAGGTTAGACGTTAAGGAAAACTGTTAACAGTGCGGATAGCTAAGCATCAAAATAGATTGTACTGAAGGAGTGGGGAGCTGGTAGTGACAAGTGCATCGTTAATCTTACCTTGAGGCAAAAAGGATTATGGCAGTTCTGACTCCTCTCTAACTTTCTCCCACTTGCATAATGCAAGCTGTTGACTATTTAGGTTTGAACTATTCCATATCTTTCAGAGGGGAAAAAGGTCTTGATTCAAAATTACCGCTAGTGGAGAATCTGCTGTACTTGGTGAATTGTTCCAGCACTGAATTATGTTGTCTAATTGTAATTTTTGAGTTATTTTTTCCTTTTGATTTTTCTGAGAAATCCAATTCACTCCTTTTCATTGGATCTCAGAATACATTTGCCTGCTATGTAAAGACCCCTTATATCAAATTTCTCTTTCATATATAAGCTCTTATGTACTGTGGTCAAGTCAGCTCTCAACCTTCTCTATATGTTTTTTTTATTTTTGTTTTCTTTTCAAGCTAAAGATTTTGACCTTCTTGGCATTTTTCCTAGTGTTTTCATCATTCTTACGGCTCTGCTCTGAACTTTAAGTTTGTTCTCATGCTTCTTAAAATGGACTCTGAACTCCATTAGTGGTCACATCAGGGCTATGCTGGTGGGTCTTTGTACCTCTCTCCACTCTTGAATCTCAGAAAAAGGGAAACGAGGATCATTCTAGTTTGTAAGGTCTCACATGCTGCTGATAATCCGTTCAGGCATGCAGGTCCTTAGCAGAAATTGCTGCTTCCCTAGGAGTGTCTCATGCTTACCCCAAAGATACTCTAAAGCTAGATGCTTTCAGGTTTTTTTTTTTCTGTACTAAAATGTATGTTTGCTTATGTCTTGCTTGCCAAGTGACTCAAGTGGCTCTATATCAGCAAATCACCGCCTTCATTATTCTCCACTTTTCAGACTTTGCTATCTGATTCCTATAATTCCTGTGAAAATGTGTTTCTGAGACTTGGCAGCCCATGTTCTAAGTTTTGCATACGCTGATTTTTATGTTCTGTGTATTGTATACAGAATGTGTACTACCAAGTTACAGGGCATGCTGAAAGGTGGGGGTTTTTTCCCGCTATGCCCAATGTACTGTATATCAGTTTCCATATGGACATTCCTAGCACTGTCTTGAGTAGCTCTCCATCACACAGCCATTGCCACAAAACAGCTGGAATCCCCCTTAGCATTCTTAGTAAATGTATTCTTGCCAGAAGTTGAAAATGTAATACCTAGCGCACTGTAACTTTTGACCCTTGCCTACATCCTCTACATGATGACCTTCCTAAGAAGTCAAGCCCAAAGATTTTATGGGACATCCAGTTTTGAAAATACATGTTTGCTACACGCCACATTGATTATTTAATACTTTTGCAATAGTCTTGTATCCACTGTTTTCTTATTTAGTGGCAATTGCTGCTGGGGTGATAGGACTGTAATTACCGTTTCTGTACCTATATATAATGTACAAAGTTTACTTTTGATGGAACGTCTCTAAACTGTGATGACATTTCAATCAGTGATTCAGAGACGTTCTGAGGCACCTTTTAAAACTCTTGAGTGCAAGGGATCTGGAATTAAGCGGTTTTAAATCACTTGGTTTTAGTAGCGGTTAGCATTTTGAGGGCAGTTAACGTTTGCTGTCTTAGTTGCTTCTAGCTGTTAAGTTGCATGGCATGACTTAAAACACAGTAAGTGTTTCCTTCTGAAGTATTTACTTTACTGAGTTGAGCATGCTATGCAGTCACAAGGAGAAGTTGTATCAGTGTTGGTGTTGTTTGTTATACATGTATACATTATAAACTACTTTGATATCCTTAGCATAATGAAAGGCACAGGAAGAAAAAAACTCATTGTGCATTTAGCATGTAGAAATGTAAATGGCTGACAGAAACATAACATAAATATTCTGGGAGATTTAGAGGACAGTGGATTACAAGGCTTTCTAGTGTGATCTGCTAATCGTTCACTAGGCTGAGGCAGCTTATTAAGCAATTCCCAGAGGACTCGGTATTTTTAACAGTGACATTTCCCAAAGCAGTCACTTCAGAAGCTGAAATTTCGGGTAGTGAAATCACAGCTCCAAAAAGGGTAGCTAATGAGTGCGGCATTGCCTATTTGCACGAGTTGACTGTCGACTGCGCACCACAAGTATTTTGGATTCTCTCACCGCCCTGTTCGAGGCCAGCCCAGCAAAGAATGCAGTTTTGAAACTAAAAATTTTATCTCTGTCACCTTTTTCCTCCTAATTCCAAACAAAAGCTTGAAAACGTGACCACAGCATAAAAGTTAAAGGCACAAAAGCTAGAAAAGAGGTACTACACACAAAAGCAAGACGACAAACTCCTTGGTTTTGGAGGCTGGCGATAACATGTAGTGCCACACAGGTAATACCGCAAGCTGCTCCCCTGGGAATCTTTTCAGGAACTGTGGCTGCTTATCCTTAAGGAGGGTGGTCGGAGTAAACCCAGAGCTGCTTTGCTTTGCTGCCCTATGGACAGAACAAGTTTGCTTTACCAGAAGTGCACATTGATGCCAGAAGTTGTAATATCTTTTCATTTCTAATTCTGCAAATAAGGTACCTTTTTCAGAGAACTGATTTTGATAGGACTGCATCTCTTTAAGTCCTTGAAGGTTGAAAGTTGCACATTAGTGCTTTTGCATGGTCTCCTGTGAAGCTGTGCTGCAGATCTGGCCATGGAGCCGTAACCTAATTCACGTGTATGCTTCCTGGGCAACTGTGCTCTCAGCATGTGATTCACAGTTGTATGAAGCTGTAAGAGGAAATTGTGCTTCCTTTCTTAAGACAGACGCAATATGCCTGTCCATATTTATATGAGGTGACTGTCAGTTCTTATTTGCTTCCAAGATATTTAACTTCTAGCAACCAGCTCATTTGTTTAAGGAAAGATGTTTTACTTCAAAAGAGTAAGAGGCAGCCAAAGTTCTTATAGGGAAGAAGTTGGGAATCTTGTCTTCCTGTAGGAACGTGGCTTGTGTATAGGAATGAAGAAGCCTGCTTCTGCTTGTGGAGAGTTTTGTGCTGAGCAGAAATTCAGCAGCTTCCTGAACTGAAGTGACAAGACTACATTTATATTTAATCTTTCTTAAGAAAATGAAATGAAAAATAACAGGAGCTGAGATATCCTCCATTTTGCAGCCAAGCAAATTATTTGATTCTTTTACTTTTTTTTTTTTTTTAAACTCTTATAAGGTTTGCAAACTTTTGAAGAAAGTTTTTGCTCGTGTAAACCATAAATAAATAAATTAAATAAATGTAATAAATAAAATCAGAATTCATTGGAGACATCTTTCTAAGGCAGACTCCCAACATCTGGCATATTTGGGGGCTTTTTTTTTTCTTTTTATTAAAAGAAGGGTGAGGGAATATATTATAGATGAATCTAAGTATCATCCATTGATGCCTGCAAATGTTAGTTATTTTGATGAGGATTCCCAAAGTATCTGTGAAAACTGAACAGTTAGAAGTCATGTGATGTAATACTATATACTAAATAAATCAGGAGAAATTAAGTACAGAAGTAGAGCTGCAGAGGATCAGTGTATCCACTGTTACATTTTCATTGCTCTGTTGGAGTCCCCAGAGGTTCTGTCCTGACTCGCTCTACCAAATTGCAGCTATGCGCTACTGGGCATGAGAACGATCAGGAGCTTCGGTCATGTGGGACCCCAATCTTAATCCCACTCAGAGAAGCTTCTGCCCATACCTAGAACAATGCGACTGGGTTTCTTTTTGCATCCTTGACAGTAGATATTTGAGTATAGATAAGATGACATGATGTATAATGGGAGCACTATATATTATTGTTGGCATTTTCATATGGGTGGCATTAATTTGAAAAGTTTCACTCTGGACATCTAAATTATACTTGGTTTGAGGTGATTGATAGAGATCTAAAAATACACTGAACGTACTTAAACAAATACCATATCAATTTCCCTTTTTTTCCTCTAAATAGCTTAATGTCATTGATTTTTAACCCTTAGGATATTTTTATGCCATGCAACTGCTGCTTAGCTTCTATATTAGAGTTTCAGTACAATCCATAGAAACAAATGGTTGGAATTTGAACTGTGATAAACTATATACATAGTTTATAAAAAATATGAAAATATATAGATTTGAGTAAAAGCCAAAACAGACTACACTTTCTTAAAAAAAAAAAAAAATCTGCTTGTTGCCTGATGGAGCAACTGCAGCTGGATATTTACCAGGCAGAAAACCAGAAATTCTGGCTGTCCTGTGTTTCAGGAGGCTACAGTCACCACTTCAGAAAGCAGGAATTCTTCTGTACTTCTCTGTGAAGGAGTGGCCTCCTGTTGCTGCTGTCCTCTCAGGGCGAGCTTGCCTATGCCTCTTCTCTCACAGCTGTTGGTACTGAATTTACTCTTCGCACGTTCAGGGACGTGACCTTACCAGCAAAAGGACAGGCCTTGATATTTTCATTGGTTGGTTTTGAAACCTGAAACCTCCTTTTGCCTCAGAAAGGACAATAAATATGGGGATCTAGACAAATAATAACTGCCTGTACTTTTTTTTTCCCCCCCCCTACTGAGGAACGTTCAGGCTTGGCATCCTCTAAAAAACTCAGGTTATCGCTGCTGTCTTGCTTTCTGCTTCTCGGAGACTAAGGACTCTCTCTATCTGTAGATAAAGTCTGGGAACGCATCTCTCTCCTTTTCTAAAGCAGCTTGCCGCTGCTGCTGTTTCTTCTTACTGTCTTCATCACTTCCCCTTTTCGTTACTATTCCCCACTTTCAACTATCTTTAGATTACTGTTAATCTATTCCAAACAGCAGGAAAACATGTTGTGTAATTTAGGTGCAGCGTATTATTGCCAGCAATCTCATGGGAGAAATTAATTGTCATGGCTAGGGAGCAGGGTATTGACCAAAGTCTTGCTATTTAAATGGATATTCTCAGAACTGAATGCCTTTAATGTCCTGTGGTATTTGCAGGAATGTCCCTTTTTATGTAGGTTTTATTTCGGCAATTGAGGCAAAAAGAGTGACAAAGATAAGCTCAGAGAAGAAACCAGGCTTATCCCTTTGCACTCAGACATATTCTTGAACTGGGCTATGTACTAATGAGGAAGCAAGGAGCATCTGCCTTCTTAATTGGGTTGTTTTAAGGCTTATGCTGCCTGTGCATTTTTTTTTTTGTGGCAGTGATCCTGCAGCTCTGAGGTCAGTGAGATTACTCATACGCATGAAGTTGTTCGTACACACAAACCGTTGCAGATTGTACTTACTGGTCTGGAGAACTGTGTGGAATGAAAATTGAGTTGAAACTATGTGGGATTTTTCCTCTTGTCTTTTACATTCATATTTTTAAATAATTTTACTGACTCTTTAATATTTATAAAAAGCCCTGATCTTTTATTACTCATCTTCAGTTATTCATCTGACTCAGATGATTAAGCAAAACTGAGAGGGTTCGCTTTAATCTAAATGGTATCTTCAGTTTTCTCTCTTGTAATCTAATATTTTGATTTTTAAAAGAAATAATACAAACTATGACTAAGAGTATTATTTGAACAGCACTTAAATACTTCAATATGACTATACTCCCAAAATAAAGCATGAGCTAGTGCTTAAGTAAGGGTTGTTCCCCTAAATTGGGGAAACATAGGAGAGAAAAATAATTTGTGTTTTTAGTTCAGGCAAATTCCAAGTTCAGTTTATCCTAGGAACATCTCACTCCAAATAGGTTTTACTTTGCTCTTTCTTTTTGTCTAACAGCATTTGTAGTCTAGAAGTCTCTTCCAGAGTGCAAATGTTTATTCTTCGATTTTGACCAAGGAATAATGTAGCAACTTCCCATTTTTTTCCACAGAGCTGGCAATTAGGTCTGTTCTCATTATGATGTTTATTGAAGTGAGATACACAGTCAATATTTTAACAGTATGAAAATAAGGTATAACCACAGACCTTATCTTCTCAAAGTCCATTTTCCTCCCTTCGTTCTTTTGTGCTGCAGTCCTTAAACTGAAGATGTTTGTCATAATTCCCAGGTGGAGGCAAGCAAGAAGTTAAACCAGAGCAACCTATTTAACTTGAGCTTATCTTCTCAGCTCTAAATTGCAGGCACCTGTGCTGGATTTTTTGCTTTTGTGCAAATGCTGGTCACAGCTGTTTTTACCTCTTCCTTCTCCTTAGATATGTGTATGCCTGAAATTGATACCTGTTTCTTTTTGGAAGCAAGCATTTTCCTTTTTTTCTTTTCTTTTTTTTTTTTTTAAATCTTGAAGTGCTGTATAAGGATGAGGTGCTACATAACCACTAAATAACCTCAAACACTGCAGGTGGTGCAGATTTGGGGATGAGGGGAGGAAGACCTGCACAAGTTACAGCAAATGAAAACATGGAAATTCCGTGCATATCTGCCGGTTCATCTAAATGAAACCTTTTGAAATATGCTGGAATGTTGCAAAATCCATTATGTGTTACTACTCTTATTGTACAAGTGAGGGTGATTCCAAGGCTGCCTTATGGCAGTAGTTTTAGGCAATTCCTGCTCTGACGTGATTTTCCAGAGAGGAAATAAGTGTTTAGAAGAAGAAATGTTCATCCTTGAGTTCAGTAGCAGAAGGTTCTTCATCTGAAAATTGCAAGGAGAAAACCTGAAAACCATAAACATTGACACAATGGAAAAAATAGTCTTAAACTAAAATGTTTATAGTATACTTATTGCTTAATGTGGTATCACATTTTCCTTTAGTTCTGAAGAGATCTTGCAAGCTTTTACAAGGCTTTGGTAACTAGTCATGAGCTTCTCAGTTTTACTTCTAGCCTTATAAAAGCTCTGAACTGATGTAGAGGATAACTTGAAAACATTCAGGTGAAAAACATGTGTACTTGTCTGAAACCTTTTGATGAGATTCGCCCATTTTTCTTTCCACCAGGTTTGGAGGAGACCAGCCAGTATACATCAATATTATTAGAGATCCTGTCAATCGATTTTTATCCAATTATTTTTTTCGACGTTTTGGAGACTGGAGAGGAGAACAGAATCATATGATCCGTACCCCAAGCATGAGGCAGGAGGAAAGATATCTGGTATGTTTACACAAACAGCTTTTAGTGGAAAGTTTCTGATTTCCCAGTGTAGTTTGGAAATGCTGATGTTCAAACTGGCTGCTTGGAAAGTGGGAGAATGAATCTTCAGTCCCACCTTTTTCACCTGTCTTCGTATTGCCTGGTCCTGAGTTTGGTCAGTTTTAATATGGAGACTGTTGCTTATGAATTCAATTAGCCAGTTTTATCTCCTCTAAGCTGGCAACAAGTTCCAAATGCCATTGAATTAGAACCCTGCCATTGAGGTCAATGGGGTTTGGATCTGGACTGCATAGCAGCTGGCATAATAGTTCTGCCAGCATTCATCATTGTGAATATTCAGACAGATTTTTGGACTGAAATGGAGGCAATAACTATGCAGCCTCACTAGAGGAAATTGGGAAATTGAGCAATTAAGCGAGCCCAAGCCTTTAATATCTTTGCTGGTAAGAGGTACATAGCGCTCTTCACACCAGTGCTCCATTATCTCAGTTCTTGGTTTTATTTTGTTGCCTTTTTTAGATTGAAAAGGTAATAATAACGGTGGTTGAACTGCTGTTCTCACATTCTTGCAGTTCTAGTTTTGTGCAACAGCTGAACTGTGATAATGTCTGTAAGCCTCTGTCACAGGCCAGGATCCCATGGTGGTAAGTACTGTACAAACGCAGAATGAGAAACATGGAAACTAGAGTGGCCATCACTTTATATGATGTCTGATACCTCTGCCATTTACATGCGCATCACCACCTACCGTACACACTCTACCCAAAAGAAGACCAAAGGATGGAGTTAAATCTTATCCTCCCTCTAACAGAGGTCCAATTGGTTGGATTCAGCCTTCAACCACAGTTAACCCTGCTGGGGTTCAGTGGCACAGCTGTGACAGGGCAGCTTGATGTTCTGTTATGAGGTGTTGCAGGCCCAAACGTAATGCTAAAATAAAGGCAGGGAGGGTTGTGACTGCTGGGGAATAAAGAGAGAGAAAAAATGTATTGAAGGAGCAATAAAGTGCATGGAGTGCTGTGGAAGCCATACAGAGCGATGCTCTGAAGGACTGCCCACAGCAAGAGGCCCAGGCGGTGGGCCTCTTTCAGTCCTAGCTGACATGAATCCAAGGCTGTGCTGTTTTCTTTTGGACTTTAATACTCTTATCTGCTCACAGGGCTTTGCCTAACAAACAAATCTGTAAATCACAAATAATTAAGAGGGGTGCTCTTTTTCCAGAGTGTAACTACATCTCTCTTTTAACTTTCATCACATCTGCTATCTAATTATAAGCTCATTTCAAAAATGTTGCAAAGCGTTTCTTATTTGCTCTATAGCTAGAGTTACCCAAGAGGTCTCTGAGTCAGCTGAGAAGGTTTCGACATCTGGTGTATACGTTTGGAAGGCAGTCTGAACAGTTTTGTGTTCTGCGTGCTGCGTGTGTGGCTTTTGTTCTCTGGTATGAATGTGGGACAGACAGTTTGCAAAAGTGTGTATGGGGTGGGTCTGTGAATGTGTTATTACTTTGCTAGAGCTGTCATACTTTCCTTTTAGAAAAGTTAAAGATTAGCCATGCAATCTGTACTTCACCCTGAGTGTCCCTACTTTTCATGTGAAGTGGAATGTACAGTGATTGGCACCTCTCGAGATTGATTTACTTTGTAAAAGTTGATACTAATTCATTACCAGCTGTGCAGTTTATTCCATTCTGAAGACATGATGTATGTAGTAGGTAAAATTTTACTTCAGACAGAACTGGAACTCAATAAATAGATTAAATTCCTGTTATATTTGTGTTATTTTAAAAACTAATAGAAGGAAATGGCCTAGTACTTTCATGTGTGTGTTAGGGATATGCTTTAGGAGATATATGTAATTAAATATATGTACACACACACATATATATGTGTGTGTGTGTTTTATATATATAAAAACATCTATATAATCACACACACATACACATATCAGTATGGAAGCTATAACCAAAAGGAAATAAAAATTGCCTTTCTTGTTGGGATCATTAGTCTGGTGGTTCTGCTCAAAAGGCAGTTTGTTTTTCTGAGACATCATTGGCAACCTTTATGAAAATTATTTTTGCTTTTTTGTTTTGATCTTCTCTGTTTATAGTTCTGTATTAGAGGCCTGGAAACGTTCTTGGATCTGTCCTCTGTCCTTCCTTGGCAAACTCTGAGCGTCGGTTGTGCTGCTCAAAGCTGGTTGTTGTTCTTGCAGGGTAAAGCATAGGCCAACTGCCAGTGCAGTTCATGTTAACAAAAGCCAGTCGTTCAGAATGTTAAGCATTTTTAAGGCTTGTGCTATCCAACCAAATAATATAGCACATAACTGCATTTTCATCCTTTCCTTGCTGATGCAAGGAATTCTATTGGCATATGTTCTAAAACTCAGATAATGGATTTTATGGCATGGTAGCTTTAGAAGTCTACTGAATCAATTGCCTGATTTAGCTGTGAAGAAAATAAGCAGTCGATCTTACCTCTGCCCATGAGCCAGTGCAGCCCTTTCACATACAAGGGATGGCTGGCCTGACTGCTGTCCTCGTACTCTTCCCAGTTCTTCCCTGAGATTTTTTTTTAATTAAAAAGTAGCCATGGAGTGTTACTTCTTTACAGGCGAAAACTTGAAGGATAAGCTTAGACCGAGGTGATCTCTACATTTTAAATGCTTTACGAGCTGTTTATCTTATTAAATATAGGGTAATATATTAAATATATACCCATCACAGTATTAAACCTAAGTGTTTGGGATGAGATATGCCTGACCATGAGCAGACATATGAAAGTGGGAGGATACAAGAAGCTTTTACTTTTCTTCCATTATGTCTCAACTCAAAAGCTAGGAAAATACAGAACTATTAATTTGCTCAGCAACATTGAGTTGATTGCTTAAGAGCCTGAGAAGTCTGGAGCTGACAGGAGATATAAACTTCCAAAAGAGATGGAGAAGTTGTAAATGTCTACCAAGGTCCAGTAACTCCTCTGTTTCTGGCTCCAGAAGAGCGAGATTTGCTTGAAGGAAAGGTTCACTTGTTACGCAGCTGAGATATTCAGGGGTCAGTAGTGCTTTTCTCAACCACTGATGTACGTAGCTTTCATTTTTTAGAAGATGTTGCTGGGAACTTGGAGCCTTTTCAGTCCGTTCTTCCATCTTAGTCAATAACTCCTAATACTACTAGTCTTCTCCCTCAAAAAGTTGAGGGTATGCTTTTTCTTTTAGAAACTTCAATGTGAATCTGTGGGAGCTCAGCACCTCTATAAAGTGGGCTCTTAAATAAGGGAAGGAAAGCGTTTTAAAATAGGGTTTTTAAAGTTCTGAGTCCAACAAACTCCTGCTTGGTCATCCCGTTTTGATATCTTAAAAGGAGGCATTCCCTCCCCTCAGTTCTGGTGATTTAAAAAAAATGGCGTGAAAGAAGCCCCTTGAAGTCTTGTAGGTCTTTAGGTGCTACTTTTTTAACTTTGAAAATCTGAACTGCTGACATTGCAAATATCAGAAATGGAGACGGAAATTTCCACTGTCCACTGATCGTTAGAAATTTTCTCTGAACAAAGCTTTAGGCTTTGACTCTGTTCCAGAGAAAACAACCGTTCATTCAAGACTCAGATAAGTTGTTTTAAATGTTTCGGTAAATGTCTGTGTTTACCAAAATTTATTCAAAGCCAAGATAGAAAACAAGTCCTTTATTCACAAGTCAGATATGGTACAGGCAGCTGCTGCAATGTGACACTTTCCACCTAGATCAGCCAGTTCCTTGCCTTGACCTGGAAAGGGCACTCACTTTGCTGAAGTGAGTTACTGTCAGTCCCCTAAACAAATTACTGCCAAGCTTCTCCAAATTCAATAGTGGCAACGTTTTAGTGTGGCTTATCATATAGAGAGTAATGGTCTGGACTGACGACAGCCACTTCAGATAGCGTCTCAAGCACTCTCATGCAAGAGTTGCCCTACCTTTTGTTCACATAAGATGAGAGAAATTCATGATAGTGAGTTTAAATGCTTCCTAGAGAATATGTTGCAGGTTGAACTAAAGTTCTTAGGGTACGTGCACTTCAGTAAAGCAAATACCACGTTATCAGTACAGCTATGACAGCTGTTCGTACTAAGCAAAAGAAAAATGTTCACCAGTTGATTTAGTTTAAAGCTTGAAAGTTCAGAAGGTAAGAAGCACTCCTGATAAAGAGTGTGGCTACCATAAATATTTGAAAACTTTGTATTAAAACTGTCCTTTCCAGATAGCCTATTGGTAATTAGTTAATAATTTGTTACAACTGCAGTGCGAGTCATCAAATATAAAAAAATGCATATAGCGTTTTTCATCTTTCTTCAATGCTTTCTTAAACTTTGATCTAAGACTGCTGAGGTGGAATGAATGTGTAAAGCAGTATGAGCTGTGAATTGTTGGCTGAATTTCAGGAAATCTAGTTATGGGTGATTCTGATCGCTATTAATTCTAGAGTCACTCCACTGGATGTAGTAGCATGGCTCTTCACTTATTCAAGTACAAGATTTAACCATCACTGAGCCTAATTTACCAGAAGAGAGAGGTTTTATGTGAAAAAGAGTTCAGTAAATTAAGAACTTGTCACCCACCTACAGAACATTTCAGACTTCCATTAAGTTAGCGGTTAAGTCTGCACCATATCTCTGTTAGGTTCAGTATAGTATTTCAGGTTCATCTCTTAAAATAAATATGCTTTTCCTATCTAAAAATGATAGTATTCTAACCATATTCAGCCTCAGTTATGCTAAAGTTTACTCAGGCACATGATGCCCGAAGAGAGCGTCTCTCTTTTTGACTTTTAAATAAAATATAAATACTAAAATAATTCTAAAAAGTGCAGTAGGATCAGCACAAAGGAGCAAAGTAAAATTAAAAGGATGGCAGGAAACTTTCTAGTCAAGTTTTTTGCAATAATGTAGGTCTCTCCTGTGGTGAAGATTGGCTTTTCATACTGTATATTTAAATCAGCATGTTGCTGTTAAGATTTTTTTCATAGAATTTAAACAGAAGTATTGAAAATACTGAATAGTTAAACTCATTGATCAATTTTTTGTATTCCTGAATTTTGAGAATTTGCTTTGATAACTGCATTTTCATTAACATAAGGACATTCACTAAGTAAGTGTAAGCAATTCTGTTATTTATTTCCTAAAATTTCTGTCTACAATGAAAAATATAACTTTACCAATTGTTTTGGTGCTGTCATGGCAGCTCACCATCTTATTTCTTATCTTTATTTGGATAATGAAAACATTTAATGATGGCTAATTGTATTTCGCATTTTCAGCTGACACATTGAACTTTCTCCTTCAGGCTCTCTGTAGTTTTTTTTTATTATTATTATTTAAGTGCACAGGCACTTTTTTTTAATTACGTGCACAGGCCTCTTCTTAGAATGTGATTTTTACCTTCTTCAAATGGGGTCTTTTGGTGGGTTTTAATTGAAAAGTGGAAGATAAGTGGAAGTGGATGCCAGGGATACGACCTTCAGGAGAGATCAAGATACTGAACCTGCAAGTAGAGGCTCCCGCTCTCTATTTTTGTTCTATTTTGTGTATGTGTTTCTGTATACAAAGGGGAGAAGGAGTATTGCCTGCCCTCAGATTTATTTTTTTCAATTGCTTTTCTATATGCTGTTTTTCTGCTGAGGATCTCTGAAGAGGCTACACGTATCAGTTGATTGAACCTTAGAACTTTTTGAAGGGTCTGGAGGCATGGTTAAAATTGTTTAGATTGGACAACTGAGGCAGCGATAGATTACAATGATCTGCCTATGTACATACAGTGCATACAAGTTATCTGGGAGTTAAAAAAAAAACCTATCAGTTACTGGATTCTGAGCTTTATTTAAGTGACTAAATATTTCAAGCACCCTCGCTGCAAGTTTCCCTAACTTACCCCCCGCCCCCGTACACAGAGTAGTCATTTTGCTCCCTGTATCGCTGAGATGATTTGTTAAATTCCTTTGACATCCTGCAGTATGCCCTGAGTTGAAGTGCAGATTTGCAGCTGTAAATCTCATTTGAGGCTCACACAGTAGCATCAATATCCAGTGTTACCATTCAGGATGCCGGGAGGGCACTTCTCAAGCGTAGCCACCTGTCAGCTGACCTAATTAGAACAGTTTTCTTTTTCTTCCCTCTAATGAGTTCTTTTAATAGTCTCCAGCTGTTCCCTTTTCCTGCATTAACTCTTCACAGCAAAATTTCTCTCATATTTTTCTAACTGCTCTTCTAAAGTGTTTGCTCTAAAGCACCAGGTAAACTATCCGTCACTTAGATTTTTCCCATTCTGTATTAATAATTTATAGGACCACAAAGTTAAAGATAATTCAGACCTCGGTTGGAGGAGGGACTGATTAAACAACTTATAAAATGCAATATTGAAGGAAATGTTTTCACGGCTGCCATTTACATTTCAGTGACTTTAATTTCCAAAACAATACTTTTTACTGTTCCCCTGTGGAGTCTGCATTCCAAATGTTGCAGCATTGTGCAATTATATGAGGGCCAGGAAATGCGTCTTACTAATCTATTTTCATTTATTAATCTGAGTCAGTTACACATAGTAAATACTATACCATTGGTGAAAACTGCAGCATTAAAATCACTTATGTAATTCGTAATAAATTCTTACGTTAACAGCAAAGATAAAAAGATCTGGATTTTATTAATACCATGTTTTTATTTTAATTATATCATTCTGTATTGCATGCCTTCTCAAGCAAGCAGGATACAGGATAACCACAATATTTTGCTTCAGAATGTAAAAACTTGAGGTATTTTTTCAGGCAGTTCTCTGGTGTTCTGTTCTATGTGATTAAAGATTTCTGGCTGTTGCAAATGTTAAGCAACTACTTGAGAAATTAGAGGCTAAGAAGCAGTAGAGTCCTGAGAATTAGGTACCCACCATTTCCTGTAAACTAACGTCATTACAGCTTCTTACCACCACCAGTAAGCAGGACATGATAGTTAAGACATTTTCTATTCACAGCAATTGAAGTAATTCATGTTCTTTTATTTAAGGATCTATCTGTTTTCCTCCAAGCTGAGAAACAGGATTCTTCATTATGATGATGATTTTGCCATGTTTGTTAGTGGTGCCTTTATGAATGCAAAGAATGCAAGATAACTCTTTTGTGGTTTTTTTGTTGTTGTTGCTGGGTTTTTAAGTATTGTGGTAATTTGGGGAACTAGTTTTCTCCAGCTTCTCTGTAGGAAGCTAGTGTTTATAGGGTGGAAAATCCCAAATATAGAAGACTAATATATTAATGCTGGCCTTTTAAGGCCAAAGAAGCTGGATAAGAGAAGCGCGTACATCCATGTTATATTTTCAGAGAGAGTTTTGGAGACTGGAACAAGAACAGAGGAGCCTTCTTGTGTAGCCGAAGGGTAAAAGCCAGCCTTACCTTCAGCAAATGCAGGAAGGGGGATGTAATCCTCATTTCACAGGGGAAATGATGGATTTTTAGCAGACTATTATCGGTCAGGAATGAGGTCTTGCGTATATAGTGGATAGTTCTATAATAGCATCAGCTCAATTCTCAGTCACAGTCAAAAAAGCAGATCAAAAGCAATAGAGGACAAAACAGAGAAATATCATTGTGTGTAAATCTGTAATGGGCTGCATTTTACTTCTTTGAATGCTTGTGACCTCCCATTCCCAAAACGAGTATGGAAGAACTGGAAAATATTCAGAAATGGGTAACAGTAGTGAGGAAAATATGGAATAGTTTCCATACGAGGAATGGCTAAGTAAATTAGGGCTCTTCAGATGGAGAAGAAAAAACAAGGGGACAGGATGTATTAAAAGACAGCTTTGCAGGAGGCATGGAAAAGCTGTGTAAGGAGTAGTTCCTCACAGTCTGTTTCTGTTCAAGAACTAGAAGATGTCAACTAGAAGGGGCTGTTGCCAGATCCAGCAAAGAACAGAGAGACAGGATGGTTTGGACAATGTGTAGCTAAGCTGTGGAAGTCCTATGCTGGAGAAAGTTGTGGATAATAGAAGTTTATATGTGTTTAGAGAGAGCAAACGTAGCCATCAAGGACTATTAAATACCACAGCAAGAGCTCTTACCTCAGAAAATCTCTGATGTGCTGAAGTCTAGGACAGTGCCCTGAAAAGTGTTTTGTTCCTACGGTCCTCATGCGGTGAGTGCCGAGGGCCTGCTGCAGGGCTGGGCAGGCCACGACACTGTGGCAGAGGGGCCACTGTCGTCTGCTGAGGCTGGCTTGTGACGGGGGGTCACAAGAGGGGTGCTGGAAGGCGATGGAGGCACCATATTTGGGGGACTGGGAAACAGTGGAGATTCATACAGAGCTCCTTAGCTCATAAGGCTAAGCTGTCTGGAGTGGTAGAGGTAGATACCATATACAGATTTTTTGGGGGGAGTTGTATATTTGTGTTTCATGTGTTGGCTAAGAGTTGTTTTATCCCTCAGTTAGTAATGAGCATTATTTTGCCTGTCAGTCTCTCCAGCAACTTAAGCTCTCACTCCTTACTGCAGGAGAGAGTTACCTGGGAGTGTGCGATTTAATTGCTCATGTGCGTGTGATACATACTGAGTTTCTAAAATTAGCAACTGATCTGAGTAACTCAAAGTTAACCTTTATAATTGCATGCTTGCAGATGAATTCTTCTATTAGGTGATTTAAATAAGATAGTTACCATTATAGATCAATGCCTTCAGGTCAATGTGTTGTATCTTGTCACTAAACCAATTGAGTGTTCTCGGTTTTATACTGTATAGTGGTTAGGCTTTTGCTGTCTTACATGTCTGCCAGCTCTGCTGATCAAATAATTTTTGTAATTTCCAAACTGGCATTGAGTTTCTTAATTATTAGTACCATACTCAGTATGTTCAAATCTATCTGAAAATGCTAAATCAGAAATACATTTGAAGTCTGAAAAGAATCCCACTTTCCAGGATAGTTTTGATGAATGCCCCATTTTACACACTGCTATTATTAAGTGTAGCAATATGGCAGACGTGTAAAATCCTGAATATTGTAGTTTAAAACTTTTTTTTTTGTACATGCTTTCCAAGAAGTAGAAATCTATTATTTTTGATATACAGTACTTCAAGAATGGATGAATTCCAAGTGTTTTGATGATTTTTGTGAGTGCTAATTGAGTATTCATATCTTCAGTTCTCTTCAGCTATCCTGACTTAGAGACTGCTGTTAACGCGAAACCAGCAGGAGGACAGCTCTAGAGAAAGGAGGTGGGGATAAATGGCTCCCTGCCAATAAATGATGGCTTATGACAATTAGCCCACAAATAACCGTTGTCAATTAGAATGCAGGTAACTGGAAACAAAATCTACCGAATGTCTTTGTGTGATGTTAAATACGTAGTCTAACGTTTTGCATAATGTGAAGCTAGTGAGTACTGTGCTCTAGTAGTCATCAGCTAAAACTAATTATGGATTGATTTTTTTTCTTTCTATATGTCAAAAGTTGGAATAGAATGATTTTTAAATTGCAAATTTATCATCATCCAGAACTCTTCTGATTTCCTTTTTTATTAGCATACATTTTAAAATTCAATTTTATTTAGTCACATTTTATATATATTCCAATCGACAGAATTGCTTCTTGAATTTTATTATTTCTGCGCTAAACAACATAGATGTGACGCTGACCAGCAAACAATCTGTTTTAAAAATATGATGTAATCATATATATATATTTGGAAGTAGAAGTCTTACTTCTCTGAAATGTTTTGTATTGTATTCATGTTTAATTTAAATAAGGTTTAAAATTTTGCCTAATGAAATCGTAGTAGCCTTTCCCTAGAAAACCGTACTAAATACCTTCCTAAATGCACTCCTTGCTAGGAGTAGAGCTGTTTGTTTTTCCTGGTCATTTTATGCTCTAACGACGTTAAATGAGAGCTGTTTTATTGACAGTATGATGGGGAAGGAAATTGCAGAGCCTTTTAGTCTCCTTTACAAAGGAAGGACAGGGGGAGAGACACCCTGCCCTTACTGCCAATATATTGAATGTGTTCGCGTTGTGGTGTGATAATGTAATTTCAGTCAGTCAGATATTCATTTCATTCTGTAGGTGTCCAAGCTGGTAGGAACTGACAACTTCTAAGAATAAAACTGTATTTAGTAGCTCATTTTATTTCTTGTCTGTCCTTCTCCTTCCTCTTTCCTTTTTGCGGTCTATACATTAGTTTTCTGGCTGTGAGCACCGCTAGCAAAGTGAAATAAGCGGAAATCCTGATCTCTGAAACTTATTTGGTGAAGCAAAGCTAAAGCTTTCAGCAGGTAGAATCGTAGTGAAAATTCCAGTATCCTCGGTCAGCAGAATCACCCGACATGTGGGATGTGGGTAATGTGGTAAGAGATAGCAGTGTTTTCATAAAAGCATTCGTGTCTGTCTTGTGCTTTAGCTGTCTGACACGTTCACTGCTGACACATTCAAGCTACTATGTAGTGTTAGAAGTATTGTTATACTGATGCCCTGAGTGTATTCTAAGCTATTTAGTCTCATTATCATTAGCTTAAACTGTGTATGTTATTAACCAGATACTTTCCTATAATGTATTTTTTAGTAGTGCGTGGACTCCAGAATGCTGGATCACACTTGTAAATTCTGTAGTTTTAAGACAATAAAGTAGTTCGTGTTGAAATCACATGCAAGCAGAGATACAGCTTGTTGCAGAAGAAAAGGGACATTTGGTGCCCAGGCATACTCAAGATGTAGTTTATCCTATTTCTAGATTTTCTTCCCTTCTGAAGTCTTTTAAGGCTTTTTCTAGACTGTGGGGCAAAATACTCTGCTGAGTCCTGGTGTCAGGATTGCTCGGACCCGGGGTCCTGCTGGAGCACACCAAACGGCTTCTGGTCAGCATCCGGGCCTCTGCTCCCTGGCATCCAGGTGCACGCCTGGGAGCTGGGAAGCACTTTCCTGTCCAATGGGTCAGGCAGCGCCTGCAGAGCCTCCCAAGTTTCATGGGTGTCTGCCTTCACAGCTACCGAATAGCTGTTCATCTGCATACGCGTGCACCCTTTCAAGCAGCTATGTGTCCTGAAAGGTCACTTTGGAGGCTTCTTTGAAACGCTAACTGCAGTATGTTATTTTCTGCCTAGGCTAAACAAAACTACTGTTGCCTGTGACCCTCTCTTTGGCTAATGCCTGACCACGTGTTTAAGGTTTTGGTTTTGACTAGACCTTGACACCTTAGAGAAGATGCCTGCTCTGCTTGGTTTGACAATGTCACCTTTCAAGTTAGGGTATTACAGAATTTTGGATTAAGAAGGGTGAGATAGAGCTGCAGGACAGGAAGGAGGTGAGAAAAAGGGGTGTTGCTGAGGGAGGGAGAAGTCTCCAATCCAAGTCCTCAAGTTGCGGGAATCCCAGTGTTTTCCTGGGTGGTGGTATTGCTTGTTCAGATTGTTCTATTTAAATGGAGGAAGAAACAATAAAGTGCAGGCTACTTTTATTTAAAGGATTGTGGTCAATAATCACAGTAGGAGCATCTGACCAACAATAAACATTATTATCATGTGAGATTAAGGGGTATTGAGGGCTTTTGATCTGACTTACTTGTCCCCTTAGAGCACCGCTTCTTCCTGTTTTAGAGCACTTGCTCTTTACCCTGAGTGTAAAAGGGTAGGCTGTCTGCACAGTATTTCGTTATATATGGGACACCCCTCCATGTGCACCTCTGGTCATCAGCACTCTCCATCTCTCTCATCAGTAGTAGAGAAGAACCTGCATTGGTTTCTCTGCTTCTTTAACATCAAGTATCTACATCCTCCTTCTGTTAGATTAAGACCATGTAGTGTTAGCAGTGAATAAATGTAGTGCATGACACTTTAAAATGTAAGGGTCTTGTGTTCACAATATTGTGAATGCAAAGCAGTATACGCTAACAGAATAGTATAACTTTTTTCCTTTCATTTAAAGATAAGATTGACTATAATTCTTGACTGATTAAACAGATGCAAATAAAGGAAAGAATCCTTTGTATGATAGTGAAAAAAGAGGCACAGAGATGCAAATTTAGTTCTTTGTTTCTCATTACACAATGAAGAGATCTGAACTGGGGAATAATTTTCCCGACAAACAGATGTTGGCTGTCTAGTCTTGCTTTGTTTGGTTTAATGTGCTCCTGTGAGGTAGAAATACGCATTTGTGTTTCTACAAAACAACTTTTAAATAGATACCAAATGCCGTAGGTTTTTGTTGGCAACTGGATTTGGATGTTCTCTCCCGTTGCCTGGCCCTGCCTGGCAAAGGATGGGCGTGCTTTCCCACAGGAGTGTTCTTCAGGTGTCAGATATTCCAGAAATCAGATTTTCCAACTTGGCATAAAGGATATTACTGCAGATGTTTTGGGTTCTTTTTTTAAGGTTTTTTTTTTTTTTTAAGAGTGAAACTTGTATAATGAGGTTATCAGCATTCTAATAGTTTCAATGAAGAGAACTTTTTAGTATGGAGGCTCCAGGCTAGTATTAAGTGTCCTCCCTTCTCATTTTTTCTCAATGGCGTATGAAAGGATTAGGGACTTCAGACAATGAGAGGGTGGATTGGCTTCAGTGCCAGACCGATAAGCAATTACCATCAAAAGAGCAATTGGCAGGTTTTGTTGCTTATCACAGTAGCTTTGAGAAGAATAATGGCTTTGGTGCCCTGAAAGGAGGACTGATTCCAATCACATGCCCTGAGGTATCTTGGCACCTTAATGAAATGGAAACGCAATGGAAAAAAACCCAGGCGTCTGAGGGATACTGATGGTCACTGAGGATTCTTCAGGAAGTTATGCGTGCCCTGATTCCTTCAGCCCTTTTCTGCTGTATTTTGCCTGAATTAAAAAACGAAAAGGCAGTTTTAGATAAGCTGCTGAAACAGCATTGCCAGAAAAAACCTGAGGGAAGATTGTGACATGCTACAAACCTGTATGTGTTGACACTGTGAGGGCGTTTTGGGCCATTTGGCCATTGTTTCCATATAGTCAATCAACTAAGAGATTGTATTGCTGCCAGGAACTCGTTTTCCTTTCTTTCTAATAATTTCCTCCCACCCCACCCCCTTTTAAAGAAAGAAATGACAGGGAAGAAGAGACAGGCACCAACTGTTTCAAATGCTTTTTTTTTTTATTAAGATGACTATTTAAGTTCAAGTAGCTTCATTCAAAAATGTGTGTGGGATTCACAGACCTGTTGACTGATGATGTTGCGTGACCATGAACTATCACAAGAGGCAGCAAGGGCTTATCTTAAATGAAAATTTAATTCCATCTCTCAGAATAAGCAGTAAAGCTTCTACATCAATTGAGTCCATAAACTGTTTTAATGTAAGGAAAATTGTTGAAGTAAAAGCAATGTTTCACTTATTTTAATTCTAAGTGTTCTTTTCTTTTTCCCTGTTGACTAGGATTTTCAAAGCTGCTATATCACTTGAAATTATAGTTGCTATACATAAAAAAAACCCAAAAAACGACAAAGGGCATATAGCAGATTATTTATTGCTATGGGCTCTGAAAAATGGACGGCCATTGTTTCAGCAAAGCTGCCTACTGCTCTGTGCATTTTTGAAACACAGTCGAGTCAGGTTGCCTTGAACACAACTTTTTCCTATGAACTCTGATCCAAGCAAAGCCAGCCACTATTCATAATTAAGCTTGTCAAGAGTAATTTCCTTTTTCTTGGGGAAAAATCCACTAACCAGTGGCAAGTAGCAAACTTTCCA
Organism: Struthio camelus; assembly: GCF_040807025.1. Lineage (NCBI taxonomy): Eukaryota > Metazoa > Chordata > Aves > Struthioniformes > Struthionidae > Struthio > Struthio camelus. The sequence goes on along the minus strand of NC_090944.1, from coordinate 82,360,364 downwards.
TGGTGAATATGTTTTGATAAATTTGATTTTTTTCAGAAATTAACTTTCTTTTCTCTCCCTTTTTTTTTTAAACTGTACACATGAATGGTTGGAGGAAGAAAACAGGAAAAAAAATCCCTCTGTATTCTAAAGAGATGTGACATCTTTAAGAAAAGGAAAGAAAAAAGCAGATTTTTTGCTCCCCCCCCCCACACCTTCTAGCAGAGTTATTAACTTCCATGATATTATAGCTGATGTTGTTATTTGCTGTATTTTTTGAAGCCTAGCTCCTGGAATTAAGTTATTGAAAGAATCTAACTGTGAGGAGAGGGACATGTTTCTGCTCTTCATAGTTGTAGAGAAAAGCTTCAGCACATGACTCAGGGCTCAAAAATAAAGAGGCCAAATTTATTATACCTCAGAATCCTTTAATTTTAGGAGTCTGTCTTCCACAGTGCTTAAACCCTTGAAGTTGTCAGTACATGAGGCTGTCAGAACAAACTGAAGAGTGAAATCAGTATGTGCGCTTTATTTCTGTTTTTCAGAATGGCTCTGCTAGAAACAATGCAAAATATTAGCAGTTTCCCAGAAAAGCACTCGAGCTGTTCAGCAGGGAGAAGATTATAAAAAGGGAAATTGAAAAGGGTCAGCTTAGTTAAAAACTGTTCACTGTTGCAGCAGCAGGGAAGCCACATGTGGAAGTAGCATGCTTTTTTTTCTCTCCGCAAGCTACCTTGAGGCTTCTCTGGCTCTTTTTATATCTCATTATTGAGAGGTGAAGGAAAAGATTCAAAGTCTTTAGACACTGGGCAAAAATCTAGTAAGAAAATGGAATTGAATACACAGTACACGCTTTTAGCTCTTTTCTCAGCGTTCAGGAGAGGTTTGTGGTAGAGTGCCACCGTAAGTCAGACAGAGGGACGTGAAGACATTTAGACCTTGCTGCTGTGAGGAAGCCTGTTATTTATTCTGTGTTTGGCCAATAGCTGTGCTTTTAAGATTTATTGTCCAACTTAAGAAATGGGCAAAAGCAAAGAAATTTATAACCTGTTCTATAATATGATGATCATACACTTTCTCATTTTTTAGAGAGAGGCAAGACGTGATTTTTCTTCACTGCTGGACAGTGTAATTGATGTCACTGGATTATTTCAGGTGTCTGTCACAAGCTGTTGGATACAGTCCTCCCTTTAGCATCAGTGGCAGGATACTGACTCACTGGAAGTAAATCTAAGCTATAACTGAGCAGTATATAGAAATAAAATTTTTAAGATAATCAGCTAGTCAGTGTTCATTTTCTTTGGTGAGTGTTGTACTAGATCTACTGATGAGAGAAACTTAATAATAAAATGATACTGATTTCCTGAAGCCTGCAGTGTTTCTGTTAAGATTTATTGTAGCATTTCTTCCCTCTTGCATGTACAGATTTTTTTTCTTTTGAAGCTTTATTACAAAGAGGTTAAGAATATTCTACCCTAATTTGTGTCTTGTGAACTTCTATAACAGTACGTGCAAATGGAGTATCTCTCCTGTTTGTTCTGTCTTCATGGCATATCTAAGATTGTAAGCATTAATATTTAATGCTCATCGCAAATGCAATTAATTTCATTTTGCGCTGATAGATTGCTTCTCTCTGATAACATCTTTAACTTTCAGAACTCTGATACTTGCTTTAGATAGCCCTTTTTAACTTCTGTGTTGTGAAAACTATTTCTTTGAGAAGCTTTACTAAACAGTCAGGATAGTGCTCGTTTCAGGATGTTACAGTATTAGTAGAAACTCAGACATGTTTCTGTTAGTACATGAGCGTTTGAGGTTTTTGCTAAAATATGCGGAGCGTAATTTCTGTACATGCAGTCAAGTTTTAAGGGAAAGAGGACATTTGGCTTAGGAAATAAGACGTATGAGAACAATGTGAAACTACAGAGATGTCTGTTATAAAAATAGGCTTTCCACTATTACCACATCCATGTAACATTTTGAATAATTTAAATCCCATGATATCTGTGCAAATGACATCTAGCGTCATACGTAAAGATGAGAACTTTCTGCTGTAAGCCCTTTTTGAGCAGTGAACATAAGAACCACTTGAACGAGGTCTGACATAGGCACCAACTAGCCCAACTAGGGAAGAGGGTACAGGCTCCCTGTATGCTAGGGAAAGACTAAAGGACACAGGGAAACACAGTGTTACTTCGCCTCCAGTATCTTCCCAGCTTCTGACATTCTTCAGCTTGCAGATTTCCTAACCCAGTTACACCTTTGTCATCCAGAGTAGCCTGTTTTAATGAGCTACACTTTTATCAGCAAGAGATTTCTTCTGACATTTTATCACCTAAATACCCATCATTATGAGGTCCTTCTGTAACTCTCTGAGGTCAGATTTCTTATCCCCCCTCATTAATGTTCCCTGAATAGCTTCCTCTGCTAAAACTGTTGATTCTTCCTCTGTATATCTTCTTCTATTTGCTAACTGTGTTCTTCGTTATAGTGTCTTATAATGCTAACTGCTCTGGCAGGGTTTTTGTGTTTTTTTTTTTTACCTATTTTATCCACTTTTTCTAAAACATCTTTCACTGTCATTCATTTTGAGACTGTTTTTTCTGACTTGTGCCCTCTCTAGAGCTTTTCTGTATGGAAAAGCATCCCAGATCTCCTACAGTATGTTTTTTGTCATACTTTTTTTTTCATTCCAAGCATTTTTAAATGCGTATTACTGCTCAGTTCTCGGCAGAACTTGTTCTCGATTCAGTGCACACAGACTTCTAGTTCTCTTTTTCCTATTATAATTAATACCCTTGACTGGACAGTAAGGCTTTTAACATTAATAAAGCCGTATATTAGGCAGCTGATGTTCTGCAGTGTTTATATGATGATTTCCTCATGGATTTCCTCATTTCCATGTCATGGAATTTGATTTTTTTTTTTTTTTAATGAGTAGTACAAATGGTTTCTAGGATCCAGCACTTCATTTAATACAGAAGATGCTGGGTACAAGGAGCCAGACATGTGAAATTATTCCTTAATTTTCTCCACAGCACATTCTTGTTCAGCAGAGAACTTAGGTAAGGCAGAGACAAGGTCCTTTCTGCTTTACTTAGAGCTGATGAAAAGGCTTCAGTTAAGGCTTCTGTTTTAGGACAGAACACTTTAACTTAAAAAGACAAAGATGTTGTAAGACGTTGGAGAGACTCCGGAAGAGCGACTTGAAAAGGAAGCACAGTATGGAAATGTAAGTCTTTAGACAAGTGAAAACGTGTTATAGAGATGATGTCCTTCGGTTATTCATTGCATTTATTAAGCTTAAGACAAAAAGGAGTTGTCTTAAATTACATGGAGGTGTGTTCACGTCAGATGTTAGTAAAGAATTCCTAACTGTAGGAGTAGTAAAGCACTGATATGAATTAGAGAGGATATGAACGTTTTTATGAACGTATGGGACAAATATTTGACTGCTCTAGTCAAGTTAAACTTGCTTCTCCCTTAAAAAAAGGACGGACTCAGTGGCTTCTCAAGGTACTCCATTTTCCATTTTGATTATCGCAGCAGCATTTCCTCACTGGCTCGACAGCAGCCTGAAGTTTGCTGCCTCCCACATTCAGGCAAGGGGATGTGCTTGTTGCTGTGTGTGCCCACCCCTTCCAGTGGTAACTTCGCAGTCCGCTGCCAGCCCGTTAACTTTGTTGTTGTAGTCACCAGGCTGAGACGGTGATCTGTAGCTAAATAACTTTCTATGCTCCAGAATTACCTTTTTGAGCATAAATTGCTGGATTTATCTGTTAACTCACTGCTTTTCTCACAAGCATCTGTTGACTAGCATCTAGCAACTCTGCCTTCGTGAGAGCTGAGAAATCAGTGTGGTGGAGACTATTTCCTGTTCAGCATTTGCAGAACTGAAAATATCCCATCCCTAATTGACTTTATTAAGAGTCATCATCTGAGAAAACTAATTTTCCAGGTTCACTTATGAAGAGATGTTAGTAAACAGAATTAGCAGATGTACTATCTCACTGCTGTTGGTTGCCACTGGGATTCATTCTCAATTGCAATATAATGGTTCTGTATTTTTGGTCTTCCCTGGATCTGTGCTGTCTATAACAGGACTGTTATTTCACATTCATATAGTTGCTCCAGTTGGCAGGCAGTGTCCCTTTTTTGGCATATTTTGTTTTTTAATATATTTCCCATCCTAAGAAGAATTGAGATGAAAAATACAAAAGTGATGGAAGAGAAGGGTATGAGAAGGTCCCTAACTACAACTAATTGGTAAAATTTGTCTTTTACAAATTAATAATGCAATTTCTGATAAAGGAAGAGAGATAATGATGTACAACAACAAGAAAATATTTAGGTGTATGTATTTATAAATGAAAAAATAGGGATCTGCAAATGGATGTTGTGTTTCTCACATACAAATAATGGTGTTGTGGGCAGAGTTGATCACCTCTGCTATGTTAATGCCAACAAAAGTATATATATGAATGAATAATTTATGCCTGTGCTAAGTGGAAAATGTAGACAGTTAGCAGAAGACGCTGTTTTGTTAGCTGCTGGTTCACTTGCTAAGATGCCAGGAAGAAGAGCTGAATACATTGTTGGCAGACAAGCCAGGCAAATCAGTCCAGCCAAAAGAGTCCGTCAAAAGAAAAATGTGAGAATTAAAGTTGGCAGGATATTCGCTTATGTGGTCTGGGGGAAAAAATGAAAAACATATACTTCGCCAGAAAAAAGTGGAAAATCAATTCAGAGAAAACCCAGAATTATCCTTTACAAAACAACCCCCCCCCCCAATCCTATGCTGATGTAAAGAGACCACAGTTTGAATCTAAGCAAGCCATAGTCTCTCCTAGGTTAGTTTTAAAAAGTCAAGTTTCTTTGTTAGAGCAATATTAAAAGGAGACTTCAGTGAACAAAGCTTCCACTCCTAACCCTTCTCCAGATTTTCATAGTTGATTTTTCTCTTGAATAGTTGTACTCCTACAGTACAGGCTTTTTTAGTTGAAGCAAGATTATCTCCTAGTATGAAGCAAGCTGAAGTTTCGTTAACTTGCAAGTATAAACGTCCAGCCTGCCAACGCTGTTACTCACAAATGCATATATTCCTTGTAATACTAGCTATACTGGTATTTAGGGTTGACCTCGAGGTCCTCCTCAACTGTCAAGGGTCCTGTAAGCTTCCCATCCCTGTCTTGTCTCTCAAATGCAGCATTAATATGTGTCCAAGCGACCCTGGACTAGGTGAAAGAGAAATAGCTAGTAATAAATCTGTAAACTGCCCTGGCAGCCATAGATGAAGAAGGCATAGCAGAAGCAATTGCCGCTGGTCAGTGGTGCGGCGCAGTGGCACTCTCTGTCCATGCCAAAGAAACAGGTCCCCAGGGGATGACCCTACACCCAGGAGCTGAATACCCCCAGCCACAGGGTGAGGGCTGAAACCCTGCTGGGACCCACTGCTGTACAGCTGATACCTACATAGTGGAGATTAAAGCTATTTGAGCGTGTCTGAGCTGCAGTCATACCTCTAGAAAGCAGCAGGCACTCTCAGAAAGGGCGTTTGAATTGGTCTGGATATTGTTTTGGATACAGAGGTAAATACTCTTTGGATCTAAACATGCTAATGGGTGAAGACTTATTAAAAAAACCTAGAGATGAAACTGAAGAAAAGTACCCCCAGGCTTGCCAAGATTTTACCACAAATACCACAAATCCTTTTAAATTTTATTTTCTCAAGTCCACTACAAGCATTTGTAGCCAACTTCCTCCAGCCTTTCTCAGGATGGCTGGTGGACTTCACCCTCAAAGGAATGAGTGAAAGCTTTCTGTCCTGTATTCTCTGTACATCAAGTCTCTGCATTGCTACCAGTCGCCCTTTTTTCCTTCATTACAATGTTTGCATTTTCTGAAAAGACCTGAGAAGAAGAAACAGGAAGAGCATAGAAAAAGGAAAGGTGGAAATGCGAAATGATAAAAAATGCTTTTTTTTACTGAGATGGGAATACAAAGAATCACTGTCATATTAAACTTTGGGGAGAGATCCTTGAATAGCTACTAAGTAGTCCTCATTAGAGCTGTCTACCTGAAATCCTTTTTTAAAATGGAAGACCAAGTTGACGACACAATTGTCAGTGCAGTGAGGATATAAAATGTGCATTTTTAACAAAGATCAAGTGGCATCAAATCCCTCATTTATTTCCAAGGCAAGTGTAGCAATCCTGTCCATGAAAGAGAATTTCATGCTAAGTAATGAACAGAAATGCTTCTTTCCTTTAATTTTATTTAGATTAAGCATTGGAAAGTAAATTTAAAAAAAAAAAATTAAAGTGTGTGTTTCTTTGAAGAAAGATCTTCCAAAACAGAGAGATGTATATTCCCTTCTTCCCCTTTTTAATATATTTTTTCTCACATACATGATTGACTTGCTCCAAGTCTCCGTATTGGGTCATTGTGTGAGTCACTGGAACGTATCAGGTATGTGTCCCTCTTAGATAAGGCACAAAATACGCTTGGAGCCTCTAGGCTGGCAGTGGCTAACTAGACTGAAAGGCTGAGAAGGAAAAGAACTAACGTGTGAGCGTTTAAGAGTTCTGTGTATCGTAGCTTCTTGTGAGATTAGTTTCACAAATAAAGCCCTGTGAATACTTATAAAAACTTATAAACTTATAAAAAAAATATAAAAAGCATTTGAAGAACTGGGGAAAAAAGGGGGGAGGGGGAGAGCAATTTCCAGATAACAGGAAGTGACAATCACTGGGGGAAAAAAAGTATTCAGCAAGCCATTTTTAAGAGCACATTGCCTTGTTTTACAGGAAGGCTTCTGTTTTTAACTGATCTTTAAATGAGGTGGCTGGAGGGCAACCTTCTGCATCATATGAACTGCCTCTACAGGGTGCTTTTGCTTTTCCTACACATTGCTGCTGAGTCCCTGGAAACCTTTTAGAGGATACTGTTCTGATGTTTTGGTTGTGACATTGTATCATTCACCATCAGTACACTGTTCATTACAGAAGTATTGGTGATAAGAAGACTGATTTTTCAATTTTTCTCTTTTCTTCTCTTTATTCTCTAGTTGCTTTTGCTGCTGCTTTTTACACGATTCTGATTTAGGTTAAGGTGGAGAACAGTTTGTTGAAGAAATGATAATGTTACTTTTTTGGGAATTTAAGAGATCAAAGATTTTTCAAACAGCATGGTTCACAGATATGTGGAAGAAGGGAATTTGAATACCTACAGAAGTAAGAATTATCTGTGCAGCCTTTTTAAAAGCTATATAAAAGCATTCAGAATTGTATCTCATAAAAAAAGTAGACGTACAAAGTGAGAAAGAGTTGAAAGGAATGTTGTCTGTGACTAAAAACTGATTTTAGAATGGAAATCTTAGCTGAACTTTAAATGCAGTGTTTGTCAAAGGTGAGGAGGTGTCCCTTTTGTCTTCATTTGGATGGACTGCAGTCCTGAGAGCAGGTGGGCGCATGCGAGAGCTTCGGCATTGCCACGGGGAGCGCATTTGGGCATAGCAGGCAGTTACGTCCCAGTGCCAGTAAGAAACGGCCTCCTGATCTGGTGACCAACTGTTTCCCCATCGTTGCAATGACCATGCTAACAAAATACCTAAAAGAAATGAACAGTGTGACTGAAGTCACTTGGTATGGCCTGTGTCACTCCAGTGGGATGTACGCTACACAGTCTTTGTATAGCAGTGTTATAGTGGGGATTATGGCACTTCTATGAGCTGGGCCGAGACAAGCCCATTTTGCTCACTGTCCTGGAAAAAGTCTGGCCAAATACAGGGAAAAAAGGTTTTCTGTTGCTTTGCTGAGCTGGTGGAGCTTGCACAGGAGTGAGGGGCTGTCAGCTGGTGCAAAAGGGTGGTTGGAGACAGAAACCCGCAGCTAGACCAGCTCTGCCATCTCATGGAGCTTCACTCTGAAGTACTCACTTCCTGCTTGAAAGTCTGCCTTTGGTGTCAGGATAGATTCGGTTGCCTTGCTGCAGTCTCCAGAGGACATTTAGCTGTCTCAGAAAACTCCCACACAGTTGGCACAACCCACTACAACTGGCAGTCCTTCTCAGAGGGGCTCGATACCAGAACAGCACGGGTGAGGAACCACTTGGCTTCGGCTGCTTTGGCAGTGGGTGTTTGGGAAACGATGCCTAGCGCCTGCGGACCTCATGGTGATCTGCTGCCAATGCCATTTGTCTAGGTTCACAAGCACGTACCAAATTCCTCCAGAATTTGAAACAAATAGGTCTTCCTGATACTGTGCGGCTCTAATTATCCAAATATTTGAGATTGAATAAGAATATGAAATATCACCTAAGTAAAAACCTCTTTTTGTAGGGTTAAAATTATATATCGTGTTGTAATTTATTTTCCACAAGAATATGTAAATGACTTGTGTTGCTAAATAACAAACAAGAAGGCATATTACATTTGTATTTGAAAGCTGTAATTGCATCTATACCCTGACTTTTCAGTGACTTTGGAGCAAGGCACATATTTCTGTAGCCTTATAAAGTAGGAAATCATGCCTTTCCTTCTTTCGTTTCATATTTACATTTGCAAGCTGTTTTCTGAGCTGTCTTGTTTTCATTTTCTTTCCCATTGCTCAGAACTCCCTAGCCAGGGGTCAGAGAAAGAGATGACTTTTTTTTTTTTTAATTTCAGTGTATTTGTATTCAGTTCATATGATGCAACACTGCCATAAGGATAGTTACGGTCAGCTTGACCTCTTATGAATACTGAACAAGTATGTGAGAAAACATTTTAAAGCAGTTAGGGGATTCTGAAGACTCTCAGTAGAGCACAAAAATTTTCCTTGGCTGCCCATGGTGAGGACTAGACTGCGCTATTGACTATAGCAGTGTATTAAGAACAGCCTTGTAAGCAGGAGAGGTCACCATAGCCTGAGCTCACTCATGGGTTTTCCACATCATTTTATTTCATTTCCTTTTATGGTTATGTTCCTACTTGAAAGGTATTTATTTAGTTTGCTGCTTCCTCTGTAGCCTTCATGACACACCTTAACTTCACATGTATTACCTTCAGGCTTAAATAAGGAACATATGCTCTAACTGGATTGTGAGTAGAGCCTCTCCTGATTGCATCACAGAAGTTGCAGTATCCCGGTTGGGCAGGGCATGGAAAGACTGTCATATTTTTCATTTTGATTATGAGAGAAGGAAAGCCTGTTTTTATGACTTCCCATAGATAGAAATAGAAAATTAATGGAAAAATATTTGCAAGACACGTATGTATTTCAGTTATAATTCCTCATTTTATATTGTTAGTGATATTAAGAAGAATTGCCATACATCAATAGCATAAACTGGCATTCCTGTAATTTTGGGTTGAGATAATGAGAATTAACAAATAGGGAATGTTTTTAAGCCTAAATTTTTTTTTTAACTTAAGTGCTCCTTCTACTGGGGAAAAGGGTGAATGTTTCTATTAGTATTGTTGAGATTTTATATTAGAAAAAAAAACAAACTCTCAAATCTAAGATCAAATTTTTTTTTTGTACGGTACGGTGTTTGCAGTGGATGTTAACTTAAATAGAGAAAAATGTTACAGGTTAGATGAGCAAACAGTGAGGTGAATTGAAAAATGGCTGGTTGGCAGATCTCAGAGGGTTGTGATCAGTGGCACAGAGTCTAGTTGGAGGCCTGTAGCTAGCGGTGTCTCCCCGAGGTCAATACTGGGTCCAGTGTTGTCCAACTTACTCATCAGTGACCTGGAGGAAGGGACAGAGCGCACCCGCAGCCTGTTTGACGATGATACAAAACCTGGAGGAGTGGCTGATACTCCAGAGGGCTGTGCTGCCCTTCAGAGGGACCTCGACAGGCTGGAGAGATGGGCAGAGAGGAACCTCATGGAATGCAACAAAGGCGTGTGCAGGGTCCTGCAGCTGGGGGGAGGAAGAACCCCAGGCACCAGTACGGGTTGGGGGCTGACCTGCTGGGAAGTAGCTCTGCAGAGGAGGACTGGGGAGTCCTGGTGGACACCAAGTTGACCATGGGCCTGCAACGTGCCCTTGTGGCCAAGAAGGCCAACGGGATCCTGGGTTGCGTTAGGAAGAGCGTTGCCGGCGGGTGGAGGGAGGTGCTCCTGCCCCTCTAGTCAGCCCTGGTGAGGCCGCAGCTGGAGTGCTGGGTGCAGTGCTGGGCTCCCCAGTACGAGAGAGACACGGAGCTCCTGGAGTGAGTCCAGGGGAGGGCTACTAAAACGATGAAGGGCCTGGAGCCTCTCTCCTGGGAGGAAAGGCTGAGGGAGCTGGGAGCGTTCAGCCTGGAGAAGAGACTCCTGAGGGAGGGGCTCTGATCAATGTGTGTAAGTATCTGAAGGAAGGGTGTCAAGAGGATGGGGCCAGACTGTCTTCTCTTTGGTGCCCAGCAACAGGACAAGAGGCAATGGGCACACACTGAAACACAGGCCGTTCTGTCTGAACATGAGGAAAAACTTCTTTCCTGCGAGGGTGCCGGAGCCCTGGCACAGGTTGCCCAGAGAGGCTGTGGAGTCTCCTTCCCCGGAAATACTCAAAAGCCATCTGGACACAATCCTGGACAATGTTCTGTGGGCAACCCTGCTTGAGCAGGGAAGTTGAACTGGGCCATCTCTAAAGGTCCCTTCCAACCTCAACCGTTCTGTGATTCTGTAAAAATTAAAGTCTTACTGTTCTACAGCAAATGCTTCCAAAAGTTTGCAGTTTTATGATTGTATTCACATTCCAGAAGAAATTTCTCACCCAAGAACATTTTTTAAGCCTGTACAGACTTTCTCTCATTCCATGTATGAACTCACTATGGCAAATAAAATGGTTGGTTTCTTATTAACTTAAAAAGTAAACAAAAATATTAATAGCCTATCTTTTGTATGTTTCTGATAGATCAGTAGTCTGGCTAGTTCACAGACTAATAGATTAGAGCACATGCTGATTTTCATATGAGAAACTGTCTTAGGGAAGAAGGAAGTAGACATTACTGTTGCCATTTAAGCTAAAATAGTGATAGTAAGAGAAAGATAAGGCATTATGAAAAAAATCGTGTCTGTTGGTACTTGCAGCAAGAAGCACAGAAGGCCCAAGGGACAGGGTGGGGAGGGGGCCCAGGGATGGTTCTCGAGAGGCCCTTTGTCCTTGTGGAAATGGAAACCCAGCTGAATGCAATCAGTGCAGATTATAGCTGATAGCCGAGGAATAAAGAAAAATTCCTCTTTATTGTGGAGGGCTGTGATCAAAGTAGCTCTATTGCTTTCTTTCTGGATCTTTTTTGGCTCTGCTTGAATGATTTTTTTTTTAAATGTTCTTTAAGTGATTTAAATGAGAAAAGCTGTCATCTGTCACCTTGGATTTTTTGTCTCGCAACAAAATTATCTGCCCTGAAAGATCTGTGTCCTGCTAGGGAAACAAGCTGTTAATGGAAAATGCATTAACATTGCCTAGGATAACAGAATAACATTGCCTAGAATAATGTAATTTCACCTTTGCTTTTTGTGCTCAGAAAAAACAAATGCCTGTAAGTCACGTCAGCAGCAAAAGAAGAATTTCTTTTAGGTATATTTAAGTTAGGTTTTGTAATAGTTAACACACTGATAAATGTTTCACACTGGAATATGCCTCAGGCCACACTTTCTTTTGTCCCACTTCTTGATAAAAATTGTGATTTCATGGATCATGAAGTGGCATAATTGTCATCAAGTAAAATCCCCTCAGAGGGGTTGGGAGGTTGCTGGTGATTTGTTTTGCAACTTATGAATACATTAAAATATGATATGATAGCAGGTGCTGTAAATGTGTTAGAACCATTCAGCAGCTGTAATGTATATCATATGTCAGTAAGTAATGCTGCTTTTTACAGCAGCAGCAGTAGTAAACGGAGATTGAAAAAGGACAGTCCTTTGACCACAGAGTAAACCGGGTGCTTCTGATATCTGAAACATGAAAAGTGTGCATTTGTTCCTCGGATGAGAAATTATCGGTTCGTATACAAACGTGCTTGTTCTTTATCTTAAACCTCTATTGAATCAGTGGGGGGAGGAAGGTTTTCCACTCTGATTCTTTTGTTCCTTTCACAAATCAACTTGAAGGGAAGTGCCACTTGTTGCAGTGATCCTACAGCAGTTTACACCAAACAAGTACATTAAAAATCTATTTTTGACTAAATATAAGTTATTTAGTTGTTAAAGCTGCAGGATTTTCCGTGTGAATGCATATTGCTTTTATTGTATGCATGTTTTCTCTGCCCATATTAATCAAATATTGCTTTCAGAGGCACAGGTAGGTCCCAGTTACTCTTTTGTATTGAATAGTGATACTTATTTATCTCAGGTGATATTGTTTTCTGACTCACTGTATGCATTATTCTTGCAAGGAAATGATAAAGCTGTGAGTTAATGCCTTTTCACCTTTGCACAGGGGTATGGAAAGAGGAACAGTTCTACGCTGGTTGTTACTGATGTTTTTTTTAAATCTTACATAAGTGTTTCTTCCTTTTAATTAATCCATTAATCAAGTGGAAGCTGACTTTTTGACATAATTTAAAGTATTTTCAGGACAATGTTTTAGCTAGTTATGAGTTTATTACAGAGTTCTGCAGGTCTTTATGGAAACTGTAAAATACATACCCCTGAAAACATCTCTTACAGTGTCTGCAATAAAAAAATACAATAACCCTTTACAGAAATATACAGTAACCCTTTTTGCATGTTTTGTAATTCCTCTGTGTTAAAAAAGCTTGTGGAATCACAGGAAGAACACTTTGTCTGTGCCACCAGTAGACTTCCTGGTAATGTTTATCGCTCTGAGAACAAGGGGGTTGGAAGGGAGCTTAAACTAGGAAACCTGAATTCTAAAATTCATGTCTTGACCATCAGTCTTTTGATACGAATTTGAGGCAAGCGTTGTTAAGTATTCTTGAAGACACTGAGGGTAACAGGAGGGATGGGATATTTGTATCCCAACTGGCAATTTCTCCGTTCACAGAATTTACTTCACAGCCCAGGATCTTCTGGCGTGTTTATAAATTCTGATTCACATAAGCATAAGACTGGGAATGGTAATGGGAATGTTCTTTAAAAAGACTTACAGACCCAAATCTGAAACTAATGAAAGTTGGCGCGAGGACTTAAGTTCTGGGAAGAGCAAAAGAGCTTTTCTGAGTTGAGGTCTCAGGATGTGATGCTGCCATAGGGAACCTGCTTCCTACGCTGCCATGGGAATTTCATTTCTCACTGACGCTGGGAATGCTCTGAATGTCTCCCAGACTGGTGAGGAATTCTGACTCTCGGGTGACATGTTACCTGCTGAAATGTTCTCCGTTATGTTTTATTTACTTGATGAAGTATGTATTTGATTAGTCATTGGTTTGTTATTAATATGTCCAGCCCATTGTGTCATAAAAGCAGGTATGTTTAAACAGGAATGACAAGAAAGATTACTTTGCAAAGATGAGATTCTTTAATCTTTGTTTGTGTTGTCTTAGGCTCTTTTTTCTCCAAAAGTGTTTCGAATCAGTGGATCTACTTGGAGAATAAGGATACTTAGGATATTTAAGGATAGTAGAATTCAGCCCCATTGAAGGTGTGGTTATTACTGAGCTAAAATAAAACTAGAAATGGAATGCAGTTCCTCAGCATTCAGTAGCATGCCAAGTCTTTGAAAAATGATAAATAGTTCCTGCTTATATGAACGATAAATCAGAAAAATGATAAAGAGTTTCTAATCAGCACTTTTCTCAGTGAGAGTTTAGCCAAGAGGATCAGTTCTGAACATCAGAGGAACATACTGAGTTGTAATCAAAGGTGATACATGCTTTTATATAAAGAGCAAGCTGTGTGAATTAGAGTTTATATTTGTTCAGTGCAGTGACTGTATGAAGCAGAATAATAAAAAATAGAAGTTGCCGTCTCAGTTTGATTTATTCTGGCTACTTCAGATTTTCCCCAGAGTATATTTAGAAAGAGGAAGAATTAGAAAATAATGTCTTGAATAGTTTTCAGCCTCATTTTCTTTTTTGTCCCCCACAGGACATCAATGTATGCATCCTTGAAAACTACCCTGAATGTTCCAATCCCAGGTTATTTTACATCATACCATATTTCTGTGGACAGCATCCAAGATGCAGGTAAGTGTATACAAGGTATTTATTAAGTGATAGCTGTTGCCAGCTTTTTGTCAGAAAGTGGTAAAGCAGAGGCAACAGCTATTTGAAGTACAAGAGAAAAGTGTAAGTGTAATGTGGCTATATGTGGTAACTGCGTGCATATATTTTGGAGTAAGAAAGATGCAAATAGTAATGTCCTTTTTTTTTTTATTTCACATTTGAATAATTAACCAAATCTGGATATATTTATTAGGTTTTTGCCACTGTTCCGTAGTGGAATAATTATGCTTATCTTCAAAAATTTCTTCTAAAAGTCATGCTTTTTTGTAGCAGTGCTAACAAGTAAAAATGTGTTCATTCCCACATCTCATTTTCAAAGTGTCTTTGCTGTAAAATCCCCCGAAAATGTATTTTTGGCATAAATGAAGGTCTAATTAAGAAACAAAACGTATTCATGACTTTATTTTCATTACACATTTTTTTCTTAATTTCTTTTGAAATTTTGCAAATGCTTAGGCGTGTGTATTTAGCTTGTATACGTGAATAGTCCCATAAACAACAATTACATGCGTTGCATGCTTTCACAGCAAGTCTCTAGGGGATTCTGAACAGTATATTGAAATACTGTTTCGTAGCATGTTATAGATCTGTTTTCTGCTGTTGCCACAAGTCTGAAAAGTAGCATGTCTTTAAATTTTCAAGATCAGCTTCAGCATTACTGCCCGTTCAGCTGAGTGTGAGGAGTCAGACAGTAAGACCTGCATTTACAAAGAAATCATGGCCTCAGTGGGAATACTTGATGTTCTGCCCAGCAGAAGAGTAGGACATGATTTTAAGAGTATTATTTCAAAGGGAGATCCTAAATCCACGTAGGAGTTTGCTGGGACAGACCACACAGCTTCCATAATGTTACCAGATGTCCATTGCTGAACTGAAATAACGTGATGGTTGGTCTGTTCAGATCCAAGACGAGAGGTGAATTCATACTGGTTTTGTACCCATGTGGTGGGTACACATCCAGTCACATTTAACAGCACGTATGCACAGTTCCTGTTGCAAGATCAGATATGTGCTTGTCATATCGCATAGCCTGTCCAAATCTTGGGCAGGCAGTGGATATATATACAGTCATGACTTGAAGGGACCATGCTTACCGTGTCCTCAGGGAGTAGCTTCCAACACAATTCATCTGGCCTGCAGCTGGCTTCTCGCCTGCCAGACCCCAAGGAAAATGTTTATACTAAAGAGAAGGCCACTGACAGAGTGAGCTGATTGGGCATGTTGGATCCAGCCCTCATCCCTGCTATCCTGGATGACGAGATTATCACGTTGTACATCCACTTCTGTCAGCTGATTTCCCATTGGGATCTCTCTCGGCTGTTAGGCAGACCGCTCTCAGAACCTGGTTATCCAACAAAATCTGCCTAGAATTGAAAATAGCAGCCTCGCTATGTTGTGTTCTGTGACTTTGAACATATGAATGAACTGCCTTGTAGCAGAGAGGAGATGATCAGGAAACCGCCTTCCCATGCTTCCCCCATGGGGTCAGGAGCAGGTCTCATATGATTGATTGGTGCACAAGCCCTTGTCGTCTTCTTCCTCACACCTGCCCAGCAACCAAGCCTGGACCTCCTTAAACGACTTCCTAATCTCAGAAGGAGCTTGAGGAAGGACTATCGTAGTCTATTTGTTAGGACATCATCTTCTTCCAGAAAATAGACCCGTGCAAAGAATGGAATGAAAAAATTGAAAGAAAGGCATGGGTAAGGTCTCTGGAAAAAACAGCAAAATGAAGTAAACCAAGCCAGAGTGTAAAGTAATAAGCTTTTCCACATGTTATCCAAAGAGTTTTTGACAACTGTAAACTCACCGGGACATAGAGTTTGCAAAAGCCTAATGGCAGTCAGGGAAGAGGTGTGATCTCTGGCCACTCTCGGGTAGCATATGTGACTCAAATGGCTGTCGTCCCAGCTGTAGCCTGTGAAAGCTTTAGTTTGGGGCACTGGGCATATCCCTTATCAATATGAATGCTGACTGCTGCTTCAAGAGACATAAATTAATATGAGTTATTCTGAGTGATTTAGGATTCATGTCCTTCTTTAACCTAACTGTGCTTCAAAGAAACCATGAGAGAGGCATAAAAAATTACTACTAGTCTCCTGCCAGTTTCTCTCAATGGGGGAAACACAGAATAACCTTAAATTGATCTTCAAAACAGGTATCAGTCAGAGCAAAGCAACGCACATCTGGTAACAGAGCTTAGGTCACTCATGGGGTAAAGAGCGAGAGAAGCTTCTGGAGACTTTGGCAGAAGTTTAAATTAATTACAAGGCAGGGCTGATCAATTCCTGTGTGCTTTTTACTGGGTACTAAAAGGCAGTGATTGCTTGCAGCCGCTCTCCTTGCGTTCTTCAGGGGAAGCTGCCATTTGTCAGTGTCCCCTGACTGACACCGTCAGCCGTTTTATCACCTAGGGAAGCCGTTCCTCCAGTGAGAGGGACAGGGTCGTGCTTCTGAGTAGAAAGATACGATTTCAAAAGTGTGAAGTTTTAAATATCTCAGTGGAAGATGTCTAGAGAACCAAGTACTCCTGCACAATGTTTCACCTCATTTTAAAGTGATCGTGTTTTTATATGGCAAAACAAGTCTAGCTGTTTTGTGGAAATGCTCTGTAAGCCACATAGATTCATTTTTATTTTCTAGTGGAAGTACAGCACTGAGCATTGAACAGTTTTTCCGGCATTTGTGTTTTAAGCTTGAATTTCCAAGCCGAATGCACATTTAAAGAGCCATTCTCTTTTCTGTCCTCCCTTCCTCTCCCTCTGTTAATTTTGTATAGGGAGCCTGGTGAGTGGGCCCTTGAAAGAGCAAAGCTGAACGTTAATGAAAATTTTCTGCTTGTGGGGATTCTGGAAGAGCTGGAGGATGTGCTGCTTTTATTAGAAAGATTCTTACCTCATTATTTCAAGGATGTGCTTAGCATCTACAAAAACCCAGGTAACTTTTTCCATTAAAAAATCTATTCTTATAGAAACTTTGCCAAAATCTGCATGACCGCTCAAAGGTAAGTCTATGTCTTCTTCAGTCCATGAAGAGATTTATCTCCCTTTTGGGGAGCTGATTTGATTGACAAGGGAAGGGGGCATGTTCTGCTTTTATTCTTAATGTTAGTGTATGTTTTTCATTCATGTGCAAGCAGTCAGTGCTCCAGTGATCTCGCCTTATGCCAGAAAGTTTCCAAGGTATCTCAAGACTGGCTTTTCCTTTTTTAATTCTGTCATACCTGCTCTCAGAATGGTGTCAGGTGATACCTACCTAAGGAAACTTTGAAGAAATGGGTTGGGGAGCTGGACACTTCTGGGATCCTCAAGTACCAGAGTTATTTGTTTTGCCTCAGCCTTGACTAAGAAGTGCAGCTATCTTGAAATCTCCCTTCACTTGAGTAAAGTTTAGGTAAAGCACAAATAAGAATGCTTATTTATAGCACCCTAAGTAGAAAGCATGGTCAGAAAAAAAGACTCAAGTAGAGAAATGAAAACAGAGAGCACTTAATCTACCCTGTACCCAAAGTTGAATCTGAAAGGGTTCTCTCTTTTCTGTGTTCTCCCAATGCTTATTCATTGCTTGAAGAAGACAGCCTTGCATCCTATGCCCAAACCAAGGAATACTGTACTTCAGTGGAGCTGCACATGTCATTTTGACAGAACTGATTTCCTGCTTACATTGCACTGGGCCATCAACATCCTATGAACCAAAGAGGGGTAAAACTTCCCTTCTTGCCTGGGGACTTGATTGCATTCATGTCAATGTCAAATGACTACAGCCACTGAAACGTATATTTTATAGCAAGTTGTGTATTAAAAACACATGAATCAAACACTGATTTTTGTTTGTAACGCATGCAACTTATCACTGGTTCTTGACTGAGAGCAGCTCTAACAGTGACCAATCACTTTTGAGAAATTACGAGTTTCAGTGGGTGACTCGCCCCCAGTCCCTGCTTCCAGAACACACCTTTGAAAACTTTGTATTTAGCAATGATACAGATACTGGAGGGGAGGAGTGATATTCCTCCACTAAACATGATTTCAGTGAGGCATTAAAACCATTTAAATTAGCTGCTTGCAATAAGGCAGATAAGGCAGCTACTTAAAAACTTTACTTATTACTTTGTTGTAATGCTACATCCAGTCATAGAGAGATTTTTGCTCAATAGCAAACAGGAGGAGAGTGTGGTATGGAACTGACATGAGAGCAGTGCCCAGTTTTTGGATCAGTTACTTCCCTTTGCTTGGTAGTTTAAAGCATTAAAAGGCCCGTTTCTGTAGCATGTGGAAGTCTTTCTAAAGGTCTGTGTGATTCAGTCTCTAAGGTTTTCCATGTGGATGTTATCCCAGAAGGAGACAGGGAATCAATAGAAGGATGCTCTCTTTGCAATCAGCACGTTTCTCTGTGGGAATCCACGTGATTTTCACTGCTGTCCTATACATCATAGATTTTCACTTCTCTCACAACATGGGGAACTAGGAAATAGCACAATAGGGTCTTGATTTTCATCAAGGTGCCCTTGAAATCATCAGATGTGAAATAAGTAATGTCCCAGGATCCTTAAGTGCTGGATATTATTTCTCTTTCTGTGTATATGCCAATACCTGTGGGAGATTTGATCCTGTATTTGTGATCCCACAGTGATTTCTTCTGCTCTGGAGTTTCTTGTGTAAGACCTGTCTTGTGTAAGGATTCACTTCTTTTCTCCAGTACTCCTCATGTGGATTTTTGTGATTAGTGCTTTCGAACTGTTTGTGATTGGTGTTAATGCTTATAAAAGGCTAGCAAAATCAGCCAGAATGAAAAAAAAAAAAAAAACCCAAGCCCCAAGTGCTATGTAAGAGTTGCTACATAGTTCTCCTCAGTGCACCTTAGACCTGATCTGCAACACCCTCTGCTGTTGCATCATGAAGTACTGGGAAGAAGAGACATTATTCCCTCTGTGTGGAGACCCATGAAGCCTCTGATACTTCGGGCCAGGTATAGTGTGATTCAAAAGATTCTATTGTGACTAATACTTACCAATTAAATGTATACAATGAACAGTTTTGTGTGCTAACCTGCTGCTCCACCTGAGATTCAGAAGTTTATTATGGCAGCCTTTCTTCTCTTTCTGTAAAGCAGATAAAGCGTTTTGAGAACTTGTTTTTAACAACTGGCTGTATTGAGATGAGAAAAATGCAGTGAAAGCCCCTGTATGGAAAGGTAATATATTGCCGGGCTAGTGAATCCCTGCACCAGAATCCACTACAGTAAGTGATTCTGGATTAGACACATTTCAAAAACCAGAGTTACACAGCTACTTTGAAGGAGGTTTCCATCCAGTATTGCTTTAGTGGTATACATATACTGGAAAGTAAAGTAAGAAATTGGTGATTGTCATCCCACTGATGTCGTGATCCAAACCAAGTTAAGAGCAACTTATCTCCTACTGTAGGTAGTAAGCCGCTGGACGTGGTCAAGCCCATAAAATGCCATATGCTCCGGAGGGTGACCTTTGGACAGGCCTGCAGCTGCACTTCTTGCTGTGCTGTTCAGGCCTGAAGGCTGCTTTGGGGCCCCTTGAAAAGGGTTTAAGATAGGTCTGTGGGGTTCTGTCTGGGCTGAGCCTCTTCTGCTTCCCAAAGCTGGGACCTTCCTCCCTCATTCCTGATGCACTGAGTGACACCAACTCACTACAGCTCCCATCCAAGTGAACTTCTTCTTATCAGGAACCTTCAGTCTAGGTTGATACTAATGGAAATCAAGACAGATGTAAACTTTGTTCTTCTCATCCTTGTTTTTTTTTAACTATGCAAGCCATACTCAAACTTCTCTTTTGTTCCTTCTTTGTCTGTAGTAGAATTTATCATCTGAGACATCATTTAATAAGATTTATTAAGATAACTCTTGCTCACTGTCATCTTCCTAGCCAGAAAACAAAGCCTAGAGACTTTTCAAACTTTTTTACTTTTTTAATAGTACTTTGGTACTGTTGTTCTGAAGCATAAGATCAGTAAAATTATGGCAGTATTGATCGGATAGATAATGGAACATTTACATCACAGACACAAACGTGAGTGTGGACATCTGTCTACATATAATGACAGAGATAATAGTTCAGTGCAATATGATTTGAATGCTTTTGCCAGTGATGCTAATGATTTATTTCATTTTGTTTTGTGTAAGCTGGCAAGAGGAGAATATGAAGGAAGGGATTATTTTAAAGAAAAGAATGAAAAGTAATTGGCCTCTTAAGTCATTATCACTTAGAACTGGTTATTGAAA
Source organism: Struthio camelus (assembly GCF_040807025.1). Lineage (NCBI taxonomy): Eukaryota > Metazoa > Chordata > Aves > Struthioniformes > Struthionidae > Struthio > Struthio camelus. The sequence continues at coordinate 82,339,973 of NC_090944.1, read as the reverse complement.
TGTTTAATTCCCTTGGCTTGCCAGCTGCTGTGTATTTATTCTGTGCTGACTTTTCTTTTTGATTGTGTTAACCTCACTTACAGTTGGAAATACACATCAATTTTTCTGGAATTTTTTGAGTTTAAAAGTTATCAAGTCTGCAAGATAGGAAATTTTAGTGGCACAGAACATCAGGAGAATATTTTTCTTCATTGCGTTAATAAAAGTGTTGCCTTCAGCTAACCCATATACCAAATATTTTATGACTTATGTGTTTTTATACTGCAATGTACAATGAAATGTGAAAGCTCTGTTTGGTAGTAAAGTTTTCATTGGAACCAATCTCTTAATCTTGTAGAATACCTTGAAGTTCTGAGTATCCTGCTTTTCTCTCCTTTTCCACTCTCTCCTTGAAATTAATTTTTTTCTTAATGTTGATACCAAGTCAAAAGTTGTGAAGGAACTCTTTTATTGTGCCTATCTATCTCGTCCAAAATGACAGACACCTCCTGTCTTGGCAATCTGGACTGCCTTTGATAGCAGAAAGGGAGAAAAATCAAAAGCGTGTATGGGATAGTGGAGAATAAGAAGTGCTACTTTATTTACTAGATTTCTTTGCTAACACAGTAAAATTTGCTCACTATTTTGTCTTTCTTTTTTTCCGACCATCTGAGCAGACTGGATGTGATTGCAGAGCTTTGGCTAGATATACTTCAAAATTTGGAGAAAACTGACAACTGTATCCCAAACACAGAGAGGGAACTTCTGTATCTAATAGGTAAAGCTAAGCCTGGCACTCAGGCCTTCCTGAATTCTGTGAAAGGCCTGAAATAGTTATGGAGTAACCTTACATACAAAATCTCTCCTCACTCAGGAGCACAACTGAGTGAAAAATAGTGGCCAGTCCTTTTCGTTTTTGCTGGTTATAGCTCACTTCCGTAGCCTGGCTAATAGCCAGAAAGCAGAAAAATTGTGTTACGCAGTTTCTTTCTAAATGGGCGTCTGTAGGTTTTGATCGTGTGTGTTTTTTAAGGGGCACAAAATACACATAGCACAGAGCGAAGCACGGGATATTCCTCTGCCTTTTCATCTTCTCTGAGTTGGAGTAAAAGTTAATAGCATCTAATGTGAAAGAATAGGCAACAAAAAATGTTTTTGTCACCTCAGAAATAGCCCTTATCCTCTCATCTTTTGGTAGGAACTTATACAATTTCTTTGGCACTAGAAGCCCTAAAAACAATTCTCCCCAGTACCAGGAAAAAAAAATCTTTATTTATTGAAAGTTAACTTTTACAACAGAGAATGTGTAGGTCTTACTGTAAAGCAAGAAAATTGATGAAGACTTTTCAAATGGTGAGTTTTTCAGAGTATAATGAAATTTCTCGTGCTGTCAGCTGGAACAAAATTTACTGTTGAAGTAAAATTTAAAATGGTATGCTTTTTAAATAAAACACAGTGTGAAGGTGACTACATCTCTTTTAAAAATCACATTTACAGGGAAAGTTTCTAACTATGGTGGTAATAGTATCCCAGGTAATATAAACATACTGATCCTTTAAAATCTTGAAATTTCATGAGTGCCAGTGACACAGACTTGATGTTTTTTGTTTATGTGTTCCTCCTTTTCTTTAAACCCAGTAAGGAGGGACATGCTGTCATTTGTCTTTATTGCAAGGCTAAGGACAAGTGAGGCAGACGCTGATGAAGCCTTTTTCGGTGAAGTTAGGAAAAGGGTCAGATGAACTACAGAAGTCTTTGCACCATGCTGAAGATTGCAATGCTTTGGGGGCGGTGTCTTTGCACTGTGATCACCTTATATTCTGCCTTTGCTCGGAGTAAAATGAAAAGCAATAGAAATTAAGACAAGTGATCTGCAGCTTCTAATACCCTACCTACTTCTGCCGGGCGATACTTTCTGGAGAAGGCAGAGATTTGACTGGATAGGTAGAAAGGGAATATATAGATACATCTCGTATGCACATACAAACAGTCATTCTCTCTCCTACAAGCATCTCTACTCTTGATGCGAGAAGAGAAGAGCTTTGTTGAAATTAAATTTAAATTTAGATTTTTTGCATCTTTTATCTATTACTTTGTTAAAACACAATTTGGGAAAAGTCTGAATGTGTTCAGATGCTCAAAAAGTTAGGATTCTCCAAACACGCTTTCTTTTCTTTTGCCTCGGACTCTAAAACAGCTTTCCTCTTTCTCCCTGAGTAATCCCCTAAAGAGGAATCACTATGTATGAAAGTCATCTACAGAAAAGGAAAAGACGAAAATTTGTGGAGGTGAAACATGAAGCTGGATTGGAAGGTAGCTAACTGCTTCCATGGTATGTTCCCATCCATTATGTGCGGGGAATTGTATGCGTGACTTAATAGGATTTGTCCAGAAGGTGGTGTAATCTCCCTGCTTTTTTAGGACTTTCAGGAAACAAACATTGTGCTAGTGGTAATAGTATATGTGAATTTGCGTTCTGCCTGGGTGGCGCTTTCTTCTTGCCAGTGACCCAACATCCTGTTCTAAAAATAAAAATAGGAAATGTGACCAAACAGTTCCTTCTTCTCCCTCTGAAGTCTGAACTTTCAAAATTACCTAGAAGAGTGAATGTTTGTTTATGAACGTTGAGTGTGTTTAAAACAATGTTGATGCTCAAACAAGCAGTTTTAGGTCAAGGCAAATTCTGTAGTTGTGTTTTTATTTGTTGTATTGTAAAACAATTTCCTAATTCTCTGTGTGCAGGAAAGACAGGGAAAGAGAAGGAGTCAGAGCACAGATCCCAAAGGAAGTTTACTCCCCCTCAGTCGACAGCGTCTAAGATGGACATTCTAGTCCACGTACCACAGAGGCTCGGCTCCTTGGTTTGCTTTAGAAAGATAGTGTCAAAAGCTGCTGTTACGTTATTTAGCTCTTCAACTGTGAAAATAAGGTTTAGAGAGCAGGAACGAAATCAGACTGCTTGACCTAGGATGCCCTGAGGTTAGTGAATGCACCAATCAGTGATACGCACAATCTGTGGAAATATTTTTTTTTCTTTTTTCCAGTTCTGTAGAAGGAAAATATGTCGTTTTCTTTCAGAGGATTCAAATCCCATTGTGGATAAACTAAGCAGTTTTAAAAATATGAACTCTTGGAAGGATTTGGGCACTTCTGGGCTTTCTCATGACTCTGTATTTTTAAAAAGATCCTCTGGATTCATCTCAGAGGCTAAACGTCTGTATGGCAAGTTCTGCAGAAAGCATTGGCAGCTTGTAACAGCTGCAGCAGTTTTTCTTCTGCTGAAGAAGGTGAAGTCACCCCAGACTATGTGTGTATTGCAATGGGAGACATAACAGTGGCACCAAAAGATATACCCATGATAGCTTACGTCTCATTGCTAAAATACTAGCAACATTAGAGGTGTGGCAAGAGTGTTTTGGCAGGGCTTTGCAAGCCCACGAGGGAGCTTGTATGCATCCAGGCTTAAGTCTGCTCTGCTTATGTTCCCTGTTAATGTGTGCCTGTTAGACTGAAGTTAGCTCAAATGTGCATGTTTATGGAGAAGAGCGTTTGTCCATAGGTATGCTTTCTGACCCCAAATGAATGATACATTTGAAGATGGAAACTGAGGTAGCTGAAGGCCTATCATGACCGTGGCTCTCACCTCAGGGAAATCTGCTCCCTGAGCTCAAGGTGCAGGAAGATGCCATTTATGGTCCCTCTGCCAAATACATGAATATGGTTCTGCTTTCTCCTAAAGTCAGCAGGCATGTTAACTTTATAAGTACAACAGCACCAAAAATAATTGTTTAGGTCAGGTCAGAAATTGGAATATTTCATATTGGCAGATCAAACTGATGGGCATAGTTCATAAACCGGGGAAGTGAATAGGGCTAGTGCTGAGCCACGATGTAACCGCTTGGTGTCCTAGGAGGTGCAGCAGCCTTCCAGGTCTCATCACTGAATATGGAGAGGAAGGATGACTTTGGTGCTTGCCAGCAACAATACAGATTTTTAGATCCTTATTTTAGACTTGGATTTTCATAGGACTTAAGTTTGTAAAGGCTCTGCTCAGAACGAGTAGTGGTGGAAGGTGAAGTCCCTGTTCCCTTAAATCATCCTTTGAAAAACCTAGATCAAATGTTTCTTTTCTAGTAACTACTACTACTTTTTATTTTCTACTACTTTTCTGGACATGTGAGGTCATAGACTTGCTGTGGCAACCAACAACGTATAGTAGAGAGAGATAGGCTAAATATTTTTTCATAGAATCACTGAATCCTCCCTTCCTTTGTCCTATAATAAAGGTTGCATTAATACTGCTGACTTGGGCACAAAGATCTTTTTTAATAGAAAAAGATTTCTCTCAGAGATTGCATCCAGTTTTGTGGCATGCATGCCACAGCTGCATGATTGTTAGCTGTCTCTGGAAACCTTTTGTTTCCCTGGCACAACCTTCCCTTGATGCACAGTCCATGCTGGGTGCTGGTTTCAGCTGTTAGAAAATGTGGTTGTTTATGAGCCCTTCTAGAGATGCTGTCTGTACACTGCTGGCTGGTGTCCAGAACTCCTGATTGTGCTCTCTAGTCCACCAGCTTTTTCTTTTTCCTCTCCACTACCTTTTTCTTATTCCTCTTTCCTATCAATTGTCAAGGTCTTTATTTGAAGCCAAACGCCTTTTTGTACATTCTCTTACCTAAGCCTCTCCGTTCTGAACAGAGTTTCCCCTCTCTAAGCTTTCTGTGTAATACATTTATACCTGAAGGCCAAGATCACCCATAGCATCATCATCATATTTTAGTGCTATTCCAAAAACATTCAGGCTCCAGAATTTACATTTCATTCCACATTTTCAGGATGCTTGCATTGTTTTCAATTTCCTTTCATCAGATCTGTTGATGGGCTGTCTGGTTTTGGACTAAACCGACACAGATGTAATTTCATACTTTGTTGCAATAAAAACAAAACATATTTGTGGTCTAGATCCCAAGGGACCAGTTAGCCAAACCCTTGCATCCCACATATCAGTCAAGAACCCATGCATATTCTTTTGTATCAGGAGATCATTTTGAGGGGCTAGGGCTGGTATCTTTCAAGCAACTGGAATGTTTATTTAATGAGCATATTGGTCACTAAAGATGTTATGGACTAATAGCAGTGCTGCTGTTGTTCATCTTCAGTTGATTCCCTGGTGCATCTTTTGAATGTTTTCTGTTCTTAATAAAACAAAATGAAAAATTCGTAGGCAAGCAGTATTGTTAAAGCTCTGACACACAGGGAAAGCTGCGTTCAGATACAGCTTTAGTTAAACCTCATAAATAATCCAGGGTCACTGATGACAAAACCCCACAAACTTTTTAATGACAGACAATTAAAGCTTGCAGTGACAGTTCATTCCTTCTTGGCTAATTTACCAAATAAAATCACAATGTTATTCTAATGAGTAACATTACAGCTAAACCTCTGTTACTGTTTATGCTTTAAAAACATCATTTATATAGGAATTTTAACAGTATCAGATCATGCAAATTACTTCTTGACAATTTTTGCCTCTATTCAGGAAACATAAGACATACAGGGGTATGCAGTTTAATTGCAGTTAAATTCCAGTTAATAGGCCTAATTCCTATTCCTGGCTGCATCCCCAGTAACCATGTACAGGTTTCCATTTCACCAACATGGAAACAGTAGAGTTGTGCAAGGTGGCTAAGGCTGGAATCTGAAAAATTTGTATTAGTAGCAGGTCCATAACTACTCAGAATTTAGTTTGATTATCATTGTGTTCCACAATACATTTTCAGGGCCATTGTTTGGGGAGAAAATATCTTTTAACTGAAAATTGAGCGTATTTGACAGTATAGGGCATATTTTACATATTTGGGGAAGAACCAGGTATAATATGGAACAGATCACACAGTTCTCTATTCACATTACTTTTAGGAGCATAATCATATTTTCAGTCTTCAAAAAAGGCTATTATGTTCTTTACCTCAGACTAATGATTACTCTTGCCCATTATAACAGCAATGGAATAGACTACATATTAAATTGGTTATACTCCTCCCTGAGACATCTCAGAAGAGCAATGCAAGCAGCATGAGAAGGTATCTGTGATGGTTTCAAAATGAATCTTCTGAAATGTTTTCAAAGTATTAAATGTCAAATAATTACAGAAAAAGAATGAAAAGGGTTCTACATGCAACTTTTGTTCAGTAGAGATGAGTAGCCATACCTAAGGAATTACTTGAGTTTTCACATAAGCATTGCAATCTAAAATCAAGTTTTTACAGTGATAGAAATGAGTTGCTATAATAATTAAAATGAGGAAAACATGAAAGAGCATGAATTCTGACAAGTTAGGTGTGAAGTTATAGCAAGGCACTTTCTGCATTAAAGTTAATACCAAAAGCCATCTTCAACACATCAGAACTAGGTGGCCTACCAGAGAGCGTTTGGGACCAGTGGGGTAACTAAGAGAGGTGGCAGGCACTCTCAAAGTAAGAGAAGGCCATAATAGAAAGGCAACTATACTTATCCTGTCTGTGGAGGAAGCATGGATGCTCCATGCTGGATCTATTCTTGGTAATGAGCGGTAAGAGGAACCATCACAAAGTGAAGTGTCAATAGAAAAGGTTTTAGAACAAATCAGTAAAATTAAGTGGCAAGTGCCTGGTGATCCTCAAATTGTTAGTTGTCTGCCCTTCCCTACCCGTCAGTGCCAAATAGGATCTGAGGTCTGTCAGTCCCTGGGGGATTAGGGGTCTTCTCCCGAGTGTGGAATATCCCAAGAGTATATCTGTAAATAGGTTAGTTACTCCAGAGAAAGCGGTGTGTTGCCCTCTAAGACCACTATTATTATTTTTAGGGAAAAAACAGAAAGAATTAGTAGAATTAGTTTTAGCAAACTGCAAGGGTTTGCACTTGATTACAAAATGAGTAATTAAGTTATAACAATTAAAATTAAGGAAATGTATTAGTACTAGAGCTCTTTTCTCCGCTGCTACATGAGAGTCCTTCTGGCATGTCTCAGAGCCATCACTCCCAAGGGTGGTTGTTCACTTGAGCATAATGTCACACCGTACACTTGCTCCTTCCTCAGAGTCCCTTTGCTAAAGGCAGATATCGGCTTTACCTGCCCTGGCGTAGGAGGTCATTTGAGATACTGGCATGCTGACTCCTTACTCTTTCAAGAGCGATTCTTTGTGTTTATGCTCCCTACTTTCTCAGTTGGAATTCCCCAGCCTTTTTGACCTGTCCCTCTTGAAAACTCGTTTTCCAAGAAGCTTTAGCAGCAGAAGAGATTTTTACTAAATATGGCTATGAAGATTCCTTTTTTCTTCCTTTCCTCCATTCTTGGAGTTGAAACAAACTTATAAATGTAGTAAGAGAGTCCTCCCCTCCGCCGCTCTCCGGGCTCATCTTTCCCGTCTCCTCCCTTTCTTCTGAATTGCATTCCCATTGTATTCTTTAATTAGTATGTTCTTTCCAGTCTGGCTGCTTTTTCTATCTCCAACATTTGTACAACTGTTACTGCACTTTATAAATCTCATAGTATGAGTTGTACTTGTTGTACATATCTCTTTGGACTCATTCTGAATAACTTTTCAGTTATCTGCAGATGCCATCTATAATACAGATAACAGATTTGGTGTTAGCAACTTTTTTCCTCCTCAGTTATCTTTCCTCCTTGGCAATGTCAGGAGCGCTGCTGTCATGGCTAGTATTCACCAAAGGTCTCTGTGAAACTGAAATTGCCAGTTCTGCTGTCTTTCCTATCATTCAATCAGCAGCTCTTTTGGGAGACAGGAAGGGAGTTAACATGACTCCCAAGTGTTTAAAGGGCTGCAATGGTGATCTGGACAACTGCAGATGAAAGAATCTGATTTATTTGCTGGTATGAACTATAACAAAGAATAGAATTAATAGACAGTTAGGAAGGTCAGTACAGCTTTTGCAGAGCCTCGCAAATCAACTACTTCCCTGAAGGAGTCAGCAAGCACGTGGATATGAGATGGTACAGTATGATTTTCAGCAAGACCTCTATCTAAAAGCTCTTAAAGAAAATACGTTGTCAGAGTATGAGAGAAAATGTTCTCCTGCAGGATGAAGTTGGTTGAAGTGGTAGGTATTAAGTGTTTGCTAGTCTCTCTTTACTTTAAAATAAGCAGTGGAGTCCTACAGGGACTGCACTCCAGCCTAGGATAAATGGACGGTTAAAAAGATGAGACTGAGGTGAGAGAGCTCACTGCCAATATGAAATCACCGTGAAAAAGGAACACTGAAGTTTTTAGTGATCAAAACAAAGATAGCAGTGTGTTAAAATTCAGCTTTTATTTGTGCCCAGGCTTGACTACCGACCTATGTGCAGTTCAGGAGGTCTGTCCTCAGGGCTCAGGACCGCAGTCTGCTAACGTGCTAAGTCCTGGTTTGTGCCCAGGTCAGTAGGAAAGTGCACAGATTGTCCGATGGGTGGATATTTCTTTCTGCACAGGAAAATAGTCTCCTACAGCTTGCCCTAGCCGTTGGCCAGCGGCATTTCCATGGCAAAGAAATTCTTCTATAAGGCTAGATCAAGACATGACTCTCAGTTTTTCCAGATGACAGAAAATGATCGTGTGGAGACAGAACACGATCACACGATCACACGACAGAACATGAATACAGTGTGTATTTTCACACTGCAGCCCAAATCACAGCATCACCTGAAGGAAAAAAAGTCACATTCAAGCTGCTGCCCTCCGTTCAAAGAAGCGTGTTCGTGCTACTGCAGTTGTGATCTACTTTTAAGTATAGGTGTTTCAGGAGCATCAATACATACCTGTTGTTGCTCTGATTGTTCAGTTCCCTTTCAAATCTGTATTCAAGTCTGACAAAAGATATTTGCAAGGATGCAAGGATAACACTGAAGCCAAACAAAGGTATTTTCCTTAGAACACCAGGCCTCATTTGCCAGCTAGACTTACCAGAGGGATCAAGAAACTGTTGGGATGGTCTCTGGTTTTCTAGCAGTGAGCAGCAGCTGTTTTGGTAGCAGTGAACAGCAGCTCATATAACAAATGTTTCGTGATGAATGCAAACAAAAGCCAGCCCTGAAATTCCAGCTCCACTATGTACACATAAAATATAAAACCAGTCCAAAATAACATAACCACTCAACTTAAGGGATTTTTCCCCCCTCTAAATAAATTCCATATGAGCATTACTGTTTGGTCTGCTTGGTTCTCCAGGGCTCACCCAGAAAACATTTTTATCATACAGGCTGAGGGCAGAACGTGAGCATAAAAACAGACTGAGAAAAAAAGTGCACATGCAAAGAGGTGTGTGGTTTGGGGGAAGGTTTTAAGGATATACCATACATGCCTCCTGGAATGAAATTGTTGCTGATGTTTGGGAGCTAGCTCAGTTGAGTTGCCTCCAAAATAGGACTTGGAGAAATTCTGCATTCACCTCCATGCAATTTGGTTCCTGAAGATGACTTGTGGTTTTAAAGGCATTTTCACATTGGAAGAGTGTTATGCCCTCTAGCATGAATATCTTTCCAGAGAGCTAGTGGGAGGATTTCTGAGGAATGCAAGGAGCTGATGGGTGCATACTCAGGGGAAATGAGGGATTAGTATTGAAGAGAAAGAAAAAACTAATACTTGCAAACTTAGGAGAAATAGAAAAGCTATCCAGGGGGCAGTGGCTTAAATGGTCATCTTCCTCCAGTTGCACAAATTAAAACAACAACAAAACCCCAGAATTTATAACCCCTCCCCGCTTTGCTGCTCCAAAGGTCTGGAATAGCATCCGTCATACACCCACGCAAGTGGTACCAATCTGTTCTTGGACCCTGAAGTATTCTCCCTTCGCAGTCAGTTTGCTTTCTCCATGCCCTTCTTTGATTCCTCTCTTCTGGCTTCCCTGTAACTGATGGATTAATCAGCTCTGTATATCCACAATAAATGTTATTTCTTGTGTTCTGCAAGATCAATGATAAAACAACATGTCTTTTGTGGTATGATTCCATCTAATACCTTTTGTGTAGTAAAAATCTTAAATGAGGTTAGTGGTCTGTCTTCTTACATAGCTTTTCTTCAAATTGTGTTTGGAGGATATATGAAGCTATGTTACTGTGTAATGTATTGTACTTTGGGTAGATGTGCACTAAGATTGTACCTGTAAAACATGATGAATATTGTATCTTTGGTATTAAAAAGCACATGAATGCAAAACTTAGGCCAAAATCTCTCGTTTCACTCTTCTCCTGCTGTTTGACCGTTTTGATTCGTTTTTCCAAAGAGCTGACTCCATTATTTGATTTCTTACCTTTCCTGCAATGGAAGGGGGAGGAGGAGAGTGATAAAGAGCACCATTGGATCTAGGAAAAAAGAGTTTGGGGTTTTTTTTTTTTGTTTAGGGGTTGGAGGGGGTTGTAGCCAGAAAGAAATGATAAGTTACTGGGACAATCCCAGTGCCACGTTAGGAGGATGGCGCTGAAGTGGGATTGATGAAAGAAGGAAAGTAGGAAAGAGAACCTAGGAGCAGTGCCTTACTAGGCGTCTCAGTCACCTTCTCCCCAGGTATTAGTAAGCTAGAGCTGGATTTTCACATGAACGATGGCAAAACTTCAAAACTTCTTTTCCTTCATTTGTTTAAATCTTGCCATCTGCTTTCTGTTCATCTCTTTCTTTTATTACCCCCTTTAATTTTGCATCCTGTTTCTCACTTTTTTCTCTCTGATCTTTTTTTCTCCTCTCTCCTCCCTCCTTTTCACAGTTACAGATCAGATATTCTTTGAATGTGTGATAAGTAACATCAGCTGATGTCAGAAACTGTTGATGTACCTTATAAATAAGATAAACTTCAATAAAAATCTTTCATCACTGTCAATATGGCAATTACTTTTGTGGTATTCATACTGCCAAGTTAGTACTTAGACATTTAGATCTCAGTTTCAGTACAGGAAGGAGATTTGTTTGTAAAACTACAGTTGGTTTGTCCCCAGAGATCCAGCTGAATTTTGGCCGAGCTTCATATACTGACTGTTGGAGATTCCTGTCCTTCTCTCAACAAGTATGCCTGTGGTATAGCTTTCCCAATGTCTTGTCTAACCGGCTGTAAAACTAGTGCGTCCTTTTTTTGTTGTTTTTTACATTAACGTCATTCATCATTACATTAACATCATCATTTTAGGTTTTCTTTTTAATTAATGAAGTGAAGTTGTCACTTGTCATCTCATCATTGCTTTAGGATGAGATGAATACAGCCTGAAAAAGTGTAGCTCTTTCCCCTGCCTATAAAGGAGAGTAAATGTCTAACTCAGCTGTTGACATCAACATTTGGTCAGATGAAGCACACTGCAAGGCTTTGTGAATAACTCTGTAGGTGTTTCCCAGCTTTCCACTGATGTGACTGTTCACAGAAGCGTGTGGACTCTCCCGGCACACCTGGAGGCATCCTATATGCTACTTGAGTGAGCTTCTCTAATGAGTTAATTCACCCCTCAGGCATCATTGCAGTTGTCTTCTTTTCTTTCTCTTTTTTGCCTCTGGATCTCCAGACATGATCCTCCAGATGCTAAATGGGTAGCTCTTGTGGGATTGAATGTGGTCCTATACAGGACAAAGGCTTTCTCTACTGGGCTCTCCAGGGCACACTACTCCTACTATTAAAGTGAGTTAGAAACCTCGCACTGCCATAACAGTCAAAGACTTACCCCAGCTCTACAAGTTACTGACAGACCTTTGCAGAACTCTGTTGTTGTTTGTGTTCAGCTTTCCTTGCACAGCAACAGGAGGTGAGGACACAGCCCTGAAAGATGTGGAGCATGCTGACCTTGCTTCAGCAGAGCATTTAGTGCACGCTTCACGCTGAGCAGATGGATGGTTGGTGCAGCTGCCTGGGCCAAGCCGGAGCACTGGGTGCTTTGCAGGACTGAGTTCTGAGTGCTTTCATGGCATTAACAAGTTTCAAAGCTTACTGCTTGGGCAGGATTGTGTACTTTTTCTGTTACGTGAAATGAGAGTGTGGGATTAATGTGTGGCTGATACATAGTATAACTCTCCTAAAAGTTAGTGGAAATTGGACATGACAGGAATGAGAAGGTAGCCAAAGCACATTAATTTAAAATGTTGAATGAAAATATTCACGGAAAACTCTGCTTTATCCTAAATATCTCTAAATACTATTTTGTGAAATACTAGTATTTTAGTGAAAATATTTTGATGGGCATTGAGCTCTTATTTTTATTTTACTTTTTAAGTTTTTCTCCACTCTTCACTGTCCCTGTAAGTGCTCTGCTGGTTTCACAGTAGCCATGATTGATATTTGAAGGGTCTTCAAACAGCTGACCTAGTTTACTTACTGGGGTATTGCCATTACTTAACTTTAGGTACTTGATTATGTGCCCATAGAAACTTGAACTTTCTAAATGGTCAGTGGATAGACATGACTGTTGATTTCTTTAGGAGCCTGTTTGATGTCCAGCATGGGTGTCCGGAGTTCAGCAGTATGAATATCTCTTACTAGTGCTCTATACTAGTTGGGTAGTATAAAGTATACTTTTGTATATACTTTATGTATAAAGTTGAGTGCAGATGAACGTTATCAAGGAGTTTGCATGCAGTAGTGTTTGTAGGAGCAAAGACCAAAGTGTGCATAAAAAAACAGTGTTGTCATACCTTTCATGCCTTATTAGTGTTCTCCTTGCCCATCCAATAGACAGATCTGTGCATCACTGATATTGCTGTTTGAGCTAAGCTTTGGCAGGGGGAGAGGTTGTTTGGGGCTTTTTTGTTTTATTTAACACCTTCAGCACTATCTTCTGGTGCAGTGTTTCCAGGAGCAAAGTCCAGTTCCCCGTATGGCAAAGAAATAGTAGCAGAATCCCAGGACTCCTTTGCCAGGAGCAAAGGATATGGAGGAAGAGCAAGAACTATTCCAGTAAAACCTGGAGAAACCCCTGGATGGCGCCAAAAGCAGCTGCGAGAGGAGTGCTTAGAGGGAATGAACTGCGGAAAACAGGAAGCCTGGAAAAGCAGTTTGGATACAGAAACTGTAAAGGGATCTTGAAGAGGGTGGAGCATGGCAGGACCAACTGGAGCAGGGGATGATGGTCAAAGAAACTTGCTCGGCTGTTTGGCAGTGAGGTGACTTTGCCAGTTGTTTCCTCCATGTTGTCTCCAGGTTTTTTTGGATGTTACAATATGTGAGATGTATCTCTGGCCTTGCCCTGTCCACAGCTCATGTTTCACTCGCTGAGGAGACCTTGATCTGTTGTTCTGCACTGAGTCCTGGTACATAGGTATTGGTGTTTGTCCAGTTTCGCCATAAAGATATCAGGTAATAGTGTCCATGCCTTCCTTAAGGTTAGTATTTCAGTTTTGTGGATTTTTCAGTCAACTCTCTTTCCCTCTAGATTCTTATCCTAAGCCTTCCCATCCTTAATTTAGCCCATTAAGATTTAATGGTAAGCTTTGAGTGTCTGCGGCACCAGTTAAATACCAGCAGAGACAGAGTATAATGTGGGAATGCTGGACCTGTGCCTGAGATGCCAAAGATCACTTTGAAGAGGTCATGGTCTTTTCTGTGTTTGGGTAATTAGTTTAGTCCATAATTTTGTGTGTTAAGCCAATTGATTTTCTTTACTGACCAGGTGAGATGCTCAGCAAGCTGTAAATGTAATCTTTTAAAGCCCCATGAAGCAGATTCCTCTTGTTTTATTTGCAAATGGCAAATTGTTCTTGCCAGTCAGCATGGTGAAAGAAAGTGAAATGAGCACTGTTGGTGTCCAAGCTCTTGACAGAGAGACTTTATCCTGGGTAGGCTGCAGTACATCCTGATACAGGAAGAACTGCTCCTTTGGGACTGCAAACCCTTTTCATAGCGTGCCAAGCTTTTCTTAGGCAAAAGTAGCAGGTACAAACTGCAGCTTGTGCAACCTTGCTTGTCTGGTGCAGCAATACCAATGCAGGTGGCCGATAGCTGAAAACCTCACAGTCTCTGTCTTCTTATATGTTAGCAAACAGCTTGCCAAAATATCAGCCCAGTTCCTCTAGTACTTTTGATAATAGTACAGCAGTGAAGTTGCAAAGCATATTTGTCTGTATATTGAATTTCAGTATTTACTTGGCACTACCTTCTGCTGCTGGTGGAACATGGGATGTGGTCCCCTGGTAAGCTCCAGCACATTTTGCAGTTGCAGAAGAGACTATGTAGCTATTTAGCCTCTTTTAAGAGTAGGCTTACCACTTACCCAATGGTTCTGCTTTGAATCGCTGAAAATTATTTTCCTTGGTGCATGTTTTTGCAAACTGCTTACAGAAATCAATGGTCTGAGTTCTTGCTTAATTCAGCTATTTAACTCATAGGCGGCTTCTGTTATCCTTCCAAACCACATTTTGGTGCATATCCCACTCGTTGAACAGTTTTTTTTTTTTAACATAGAAATAAAAAGTCAGAGCATAAACACTTTCTATCTCATGTGCAGAAAGGGAAAAAATCCAAGCCCCACACATCTTTTTTATATTGTATACACATGTGTGAATAATTTTATGAAGAAGAGGCATAGGCTACATTGGTATATTTTATTAGCAATTGGCGATGCCAGACCGACATTTTGATTTCAAAGTAGTGGTAGAACTTACAGAGATTGCTATTAAAATCAAAGGAAAAATCTTTAACACAGTGTTCCTGTTTGTGAATCTTATCACAGAGACTGAGATAATCAAAGACAAGAGAAATAGAAGGGAAATATTTTGATAAACAGATGTTGGACACTTTACAGCATAGAATATCAGTTCAAATTTTCCCATGCTACATAAATATTCCCTTCACTTCCTTCAGTCTCTTGCTTTTTCACGTCCCACTGTTATCTGAAACACATTCAGAACAAACGAAAGAGGAACTGAAAAAGAAAAGCAGATATATTTATGAGGGCTCTATATTTGCTCAGTTTAGAGGGTTTTTTTATATATAGGTACTTAATAAAATTAAATGTATTAGGAATATGCTAGAAATATTGCCAACCACTGTGTCAAACAGCTGGATGAAGTGTCAGCTGAATGCAAAGTGTTTGGGTTACTATATTTCTTTAGAAACTGATTACCATAGTTCTTGGCCACACCACAATAACCAGCTAGGAATATGTTTTTAAAAGATAACATATTCCCAGCACCCACTTCCAGGATCTAGCTTAGGGGAGAGCTTGACCTTCATATAGACACTGAACGAGAGTGTTTTAAAGTATTCTGGAATCCTTATACTCAACACTAAGAAAAAAAGTGATTACTTGCATCGCTGTCCAAATGAGTGCTGAGCTTATGTCAAAACCATGGCCCTGCTGGCATGGGTAAGTGCACATACACTTCCAATGCATTAGGTGTCCCTTCAACTTAAACTTACTCCAAGGCTCTTGGAGATGAATTTTGGGTTTTCAGACAGGCCATTACAAAGCTCCCTTGATTTTTTTTTTGATTGTTTTTGTTACCATGGAAACTCTGAATGTACCGTTCTCTCAGATTTTTGTCATATTTTCCCTATAACTTTATTAAAATAACCTTTGTTCGAAAAAAAGAACACTTTCAATGGTGCATTCTGTTTGCAGATCTAAAAAAGCTGATCATTTATGTTTTCAGGATTTCTTTGAATTCAGCTTGACAAGAGTGAAATCTAGCCATTTATTCTTCTGGTAAGCTTAACAAACTGAACAGGATTTCATAGATTCAAATCCAGTTGGGATGGGATTTTTTATTAGTTTTTAACAAAAATTTTAAAAGATGTACTGTTTTGAGGAGTATCTGTTGAAAATCATCACTGAAATTTTAACTGTTCAGTTTTTAATGGTATTTTCTGTGTATTTATCAGATAAGTTAAATACGCTTTTACATGCCTCTCTTGCTTTTAAAATTAGCCTCCTATGCAGCTGAAGAAACCTCCTGCACTGAACTGTTTTTGTTTCTAAAGTACGTAAGTAGCCCCAGCCAGCACTTTGGGACAAGCAACAGTTCAAGTGTATGGTAAAGGCACATAGGTTGCCGTTTACTTCTGTTTTTTAAATATGAAAACAAAAAGTTAAAATTATTTATGTTGCACTGATTTTTAACTAAAAATAGCAGAGGACATTTTCCAGGAGAAATTGTTAATTATTTGTAGCTGTATTCACACCATCTCCAGAAGTGTGGGTTAGATGAGTAGACAGACAGTGAGGTGAGAGAAGGCAGAGATACCGAATGCCTTCTTTGCTTCAGCCTTTACTGCTAAGGCCAGCCCTCAGGAATCCCTGGCCCAGAAGACCGGGCAGAAAGTCTGGAGAAAGGAAGACTTTCCCTTGGTCAAGGAGGATCGGGTTAGCGACCATTTAGGCAAACTGGACACCCACAAGTCCATGGGCCCGGATGGGATGCACCCACGAGTGCTGAGGGAGCTGGCGGATGTCGTTGCTGGGCCACTCTCCATCCTCTTTGACGTGGTCCTGGAGAACAGGAGAGGTGCCTGAGGACTGGAAGAAAGCCAGTGTCACGCCAGTCTTCAAAAAGGGCAAGAAGGAGGAGCCAGGGAACAACAGGCCTCTCAGCCTCACCTCCGTCCCTAGAAAGGTGATGGTGATGGAAACAGCTCGTCCTAGATGCCATCTCTAAGCATCTGGAGGACCAGAAGGTGATCAGGAGTAGTCAGCATGGATTCACCAAAGGGAAATCACGTTTCACCAATCTGATGGCCTTCTCTGATGGGATGACGGGCTGGGTCGATGAGGGGAGAGCAGTGGATGTTGTCTACCTGGACTGCAGCAAGGCTTTCGACACTGTCACCCCTAACATCCTCATAGGCAAGCTCAGGAAGTGCTGGCTGGATGAGTGGACGGAGACGTGGATTGAGAACTGGCTGGATGGCCGAGCTCAGAGGGTTGTGGTCAGTGGCACAGAGTCTAGTTGGAGGCCTGTAGCTAGCGGTGTCTCCCCGAGGTCAATACTGGGTCCAGTGTTGTCCAACTTACTCATCAGTGACCTGGAGGAAGGGACAGAGCGCACCCGCAGCCTGTTTGACGATGATACAAAACCTGGAGGAGTGGCTGATACTCCAGAGGGCTGTGCTGCCCTTCAGAGGGACCTCGACAGGCTGGAGAGATGGGCAGAGAGGAACCTCATGGAATGCAACAAAGGTGTGTGCAGGGTCCTGCAGCTGGGGGGAGGAAGAACCCCAGGCACCAGTACGGGTTGGGGGCTGACCTGCTGGGAAGTAGCTCTGCAGAGGAGGACTGGGGAGTCCTGGTGGACACCAAGTTGACCATGGGCCTGCAACGTGCCCTTGTGGCCAAGAAGGCCAACGGGATCCTGGGTTGCGTTAGGAAGAGCGTTGCCGGCGGGTGGAGGGAGGTGCTCCTGCCCCTCTAGTCAGCCCTGGTGAGGCCGCAGCTGGAGTGCTGGGTGCAGTGCTGGGCTCCCCAGTACGAGAGAGACACGGAGCTCCTGGAGTGAGTCCAGGGGAGGGCTACTAAAACGATGAAGGGCCTGGAGCCTCTCTCCTGGGAGGAAAGGCTGAGGGAGCTGGGAGCGTTCAGCCTGGAGAAGAGACTCCTGAGGGAGGGGCTCTGATCAATGTGTGTAAGTATCTGAAGGAAGGGTGTCAAGAGGATGGGGCCAGATTTGCCTCTCGTCCTATCATTGGGCACCATTGAGAAAACAGGCACACACTGAAACACAGGCCGTTCTGTCTGAACATGAGGAAAAACTTCTTTCCTGCGAGGGTGCCGGAGCCCTGGCACAGGTTGCCCAGAGAGGCTGTCGAGTCTCTTTCACTGGTGATATTCCAAAGCTGTCTGGACCCAATCCTGGGTAATGCGCTCTAGACGACCCTGCTTGAGCAGGCGGGGGTTGGACTGGATGATCTCCAGAGGTCCCTTCCAACCTCAACCAATCTGTGATTCTGTGATCTCAGAAAGGATCTAACAGAATTAGGAAAGGTGAAAAGCAGGAAAGGTGGAAGTGGTTAGAGACATAACATGGCCTTCATAGGAGAATAAATTTAATAAATTAGGACCTTTGAGTTTCGAAAAGAGACAACTGAAGGGAGCTGTATGAGAAATGTATAAAACGAAAGGTGCAAAGAGGTTGAACAGAGAATGATTAGTCATGATTTCTCATTGATAGTCAGTTTTTAAAAATGTTTAAAACAAACATTGTAGGTGTTGGGGTTTTTTTCCAAACAAATGATTTTATTGTGAAACTCCCCGCAACACACCATGGTGAAGACCAGAAGCCTCAACAGGAATGCAAGACAAGTATGTTCATAGGGAAGTTCATGGTTTCATTACATTTAATTGCCATCAGTGCAGCTTCTGGCTCGAGCAGGGCTTAACTGCTGAGCACCAAGAGCTGGGAGATTAAACTAGGGGAAGACTCACTCAGGCTTCCCCTTTTCTGTATATTCCTTCTCTAAGCATCCACTGCTGGCCACCATTCATATCCTCAGGATAATGACTAAGTGGATACTTCATCTGATCCATTATGGCTGTTCTTATGTTATTTTAAATTTCCCACAAAAAGATGCAACAGATTTGCCCACATCTCACAGCAGCCATTTTTGTTCTGGAAATGTGAATATGAGGTAAATAATAATGGAAGATGCATGTTGGTAACTAAGCATAAAAACAGCCACATGAAAATTTAATAGCTTTATCTGACTAACTCTGGACTAACGTTCTCCCCTCTTATCTGTGTCTTGCTCAAAACATTTTAATCTATGCTTTCTGCTTTGTTTCTGAGGAAAGTATAGTGAATCTGTATCTACAGTGCCAAAAGTGATGGGTAGACCTTTTAATTTGTGTCACAGTGACCAGCTTAGCACAAATGCAAGTAGTGAAATGAGTGCTAGAATGGTAATATGTTGGCAGAGAGTGCATCAGCTGAAATTATTGCCTTGGTACCACAGAGGAGAATGACTGGGAGAAAGGGACTGTAAATAACATTCATCTTCTTGAAAAGGCTTTGTGCAACCATGTGAAGCAGCCATATTAGTGCAGCTTGAAAGGTCCTTAATGCAGAAATAAAAGACTGATAGCTGTAGAGCCTCATGGTCATGTTAGAGTGAGACATTGAGTAAAAGACCAGGATTTTTAGGCTGACAGTAGTGTGGAAGGGCCCCCAGTGTCTTCAGTTATTGCTATCAGTGTGCTGGCTCCCCTGCAGCACTCTGCCTGTCTGCTGCGGACACAGCTTACAGACCTCTTCTGGCCCTGCTTTACATAGAGCAATCCATAGAGGATTGCTGTATGGCATGAATATTTCTTATGTATGCTCTGCCCTCATGGTTTTTCAAGCCCATTGCTGCCTTTATATTTGTTTTTTTAGAAGTTTCTGCAAGATGACAATGCTATTTTCCTGCTTTCTTCTGCATGCTATATCCAACTTTTTCTGCATATGTTTTAGGTCATAGCAGGACATAGCCCACAATGACTGTTCCCTAAAGAGTATTGATATCTCTGTGTCAATAGACTTAGTCTTTTTATCTTGATGCAACTTGTAGCATTGTGTGTCTCATGAATAATGTTCAGGACCTTTATTTTGCCACTTTTGATAATTGTAATGCAGAGTAAACATGTTATTCAACAAAAGCCTGATTTGCTGTGGTTTAGGGTTCTTTTTAGCAACCCTGTTCCCTCCCAAAAAAAGATTTTTGTTAAGAATTCTTCTTAATTCCTATCACATCCTTCCTGGTTTCCCATTACACTCATCCAGCAGTGTTAACGTTTACAGGTGGCCTTTCGTACTTACATGCAAAAGAAGAGACAGTAGGTCATCTTATCTCCTGTTCTCCTAAGCAGGAAAGAAAGTTTTGTGTGGTATGAACTAGAAGCATGGTGGTCATTATGTCTGGGCTAGTATTGTCATTAAATGAAAAACGGGCAGTCATCCTGGAAACTTTGATGCTAGCCAGTCTCTCTAACAGTGGAATGAAACTATTAATTGAGACACTACAGACCTGAGACAATATGCAAGATCAAGTGCAGAAGTGGCGGCTTTTCGTACTGTGTAAACGTTCCATCCTGATTCATGGGCATTTTAATAAAATTCAGCTAATTTCTTTAACCTGCAGTAGAGTGAAGGTGACTGAGAATAAACAAGGTGGTAGATGGCAGAAATGTTGGCCCATCTCTCTCTCCCTGTCAGTACAGTAATGCTAAATGTGAGTTGAATTATAAAAGGATCATTGAGCAAACCCTGCTCAATGAATTGCTCTTGTGCTGACACACAAGCAAGTATGGTCAAGGTTTGCTGGAACAGATCACATAAGTCTGTGAAGACAGATGAGAGGTACCACAGGCCAGTGGTACCTACTGGCCAGTGCAGATGCATGGGGCTCATAGCAAGGCCTTCTTCTGCAAAGATCGTAGTCTTACATATATGTGTCAGAACCATCATTTCTCCCCTTCAGGAGGAAAGTCTACTGTATGGAAAACAGAACAAGCACATGTGTGTATAAATCTTACTGGTGTTTAAACAGCGTCTAAAAATGTCCTATATTAATTTGCATTAACTTGAGCAGACTAAAGGCACACTTCACCTTAAACTGAGGCCTGCTTCTGAAAACTTGCAGACATATAAATAATTCCTGGGAAAAGTTTCCTGCCACAGATCACCAAGGCAGCACACCCTGTGATATAACCTCTCAGGTAACTCACGTGCCTCAAATGCTTAAATGCTCACAATCAAACACGTCACTTAAACCCTGCAGATTTTGTTTTCAAGTCTGCTGCCCTTGGCTGTACCTGTGCTCCTGGGGAGGTGCTGCAGTTGGCATGTAGGTAGACATTGCTTCCCTATGTAACTTCCACAGCAGCATCTCCCTGTGAGGTGCCGGGGCGAGGGAGGTGACCTCTCAACTTGCTGTGAACTCTGAGGGTCCCAGAGGCTCTGTTACAGAGACTGTGAAAAGCCCAGGTACAAATTCAGCTGGACTTGGGTTTAACGATTTGTGAAACCCAGCAGGAGCCTTGGTCACTATGAAGTCCTGAGATTGTTCAACGTTTGGCTTATTTATCTGTTAAACTCTAGTTGCGTAGATGCTGCTGCTGCCGTTTCTGTGGAAAAGAGTGTGGATGCTTCCCCCCTCCCCTCCCCGTGGGCTCGTTAGTGCAGGTGTAGATGGGAGCAGTAGGTCACCTGGGGATTCCTGAAGGGAAGAAAGATGCATTCTTGTTTCTGGTTCATAATAACCCCAAGGACATGAAGAGCCTGGCAGGCTTACGACTTTAGCCCTGTTGAGATATTATACTTCACCTTCTAGCCTGAAGGAGGTAGGAGACTCAAGGCAGTCCCTCATCAGGAAAAGCATGGGGTGAGGATTGCATTAGCCACACTAGGAGATTACTCTTCTCTCCTAGCACTTTCAGTTAATATAATTGCCCTTCTTTTTAGTTTTTCTCTTGCTGAAACAAGTCTGCCTGTGTTAAACAACGGACCCTTTTCCTCAGTTTTGGCCAGAGGAGGAAGCCTTTGTCCCAATACCCTGGCAGCTGGCCAAGGTGGTCGGGCTCTGGGCCAGAAGGGGGTAAACTTAAAAGGAACAGTGTGTTGTTTCTGCTCTTGTTGCATTCTTCCTTCTTTACTAGTGCCTCAGCCCCTGGCCGTCTTTAGTTGCTCATTATAGACAAAAGAACCTAAGGGGAAAAGAGAATTTTTTCCTGACCTTCTTTAACTTACAGTAATAAGAAATAAAGCAATTTCAGACCTTTGAGTTGTCTGTATGCAGACGTAGTTAGCAGGAAATCTCTTTAGAACCAAACAGATTTCTCACGTGAGAGAAAAGAACTGATAGTTTCTTTTCTTCTCCGTTTTAATAACAGTTTTTGTACAATAATATGTATCTTTCAGTCCCATTGTTCCATACCGGTAGTGGTTTTATCTTCAGAGTGCATAGATTTTATTATTGACCATTACTTTGGTCCTATTTAGTCTTTTTGCTTTCTCCCTTTCTTATTTCAATGCCTGTTCTCATATAAAACCAATAAGCAGTCATATGAATGCTCTAGGAAGACAGTAGGAGCCAGCACTTTCAATTAGTAATTTTAAGATCATTTACCCAAGCTTTTTTAACTTAACTAGTTAATTTTTAACTTTGAATTCTTGCAGGACCTGATACTGCAAAGTGGCAGCCACTAGCCTTTGGAGAGTCAACCACTGGAAATGATAGCAAATTGAGTGTTCAAACATTTTTCCAAAACTGCCATTCATTTAGATATCTCCAAGGAAATTACAAAAGAAGCTTTTAGAAGTGATGCTTCAGAAATGGAAGCTGAGACATTTAAGCTTCTGGAATTTGCAGCTATGATAGATGGACCATTAGATCGTTAAGTAGACAATTAGGTCATTCAGTTCAGCTTCTTCTGTGCTATAGGCCACACAATTTCATTTAATTCTGTGCAGTAAGAAGTAACTTACTTCACTGTACTAAATTACTGTAACTACTACAGCAACTTGCAATGATCAGTAATTTGAGCTGGCTAAGGCATCCACTTTTGATATAAAAACATCAAGGGATAGCAAAGCTACTGATCCCTTTTCTTATTTTGTTCCAGTGATTAATCACCTTCACCACTTAAAAAATATTGTGCCTTACTTCTAATTCGCATTTTCCTGGCTTCAACTTCCAGCTCTTCAGTACCCATAGTTTTCTCACCATGGAAGTATGTGGATGCTGTAATCAAGTCACTTCTCAATCTTCTTTTTTTGGTAAGCCAAAAGGAGTGAATTTATCATCCCTCTCTAAAGTGTTCTTTCCAACCCTGGAATTCATTTTGAGGCTTTTTTTTGTACCCTCTCTGATTTAGGATGTGGTTAGTAAAACTGAATTCTATATGCCAGTGTTCCACTCATCAATACTATATATGGAAGTAAAAACACCTCTACCTCACTTCATCCCACTTGAACATCTTAAGCTTGCACAGCATACCTCTTCCATGACTTCCTTTTTGTGGACAAAATCTTTGACACCAGCCTACTATTACCTTAAGACAAGGGCAAGATGCATGCTTTAAGTTCTCAAGGCCCAGGCTATATCTATGTCTGCAAATTTTTCTGCATAACAGCTCTGCAGTGTGGCTTTTTCTGCTCATCAGCACGGCTGAAACTTGTCTCAATCACTGCAACTTCCTCTTCTCTCTGCAAAATATAGTAACGTTAGTATCTGCCTAACCTACTATGTAACACTGTTCACAAGTGATCTGCAAGAACCTATTTTTAAATTGTGGTTTTGTCAGGTTGTCAAGTTGACTGGATTCATTCAGTAGTACTTATGCAGCTATAAAAGGTACGTTAGAAAATTCACATGAAGTGCAAGCATAGCAGTTCTCTAAGCAATTTGAACTAGAGAATCCCGGCATTTCCTCTGCAGATGATTTTGGTTTTGGCACCTTCAGCTGTGTCTAGCTGAACCTAGAAGTTGCTTAACAGCAGTAAAAGTACCTGACCACATTCTCATAAGAATCTGCCTTTTCATTTTACCAGTGTGGGTTAATTTTCAGCTTTTTTTATTCTTTCATGTTAACTTACTTTAGCTGGGAATGCTACATTAAATTGCCACCCAATATAAGGAGTCTCTTAGAAGATTCTGTGAGATTTGGTATCTGATCATGTGTGAGATAAAGCACGTTTTTAGTCTTCCCAGACAGAGCCAGAGGCAGCATGTTGTATGGGAGGGTAGGCTGAAGTATCCTGTGCAGCTGGAAATCCACATTGTTAGATTGCACAGCTTGGAATTGGTAGGGATAAAAGTACCAACGGTGGGAAGAGTTTCCTAGAGGAAATTTGGAGATTTCAGGATAGCTATTTCCTGGCTGGAGAGGAGACCTCAGAGAGTGATAAGTTGTTTACAGAGTGTAGGGAAAGGTATATAGCTGTATTGCTGAATATTCAACGTTTTGTAAGGCAGTTGTTTCATAGCAGTGATATAATGCTTTTAATAGTTTAAGTAGTATTTCAACACACAGTTGGATTCGTATCACTGTTACATCGCCCAGTTCACAGCGAGGCCAGTGCAATGTTTACCTCCGCAATATATTCCTAATATCCATTATTTGTATCCTGTAGGAGAATGACGCTGAGTACATTTCTCAATAACCTTCTTTTTTCGTTTCTCTTCATTGTTCTGGTTTTATATCATGCCTCCTTGGTGTTTACGTCCTTCAGTATTAGTAACTGTTTATTATGTGTCTTTCAGAATTTCTCAGTGAGCTGTTCCTGGATAATCTCTCTTTTTTGGCAGTCCCTCCTTTTTTGTCTGCTAGGTTATCATTCTCTGAGCTCCTTGCAGTTTGTTCATGTTAATGCTAGTAATGAAACTGCAGTAGGTTAACAGTGACATTATTCTTTTCTGTGGTTTCTTTATGTGTTGTAATGGTAAGAAGAAACAGAATTGTTGTAACAGGCTCCTCTAATTCAGGCTCATTGGCAGCTATCATTCTTCACTGTCTGCACTAATTATAATCTGGTGTGTTTGTTCCCCGGATCCCTGTTTGATAAGTAAGATGTCAGATTTGCGTAGGATTGCATGCTGCCAGGGTTGGAGTTAAACTCAGGTCTCTGAAGTTCTGGGTATTGCCATTACCACTGGATAGCAGTCATGCAAGAGAGAACTGTATCTTACAGTTAAGAGAAGGGACATTATGGTGTGCCAACATGCTGGAGTTTTCTTGCTAATCCCTGGAGTTAGTAGTTGTTCCATGTCATGAAGCACAATCGTTTGTATCTCTTGTAAAACAAAGCAAGCATTGCTAGTGAGTCCTGTGTAACAGTTCTCATTATGCACAGAAGTGTCTAATCTTTGCCTCCATCTTGTTAAATCTTGCACCTTATTTTGTTGCTGTGAATAGGTAAGAAGAGTTAACTTCTCTTACCCAGTACATTCTAGCAATAAGGAGATTTAAAAGTGGGATACACAGTATTTAAGGCAGACAAAACTACCACTTAGCATGGGACAAATTGCCATTACCTTTTCATCAACTTTATTTTTTAACGCGCTTCTCAATTGTGTGTTAGGTCTCCTCTCTGTTTCCTGTTTTACTTTGGCAAACGTTTGTCTGCACAAGGCACTCAGTTGCACAGTGTGGCCATAATGGCACTGCCTTCCTCCTGCCACCTGAGCGCTGGAGCCTGCCCCAGCCCCAGAGCTCTCCAGAGCAGTACCAGGGCCGGGACCATCAGGAGGGCAGTATGGGGACCAAGTGCAATAGCGTGTCAGCCGTTCTCCTAAAACTGTCCTTTCCCAGATATCCTGCAAGAGCCATGCTAAAAATGTCGAGAGAAGTTTGAAAAACTCGTCCACTGTGCCTGAAAATTTTCTGCTGTACTGCAGGGTGGGGATCTAGTGTAGCTATCCTATTTTAACCCTGCCCTGATCATTTGAGTGGCATATCAAGTAGAGGCCCTCACTGAATCATACGTCACATCTAACCACAGTGACATACGTTTATTTCCATTTAAAACTGTGGAGAGGTAGGCATGTGCTGTAGCTCAGCTGCATATGATTGAAATGTGGGGCCTCCCTGTGTAGTTCCAGGAAATGAGTTTACTATATCTTTGACAACCATCATGTTCACACAGCCTTAGAGCAGCAGAGCTTGGTGTAGGATTTTTCCGCTGTGAGTGTTAGGCTGGCTAGCCCACAATTGAATTTGCTTGCAGCATTCCTGCACTGGCTCAGCCTCAGTTACGTCTCCCTACCTGATCTCTGAGGACTCTCAACTCCTTGCAACATTGTTTAGCATTGAGGACTACTCAGGAGTCAGCCTTTGCATCGCATCAGCTGAAACGTTAGATCACTGGCGAAAGCATAACTCATAAATTCTCTTTTGAGGTAGAGAATCATTCTGTCTAAATATGGCAATCCAAGTTTTTTCAAGCCACAAAATATAAAAAACACTGTCCCCTATGATTTAGATTTCTGCTGCTTTACTGCGGTGAGTAAGGCAGATTCCTTAATTCAAAAAAAAAAAAAAAAAAGAGAGAGTGAGGAAAGTAATGGTAACTATTCATCACCTGGTAACCCAAAAGGACTTAATTTTCTTCATCCATATCTGCATACCAATTTAGTCTTCACCATGTTAATTCAAGGCATGAGCAGGCAGTGCTGGGAGGTTTGGTTACTGTACAGTACATTCTTTTTAATAATTTAAAAGAATGCCAAAGAAAACACAGTTTAAAAAAATAACCTTAGAAAAGTAAATGGTGCAGTTTGTTGCCCTACATATGGTTAGCTGTCTCAAAGGTCATAAAATGAGGTTCTTTGGTGGGACAGCTGAGTTTATGTAGCATATGTAGATTGTTATTTTGGCTTAAAGCCAGATCTACATAATTTTTCCATTTTGCTTGTGTGATGAGGAGAAGTGGTTAAGGTGACTTCAAGGGGCTGTTCTGTGATTTCATTCGTGTTTGTATTAAAGGGCCTTTTAAGAGAATTTAAGATTACAAACCAGTCTAAATAAAATTCAAGTACAAAAAAGTGAAGTTCACTTGTTTTATCAAAATGCCAAGCCAGGCACTGCCTTGACTTGCACCGTTTGACAGACAGCATCTCATAGCTATGTATACTCTGCAGTTAGTAGTAATTACACTGAAGGCAATGCAACAGAAGCCATAAAATCTTTAACGTTCTTTAGCTTTCAAAAGTAACCATAATGGAGTAGGGGTTACCATCCTTATGGGACAACTCAATGAAGGGAGAAAAAAGAACCTCCACTCATTAAAACAAAGTACCGCTTCTTGGAGTTTCCTTTGTCTGATGTGCTGACAAGGGAGAGAGAGTTTGTAGATTTTCAAAGAAAGAGTATGTGAATGTGTGTGTGTATGTATATCTATGTGTACATATGTATAGATACACACACATAGGTATGCACATGTGCATAAAGCAAAGCATAATTACGTGCATCCAGAAATCCTCTATTTCAGAACTACAGAAGTCGCAAGCCCCAGCCAAAGTGAGACCACGAGTAAATTTTGTTGCTTTCCCACTCTCCTTCTGCAGCGCCTGCCCCATGCCAGCACGGCTGCATGCCGCAAGGGTGGCAGGCAGCACCTGGCAGGTTTAGCAGAGTTGGGGCCGACAGGCTATTCCCTGCCTCGCATACCAACAGTAAATTATTCTTTGGCTGGTCCTGCTCCATGCTGATTCCCCCCCCACCCCACCCCGAGAAAACAGTCTAGCCTTTTCACCTTGTCATCATTGGCAGCGCTCCTGGGCCGAACACAAGTGCCTCTCTCTGCTGGAAGGAGCAGCCACCAAAGGGAGCTGGTGCTGTAAGAAGTGGCTTTTCCCAGTTAGAATCCTGGTGGGACCGTATAAATAAAGAGCTTTTTCCAGCTATATAAATGAAGTTTTCTGTAACAGAAATAACCTATGTAAAATAAAAATGAAGTTGGCAACCAGTACAAAGGCTTAAGCTTAATAAATGAAATATTTAGTAGTGTATATTTGCTGCTAAGTTTGTAAAGAAAACCAGACTGCAAAGCTGGTGGAAGCTACCAGCTAAGCACCAGAAAGAGGAATTTCTTGAAGTGTTAAATCGTCATAAGACAGTTCTTGCCTTCTTACCCGAGGACAGAGTCATTATATTATACTTCCTTGAATTTATTCATCTAATAGCCATCAGTGAGAACCTGAAAAGCTAATTGAGAACTTAAAAAGGCAAGACTGTTTGTTTGTCTAACCCAATCTATGGGTAAACGTGGTGTAGAAGAGAATAAGCTCTTCTATCTTGAAGGATCCACTGGCTGAAAACATTTAACCCTATTAACTAGTTACAGGTAGTGCTTCCTATGCTAGTGTCCATTTTAAATGCAAGCATTTCATGATTCTTCCTTTACACTTTTTCTTAGTTAAACAGCATATTGAAGGTCACTTTTAAATTGTTTTTAAATTAAAATTTTGTGTATTTTAATCAAGTTCCACTTCTATCTAAATAAAACTATACAAATTGATAAACTGTAGACAATCATTAAGTGTGAAGCATATATCACCATTTCTAAGGGAAGTAAAGTACAAAAACTGTAAGAACTCTGTATGCCGAGTTGTTTAATTGCTTAGATATGCGAGTAGAAATTTTTTGATCAGTGTAAGGAATTACAAAGTTTGGTATAAAACCTCCATTTAATTGCTAAACAGTATGTTTTAATTGTTACCAACTAGTGAAAAGCATTCTTCCGTTAGAGAAGAAATTAAGAATACAAATGCAAGATAAACAACAATTTAATGCTTTAAGTCACTTTTTGTGATATAGCATGGCATTAAGATTGGTAAGCTAGTTAACCTGTTCTCTCTTTGTATTGTCTCCTTCCCACATTTCAAATTACTGTAATGGATAACCAGAAATAAGAGGGAAAATACCTTGTTCAGATGTAGCTTTTCTTCTGCAGCAGATGTGTGTCACACAATGAAGTTAAATAATGTGAGAATGTCCAGCCCAGTAGCACTTGCTGTCTTATGTAGCATTATTTAAATGAACAGCTCTCAGTTGTTTTCATCTCATGTCTTTACTCTGAAGTAGGAGAATGTGTCTGCTATGTTAAAATTAGAATGTATTTATATGTATGTAGATGCACAAAGCTATAGGAACATAAATCTTTTAAAATGTACAGAAAGATTCTCCTGTTCACATAGCTGTGCTCTACCTTTCAGCTACATTTTTCAAGATTTAAAATCTTGTGTAAATAAACATTTTTGTCTAAAGAACATTGCTGTTATGTTTGCTAGGCAGTCTTACTCGTCTTGTGTTACCTCTTGAAATAAGTGGTTTTGCCTTTGGTTAAGAATCTTCTCTTCTCTAAAAATTTTTTCTTGATTATTTCTTTTGGATGAATATATACCTTGTGGAATCCCCAAAACAACTCACTTTTCCTACTAGGAGCCATTGATCTATCTGTTAAACTTGTGTGTATGCAACTATGACAACTTGTTTCTCCATAGAGCTGCTAAGCATGTGTTTAGCTTCACTTGCAGGTGCTCTGAAGACCTCAGTTTGGACTGAGCATGTAAGCAAAACTCTACTCCTGTCAAAATACCATTTACATTCAGGGACTTTCTCTAGAAGTGACAGTGGTTGCTATTAAAGGGACACTGCCCCGGAAGTGGCATCTCTGAATGTTGAGCTGTCCATGGTAGGCTGCATCGTGCCCACAGGTGTGTTGCTTGTTGATCGTTAACACTTTACCAAAGGGTGGCAGCTACCAATATATTTTCTTCCTTCTTTTCAACACTGATCACCATAGCAGAATCCAGTTTGGAGTGTGAACTGTTCTTTGTTGTCTGCTTTCTTCTTGTAAGTTCTTTCTTTGGCATGCTTTGGGACCAGACCCTTTTGCATTCTTCCAAACTTGCAGTGAGAACTGCTATTACAGTAAGAAGTAGGCTCCCATGTTAAAATCCAACTTTTCTTCACTATAACAGTTAATCTATATAGCCATGTAGAATATGGGGAATTCTGACTGGCATTTGGAGCAGCATAGAAGATATAAAGATCAAGGAAGGAATGAGTAGCAGAAGCCAAGTAACTTCCTGAAACCAAAAAAAGCAGGCTTCTTGCAAACCTTGCTATTGTAGCAAAAAGTAAGGAAGTGACATAAGAATTGAAAAGATAACACTGAATCTAATGATTTTTAGTCATGGAAAACAGCCTTAAGATGTTCTCTAGTCTAGTGACTTCCCTCAGTGGAGAATCAACTATATTTATCCCCTTTTTTGCAGATTTTTTTTCTTAATCTGGTCTTAAAATCCTTCAGAGGTATAGGTTTCATAACATGTATACTCTACTGCACTGCTTAACTATCCTTGCTATGAAAAGGGTTTTTAGCTAATGTCCAACTGACATCTCCTTGCTGCCATGCAAGTCCATTCCTCTTGCCTTATCTGGACATAGGTATATTCTAAAGATGTTGTGATAATTTCCATATGGGTCACTTTCTGTCAGAGTAACACATGAGGCCTACTGAACTGGAGCAATGAGGTTTCAAAAAACCTGATCAATTATAGGGGCTACCTCTTCATCAATGTAAGATTCATCTCCACTGCTCCTAAAGAAAGATGTAGGTGTTTGGGAGAAAGGAGTGATTCCTCTGGTCAGTACTTCCAAGTTAAGTAATTCATGATCAGTAATATTTATAAAGCTTTTACTGTTCTCCTCTTGTCCAAACTGACTTTCAGTTACTTCTCTATCTTGGAGAAGAAGAAAATTCTTGGGATGTTCCAACAGCCTGTTGCCATCTGGAAGAAAACAAAAAAACGATTGCTTAAAGTGTTTGTTCTGTGCCATGTTCCTTCATATACATTAGCCTTGAATGTCAGAATAATCTAGAGAGAGAGAGAAGAGGCAAAGAGAGGAGGCAATTCAATATTTTTGCTAGTCACTTTATTTCTTTATCAACTGTAGAGATGTTTTATTTCAGTTTGCCACAGCAAAAGTTGTCAGGTGAAGAGAAACAGACTCAAATCTTCCAAGTCCCAGGACACAGGAGGAAGATGGTCTAGTTTAATTAACAGGTCAAACCAGACAACAAAGTCGGCAGGCACATTCAGCCCTTGAGGTGTCATGTGATGATGCCAACAATGCTTTGATGCTAACCTGAGATGGATTCAGATTCATATATATCTGATTGACTCCTTTTTATTTGTTTAGATTTGAACAATAAGAAAGCACAACTGAGACAGTACATAATATGCCACATAAGAAATAGTTGATTAGCTCGGCTCAGCTGTGTTTGGATCTATACTCTCCATGCATCAGGCAAAATTTGCCAAGCTAGACAAGATTATATGTTTCTCTATGTATAGTTTATGCTCATAATTGGTGTGTCCTTATTTGCATTAGATAATCGGTTAAGAACCTGAGCTGACTTTATTCAATGCTAAATGCTATAAACTAGCCATATTTAAGCATGCAAGTCTAACTTCAAACATCTATAATTTTTCATCTCTCACTAAAAGTAAATGAATTATTAAGGAGTCAAATGAAGCTCATTTTTTATCGGTAATATAGTAGGGCCATGCCTTAATTAAAAAAAAAAAAAAAAAGATTTAGGTGTCGTCTCTTTATTCAGCACCCACCATGTTTTTTGCTTTTTACAGAACACAGGAAACTTGGCAATTTGACTGTGACAGTGAAAAAGACCGTCCCTTCTCCAGAAGCCATACAGATCCTCTACCAACGCATGAGATATGAATATGAGTTTTATTACTATGTCAAAGAACAATTTCACCTGCTAAAGCGCAAGTTTGGACTCAAGTCTCATATCAGGAAAGCACGTCCCAGACCTGAGTTCTTCATTCCTTCTCCCCTGGAAACAGAAGAACCAATAGACGATGAGGAAGAAGATGATGAAAAATGGCTAGAGGATATCTATAAAAGGTGATGGAAGCAAGAGCCATCCTTCTCTTCTGGTGACCCCCTCCAGTTTTCTTAAGATTTTTTTTAATTATTTTTAAAAGTAATTCCTTAAGGAACTGAGTTAATGAGCAGCAGCGTTTAAAACAGAACAAAAGAGAACATTCCCACATGTTGGGGAAATATGCAGATACCTGGTTTTGCGGGTTTAATTTTATTATACTGTCTTGGCTCCATAGAATCGTTACTGGAACATAGTTTAAGACAGAACTATGTACAGTCTCATCACAAAATAACTTTTGGAGTGTGTGGTAGTGCTCTGGGCATCTGCCAAACACAAAAAAAATAGATTAGGCAGTATTGCGAAGTAAGTTTACAGAGTTCTCATCTCTCTGTTTCTCCAGAAACAAGTCTTCCTTGCATAATGCTGCAGCATTAACAACTGGAAATGAGAAGTTAGTGAGCCATTTGGGAAGAGTGCCTATTTCTGATTAGAGAAAACTGGTGTTTTAGCAGTAATCAGAACCATTGTTACTGTCTGCACATCAAAGGATAACAGACTCAAAAGTGGATTAGATTGTGGTTTCCGAATACCTGACTGTAGGAGGAGCAAGTCTACTGTTTTGGCAAATTAGTATTAGTGGAAATAAGGCAAGTTACAGGAACTAGATGTTTCTGGTGAACCTGCCTTGTTCAAGAGTGGAAAAAGTTACCAGGTCAGTGAATGGCAAGAATGGATGAAAAGACTGCAAGGCAGGGTTACATGATCTGTAGAGTTTTGTTTCTACAGTTGAGTGCATTTCTATTAGGCTGTAATGGAAAAGGTGCAGTATATGGTTTTTGTCTTCAGGAAAATTACTTGTAGATCGTTACTGTTACTACGGATCACAAAATTGAAGAGATACAAAAAGTCATTCACCTAAGAAACTTAAATGATGCGGAACTCCTATTACCATGAGCGCTATTTCTGTGATCTCAGAATTTAATTCTTTACGTCGGAAGCAGAATGCAGCTGCCCCACCAATACAAGCACCAGATGCCAGCTTTTAATATGGCTATAAGAAAATTAACAGTATGGAGATACACAACTTTTCTAGTTTAAATATTTCAAAATGATAAAAGAAGGGGGAAAAAAGCCATGCTCTGTAAAACCAAAGTCAATTCAATGATATGTTGTTAAGAGAGTCACTGTGAGAGGTTACCCGTACTAATCACTACAAGTAGTATCAGTAAACACTAGGAAGTGGAATGGTGGAGGCTGGGAGGTGACGTGGGAATAGCTCCAATATGTGACATGCCATTGTCTTTAAGGTAAGTATCCGTGGGGTTTCCTGTGACTTGTGGGCTAGATGGCTCTTTGGCAGTATGCATGGACAGGTGATGAAGGACTGACAGATGCGCATGCGGGAACCAACAGAGCTCCTTGACTATTTGCCCCACAGTAGAACTGGAGAGACCTGGGGTCTCGATGAAGCCTTAGCTTCCTGGGCGCTGTTGTTGCTTGGAAGGAGCTGAACAAGTAGAAGGGTAGTGTAGTAGCAATAAATCCTATCCTAGAGGACAGGAAAGCGGCATGGCAGCACCTTGTCGGAAAGAATCCCAGTAACACTTCTGGGGTAACACAGCTGTATCTAACTCAAATCCTTTCTCAAACATCTACTGGGCAATTTTCGCTTCCTGTTATGTGACTGCCTTAGCAGTGTGTCTGCTGTCTGCAAGATAATCCTTTGTTTTGAACTAACAAGCAAAAGTTATTTTGTGATGGATGAGGCGTATAAACTTGGGCTAAGCTCAGATGTGCTTTTCAAGGGTTTCCTCTTCCATGAGCCTGCTGGGAGCTGATAGAGGTTATGGCCCATCCTTATCATCAGTCAGTCTTTACTGTACTTACATGCAGAGGACTAAAATAAAGAATTGTAATCATGTTTAGACGAGATGCTAATTTACAGAAAATATTAAAGTGAAGATTCTGTTCTCATTATAAACATCCCAGTTTCGTGGGGATGCGCTACCATGAGAGAACACATTAAAGAAAGCTGGAAATGGCACAGATAACTAACATATTAGCTAAAATATGAATCTGCTGCATTGTATATTTTAAGTGGTTTCTATGAAATTACATTGAAAGAGTAATGATTAGTTTACACACTGTGGAATTGTTATATTTTGGAAAGAAAATTAATATTCTCACCTTTCAGAAAATTCTGTTTGAATCCTTTTTGCCAATGTTATATAACAAAATAATCAGTCACTTAACACATTCACCCTTCCTGCAAGTTCACCACTGCTTACTGTAAAGTCTATTTTTATCTGTTTATTTAATGGTATCTTCAGTCATAACCTAAATACAAAAACTGTTTAATGATTTGCTCGCTAGGTTTTAATGTTGTTGTATTTTTCCTACCAATCAACCTGGCCTCTCCTCTCTGAATGGTACTTCACGATTTTATTTGGCACATAGCTTCTAAGATGCCTGGTCCTACAGCCCATTTGTCTGTCATTAAATATATTATATTTTACTTAATTGTTAAAAGGTACGTTTTAAGCTGGTTAATCTTCGACTTATTTATTGAAACTTTTCAGCACATTCCAAATTCTAAGTTGCTCAGGAAGTTGATTTAAATGATTTTATTTTGGTCTGATGGATATTTCTTATTCAAAAAAAAATCATTGTTTGTAAGCCTTTAGCCCACGACAGCTTTGTAGGAAGTGCCGTGCATGTACTTGTAAATCTCTGTGGGAGAAAAAGGTGGGTGCTTGACATTTATGAAAATCAGAAAACATATGTGTACATTAGCTTAGGTATAAATGAAAGCAACCTATGTTTTGGGATGAAATATTCTTTAACTTATTCACTAGCATCTCCTGAAATATCAACAAGCCATATGACTCTTTATTTTTCAGTCCAGTGGTGTTAAAAATAAAACTTGTACATTTCTTCCTAGCGCCATAGTCTACTTGCTTACACTAGTTTTCTTGTCTGGGAATACTGGCTATGGGTAACACTTTGTCTGGAATTGCATCTAGCAGAACAGTATTTTATACAGCATACTTTATTATCTAAAAGTCATACTTTAGAAGTGAGATTTGGACAGGTTGTTCCTGGGTTGTTCTCTGTCCTGAACTCTGTAGAGGAGTGAGAATGAAGGCTGAATTATTTTACTCACCTGAGAAATGCAGTAAGTACTCAGAAATACATTGGGTCATGAGCTTTATTGCTGCTAAGTAGAAAAAAATTTTATGTAGAAGAGAAACAGCTTGGTCCCCATACACTGCATTTTACTAGATGTGCTATTTGATAGCCAGGCTGAAAAGCTCCAGTAGTCCAAAGCTATTTTATAATGTAAGAGAAACATCAGTGCTTTCACACTAAAGAGAAAATCAACCATTGTTATAATGCAGCATTCTGGAAAAAATAAATTTTAGTTTTCAGTTTCAAATGTCAGTGACAAATGGTGCATTTTTTTGTTCTTTTTTAATTTACTTCTTTTCCACACAAATACAAGACTGAGTCAGAGTTTCTAAAATGCACTTATAAGTAGAGAAGTAGTTCAGCAGAGCTCAAGGTATGTTAAATTCCTAGTATGTATGAAGCATTTCAATTTGTTTACAGTTCTTTATCATTGGACCTTTTCTGATGAGTTGTTTGACTTTTGTAGTATAGTATGGTACGCAATATCATAAAAATACAGAACAAAATTACAGGTTTTAAACACTGGACAACAGATCTGCGGATTCCAGCCATTGAATTCTTCCTCTTTTCGATATCTGATGTAATTAAAATATTTAAATTAAAGGTGCATTTTTCGACTGACAAGGGAAACTGCACTGAAAGCCAATTTGGATTCTCTTATCAAATGAAAAAACATAGTCCACCTATTTTAAAAGCCATCCTATTAAAAAATAAAGGTCTGTAACTCCCAGTTAAAGATAATGGTGCTCTGATTTTTTTTTCCTCCATTTTAAGAAAGGGAACATTTGTGATACTAGACCATAACCTAAAACAACAGCAGCAACTTTTTTGTGAGTTAGAATACTGTAATACAATACCACAGCATTGTTTTTGTTTTATTTTTTTTAAGGATTCAGCTTTTAATGCAAGAACTCCAGCAAATATATAAAACTTTGTTGATCAATCTGCTCACTTGCACCAAGACCAAAGAAAAGAACTGAGCACTGTTACAGTCAAACCTCCATAAACAGACTCCATGTGAGAAACAAGAATGATCTTACCAAGCCTTGAAAATGACTGTCTAGTGGTACTGGAATCCATGAGACCATTTTTGCAGTTATACTGTAGTGTCCCAAGGGAGTGTTTGTAAAATCAGGCTTTATTTAGGCATGCAGAGGTATAGTGTGAAGCACCCTGGAAGAGAATTCAGTAAGCAGCAGCCATTATGGGGAAAAAAGAGTGGATGGGAGGGATCTTATTTTGAAGGTCAGAAGTTAAATTTCAGCTCCCCAGGCAGCATAAACCAGAATAGGACCATGATGTCTCACATACAATCGGAAAATTGTCATGTATTTTCTTCAGTTTGTCCAAAATTGCACTGCATGCCAAGCTGCAGCAGTGAAGTGAATGAGGTGAATTTTTGTAGCTCGATTATAGGCTTTTGAAAATAGATCTGTGTAATAGGAGCACTGGCACAGCCTAACAGTTTTGTCAGAGCACCAATGTGTGACACTGTCAAATTTTAAGAGCCTTGGAGGTGGGGTGAAGGATTGTTCTGGGGCAACAGGAGACTGGGTAGCAGGGAAGTTTTCTGCAAATGTATTTATTTGGCCTTTCACACTCTGTTCACCTTTCAACACAAATACATCCCTCCATCTGGCTATATGTTGTTTCCTGAAGAACATTCTTCAGCATTAGTCAAATGGTAAGATTTGACCAATGGTATATTTGAATGTGGATTTTGAATATAAACATGTGGATTTCCTTTTCTGAGTACATAAAGGAAGAATGCAAGTCTCTTTTTGTGTTTAACTGATTGTGGCTGAATTTAGCTGTCATGAAAGGGTAAGTAATAGCAGTGGTGTCAGCCAGACGTGGTAGGAGTGTGTTTTATGCAAACGTTCCTGATCCTTCTGTTCCTCTCTTTGTATCCGATGGGCAAAGACCAATGGCAAAGAATTTTGCTATCCCATGGGTAAATCTGCACTGTGAGAAACATAAATTATTTATTACGAGTGCATGGAGGCGTTGCTGCTTGGAGCGAAGAATAAAGGTCTAAAAATTAGGATGATATACAGCATGCAGCAGAAGTGTTACGCAGACTGCCCACTCTGTCTTTGGCTCATCTGGAAAACCTGAGACCATGATTTGAAATCAAATGCTGCTTCAGGTGTGATTTGTATTAAGTCAGCATTCTTTCAGCTTTTTCCATGCACTTCCAAACTGCTAGTCTAAGAAACTTGCCGGAGTATAAGCACACGGCCTATAACTTTAACTGATGCCCAGGATCTGATATGAGAGATAGATTTGCTCCCTCAGTAAACCTCTATCCAGATTGAGTGCTAGAACTACCAAATCAGTCTTTCTCAATGCAGTGGTCCTGCTAATGAGCTAAGTAATATTTAGCTACCGTGCCCTAAAGGAAAAAGTATAACTGCAGTTTTCAAATATACTGGGCCAGGACAATACAGCAGACTTCACATAGCCTCATGGCTGGTGGGAGCATTGTCAGACTGTGAAGACCAATTGTGTCTTCCCAGTTATGAACTCCTGACTGACCCCAGTTCAGGTGTAGTAAAGAAAGAGAGGCCTATAGCCCTTGGCTGAACTTCAGAGTACGGCTTCCTTTGGCACAAAGGCGCTATTCCTTTAGGAGTCTCCCAACTGCTTTGTGTGATGGTAAGCTCAGCGAGTGAAAGATAAGGGAAAAAATTGACCATAGTCATTAGTCTCACAGCTTTTGGTACCCAAAAGAAGGCAAGACTTCCAAGAGCATGCTGGAGAGAATTGCTTAAGGAGAAGTGGCAGTGAGGCACCAGGGAATAACAGAATCACAGATTGGTTGAGGTTGGAAGGGACCTCTGGAGATCATCCAGTCCAACCCCCGCCTGCTCAAGCAGGGTCGTCTAGAGCGCATTACCCAGGATTGGGTCCAGACAGCTTTGGAATATCACCAGTGAAAGAGACTCGACAGCCTCTCTGGGCAACCTGTGCCAGGGCTCCGGCACCCTCGCAGGAAAGAAGTTTTTCCTCATGTTCAGACAGAACGGCCTGTGTTTCAGTGTGTGCCTGTTTTCTCAATGGTGCCCAATGATAGGACGAGAGGCAAATCTGGCCCCATCCTCTTGACACCCTTCCTTCAGATACTTACACACATTGATCAGAGCCCCTCCCTCAGGAGTCTCTTCTCCAGGCTGAACGCTCCCAGCTCCCTCAGCCTTTCCTCCCAGGAGAGAGGCTCCAGGCCCTTCATCGTTTTAGTAGCCCTCCCCTGGACTCACTCCAGGAGCTCCGTGTCTCTCTCGTACTGGGGAGCCCAGCACTGCACCCAGCACTCCAGCTGCGGCCTCACCAGGGCTGACTAGAGGGGCAGGAGCACCTCCCTCCACCCGCCGGCAACGCTCTTCCTAACGCAACCCAGGATCCCGTTGGCCTTCTTGGCCACAAGGGCACGTTGCAGGCCCATGGTCAACTTGGTGTCCACCAGGACTCCCCTGTCCTCCTCTGCAGAGCTACTTCCCAGCAGGTCAGCCCCCAACCCGTACTGGTGCCTGGGGTTCTTCCTCCCCCCAGCTGCAGGACCCTGCACACACCTTTGTTGCATTCCATGAGGTTCCTCTCTGCCCATCTCTCCAGCCTGTCGAGGTCCCTCTGAAGGGCAGCACAGCCCTCTGGAGTATCAGCCACTCCTCCAGGTTTTGTATCATCGTCAAACAGGCTGCGGGTGCGCTCTGTCCCTTCCTCCAGGTCACTGATGAGTAAGTTGGACAACACTGGACCCAGTATTGACCTCGGGGAGACACCGCTAGCTACAGGCCTCCAACTAGACTCTGTGCCACTGACCACAACCCTCTGAGCTCGGCCATCCAGCCAGTTCTCAATCCACGTCTCCGTCCACTCATCCAGCCAGCACTTCCTGAGCTTGCCTATGAGGATGTTAGGGGTGACAGTGTCGAAAGCCTTGCTGCAGTCCAGGTAGACAACATCCACTGCTCTCCCCTCATCGACCCAGCCCGTCATCCCATCAGAGAAGGCCATCAGATTGGTGAAACGTGATTTCCCTTTGGTGAATCCATGCTGACTACTCCTGATGCTTAGAGATGGCATCTAGGACGAGCTGTTTCCATCACCATCACCTTTCTAGGGACGGAGGTGAGGCTGAGAGGCCTGTTGTTCCCTGGCTCCTCCTTCTTGCCCTTTTTGAAGACTGGCGTGACACTGGCTTTCTTCCAGTCCTCAGGCACCTCTCCTGTTCTCCAGGACCACGTCAAAGAGGATGGAGAGTGGCCCAGCAACGACATCCGCCAGCTCCCTCAGCACTCGTGGGTGCATCCCATCCGGGCCCATGGACTTGTGGGTGTCCAGTTTGCCTAAATGGTCGCTAACCCGATCCTCCTTGACCAAGGGAAAGTCTTCCTTTCTCCAGACTTTCTGCCCGGTCTTCTGGGTCAGGGATTCCTGAGGGCTGGCCTTAGCAGTAAAGACTGAAGCAAAGAAGGCATTCGGTATTGCTCCCTTCTCTGTGTCCTCTGACACCATGGTCCCTGCTATGGTGGCCATATTTTCCTTAGTTTTCCTTTCATTAATGATGCATTTAAAGAATCCCAGCTTGTTGTCCTTGACATCCCTAGCCAATGTTGGTAGGAATGCCGGAGAGCCTTTTTAATTTCCACTTTCTCCACTTGTTTTGTATTTAAACAAAGCCAATCATAGACTGTATTTTGTGTATTTGCCAAGGTCAACATATGGAGGATATTCCTGCAGTAACGGTGTTATCTGAACTTTTTTGAAAATAATTAATGTCTTCATCCTTATGATCTACAGTGGAGGTAAAGAAGTGCTTTTGTCCCCTTTTCATGCATTGGAAAAGGATACAGTAAGTGGGTAAGTAATATTCCCACATGGGAAGGTTGTTGCAAACACCAATTATAGTTTAGTTAAATGTCTCAAGCCTCGAACCATCTTTCCTGTTCTAAAAGGGGTTCCAGATTTTTGAAGGTATCATGAAGGTATTCATGCTTTAGAAGGTATTCATGCTTTAGAAGCAAAACAGGTATCATGAACGCTTTCAGCAATGTGGTGTTGTCTCCCCCTTATCTTTCCCTTAAAACTGTGCAACCTTCTCAGGTACCAGCCTCAACGTGAATGACTTTTTAGTGGTTCAGCAGACCATTTATGCTCTTTTGTGACAATGATTAAATTAATCAACCCACCTTGTAGGTGTCAGCTTCGTTCCTCTTCCAGATCTAGTTTCTGCTCTAAGTATTAGGGCTAGCCATGGCCCATCTCTGTTGAAATAATTCAGGCTTTTTAGGGGATGCCAAATCCATCCCCTTTGGCTTCAAGCCGAGAAGCTGAAAAACGTTGGCAGGTGAGTGCGTCAGGGTGCAAAGATGTCTCAGCAGTGTCAGTCCTCAGACGTGAGTGCAAACAGTATCAGTATCAGCAGCAGGCCGTGGAAGGCTGGTGCTTGAGGGGAGAGAGTGACACAGAGCCAGTTTCTCAGTTGTAGCTAGCTGGTGGGCATTTCTGCCAAATCTCCTTTGGACGAGTTCGTGCTAGTCCTGTCAGCACTTGCTGTGGGAAAAACCTTTCTTCCTTCACTTATTGGGACAGAAAGCTGGCAAGGAGAACCCAGCAGCGCCTCTCTTCCAAGGAGGCTGGAGGCATCCAGGGGAGATGTAAGGGTGCATGGGAAGGAGAACAGCCATCTCCCACCCAAATACTGCATGGGGCGCCGAGCTGTGGGCAGTTTCTCACCAGATCCTGAGGGGATGGTTCCGATAGAAGACAGCATTGCTCCTTGAAGCATGAAAAACTGAGCTTCTCACAATGGGATTACTTGTCAGAAACACTGCTGCAAAAACTCCCTGAATTCTCCACATAACTCTAGCTTTCCAGCAGCTTTTGCCCCAAAGAACTTGATTTGGCCCATCAGTATTGGCTGGAAACTGAGCTTTCTAGTGACTCCACAATCCAACCCTTGTCAGTCACGCTACTTTGATCAGTGCATGGGGTTCTTTGTGATAAACCTCACTGGAATTTGGAAACTGTTCAACAAATTTGACCTCTGCTTTGTCTTTTAAATATCACAGTGTCAAACAGCGTCGCGCATGTCTTATCACTCAAAAACTGGAAGGAGGAGATGGAATTATTATGCAGTCAGCTCTGATTTTCCAAAACAATATCTTTGAGTCAAAGGAAAAGCTTTTTTCTTCTCAGAAAGAAAAAAGACTGCCTTCTTTTTTTCCTGGGGGAAGGGGGCTCTTCTGAAACTTATTCTGATCACTCCTTTGCCTGTAGCAGTCACTCCTAAAGGAGCCTAAAGCATTTTCATGTTTTGTAGGTAGAGCACAACTGCAGCCAGCTCCTGCAAGAAAGATGAGAATCAACCAATTTCTCTGTTCTCACCACCAAAAAAGGGAACAGAAGCATCAGCAAAACCTTGGCCAAGAGCAGCTCTTACCAAAGTTAAGAGCTTGTAACTTCCCTGCAAAATAGATAGAAAAACTCAGTGGCACTATCCGGAAAATCTAGGGGGCAGGCAAAAGAGGAAAACGTATTTAGATGCAGATCAGCCTCTTTTAAGAAATCTGATTCTTGCTAACACAAATACAGTCAGGCCCTTTCTTTCCTAAAAGTGTGTATGCTCTTGCTGTGCCTCCTGCCCCCGGCCCCGGTTTTGATGCTGCTTGGCGTGCTGGGGCAGGGTCTATGATGTCCGAAGCAGAGGAAGATCATGCAGAGACAGTACTGCCTTGTGAGCCCAACACAGCCAGCAGTCAGGCCTGCTGCCGAATTGCTGTGTGGCCTGGGCTCATTGCTTAAAGCTTTCATTTTTCCCAACTGTGAAGGTTGGGCTATAGTATTTATCTACTCTGCAAAACTTTTATTAGAATTGGTACATTTTTGCAGAATTCCTCAGTAACACAGATCACAATAGCTGTGACAGAGCCAGACTTTTCAAACTAAAATGTCTGTGCGTGTTGCGTTATTTACGTGCAATCTCTTAAGCCAGGCCATTCAAAGAGCACAGAAATTTTTGCTCCTTTGTTTCTCACCAATTCCAGCAGCAAGTGCACTGTACCACTCGAAATCCAGCTCAGGTACAATCACCCAATATGCCCAAAACACTTGGGCTTCCACCTCCCTTTTTCAGTGCAAATGTCAGGCTCCTGAAAGGAGCCCAAGTGCCACTGAAAGACAGCACAATGTAGATCTCTAAACCACTCAGGAACTTTGCATTAGTTTATACTCCTCCAGAAATAAAAAGAAGGCACTGATGATTTCCATGGGGAAAACCTCCTTGTTTCCCTGACAGTATTATTTCTGATAGTGAGCTGAGGAAAGTAATTTGAAACAGACCAGGTTCTCACCACCTTCCTCCAAGTATCCCTTCAGGTATCAGCTAGCCCTGATGTACTGCGTAGCCAGCAGTGTCACATCATAGTCTTGAAGATTCATCTTACAATCAACATTTAGAATCAAATAACAAATGAGTCTAATAAGAAGAAGAATATTTTGTTTACCTCACAGTGCTAATGTTCAACTGCACAGCAGATGCTGCAATTGAGAACAACTTAAAAAGAGTGCTTCATATACAGAAGAGTCCTTGTGCAAGAGGTGGTCGACTGCAGGTTAAACTGTGGGAGCCTCTTGCTGAGGAGGCCTAAACTGCATGCTTGAGGCCTGGAACATAGCTAGCTTTTCCCTTGTTCCTTCCCCTACAGTGCATGCCAATCATTTCAGTTTACATCAGACAGCCTTTTATAAAAAAAAAAAATAGCAAGCCAAACCAAACCAGAGTATCCATTGTTTTTTTCTAGCCTGTTGCTCAAACAAAAGCTTTTGCAGTATGCTTTCATTCAGTGAGTCAAAGGTATTGTTCCCTTACTCAGCATTCCTATTTGCGTTTCTCAGAAGACGAATTGGCAGAGAACTGGTGTGGACAAGCACTGAAGATCGCAGTGGAAGCAACTGAGTCTCGGCGGCTCACACACAGGGAAGTGCTGCATTAAGGGTTGGAGTTGTAGGCTTTGAGACTGTGAACATGGTTATTGTTATTTGGTCAAGGCCAGTGGAGCCTGTGTGAAGGTGCCACCCCAAAGGGGACTGCAGTCAGAAATGATCAAGTGGAGCAAAGCAGGGCTGGCACATACAGCAATGGCAAGTGTCCCTTATAACACTAATGTATGCAAAGTTAGGCAATTAGCGTGTATTAGGTTTCTGTACTGTAAAGAAACATAAACAAGTATATGTGTGTAGCCTTGAAACACCAACTGCAGCCCTCTGGAATGCCACAGGATTTTTAGACACTAAAAACAGAAGGGTTTGGCTTGTATTAAGTTTGAAAGAAGTTTGGACACCAGACCTGAGAAACCAGAAACGAGGTGAGATGCTTGGTAGAGGTATAAGGAGCAGAACCCTGTACAAGATGACATGAGGAAAGCTATTCCCATTGCAGGTATTAAGCAGTAAGATGTACATAACATAGAGCTCACAGGGAAAACAGCATCAGCCTCTCTGGCTCTTTTTTCTTCCTGACCTCACTGTTGCAGACACACTGAGTGAAAAGCCT
The DNA here is from genome assembly GCF_040807025.1 of Struthio camelus. NCBI lineage: Eukaryota > Metazoa > Chordata > Aves > Struthioniformes > Struthionidae > Struthio > Struthio camelus. Next base: position 82,296,920 of record NC_090944.1, on the reverse strand, counting down.
ATGCCTGATAAAGGACAGGTGCTCCCAGCAACAGGCAAAGGATTCTTCTGCCTGGATCCAGTAGACACGGGGCCATGTTAAACCGGTTAGTAACCTTGGAAGTCACTAGCTATGAGGTGCTGGAGGCAATGTGAGGTCAGTCAAGTAGGGACAGGATCATTTCTTCCTTTTGGTTCCTTTCATCAAAGGCCACTGTTGGTGCAAATAAATAATACCTCATATTTATTAAAGGAAGCAAGGCTGCTTATGATATTGTTTCAAGCTTTCTTCTTGAAATCTGCCAATATCAGCTTTGTTTAAAGGGGTTTTTTTTCACTTCTTGATCTTATCTTTGTGCCCTCTACATCTCCAAAGAGTGCTAAAATCTAGGGAGCCTCCAGACTGACTCATTTTTCTCAGAGGAAGGATTTTGCCCGCTCCTGATGCATTCGCTGGTTCCCATACCTCATGGATCTCAGCATTTGAATGAAGAGCTTGTGCTCTGCAAAAATGCATTCCAGGCTTTCAAAGAATGTATCTGTTTATACTACCTCCTTACGGTCCGACATCCTGTTTTGGGAAAAATATTCTCAATAATGAGAAAGGGGGGAAAGGGAACAAATGATTTTTCACTGAAGAGGTGAATGTCTTCCTTTTCTCCTTAACTTCTTTTCTATTTCAGGGATAGGCTCTTTATTCAGAATAACTGCCTGGAGAAAACATTTGGTAACCCCAGCACACAAAGGAGCACTTTGAAGTTTTGGGGGTCTCCAGTCCAGCCTCTTTGTCCCCCTCTCCACACAAGGACATGCAGTGCCCTCTGCTTCCTCATCCTCTACCCTAAAGAGCTCCTGCCCACTCAGAAGAGCTGTGCTGGAAAAGATACTGCACTTTAAAACGGCTTTTTCTCTAGGAAAATATTGTGTGCATAGTTTTGCTTATTACTTAGGGCTGTAGTCATGGCAAAAAAAAGGCCGCTTGCTGGCCACAGGGACAGGTACAGCACAACCAACATTGTGGAGTTAAGACTCATGCTGGTTTTGTGGTGAACTGTGTCCTGATGAGTATGTTGGCCAAAATCCACGAGGTTTCTGTCCTGGGTGTGCACTAGAGGGAGCCGCAGCCGCAACAATAATCTTGGCTGGGCAGTGGGTGTCTGCTGAAGGCCTTGCCTTGCTGCAGCTGGGCTTTGCACTGTGTCACCACAGGCACATAGGGGACCACGGACAATGTGGTCCCCTGAGCACACTGGGAAAACAGTACTGGCACATTGGTATGGAAGTGTAAGGAAAATTAAATTCCCCGTTTGTCCTTCCCCCTTGTGCACCCATCCAGGCATGTGGGGCAACCCAGGGAGCTGACACAGTGCAAATTAATCTGTGGAGCCTGCTGCCTGTGGAACGTCAGCAGTTAACAAAGTCAAGTAACACAGAGATCGATTTCCGGTCACAAAAAACCCTTGAAGCTTCCTATTGGTGCTGACTCCAGGTTAGTTTTGGAGACCAGCTCGAGTAGCATATTAGTTGGTTGTTGCTTGATGCCTGCAGCACCCTCGGCTTTCTTTGCTCGCTCCCTTTTGCATCTGCCAGGCCATTTGTTCCAAGTAACAGCAAGGCCGCTGCTAGCCCTGGGCAGCCAGAGTGGGAGAGGGACAAATTGTCTTTCTGGCCGAAGGGCAGCGCTGTGCCAGAGCCCAGATAGAGCCAGGGATGTGAAATAATGCTGAAAGACAGAGAGCATTCAGGCACTGGGAAAGGCAAGAGACTGCAGCTATGAGATGATGTGAAATGTTGCAGGCTGTTAGGAAAGGAAAAACAGGGAGCAGCTACAAACTGGGGATCGTAGTAAGGACAGGCTCACTAGAAGACAGAGGAAGCATCTTGTTCTGCATTGAAATGATAATACGCAGCTTCCTTTCAAGAGCCAACCAAAGAAATCAAGTATGTGAAAAGTTCCTTCCACACTGGCTCTATAACAATCTTTGATGAACAAATGTAAAACCTGCAAAACTGTATGTAAGCTGACTTTTGGCAATGGGAAGAACAAATGAAACTTCTTTCTTCTGGAGATATCAAAGCCCAGGAAAGATTAATGGCCTAAACCCTATTACTCTTGAGTAATCATTCACTATTATAATCCTAGTTTTGCAGGGTCCATTTAGAAGCATATGACTTACCTCACACATCAAGAACGGGAATCTAGGGCTCTTCCTAGCACTTCCCTTTAAACAGGAGCCTTCCTCCCTAGCCTTTGCCACTTTCTGTCACCTCTTCTCCAGCAGCACTGCACGGTGTTTTGGCAATTATCATTCAGTGAACTCACCCATGGTCCCTTGTTAGCTATTTTGGTCAGCACGGAACAGGGACCCTGGGACATGGGCACAGGGAGATTAGGTGGTTTAAATCTTATGCCTTGGGCCCCTCTCCAAGGAAAAGCTGTTGCTAACTTACAGCTGTCTCGTGCTCTCTGCGGAATGAGAGGGAAATCCATTCAGTCTGGTGAAAATAAACCCACCATCATAGCTGGCATTCTCGTTGGTAGTCTCAGTGCAGAGGCCAAGGATTTGAGGGCTATGACACATGAGGCATCTCACTCCTAAAGAGCTCGATCTGGGTTGAAACGTGTCATCAGAAAAGCATGAGGAGCCTTGTGCTTCTGCTGTCAATACACTACTTGCCCTCTTCACACAGACAAGCTTTCCTTTTCTGTCCTGCCAGTCTGGCACCCGACATGGGGACCATTTACTGTACACTCACTTTAAAGGAGAAGGACACCCAATTTCCTCTTATTAAGCTCAAGGACTCAACCATCATTCCTGCAGTTACTGTTTTTTCCATCACCACTTACCCTTCACGCCTCTTGAACAAAAAGTTGTGGCCTGTCCTGCCTGCTACCTGGAAGGTACCCCATGATCTCCTTTGCCTATTTATCCTTCCTTGGCTCTTTCCAGACATAAAGCTGAGTGCCAAGATAGTGTCTGGATACAGTGACACTTAGCTGGGCAGCCTGTCACATGGATGAGCTGAGGGAGCGGTGAGAAATGGGCATTTTTGTTCTGCTAATGTTCTGCTAATGTTCTGAGGTCAGGTGAGGTGGCACTGGGAGACTCTGCAGGCACCACTACACTGCAGGGAGAGCATGAGACCCTGAGCAGCAGCTGTGGTTTTTGCTCACCAAATGATGGCTGAGAATTGACTTGAGAAACTCTTCCTGAGTTTGCCAGCTGCCACCATCAGCTGTTTGAGCATCATCTAGCAGTTAGATTTCCATGAAGAAAAGCTTTACGTGCTTCTATTTTGTGAAGCGCTGTTGAATGGAGGGGCCACAGAAATAGTGCACAAGTGTTTTATTTTTCATTCTTCACATCACACAAAATGAAGTTACTATGAGATAATCCAAAGAGGGATGTTAAGTAGAGGAATTAAATCTTGTCAAAGAATTATTCATCTCATCATTGGCTGTCGGTGGGTGCAGCACTAAGAACAAAGCAGTTGGCAGTAATTCTTCAAGGAGCATTGCAGAGATGTAGCCGTGTATATGCTCTGCCCTTGTTCAGCTTCCCTTTCTGTTTAGGACCAAGAGTATGTCTGTGGTTGTGCAAGTGGCCATCACAGACAAGAAGTGTTGACTATAATAAGGGTATTTATCATATGATATGAGAAAGCTGAAGCCTTCACCATAGAGGCCTGGAGTTTTTTCTTTTCTGTTTTATCAACAAGTGAGAGAGCTTATATAGGATCCTCATGAAGGGTGAAATCTCTTTTGAAGCTGGTTTCATAATCTTCCCTCCTGAATTCATTGCACTATGGTAAACAGCATGAGGTAAGTAGGCCAGACCAACTCGATGAGACAAGAAAGTACAGAGAGTGAGGAGGACAGAAGTGATAGTTGGATACACCATCAGCTGTAGCAGAAAGAAAAAACCTTCTTGAGCAATTGTCATCCATCAAAACTGACTTGTCAGTTTACAGTGACACTGTAACCAGGTCACATTTTGCAAACTTTTCCTCACAGAGTCTAATTCAACTGTTTCTGGCTCTGGGGAAAATTCAAGAGGTGAATCACCGTGGATATGACCTGTGGTCTTTTAAAGTGAAAGAATGATCAGGGGGAAAAAAGGAGGGTGGGGAGAGAGTAAAGAGACTCTGTCTTAAGTCTTCAAGCTTTCCCAGGCAGTTCTGGGTGGCCTAGTTTGATCTCCTCTCCCTGCCCTCACTGACACAAATATTTTCTTGATACAACTTCCACACATTCAGTGTGAGTCCTCCCAAGAGATGAACGTGGTATTTTCTCACTCATCAATTTAAGAAAAAAAAAAAAGGTTGGGAAACTGTAACCAAGCGGCGCTCCAGCGAGGCCACGCGGACAGCTCTTCAGATTCTGCAGCACCCGGCTTCTGCACACCTTCTTTTGAAGGATATGGAAATGGTTGTAAATGGTACATTGCCAAGAGAAGGGGAGGCCTGCAGCTGTGTTGAGTCCATGGGTGAGGAAGTTAAAAGAATAAAAGAATTAGAGGCAGTGCTTTCACATAGCTGATTAGTGCAATGGAATGTCAGATTCGGCAAAGAAAGTTTGCTTATCAAGCTGCAGATTTATTAAATGTGTTCCAGACTTACGCTGCTTCATTCAAGTTTAACAGAGCTGTAACACTTAATGTGCCCTTTAGCAATTTAATACTCTCTTGTACAAATCATTGGAAAATTTAAAATAGAAAAATATGTCCAGGCTTAACTGTAAGAAGAAGGGGAACTCTGTACAAAAACAGAATAAAAGAATGTATGGATAAAGCTGAATATTATAGCATATCTTACCACATGCATTATTCTGCTGTTATTAATACATGCACTCTTATCTGCAGACTAAGGAGGAACTAACAGTGATAAGTTACAGAATAACAATTTTCAGCATCAGAGCGAGAGACTGGCTTCATATCATGCCCACAAATTACTCCTCAAGAACCACGTTTTATACATTTTTCGTCTTCAGAGAGTACAAGTGTGGTTTTCTTCTTTAAGGAAGTGAGAATCAGTTGTTGGTCCTGCTTGTAACATATTTGCGCATAAGTATTTTCAATCTTGTACGCTGCGTAAGAAAGTTCTTTTTAGGGTCTGTCCTTGTTTAGACAAGAGAACATTATTTAACATCATGCATGCACATGGGAAAGAAGGACGACTTTATTTTGTAGTAGTCACTTAGACTGTTTGACTTTTTTTTTTTATGGGATAAATGCTCTTTGAAGCATCCTTCCCAACTAATTAACTTCACTATAAAAACATATTCCTGAATCTGTAAGTGCCTTGCAGGGCGTTGGACCAAAAGATGCAACAGTGTCTGCTGCATCCTACAATGAGATGTTCCCAGGACAGAAATGGAGTGCAGAAAAGGAACTATGCCACTAGCTGTCAAATGCAATGACAAATACCATAAATGCTTATAGTGACAAAAGTACATGCATATTAATTGAGATGCAAATAATACCAAACTACTGTATAGCGGTCACTTCTAATGACACTGACTAATTCTGTCAATCAAGATGTTGCTACTGAGCCACATTGACTGCTAGTAGCCAGCGTGAATCAATGATATGCATAGATCGGAGGGCCTTACAGAAGCTGGGAAGAACCATCGCTCCCATGGGACAAATTTATTGTGAAAATAAAAGACAGAGAGGTCAAGGATTTGCCAAAATTCATGAACTGAGTTAAGCAACAGCTGGGACTGGAATCCCCCTTCTCCTGCCCTAGTTACACACTGCCAGGCCCTGAGCCGTTTTAGTAATTATCATTGCCTTCCACTGGCAACCTCAGACTAACTCTTTCCATACTATTTAAGGGCTGCAGGACTGGAAGGGACCTCCTGAATCACTGATCCCAAACCCTTCTAATTGGAGGCAACCACATCATATGATCCCAGTCAGAAATGCCTCAAAGTGAGCAGGGTGGTAGGATGTGTGTGTGATGATTTCATCCTTCCAAATTCCAGAGGCAACACCCAAGAGTTTGTGGTAGCGATTGTCTCTTGCTCAGACATTACAGGCAAGACTACAGTTGCCTGTTAACAAAAGGAAATTGTGCTGAAAGGTGTTTTGTTTGCATTAAATATTCCTGATACGGCTATGGAAACACAAGTGAGATGGGATGGAGATAGAGCAGCCACTCATCTCTACTGCCATACTAAGCAGCAGTGGCATGAAGTACTAGAAAGTAACTCCTCAGCATCTGAGAGACTAAGAGAGTTGGCTAGATCTCAGAGAGCCCTATTAAAGCAGAGGCTGGTACAGTCAGAAAGATCTGGTGTACGGCAATGAGACCTAATCTAGGCGTAAATGTGTTAGCGCAGTTTGCCTTTGAATGACAAATATTTTATGGCCCCTGGAATACACAGAAGTTACTTTCCTGAGCAGGGGGGAGAGGGCTTTAATTCAGTCCTTTCAGAAACTATAAGCTAGGGAGCAGCGTGGAAGCAGCGAGATGTGCCGGAGGTAGGGATGGGTGACAGCAAGAGAGAGAGGGGGAGAGAGAGAGAGGTGAGAGCAGCATCACTTGGAGTTTTGTGGAATGGAGAAGCAGCTAAAAAAAGAAGAGCTAGGGTATCCTATCATACCAGCCTTTCTATTAAGCACAGAGACTGAGCCCACTGAGGGGTGGGATCTGAGCCACCTGGACGCAGCTGAAAGAGCCCTTGCACTTAGCCAATATATGAGGGAGTGTGATTATGGGCCAAAAATGCAGGGGAAAAGAGATAGAAAGGACTTTGGAAAGAAGGGAATGGAAGCTTTCAGCTGCTCCTAGCTAGAAAACAAAGATCTCTAGCAAGTGCCAGAGTCACCTGGGCATGGCGAGGCCCAAGAGCACATTCCATTATGGCGTGGTAGAAACAATCAGCACACACGTAACAGAGGAGTATAGGCCTTTCCACAGAACCAACCCTCTTGTGCTTGAGCCTCCAAAGAAGTTGTCAAAATAGAATGGCAAACAGCTATGCTTGAATGTAAGAACAAAGGCCCATTAAATATCAAATGGTGCTTTAACTTGCTCCAAAATTCAGGGAGAAAACTAAGGTTTGTATCACCGCTGAATTGTGACAAGCTACCATAAAAGCCACTGAGGAGGAGCTGACAATGGTTTCCATAGCTGATATCCAAGAGCCACATAGAATTACCTATGGAAACAAAGTGAGGATAACAAACAAAAGAGATTCTATTGTCAGAAGCAGGAAATGGGAATCAAATCTCAGATGTACTGAGATAGATAATCTGAATAGCTCAGATTTTTTTTAGTTTCATTTTCAACAAAAGTCTAATAAAAGAACTTCGCAGGAAGAAGGGGCAGATTACTTGCATGCATTGTGTGGATCTCATTCATGTAGCATTAATAAGTTCCTAGTACCACTATAATTTAAGTACATCATATTTCACTTGCATTTAAAGGTTTAAATGAGAATAAGCCTTGGCACTTTATTGCCTAACAAAACTGAAGGAAGTAATACAAGAAAGATTATCTCTCACAATTACATCTGCTTTAGTGCTAAACTCTCACTCAGTTTTGCAAAATGATTAAGTGGCAAAAAATTCTTCTACCTAGAGTTTAGACAGAGAAAAGGAATGAGCTGTTAGGAAAGCAGGAGAGCAGATAAAATGTGGAGCAGAAAAGCGACCAAAAGTTCTGGTGTGACCTGAGGTGGCAGCTCAGACGTGGTCTGACATCTGCCCTGCAGGTAAATACACTATGTTGGTGTTGTTGCGTTCCTTAGACAGGATTTTGCACGAGCATCTATGAGCCCAGCTTGTGTTTGGATCACAGCTGAAGCTCATTTGTTTTGCTGTGCCTCTAGGAAAAAGAGGTGTCCAAATCTTGCCAGTCCTGAAGTAAGTTTTAAATATGAAGAATTAGGTCCCTAGAGTACAACTAGCAGTATAGCATGATGGTTAGCGCCGCATGTCCTCCTTGCACAGTGGACCTCAGTTGCTGAAAATGATGACTGAAGTTTTGAGGTCCTTGTATCACTTTCAGTAGATAATACCTGGTTAATTTTCTCCCAGATTTGGGATTGTGAGGAAAAGAAATGTTGCAAGCTGCAGAAAATGAGTGAGTTCAGCTACTTAGGGAAACATAGAATAGCTGTAGGCTAGGAGTAGAGATATGGGGTTTCGTTTGGGAAGAAGATGTGGTGTTTGTTCACCTTTACAGGAAAATAGTGTGGACATAATGTCTTGAGTGGCTGGTCATTCACAGTGAGGAGGGAATAATCAATCAATCCAAAGAAATTCTGCACATTCCCAAGCAGTTAAAGTTGGCATTCATTGTGAAGAGCTGGAGTGGCCAGGGACTTGGTCATGGTCCATGCTTCAGAGTGTGCCCACTGCTATCCAAGCTGTTCTGAGATGCTTCTCTCTTTTCATAAGGCATTAGCATATCTGTGGAAGTTAAGGTGGGAGAGAACCTTTCAAGCTGCCAACAAATTCACAATCATTCATTCATTCAGGCTTCATTCATTTCTGCTGGAGATTCATCTAGTTCTTTCTACCTGTGGTTTTGTGAAATTTCTTGGCAAAGCTCAGCCTTGAGGAAGGATATTAGCACATAGAGATTGTGTTGCATCAGCATTGTGTGAAGAGATATTAAAAATAGACATAAATAGGAATGGCAGGTGTTGGTAGCATCAATCTTCAAGTCAATCACATTTGATTTCCATAAAATCCTTTCTTTATGAAAATCAGTGCTAAGAAAATATGATGACTTCTGTACCTACTCTGGAAACAAAGAGCTCCTCTGTGCAAGACCCAAAGGGAAGAGACCTCCTCAGCTGCAACTGAAGCAGCACGCTTACAGCTCCCATTACTCTCTCTTCCTGCACCCTCAGCCCACTACTATCCCTAGCACCGAAGCAGTAGTAGAGTAGCATTGCCTCTCACCTGAGCTCTTCTCTACCTGCCGCTGTTTCTATAGAGCACTTCTAGAACCAAAAGGGTAAAATTCTGGCCTCACTGAAGTGATTACATAACTCCTCCTTCAGAAAAGGTAGGATCTTTGCCTAGTTAGAGGGAAGGTACGAAGTCCTTACTCGCACAAAGCTGCACACTCAGGCCCTCCAGGAGTCAGGAGCTTCCCTTGATTGCACTTTCTCCCTGACCTGATGACAAAAGATGTGATGGGGGCACAGGCACCCCAGCCACCAGCACAGGGTTGGATGTGGGCTGTAAGGAGAAATTAAAGAGAAAAATTTTCCTATCAGAAGTAATTTGGTATGTGCTTAGATGGGGTAATGGTGGCTGTCAGTGGAGTAACAAAACTGCATAATACCTGTGGCAGGTCAGATCTAACACTTAAGAAAGTGCTGTGGTGAAGGGCCAGTTTTTCCCCGTAGTTTATGTAACTATGCAGACAAATGGGAGGTACCTCTGCAGGTACCTTGTCAGGGCTCATTGCAGGTTGACAGACTTAAATGCACCTCTCAGGTTTCAGGTTCACAAGCACATCCGTCCAGCAAGAGCTGCGGGTTTGGAGCGCTGCTTTTGTCCTAGAGGTTCTCCCTCCTCCCTGTGTGTCTCCACGGTTAGTGGTGGGAGGAGACGAGCTTTCAGCAGGCTGCAGGTGCTTCAGAGCTGCCAAAAGCACGCTTGGACACTGCTCCTCAGCTGTCTGCCTATGTGCAGTTACCTCCAGGAGGTAATATGTTTTCTCATCATCCCAACCTACGGCCAGCAGACTGTGGGGGAGCACTCCCACCAGGACCCAGAGCAGACAGGTTTCTGCCAGCAAGAAAGGCTTTAGCCTGAGGGAGCTGTAGAGTTTCATTTCCTTTCTTCTTTCTCTGACTTTATCGGTTTATTTCCTTTGCTCCCTTCTACATGTGCAGCTTGTAAACAAGGGGAAGGAGACAGAAGGGTCTCAAAATAGTCTGGCTGCCTGGGAAACTCAGGCTAGGTGGTAAGGCCAGCCAAAGTAAAAGTGAATATGGCAGTCTAGCCTCCAAAGTATTAGAAAGGGAACACTTTCTAAGTCTTTTACAGGGAATTATTCGCTACAGTAAGGAAAATATTGGGATTACATCTCCAAAAAAGCACTGTTAGTCCAAACATATCCTCAGTGTCACAATGCAGATGTGGAAAAAAGCTCCTCCATCCAAATCAGAGAATTGCTAAGCCAACCCACTCTGAGAAACCTGTTAGAGATGTCAGAAGGTGACTGTCAGTCCTAATGAATGGTTTCATTTATTACAGTATTTAAAATGTGAGATATTGGGATAACGACTGAAGGATTGCTCAAGAGCACAGATCTCCTCGCTCCACTCTTTCTGCTCTTTCATTGGTAAGATAGATGATAAGCATCTTCTGGAATAGGGCTTTTGTGCACATTGCCAAAATTCAATTGGTGCATTTGTTCTTCTAAGGCAATCAAAGCTGTTGAATGATGAAAACCAAAGTGCCGGTGTCAGCTGGGCAAAGCCAGGTAATGTTCTGTAGCCCAGGATAAAATTCCCATACCTGCATTCCTTCTAGGTGTAGTTCAGTTAAGCGTTTCAAATATGCATTGAGCAAATAACTTGGGGTTTGGAGGTCAGCACTGCTTATAACATAAGTGCTCTGAGGCTAGTTTGCAGAACAAGCTCTTTGACTGGAGAAAATGTGATATAAACCAGCACTTTCTCCTGGGGCATGAAAGACAGAGGATAACTCAAGACCTTGAACAGTCTACCTTCTGTTACAATATATGTGTTTCTGTTAGGTTATTCTGTAGACAGGTCTCAGCAGCATGCCTACCAGATGAACTCTCAAGCACAGAACAGCAAGAATTTACAGCAGCATAGAAGTCTTCAGCTATCGCACTGCGCAAGTCACATCTACAACAATCACTACATTACTACAGCACAGAAATAGTGAAGGACTGGATAACTAATGTTGTACAGGAGATTAGCCACAGTAAGTCTTTTGGGGAGTTTTTAACATTCTGAGATTTAGCATAATGAAATAATGTTTTTTTCAGTCTAATGTTTTATGTGAATGCTAATGCTGGCTTTCTAGCAGCGTGTGCATACATGCATGTGTGTGTGTCCACGTTTCAAGGTTGCTTTGAGTTAGACTGCGTACCCGGTCTGGATATGAGATGCTGTACCTATTGCTTTGCATCCAGGAAAATGAATCCTTTACATTCAGGTGCTATATGCTAAGTACATTTCCATGCTAGCACAGCAAAAATGTTCTAGCTGACACTGACACAGTCACCAGTAAATGCAAATGCAAAGGTGATAGCGGGTCTGTTGGCATTGGTTTTCACCCCAGCCTTGTGAATGGAGTGCAGACAGATCTGACAAGTTGGACTGTGACACGCGTTGTTTAAAGTCATTCACATCTGCTTGTAACAAAATGCTGCTTGAGATAGGTGGCAGGAAATTTGGAGAGAAGCAAAAAATTGCATTTTCAGGGTCTGCTGTTGTAACTCAGAGGTGACAGTAGTTGTAATAGGAGGTGAAAGCATCCTTTCTTTGGAAAGAGTTGATTTCTGGGAGTCTTTTGAGGGGATATTCAAATCCACCACAAACCATCCAGATGGGCATGTGTGTTACTAGAACTCCCTCAAGGAAGATGGGAGGAAGGCTGAGGGGGAGGAAGATGGCTGATATCAACCTTCTCTTGCCCTGCCCCAGTATATTTTTTTCTATTGAACAGGAAAGCATCCATCTTCTACTGCCAGAACAGTATAGCCAGTGAGACTGGATAACTACTGACCAACATTTATAACCAACAGAGGAAATACAATCCTGAGACAGGAGCTAATGCTGCCAGGACACCTGCCCATTTGTGACCACCATTTTCACTAAACAGCAATTTGTTTCTAGGTGGATCAGAGCATCTTCTCAGGGGAAGAGGGGCCTTTCCATAGGTCCCTGAACTGGCATAAACCGGCCAGAAGTAGACACAGTGAACTACTATGGGCATCAGCAGATTAAAGTAACATTAAATCCTTTATTCCCCGCAAAGATTGGTTGATGAACACTTGTCTCAGTTTAAAAGCAAAAGTCAGTCATTTCAGGTGAGCTGTACAGTAAACAGTGACCGCTAGTATGAGTTTCAGACGGCTACAGACTGCTCAGACCCTGTGATTTTGGTGGTGCCATCAGAGGTTACCACCTGTCCTGCCTGCAGGAGCCAGGGGGATGTCCTATATTGTTTGACATGCACTGAGGGGTCCCTATGCTGAACACCTTCTTTTGCTGAGTGCACCCCCCCCCACCCTTGCCTGTGAGACTGTTTTGACACAAAGTCAAACTTTTTTGGTCTTATCTGCAGTCATCAGTCTTCTCTGGCCAGGCCAGGGGATCTGCTATTCCTTAACATAAAAGGGCTTGCATAAATCTGATTGGCACCTCAGGCCCAGCTCACTACTTGCTGACTTCCCACCAACTCAGGAGCTTTCTTCTTTTTTCAGGGTGCCATAAGAAAGCCCTAGCAGCTGGATGAAATGGGTACCTTTGGATGGAGAACAAATAACAACTTTTAGCCTGTGAACTTGACAACCCAAGCTGATGCGAAATACTATCAAAGCCCCAATAGTCAGATTAATGTAGTTCAGGGTTAGCAGGATGAAACCCTTCCGATCCCTCTGTGTGTTTCCACTCCAAGTTTCCTTGTGTGGCACATCAGCAAGGGGAGGGCCATGTTATTAGCTGACCAAGCAGACTGCAAGGAGTAAAGAATTTGACCTGCAGTATAAAGAAGCTGATTCTAGTAAGCTCTCTGTTCTGCAAATTAGTTTTGAATCTGCAAAAGGCTTGATCAGTGACACAGAAGTGACATGGAAATGTGAAGCATGATTCAAAAGCAGAGGGGAATACACACAGCAAGTACCTCTCCCTACAAACCTTGCCTGGCTCTTTGCCTTATCCTGTCACTACCAGAGTTACTCAGTGCTGACTCACTCTTCTTTCTAATGATTAAACCCTGACTGTGCTTGGGGGAGGAGAGAGTGGTTCAAATCATAAAGAAAGACGTGAGGCTAAAGGTCAAGCGTGCCAAATCAATGTTTCAGTCTCCAGTTCCTGTTTCCACCCTTTTCCAGGAGAAACTGATCTCTACACTCAGCTGGACTCTGTGTCCGCTGGATATTTCCAAAAATTTGCCTCAGTTTGTCTAACTCAGTTCTCATTTCTCAGTGTACAGCACCAGAAAGTGTTAACTCAACTGTGGCTGCACCTCATTTACAGTCTTTATCTTTATGTTCCCACCCCCAGGGAGACAGAGCGGTCCCATTAGTCTTATTTTGTTGAAGGGCTTTGGAGTCAAGCTGGGGTGCCGGGTTCATATAGGAGGTCTGCGGGATGGACCCCGGGTAGAAATTAAGGTCCCACACAGCATTCTCCAATTTGCCAGAGTCTACCAGGATCATCGTGAGGGAGGCAGCAAAGTTATGATGGGCAAACATGCAACCAGATGAAAGATTTTTGTTTTCTTCATTGTGGGTCAGCCCAAAACAGATCACCGGAAGCAGGAGGGGAAAAAAAACAGATGCAGAAATTTAAGTATTTGCAATTTTGTGTTGAAGTAAGTTTGTAGCTTCATGCTTTATTTTCAAGAGTTGGCATTACATGCACTGAGGTGAGTGCAAAGTATCTCTAGGTCTGAATCTGCCCTGTGGAGTTAGTGGATTTGGAGCTGGCCAGCCTGCTATTCGGAGAGGCAGGGAAGTGGCCATGTCTGAACTTCCTGCCTGATCTTGCCAACTCTTCAACGACCTTTCTCTAGAAGTGAAAGGCTGGAGTCCAATCTGAGTACAGCTTGTACTTTAGAAATAAAAAAAGTCGAGGCAGGTTCTGATTTTGGCAGCTTAAGCCCATCTCTTTCAGGGATGCAGGAGCCTCAGGCCTCACACTGGTGAGACTGAGCCTGGAATGTGGTTGCGCCTTCTCACTGGAACCAAATTTGGGCCATATCAATAAATATCTAAGGAGATGCGTATGTATGTATGTCTTTAACTACTGGAGCGCTACGGCCTAGAACGCTAATGTATTGAAGCGCCCCTTCTCCCTTAATCATTTAAAGCGCTGTACACGCTGCTTGGATACGGACCTCCTAACAGTGTTTGCTAGATCAGATGTCAAACTGGAATGTTAAACTTTGAAAGAGGGGCAGCGGTATGACTTGGTAATTGCCCTTCTCTCTGAGTAACAGACACCCCTCAGGACAGGACAATGATTTATTAACATTACCTCTCCTGCCTTCCCTCTTCTCTACACTTCTTCTCCAGAAATTGAATCAGTATTTTTTATTGCGGCATTTTATGGTAGCGCAATCACCCTAGAAGACTGACAAATTTATCCCCCTAGAAAACTCATACTACTTCTCATAGGTGTCGGTAGAATGCAAAATATTTTTCTACCATTGCATGAACATTTTTCTTATTCTCAAAGCCAAAATGTCTTGTATTGCTGCTAAGGCTTCTATTCCTGATGTTTTCATCAATTTGCTGAAGGCTAGAAGCTGCAAAAGCCAGTAAATCCAGGTGTGACAGAGCCGAGTTTTGGTTCAGAGCCCCTCTCTCTTGCTACCCAAACAGCAGCAGCTGCTACCGCAAAGGGCTGCTGCCCACCCCGCAGATATTGATGCTTGAGTTTCACTTCCGGCTAGTTTAGAAAATTCATCGTATTTCACCTGCTCACTCTCCTACCTCAGTGGCTTTACCTTTGTTGAGTTGTTAAAGTAGTAACCACCACCCAGAAAAAACTCCTGGAAATGCCAGTACCTTGAAACCTTTTCTGAAAATACATTTGCAAATCTCTCTCAGTTTCACTTACCTTTCAAAACTTCACTTCAGATCGCAATGTGGCTATCTCAGAATCTGTCTGTTAAAGTGATACAAATTGTGAGTTTGGTGAGGGCTGTTCACATTTAAAAGCTCATCACTGGTTAGGGTTTGAATTATCCCAGACTCCAAGAAGGGCTCTTGAATGTCTGCAACTGCACTGACAGGAGGTGGCCACATTACTTTTCCTGCAGCTAAGTAAATGTTTTTAAATTAATGAAGAAAAACATCTCACTCCATGCAATCATTTAAAGTCAACTTCTAATGTCCAAAGTAACTTTTCCCTCCATCGCTACAAGGACTCTATTTGCCCACCAGCACAGTGTTTAACTGGCCCGGAAAAACCTGATTAGCATCTCAGAGGAAATAACTGGTATCAGTCCTTGGTCATCTGCGGTTTATCTCTCTGCTGAGCAGAATGAGGTGTTTCTTCCTCCCCAAATGGCACACCCTTTCCTTGCTCACGTTGCAGTGCCTTCACCATCTCTCGCCTCTGCCATCAGAGGCAGCACTGCAGCATGCCCTACCTGCTGAATCTGCACCGCTCCAGCTATGCACCTCTAATTAATGCTCCAAACCAGCATCTCTTCAAAGCTATTATCTCACAATCTGGAAGTAATAGCCCAGCAGGGCTTCTTGGACGTGCCTGCAAGGCTTCTAAGAATCATGGCAATTCCTACTCTTCATAACAGGGCAAATTTAGTCCCTTCTGCTGCACTACAGGGACTTAAAAGACCCCACCCACACAACAGCCACTCCTGTCAAGAGACATCAAAAAAACTCCCAAACTGAAATGGAAGTAGTTGACATTTTCCAAGGCCAAATGTAAATGATCATTTTTTGTAGAGAGCCAATTGAGCTGCGAGAAGCAGCTATCCAAAGACAGTTTTCAGAATTAGCTGGCTCCTGATGAAGGAGGTCAAATCTAATCATCTTTTTAGACTTCAAAACCTATGAATTTATGGTGAAACACAGGAAAGCATTAGAGGAACTGTTCTTTTACTGCAGACAAGATAGGAAAATGAAGATACAATCAATCACAGTCAATTTTACTGCTGGTATGTGCCAGTTATATCTGCCTTCCCCTTAAACTTTTCCCTTGTTGCTCCCCTGATAGACATCATGATGGCATTATTCTTGAAAAGAGATATTTTAGGTTTCTGTCAAAGTGATGACAGAGCTGTGGGAAGAAAATTGTCAGAACCAACCTCTGCTTTCAATAGCTATATCTTTAACAACTTAATGAAAATGTGATAGAAATGCCCCAAAAAGATTTTGAGAAAACTGTTACCAATAAAATCCCTGCTCATGTTCTGCAAAGCAGTGATTCTTTCTGCAATCCATACATAATATTTTTACACGTACTTTGCTAATCAGATTCAGTGTTTTGATCTTTTAAGAAGAAACAAACATATTTTTCAGAGACTTCTTTACAGTGCAAGTGTCTTTCCCTCCCTGTGGATAGTAGCTTGCAGGTTGACCATGCTCCTATAGGAATGGCTGGATTTGGCCTGTAAGCCAGGGGTTTGGCATGTGCTCTGGGATTTAGACACACATCAGCATTGGAGAATGCTGATGCAGTGTCTATGGCACAGTTTCTCCACTTGCAATAAGTTCAACAGAGCTTGGGCCTCGTCCACGTGCCCAGTATGTGGCTGCCTATATAAGCACACCTGGAGCCGCTGACTCACCCACAGAAGGTGGAAGTAAACAAATCTGATATCAAAAGTGATCACATGGCTTCCCTTTACAAGTGGTGCAGACACAACCATGTGCCTTCAGCACGCTTTTTCTTTGATGCTTGTTTTGGCCAGTGCTTATTTACACCTGATCTGAGGGACCAACTAGAGTAAAACATCAGGCAAAGGCATGTGTGCCTGTCCATTTTTCTCCCTCCCTAAGCAATGGGCTGAATTCTGCCCAAACATGCAGCTCAGAGAGGTCTCATCACAGGAGTCTTGCTAGGACCACGCTGTGCTTAGGGTCTAGCTCAGAAGGCAGCTTTGTGTCATATGAGGAGAGAAAGCAACTGTTCCCACATCTGCTTCACTTTGGGATGAGACAAACAGATTTATGTTGAGAAAAGCCGAGCAACACAGGCTAGGACCATTCACAACACCTGTCTTTCCAATGTCACTTATGCTTACTGTGCCTTCATAAACATTTCTAAAAGGCAGTCTATGTCAATGGAAAACAACTCCTTTGTATCAGGAGGCAGGATCTCAACTGTTTTCATGGAGCTAGGCATCTATTCCAGTTACTTGTCTGAAACAATTCAGCCAAAAAAATGGTATCACATCTAAAAGCCATTTCCTGTTAATGTGGCATCTTTCTTGGCAGAAGCTTCTTAAAATAGAACAAAGCAAAAAAGGCGCAATAGATACATTTCTCAACTTCAGACTTGTTTTAGACCATATCAGCCAGATAGCAAGTACTATGGGTCACACAATAAGTGGCTTTCTCTTCCTTCCTTATTCCTGCTGCAAGGTCCTGCACACACTCTATATGTGTTTATGAATATAGCTCTGTGATTGCTTTGGAAGTGCAAAATACTTGGCATAAGGAGTTGTGACAGAGTTTCCTTGGCTCTGACAAGTTTTTCCTGTGCCATCAGTTTTGGCTAGCCTAGAATAAAATCTTTGCTTCAAAATACTGTTCAATTTTTCAGCAATAAAGCCAACATCTCAAATGGCGCTTTCTCCTGTCACATGAAAACCCAACCTGCTGTCTTCAGGCTTTAGGACAGAGGCTAAGGAAAGAATGCAAGTTCGTATCTGAAAATTGGCATTTCAGAGGGATTTCTGGCTTTGGCTTTTCCTTTGTGGAATCCTGGCAAACAGCCAGTTGTCTGAGTGTGAAAGTCAGGGTCTTGGCCAGTGTGAACCATTAATCAACAAGCGTGCAGGATACAGTCTGCTCTTTGAAGAGGACCTTGTGCTGGGATGTAATGTTATATGCTCCTTAGGGTTTGCTATGGGCTCTTTGCTTCAGGTTATCTCATATCTGAAATGTGCGGTTTGAAGTTCTTCCCTTCCCCTTTCTACTGCCTACCTGTTCCTGCCTCTTCTGGCTCTAGTTAAACCTGTGTTGGACCACTCATTGTACTTTGCTTGGTATTGAGCTCAGGATTGCTCAGGACTCTTGAAAGAGCTCCATACAACATGTGCATGAGATTAGTGGATGAAGAGTTTTTTATTGGAACAACAGTTCTTGAGAGGTCTGGCACAGTACCGGAAATACAAATCCTTTTCTTACATAAACATTTTCAGTTTTGATTACCTGAAACTTGGATTCCCATTGTGTATGGATTAGGATCCCTTAGGTTTGTTCATATATTTTCTTGTTTTTAACAACTCCCTAGCTATCCTCACCATGGTAGAAAAAATATTAATATGCAAAATACAGGAGACCATTTTATGTTCAATTTCAGCAGAAACTAGGAAAATTATTCAACAAGAGGCATCACTAAAGAGCTCTGTCTATATTCACACACAAAAAAACAGATGAACCATATTTGTTATCACTTGCCGCACAGTGCTTCCTGTTTCTTGTGCTTTCCAGAATGGGGCATCCTAAAACTCAGATGCCAAAAAACCCACCTTTTTTAATTTAATCTCTGATAAGAATATTTTGTTATAGGAAAAACAAAACCAAAAAACCCTAAAAATTGGGAAATCAGGGGATTTATGATCAAAATACTGCATCCCATACTGTCCAGCTGCACCAATATGAGAGACTGGTTCACTGGGAGAAATACTGTCAGCAGTGCAAACAGTCTAGGCAAGACTGCATTTGGATCTTAACAGCAGAGTGCTGAATAAACAGGGTTTAGGGCAAATACAAGTCTCAATTATTTCTTATGAGCAGAAAAGGAATAGGCATTCCAGAGATCAAAATAGACAGTATACTGCTCGATGCTATGGAAAAAGGTTACGATAGTGTCCATGAGGTAAGTCCATTGATTTATCCACCCCTCAGTCAACCTTACTCTATCTGTTTCCCTCTACCCCTCTTCCCATCTTGCTGATTTCCAGGACAAGGCCACAGATGGAGACTTTGTGGGTGTTGGGAGGGGGTAGATATGACTAACTAACTGCTTTATTTTTTTTTTTTAATTCTGAAAAGGTAGGAATTCCTTTGCAAGATAATCCTTGTCTGAAAAGAATTTCCAACAAAAAGATATTGTGTCCACAGAGATAAATCTTTTGGCTTTCTGTATACTAGATAAAGATAATTAGTCACTGGACTGAAACTTGATAGTTGCTTGCCTGTAACAGCATGACATTCAGTAGGGGCAAATGGAAGACACTGCTGACTAGTCATAGACGTATTTTCCTGGAACTGAGAGAAGCTGAGAGAAAAAAGGGTAAGTAGAAGAAGAATGACTATGAACTTAGAGACAAGTGTGTTTGATAGACATATAAAATTGATCTAGGGATTAGGTAAAACTGAAGAGAGGAAGAAAGTTCAGGTTAAAAGCCCAGTATGTAGAAAAGGGAATAAAGAAAACTATGAAGGACCACAAAACTAAGAAGGGAATCTAGAAACGTCAAACAAATCACCAGCTGGCAAAACAACAAGGAATTTTAGAAAGTAAATTAGGAGCAAAAGCTGATCTAAAGTGAGCTCATTCAAATCTTCAAAATAAAGTGAAACTCGGAGCACTTCACAAAAGAGCTTACATTTCCTACTGAGGGAGAGAGACGTTTTAGAAAATGACTCAGACATCAAAAGTTTAGACAGCATGAATATTTTAGTGTCTCTCAGAGCAAAATTGTCCCTGGTCACTGGGAGCAACACTCAAATGAAATTAACCTTCACTGTGCTTCAGTCTTTGCTGAGAGAGAGAAAACTTTGGCACTTTAATAACATGGAACATATGTGAAAAGCAGCTGAAGATAGGTAAGAATGAGAAAACCTTGTCTATGTCATAAGCAACAATCTGACTACTTTGACACAAGGCTTAAAGGAATACTATGAGAGGGAAAGGTTCCCATGAGAGATGAAAATGATAAAATGATCAGTAATCATGTAGAAATGATAGACTTATTCTATTCTTACCTGTATTCGGAAGGCAGAAGCCTGAAGTGCATAGAGCCCATGAGTATTTTGAAAATTAGCAGATTTGGTTAACTCACAATCAAGAGACCTAAAGAGATGATGGAGAAGATCTTGGCCTAGAAATACTCAGTTTTAATGAATCTTGAAACATAGGAAGGACCCTAGAAAAATGTGTAGTGCTTGGCCAACGTCCCATTAGGTCACCAGGACACTTGACAGCACTGCAGCTTAGTTTGCCTAACAGATCCTGAGCCAAAAAAAAAAAAAAAAAGGATAGCAAGTAAGGAAATGAACTGTTAATGAAATTAGATAGGGACATAGTCAGTGGACGTCTACAGTGCTTTACAACATGGCATCCTTGTAAGAAACTAGTGCTATGAAATGTTTGTGTCCAGGAGACTTGGCAAAGGGGTTAAGGTAGGGACTTGAAGCCAATTTGACCTTTCAAAGCCATGTCAGGTGATCAGTATGACTTGGAGCATGTGAGCAAGAGACACGAGCCAAGCACCTAGGAGAGGGGGATCTCATCAGGAAATGAAAGCCAGATATCCCATGTCCCACATCTGCCAGGCTCTGCTCTTTCACAGGGAGGTGAAGCCTACATGAGAGTAACAATATGGTCAGTGTGCATCTGAGGAAAAAAAACCCTTCCCAGATTCTGACAGGTTCTGATAGGGACTCAAAAAAACTCAGAATGAGATTGTCAGAACAGAAAATTTTACTACCCCAATACAGTTTGAGCAGGGATATGCTTTTACTTCTATGTACAGTATTAAGAGGATTATTCCAATGCCTACAGTTCTAAAAGGTTGTTGAAATATTGGAGTGGGTGCAGAAAACAGCCACAAAAATTATGCAAGGTCTACAGAAAAATGTCATGGCACAGACTTGGAGAACTCAGTCTGTTGAGTTTAATAAAGACTTGTGAAAAATGAGAAGTGACTTGATTACAGGGGACATCTCCCTCCTGAGGGAAAATGTCGTGGACTAAAGAGCTCTTAATCTAGCAGAGAAATGCAAAACAAAAGCCAATAGCTGACAGCAGAAGCCTGACATATTCAAATGAGAAAATAATCAGAAATGTTTAACAGTGAGAGTAAGCATTAAAACAAATTACCAAAGAAAGTGGTGGGTTGTTCATGTCAAGCTATTGTCACATCAAAGCTACAGGCCTTTCTAAATGATGAGTTTTTGTTAGGCAAGCCATTCTGCTCTTTTGAGAGCAATTGTCCAAACCTTAATGACCCATCCAGGGGTAATTGTCTGAAACATAATAGGCTTCTGGAGGCTCCGAGGAGATGAGTTATTGACATTGCTAGCCCTCATTATGTGGGTGTAAAAGACTGATAGAGGTGGGTTTAAATTTAAAATTTATTCTCTAAACACCTTATTTGTCACCCCTTTAGTAAACAAGCACTTTCTGCAGCACATCACCTGTTGGGACTCTATGGACAGAGCAAATCCTCTTCTGAGTGACTCTCTCCTCGTTGCTAAGTACCCTGCAGTAGCCGGGGCTTTTCTGTTCCCAGACGTTTCCATTATTCCTGAAAAAGGGACAGTTTCTCTCTCTCACTCTCTCTCTCTTTCCACTTCCAGTTACAATTGCCAGGTCTCCTGGAAAATATTTTCTAGCTTCTGGAATGGATTATTATCTCTGCTCTGTGCAGATCTTCTGCACGGTATTTCTCTGGGTGGTTTTCAGAGTCTCTTGGGGCTCACTACTTCCCATGGTCTGGCAAAATCCCTGACCACCACTCGGGACCTTGGTTTGTTTATTTTAATATTTATAGTGTAAAAAACTGAAACTAATCAGTGCCAACCATTGGTACAGTACAAAAAATTAATATAGACCAAACGCATTTCTATCCACTAAAGAAAGATGTAGAATGAAGACCTCACCCAGTGTCAAATTAAATAAAGGCCAGAGCTAAAAGTTTTGTCTTGCAACATATTCTACAACTGTCCAAACTGTGTGGTAAGAAGCAATAAATATTAGAGCCGAGGGCTTGGGGGGATGAATTCTCCTGCCTGATCCCAGCATCTCAGGCTCAGAGACAGACAGCAGGATCATTCTGGTTCATTTCAACTATTGTAAAAATTTAACAGCCCAAGGGCAAATCTCAACTCCTGTTGGAGAGAATGGGTGGTACAACGTGCTCAGCTCTAGGTAAGTCAGTACCTTAAATAACAACGCATGACACAGGCCTCCAAGGAGCACTTCCCTGTCAGTTCTACCGCTCTTTTGATAGTCCTATTTTCTTACTTCTCTCCCACAACTTACTGTAGTTGGCTTTTAACTTTGACTCTATTAGCTTTTCAACCACCTCATCTGTGGGACTGATTTACTCTATATTTTTTTACTTGGGTCTTTCCATATCTCTCTCCAGTCTTCCCAGGTTGGGAGATTTCTTGCTAAAAAAGGAGGTCAAAGGAATTAAGTGTCAGAAAGACATCTGGGAAAGGTTGTGTTACTCTTCATTGTAGTGTGCAAGTCCAGACTGACAATGGAGATCTGCCTCAGTTCCCATTCCTGGTGTTGCTGCTCTTCCTGGTGGGGTTCCTGGGTTTCCAGCCCTTAGTCCCATGGCTCAGGCTGCTCCAAAGCCATTGTTTTTTGTGGTGGAGTTATGTGATTTCTGTGCCAGAATTATAAATAAACCATGAAAAATTATTAACACTTCTGTGTAGACTTTGTAACTTTTTCCATGAAGACCCTCAAAAATGGCAAAATTCTTGGCCATGGGGATGTGTATGGGACATACATGTCTTCTTAAAGTAGCAATAGTTTGTCCAGACAGTGCATGTTTGCAGACTAGAGATGTTCTGAATCACAACATCATGTATACGATTCCCACAACAAGGACTTTGCAAAGGCCTAACCAAGCAGAAGGAAACAAAATGTTTTCCAAGCAAGCTTCAGCCTACAAGCACAGCTGCTGCTGCTCTTGAACAGTCACAAAGCATGGCGGCAATGCCAATTACATTGGGGCCAAGGCCTACAGAAGGATCCAGCATCCCCTAGGTCCCAGCATGGAACCACTTTTTACCAGGGCTCGATGTCTTTTCCAGTCCTGGGGCCAGAGCTCTGCTGGATGGGAGAATGGTGGTAATTGCCAGTCATGCGCTCATAGTCTGAGGCCCACTGGCTACGTTACTGCCTTTCACCTAGGGCCCCTGTAATGCTCCCTTTGCTCTCCTACCAGGAAACACCATTGTGCATGAGATCCCAAACACTTTATAAAGTGCCTCCAGCCTTAACATTCATATCAGCACTTTGTAAAACACACAGAGATGGAAACATACATGCCAAATTCTTTGAGCAGTGAGGCTGATTAATAGGTCAAGGTTTGTCCTGAGGAAATGCAAGCTTTCATGAGCTGGTAGGCTTCTGTCATCTGCATTTGAGCAACCTTTCATTGCTCAGGAGGTCAGATACCTCATGTGAAATCTGCTCGATCAGATTGATACCTGTTTTGTGAGGTTGATGAGTGAACACATGCCCATTATAGACAATAGCTATACAGATGCTCAGCAGTTAAGCCGTTAGTGGACTCCCACATACTTGCAAGGTACATAAGGCCCATGCAGTGCCTGCCAAGTTCCTCAAGTAGTAACAGTTCATGACACTCTTGAGATATCTGCCAGATGCCGACACAGTTTTCTGAAGTTCCTATTTCAGGACATAATTTTAAAAATACTTCTAACTCAGGATTTAGAATGCCAAAAAGCATTTGTGTATGAAATGTAATGTAAACCATAAACCTAACAGGAAACTTCAGAGCCTTCTCCTTTTGTAGATATGATGTGACTAAGGAGCGTTAGAAAAATATTCCTTTATTGGCAAGAAAACAAATACATTTTACTGTCCCACGTGTGCAAAAGGAAACAACTAATTACACTGAAAAAAAAAATTTTACCTTCCAGCACTGCCCACACATCCCAAACAGTATATTGATAGCAACGTTTATGAATATTGCCCAGGGGCCACATGGTGAACACTCTGCTAAGCACTGAGTTGGGTTGACAAGGAGGCACTGCAGTTTTAATAACTGAATCAGCAATAAGCATGGCCTGAATTTGCTCAAGTTTCTGGTTCTCACCCTGGGAACACTCAGAGCCCTAGCAAAGGCTTTAACATCATCGCTTTGAAACCATCAGCTGGCTGGCATAATCACTCTCATAGTGCTAGTATAATTCTTATCCTTTCAGTAGACGCCGAAATTAATTGCAGTGAAAAAACAGTCCCAAGAAGAAACACTAGTCTGCTTTGCCTGATTTAAGAGCTGCATTTGTAGGTCTACATTCAGTAAAAAGTGAGCGTGTGTGTGTGTGCTTGTATTTTGGAATATTTCTGACACGCTGGCCCTTTGAACCTGCCTTTCTTTTCTTAGTTAAGGTTTGAGTGGGTACAAGGAGAAAGAATTAAAGCTATCAAGATGCTAGCCCTGTTTTTCCCAGTGTATTTTTACAAGGGAAGTATAAAAACATTGGTACGGACAACAGAATGCAATTCCGGCCCTTGAAGCCAGGCATCCTTTGCGTATCATTTTACCCTGGCCATACCAGCCTCTGGACCAGAATAAAGTACTTGTTCATTGTTGCTGGGGTATTTGTCCCCTGGCTCTTTGTAACTGCTGTGTAGATTCAGATGCCCCAGGCCATAGCCAGATAGTTTTGATCAGCCTTCCCCACCTTTGTTATCAAGAGAGGGGAACTCACATGTCAATTCATAAGAGCATAAGAATGGCCAGATGGGTCTGAACAAGGGGCCATCCAGTCCAGTATCCTGGTCACACAGAATCTGGTAGGAAAACGCTTGTAAAAGAGTATAAGCATATAATGATATATCCCTGGTACCTGCTCCCAAAGTTCATAAACCAGCGACTGGGGAACCTCCTGAGCCAGAGGTGATATCTTTATGTAAAGGCCCAGAAGTTCAGGCACACCAGGCTATGTCACTGCTGCCCCTCTAAGTCAGTCTGTGGGCCAGTGACCAGCTCTGCCAGTAGCCCTTAGGCTTGCCACTGGTGATAGACTGGTTCAGCTTGGAAACTCCTCGAGTTTTCCCACATTGAAGCAACGTCACTCTAACTTACCCATCCCTCCCCTCTTGCCATCGTGTGTTCAGAAAAAACTGCTGGCCTTGAATACAAGAAGTCTGTCAGTAGCAGTCCCATAATTTCCTTTGTACTGCCCTCTTTTCCCTGTTTACTGTGCTGCTTCTTTCTAAAGCCCATTGCTAAGCCCAAACTTCTAGAAAGGTTCAGTGTAGCAAATGAGTAGCACAATGTGGACAGTGTGATAGGAACAGACCAATCCCACTTCTAGGAGACCAAAATGCTGTATAAATGATAGCTTTGTGCCCTCTCTACTGAAGGTTTTGGACCCCATTAAACGTCTTCTCCAGACTCATGTAGCATGAAGGTTGGCACATTCCACACTATACCATGAACAGCATAAATAGAGTTCAAATTTTCTGCGTATCTGCATCCCCTGTTCCCTATGATCCCCACCAGAATAACCTCAGTTTGTTCTTGATCCCTTATGGCCTTCCCGTTATAATATCCACAGGCTTTCCCCACATCCTCAAACTGATCCCTTCTCCAGTTTCCCTAAGCCTCAGCTTCATCCCATGTCCTCATCATTTCCTCTCACCGTAATAACCCTACTTTCTCATGCTCCTCAACTCAAATACTTCCTCACATTTTCACTATCTACCATTTTCGCCTGGTAGGTGATCCAGAGGCTCCAAGGAGAAGGCCAGAACTATGTGTTCAAAGTCACACAGGTAATGGCTGCCTTCTGCCTGTCTTTCTCTTGGAAAGGGCACTGGTTTGGGCGTCTCTCTCTTTCCGTTCTTCCTCTTTCCTAGTACATTGCTGTGAAATATGAAATTAGCTTTAAGAGGCTTCCTCTCTGTCAAATGTAGTTGAAATTGGCTAACAGGTTCAAATGTACTTAGGGAAAGAGCTGATAGACAGATGGGCTTTGCATCAGCCCCATTTCCTCTGAACTCTGCCACTAGTCACTGAAATGAGGTTAAAGTGTTCAGGGTGTGGTATTAGTTTACCTCCCTCATCGTTTCATTCAAATTTATCCAGTAACATTTATAATAGTATATTAAGTGTTTTTAAAAAATATTATTTTAAAGTTGCAGCTTTACAACAGTACATTCAGTGTAGCCAAACATGATGAAGTATCCTGCTGAAGTATCCTCAGATTGCTTTGCATCCATTTTGAGAGGAAGCCTCAAAAGCTAAACTCTCGATATCTTTCAAGATGTTTGTGTCTTTGGGAATTTCTCAGGCTTTTATTTACGGCATCATAATATTTACATTGTGGTTTACGTGTGGTATATGCATTGGAAGTAACTTGGAATGCTAGAGATTTCTTTGCCTGGCTGCCTGAAAACAGCAACACCATGTTTGGCAGGCTGAAGAAAGGAGTAAAAGTGTTTTGGTTCCTGCCGTGGTCAAATCAAGACCTCGATTTCCTCTAACACAAACTGCTCATTAGGACCACACTTTAGCAGCAACAGTTTATATGTCTCAAATGCAAAAGTTATTATTAGCTAATGCCAAAACATATTCTATCAATCAAATTTTGGTTTGGAGATGTTGTGGATGACCTATAAAATGAAGTAGTACTAAGTGACAAAATAGCATAGCAATGAAATTCTATTCATTAATTCATGCTCACTAATTTCCAAACTATTAGTAATGGCAATCTCTTTCTGGATATTAGCAAGGCAAGAATGGAAAGGCTGAAAAACACCAGGAATCACTGAATTAAATGTTAATGTGTATACACATACAAACATACACACACACGCACACGCATACATATGCGTATAGGCAGTCATATACACGGGTATGTATGTGTTTATTTAATTGTACAAGTGAAGTAATTCCATGTCCATGCTAAGTCACTTTTCTGCTCTTCCATTTGCACAAAGGGTTCTTAAAGCAGCTACAAAAAGATGCAGAGGATGAAATGAGGAGCAAAGGAATATACGAACCAAGAGAAGCATGCAAATCATACGGACACATACTGTGTGGGCAGTTTGAGCTGGCTCACAGACAGCAAAACAAGATGAGTCTGTCTCAGTGGATGCCACTTTGTGCTCTATCCCCTAGCTTTATTATTTTACAAACATCCTGCTGGCCCTCCAATGGCTGTAAAGATGGTTTTGAAAACGTGAGCCAGAGATAAGTAATACAAAGGTGTCTGCTTGAGTCCACGGGCAGGCAGAGCAAGATCTGCAAACATCTGAACTTTTGCCATTCATCTTAATGGCATGTTATTGCTGAAGTCATGCAGCAATGTACAGTTTAGTATTGTTAACTATTTCATTGCTGGATAAAACAGGCAAGAAAAATTAGAATGATGAATAGTATGAAGATACACACCAGTCACTCCCACTGGCATCTCTTTGTGGTCTCATATCATAGTAACGTTTTCATCTGAGCTTCATATTTGCATCATAAAGGACTGTCTTGAAATTATTTGCTCAATAAAGTAAGCTGATATGCTGATTATCCTATAGCTTACCTAACAATCTGCCTTTATGTCACAATCTGGCATTACTGCGACCGTCAGATGATAGAGCTTAAGCTCCTGAGGAAGGTAAGGAAGACAAATAGCATGGCAATAACCCTGGACTTCAGAATTATTCAGGGTGTGAAGAAGGACTTCACCTTCTTCAGGGTACTAGTAGGGAAGCTGTCCTGCAGGGTGAAGGAGCCCAGCACAGCTGGTTGATCTTTGAGGACAGCCTCCTAGGAGTACAGGAATGGTCCATTCCAATCTGCAAGAAAGTGAGCAGCCCTGGCAGAAGATCAGCTTGGCTGAACAGGGAACTGAAATGAAACACAAAAAGAAAGTGCACAGAAGGTGTGGGTGGGGAAGGGATACCAAGGAGTAATGTACAAACGTTGTCTGAGTGTGCAGGAGTGGAGTTAGGAAAGCCAAAGTCCCACGGAACTTGAACCTAACAGAGGGTGTGAAGGGCAGCAAGAAGAGCTTATACAATACATCAACAGCAAAAAGAAGGATAAGAAAAATGTTGGCCTGACATTGAATAGCACAAGTGACCTAGTGGCAAAGGATTCAAATGGTTGAAATTCAGAATGCCTTCTCGGCCTTAGTCTAGCAAATTCTGTTCTCAGGCATCCCTGAGCCCAGGGGCAGAGCTGGAGGGGGAGTTTTATTACCCATGAAGAGGATGAAATTAGGGACCACTTAAGTAAACCAGACATATGCAAGTCCATGCGACCAGAAGTGCTGCATCCAAAAGTGCTGAAGGAGCTGGCTGATGTCATTGGGGGAGGGTCTCTGTCATCTCTGAAAGGTTGTGGCAACCAGGGGAGGTCCCCTTACCTCAGTCCCTAGGAAGATTATGGAGTAAATCCTTACAGAAGCCATTTCTGAACACATGAAAGAGAAGAAACCTGGGGATTGCTAGCACAGTTTTACTAAAAGCAAATCATGTTTTGACCAACATGTCTGAACCATCCTGTTCACTCTTCTTATGAGCTTATTTCGCATAGAGCTTACTCTGATTTTCCAGTGTAGTACAAACAACATCTAAATCTTGTATGACTGCAAACATTAGCAAGAGTCATGCAAGCAATGAAAGAGAGAAAAGGCTGGCAGGTGTTTTGTACAGTGCTATATCTTAGTAATTCTGAAAGTTTTGAGGCAGATTTTGTGGTCTATTTCACTGGAGGAAGCAAATGTCTCTCACCCTGTTAACAATAATGTGCAGATCATGGAAGGTAGGACATAGGTATCTGTCGCAATATTGCAAGGTATTTTGACAGTGTGGCATTTCAAAATGCTTGTTTCTTGTTACTCCTTAGTGAAATGCATATAGTCTTCAAATCTTGAGGTGTTTGTGAAAGGAACCCAAGCTGACTAGAACTTTGAGATGGATGTGCCACTCAATTTTTCCTTAGGTTGGGTACTCCTAAAACAGCAAAGGAGCTTTTAAACTCAAATACAAGTTTCATTTGAACAGAAACTAGACCATGTGGCTTTCTGAACAGATAAAACTCAGAGGGAGACAAAATAGAAAAAAAAGTGTTTACAAACATAATTCCTTCCTGCCCACTATCTCCTGGCAGTCAGGGTCCTTTTTTCAGACATGTTCTCTATTCTGTAGCTCAGGAACTTTCTGTATTGCAGCAAAATCTGCAGTCTTCTCTGAGACTCCAGGAAGTATCTTTCCCCCCATTTCTGAGGCCTGGGTGTGTGTCTGCTCTTCGCAGCTGTTTGCCAGGCTGCATATGGTGCAGACTCTGTGCTTGATGAGTTCTCCTCATATCCTCAGCATGAGATCTCGCGTATTTTACTCAGTGATGTATTCTTTTAATTTAGTTATTATTTAACTGGATTCTTTGCTTATACATTATCTAAAAGAAACTCGTATGAAACATAAAAGACACTGATAAGAGAGAAAATATTTGGTGGAGGGGTGAGGAGTAGAGGATATAATGTGTCAGAGAAAGTTTATTTTAAGACCTGGGCAGCACTGAATGTATGTGGTGAAAGAACATCATGTAATGATTGCAGCCAAGTTTTTGGGTTTGGTTTCTGTGTTGTTTGTTTGGGTGTTAAATCTTTATTTAAATTGTATGATAGGCACGATAGGAAGAATTGTCCCATAGCAAAGAGAGGTATGTCTGTCAGAGAAGGACAAGAAAATGGACATCTTCAGAGAAGGCTGTAGTAGATAGAGTAAGAGAAGCCATACAGAAGAGGTAGAGAATCATAAAACATTGGCAGAAAGAGAAACAGAAAGGAAGAAAGATGATCTTGCTATATGATAGATGTTGTTTTATAGTAATACTGTAAATATTGTAAGAAATTTCATTCTATGTTGTACATAGAATTGCACACTGTACAAAGACTCTTCCAGAAAGGAAAGTTTCATGTAGAAAATAAATTATTTGGCAAGTATAAGTTAACATAAAAATGTAACTTTGCTCACAGGCACTTTTTCTTTCTCATGGAAAACTGCAAGAAGAGTACAAATGGTTCTGGGAGACTTCCTTAGGTTTTATGCCGTGTAATGCCACTGGTTGACATAGAGCTGTCTTACCCACCTAGTTCCCAAATTTTCCCTAACCCTAACCCTAACCCTAACCCTAACCCTAACCCATTTTTAGTCTGGAAGTGTTAAATTTCACTATCAGAGAGTCTAACAGTACCCATTAAAGCAATAGTTCCTAGACTTTTTATACTAACAGACTGCTCTCTACCCATGGCATGTTTCCTACTCCAGCTATACTGATTAGCAGTCATCAGACTGCTAATCGACAGTCCTGCAAAATTGCACCAACCACCTCAAAAGATGGCCAAAGACAATGTGTATTGAAAGCCAAACTCTGATTGACTGGTTTAATCATTTTTCACAATGCCAAAGCTGTGTACCACCACCAATGGCATCCACTGTAATTAGATTGCTGAAGTCTATCCCGAATCTCTTTGCCCAGTTGGGCAGAGGATGGGGGAAGAGAAGATTTAGCAGAGATGAGATAGGGAAAGGGAAAGATATCTACCCCAGGTACAGCAAGGAGCTGTGAGAACACAAAGGGTTCAAGAAGAGACAGTTTTAAATTCCTTTTTACATCCATTTTAGCACAGTCTGTCGGCTATCATTCATGTACTGGCAGCATAGAACTGATCTGAAGACTCTTCACTGCCCTGCAGTTTTTAGAAGAACAGAATTTGAACCACACAGGCACTGCTACACAACTGACTGCTCTTGTGCGGCTGAAGACATTTGTCCCCTCCTGGTCAGGAGCTCCAGCTCTGCCAAATTGTGCACTAATTGATGAAAAGACCAGAGCCCAGTGATTCAGGACTCAGAGGTAATGGACATGTAACATATTTTTGTTCTGTCTCCACACACACTGGAACCACCCCACCATGCTGGTGTGTAGGATAGATAGGACCAAAATTCAGCTACTGTGTAGTTGTATCTGTTTATTTCTAATGGAAAATTAAATGAGTAGGACTATTGCTTGACTGTGATCTGATAAGAGGCTCCATTTCATGGCTCTGTCTCTTTGATTAAGAGCAATGCAAGTCTTCTTCTATGGAAAAATGCCTGAAACTAAATATAAAAATATCTCTTCAGTAAAGCTGCACTATAGCACAGAAACTAAAGATATGTAGAAATATTTTCATGACATCTACTCAGTCTTAATGTAGCTGAACTAACAGCAAAAATGAGGTGTTTCTGTACTGAACTGTAGTATGTGCTTGATAAGTGTCACAGACTGCATTACGAGAATCTGCCCTGCGTTACCTCAGCCTGAAGAAAGGCAATGTTAGAGCAGTGAAGATCCTAATAAAATATGGGTTTACTCTAAACTTAATATTACATTGAACATGTGCATCGAAACTCCAGTTTGTTTGCAGTACATATTCTCTCCTACTGCAGAAAATGCAAGCAATTTTTTTCATATTTAATTCTGATATTTTTTCCAGTTAAAAAATTGCATGGTTCTTAACCATAAAGCTTTCTATTAATACCTTTCCTTTCTTTTGCTTTTGAAAGGACTGTGTGCATAGCAAACGTGCTCATATTTTGGTCATTCCACCTTTTGCGCCCCGTCGTGCAGAAGAGGAGCCAGGCCCGTCCCTGAGGCCACTGGCCATAACAGAAAGATAAAGCTGCGGAACATCAGATGCCAAACCGACAGTGCTTGTGGTGATAAGAGAAAGACATGGTTGGGCTAGAGAGATGGCAGGTTCCTGGCACTTTATATTCACCAAAAGGTCTGGGTGTGAAGGGAGAGCACAGTAGCTGGTCTATCAGTCAGTCATAACAGCAGGTTGAAGTCCCAGAAAAGCCAGTGTCACATGGCAGGTGTGCATGCAGGAAGCTCAGAGAGCTATTCCTTAATGAGGCTGCAGCATGCCAGTCTTTAGATTGGCATGAGTCAACCATTTGGTTTTTAATCTCTTCCTCTGCATGCATAGTGACTATTCATGAGAGGATTACTATGAAGTGCCCTGAAATTAAATGGCATGTTTAGGATCTCATGGCTACATAAATAAAAGTCACAAGCAAGCTTGGCTAGTTTTAGCAAGGTGCAGCCCTGCTTATAATTTTCAGAAAGAAATTTAATGATCAAATAGTTGGTGTCAAACTCTTACTCACATTTATCCAAACTTACAGTGCAACATCATCTCTGAAGGTTCAGTTGCTGTTGCCAGTATGTAAGCAAAATACCTCACGTGGGTGTCACCTCTTCAGGATCACCTTGTTCTTATCGCTCAAGAAGCCCGGCGATGAGAGCAGGTGATCACATCAGTGAAGGAAGTGGACAAGCCGGTATCCGCTTCAGATCTAATTTTAAAAAATGTTTTGAACAAGCACGTGCCTACCTGGATTTACCCTGCAAGAAAATATAATACCCAGCCGTGTAACTGCACAGTTCCTGCTTCCCAAAATAAGACTCCCGTGAAGCTCAAGTCTTATGTAGATGCAGGTACTTCAGGTTCAGCCTTCGTGATTGTCTCCAGAGCATGTGTTTTGCACTACTTCACAATTAAGGTTGCACATACCTGTTCCGAAAACAAGAGCCCTTCCACTGGAGGTAAGGGGAACAGGGACATGGCACTTAACTACTGGCCTCAAGAAAGAGGAAAGTGAGTCACGGTCACTAAGTAGGTCACTTCCATTTCATGTAAAAATGCTCTTTCAGTATTCAGGTTAGTTTCTGTAACAAGGAAATGTCTGGCCTCAAGTTTCCTTCTGTGTTTGCTGTTTCTCCTCTAGGTAAGTGGGGAAAAGTAAAGAAAAAAATCTCTGTATAAAAATTAATGTTTTCACATGATGAGTATGTGTTCATTGATTCTAGTGAAATTATTCTAACTTCCACCGACTGAACATGTGGTTTAGTTTCGTTTTGTGCCTCTATGTAGCTTCTTCTTTTTTAAAAAAAAGCTCTATAGCAGCTGCATTGGCTTCTGTTAATATTCCCTTCCCTTACAGAAAAACCTAAGCAGTTCAGCAAAAGTCTTTCTTTTAATTTCAAACCATTTCTTTGAAATATGGGCTTGTACTGGAAGATGGAACACAAGCTTATCTATACTGAGGGGGAGGCTGTATTTGCTAGATCTTCTTTCAGGAAGCATCTGATCCCAGACAAGATATTTTGTAACATTTGAAGATTTAGAGATAACAATATTTTTTTCCAGAAATTTCTCAAAGAAGAGAGGGGGGTATTATTATTGCTTAGTTTTGTTGTAGTAAATAGACCTTTGTCTGGAGAAACTGTCCTTTTTGGAAAATTGGTTAAGGTTCAGTTTTGAAAAATGAGTATTTCCTCCGCTTTTAGTTACCATATTAGGTTTTCATAAGAAAAAAAAAAATCTGTTCCTCATGTTCCTGTTACTTCCCTGAGAGCTCTGTGTCACAACAGCTTACTGAATATGAAGCAAGCCGCTTCTTTTTTTCCTCCCCCTTTAGGAAACAGTTGCTATAAGACTGATTCTGGTAACCTGACACCACTTGATATATTTTTGCTGGACTATGGAGCCTACATAAATTGCACCATAAGCAAATTTCTTTATAATGGAAGGATCAGGAAGCTGCAGCTTGGCAGCCCATTTCATTGGTGTTTTTTTTTTAAGGTGGATTTTCCAGATACTTTTTAACAGATAGTAGTGGAGACTTTTCAAAAGGTGTTAGGGATATGCAATTGTCACTCTTTGTATGGTATGTCTCACCTGTAGGCAAATGCTCAACAATCAAACAAGATGCTTTCTGCCAGACAGCTACCACTCTCCAAGCTGGAAAAAAGCTGCTGTTATTTGCTCTTCCCAAATTAACTATTTACTAGTAGTGTTACCGGATCCTAGAGACCCCTGCCAAAATCAAGTCTACACTTCACTCTGCCCCAGATAAAGACGGAAAGTCGGTCTCTATCCCACAGACATGAACTGACAGAGTGTCTACAATGAGTTAAAAAAAAAAAAAAGCATCTAGTTAAACCAAAATATCCCTCCTTTCTGCCTGGGATACAGTAGCTGATGCAGAAACTTCTTTTGACACGGAATGGACAAATGTAAGAGACTCTGCAAGGCGGTGTGATGCAGGCAGGGGCTCTTGCAGTGCCAGTCCTGAAAAGACATTGGAACAGAACTTAAAGCGGGAGAGTTTCGGCCGGCTGAGCGAAAGTTCTTGCACGTTACGGCTAGAATGAGATCAGCCAAAGCAGCTGGATCTGCTGCATGCTGAGTGCATCCCAGGACTCCCCCTCAGTCTGACCATGTTATTCCTCCCCAGTAAGCTGATCCTGCACTCCAAAAGCTTTTCTTTTAAATTGTTTGCATTGGAAGCAATGTTTATAAAAGGGGCCAGAGGGAGAGTGAAATCCTTTGGGCATCCCCGGGACATATATAGCAAGCGTGGCTGTGAGAAGAGCCTCCCCAGGCTGCCTTGCCAGGGTATATTTGGACCTTGCAGGGATTCACCTCAGAGGCAAGAGGGGACACAAAGCCTCAAGGCTCCCTTATTTCCTTATTCCCCCTGAGGAGACTGTTAACAAGGGCACTAGATGAAGCAGACAGGTGCCTGTAAAACTAACACAGAAGCTGCGAACCAAACTCACGTAGGTGACGAGGCAGCTTGTAGGTACAGCAGTACTGGCCACAGGTCCCCATCACCACGGGCCACGCTTCAGCTGGTGGGAGGCTTCCTCTCCCCTTACTAATGTCCCAAGATACTCAGCCCCTGGCACCTCCCACATATTGAGGGGTCGGCACTGTCTATCTCAACACATTAATAGCCTGTCCTTTAACTGAGGCCTTTCCAAACAGTCACGCTGA
This sequence comes from Struthio camelus, assembly GCF_040807025.1. NCBI lineage: Eukaryota > Metazoa > Chordata > Aves > Struthioniformes > Struthionidae > Struthio > Struthio camelus. Next base: position 82,262,232 of record NC_090944.1, on the reverse strand, counting down.
TGCCTTTACTAGGACTTACTGACAGCTCCGAGGAGAACAACTCCTCATAAGGCTAAGACCCTTTCTTCCTGTCATTGGGAGCTGCTATCCCTCCCTGCATTCAAACAACTGAGCGGGAAATCTTGTCCGGTGACTTTGATATGGGAAGCACTTTCCAGAGAGTTTAAAACTGGTGTTGTTTGTCTGGCACAGGATGAAATGCTGGGAAATGCTCCGAACTATGCAGACCATGCAAGTTCTGTCACCACATCATCCAAACTGGAGAGCTCCATTACAACCCATTAAAGCTCCTGGACCATTCAAACTTGATTATGTTGTCATTACAGTATTATCTGTCCCGAAGATACTGCATAGCAGTGCATCTTCAACCAGCTTTTACGCTCGCTACACCGCGTGAATGCACGTTGCACACTGCTGAGCTGTTCGTCAAGCTGTGCTGCACAGGAATTTCTCCTGATAAGGTAAACCCTATGTTCTGTCCAGAAATGCAGCCTAGCCCTTCAGAAAGAAGGAAAGGAAGAGATTCACACTTTATTTCTTATACTGGAAAGAATGTTGCCTAGTGATCAGATTCAAGTAAACACAAGATACAAGACTGGGCTGTAACTCCTGTGTTATCAGTTCCAGGCCCCTACCTCAGGAGCCCTCTGTCGTATCATCTCATTCATTATGGACTCAGTAAGCATTAGAAAGACTTCTGGCTTTTGGGTTTGGTTCTGCTACTAACTAACCTGTGGGATGATGAATGAGTGAGTACTTTAAACTTAGAGTGGATTGCTCCATTCATTTCCAAAACTAAGCATTTCGTAATAGGAATTTCACTGGAAACTCAATGGTGATAAAGTGCTTTGAGAGCCTTTCCTGAAAGGCTCTGAAGAGGCAAAACATAGCTTCTTGTTATTTACAAATAGTAAATAAAATGCACTCCCAGAGATTCCTGTTCAAAGGAATGGTTACGAACAACTGAAAAATGCATTATCACGTAATAATTGGGACAATTATCCTCTAGTCTTATGGTTTAACTATTCAAAAATGAAGGTATACCCTTAAAATGCCCTTTTTATATCTTGTTTACAATGTGTGACAACCTGGTTTCTCTAAGCAAAACATCATCTCTGCTGCTTGGTAACTGCTAAGGAGGAGCAGGTCTGCGCCTGCAGGAGGGACTTCCCCCAAAACTCAGCACCTGGGGATACTAGCCCACAGACCTTGTCACTTTGCATACACCTCCAGCTCTGGGGGTCTCCCAAACTCATCTCAGCTTGCAGGTATCCTTAGTCACCAGTTCTGGTAGTTTTTAAAATTTCATTTCTGTTTTCATAATGTATAAGGAGGGGATTATTTTTTGTAGCTAATTTTCCAAGATCATCTCCTTTAGTCTCACAAATTCTTACAGGCTGGCTGCTGAGATGACGCTTCTCTTCTCACAGGGACCTTATCCTCTACAAGGGCCAAAAACTAGATGCAAGGCAAGACTGAGGAAAGTGTCATTTTGCTGTAGCTGTGCAGAGAATATTCAGGTGCTGTAAACAGGTGCAAGGGAAGTGGAAGGAGCCATACCACAAGGCACACCACCAGCACAACTCGAAAGGAGTAGGGTGGTTAAAGAGCTGGGAGGGGAACACAGCTACCGCAGAGATACGAGCTTATACCAGAGAAGTCCTTTGGCCACATGAACTCCTGCAGATCCGTCAGATTTGAAAATCTGTTGCCTTTTGTGGTGCAACAAAGCTGGAGATCCTGGTACAGACCTTCACTAGCTTGACACATTTCACCAAAAGAAGGAATAAGCAGATCTAATAAAAGAAGGATATTAATTAGAAAGCAACTGAATTTTATTCCTTGCTAAAATTTTACCCTTAATTTTGCTTGGTTGTGTTTTTATTTTTACTGCCTTGGCCTATTGTCCCCTTCTTGCAAATTTCCTTTTTCATCTTTGTAACTTTTTTCTTGGTGTGTAGAATTTTGAAGAAAAATGATATAAGGTGGGGGATTTTTTTGTTTTTTTGGAAAAGAATTCTGAACAAGGCTCAGAGAGATGACAAGCTGAAGTAGTCACCTAAGTGCTGATGACATTCTATGGGGAAATCATTCAAATAGGCTGAAGTTTATGCCCACTAGTTCAACCAGTCAATTCTCAGTGAATAAATAATTACCGTTCTTGTTTGACATTGCACAGCACAGGCATCTAATGTTAAAATTTTAAAAATGTAGAATAAAAAGCAGATCATGATGATATAGTTCTCATAACTCTAAGATGGTGCTAAAATTGGACATTATCTGGCTATGATAACGTGTCCAGGTCTCAATCTGTTTCAGATAGAATATGGTAATGAAAGACTAACTGAGCAGTTTTAATCAGGATGTACTGGACATTTTATGTCCTATCAATGAAACATCTGGAAAGACATGTTCAAACAAACTGTTACTTTTCAGAGAGAATAAGCAGCAAGGTACTCATGGTAGGGCTTGTAATATGCTATGCTAAGTCGCTACAAAACAAAGCAGCTCCTTCTGGTTTGGGGACGCCAGCAGGAGATCAACATAGCTTTGTTAGAAAGGTGGAGTGGTATATGTTGTTTAAACAAAGTAAGAAATATCCAAAAGACAAAGATGCATGCATGTGCATAAAAGAAATGTGTAAAATTTGTTCTTTCCCATTCCCCTTATTTAGGATTATCTTTGGCTATGCTAAGTAGAACTTGACTCCTTCATGCACAGGGTGCACTGAAAGATGGGGATAAAGTGGCAGATGAAAATCAGTGATGAGAAATACAAACTAGGGGACATACATAGGGAACAAGAGGAATCAAACTACATATACAGAATGCTGGGTACTAAATCACTTGTTGCTGCTTAGGAAAGGGACCTTGGGGTCGCTGTGGATAATTCTCTGCAAAGAGAATGGTTGCAGAAGTCTCAGCAACAGTCAGAATTTCCAATAAAAAGTGAAGAGTCTCTAACAAAAGAATGAAGACGTTGTTGTTTCACTGTGTAAAATTATCATCCACCTACACTGTGGTTATTGCAATGCAGTTCTGTTCCTTGTTTCAGAAAGAACTGGTCAAATGAAAAGAAGTTCAGGAAAGAGAGAAAAGGATGCTCAGAGGTGTGGAATATGAAACTAACCGGCTACAATTGTTTATGGTGAAAAAGAGATAACTTTGAGAGGTGATGTAGAGCTATAAAACAGCAAACGCAATGGAGAAGATACATAGGTAGCACCTATAATATCCATTATATTTTGTATCAGAAAAACTATGAGTCACCTGAGAGAATGATCAGGCACCAGGCTAAAACAAACTGCACAGAGCACAATTACGCTGTGGAATTCATTCCCACAGGATGCCACAGCAGCCAAAAGAATGAAGTAATTCTTGAGAAAATATGAGACAATTTAACAAGGATAGGTTAATGAAGAGCTAGTAGCACAGCAGTCCAGATGCTATGTCCTGCTCTGGAAATCCCTTATCTGATGATTCCTGGAAGCTGGAAAGGTATATCAGGTAATTCTACCCATACTACTTTTACTCTTCCTTTAAACATCACATCTACTATGGACCACTGTCAGCAATAAGGTACTAGGTAACACTCTACAGTACTATCAGAAAGTGAATATTTGTTATAAGAACTAAGTTTTCAAAAGGATCGTTGTTAATGAATGCTAACATTGCATTCAGTTGACCAAAAAGACTAACGTGTCGGTAATAATGAAATGAAATACAAAAGTGCAGGTCATGTTTTTTAAAGTCTTTAGAAATAATAGCAACCTCATTCAGTCAACAGAAGAGTAATTCATTGGATAGCTGTTTTCCTTGCAGGGTTCTTTTTTTTCCCCTTTGGAGGTGCAGAACAAATATAAGAGACTAATCATCAGGCTCCATAACTTACACTCAAACTACAATGACATTATTTATAACAAGAAAAGTTATTGCTCCACTCAAGCTGGGAATGTGAAACTTTTTAAATCTGGTGACCTATTGCACTTCAGGAGCAAGTTCACTAATCTAATACAGTAAAGGCTGTCTGCTATGTTGCCTGCACAGAGATTTGCTGCAAGAAAAGCTCCTCAGCAAAGGAGACTGAGGCACATTTAGAAAGAGAGTGAAAAAACAAGTGCTTTTGTTCCAATGTGCTAAAGTATTTCCCATTTTCATTTCAAAAGAAGTGAACTTTTAATAAATAACAATCTGTTTGGGTGCTGTACACTACTTAGTATACACAGTGCAAGTACCTAACAGGTACTGTCTTTCCAGATACTTTGCTTTAAAGCATCTATATGTCATTGGAATGCCAGCACCTGAGAAGGTCATTATGTTTCTCTAAGGCCATGGAGTAGGTTAGCCCATGTATGTATTTATACATACGTAAAAATCTTACACACACACTTGCATATTCAATATATTCAATCAGGTAACAACTTTTTAAACAGAAATTGTGCAACAGTATCTGTGTGACGGTATTCAAAATGATTCATTTTCTAGGTTTCTTCAGTATTTCTATCATTTTCATTAAACTTTTTAACAGAGTCCTCTCTGAATTCCTATCAAATGCTTGCATTTTCCAAAAAGAGTTTATTTCAGTACACGAACATGTTTGTGGATGATTTGGATAGATTTGACTCTATTATTCTAGCAACTTTGGTGCAGAAAAGCTGTTGGTAACCTTTCACTATAGGGGGGAAAAAAAAAAGACATTTTCTGCTGGAAAAGACTTCTCATAGACAAATTTTTGACCAGTTGTAATAAAAAGTCAAAGAAAAGAAAACATTCAGGTCTCTTGGCTCTTGCCAGCTCCCGCTGCTGCTATTTGTTTTTAGTTTATTCCTTTATTTTTATTATTGCCGAACATTTATTAGTACTGTAGTGGTGCCCAGAGCCCCCCACGATGATCATGGCTACACTTTGCAGCATGATTTACAAACAGATGAGCTGATACCGCTGCTCCCGTGAAGAACAATTCACCAACCTCGGAGCGAGGAAGAGCGATACAATAAAAACACATCCAAGCTTTGAGTCCGCGTGTGAGCAAACACATGGGTCTCAGCACGTTCCAGAGAGGACTTCGTACAACTGTAGCCAAATAAAGTCCTAGCAGACCCCGGTCTATAGGCTGTGGATACTGGCATACCTGTGAGGTTCCTGCCGTACAGTGGGACATAATGTCAGAGACCAAAACCAAGCAACTCTGAGAAGTGCTGTTGACTGGAAAGCTATCAAAGATGGATACATTACCAAAAAAGTATGTTCCTCCCTTAGTAGGGAAACAGAGGGAAGGAGCAGACTAATGCATTTGAAGGGCTGACTTCAGCCAAGGCAGGAACATTTTGGAGTTACCTGCCCTGTTCACCCACAGACAGAAGTTAGTAAGTTTTAATGTACTTTTTAAAGGAAGAAGTGGCACTCCAAAGGCAAAACAAAGGCCTTTGTTTATGGCTTATAACTGGACTGTGGAGGAGGTTTACCTGCAACATCAGGCTGTGGTGTGCGGACAGTTCCTGAGCAGCTCAGCTGTGCACACAGCTGGTGGCTGACAGCAGCAAGTTCATTAGCCGTCCCCAGCTAATCACCCTGTTTAAGGGACAGATCATGAAGCTGGTAGGACAAGATATAGCCATAGTTACAGGAGTATGGGTGTATTTCTTCCCTTACTGGGTGCTTCAGCATGTGACAGTAAAGAGGGAGCACAGTGCCTTCAATAAGGGAATGGTTTTGTGAATGAGAGAACTCATCTAGGCTTGAAACACAAGCAAGAGGAAGAAGAGCTAGCTAAATAGGGCAGTGGATAAAGTTTGGGAGGGCTTGGGTGGGTGATTATGAGAAGGAGAGATGCATGTGATCTTTTATTATTTTGAGAGTGTGGAGGGAGTCAGAGAGAACTGATGATATTTAATGAAAGGAGGGAGGCTGGGAGAAGAGATTTCTTGCCCCCTTTGCCTCCTCAGTCCTTCTATGTGAGAAGGGACTAGCCACCCTGAAGGAAAGCAGTATTAGATAGTGCACCAAAAATGAAATCCATGGGGTTTTTTGCAAATACACAGAGGGAAGAAGGCATTAAGAGGCTGCAGAAAGCAATTGTCCTCCAATAGAGGGTAAAAAGATCATAAAGGAATCAAGCGGAAGGAACACAGATGGAAAGATCTAGGACTGAATGACTCAAGGGAGATCAGAGATTTTGCAGTAATAGAGGAGGAGCTGGGCAGGACTGGGAAAGCTGGGCTGGTAGCACCTGAGTCAGTGACAACGGGAGGAAGCTAGAAATAAGCCTGAAATAAGAGAAAATGAAGAGGTGAAGAAAGTAAAGCTGATAAGGCAGTGCGATGAGAAGTGTCTGTTAGGACAAAGCAGGAGGATTGTGTTCGCTAAGCCAGGCTGCTTCACGCTGGAAATAAGAGTAATTCCCTTGAAGGTCATGAGCTTGGTTTGACATTCATTAGGCGAGGACAGTGAGGAGGTGAAATAAGAAGATGATGATGGTGAGCTCTGGAACGTAATTCATTTCCAAGCACACCAGTTTGTCTTGGGAAGGCCATATTGTCAGGGATACAAACACCAAGAGAATAATTCTGTGCCTGCTATGCTAGTGAGGCTAAAGGTAATGAAGTGAATTACTAACAGCGGTTTATGTCATCAGTCACATAAAATTAATCCTATAACAAGCTAAACTGATATTAACTAATAACTGTTTATGGATTTTTCAAGGTAAATTAAGCCAACAAAGAGTAATATCTAGTTAGATATGCAATTAATGTTAGTTAACAAACTAGAGACACTATGGCAATCATTGGAAAACATGATGATAAATGCTTAAATAGCATAGTAGTTGCAGAGCAGATGTAAACTAGGTTAAGTGGACAGCCTGAGGGACAGAGAAGATATGCTTCACAGGTAGGAAAATCAGCAAGCAAAAAGTATTCTGCAGTGGACTCTGGGGATTTTGGAAGGACAATAGGAGCAGCATTGCATTGCTGTATGTTAGATGTTTTACTTATAACATAGCCATGAATTTCCACCTCTTTATGAGAAAAATAATAAATAAAGCATCAGTGTTCACTCTGAAAATGAAAGCATGCCTACAAAATTCACCAAAGTACATCTGAAAAAGCACGGAAGGCTATTATTCATTTTTATTCAATGATCTGGAGATATCTAGCCTGGGAACTCACTGAATACTTTATTCGGAACAGCTACTAATACTATATAAAGGATGGAATCCAGGTGAGCATGATTCTCAGCAACCAATTACAAACAAGGGTATATTGACATATTAAACCTATATTTTGCATACAATATTTATACTAGCAGCCTCATACAGAGAAAAATGCAATTTGCTGGTATACAATTTGTTATGGTATGTTTCTTTTGGCTACTGGGAGTTGTTCTCTAACTCAGATCATGCCAATAAAGAGAGTCTACCGAAAGTATTACTGCTGTCATAGGGCATCTATGCTGCTGATAAACAGGAAAATGTTTGCTCAGCATCTTTTTGTAAGGCCAGCATGAAGCAATAAGTGGTTGCTGAGAAAGAACAAGGCTGCTGTAGCTTGTATTTTTATGGCTTTACTCTGAAAAATGATTTGTGAGATAGGAGTCTTTCTGTTCTTTTAATATGCTCACCCTCTTATTCCCTCCCTGCCTCTTAGCCCCTTTAATACAATTTAGAACAGGAAGATGGTGGGTGACCAAATAGACTTATCTCTTCTTCTGCCTGTTTGCTGGTGGTTGCCTAAAGCTCAAATGTTCCAGGGTAGGCAAAGGGTCATGGAAGCGGTAATGAACGTAGTACCAAGCTGCTGTGTGGGAGCAAGGCTGTGAAGCTCTGGGAGCTTAACAGTTATTCCATGATTCCAGCTGGGGAGAACTTACCGTGAAACCGAATCAAGTTTTCAAGTGCCCCTGCAAATCTGTTGTCTTTTACCTTTCTCCTGTACCCAAATATTTAATTCCGAGATTATACACTCAGGAGGCATCATTCAGGGCCTTCTTTAAAAACTCCAAAGGCAAAGGAGAAAGAGTTCTTTTCCTTCCACTCAGCACAGTTTATACTAGAAAATAAATATACCCTTTTGCATACATTTTGATTTATATTATAAAAAAAAAACAAAAAAACACACACAAACCATGAAACAAAAACTTGCCTCCTGAGGATAGAACGAGTGGAGATGCCTGTTTTGAAACATGTATTTTGTATTCTGTATTTCTGGAAGGGATTTTTTGTGGCATTTTTTTCAGTTTATTTGTTCTGTTTTTGTTAGTAGAGAGGAGTTCAAGGTAATAAAAGTAAGCCTATGAACTAGTACCAGTAATCACATTAAGCAGCAACAGTTTCCCCCAGCTGTAGACAGTTTGTGAACCAGACAATAAATCTACTGCCATCTACTACAGAAAGAGCTGTTGCTTGGTTTCCCTTCCCTCTGCATCTGAATTTTCCTTGCATTCAGTGGCTGGTTTCAAATCCTTGCCGACGTTCAGCATGAGGGATGCAATCCAAGAGAAGCCAAGGGTTTCCTCCTTTGTAATCATGAACCAGGGCAAGGCCTTTGAGCGTTACACATGCTTCAGAGGACAGGCACAAAGGAGTGATCAGGTGCTGTGGAGCCTCCTCTGTTGCAAAACTCAGAAAATAGGTCAGCTGTCATTCAGCTGCTTTTAAAAAAAGGGGGGGGGGGGAGTGGAGGAAACAAGTTTGTTTTTGTTTTCTCCTATCTATGTTGGGGCAAACTCAGGAGGTGGCAGGGAGGGGATATCTGTCTCCTACAAGGTGGGTAGCTCCTGATGTGCAGATTATTGGTTGTTTAATCTTTTTTTTCCTCTTCTGAGTTCTCAGCTTCTTGGGCTGTTAAGGTATGTAGGTGCCCAAGCAGCACTAGGGCAAGCCGCAACGCTGCCAAGGCAGATCTGCTGCTGCTAATCCCTGAGAGCCCAATGGAGTTCGGGGTACTGGAGCACTGCCCTTACCGCGCTGCTCCTACGGCCCTTGGAAGTAGGATCACAGCTCTGCAGAAAGACCTCTTTTCTCTACCCGGTCTTTAATTTCCTCCCTAATCCTGCAAACTTTTTATTTTTTCTCGTCTTTTCTTTTCTTTTTTTCCCCTCTGTACAAAGAAAAAGCTCTCTATGAAAAAGAGGGCTTGTACTTGGCATGTAGCATAGTAATATGAGCATAATAAACAAGAGTAGCTGTCCCCATAAATAATAAAAGGAATGTTTCTCTTCACATGGCAGCTTTTCAGAGGAGAAAAGGCAGGGAATAGGTAGTCCTGCTCTAATGTGCACGTCACGAGCTCTAATCCCCATTTCTGCTGTTTTCTTTGGCAGGCCACCAGTCGGTGAAGCGGGGGCTACCTTTCTGTTTTGCATTCCCTTGTAACTTTTATTTTGGTTCTTATCTTGTGCACTTTGGGTCTGCTGGAAACTGGAAGACTCCTTAAAAACACAGCAGTATTTCTTTCTTTTGTCTTTGTGGTGGTTTATATTTTTACGGCAACTTGAGACACACTCTGCTGGCAAAGAATTTCAACTCATACTACCAACTTAGAGGTGAAAATAGACCATTCTCAGCTTAACATCATCCTGATTTACATTACTGCAGCAAAGGTGACGAGCTTTTGATACAAGTGAATAACTGTATCACTGGAAAATGTTTCTGATGTTGTTTCAGCTGCTTATGTAAAAACGTTAAGCTTTCTCACCATTAGGGAACATGATTTACTGACCCGTCAAAATTTCCCTTTTCTGGCCACTCAGTTCAAACTTTGAATATATTGTAGTTGGCTTCAGTCTTCAGAGCTGCGTATTAGCTACTGCAGTAGCTGGAAATGCATGCAAATTATCCTTTTATTCTGGCTGAGATTACAGCATTCAATCAACAACAACAGAAAAAGGCCCATGCAGAAAGTATCATAAATAATTTAGCTTAAGTGAATGCTGAAATTAGTCAAGGCACCGCATTGCTTGGCTCCAAGCAGTCTATTTGCAGCCAGATATGCAGAGTACCCTCTGGCCAAAGCCTAGCCTTTCAAAAATGGAAAGCAGGAAAAACAATATGATCTTCTTTTAAAGAAGCATGTTGGCATGATCCGCAGGGTTAAATATACCTAGGCAGTTCTCTGTGCCATAGCTCCAACGATCTCAGGAGAAAACAGAAAGGGTTATAAAGAGTCACGAGCGAGGAAAGGGGATAATAAAATGTGCTTGTGTATTATTGGCAAGTGCTTTGAATGGTACAGGCAAGCTAACTGCATGTAGTACTATCTTGCATAATTATTGAGTCACTGGTACTGTAAACTAAGTGGTTGCTATACTTAGAAATACTACAGTGCTCAGTGCTTGATCAAGGACTAGATCCATCTCTGGCTCCCATTAGGGCTGTATTTACACTGAGTTCAAGGGATTGAACAGGGGTCTAGCAATTCTTCTTGGGGCATCCTTCATTTCTGAATAGCTGAGACGAGCACGGTGGCTGAACAGTAACCGGCGTTTCTGGTCGCAGCAGTAGCGATACTCCCACCACGGGGCTGCCTAGGGGAAGCCCCGGGGTTGAGAGCTGGCTGCGACAAGGCACCGTACTGCCTTTCCGGGGAGTCCACAACCTGAAGATGCAGAGACAACAGGAGGACAAACTCAGAGAGGTGAATAGGAGGATTTTTGGAGAGAGAGGATCGATGTGGACTATAGACCAGACTTTAGCAGCCATGTCACTATTCCTACTGCATGATCAGAAACCCCAGATACTCCTGGTTAGGGCTCCAGCTGTCTGACTCTGATGCTTCCCTTCAAATGTGGGTACCACTTGTACGCAGAGTTTGAGAAGAGATATTTCTTATCTCAATGTAAGCGGAGTATAGCACATCAGGGAATGGGTCATCTGGGCACTCAAATTTAAAGACAGCTCCAACAGGCAACAACTGCACTCTGTGGGGAGGAGGGGGGGAGGAATGCTGAAGGAGCTTTTTGTCATGCACGCTTCTAGAAACAGCCTCCTTAGCACATTTAAGAGTCCCAAAGTGACTGTGCACTTGAATTAGTCATGGAGAAAGGGGGAGACCCCCACAACAGCCTAAGGCAATTAGTTAAGCAACAAACTGTGTGTATGTATGTGTGTATGCATGCTCACACAAAAACACACAGCTACTAGGAGTTTAGTAGGCCATTTCTAGTGACACAGGACTGCACCAATGTCAAGAAGAGAGGCTGTGAAAACAAGAGGTGAAAGAAGGAAAAGAAACAAAGATTACAAAGCAAGAATGAAACAAGGGCCAGGAACCGAGATACAGAAATGGGAAGCAGAAAATACACAGCAGCAAGAAATGAAGTTCTGAATAGAAGGCAAATGGAGAGAGAATGAAAAATGAAAATAAAATGAATGTTTCTTTTGGTTAAATGAAGAATAAAGGAAGAAGAGCCTTGGGGAATATAGAAGGCGAGAGACTAAATGAAACTGAAAACTTGTGTAAAGTACCAGGGCAAATTACTGAACAACACTAGCATGGCAAAGGGGATGAGAAACCTACCCAAGGTGCTGGTGGCAATAATTCGTTTAACTCACAGGTGAAAAACAGGTTAGATTTTATATTTTATAGCCCTTAACTAATGCAGACATTCTTTTGTTAATGGTTGTACGTGCACCATAGCAGGCCTATATCTATTCCTACTCTGAAAAGTTTGCAGTTTAAGTGTGGGTACAGAGAAAAGTGTAGATTTTATTTGTATACCTATATTGCCTGACACATTGCTAATGCTTCTCAAGTCCCAGAGAAACATTCTGAATTACTAGATCATAGGGTCAAAAAGGAGCCTGCTAACACGAGTTTCTTTCAGTTCCAGTTTCATGGGAAGCAATGTAATGGCAAACCCTAAACATCAAGGATTTCCTGTGTATACATGCATCCTCCCCAAGGCAATCACTGGGTATGACGCTGTTTGGTACCATTGCATAACATGACTGCTGTAACAGAGAATTTCCTCTGCCAGTCGTGCCAATCCTATCAGTGTTGTCCGTCATCCAAACATGTGGGCATAAGGAGGGAAAGGTGCTTCACTCCTTGGAGAAAGGGGAAGATGTGCTTTAGTTGGTAGACAAATGATCAGTGCCACTTTAATACAGGAGAAAAAAGGCAAAGAGCGCCTGCTTTTGTTGGTTACACATGAAACATTAAATTCTGGGTTAGATTCTTGTAACCATGTGTGTTTTAAGGTCTCTAAAGATCTGTTTGCCAAAGATTTAGTTCTGTTTACAGAATAAAGATGTTCCAAAAGGACCTAGACCCAAATGACTGGGAGGAGGAGCCAAGATCTGACATAAAACCTTATCACAACCGGACAAAAACATTCAGCCTTCATATAACCTGGAGAGTAGCAGCAGGGATGCAGGTTTCACCCATTCTCCTCTGTTTTGTGCGAGTCCCTGCTGCTGCACAGGCCAGGGCTTGCCTGGGGAGAAGCAGTGGGCCCTGCTGTGGGAAGATGCATGGGAAGTGGACTCCGTTGCAAGCTATGAAGAGCACACTGCAAGTCACCCTTTATCCATCCTTCTGTATGGATACAGTGGTTGTGAAATAATACGAAAAGTTTGCTTCTATATCTTTCTTTTTTTCTGCTGAAGACCACTGGTATCCTCCTTGCACGGCCAGAAGTATAGCATTTTTATGGAACAAAAATTCATCTTTCGACAAGGGTGAGCCAGTCCACTTGCTGCTACACTTTGATAATTGGCAGGTGATTTTAATTCCTTTAATGGTCTTTTTACCTGCTTCAGAGATGGTCAGTTACCATAAATGCAGCCTGTCTTTGTGATTATGAAAGGTGCAGCTCTATCATGCTGTAAGCAAAGACTGAGGTATATTAGCAAAAAAGCATCTTTTTTGTGAGACCTCTGTTTTTTCACTTTTAAAGACACAAAGTCTACCCTAACTAACCTATGTAAGTAGTCTACCCTACTTCACTAAGATTAGGAAAAAGAACTTACTTTATTACACAGGACTGTTTGGAGTCATGTTCACTGCACATATATAGCCATAGTATTGACCAAGATGTAGATTAGAAACTTGCCACAAGTCAGAAAATCTCACATGAAAATGAATGTGGTGTTCCTCAGCAATAATCTTCACGTCTTTCTTTGTGGAGGGCTAAGATTGCACAGGAGTTCCTGGTAAATGTTAAGGTGATGTCTAAACAAACATTTCAGCAAATGCATTAAATAGTTCTGGAGCTTTTTGCACATAAGTAAGGCAGGCCATACATGAAATAAGTTATCCTGACTCAAAAGTGTTACTCTTTCTTCTGAATTCTTATGGTAGTTTTTGTGGGCAGGGTGGGGGATTAAATTAGGCTCACAATTTAACCTGCACTGTGTGCATGCCAGGCACAAGGAGGTAGCTTGGAGGGAAAGGGTTATTCATTCAGTAACCTTTGTGTATTTATTTGTTCAGCATGCTAGCTCTTGTGCTATTTGCTGGGAAGGAATGCCTGCAAAAAACTGAGGAGGCTCAAATAAAAAAGCCCAGAATGTTTTGAAAGCCTCCCTCCTGACTTCTGATTGAAGGATTCTGTACGGTTTTTGGCACGTTATAAATCTGTGTTTACTGAGAAAAAACAACAACAACAACAAACCCCAAAACACACTCCAGTTCAGGGTTTATGTCTACGAAACTCTATACCAGTTCTAGTTCTAGTGTCAAGTACTAATAATTCACAATTCATCCAAGACAGAAGAAGACTAACTGCATTTGGATCAAAATATGTACAGTATTAAATCTAAAAATACTATGCAATTCGATCTTAAAGGAATGAGAAGATCCAAACTTACTCCAAATTGTTCCAAGTCTTCTCCTAGAAACTTAAATGTAAACTTTGTATTTAAATATAAACCCACTCCTGGATTTGGCCTATTCTCTCTGTTTATTTTATTTGCCATGCTGCTGAAAAGGTTATGCACACAAAGAAATGCCCCTCTCCTAACCTTTTTTAAGGCATTGACAGTGTAGCTTACGCAAAATACTTGGTATCATTGTGCCTTCACAACTGTGGAAATGGAAAGCAAATTCTAATTCCTCTTTCCCTTTTTCACACTTCTACATCTTTCTTTCTCTCCCAAACATTCATTCTAGCCTTTGGTTATGTATATTCAGAATGTGATACGGACATGTTTCAGGGTTTAGAAGTTAAGTCGGGCACAAAATTCTTGTTCTAACATGATGAAATCATTCTTTATGAAGACCTGGCTAATCTCTACCGAATAGGTTGGTGTTTCATTAAATATTACCTGTTTCAGTCCAGTGTGCCAATTGTTCATAAGACCTGTGCCAGCTTCCTAAGGAGCGGGGCAGGAGAACTTTCAGAATAGCAAACTGTGTGGTTACTTAAGATATTGGCAATCTAATTAGATAAATCGGAGCTCTAAAGATGAAATCTAACATGCAGGCAGGTGAGTTGGTGTCATTTTCTGCATGGTTCCTTCCGAATTTTCCTGAACTTCTGCCTTCTGAATTTTCTCGGATGTTTTCACACCTCACCTCATGTATGTGTCCCTTATTGCTTGCACTGTGAAAGAGGTAGAACCGCCTGCTTAAAATGGTGGTATCTGGTACACTGCAGTAATTAAAATGAACACCTTTTGTGAGGAACTAGATGAATCAAAACAGTCCAACCCTTTACTTTCAGCCCTCTCATTGAAATTTTAAACACTCCTGTGATCACTCAAATTAAGAGAGAAAATAAAATGAGCAGATGCTTTACTGTACTGCATAATAATAATGGCTGAAGAAAGTGTTTAGAGTTAGTTTCTCTTGTCATTTGCCAAAGGGAAACTACCCAAAGTCAGCATCAGAATACAGCTATTGAGGTGGATTTTAGAGGTAGAAGCAACCTCTGAGACAGAGAGGTTTATTGGCATTATAAAAGATAATGATTTCTTCGACTGGCACCCAGAAGCTCGTTCAGATGCCAAGCAGAGGTGCATGTCTGAGATATCTGATCTCTGAGGCACGTCAATGTGTCCTTCTCAACTGGATGCCTCTGTGGCAACGTTTGCACTGGAGTCCCAAGGATAGGCTTAAAACCACCAGAATGGTTTTAGTGTATATCACTGGTTATTGATTTAGCTGTGGACAGGAGCTGAAGTGCCCAGTTGTGCTTTGGGAGAGCAGAGTTTGGGGTATCCTCTTGGACAGGACTGCTGCACTTGGGGCACCACCCGTGGCTAACGTCTCCCTGAGCATACTGCAGGAGACACATACCTGGGAGGCAGGAGAAGCCAGAGCCATGCTGCGACATTCTACCTTCACCTCTTTTCTGCAATTCTCAAAGTAGGTTAAAAAAAACCCACTTCTTTGGAATAGTGCCACCTGCAATAAATAAATAAATAAATAAACCTAAAACATTACTGAAGTGGAATTAATGAGCCATCTACAACACATGCCTTGCTTTTTAGCACCTGAGTAGCCCTAGGCATTTCTAGTTTTGTGTACACCCCTCCAGTTCTGCTGCCACATGCCCAGGACTGTTGCCATTTGATGGAGCTGAGCATCTCCACTGCTGCTTCCACCTAACCCCAACCGGGACTTCATAAGTGAGGTGGCCCTGTCACCTGAGGGGCTTGCTCTCGTAGGCATACATCAAATTCAGTGCAGCGGTGCCATGGTCAACTTCCCTTGTGAAACTTCCCATCTGTGGCCAGGAACACTTCTGTTCCTTTGGATTCTCATCTCATGTTCTAAGATGACCAAACAGCCAGAAAAAAAAAAGGTACCATAAAGCCTATACTGTCTTAAAAAATATAGGAAGGGAATCAGTCCCCAGCTGGTTAAGTAAATTAGCTTCCTAGAGGATTATGGGAAAAGAGCAAGTACTGCCAAGGGTCCTGGGTCCTAGCGAGGTGAGTGGAGCTCTTTCTGTCTTAGCTTCTCTTTAAACACAAATTGTTTTGGAGCGGATGGTGCTATTTACAGGTGGTGACCTGAGCTGTGTTGTATTCTGTGAAGAAACGTCCAGAAAGCTGATTCCGGATACAGCAGCAGGAAGAGGCCATGTGGTAAGAAGGGGGGAAAAAATTGGAGACCTGTAAATAAGCATAAAAGTAGTGACAAAAATTGCCAGATTTAGAGGTTTGGAAACTCTGCTGATAACCAGAACTCCACAAAGTTGCTAAAAAAAAAAGCGAATGAGCTGCTTTACTCTGCTCTTGTGGAACACAGTTTTGTACTTGCTGGCCTTTATTTTGTATTTATTTTGTGTGGCTGGGCATGCAAAATGCTCAAATGAAGAGCAGGACTGAATCTTCATAACACACTACAACATTTTGTCTGGTCCTGTGTTTTATCACTGGAAACTTGATCATCTTTGCTGGCATTTTAGAGACTCCACAGTTGCTCTACTCTCAGCGCTGCCTGATAATGGGAGATCTGTGAAAATATCTCTGTGCAAAAGGGAAGACAGAAACAAATTTTTCACAGTGACTCAGAATTATCTCACTCATAAGTTTGGAGAGAAACTACTTTAAAAATGTTCCTGCTGCCTTTGGAGCAAATCAGGAGAGGAAGAAGTATTCATTTACATTTTAAAGTATTCATTTTTAAACAGAGAGAAAGAAAGAGGTATTTAAAGGGGGAAAAAATCATATGTTTTTCATAGCAACACTTCACTTTCTACCAGTAGTTCTAGAATTTCCATTAGGCAGAAAAACAAATAACAAGCCTGCCAACCACAGAGATGAAAGAAATAGCCAATGGAGAGAAGCAGATTTTTACAAATAGTACAGCGATGACAAAATACCAAGCCTCATTGACAGCATTGTCAAAGCTTAAAATTATAGTTAATGATACAGTAGAGGGTCTCTGACATTTTAAAGCACCATGGCATATGGATTTCCCACTGTATTTGTGGTTTCCTCCTTCTCTAGAGAGTAGCAAACTTAAATTGATCCTGCTGCTAGGTGATAACAGCCGGTTTAAAACAATTACTGTCTCAGACTATAGCATAAATCAGATCAAGCACTCCTCCATATACTTTGTTATTAGCCTGCTGGGAGCAAATATAGCACTGTAGTATCAAGAGTCATTAGTTCAAGTCAGGACTTGGGTGACAGAGCAGGTGGAAGTTTTACGTGTCAAATGGAGGAAGCTTAATGCAATATTGAGTAGCAGTTACATAAACTCTGCTGGGCTGTTACTGTTCCTTTAAAGACTGGCGAGCTATAAAGGTTAGGAAGCAAAGCAGTTAGAAAAGTCATGTAGTCCAGACCCATAAAGCTTCTCCTTAATTTGTGCTGGACTCAGGTTTTATCAGCAAACTGCTGATGAAGAAGTTACTTTGGCCCAGATCCACAAAGGGCTTCAGTGCCTACATTTGGTTTAAAGTGGAATTTAGGTGCCTAACTGTAGCCAAGCAGCCTGCAAGACACCCATCCCAACTCCTTAGCTGCCTCTTACAGGTATTGCCTCTAAGTCACTGAGGAAGGCACAGTTTCAGAAGAAGGGTTCCAGTTCCCTGAGAATTGGAAATGAGCACACCTGAGAGTGGCAAAATTCAAGACGTGAATGTTCTCAGCTTAAGGCGTGGGACAGAGACAATATATTAAAAGAACCAGCATATTACAAGAACTAGCACTTGAAATGGAATCCAGAAGCGAGGATTTTGAATAAATACCTCAGACTAGGTTGAGCGGTGAGGAAAGGGCATAAAATAAATACTGACCCTATGGTTAACATGACAGGAAAAAGAGCATAAACAATTAGATCCATTGGTCTTACCTCAATACTATGCAAGGTTTTAAAGTATTCAAAGACAAATAATAAAGACATTGAGAAAAATGAAAAATAAAATAAAACAGAACATATTCTTTAAGAGCAGATCATGCAATACTGATGAGGTACCTTTCCTTACCGACTGATCTTGCTGAGGATGAAAGCAGCAGATCTAATCCATCTGGACTTCCACGAGTCATATCAGGGAAAACAAGAGCTAACGTAGCAAAGATGAAAATTAGTAGGAGAAAATAGGAAGTGGCTAAGGGACTAGCTAAAGAGACACAAAATTTGTAGCCTAAAAAATGAGAGGGGATAAAATTGCTCTTTAGGGTGCAGGCAGGACGAGGACACAAGGGACAAAGGAGAGACATTTAAGGTAAACATCAGTGCTGGCACAAGAGCAAAGTAGTATAAACTGCCCTAAATAAATTCACACTGAAAATTTAAAAGGTTTAGAAACATCAGAGGAGTGAGGTCTGGAACAGTTTTCCTGTGAGTATAAAGGAAGCAGTGTTTTAGGACAGAACTTTGCAAACAAGTTTGGTCTTGGTAAATTAAAGCCTACAGGGTCGACTCTGATAACAGGGACCTGGGCTTGACGGCCCAGGAGATCCTTTCTAATCCTTTGTTTATGATTTGGAACAGAGGAGCTGGAATAATTGCAGACCAGTCTCTAACGCATGAGATGCTCATTTCTAATACCGAATCATATTAAAGAATAAAGTTATTTGTTCCTTCATCAACTGTTAGTCCAAGGGAAGAAGTGAATAAGAAATGGTACAGCCTTTTGTGAGTTGCAAGTATTTTTAAAAGTACAAATAATTTCCTAACTGTTGGCACTGAACACATCTTTTTTGGCTGTTGTTGTATCTAACACGGCAGCATTTTACATTGCTAGAGGAGTTTTGTCACAACAGTAAAAATTAGTGATAGGCTAGCAAAATTTGCATCCTGATTACAATTTTTTTTTATAAACAGGATAGTGTATAATAGGCCTGAGGAGGGATTAAAGAAGTAAGTTCATCCCTGTGGGAAGAACTATACCCCACAGCATTGCTGATAGATGTTTATATGTTAACCTGTTCTTAGAAATCTCTGAAGAGGGAACTCTGTGAAGATCTCCAGCTATTGCAATGTCTCTGTGCGCACTCACCACTAGAAAGTTTCACTTGAGGTCTAACCACAAACCGTGTAGCAATTTAAGCCTGTATTTTTGTAGCAATTGTCCCATATTTGAAGACTGTTATCTGCCCCCCTCCTTTTCTTCTCTAGATCAAGAGTGCCATTTCTTTCAATCTTTCCCTCATAGGTGGCATTTTTTTGTCCTCTAATCCTTCCTCGTTTCTTTCCTCTGGTTTCAACACAACTGATCTAAATCCAAACTGGAGTGTGAAATCCAGTGCAGCGTCAGGCAGGATTACTCTCTATATCTTGCCAACTTTACTCTTGTTTATAAAGCTTAATATGACGTTGGAAGTCCTTCTTGCTTTAAAAACAGATCATTTCAGGAAGGTGCGAATGCACGTCAGCCAAGCAGTTTCAAAAAGAGAAATGAAACAAAATAATGTGCATGATGACCACGAGCTGGTTATTAGTAGAAATTTTTTTAATACACCACAGTCCAAGAAATAGGAAAAAAAAGCTATACAATAAAAAGGCATGGGGTCTGCATTTGAAAAGAAAATATAGAAGAACAAATAACAAGGAAAGTTGCTTGCTAGTAAGTGTAAATCAATCTAAGAGTTGTAGAACACAGCTAAGGGAGAGTACACCGGTAGAAATGTGCCAGTAAACATTGGTAGAAGTTTCGTTAGGTTTTTAAGTATGTTACAAGCTAGAAGAATACTAATAATAGTTAGAATTTTATCAAATGCTAGACAGAAGTGCTATGCTGATAGTCCCGTGGAAGGGAAAAATATTCATGCAATGGAATTGTCTTGCATTTTGAAACAATTCAGAGGATGCATTTGATCCTTCCCACCTTTTACCATTGGCAGGGTCGGGTTTTTTTGTGTTTTCAGGTTGCTTTGTGCTGTCTGCATGCCAAATGCTGCTGACTCTATGCTCCCAGTGTGCCTCCGCTCAACCTGGATTTCCTCAGTGTGTGCCAAGCTACATATCTTGCACTAGTGGCTAGTATTGATCCTTTTGCCCAGGTAATTCTGTTGCTCCTTGCTTTTTGGAGAAGTTTTTCCAAGTATAGACTTGCCTGTTGCAGATTTGTTTGTTGCTATGCTGTCTTATATGCTGGCCTTCTAATTATGACTTTGGGGGGGGTGGATGTTCTTACCTCAAGAGGAAATATATATTCTACAGGTCAGCATCTTCCTACAGAATTAATATGTTAGGGATTACAGTACTCAACAAGTGTCTCTATTAACAATGTTTCAGTTATTATTCCTGACAGGAACTTCTTGCTCATTTATGCTCAGTTTTTCCTGTCAAAAAAATAAGAAAGCATTATGTTTGTTGCTGTTGTTGCTGATTTCCCCAGCTTTATTTTCCAAGGGGCAGCAGTATAACCAGTTCTTGCTTTAGGGCACACGCAGAGCTGCCCTGCACTACGCAACGCAACGCAACCTGATAAAACACACACTGTACTTAACGGCTGCTTTGAATATCTACTGATCACACCCTCTTAAATAGGGTGTCTTTATGGCCTGTGGCTCAGGTACAGCGTGTTGAGCAGTGACACGGAAGAATTCTGCTTGTAAAATTAACTTGATTAATAAGTGCTCTATTTAGAGATGGGCTGCAAAGTCAGCGGAGATCATAGTTGTGCGCCACAAACCACTTTTTGGTACTTCCTGCAGACTCATATTTCTCCCTCTAGTTCTGCATAGATCCTTATAAGCTAAATGGGAGAGTTTCTGCCTGCACACAGGCTGATTTGACATAGCATGCATTGCTGCTAGTATGACACTCTGAACAATTTTGCCTAACACTACCTGGAGTTATGCCACAAGCACAGGACCTCACTACAGTCTGCACTAGTCAGCTCTACAAGGTCAGTTACCAAAACCTTTCAGATTTACATTTGAAATGCTTTTCTAGCTAGTACAGAAACAGGATTGAATGCTCACAATACCGAAGGCTCTGCAGAGTTTAAAACATTCATTGTTCATAATAAAAACACATTAATGAGGCTTATTAAAGTACACAACTGATTTGCTAAACAAGCTCTTTTTAACCGCTGATCTCTTCCTTACGTATAAAGACTAAATGTTGCATTAACCTAATGATTGACCAGGTAACTGGAACAGAACTTTAAGGTAACGCTAACAGCTACATGGCAGCATTTACTAGAGCTGTGCTCAGTAAAAAGTTTTAAATGTGTATTTGAACACCCCGATTTTCTGATCTGCATATTTAAAAACAGGGTACTGCATTATTTCAAGAAGAGGTAAGAGGATACTGATACCACAACTGTCCTAAATTTCAATAGTTATTTGCAGCCTAATTTCAATGCATAGAAGTGATACCACACCACAGCACTGCTAAAAGTCCAGCATTTCCCAAGAAAATATCATACATATTTTTTCTTAAAAATTGCTTCAAAACTATCAACTTTAACAACTTTCTCTATTGTAAGATGCTTAGAGCAATTTTTAAGAATTGTTACAAAAGAATATGAATAGAAATCTATGTTTGTCCAAAGATATATACAAAAGAGTTCTTTGTTTTAATGAAAAAAACGCAATAAAAAACACCTTACAAGAAACATAGGGGTAGCATCTGCAAATCAACTCCTTGGTTGCAATACATTGTGTTTTAACATGTGGAATGCTGTTATTTGGTTGTGTCATCCATGGCAATGTGTCCCTTTATTTAAGCAGAAATTGTATAGTATGCAATTCTAACATAGTATATGGAATATACTATAATATAGTGTAACTAGTATATGTAATATATAAAAACATTATAATATAACTTTTTCTCCCTCCCTTTTACAGCATTTCTATTTATTCCATTTTAAAATGATGCTGGATACTGCTTTTTCATCCATTACATTGCTTCAGAGTGACTACTATTATATATAACTTTTCTATACAGTTCATCCTGCCTCTAAAAGAAATAGAAAACCCTTGCAGTTATGTTGTCTGGTTTCACGGACATGTGGTTTATGTCCTTCCTTTTTTGAAGGTGCATTATCTAACCTGCAAATTACAAAGTACAACATATTTCTGATACGGGCATGCTTTTGAGAAATGTAGTCTGGGGATTAAGGTAGACAGAATCCTGTTCCCAAATTAATGGTTTACACACTCTTCAACTAAAAGTTGGATAGAATGAATTACTGATTTATCACAGATAATCACAGATTTATCACAACTGATAAACTGGGTGTCTCATCATGACTTGGATGCTTAAAAATTCACTTCTGTTCTAATCTTGTGCGGCATGCTCTGTTACCTGATCTTTACACAGATACTTTGAATCTCAGCTACAATAATTTAATATTGTATCTTAGTCTTCCACTTTTTTTTTTACTTTCACTCTGATCTTGCTTTGGTTTTTTTCAGCATTAGGAAGATACACTATAAGGAAAATAATGACCAAAAACTTTCTTTTCTGGGTCCTTTATGGGTGTTCTTCTTTTATTTCTTTCCTCTCTCATATAAACTAGAATCTAACTTAGGTTAAGAAGTACTGATTTTTAAACCAAAACTCATAAGCGTGCTAACCATACTTGAATCACACTTACTATATTTATATTTATTGCTTAGGGATGTACAGGTATTTTTATAATTAAATACGTGTCATCTTTGTAGAGCTTCTTTCTCTGGAACAAAAGTTTGTGCACAGTCCTGTAGCAATTACACATGTATTACTGCTACCTTGCTTCATATGGGTAGAGGAAATTGTTTTCTTTAACAGCTAAGAATGGGAGATTCTAAAGGCATATGAATCCTTTTCTAGTTATTGCTTGATTTTTTACCTTATCTCCTGTAAGCTATCGATTCTGTAGATCAGTTATTGAGGCACTGAGTGGTTATAATGCCTATAATAATAATTTCCTTAAAATATTTTGGTCTCTTTTTAAAGAGTAGTATGTGTTTTTAAAGATATATAAGGCTTCTGAGTAGAAATATTATTCCTAAAAATAAAATTGAAACTCTCTAAACTAAAAACAAAGTCTGTTCATACTGCTAGGAATCAGATATTTACAAGCAAGCTGACAAGTGGCTTATTATAAGAAACAGTTACTGACGGGGTTCAAGTCTGCTGTCTTTTTTAGAGTGATGGTCTCAGTAAAACATGTGGTCAGTGAAAATTTTTTTAATTAGTAACAATTCAATGCATGTATGGGATTTCAGACGACTGTCAGATACTGCATTTTGGCAGCTAGGAAATGCAGCTGGATGAGCCCTCTGTGGTTCATTGGACATAGCTCCATGAAGCTGCAATATGTATTTTTATTCCGTTTTTGCAACTGGTTCTCATTCCCCATTACTGTTGGAAGACTATTTCAGAACTCCGTTTCTGTGATTAGAAACTTGTTTTTAATTTTTACTGTAAATCCGGCCTATCATCCGGTACCAGGACTGATTCTGACAAAGATTAACTGAAACGGGTGGGAGTTTTGCTTGGAGAAGGGATGATGATTAAGCTTTAAAATATGTAGTGCATTAGGAAATAGCTCCCAAACCGGAGACCTCAACCTGATAGGAGTTGTTATGGTCCCATTACTACAGTTATTTGAAAACACAGCCCTGAATTCAGTGTTGGTGAACCTAAACTGTGATTCAAGCTTCCCTTTATCCTAGTTAGCTATGTGGGGCTGGCTTCTATACATAGGTTAGCACATCTTGACTTAGCTGGCCAGCTTGACTTAGCCAGGGCCTTACTGCTCTTGCCAATAAATCAAGTTTTCCTTTATGCCATAACTCTAGGCAACACACAGGTGAGTGGTGAGGCTTCTTTGCAACACTATCTAGACAGAAAACTTGAGTGCAGTACAACGCAATTTCAGTTTGTGCTCAGGTCTCCTGCCCATCAGGAGGAGGAGACTGATGTGTACCTGGAACCGAGACGGGACTGCAATGTGCTGTGGCTTCCACAGTGCTTATTTCCAGTTGAGCCGGTAGCACAGCGGTTTACTAGAAGTGCTGAGTGCAATTTAAAAATTGCAGCAACTTTTACACGGCTCATGGTATCAGCATACATCCCTACAGAAACCAAAATGGGACTTCAGAAGTGTTGGTGAAGGGGGGAGTTTTGAGGAAAAGGCAACTTCTGACATTAAATGTTGGAGGAAGAAGGAAATTTTTTGACCAGCTCTGCTAATTAGAGTTCCAAACCTGCCCAAAAGGATTACCAGAGAACTCAATAGCTCTTGGAAACATTTTTCATCCCATCTATGATCTCATAAGGTTTACACAGTTCATGATTTAATGTTTAACGTTTATTTGTGGGGCTTCAGGACCTTGAGCAGGTCTTCACTGAGCAGTGGACTGTGCAAGTAAGATACAGAAAGAGGATCCTGACTTAAAGAGCTTACAGTCCTAGTGAAATCTGGAATTTGGCAACAGTGGAAACCTGTTTCTTCTGTAGAGCTACACACTAAGGTTAGGGTCCCTAATGGATTTTCTCATATGTAATAAGGGTGAGTGAAGCTCTGTCTTCATTCTTTCCCTTCATAAGGACACTGCTGTCTCTCTTCTCTCCCCAGTTTTTCTAAAACACTTCACAAGAATTACAAATGTGTCTGAAGCTGCCCAGTGGGCTCAGAAGCTGTAGCTGAGAATGACAGACGAACACACACACATGCAGAGGGTGTAGTGAGCAACCTTGTTGTCTTTGGAAAACTATCTATAAAGAGGGGACTACCAAAGATGGCAGTGAAAACTAACTTGAAAACTAATGATTACACCTTGCCTTTTGAATGAAGAATTTTTCTTCTCAAAATGTGGGAAATGCAGTGCACCTGCATTGCCTGGTGTTTCAGACATCACATTTCTGACAGAAGTCACTCTAAAGGAATAAAAGAAGCTATGCTAATGTGCAACAGAACAACACATTTTGTGTGGAAGGGAATTGGTAAAAGGATTGCCAATTGGTAGTTCTGCTACTACTGGGAACAGCTGAAGCTGTACTGCCAAGCAGGTTTCTGTGACCACTGGCGTTTTCATATACTGTAAGTCAGATCTGTTCTAAGCAGGGCCAGATAGCACGGCACTTAAAGTGCCAAAGGAGCTATATCTACACTAGAATTCAAACTTTGCTGCACTGTTGTTAGCAACAGAAAGTTTTTGCTGGAAAAAATAAAATCAACACAGACACAGTGTAGTAGAATTGTATCCATTCTGTTTTTGCAAATGATGTAAGTTCTCTTTAAAGGCTAGACATACAATACCAAATATTTAGAGAGGTTCTTAGCATTAAAAATAAATACACATCAGTGCACAATGCATACAAGAGAATTAGTTAGCTGGCTTTTATTGTATATATGCAATTACATGATTTATTTGTTGCGTAAATCATTTGAATGAGCAAATTCAGGTGCATGTGTGTAATGGAACTTGGTGTTTAAAAAGCCTGGACTCGTGTGTGTCTGTCTCCTTCTCTAGGGAACGCAGTGGTATCTCTGGAAGAGCTGGGCTGCTACTAAACAGTGGGAAAAATTGCTTTTGAAGCTTGTGCTTTTTATTTCCTTTCTATGTAGTTTAATTTGCTTTTAGAGATGCAAGGATGCAAAAAATGTTTTTCATCTAATTAAGAAAAATGAAGGGGATTCTGTAACAGTCTAATTAGATATCTATCTAAAATAAATGTTTTCTTTAACGCCTGATTTCTTCTTTAAATATATAAATACCAGCTAGTGTTTTAAAGCTCCTGTAGCTGTGAATGGCTCTGCTGTCCCTCACTGCAAACTACGTTTTTATTACTTCTTCCCAAGAAATTTATTTTGCTGACATGGGCCCCAATCCAGTAAAGTGTTAAAACATATGCTTAATTTTAAGCATGTGACTAAACCAGTAAAGGCAGCAGAACTGTTCCTATGCCTAAATTTAAGCACAAATTTGTGTTTGGCCTAGCTGTGATTATAATTTCTGGGTTAAGTTCTTGAGGATTGTGTGCATTTCACAGAATGGGCACCCTTCTAATGGAAAAACAGAGACTTTCATGTTTATTTTTAAGGTATTTAGTTACTTATCAGCAGATCTCATGAAGGAAATGTACCAACAAGGAAGTATTTTAAAAATCTGGATATCAATGTGGATCGTCAAATATATTAGTTATGCGACTCCTCACAAACTTAGCACAACTGTCCTCTGCTACCTCTAGGTGATACTGAAGTAGCTGAAAGCAGCTGAGGTACTAGCTGATCATTTTCATTAATTACCAGCCTTGTCAGGAATTTCTTCTGATACTCTAGAATGTAAAACACCTGATTTTCTGTATTGTTTTTTCTAGCCGTATTGGGTATTTTAGCTAGAAGAGCTAAAAGAACTTCCTTAATTCTAATGAGCTGATGAATTAGAAGTTCAATATTTCTTCTTCTGAAATACAGCTCAAGTTGGAACTTGAAAGGCACACAGGTAGAACAGGAATTTGGTGGTTTTGATGCAGTAACTAGTGGACAGCTGCTTACACAGTGAAATGTATTCCTGTAATTTTCACTCTTGCTGGCAATCTCCGACAGACCTAGGACAGAGTGGACCTGGAATCTGAGCTGCCTTCTCCTTACAAGGGCTTGCATGAGATCTAGGATGAAACAAAGCGGTACAGTGTGTATATAAGCTTACATGACTGATTCTATTTTGTTACGCTGGTGAGTTTTCTGCAGAAATGGGGAATCTGGTACCACTGTTCATCAAAATTAACTGTTTCTAATATACATCAGTATTAGAAAGCTCTGAGTTGCCTTTTATATATATACATATATATATACTGGATGTCTTAAAGGCTTTGTCTCTTTCATTAATACAACCCAAGTTGTGAAGTACAACAACTGAAGAAAAGAAAGAATGCAGGGAATCTGTACTAAGCTTTAATTTTACTTAATAGCAGGCACAGGATTTGTTCAGAGAGTTTTATTATTGGATAAGGAGTTAAGGTAATCAGAGCAGTGGTGCAGAAGGCCAGAAGATGATGGAGAAATCTAACACCACAAACCACTTAGGTTTAGAGAATACTATGGGTTATTTTTTTAAAATATACTAGTCACCTACCAGTGACCTCCTGCACATTTGCAGGAATTTAAACGCGATATAATAATTGCAGCTTGTGTGTTAACATTTATAATAAGATTAAGTATAGAACAGTTTGTACTCTTGCTGTTGCATTTACAAAGTGTGTAAAGGAAAAGGATTTGTCTGAAGTCAATGAGAGAGAAGAGGTTAAAATCAGTAGCTGGAAAATGAGAGAGCTGTAAGACATTCTGTGAGGGTTTTTACTGTGAAAACATTCACGACTGATTTCAATCTGCAACAGGAAAGTCATTTGTTTGGACTTCAAGGTAGGTTTCCTGTCTCAAATCAGCAAGCTATACCTGTCCAGAAAAACACTTAAGCCCATTCTTTGCCTCAGGTTTCAACACAGCATAAAATTTAAGCGAGTGGTGGAAAGGTATCCCGAATAAAGATGGACTTTTGCAAAGGGCTAGGTGTTTTGTTGAATCAAGACCTTATAAGACATGTAGTGACTATATACTAGTACTGCCTAAATCTTGAGAAAAGGGAAAATGTATTTTTATAATTAATTTTTAGTAAATTTCTCACAAATCATAGGAAATAGTGGATTTGGGAAGAAATGTGGCCAATATTTCTTCTGAAGTGTCTTGGAGCCTCTAATGATCTTGACTTTCTGTATTTTATTTCAGTGAGTTATTAAAAAATGTTCTCATGAAAGAGGCTAAGGTAGCATAAAACAATACTGAATTTGTCTCACTAGTAGGTAGTGACTTAGCTGTATGTCATGTGAACGTATATGGGTTTACATTCATATATTTACTTTCTATTTATTCAGAGCACTGAAAGATCTGAAAATTGTTGTTGCTATCAACAATGCACTTTTTCCAGCTTAGTCAAAAGACTGATTTAGTAAGGCAGTCTTTCCCTGTATTAAAATCATTATTTAGAAAACTACAGAATTGCTTTGGCTAGGCTAAGATATTTTCCTTCGAGTTTAAACATTCTTCCAAGGCATTTGTGATCAATATAAATGATTTTTTTTAAAGCTGTTACTTGAGGGGAAAAAAAAGTCCTAGTGAGACTCCAAAAATATATTATTTTGGTATGTCAGACTAATACATAGCCTACAATAATGTTCCACCGTAACATAGCTCGTTATGCTTTTAAAATTGAAATGCCAGAGTTGACTGTCTCTCTCAATGGATTTCCCTTATGGAAAGGCTTTATCCAAAACTTGCAAGGCTGCTAGAACTCAGGAACCGCTAAGGCACCTCTTAATCATATCCTTATCTCAATGTCCTGTTTGCTCTCTACTCCTAAATAGATGAGCTGTTGGGAAGTAAAAAAGCTGTTATCTTGAAGAAAGGAAGGGAGCAACCTGGAAAACCAGAGGAGTCTCAACAGCGATAATGTAGCTGTTGACTGTATACTGCGGATTGAAAAGAAAAACATCAAGATACAGTGGTTTTTCATAACTGCAAATACATGAAATCTGACTAATCAGAGTTCATTATAATTTCTGAATAGCTAAATCTCGGAACTGAAATCCATTCATTTACCAAACAATTTTAGTCTACTTGAATGGTTATACTGATTTGTTGTTTCAGGTAATTTATTTCATAAATTCTGAGCTCCTAGAATTGATGTTCTGTTTAGAAAAGAAAGTGTTTTGCTTTTGTTTTGTTTTAAAACCAGACTTAGAATTACACTGATATTTAAAATAGAAGGAAAAAAAATAGTAATGGAGAATATCGATGCTCTGGTTTTCAACACAGTTCTGCAAATAAATGGAAATAGTTGGGCTATTTCTACCCTGGAAATAAAAAGGTTTCTGTTTTGTTTTGTTTTAACTATACATAGTACAAGCACTCGGGGAGAGCGGGGGGGAACAAGCTGTGAGAACCTTAACTTGAGCAAAATCAACCTATGTATAGATCACAGATTTGGCTTCACACTGCTGTAGAGCGTGCTTTCAAATCCAGCAATATCCACTACTCCACATCAGTCTGGGCAAATTCCTGCACTACAGCACACAGCTGATAACTTTCAGATAGAACAGAAAAAGTACAATATGTGAGTCTCATGAAATAAGCTGAATTTCAATTTTTTGGCATGCTATTAACATCATTTCTAATTGTTTTTATAGGAGAAGGTGTGACGGCAACCTCAGGAAGGGAGCTTTCAAGTACTGTCCTTTGGCCAGTGAACACGATCTCTGTTTTGCCAGCCTCACGACTAACAGACCTTCTGTCTCAAAGAATGAAAAAGAAATTGCCAGGTGAATATTCAAGTGAAAAGTGCTGATTTTAAAGCTGTCGGTCCCACCTTTTTTCATTGTGGGAAACTAATTTTAAACTCAGTTTCAAAAATAATTAGGCCATTTTTTGTGGACTGGTTTTTAACTGTGCTTGTTTTCTTATCTTTTCTAAAAAAAAACTTCTCAAGATGTTAGACCATCAGAAATGTCAGCACTAAGCTGATAGAACTGACCGTGCTTTCCAGAAACAATTTTTCTGTACAATATGTTTAAAATTAAATTCCGATTCGATTTATAATTTTACTCTCCAGCAGTGAAGAATATAAACAGTCTGATGAAGGTTTTAAAAAAATGAACTCATACCTTGTATGGCCAAAAAAATGGGATACACATTGGTAATATTTAAAATCTGCAGTGAAAGAAGCAAGGCTCCGAACCTAAAGGACTGCTGAGCAGGCAGCTCCCTGTGCCCGACTGGTGACTGAAGCTTTGCTTTGCATCATACTATGAGCTACACCCAGATTTTAATATTAGATATATCCTCCTACTTCTTGTTACAGATACATAGGAAACTAGTTATTTTCTGAATCTCAGTCAATGTACACAACAAGTTTCTGAAACATATTGTTCTTTGACTTTGGAAAGGTGCTAAAAATGATTTCAAATTAGTTGCTGCAGAGGAGAGAAAAGCAATTTTAGCCAGAGGCCCAGCCATAGATGCAGTGTGAATAGAAAGCCTGGGAAGAGGAGTAGGACCGTGCAACTCAGTCATGTGATCTGCTGCTTAAGCACTGCAGTAAATACTGCTGATGGAGCAGTGAGAGATGGTCTTTCACTCTCCTGTAGTAAATCCCTGTTTTAGCAACTGTAGGCAAAAAGGGTCAAATATTTAACTTGGTATTAAACTTAACAAAATAAACTCAGTTTCTAGTGCACAAAACACATTTATTTGAGTATACTATCGTATCTGTTTGAAAAGTCAGGTATTGCTTAGCTAAGTTTGAAATAGTTGTGCAGGAAGAATTGAACACCAGTCTGCTTGAGCAGATAACTGCTTAGATCCATGGACTGCAAAAGAATAAGATGTGGTTAATGCATATGAACAATTACAGTGAGCCAACCCAGGTATAGTTCCCTGTAGTCTGATTTTTCCATTGTGTCTTCTTTCTAGACGTTCCATTGCACGTTTTAGTAACAGATTATACTCATTTCTGGCTGTTTTCTTGGAGATACTATTATTCTCACAAATTTCAGATCCTCAGCCCTGTATACCCTTGACTTAAGACTGGCTTGGCTTAGGGCTGGGGAAATAAACTTTGGACATATACATTTTATGTGTCATATTGCTGATGTTCAAAGGATCTGTAAACTTCTCTGAGTAGTATATGAAAATGACCGAATCCTACCGGAACGTATACTTCGCAACTATATTTCTATATTTTGAAAGCAAAAATACATCTTTTGTCCCATTTTTTTTCCCTCCAAATATAACATTTCACCACTAGACATGTTGCTGTTGTGCTCTCTCTCCCTTCCTACTCCAAAGCTAGTCTTTGCAATTACTTACCCTGGGATTCTATCTTCATGACCGTTTCAACTACATGCAGTTGAGAGAGGTATTTAACAGGTTAATACTTTCATTTGGAAAACGTGTTTTTAATCATTTCCGAAGATATCCATTACTGTAATGGCAAAGTCAACGTTCTCACAAATAACAAGACATTTAGCCTAAATTATGTCACAAATAACTTAATTCCTAACTAATGCATCTGTTAGTTTTTCCTTAGTTTATTTATGTAATTCAATCTCACAATTGTCAATAGGCCAATCTGACAGCTGATGTCTTCTGAGGAATCTCTGGCTTTCTCTCATTACACCATTGCAATGGACAGTGCAACTTCTAAGGTTTTAGCATGACCGTGGCCTAGCAGTTTTGTAGTTCCTTTCATATACTGGAATGTACTGGAAATCACTGGTGCCTGTGGCAATTACAAGGTGGAAAAAGAAACTTCTTTCTCTTTACTGACTTATTCACAGTACCACTGTTGAATGCGGAAGTCTGACAGTCCCACCATCTCCCTTTCCCTGCCAGGTTTCTAGATTGCAGGATTTCAAATAGTTTCATTCTCCTACAGATGAGAAAGATTATTTTAATTTTTTTCTGTTTCTAGCTGTGATACAGACTAGGATTAACCCAGAATGAAAATACAGACTGTCCTTTGTTAGATAGCATGGGTCAGCATCTGCTAACTGTAGACAGAATGAGGTAACCAAGAGATGTAGGAAGAAAGTAAGTTTAAAAAAAAAAAAAGAGAGAGAGTGGGAAAGAGAAAGTGGTGTAATGCTTATTATGGGGTTATTGGGGTGGATATCACCCCAAAACCCCCAACCGCTTCACAGAATGATTTTGCAAACTCATCTGAAGACTGTGGTGTTTTTTTTTTTTTTTTTTTCATTTCAGGTGAAAGTTACTGAACTGGGGAAATACCAAGCCCTGCTCGAATGTGCCATTGAAATCAAGGATGTCGGTCTTCCTGTCTGCAGGGGAACTGGACCGGCATGTGAAGTCTGCGTGCTAGGACCTGGCAGGACCCCGCTCGGAGCAAGGACTCGCCTGCCCAGGGAAGCAGAGGGCATCTCTTCTGCACAAGCCAGTGACTGCTGAGCGCAACGGCGCTACCAAAGCCTGCGCACACGCCAGTTCTCACCTGCCAGCGTCTGGGAAAGAGGACTGGGCTGAGGGATGATGGAAATGCCGTGCTCTGTAGAAAGCTGAAGGAAGCTCAGAGAAGGCACCGCTATTCCAGACTGAAAGCGTCCTGCCATCTCCCTCTCAGAATAACTATTTCAGTTCGACTTTTTTTAAAAAAACAAAAAAAAATCAGTTTTTCCAGGTCTCGTTTCTTCCTCCTAGCAGATGCCACCCTTTTCGGCGGCTGCCTTTCCCCCCTTAGCTCGTTTAAACGGCTAAAAACTGGAGGGGAGGCCCTCCAGCCTCCCCTTCTCCAGGCCGGTGACCCACCTACCCACGCGGCAGGCCAGCCCGCGGCCGAGGCCCCGGGGCAAGTAGGGAAGGAGCTGAAAAGGCGCCGGGGACGACGGCAGGGAGGGAGGCGGCGGCGGCGGAGGAGGAGGAGGAGGCGGCGGCAAGTCTCCGCCCGTCGGCCCCGGGCCGGGCCTGCGGGGGGGGGGGGGAGGGGGGCGGGGCGTCCGCCCGGTCGCCTCGAGGCGGCCGTTACCCCACGCACGTCGCGCGCGGGCAGGGCAGGGCAGGGCAGCGGCCCCCGCGCGCGGCGGTGGCGGCGGCGGGGGTCTCCGCCCCCGCGCGGCAGGGCGACGCCTCCCCGCGCAGCCCCCCGCATGCGGCCTTTAGGTGCAGCGTCTCCCCGGCGGCGGCGGCCCCGCCCCCTACGGCACTCCTCCTTCCCCCCTGCCTCCCCGCACGCCGCCCATTGGCGGCCGCGCCGCCCCTCTCCCCCCGCGCGCCGCATCCCGTTAGCACTCGGGGCAAGGTCTCGCGATGCTGGGCCGCCGCCGCCGCCGCCATATTGTGACACTATTTTGATTTGGAGCGCAGCGAGCGGGGGGAGGGGGGGGGCCGGGAGCGACGCGGAGCCGGAGACGGAGCGGTTCCAGCTGAGGACGGGAGCGGCGCCCGCAGACACCCACCCACTCCCCCCCGGCCTCCCCGCTTCGCCCGCCAGCGGCGGCGGCGGCAGCACGGACGCCCCCCTTCCCTTCCTCCTCCTCCTCCTCCTCCTCCTCCTCCCCGGGAGCGGAACGGCGGCGGCGGGAGGCTGCGGAGCGGGTCGGGTCGGCGGGGTCCCCCCTGCCGGGCGGAGGCGGCGGCGGCGCTGGTGGCGGTGGTAGTGGCGGCGGCTGCCGTGGTGGGGGAGGCGGAGGAGGAGGAGGAGGAGGCGGAGGAGGAGGAGGAAGAGGAGGAGGTGAAGAAGCAGGAGCAGGAGCAGCAGGGTAAGGCTGACCCCGCCGAGGCGGGCCTGGTGGCTCTTCCCCGGGCTTGTTTCCTGGCGGGGCTGGTCCCATCCCCGGGGGGCTGCAGGGAGAGGCGCGGGGGGCCGGCCCGGCCCGCAGGCCTGAGAGGGGCAGGGGGCCCAGGCCGCTGGTCCGGCGGCTCTCGGAGCCCCTCTCCTCGCCGCGGGGGGCTGTGCCAGGGCGAGGGGAGGCCTCTGCCCGGGGGGAGCAGCCCCCGGCGCCCCGCTCATCCCGGCGGGGTGGGGGTGGAAATCAGCTTCCCTGGCGGGGAGGGAAGGGGAAGCTGCCGCCCAGCGGGGTGTCCAGCGAGAGATGGAAACTTATTTTCCTTCACGAGATGCCGAAGCTTTCCCCGAGCGGGGAGGGATCCGGGTGCGAGTGTCGGAGGGAGCGGGGCACCCGCGGACCCGCAGCGTGCGCGGCTGCGCCCGCGGCCGGGGCTGCCCCGCGTCGGGGGGCAGAAACGGGCTTCCCCGGCCCCGGGGGGAGAGGAAGCAGCCTGCCAGCGGGCTTGCCTTGCTGGGGGAGGGAAGGGGGTGGCCTGGCGCCTAGCAGGTGACAGGTGTGAGTGTGCGGGGCGAGACACCGCCATTTAAGGATGAGCAGTAACGTGTCAGAGGTGCGATTTTTTGGTGTGTGGTGTCTTTGCCGGGGGTTGGCTGGGTTTGATTCCATATATAGTATATTTGGGACGTTAGTTTCCATTATTCAAGTCAGTTTAATTGTTGAGTAGAAATTCTTGAAATGTTTCTGATAAGAAGGGTTTTGAAGAGAGGAGGTGGATACAGTTTCACTTTTTTTCTGATTTGTCCCTGAGAATACTATGCAGAGGTGTCCAGTACTTTGTCTCATTCATTGAAAGGCTCGTATTAAAAATACAAATGCTAAGTCCTATAAGATATTGTAAGGCCTTCAGGGCAGGGACTATGCGTTCTTTGTACTTCATCTGGTAGCACAGTGGGCCGTGGTTTATGCCCAAGACCTGTAGACGTTTCTGTATTAGTGGTAGTAAGCACAAATGAAAAACAAAAATAAAATCGGAGAACAACCATACATAGCAAGGATTAGGTTCTGGATGTGTTTTTTGACGCCTTGATTTTAGGGTATGTGACAGACTGAATAAAACTATTTCTTAAGTTTTAACCATAGAACAATGAGAATGGTGTTGGATGTAATACTCGGTAGTAGTCTCACTTATGTAGAGGTTTTAAAGGTACATATTAAATACAGAGTCATTCTATTAGACTATTCAAATTGTTTTGTATTATAAGTTTAGACCCTGCACAATTGTATTGCAGATGGCCTACAGTAATAGGTTAGCAACTCTATAGCGAAGGCACTATATTCATGATTGGCTGTGATTTGCTGAAATTAGAAGTAGTTCTCAGTTTAGCTAATGATCTACTACGTAGCCAGGCATTTGTATTTTATATGAATACATTTCAATTATTTATTCTTTATCTGGATTATTGCAAGTGGGTTTTGTGATACCTCAGAATTCAAATCTTGCATGTACTCTTGGCAAGAGGGAAGTTCCGCTGACAAATTAGGAGACACATGTCATCAGCTTCAGTAAGTTCTGCCCTTTTATTTAAATAAAAGTTTGAGTCACTTGTGGCTATTAGTGTTATTCATATAGTAAATTTATGGAGGCTCATCCCCATAAGTACTACCTTGAATTGTGCTGTAACAGAATAATCACTGAGCTTATTTTCAGTTTAACAAAAAAAGCTGAAAAGAGCTAGGTCATTTTTCTAGTGCTGCTTCACAGGAATCCTACAAATGGCAAAAAAAAGTTAAGCTGTTGGAAGAGATGCTCTTTAGATTATGGATCATCCTAGTTTGATGGCTGAGAGAGGTTTGATGTAGCATCCCTATCATTACATGTAGGGGTGGTGCCGTGTTTTTGCTGTACTACCTTTGCTTACACCAGCTTCCAAAGACTTTGTGAAATGTAAACTGTTTTCAGCATCGAGAGAAGCCAAAGGGACCATCTCTTGTCCCTGAAATCTGCTGATATAAAAATAGATTTCTTGAAAAGGAACGTTTTTCCTATCATAATATCCCAGTAGAAATTCCTTGTCTTTTCCAGCAGTGACAGGATGGAAGAAAGCAGTGATTTTTCTCACTGTGGCCTTGCCTTGAGGGCTGGGGTCCTGTGTTGTTTCATAATGGTCTTTGGCTTCACAGACAACCCTGTACTGTACCAATGTGTACTTTTCAAGCCTCGTAGAAGTATATCTGTCATCTGTTGAAGAGATTATTCTCAGCAAACTTTTTTTTTTTGCTAGCTTTTGGCAACCTACTGTATGAGAGTAAGTACTTTGAAACATAAAACTAGATTGCTCTTCATCCAGTTGCAAGTTCCTCCCTCTTACCATGGACTCTATGTTGGAAACATTGGAAGAAATAAGTTGGTTAGATATGACCTAGAGTTTATGAAATGACTGTAAATTTAGGACTTGAGGGATCAGGCTGATCTTTTCTGAACTGTTGTGAGCGGAATGCTGAACGCTGTTGCTGTTGGTGCTTTTACAGGAAATAGAACAAAAATTCCAGTGATTCAGAACTGGATTTTTTTAAAGCTATACTCAAAACTCAAATATTTAAATGATTGAAATGAAAGTTAAGCTTTTTCCACTAATGTGTACAGTGATTCAAGTTGTTTTTCTTTTTTTCTTTTTAATTACATAGTAGGTTATCTCCACTGGATAAGTATACACTTTATATTTCAAACGGGGAAAAATGCTGGTGAATGCTGTAAGACTTCTTGAACCCTGCTTAACAGATTGATTGGCTCCCACGTATTTAAATGCAGCTGAGAGTGAGAAAGCCATTAGATTCACAATTGGATAAGATTTTTGATAAACTCTTAATTGCAATCAGAGGTTTCAGTATAGTGGTTGTTTTGGTTTGACCCTCTCCTGAGAATGCTTACCAAAAAAATTACTATAATAATTAATGCTCTCTGGCAGAAGTTTTTGCAGACCTATTTTATAATTGTAACTCACAGTAAAATTAGGAACTTTTTAAATGAAACTATTACACACCTGACCAGCAAGCTCATGCAAAAAGGTATTCCAGACGGGATACAGATGTTTAGAGTTCTTTTTAGCTGTGTGTTATGCTACCTTTGGATTTCATTGTTATTTAATCAATAATAATCAGGTTGTAGTCAACCAAGTGAAATTACTTGGCATAATTAATGTTGTGAGATCTGTGTTGTGCATATATGATATCTTGGTATTCTTGGAACTTTGTCTGTTGTTGAATGAAAGGCATCCCTAAAGAAGATCTTCTTGCAGTTTGCATAGATGCAGTTAATAATTTTTTTAGTGTGTTTAGGTATTTTTTGGTGGCAAGAAATTAGGCATAACTTATGGTATTGTGCTAAATAGTTTTGTTTGTTAATTATATCTGGCCACAGAATTATATGAAAAATATTGTCTTGATTAAAATCTGTGTTATATTCTTAGGAAAATGCTATGTATAATGAATTTTATAGCAAGATGGAAAATGTGTAGCTCTTCTATTCTGAGCATAGATGAAGATCAAATTTCACTGTCTTTAATGATGAGTGGTTTAAAACTCCTCCAAATCCTGGTTATGCTATGAGCAGAATTTAATTTTTCCTTCATTTAAAAAACTAGTGTTTCAGAATGGATGTAAAGCTTGTGCTCTCATTAGTGTTTAGAAGAGCATTAGTTTAGAAACATCTAAGAGCAGCAGGAAAAAAGCCAGACATCTCTACTGGTTACATGTACTAGATTCTAAAACATTTAAAAAAAAAAAAAAAAAAAAAAGATAACACACGCAGAGTTTTTTTAGCCATTATATTGTTACACTTGCTAGAATTTACGAAGAAAAAGGACAGAACTACTACATATGCTCATTGCTTTTACAGTTTTCTTAGGTTAGTATTTGAATGTTTATCCAAGTATCTTAAGCTTATTCCAGAATTAACAAAATCTGATGTTAAATGTGTGCTGACTGATTGGTCTGCTGGGGCTGTCAATGGAGAAGGCAGAGTTCCACCTGCTTTTCCCCTTGCTTAAGGCGCTAATTTGAATCTCTTTTGTCTACGCAGCTGCTAGCTTTCACTGAGCTTGTAGAGGCATTTTTATCTTTGAGATTGTTATACCTCCTTTAAAATGTGTTTGAAAATGATCAGTACATTCAAATAGTTACTAAAGGTACAAATAGAAAGTGTAAATATTACTTAAGAAACGTTACCTAATTAGACATATTAGAAAAGAATTTCTTGTGACTTTAGAGCTCTGAGTCAACTGTTCTCATGTGGGTAGGATGTTGAGATGCATCTATTTTTCATGTCATATTTTTAGAGAAATAGAGTTGCGTATGGCTTGGATTTCAGTTTTGTCCAGACGCTTTTGGGTACTTACTCCAGAGTTCTCATTTTTTACCGATCCTTTTACACTGTCCTTTTACTTACCATGAAGTAGATCAGAAGTGATAAAAAGGCTAGTGGAGAGACATAGGGATACTGAGGGTATTATACAATTTAAACAGATTACTGTTTTTGAGGATTTTCTTTAAATGTTGCTCCAGAGCGTTCTTTGGCACCTTGTAGTGTGCATGTGTATGTATGCCCAGTCATATTTAATTTGATTTTCTAAAGATACAAATCTTGAGCGATTATTTTTGCTTCAGTGCTGTACTTCGGTAAATTTTGAGCTCATTAACTGATTTCAGCAGGGGTGAAATTAGCCAAGGGGCAAGGTCTCCAAGATTTCAAGTTTAATAATATTTAACAAGCTTTGGTAAAGTAGTTGGCTTCATTGAATGAAAATATCTCTGCAGGGCAAAGTTGTCGTCAACTTAGAATTTACCTGTATTTTGGACTGCCAGCTGGCCAGCAAACATTTGTCTACAGGGTAAGAACTAGCTATGATGAGTGCTATTCTTTTTGAGTCAGAAGTTAGAGGACATCAGAGGTTAAGTATATTGTGACTCATGCTTGGAAGAAGGGGGGTAAGATAATGGGCATCTGGGATAGAGGTAGAATATGATTACTTGGAACATGGGGACACGGCTGAAATGAAATGCAAATCTATGGGAAATAAGGCTTTATTCTGCTATTTATGGGACAGTTCCTTTAAGAAAAAGGTTATCGACAGCTGCCAGTTCTGGTTTACTAAACAGAAATGATGTTACAATAGGTTCTTGAAGATGACAGTCACAGAAGAACCCAAAAGTGAGATGCATAAAGGTAGCTAAGCAAGCTGCTGGGCTGCTAGGATCATGTTGTGACAATGCCTGATTTCAAATAGAGCAGTAGCAATTCTGATGGTGAGTCAGCTGTTAGATGGTAGGTGGTACAGAGCCTCTTCTGCTGTGCCTGCATGCGTTTGTGCAGTTGTGTGAAACTGATCCCACCCAAAACCAGTCTGGTTCAACATGTAATTGCCCAACCACCTATGCTGGCACAGCGCACAAAGCGGAGTAGGTAAAGAATGCACATGACTAAGGGGGGGAGTTGCTTAAGTTGCATAAGAAATGCATGTTTCTCTCAAAATACTTTAAGCCAAAAGCATTATCTTATTGTTATATTTTATTTTGGAATTTCTCTAAATAACTTGAGTTAGATATTTGAGTGTCTTGTGCTTATAGTGTAATTCAGTCATGCCTCTGTGAGCAGTTTCATACAATGGTGTATTTAATGTACTCTGTGTCAAAGAGATGCTTCTGTGAAGGTGAGCCATTATGGTATCAAATTACTTTAAGCGTGAAATAGTTCACTTTTTAATGCACTTTCGATTAAAGATTTTATATATATGCATACATACACACACACACATGGATATATACATGCAGACTGTGCATATTTCACCTCATTTTGAAGTAAGTATTTATATGGTATGCCTCTATCTTATAGATAATACTAGGAGAAGTGGATGTGAACTTGCTGGCAGACACGTGAAATATGCTGCAGCAGACAGAATTGAAGTTTTTTTGTTAGAAGTATATCTTCTATGTTTAGTGGGCAAGAAGGTGCTTCGTTGTTATCAGATATTCTCCTAGATGACTTGTACAAAGATCAAGCATTAAGTAAGGAGTTTAAGGAGTAATTCCTAGGAAAATCCTTGGAGGCCATCAGATGCTGGGCTTTTAAAATGCATTTCCAATGGAGATTGCTTTGTAAAGTTTTTTTTTTTAAGGCAACTCAGTTGTTGATGCATCTATTTGTTTATCAGTGTGCTTTATCAGTATGTTTTCATAACGTTCACTGTTTCAGCAGCTTGACTGAAAAGAAATACAATAGGCTTCACATTATCATTATGTGATTCACATATTGTGTGTTTCACATTATCTTAAGAAGCTGCTTCAGTTAAAATTGTGGTGCCTTATTTTTGCTCTTTTTTAAAAGTATTGGACTTTGGTAAATGGGGATGAGATCTTTTTTTTGTTTTGTTTTTTTTATTATCTCAAACTGTGTATTTTTAAGCTGTTTTGCCTGAAAAATTGCCAATGCTAAATTATTAATTTTTATTTATGTTTTGGTATTGGCTAGAGAACTTGACTTGGATTAGACCCTGTTGTACAAGGCACTGTGTAAATATTTATTTAATAAGTCAGTCCCAGAAGAGTTTGCAGTCCAATGAATAATAAAATATGTTTTCCAAGATACATATATTGGGCTGGACAAAGAAATTAAGCAGACCAAATATTCGTGTTCATCCTTCATATATTATGCTTGTTACTTCTTCAGTCATCTTAAACTGTGCATATCTTAATTAAAATTATCTGCTTACTGCAGTATCGTTTTTAATAACTGTAATTCAACTGTTTTGACATATGACTTGTATGAATCATTCAGACTAATCTTAACAGAATTATGAAATTATATGAATTAGAACCTCACTAGCCTATGTTCATTGGCAGTTGTTCCGGATAGAGGTAAGTCAAGTAGTCAGTTAGGACAGAGGTAAGTGAAGAAGTCGAGAAGAGGGGGTAGGAGACCTGCATGGCTGAACAAGGAGCTCCTAGCAAAACTCAAACATAAGCAGGAAGTGTAAAGAAAGTAGAAGCAGGGACAGGCCGCCTGGGAGGAACATAGGGGCATCATCTGAGGATTCAGAGATGGGACTAGGAAAGCCAAAGCCCATTTGGAGTTTTAATCTAGCAAGGGATGTCAAGGACAACAACGAGGGCTTCTTTAAATACATCCTTAACAAAAGGCCTGCTACTGAATGCGGCAGGGACCCTGGTGATGAATGATACAGAGAAGGCAGAGATCCTGAATGCCTTCTTTGCTTCAGCCTTTACTGCTAAGGCCAGCTCTCAGCAGTCCCTGACCCAGAAGACCGGGCAGAAAGTCTGGAGAAAGGAAGACTTTCCCTTGGTCAAGGAGGATCGGGTTAGCGACCATTTAGGCAAACTGGACACCCACAAGTCCATGGGCCCGGATGGGATGCACCCACGAGTGCTGAGGGAGCTGGCGGATGTCGTTGCTGGGCCACTCTCCATCCTCTTTGACGTGGTCCTGGAGAACAGGAGAGGTGCCTGAGGACTGGAAGAAAGCCAGTGTCACGCCAGTCTTCAAAAAGGGCAAGAAGGAGGAGCCAGGGAACAACAGGCCTCTCAGCCTCACCTCCGTCCCTAGAAAGGTGATGGTGATGGAAACAGCTCGTCCTAGATGCCATCTCTAAGCATCTGGAGGACCAGAAGGTGATCAGGAGTAGTCAGCATGGATTCACCAAAGGGAAATCACGTTTCACCAATCTGATGGCCTTCTCTGATGGGATGACGGGCTGGGTCGATGAGGGGAGAGCAGTGGATGTTGTCTACCTGGACTGCAGCAAGGCTTTCGACACTGTCACCCCTAACATCCTCATAGGCAAGCTCAGGAAGTGCTGGCTGGATGAGTGGACGGAGACGTGGATTGAGAACTGGCTGGATGGCCGAGCTCAGAGGGTTGTGGTCAGTGGCACAGAGTCTAGTTGGAGGCCTGTAGCTAGCGGTGTCTCCCCGAGGTCAATACTGGGTCCAGTGTTGTCCAACTTACTCATCAGTGACCTGGAGGAAGGGACAGAGCGCACCCGCAGCCTGTTTGACGATGATACAAAACCTGGAGGAGTGGCTGATACTCCAGAGGGCTGTGCTGCCCTTCAGAGGGACCTCGACAGGCTGGAGAGATGGGCAGAGAGGAACCTCATGGAATGCAACAAAGGCGTGTGCAGGGTCCTGCAGCTGGGGGGAGGAAGAACCCCAGGCACCAGTACGGGTTGGGGGCTGACCTGCTGGGAAGTAGCTCTGCAGAGGAGGACTGGGGAGTCCTGGTGGACACCAAGTTGACCATGGGCCTGCAACGTGCCCTTGTGGCCAAGAAGGCCAACGGGATCCTGGGTTGCGTTAGGAAGAGCGTTGCCGGCGGGTGGAGGGAGGTGCTCCTGCCCCTCTAGTCAGCCCTGGTGAGGCCGCAGCTGGAGTGCTGGGTGCAGTGCTGGGCTCCCCAGTACGAGAGAGACACGGAGCTCCTGGAGTGAGTCCAGGGGAGGGCTACTAAAACGATGAAGGGCCTGGAGCCTCTCTCCTGGGAGGAAAGGCTGAGGGAGCTGGGAGCGTTCAGCCTGGAGAAGAGACTCCTGAGGGAGGGGCTCTGATCAATGTGTGTAAGTATCTGAAGGAAGGGTGTCAAGAGGATGGGGCCAGATTTGCCTCTCGTCCTATCATTGGGCACCATTGAGAAAACAGGCACACACTGAAACACAGGCCGTTCTGTCTGAACATGAGGAAAAACTTCTTTCCTGCGAGGGTGCCGGAGCCCTGGCACAGGTTGCCCAGAGAGGCTGTCGAGTCTCTTTCACTGGTGATATTCCAAAGCTGTCTGGACCCAATCCTGGGTAATGCGCTCTAGACGACCCTGCTTGAGCAGGCGGGGGTTGGACTGGATGATCTCCAGAGGTCCTTTCCAACTTCAGCCTTTCTGTGATTCTATAAGTCAATTAGAGTTGGCAAATCTGTTGAGGTCTATGATAGTAGCTGATATCTTTGATTTGATAGTCACAACTTCAGTTGCAATGAGACTTTTTTTTGTAAAATGAGTTGAATACAAGAAAAAATCTGGATTGGGGAAACTTTTGTTCTCTTTAGCCTCTTGTTTCTACCAAGTGATGTGTCAAGCAGCAAGGTTCAGAGAAAATACCAATTACTTATTTCTTTTCCCAGCATGGGATTGAAAACCCCTGTGGTTTCCAGGCTGAAAGACAGACATCAGTTCTCCCAGTAGTGCTTTCATACACGTACCTCAGAGAAAAAATATCAACATAATAATCTATTATCTTCATTATTCTGATGATCTAGGTCTTGTCAAAGGTGTGAAGAGCTGCCAACATGGTTGTATTGGTTTCAGAAGCATGAAAGACTGTCATCCTTCCGCTAAGTAATTGTACGTCTTCGAAGGTTGCTAGTGTAGATGCAGTTATACATACAAAATGGTGGGTTTTTGGAAGACCTTCCTTCGCTCGGGTGAGTAGTATTTATTGGTACAAAATATGCCTTTGCTGCCACAGGAGGAGTGCTTTGTCTCTTTTATCAGTATTTCCATACAAATGGAATACTCCTAGTGCACACATAATGAAGTGACTTTGAGATAATGAGTTTAAAAGAAAAAATGCAAGAATCCAAGTGTGAATGGGAGAAAAATGTAATATTTCTATTTCCCTATAGATTAAAAAAAATTCCTTTCAAATTTAAAAAGAGGAGAGGAAAAAAGTGGAAGAAAAAGTATGAGTTGTTTCTTACTTCTTCTGTATATGTTTTGAAGTAGAACGTACATATTTCATAGTTGTCATTCAAACAATACAAACATTAGGGTTCTCTTAATTTTTTTCCCGTCTAAAGTTGTGGTAGTTGACTATTCTTGAATAGTGGTTGACTCTTGTCTCAGGGGATGCAATTTCACAGGCAGCTGGAGCAATCTAATGGTTGCCTGTCACTGAAAGGAAAAGGTCTTTTTCACCATGTACTGTCTCTGTTTCTTGCACCAACTCTGGTAATTGTCAGATCCTTTTATGCTCTGCTTTAGTTCACTGGTGTTACAAAGCAGGTTTGTTTTTTTTTTTTTAAACCTGGGAGCAAACAGAAGTAGTGTCTGTGGCTTTTTTGTGCAAACAGGAGGTAATATTCTGAAAGGAAAATGTATCTTTCTTACAGAAGTCTGTGCTCTTAAAAATCTTTGGGGGCTTTAGTGTGAGGAAAACAAGGTTAATCAGCAGCTGGGAAATTGTCGTTTGATAAGTTTCATGGATCCCATTGACAGCTCTGAGTAGCACTTGTAATAAATGACTGATTCCACCCTGCTACTGATTACCAAAGACTTTTAAGTCACTCCTGGGGACTGGTATGCAAGCTTGTGGTTCAAAGAATAAGCACTGGGGATGCTGGTGAAAGAATGTTTGTTTGGTAGCAGGTCGAAACGTGAAGAAGAGTGAAGTGGCATGTTTAGGGAGCAATTTTGTGTATCTGAGCCAGCCTGATAGCTTGCTGTGACTGAAGGGGAAAGGTTTCACTATTTCTTTCACTGTCATGTGCAACTTTTCTCTGCCAGCTTGTCTCATCTGTCTGTGAGCCAGTTCAGTTTATGAACTGGCTAGAAAGCTAACCAAAAAAAGTGCGTTGCTGTTCTCATTTGTGAGGTGATCTCATCAAGAAAGAGACCACCGCCTTCTGGATGCTGGGGAGCTGTTAGATCAGTTCAGCAGTTTCATGTAACTTCACACTGAGGCTGATGTTTCATGCTTCCACAGCAATGTTGGCATATGGATTTGCCATCCTTTCCTCTTAGTTCATTCGTTTGGCTTATAGTATGATCCCACTAATACATTTTTTTTTTATACAACTGGAGTATGGCAAAGTAGAGGAAGGGACAATAATTCTTTAAGCTGATATTGCTGAGGAAGAAAGCCTCTCACGAAGGTGTAGATCTGTGGGTGTAGTTATGATAGGTAAGTGATAATTCCAATTCAAGAATTTGTCTCCTGACCTGTCAGTGCAGGGCGGGTCACCAACTGCATCACTGAAATGATGCACATTAAAAGTTAGCCCTTCAAAAAGTAGGACAGGAACTAGCTGAACTGGCTTCACTAGCAAAACCCACATATGTGGGTTCTGACATACTGTCAGAGATCTTCACCACTGGCATACGTTGGTGAAAGATGGTAACAGCGATCTTTTTCCTGTATCTGGAGATAAGCAAGGCATCTCAGATGCTTCAAATGGGCATATGATTAGCGAGCTTTAAGAGCTGATGCCCATAAGAATTGCAGTAGTCTTCCTTCTCAGTAAGAATGGCTAGAAAGTGTTGTGTGGGTGTTTTGTGTTTTGTTTTGTTTTTTTTGTCTCTAAACGTAGCAGCCCAGTTTTACACTGCAGTAGGAAATTCTGGTCTCGTTGAAACTGGTGAAAGCATGGCTAATAGACAGGCAAAACAGCAAGGAGGTAGGTAAACTATAGAAAGAGGGAAAGATCTGGAGATAGTTAGAAAAGAGATACAACATGAAATATGAGGAAAGATATGGTTAAAATGAGATACAAAATGGGTTTTTTGTAAAGATACTCCCATTTCACTAGCATACTAC
The DNA here is from genome assembly GCF_040807025.1 of Struthio camelus. Lineage (NCBI taxonomy): Eukaryota > Metazoa > Chordata > Aves > Struthioniformes > Struthionidae > Struthio > Struthio camelus. Next base: position 82,217,502 of record NC_090944.1, on the reverse strand, counting down.
AAAGGATTATTATTTGAGCTGGACCAGAGTTTTTTGTAACCTTCAATGATTATGACAGGAAACTGCTGAATCTATTAAATTATCATGTGCTATTCAGCTGTATTAGTGCATATGAAGCTTCCTTTAAAGATGAGTAAATTAAGATTAGTGTGTAGATGTTCTTTCTTTAAATTACAGATTTTTGATGGACTTTGGAACAAAGCAGAGTAGTTACCAGTTTGGCCAGCATGTTCAGATTCTGGGCTGACAAGTACCGAACAACTTTTTCAAGCTAAAACTTAATGTAAATGCCCATCTGTGTTCAAAATGCTGTGAGTAATACAACTGGTTAAGATTAAGCCTTATCTGTGTGCTGAAGTTTGACGTTATCTCTTTCTGGTTGTTCGCGTTTTGATAATTAAAAAAAAAATTTTTTTGCTGTGGATTTTTATTACAAGGAAATTCCCTGTGACGGGGAGTATCTTCAAGTCAAAGTACCACTTAATGGTATTAGCAGAGTTGATGGAGCTACAGGCTTCCTTCCTGTCGAAACGGGCCAAACGAACAGGCCAAACTGTAGCTTGTGTTTCTTCAGTGTAGAGCCAATGGCAGCTATGTGGAATGTTTTTTCCACTCCCCATCAATGAGCAGGGAACTTCTTGCCAACGCAAATGAGATCGAGACCTGCAACTTGACTCAACATGATACAGTTCACACTGGGAAAAGTATTTTAGCTAGAAAAATACAGGATTATACTAGCATGAGTTTTGTTAAGCAGAATTATTTTTTTTAATTAACAATTGTTTTCTGTTTGAAGTCTTTAGGAATCTTAGAGCAAAATAATATTTCAGCTTTGTCTGTGTGACTTCAAGCCACTGCCTGCCTGTGATAAGGGCAAGTCATCGCCTTAGACTGTCAGGACGATGAATGTTGCAGAACGCCTACAGTGACTTTAGACTATCAAAATTCACTGATTTCAAAAGCACTTTCACATTTCACCTTTGCAGTACAGCCTTTCTGTCTGTTTTAGTTGTATTTTCTGGTGTATATGCATTGACCAGCTGGGATTTTAAGCTGATTTAGTAGAAGCCTAGCATTGCAGCTTTGTATGCCTCCTGAACTTAAGAATCTGTTGTCAGTGCTTTATCATCCTATCTGAATCTGTTCTGAGAATGAAACTATTTGTAATTGGAAGGAATAATACTTACTTTCCTATTCAGTTATGGAAAAAAAAACTGTACTTTTATCATGAAATTAAAACAGAGTTTTATTCATACCTGCGTTCTTGCCAGCTTCTGTGAAAAGTCCACATCTGCATTTTTAAATTAGCCCTGCCCATAACCCACAGCTTAGTATTTTTGCAGGGAAAGCATTACAAAATTGGAATGGGTGAAAATTTGAATCCCTCTCAAATGTGAGGTTAAGTATAGTAGTTATAAATCCTTTACCACTTATTCTGCATGAAATTGTTCATCTGCTCTTCCAAAAGTTGTCTACTTCTACTAACAGGCCTTTTATCTATATTGCAAATACAAGAAACGTAGTATTATGCCTGAGTGTGAAGGAGTAGGAGAGCAGATCCAGACTAGGAGCCTTAGTTTTTCCCCATGGAGTTGTTAAATGTTTCTTATTGCAAAACAGGAGATCTCAGCTCTATCTTTAGTTTCCTGAAAATAGCTGATATCTGGCTATATCAGTGGTTAGAAGAATAAATTTGAACAGTGAGGTTTAATAGGCTAACAGTTTTTCTTGCTTGTACGTACTTTTGGTACTTTCAGTGTTTAACTGCAGTTGTAGGTAAAAGTAAGATAAAAAGATACTATTATATCTTTTAAAAGATATTAAAAAATTCAAAGATAAAAGGTATACACTGCTAATTTCATAATTAAGTGCTATAAGGTGATATATCTAGAAAGTGCAGAGGAAAGAGTCAAAATCTGAGTAAGAAAATAAGTTTAAAAGTGTATAATGGGGCAGGAAGTTCTCTCATTTTAAAATGATCTGCAGATTAGTAACATTGTACATCTTTTTAATAATTAGTGAAATGTAAAAATGTATTTTTGTCAATATACTTTTGGCCTATGTTGGTATGTTCAAAATGTCCATGTTTATATACTAAGAAAGGTTTGTTACCTTTTGTGATTTAATGGTACGTGTACGTCTGTTTCGGGAATCTAGCAGCAAAAATAGAAAAAGGCTGCTGAAAGTGTAGTCCTGATTTTTTTTTTTAAATGATCAGTTTTTTTCCACGTTTTCCCTCTGCCCTCCTGCCCATAGTTTGCAATGAAGTGGTTAGAGCAGGAGGAAGACAGAATCTTAATTTCAAATATTCTGGATTTTTTAAATAATGTATTATCAGTTCCTGGATAAGAGATCTGTATTTTATCCTTTAGAGAAGTAAGTATTGAAAAATAGTTGGGAGCCAGAAGGTACAGCTGTTTAGAGATATCTGTTGCTTTTCTCTCCTTGTATCTGAAATAAATGCTTTGAAGAAAAGCAACAGGGAAGAAAAAGGTCACATCAGAGCTGCTGTGGCTTTTTCTGTTTGACTGTTCTCTGTCAGTGTCTGTTCCCTTGTCTTGGTATAGGTTTTTTTCCAGATGAATGGAATCTTGTTTATTGTCTACCCTACTACTGGGAGATCAGCAGAAAAAAAAGTAGAAGCCAGAAGTTTCCTCCCAAGTAGCGTGACAGTGGCCTTGCTTTTGTCCTTATAGATATTAGTTTGGGAGGTAACAGGGAAGAAAGAGAAAACAACTCCTGGTTTCCATGACCACCTTTCCTCCTCCCTCTTCCTGGCAGCTGTTCTGTCAAAGAAGTCTTCTGTTATCTAAGACCTTCTACCAGTGCAGTTTTAGTAGGTGAAGATAACCCCACCTAAGATACAAACTTGAGCTCTGTTAGCCTAAAAGTATGGAGGCCCAGCCATAGGTGTCTTGCTAATACGATGAGTCCCCTTCATCTCCAAGAGTTTTAATTCCCCTTCTAGAGAAGTTGCTACGCAGGAAAGTGGAGTCACGTTTCCACTCTTTTCCTCTATATTTCTGTGATAAATAGCTGAGGATTTTTCTTTCCTTCTAGGTTGTAGCTTTCCTCTTGGTAGTCCCATACCAGTGTTTCTGAGACTTCTCCACCTGCTCTCACTTTCCTTGCTGTCTTTTCACAGCTGTTTCTAATTAGCTGCTCACAACTCAAGGAAGTAGTTTGTCCTTATTAACCCTTTCTGGGTTGCTTCTGTAGAATTTGTATTTCTCTTCCTACCTCTTAACCCAACTGGCCCACATTGCTCTTTCTCTGTAACAGCTGCCAGGCACCTCATGTAGCTGGGCTAGCTGTTTTACTTCCTAAATGGTTACTCTAGTGATAAGGTAATGTAAAATCACAAAAGTCTCTTTTGGTGTTAAGTATAACCTTACCTCTCCCTTTCCCCCAAGATTAGCCTCAGGAAAGCCTAAGAGTGTGATATGTAAATCAATCTAAATTGGCTCTGCTATTTTCCTTGTGTTGGCCCTGGTATTCATCTGACTACAAAGCAAGCTGGTTCAGAAAGCTAAAGTAGCAGAAAATTAACCCTACTAATTCTGTGCCTGCATGTGTGCGCACCCACACGCACGTGCACCTGTGTTGCTCCCAAACTGACTTGCTGCAGGATCAGATGAGTGTCAGTGTTGGCTTAGATCACAGCAGGGAGAGGGAACGGATGCCTGGGAGTCAGGGGAATGACAGTGGCAGTTCTGAATTGTTTTGGAACAGCGTTGTAAAGGGTGGTTGCTGTATCTAGCCTTACTCCCATTGAAACATGGTGAGAAAATGATATATTAGTAAACAAAAGGTCAAATCCATGAGTCGGATTAAAAGTGTAATTTACTTTCTTCCAGAGCATAACTTTGAATAGGTATTTTCTCAAATGTTAGATTTACCAGTGACACCTCTTCTATGAAATTAAGAAATTGAGTTTTATAATTGAGTTTTTTTTTTCCTTTTATGAGAAGGAAAAATATTCAGTCAGCCCTAGCAGCCCAGAAATAAAAGTGCATGTGTGATATAATACTTTGTATTATAATACTCCTTGACCAAGAAAGAATAGCATGAGGGATACAAGCAAACTAAGCCTGAAATCTCATGAAAGAGACTGAGGTGACTCTCAAAGTGGATCTTCCAGGATCATTGAGAAGGGAGCAGAAGTTGCCTTATAGTTATTTGGCCTATAACTAGGGAACTGGAAGGAAGTTGGAGATCATGAGGGCTTAACTGCTTTAGTTAACTAATTACAACTAGACCAGGGGGAATGCATCAGGCCTTTCATTCTGCTCATGTTTCTTTCTGTGAGAAAGTAGAACATGGGACTTTTCTTTTTTTTTTCTCCTCTGCTTGTTAACCTCCTGTCACCTGGCTAACTCTCAGCAGGTCAGATAACTGTGGAATGAAAGTTATCCATGAGAGCTTTCACCATCCTGGAGACTGCATGACAAGGATTCACTGGTTATGCCTGAACTTCTTGTCCCCACGACATTGTACAGGGTTTCTTACACTAGCACAATGCCCTTCCTTGTCAACCAGTTCCTCAATAATGGTGGCTCTTTTATGTATTGAACTGGAGAAGGAGAGAAAGAAGTGCTGCCTGCTATGGGAAAGGAAGAGAGATTGCAGCTTGCCATCCTCAAGTGAGAAGATGGTGGAACAGCAGTTGGATAACAACTTGGGTATATGAGACACTGCGTAGTGTTTTTGGACAGGTGACTTGGTTTTCTTATTAGATAGATTCATAGTTGTAGTAGCAATGCTATGATGGCATGAATATATTGTGTATCACTGCTATCCATACTGTATATGTGAGGTTTTTAATGCATTCTGCCATTTTTCTGTGGATGCTTTTAGCTGTTTTTGATGCTATCTTGAGGCTTGTGCTGCCATGCCAGGTCTAAGTGTACTTGGAAAAAATATGCATGTGGCAAAATGGGAAAAGGAGAGTTTCATTATGATTATAAGCCTAGCAAAGAAAGTTCAAGCGTTTCTCCTTAGTAACTATAGCTGTTTTTCAGGAAAGTATGGGTTAAATATAGTATAGTAATGCAGAGAAATTGAAGCTATATTATAGTATTAGCTCTTTGGACATTATCTCTTAATTAGATATTTGATCATTGCACTATGTCTTTAAGCCTGTTCCAAAGCTGATCTTTTTGAACAAACTTCTATTTTATGAAATTTTCCCTCATCCTTAAAATAGCTTGAGTACTGTTTGCCCTCATTAGAGCAGCTCTGCTTTTACTTAACTGGCTAAGAGAAACCTGTGACTAATTGCTTTAGTGAGTCTTCCTTAAATTTTATAAAACATTTTCAATCCTTCCATGAAGCAATTACTTTTTCTGACTTCTGCTTTTCAGTTTGATACAGCTTTAGGCTGTGACACATATGATCACTTTACATGTTATATTTTCATTAATATGGGATACATTTTAATATGCTGACTGATTACTTTTCTGGGTTGAAGTAGTGTAAGTGTTTCTAAATAGTATTTGTTGGAAATAGAGTATTTTAACTGAAGTTTCTTTCTAGCAGAAAGAAACATTGCATGTGAAAGGTGTAAAGGAAGAGGAGATTGGCTGAAAATTAGGTTCTCCAGATTATCCAAAGAAACCAAAGGTTTGAAAGAAAGCAGATAATCCTAATGGACTAGTCTTGAATTAGGCTTAAATAACTCGTTTTCTTTCTTTTAAGGTTAGATTCTGATCTCATAACAGTCCTGATTCAGGGTGTTTTCTTCACTTTTTAGATGAGGAAAAGTAATTAGATGTTTTTAACCTTCAGTGTGTGTGTTTTGTTTTATTTTTTATTTTTTTAAAAAAGCCTGAGGATTATGAGCATTTTAAGGGAGAGCTTTTTTTAAAATTTCTTTCTTCTTTCTGCAGCAATTAGGAATAGTGATGCTTTTAAGTATCTGTAACTGGTCTGTTAGGGATCATGATTATAGTTTTCAAATACTTGCAATACAATTATGTAAATATCTTGGTAATATAATTAAATTATTTGATTGTTCCATGTGTGTTTTTTATTTTTATCTTTCATGTCATGCAGACAGAACAGACTTTTATTGCTATCTGGACAAATAGCAGGTCAGGAACGCAAGACTACAACAGTGCGGGGGGGGGTGGTTCTCTGAGAATCTGTTCCGAGACTTTTATTCTTGTTTTCCCAGTTATGACTGTGTTTATTTACACTTGATCTTTTTCCTTTCCCTGACAAACAAGGGACATGTGGTGATTCTTGTTTATTTGTTCCTAAATATTAAATCTGTCATCCAGATTGATTCAGGTAGCTGCTGAGGCAGTTTCCTTTTCCTAGATCAATCGCCTCTTTCTCGAACTGAGAGAGTGAAATCTAAAATGCTGAAGGCTGCTGGAATTAGAGGAGAAGAGGCTGAGATTTAAGTCTTAAAATCATGTTCATACCTCATGTTTTGGAGTAGGTAAGAGTTCAAGCAGAGGAGCCAGTAAAATTGTCTTTCAAGAGCAGATGCAGTTCCTGAGAAGCACTGGGTTAGCAGGTCATATAGGCACATTGGACTTTATATATTGGAGACCTTGGATTTTTCAACAGTACTTGTTAGGTTTCACAACAATAAAATGCAAGTTACATGGATGCGAAAGAGGAAGCTGGAGGAAGACTATTCTAGTGGGCATTATTAACTCTGCTGTCCCCCTTCAAAAGTGTGCAGTTTGAATTGAGTGTGTCTTCTATTTCAGTTCTTTTTTCTTCCTCTGTTCTGTGTCAAAGCTGAAAGGTCCACAAGATTTAGGTTGCAGTGATATAACACTGAGCATCTTGCAGCTTGTTTCTGTTAGGTGGAAGAAATGATGAGTGGTTTTTATTTTCGGTTTACTTGCATGGCATATATGCAGATTTTTTTTTTATACGGAACAACGAAATCGCACAGCAGGAACAGCAGAAGCAAAGACTATTGCATTTATGACTTAAATTTATGGGCCTCATTGACTGTGGGACCATTCTGTTTCCTTCTGATGCACACCTTTTCCAGGCGTACAATAATAGCTTTTAAACACCAAGACAAACCTGAGATTGCATAGCTCTTGTTAATGGCTGTTTCTCAGGAGCTTTTCTTCTTGTTCTTCCTCTTCCTGGATGTCTAATGAGGGAAGCCCTACTTTCTTCTTTCATTATATGTTCCTTTGGCCTTTTCCTGCAGTCTGTAGTGACTGTTTCAAACAACATCCCTAGATCTTTGGGTTTTTTTGGTTGCAACAAGTGGAACTCCTATTATATTTTGAACATGAAATTTCTTGTATTGCTTTTTAATACTAATAGAAGAGAGTGGGAAAAACGGATGCAGGTTAATTGAAGTCTTGGTTTCTGAATATATTGGTTCTGGGACTTCTGCGTATGTATTTTGTTTACTGGCAGTATGTGTGTGAAGAGGAAACTTTGAGAGGAAAAAAAGCAGCAAAGGAAACACTGTTGCCAACTCTCATGGTTTTTAAATAAGTTTCATGATACTTAGTGTTCTTAAAGCCCCACCTCCTGAATTCAAATATTCACCTGAGAATCTGGATGTTCTTGAAACACAAGCTTCTGTCCTTGAAGGCTGCAGAGCGAAGCATACTGATATAAAAAGTCAAGCTTAAGAAAGTGGGGGGAGAATCTTAAAAACAAAAAACAAACAACCCCCAAACCCCTCAAAAGCAAAAACTCAAAAATCTTTTGTAAGGACCAAAAGGTTTTGAACTTTTTAATCTTTGGAATGGATGGACTTTTGGATGTCATGGAATTGAAAAGCAAAGACAGAAGAGAAATGAAGACAAGACTGCGAATGTGAATCAAGTTTCTTCCCTTCAAGTATTTCAGTCGTCTTATTTTGGAAGAAATGAAACAATGTCGGATAAAATTGTCAGATGGGTAGAACACTGTTTTCACTGAATGTGAAACTGAAAGTCTTTGCTGTGCTTACAACTGCTCAGTCCCAAGCTTCCAGGGAGGAAAATTTTACTCTTTTTCTTTGACACTGTCAGCAGAAACTGTGTGGAGGCTAGTGTCTTGCAACATACCTGAGAATTTTCCAAAATTCAAACTCTAATGCTTAATCTGCTCCATTAAAGAAAATAATTGCTACTTGTTATGAATGGAACAGATTGAGAGAGAGAGAGAGAGAAGAAAAAATGATACTAGTAAGAATTGCTTGCTTTTCTTTTCTAAAGCCTTTCAGGAAAGCAAATATCTCTCTTATGTTGTCACAACAATCTTTTTTTCATGATTGTTTCTTATTTTTAAAACTGGAGTTATAAACAGCTGCATGCTGATGATGATTTTGGATCAAGTATAATTGTTGTAAAATTAATTTCTTGTAGGTATAATTGTAAAATTGTCTGATTATAAGATTAGATACACTGAAGGTTTTCCATAACTAAGTGCTAAAATGTGGGTATGAGCAAAAAAGCTGCACTCGTGGTGCCAAGCTCAAGATTCTTCTTTCTGTAAATTACTAGATGTCTATACAGTTCAGATTATTTGGCAAGCCTTGATTGAGGTAAATTCATGATGTAAATAACAGATTTGTGTCATGTCAGGCTAGAACTGTTCTGTGGATGTGTTCGTGGAATATCTAGCCCTTGGGGCTACCTTTACTTTAGTTTCTTAGTCTTAGGTTCTTTTGCAACTTAAGAGACTTTGATTCAAGTTTTAGGGAGATTAAAGGAAAGATGCATTTGTGTTGGGCGATTACTTTCTATTCTCTTGCCAGGCTTGATATATACTAGCAAAATGGCTAATAAGAGTAGTTTGTCATGTAACTCTTTGAAGATCACTGGTAGCTTTGAATCAAATATGTGGTCTTCATATTAAGTACTTCAAACTATAGTTTAATCACAAAATGATGCAAGACAGAAGTATACAAGATACTTAAAATCAGCGTAGAGTTTCTGTTTTATGATAATTCAAGTATCTTTGAACATATACGTGAAAGTGGTTGGCTTCTCAAGCCTACCTTTTAGTATTTCTGTCAGCAGTGTTAGTACAGTTAGATATTTGTTCAAGACAGTAGTAACAGTCAGTTACAAACAGACAGTTTGTTTATAACTAGCAGCATGCTATTTGGGCATTAGTAGCAGAGTTCTTCAGTTGTTCTGCTCTTTCATAGAACTGGAAGTAAGAGGTGGAGTAATGCAAGACTGCTGAGCCAATCTGACGGTTCCCTTCTATTAACAGGGTTCATAGATCCCTAGCCCCTACTCTTCTCCTAAATATATGCTTCTGTTAGCATGCTGCTTAGGTCCCTCTGTTACCCAGTTCAGTTGGCTAGCAAAATACTCCAGCCCCCAGAAAGAATAGCTTTATGCTCTATTAGCCTGTGGAGCTGCCTCCATGAAGTGTCCAGTGAGCACCAGAACCAGAAAAAGCAAGTGTGGAGGAGAAAAGAGAATAAGACCTCTTCCGGTAGGTGGCAGCAGCAGCCTGTTGAACTGAGTTGAGTAGAGGTGAGGGGGGGCAGAAAAATGAGGACAGGTGTAGGACAAAAGATGAATAAAGTTCAGCTTAAGGTAACTTGTTAGCCTTTAATAAGTGATAGCCTGTTAAAGGGTTCCTCTCAGCCATCAGCCTGCAACTGTTGGTATGGTGCAAAACACTTAACTTCAGGAAATATACTAAAAGAGTGGTAGTCTTTAAAAAGAACGCTGTCAAGTGACAGCAAGCTGTCGGTTGCTCAGCTACTTGTTGTAGGACCTTCTGAGAAGGTAGATCAACCTGTATCTAGGTTACCACAATGATATGGTAAGACTTAGAAAAGATTATTTAAAAACACTTATTACATTTTGCTTATTGTGCAGATTCACATAGTTCATATATTCAGATAATGCTTGTGTTTGGTGATATACTTGTGTGCATCAAAATTCATGACTCTTACCTCATCTTATACGCCTGTGATAACGTGCTGGCTAGTACAAGTACCTGACTGAAGCTATATGTCAGTGGGCTCCCGTTGACTGCAGTGTAGTTACAGTGAGAATTTTGCTAAACTCAGAGTAAGAGAGTAGTGCTGTGAAACTTGACTCCTGAAGAGATATACTCAGACCAGATAGGAGGAGGAGGAGTAACCAGCCTTCTGACTTTAAGACTTCAGTGTGATGGTTCCTTTACAATGTAGACTGCTGCAGTGTTGCACTACAGGACAGTTGGGTAGTATGAGACTCATCTAGATCTGACAATACAACTGCTTGTTTTGATTCTGTTCCTCTTAATTGCTGGAGAAGTGCACATTTTTAGTTTTTCTATTTGAATGGATTTGTAATTGCACAATCTTAGCTTCTGGGAGGATAAGTGTCTCTGATGGGAAGGTTGTCTTCAAGACAGGGTATTCTATCTCACCTGAATTAAGCCTGTAACAATTTTTCACACTTATTCCTTCTTGAGCTTAAAAACTAGTCAATGGATTCTCGCATATTACGATATTACAAACATTAGTAACAGTAACATCCATTTAAAATGTAATAAAAGACCAAGCAGCATTACTAAACAAGATCAGTTGCTCATGATCTGTCTCTGGGAGGTGCCTCTGTTCAGTGACAGCCATTCTATTCTTGGCAATCATGTTGATTTAGAATAATTCTTAAAACGTGCATTCTTAAATTGCAATATTCTTCTCTTGAAATTCTAAAATGTAGCTTGAATTAAATCTGATGATAACATCTGAACCTAACTGATGGAAAATACCTTTACTCCCTTGTTCCCTGAGTAGATAATGTTAAAACTTTCCATGGATTCTTTGAAGCAAACTCGTAGAAAGAAGTTGTAGAAGTCTGAATTATCTATTTGAACATTTAGAAGGAAAATACATCAACATTAAGAAAGGTACATTTGAACTACTAGTTTCTCTGAGAGGTGTAGGGATACTGTTGCCTAAGTGTGAAGTATGCATCTATGAATTATATATGAACTTGAGTAATGGACTCTTCCCACCATTGATATTTTTTTCTTTTAAATAAAGGTTAAAGCATACGCTTGCTTTCAGTATTAACTGCAGTCTTTTCAAAAACTGTGCTGTAATCAGGAGGCAAAAGAGATTTTGAACGTGGCTGAAACACAGGCATGTTCTCTCTGTGACTTGCATGCTGTCCTAACATAGTGTAAGCCAGCTTCTTTCTGGAAGACTTGTTTGTGTAGTGAATCTTTGAGCAATTTGTATGCCAATAGCTCTTGCCCCAAGAGTAGAAAGCATTTATTTATATCGGTTGAGCACATTCAGTAAGGATTCATAATTTTTCATTTGAACTTAATAATTTGAGGGAGAAATAAGGCAGATGGCTTATAGAAAGGCTTGTTTTGAAAGATAAAATCTTGCCCAAAGGGTGGGGGATATCCCCTACACAAACAGTGGAGCTAGTATTGTAGGATGCATTAGATTTTCTTTTATTATTCTTGTTACATTTTCTGCACTATGATAAAGTAATTATTTGTTTACAGCACCTTTATATTTACTGTTGTCTTATCTAACAGTTTATTTTCCTCTCTCTGCTCAGGATAGAGATTTGTTAAAAGAAAAGCATTAGAGTCCTGCTAGTTTGCATTAAGGATAGAGATATCTAATACCAGATGTTGCAGCAGGTGAACTAGTGAATGAACAGTAAATAATGGAATACATTTATTCTGCACAAACAAGGAATGATTTTTTTTTTTTTTAACCATTTCTATTTTAAAAAATAACAGATTCTATGAAAATTCCCTATGACCTTTGCCGGGTATGTCCTGAAAAGTAGGTGGAAACCCCCTGCTATTTTTTACATATTTATGAGGTAGTGTTTTTTTTTTTTTCATTTATTCTGTACTCTTTGGATAACATGCTTAATCAATGGCAATACCTTTAAAGACCAAGAGTATAGTTCCATGAGCGTTTCTTTCCATGTCAGTGCTGGCATGAGCTGCCCTGACCCGAGCTGCTTATTCCTGCCTTGCCCCTCAGTTGCACTAATATAACTAGTTAATGTTCCAGGTGGTTGTGCAGCAAAGCAGGTTGTGGAATTTACCATCAGAAAAATATTATTTTTAACCTGGATCGATTCCCTTAGCAGCCTCACTGCTCAGCTGCACAAACAGTTGTGCCAGCACAGCTGAGGGATGAGGGCTGCTTAAGCTGGTACTGCAGTGAAAAACGTGCTCGTAAAACTACGGCTTAATCTTTGTGTTCTAGGTGCTTTGCTAGTACAGTTACACTATGCTGGCAAAATACTCTTCATACAGGTGCAGGTTTCATCAATACAGTTTTTCACTTATGAACTGGAGAAAAAGGTGTTTGTTTATTTTGTTCTGATATTGCTGTGTCGTCAAAATATATAATGTATGCAAAGCTTCAGAAGCTGTCTATCAATTCTGTAACATATTATTTCTTTATATAATAAGGTTTTGAATTACTATGGATCATTAGAAAATGAAAGAACTATGCAGCTGAGGTATCGTTTGTTTAACCGTGCTGTCTACTCGGAATATACATAACACCGAGATAGTTGCTTCTGTCTTTAACTATGTTGGTGCTCCAGTAGATGAGGAAAGATAAGTAGCAATCTTTATTTCTGAAGATAAAGAGAGCAGGAACTATTACAAGAAATGAGGTTCACACTTCTTAAGTAGATACAGTAAGAAGCTAAGAGTTCTTAAGGTGAGGTTTAGAATTTCAGAGGATAATACAGGATTTCTTAAGAATTCTTTTTTTGTTGCTACATAACTACAAAGAGGTGTTAGGCTGCCATGGGTCCACTTCGGGAAAGAAATTATCAAAATGTTTTGTCACTTGATTCTTTGTCCAGAAACTCAGCCCACCTGAGAATTTGAGGAAATTCTCAAATTTCCTGCGCTCTAGGTGATTAGATTCTTAATTTCTTTTCTGATCTGATTCTTCCATCGTTTTAGATGTCAGTTTACTTCAGTTCTCAGTCTCATGCTATAGATGGAGAAAAAGGCAAGTAGTCTGCCTCCCTTGGAATAGTTAAGAACTAGAATTTTTTTATGTTTTGCTTTAAAATGTGTAATTCTGCATATTACTAGATGTGATATACAGGGAAGAAAAACACTGTATTATTCTGAGCAATTTTTAAAGAGCATTGCCACATTTCTTTATAGCTGCATACCATTCATCTCCATAGGAGACTTCATTGTTCTTGAGCATGTTGTTTTTTTCTGTTCCTGAAAGATGCAGGTCTGCGGCTTGCCTCTAAGGTTGGTGGTATTACTACTGGCATTTATTGCTGATTTGGCTGGAGCAAACAATCCTGCCATGTCACTGGTGGTAAAAAGGGGTTGCATGTATTGTAGTTGAAACCCTGAAGCAAGTGTCAGTATTTCAGAATGTTTTAACATTGTGAAATAGCATGTCTATAAGTTTATTGGTTTTAAGTTATGATGATCTGTGTTGCATTATGATAAATTTAGTGGATTCTGTAGAAGGCTTGCGATGTGGTCTCTACTTGCCTCCTTGAACGGTGTCTGTGGCCACTGTCACTAAGCTTCTATTTTAGTACTATATAGCTCTTACTGAACTAAACGGGAGAATTTGGTCCAAATTCATGCTGCAATGCATTGAAAATTTCCCCAGATATGACTGTATTACTTATTATTAACTTAGCCAATGTGCAGGAGTTGCTGCTTTTTGCTCTTTATAGAATCTTGTTCCAAGCTAATTTAAAAAAGCAATCAGACAAGCTGCTGTATCCTCCGTGGCTCCCAATGAAATGATTAGATTGTCTTGGTCAATGTCATTAGTGCTATTATATAATCGTGGAGGGTGAGAGGCTAGTCATCTACAGACCGGGCAGGATTCCAGGAGTTCCTGAAATTTTATGCTGCTTGATTCTCTCAATGGCCAAATCACTAGAACTGCCCCTTTTTAAAAAAGTGGATAACTTGTTGCGACTTCCTCATTCCGAAATTTTCAGATTATTTCCATTGGTAGATTACTGACTTCCTTGTAGCTGAATATAGCTTTGAGGTTAAGGTAGAAAACCATCTAAGCTCAAAGGAAATGCATTCTTCTAACTATATTTGATAGGCTCTTGTGTTTTTCCTCTAAGAATTTCTCATTAAATGATCAAAACTAATTGCATGTCTGTTTGCCTCAAGATTAATGAGCAGACTTTCTGAAAGGTCTGTAGGATAAGAGGAAGCCACAGCATTTCAAAATGTTTTTAATCATTTTTTTTCCACATAAGGAATTAACTGTACCACCTCATTTAGCATAACCAACCGTTCATTTGCAACGCGGTGGTAACTTTTATTTCATGGAAAGTATAGCAGTTTCCATTCTTTATTGGAAGGAAGCTGCTTTTCAAGGCAGGGTGGTGGGGAGTTTAAAAGTCCATCTGAAAAAAAATTTTTTCTCTCCCCCTTAGTTTCATAATGACTGATGCCAGTAACAACTCAAAGTAGCCATTTTTGGTATGTAATTGTTCTTTCACTTCCAAGGTTTACGGTTCTCATAACCAGTTGGTGGTCATTGTAAGTTTATCCACAGAAGCAGGGCAAGATCTGCCAACTGCTGTGACAGGAAGATATAGCAGCCACACCGAAGAGCTTGGTAGTTTTTCTCTATTGCAAGATATGGTATTGCAAAAACGTTTTCCACTGTCTATACTGGCATCTAAAACTTTCCTACTGTGAAAACCATTGTTAATAACTGATTTGGGGGCGGGGGGGGGAGGGGAGGGGAGGGGGGCGGCATCAATGTTTACCTTGTTAAATTTGCATTTCAAATATGGAAACGGGCTCCCTCTGTCTAGAGGGGACGTTTGTCTGGGCTAGAAAGCAATAGGCCATATTCAAATAGAGCTAAATTCCACTGAAGCATGTAAACATCTAGTCAGTGAAGAGAGATCTAAAGGCCTCTGAAAAAAAATAGTTGAGGCTCACATAAGTTACTGATTAAGGAACTGCATAGAGCCCAAGAGTAGCAGAGAAATACTTGGCACAAAAGTTTGAATTGAAGTGAACTCAGCATCACAGAACATATTCAGGCCCATAACTTTCATTTTTGTCTGTGTATGTTGTTTCTCGTATTTCAAGTCCTTAGGCAGGCAGGTGTCAAACTGAATACCTTTCTCCAGGTTCTGTGTGTGCATTCACAAAATAATCAGAAATACATTCAAATGTTGAAAGTAATGCACATTTAAAGTAGAGAAAAGTTTCTCTACTAATTATTATAGTTTCTTAGAAAACTGTTTTTACTCTATTTACAGTATGATTGCTGACCCATAAGCACTGTGAAAACCTCAAGTTAATTGACCTTGTAAAATGCAAGACACTTCAAACAGCAGCTCTCAGTCTAAATGTATTTCAAACTACCTCCCAATGCTTCAGCCTTCTCAAAGTGTAGGCAAAAAGGGCCTTGCAGATTGAATGTAAGAAAGAGTGTAGCCAGCATACTGTGGGATATAATTATTTCTTCTATTCATTGCTTATGAGGCTGCATCTGGAAGACTGTTTTAAGCCTCCTGTTACAGGAGAGAGACTGAAAATTGGGGCAAGCTTAATGGAGGGCCACTAGGATGCTTAGGGATGGGATGCGTTAGGAGATGCTGAGGGAACTTGGTTCGTTTAACCTGGAAAAGACACTGCTAAAGGGGAACTTAACAGTGGCCTTAAGTTATTTTATGGGAATTGTTGAGAAGATGGGGCCATACTCTTCTCAGAGGTGCCCAGGAAAAGGACAAGAGGTAGCAGTCACAGAGTGTGACAAGAAAAATCGCAATTAGATATAAGGCAAAAATTCTCCTCAGAGTGGTTGAAACGCTGCAGCAGGTTTCCCAGGAAGCTAGTGAAATCTCCATCCTTGGAGACTTTTAGAACTTGGCTGGCCGAGGCCCCGTGCACGTGATTTAACCTTGAGGTTAATCCTGCTTTGAATGAGGAGTTGACCTCCAGAGGTCCCTTCCAACCTGAATCTTGCTGTGATTCTATGAAAATGGGGCTCATCTTCATTGCACAGTATTCCAGAGCTGTAGGGGCCAAGTTTAGAAAACATCCAGATCAGTACTGTTCCATCAGGGATATCCTAGCATCGTTGTTTCTGCTGTTGGAGGTGGTTTGAGAAGAAGCAGTCTGGGATAGTATAATCCAAGTCTATTAAAGGCTGCATAAATCAAGACTAATGTTTAACACCTTTGGAATTTCTTATTCATCAGCAAGATCGTAGAGTACTGTTTTGACATGTTTCCTATAAATGCTTTTCTAGACACTTATTAGTCGTTACTCTTAGGCACCTATTCTAGTTTCGGAATTAGTTTAATATGTGATCCTAAAGGGAGATAATATAGGTGAAATATGCAAAGGAGGTAATCGTGCCACTGATCTGATGCCAGCTGCTAAAATGGCATAACGTATGGCTTATAAGCGAGTATCCAAATTCAGCTTTTGGTCTAATCAGGCTTTCAGGTGCCGTAATTCAAATTTTTAACAATGATTCTTGAAAAGCAAGTGTAATTCATGTCAGTCTCTTTCATTGTTTCTCTCAGGTTAGCAATGGTATCTGTGAGTTAGGAACATCCCAATTTCAGACTTTTTATGTGACAGTGTTTGCCAGTGTGCCCCACTATCTACTGTATGCATTTAGAGTGAATGTACCCAACACAAGTCATTGCTGCTGAAGTATAAAACATAATCCAGCAAAAGGAGGGTATCATCATCTTCCAGTCGGTTAATAACATGAATTTGGCACAGCAAAAACCCAGCAAGTATCGTGACCAGAGCAAGAGAGGTGGCAGAACTGCATGTCTGAGAGCAGAGCGAAGGGAAGAGGAAAGACAGCTTCTTGTGCTGAAGCTTTCAGTATCTCAGCTTTCTCATGTAATTTCACTGTAAATGTCTCAACTCCTTGGTAAAGGAGCATGCAAAGTTGACTATTACTGCCAGACAATTAGCTGTGCAGGTCTCATACCTCATAAGGGTAGCTGAAGTCTTTTCATAGAGGATCTTCACAGGGAGCAAGAATGGTGACAGTGGACTCATCCCTCATAAGCAATCTGGAAGCTGAGGATTAGAAAGAACAAAGTCATGTCAAGGTGGTTCTGTCCCTCCCTGGCTAAGATACATCAGGGGCTCTGGTGGTTCTGCAGGATGCAACTGACAGATCTAATAATGGCAGCATGGGCACTTGAATGTTTGTAGCTGCAGCACTGAGCAGCCTTTTTACTTAGTTTGAAAAGGTTCGTGGAGATTTGGGGCCTATATATTCAGAGAATATTCCCTGCTGTCTTCCCAAACGGAAAGGTGTGGCAATGATAAGTCTAGATCATTAATTCTGGAATTGCTTTGAATAATTGAACAGAAAACTGTTATATAGTTGACTAGCCAGCTTTCACTTCTACCCAAGCCAGTAGATTTTTCAGTTTAAAAATATTTTGAAGTAGTGTTTCCTTTTTTTTTTTTTTGGGGGGGGGGGGAGGCTTTAAATAAGTTGCAAGTGTTTTAGTGAATAATTTGCATCGATACCTTAAAATAAATGTCAGCATCTAGTTAACAAAGAACAAGAAAGCTCTGAGTCTTTAGAAAAAGTATGATGAATGTTACCTGTGGAGTCCTTGATCTGGATGAGCACAATCCCAATTTTAGCTATTAATTTTTTGTTTCTTTTCTGCAAATACATTTTTGCTGTAAATCATTGTCTGTGTTTGGCAGTGCGAATTGAAAGTAAATTCCTGCTTCCTTGATGCATTATTACTACTATTCTGGACTGATTATTTAAATTAATTATTTGTATATTATATTATTTGAGCTAATTCAAATGATTTGTTTTTGAAACATGGATTTGTAAAATAAGTAAGATGCTTTTTGCATAAACAATGTGGAATAGAAAGTGCTTTCTTGAAAGAGTATGTGGAAAATAAAGGGAGCACTTGGAATTACTCTAAACTTGTTGGATTGCTTGTGGCTTTTTGTGACACATACTTTCACTACTTGGTGAATGCCAGAGAAGGTGTAATTTGATCGTTGAGCCACGTTTGGTAAATACTGGTTTTGTGGGGACAGCCTGTTCTGTTTGTAGGGGAAAAGCACGCTGCCAAAATGTAAAAGCTTATTCTTTTATTAGATTATATATTCTTTTACTCTAGACTATTGAAATATAGATAAACGTTGCTTGTGACGCTAACAGCTCAACTACAGCTGACTGCTGTAGTTGTTGTAGTGTTTGGTCTGTAGATTTTTCAAATTATGCTTTTGTTGAAATCCGGCTAAATAGTTACTTTGAGAAAATATTTTGATAAATGATTTTGCAAAACTTTTTCTAGCATACAGTCAGTGAAACATTAAAATTTGATGTGATGCACATAGCCTGCTGCTGCTTAGCAACTATTTCAGTACTTTTTAAAGCCTGATATATTTGAAGAACTATTTGTGTTCTATTGTTTGGAAATAGTTTTGGAGCTTTAAAGTGAAGGGAGCCATCACTGCACCTAAGTTATACTGCAACGAAAGTTGGAAATATTAGCTGAAAGCTCTTTAAGTGTTGAATTTGTATTCTCTCCATTTGGAATGTAAATGAGAATAGAGTACCTTCTTTGCTAGATGTACTTTTGAAACAGCCATTTCAAAACTTATTTCTTTGGCATTAAATAACCTTTTTCTTTACTCTAGGGGAGAACAGGAGGGAAGAGGGCAACTATTAGCATTCTGTGAAATAGTTTTTCATCTTCAGAACATAGTTCTAAGAATGGTTTTAGCCTGCACTGCTGCTTCCACTCTCTGTTGCTCATATTGGCACAAGTATGTGACTAGCAGTGTAATGAACAAGACCAGGAAACTGATCTAGGTTAAAATAAATTTAGCCCAGAAAAAAAAAAAGCTACTGGTAGACAAAGTTCTATTCTGAATAATTATCTAACTTTTTCATACTTTGTGCAAGTGTTTGCACAAGAGACACAGTGGAAATGCCCAGCCTGTATATTAAAGGAGAGAGAAGTGGGATTTTGTCCTTGGGAGAGGCATGCCCTTAAACTGTCTTAGACATATCTTGTCCTAACCATCAAACCATGTCTGGTTAAATTACAAATATTAGATATTTATGTGGTTCATTAGTTTCTCATAAGGAAACTTTTTGACAGGCGAGGATTGAGAGTACCACAGCATAATCTTAATCAGCTGATTAATTAATGGTGTTGAGTTTCAAATATGAGTCAAGTAAATTTTAAACTTCATTCATTTCTGCACTGTGAAGTGAATGAAAGGAGTCATTTTGTGGTAATGAACTCTTTGACTTTGAGGTTTCAGCTGCTTGAAAAGCAGAAAATTGTGTGTTGAGGAAGAATACAGTCGTGATAGCTTGGAGGAAGTAAAACAACTTGTTGTTTCCTCTTCTAATGCAATGCACTAACAGTCCAAATGTGCAGCTATCAGTTGGTAATGGTATTTTAATGCTCTGAGTGATGACTTCCATGTCAGCAGGATCATAGATTCCACCACAGGAGTTTCCAACTAGACTTGTACGTGGCATGTAACGTACCTTTTTAGGTCTGGGTAACTGAGTTTTTCATACTGTATAGGGAAGAACTCTGAAGATATTATGAGTTTATTTTGCTCTTAAATCATACCCCTCTTAAGTGGTAATAGCTTACAGACTTGCTAAAAATGCTATTGCTCAAGCTGTCTTTTTACTTTTCTTTAAGCAGATGATAACCCTGCTAAAGCCAGCAGGAGTGCTCGGGAATTCTCATTTCCACCACAGTACTTCTGAGCAGGAAGTTAAATAAACCAGGTGTTCTCAAGGTAGTCTGTGAATCATGTGAAATGCTGTATAAATGAGCAAGCTTGAGCAAGCTGAATGGCTTTTTTTGTGCACGTTGTATGCAACCGGGAACTCTCACCATTGGTATGACCACCACAGGTTTGCGAGCCCTTGCTATAAATTTTTGCAAAATGTTAGTATCCTTTTCTCCTCAGTGTCCTGAGAGGATTTGGAGAATCTGAGGTTTTGACCCTGTGACTTGGGAAAATTCATGTTGTTTCACATGTTAGAATTGCTGCTACCTGTTAAGGAAAAGGTCAGCAAAGAGACTACATTGGTAAGACTGTTCAGAAGGACACCATAGTTCAGGAATATAATGTTTTGCCTAGTGTAATATGAAAAAAAAAAAGAATGAACTGGAGAATGATAAAAAGAGAGAAATTGTCTCTTTGGTTGCATTCCAGCATGCTAAATTCAGAGTGCAGTACTATTCTTGGCATTGCCACAGAATTATTACGTGGTGTTGGGCAGGAGTTTTTGATATGCCTGCCAACATGCATTATGTGGCTTAATTGAGATGTTACTAATTTTTTACTCTTCTTAACTTCCAGGTACTTGATTTTTTTGCAACCTTAATGTTATTTTCTGTGGATGTATATTTAATGTCTTTTCTGATTTAAGTCACCATGGATATAAACAGCTCTGCAAGAGTGTCAGTTGAATACTGTACAGCAATTTAAGATATAAGTGAAGAATAATAGACTATCTGAAATTAAAAATAAGACTTATTTAAAATAGAGGTATTTTTTAATTTGGCAGTGGTGGTATAACCCTGTAAATTTGTAAATAATACAGAAGACTATCTTAACTAGGTTCAGTCTTCCTCCAGTACATTAATGCTTTTTTGAAGTCTCTAATTCAGGTATTGCATTGGTCCGAGTTTTTTGTTTTTGTAGGGTACGATGAACAGTGCCTGACGTAACGTGGCTGTGAGGGCAGACACGCAGCTGGAATATTCTTCATAGCAGTTTTATTCTTCATAGTAGTTTTATTATAGTGAGAATTGGTTAAGAGAATTTAGCACTTAAAAAAAAAAAATTTTCTAATATGCCTATTGTTGGAAGTTTGTTCTTAAAATTTGGTAATGAGAACCTCCTTGAGCTAGAGACTTCTCTTGCTTGCCTTGTGAAATGCCACTGCATCTAATCAGCTGAGTTACAAACTTTCTAAAATAATAATTTCCTTCCTAATTGTACAGCTTGAGGAAATTTTGGCACTGTGCCATAGTAACTGCATTTGAAAGCATTAGCTTTCAAGTGTTACCCTTGCTGCAATGGGAACAATTATTAGAGCAATAGAATAAATGAAGCATCCCTCAGACAAATTAATCTACTCTGAGAACATTACAAAGAACAAAAGATTCCTATAACTCTTAGAGGAGGGGTGGTAGTTCCCTCATAATCAGTTTTCCAGCATTTCTCTTTTTCCAGATTCTGCTCACGGCAGAATTTTTATAGTTACCCTGATATCTCACTCTCCCTAAGAAGATTGAACTGTCAACCTATTTCAGTCTGTCCCTTTAGGCAGCACCCTGCCACTATTATCAGTAACTCATATGGACCTGCACTAATGCTTCTGATTTTATGTTCCATCTGCTGTCTAAACCACAGACCTACCTGCCTGATTTAACTAGATTCAAAAGATAGAGGGCGTTTTTTTTTTTTTTTTTTAATAAATTCACTAGACTTGCAGAAGGTCAGCATCTTCTAAATAAGACTTTGGAAGTTCTGAGTTGAATGAGAATTAGTCTCTTAAAATTGCGCTGTCCAGTATAAAGGCTATCAACTTGGAATTACACCCAAGAAAATGTATGCCTGTAAATAGTGTGAGGGAGTGAAAACAACCTTCTTTATCTAATTTCTGTTGCTGAGGTTAAACAATACTTTGTCCTAAGAAGGCTGTCTCCAAATCTTTTTTTTCCTTAATCTCTAAAAAGGAAGACAAGCTATGTGAACATAATCAGCAAGCTTTATTAGTGTTACACAGGCAGATGTTGGAATTCAGTCTAAGACTGGGTAATATGCATTGAACGTGCTGTGCCAGTCTTCTGAAAGGATGTGCTCAAGGTTGGGGCTCTACATCAGTTCAAACCAGTCTAAGCTTGGGCTCCTGCAGACTTATTTCCTCTGTCACTGCTGGTAGTGATGAAAGCAGTTAGGGATCCAGGTGGCTGGGGGGACAGGGAGGGAGAGAGGGACAGCAGCAAGAGGATGACCTGAAAGCTCAATGCTGCTGAAAAAAGCTGTCTTATGCTTTCTGCGTATGCTGTTCTTTCCCGTACTCTGTCCCCCATGAAGCAGTTGTACTCTTGGAAAACCAGGTGCTTTTGTGATTCCATGTTAAGATATTTCAGCTCAAAATACTGCCCTAAAATATTGCTTCCTTTTGCAGGGTTTGTTTGGTTTTTTTTGTTTTTTACCTTGTGTAAGGTGAATCAACTGAGATGAGCAGTGGAGTTGGGTGGGGGAACACATACTTGGGGAGGAAGTGTCATCAGTTCTTGATTGTTAGATTGACTCAGTCATTTCGGAAAACTGTGGAGAGAGTGTCAAAGGTGCAGCTAGTCCCGAAATCAAAGGGTATGCTTACTCTTCCCTCCTCCTCCCCCCCACCTAGCTGTCATATAAACATTTCCGGTTAAAACAACAAAACAAATATCTGTGTGTGCTGGAATGGGGTATGGAAGAAGGAGAAAAATCATAGTCTATATTTTGAAGCTTAATGAAAATATCAGGTCTTGACCTTTCTCCTTCCTTCCTTCCTTCCCCCTCACCCACATGCTGGGTAGGTCAGTTTATTAAGGATGAGACCAAGTTCTATTGGATTAGGACTTTTGTATCTTCATTTCCTGTATTTGTCCACTGTCTTGCAGGGCCATATTGCAGTGGCCAGCTTGTGCCAAAGTGACTCACTGTCTAGACTCAGGGGTTGCACCACTAAGGAAATAGAAACTTAAGTTAAAAAATAAAAAATGGAAACTGAATTAATGACTTTTTTTTTTTGTTTCTCCTCCAAACTCATCAGGGAAGTAATTTAAAAAAAAAAAAAAAAAAAAACTTCCTTACAAAACCTAGAAATGGGCCGTAAGAAAGAGAGAAGCATTTAGTTTATGATTTTTTTTTCTTATACTCATATTTTCAGTCAAAGCAGTAATAAAGCTTCGTCTTCTCATTTTTGAAAATGTTCGAGATGAGTTTTTTGGTTTAGAATATCTTATTTTTGGTGCACTAGGTGAACTATAGCAATGTTTTAGGCAAACGTATAAATAGCAGTTGCTTCTGTGCTTGGGAAAATACAGTTGCCTGTAAGGAAACGTAACACACGTGTTGGGGGGGGGGGGGGGAAGGCACAGCATTTAATGTGAATAAGAAAACAGTTGGCATATTGCTAGGATTTTGTGAACATGTTTTTGTAATGTAATGGTACAGAAGCAGCTTGTTATACGGATTGACTTCAGCCTCATTTAGCTGAAGAAAAGAAGAAATGCGTTACTTAGTAAATCAGATCAATCTTGGATTTTGGCGCAGGTAAAAGGGTTGCAGTTATCTTTGATTTGGAAGTCACTGGCATGCAATTGGGAAAGAGTTTTGAGTGCTGAGTATTTAAGTGTTGTGATGTTGCTGTAGTTTTAGGAAAAAGTATCTTAAACCTTGGAAGAAAGGCTATGATATCAATTGATGCTGAGTACCTACTTCACCTAGGATTTATACTGTAAACATCTTGTCTGATGTGGACCTTGTATTCTATTATAGCATATTTCATGTTATCTTTTAGCTTGTTAGTTAAATATAAATACAAGAAAGTGTTATACTGCTGAAAACTAACTATTCTCAGAATCCTTACACTGAACTTTTCTTTGCAATCTTTACTGATACTAATGTGATGCTGTAGTAGTATTTAGCAAAATGTTCATGTCTAGTAAGTTCATCAGTTCAGTTGTACAGATAAAAGTCTAAAACAGTAATATAGGTAATGTTGTATTGGACTGTTATTTTAGGAGGTCAACTGTTACCTATTAAAGCTCTTCTAAACATTTTTGTCTTTTTTGTAGTTTCGGTCCTACTTTGTCTTGCTTCCTTGCTTTCCTCCACAAAGGTTGGTTTCTCTTGGAAGTTTTTCTCTTCTAAATTTCCTTATTTGCTTTGCTCTTCCACTGGAGCTGAAACATAGTTTAAACATAGCATTTTGCATATAGCACTTACTGAAATTTTTCCTGAGTGCATTGTGTAAAAAACATAGCTCTGGAAATGGTTCTGTTAGGACACTAACTTGAGGGATCGTAATTGTGTTACTCTGAGGTATGCAAATTTTGCGCTGTTCAAGGTGAACTGCTAGAGTATACTGGAAAATAATATTTCTTTGTAGTGTTTCAAAAGAAAAAAAAAATTGGCTGCTGATGATAGGGATGTAATTCTTAAGTGTTTACATATTTAAATATAAAAATGTAATCACTTTTCAACTTCTTGGAAATTAGATCTTGAAATGTTTTGATGGTTTTGTAACAGTAGTCATTTAGACTTGTCTTTAGGATGGTGCTGGGCTATTACTAATTGAATTGTTAACTTATCAGAATAATTGTTGCAGCTTTGGTGAGGGTTGTCACGCTTGCCATGGGATGACTTTCTGGGTGTCTGTGTAACAGCTAAAAGCATATTCTGAGCAATGTTAATTTTCTGGAAGATTTAAACTCAGAGGAAAAAAGTAATACGAAATTCTTATTCCCCAGGGGAAGTACCATAATTTCCCTAGTGGTTGGGTCATTTCACAGGCTTCTTCACAAGAAGATAGAGAAATAAATATTCAGCTTTTTTATTATCTTGTAAATAAGTTCTTAAATTTCAGAAAGTACTCAGACTGAGTCAGCAGCATTGTTTTCAGAAAATTATGAGCATCTTGGATATCATCAAGCAGGTATGTTGGTTTCACTAGACTAATGAGAGCAGTATTTCTGGGCATTCTGAAATGCTGCTCTTTGTATATATCGTAACCAAAAACTGCTGGAGAGCACTGTTAGATTTTAGGTTCCTCAGTTCATCTGTCACTTGTGTTCCTTCCCCCCTGCACTTCTAATTACCCTAAGTTATATAAAACCCAGAGAGCAAAAATACATCCAGGTTTCGAAGAGCATTGTTTGAAATGGGTGCAAAATGAACCGGAAGTTGAGTGATATTGCTTACCATTTTAGGGTAATGGATCTTCTCAGTGTTTTTTCAGGGGTAGTTACATTAGTATCAGTGTGATATACAGTAAAAAGTCATAAACCTAGTTATAACTTAGTCATAAACAAAACTTCTGTAAAAGCTAGGTTTCATAATGGAAGCTTTGAAATTTGTAATGCTGTCAGAGGTTGCTGTATTAACCGAAGTACAGATATTTGCATGAGTACTGGCACATCCCAAAGCTTCCTGCTAGGAACTGGAAAACCCAAAATACCTATCTGTACATAATAGAGAATTACCTCACAAGCAGCTAAAACATAAGCAAGCCTAGCGTTGTTGTATCATGTTCTAATACAAACTTTGAAGAGATACGATAATACTGTCAATGGGGTTAAGTTAAAAGGACCTAAAGTCATTCTGAGATTTTTCCACAAGTTTGTGAAATGTAACAATGTGATAGTTTTACATCCAACAATTGTAGGTCACTATAAATGACAACAAAGTTGTTATAAGGCATGTGAGTTACAGTTACTGCTCCTTCAGTCTTTTGCATGCTTGTGTCTTTAATGACTTGGCAATATAGGAAAAACAGTAATGTACTTTCAATTATGAAATCAGAGATTCTTTTCCAAATGATTTTTTTTTTTTGTGGTTATTACATCCGTGTAGGTCATTCTTTGCCGTATTTCCCTTTAACTGTGACTGTCTCTCAGGAATACACCAGTTAAGTAGAAGTGAAGTGCATCTTTGATAACCTTCCCACTGGAAGGCTATAACTGTATTTTCTCTTTTACTTAGTTCTGAATTGAAGTGATGACACTTTTTGTTGTTCAATTTAGAATGAAAGCTAAGATAAATTAAGTAAAAGACAACTTTGCCTAAGTTTCGTTTGTGAGAAACTTTGTGGCAATGCTGTAATCAAGGGTGCTCTCTAAAATGGCTATATGTCGAGGCATAAATGCATTATTTCACCAAAGTTGTTGTTGTTTCCTCAGTATGAAAGGTAATTGTACCTCATTTGAGTACTTCAGTGTGCGTTTGGGTCTCTTAGTTGAGCTTTTTGAAATACAATTTCAAACCATTTCCATCAAAACTTTTCTCTGGTAATTCACTGTGTGAATGACTGTCTTCTAAAAATGAATTGTTTACATGTAATTTTGAAGAGAGGTCTATCTTGAGCAGACTTGGGATATTTCAGTGACTGGTGACTCCAGAATTCAGACTGGCAGCTCCAAAACAGCTGATCCCACTGGACTGCAATTTTTCAGTGGTGGAGCCAGAAGCCTGAAAACTCTGGGGCTCTGCTTCTTACTGCAGTGTGGTTTTACATTATTGAGAGGGTGCTTGGAGCCAGGAGGTTCTGAGATAGGCTTCTGTATACTTGGGCTAAAAGGTAGCCTTTTTTTGGCCTGGAGTCGACTGTCATAGTGGTTCCTGAAACTATTGAATGAAGTTGTCATTCACATCCTTTTTATTGCTGCTATTGACAGTGGGTTACTAACAAGTTCTCTGAACGCTTGCAGAGTTTTAGGGGCAGCTTGTTTAAGGAAAACTTTGATCTAATTGGAACTGGTGTCAGGTATAAAAAGTGGAAATTTTTTACAAACTGTTCTTGAGCCAGCTCTTTTTAGATTTGTTCTGTGTGGTGGTTAAAATTCAGGAAAGCAGTGGCATGGGAATAAACCATCCAACACTTCTAGGCACTTGTTGCCGTACTTGTTAACTGTGATCCTACAAAGTCTGTTGTACTTGCTGCTCATCATAAGCTTAACGCTTCTCTGACTTTGAGATACTAGCTTTCTACTACAGTTTTTACCAAGCTGTACCCTGTTCAACAAACTAGTGAATAGTAGCACACTGGAAAAATGTTTCAGGCTGTCAAAAGCTAATGATATTTAGGGAAGTACATATGGAAAAAGAAAATAATAGGTGGGGATGAGGGGTAGGAGTGGGTGATTAAAATTGCAGTATGCTGTCTCCTGGTATGCAATAGGACTGGCACTATATTCAGAACGGTCATTACAATTCAGAAAAGAGATCATGTATTCATGACAGTTAGCTGAAATTACTGGCTTATTGTTCAGCAGCAGCCACAAAGCCTGCAGAGGTGTTGGGCGTCATCGGGAGGGTACCAAGGATAAGCGTCCTTTTGCTTCCATATAAAGCCTTGGTGAGCGTTCCTTTTGAGTCCTGTGTGCCATGGTCCTCACGTGTCAGGAAGGATATACTGCTACTATAGAAGGTGGATTAAAAAACATCAAGAAAACAGAGCTGTTGCCTTGCAAGGAGAGACGTAAAAGGCTGAGACTGGTCAGTTTGGAGAGGGAAAGGCTGTGAGAGGGCTTAAGAGTAAAGCTCACAAAGTCATGAAGGCAGTGAATGTAGAACTGTCACTCACCAAATCCTGCAACCCTAGAACTATGGAGAACTTGAAGCTTTGTAGGGCAGTTGGTTTGAAGAAGTTGGTTATTGTTGATGTTTTTCTGCGCACCAGGTAGTAAATATCTGAAGTATTTTGCCATGTGATATTGTGGAGGCAAGATAATTTCAGCAGGTTCAAACAGGGGTGAGATGATTCAGAATCAACAGGTCTGTAAAGGGAATAGATGGGGATCTGCTCTCTAATTTCCTTAATCAAACAGTTGTGTATACTGGGAGAATACGAAAGGAATGAACTGCAGAAAGGCTTGGGCCCACGTGCTCTTCATGAATGGCACTTTTTTGCTACTCTTGGAGACAACGCTGGGCTAAAATGACCACTGATATGACTCAATAGGGTAATTCTTTTGTTCTTTTATTCATGTTCATTGTAATCAGATTCTGTAAAGAACTACAGCACTTAGGTTTAAACTAATTATTTAAAATCATCCCTTTGTTTTAGGAAGGTCTTGAATTTTTTTTCTATTTGTGAAATGTTTTATCGATCAAAAATTAAGACTCTAAAGGAAATGTGGTTAATTGAGTTGAGAGGAGGAAAAACAACAAAGTTAATTAGGTGAATATTGCTTCTATATAAATTCAGTCATTGTTTTCAAGCTCAGTGTTTTTGGGGGGAGGGGTTAAATAAAGATCGGTTGTGTGCGTATATGTATATAGAATTGTGCCTCTTTCGCTAATTCTGCAGTTTTGCACACAGTGGTATTTTTGGTCTAAGTTCTTCCCTGCTTTCCCCACTGAACTTCAGAACAATTTCACTAGAAGTTATGCATACTTGTCAAATGCATTGGTGTTTTGAAAACAGACTGCAAGGGGTTCGCCGAGGGTTGTCTTTATGAAAGCTCCGTGTTGCAGCCATAGTTGAAACTTGTGGGTGCAGAAGGGAAAAAAATGTGGAATGTACCTTGCAGCTTTCTCATATTTCTGATCTGTAAAATAAATCTGATATGACTGTTATTGGGGATGTGCAGATTAATACTTACTGCTTGGACTTCCCCTGAATCCACAGTGGATGTTTCATGCCTTGGGGAGCGGACAAATGGGAAGAAATCTGTAGACGCATAAAAAAGAGGAGGAAATCTGTTCAATGGTGGTGAGAATTGATTGCCTGAGTAAAATTTACCTGAAGGATGCTACGACTGAATCTTAATACAGGCAGAATTTAGAGTTAATCTGGAGTTCACTAATATAGCTAACAAAATTACCCCGATAGGGTTATGTAATGAGCTTTTTATTTTGCAATCTACTTCACTTCATATCACTTCACTTCCAGTCCAGAGTTGCCACGTTACAGGTGCTGCAGGGCATATGCAAAGCATGTGGTTGCTTCTGAGGTGAAGAGAATGGTGCAGCTGGTTAGACTTGCAAGGTAGTTTCTAGGGAGACTTTTCAGTTAAATGAAGTATTTAAGATATGCAAAGTATTCAGTGGTCTCTAGTTCAAAAAAAAAAAAAATTAGAGACCCTATTTTCAGATTCATGTGACTACCTAACAAATCCCCATTTATTTGACAGCAATTAATTACAGTTTCACTGCATTTATCAGGGAATGAAAAATGAAGAAGAACAGCATGTCCTAAACTTTCTCCTGCCGACCTTTTCCTTTCAACTTGGTGACAAAAATTTGATTCTGAAGAACTGGCATGACCTCTGCTTAACCAGAAGGCTAATTTGTTGTGATGCAGAGCTTTTAAAGGTTTTGGCAAAACTGAGTGAAAATGAGAGCGAATGAGAAATACTGCTCTTAAATGGATGGGTACAGCCTGGGAGTGTAGAAAGAATTCGAAATACATTCTTACCCATTGTAGAGGTACTCTTCTTTCCTCACCTCCACCTTATCTCTAGTAAAAATAAAATTAAACCTTTCTGCAAATCTCAAACAAAGCTTTCCGATCAGGTTTTTATGTTGCTAACATGCTATGCAGAAAATATAGGTTAAACTTCAAACTGCCACCTATAACAATAAATTGGAGCAAGCTTGATAAGTAATATATATTTTCTCTAAGGAAACAATACCCCTGAAGAATTATTTATGTTAATCTGGGAAGCATCATATTTAAGGTGCTCATGTCTAGGGTTTGTTAGCATATTTTTGCCCAGCTGTGGGGAAAAAAAGTCAGCTGTACTTTGTTAGAATCCACAGTAAGGAAAAGTGGCCTTCTTTTTAATCAAATCTGTAGGTACCTCCTACCCCCCAAAAGAAGTTCATAAAAAAAAAAAAAAAAAAATCCATGAATAGAACCATTTAATGTGCATAAGTTAGCATGGCTGACCTAGTGAAAATTAAAAGAATTTGCAGTAAAAACAAACTGTTGCATTTTTATTTGCCTACCATGAAAAAAAGAACAACCCCAACTAACTAGTTTTCCTTGAAAAATAATTAGTAATTATATAAATGCTCATAGTTTCCAAGGAAATACCTGATGGGTTAAACTTGTTTACGTATTTCATATGTGCATGCTTTTGCTGTGGGACCCATTATAGTAGATGGTCATTCAGGCCAGAAGTTAAAAAAACACTTTATGAAAATTGCTAAATACAAATTTATTTCTGAGAATCAACTCATGCTTCAAGATGTGAATCATTTCCAATATGATTGCTTAGAATAAATCTTCCTTAGGAACAGATTATCTCTATGAGCTATTGCAGAGTTTTCCATCTTCCTCTGAAGCTGACCATCGTTAACTAGTTGATGCCAGTCATTTGGACTAGTCTAATCCAGTAGTGTGTTGGGGGAGAACTCTTAGTTATGCTGTGCTGTGATTCTAATTTTTCAGTTTTATGGTCATGTGACTAAATCAGTTTTATATCCTATTTCTGGTTCTCGTGTGTATTCAAGAACAGTGCATAGTTGAGATTCAGCAGATAGCTGGATAGATGTATCGCTGTTCAGTAGGTTGGGGAAGGGACTGGAAACTACAGTCTAATTGTAATGAGTTTAATTTTTTTTATTTAGGAGGTGGTTGGTAATGAGTTGAGGGTAACTTCTATTTTTGATAGGTTTTTTTCTATTTTAAGTAAAGCTATTTCAAGAACTGTCAAAATGGTTTGAAGTAGCCACAGAAAGGTGAGGAATGTATTATAAAAATAATTAAATTCTGATAGGATTCTTTAAAAAATCCTGTTTCCATTGACTGGTTCACACACTTTTTCTTTAATAAATATGCATTTAAAGTGTTAGTGATGCATACTAAGTTCTTATATTTTATCATTTCAACTCACAGTCTCTTTTGCAGAGAGAATATGAGACTATGGTGAGGTGTCGTTGCTTTGATATTTTCTCCTGTACACAATTTCTCTTAATTATATAATTTTAAGGAAAAATAGTGTGTTCAGGCAGCCTGACGTATGACTCCGAATGTCAGCCTTCAGGAAAGGCGTATTTGGGTTGAATGTGGGGAAAAAAGTGACTTCCTTATTTCTTGCTGTCTAATGTCTAAATGTATTTGGCACTGTAGTTTCTCAAAGAATTTTGGTTTTGTGTTTCTTGGGGTTTTGGGCGGGGGGGGGGGGGAGGCAGTTGTTTTTTTTAATGCAAGTTATTCGGTTTTTATGATGTTGGTATAGTTAAAGCTGTGTAGTCCTCTCTGGAGCTGGGAGCCAGCTTCTGTAAGGTAAGATGGCATTGCATGCATCCCGATTTTCAGTTTGCATTCAGCGGCTCCTCTTGATTTTTCCATGTGATAGGCACGTAAGGTGGGAATTTTCATTTTCCCCATTTAACAAGGAGTTGTAGGTGGAAGAGAGGAAGGAGAGAAAGGAAAAATAGATATGTAAATCATCATGGTAAGAAGTTGGAGAGGCAGGTTGCAAGAGGCAATTAGGACATTTCAGAGTGGTGAAATCTGGTTTAGGTCTTCCTGGTGGACAGAGATTCATAAGCTTATGATGCGATTACCAGGCCTAAGTGTATAGATCAGAGAGAACTTTATTTTCTTGAAAGAAAGCTGAAAGAAATGACAGTAATATCTATACCTGACATACTTCCTATTACAGACTCTTCAATATAAGCAAGTACACAATGGAAAGTGACCAAAAGTTGGTCTGCGACTGAGCTACCAACTTTGAGTGATGTATCAGAATTTGCATCAGGGTTCATGGGAAATTATTAATATTTGTTATTGATCTGGTGCTTTGGTAGTTATCTTGGTGAGCTCACAGGAGAAAGGTAGCTCAAGTATGGAGTAAGGTATCGCTCAAGAAAGCACAGGGGATGGGGAAAGGGGAAAAAAAATGTTCCTTTTTTTGAGGTATTTGTTGGATAGGTGAATAGTTCGGGAGAATGGTGGGGAGGGCACTTAGTCCTAGTGAAACAACCTGAGATAAGTGCAGAGATCTTTTTAGTCATCTTTGTAGTTGCTTATCTGTTCCTGCTGTCTTTCCACACCTCTAGCATCTTTCAAAAGAAATGCCAGAAATCTCTTGGCTGCTATCTTAGCAGGCACATTAGCAACCTCTACTGGTCTTGCACTGCAACTTGTTGCACCTAACTTGCCGCTGCTACAGTAGTCTTATGTGCAGCATATAAAATCAGCCATTAATAACACAAGGAAATGCAATCTTGTTTTTGCATTCGCAGAACTGTTTTCAGTAGGTGCCCCTATATTTACAGCCTGGTTCCTAAAAATAAGGGTGTTTTAGATGAATTATTATAGTATTTTTTGCCATGTAAGCCAGTAACAAAACATGGTCCAGAGCAGTTCATCTTCTAAAGGAATCTTGTAAAACACAGATGATATGTGACCAGATGGAAAATACAGAAAAAGATGTGCAATTTACTTAGCTATGGCTGAAATATAAAGCCAGATATAAAGGTTTACTTCATTTGATTTGGGGGAATGTGAAGGGTATGCTGTTTATTGTTGCAGTGTTCTGTGAATTTCCAAAGGCTTTTCATAAATGGGATTGCAGTGATTACGAGTGCATCATAAATTCAAATGAAATTGTTTAATCCAGTAAGTAAGCTAATATTTGCACTGAATCACCTTTGGTATTTCAGATGGCCTGAAACTAACTGTATGTGGGGTTGCGGTAAGAAAAGATTGGTAACTGACAAAAGCGCATTGAATGGTGTCAGCTGCTTTATTTAGTTTTTGTCAGTATACTTATTTCATTAAAGTAGTATTGATTGAATTCACTCTGAAGAACATGTGTATTAAAATGTTTTGTGAAAAGTCTGTGATGTTAAATATAAGGTTTGTGTTGAAGAATTGTCTGTGCCCACCAGTTGCCAATGTCCACCAAATATGTCTGCTCTACCAGAATAAAGAAGATTCAAATAAGGGAATTCCTTTGTGTGGGTGTGTGTTTTTTTGGTTTTGTTTTTTTTTTTTAGAAACTATTGGTCCAGAATTATTACAACCTCATATTTGGCATCCGAATCATATTTGTCATGAAGTCTTTTTTGACCCCCCCCCCCCTTACTAAACAAGATAAGCAGTTTAATTTGTGTCCTATACTTCTGGTTCTGAGTAGTTGGGAGACGATGCACTGTATACTTATTGGTAGTTTTCACAGAATAAAGCTTCAACAGGAGGTCAGTTTATGTTCCATGATGTTAGAATTGCCAGGTCATTTAAGTTATCTGGGGATCTTGCCAGTAGTCTTTACAAGAACAGTGCTAATTAATTCCGCTGTTTATTTCACGTTTCTGGCACAAGTAGGCAGTAGGATTTTTGTTGCGCATGTGTATCTTCAGCAGTGTAAAAACACCCTGCTAAAGGTCTTTTGAGATGTCTGAGAGCAGTATTTGTAAGGATTAATAAATGGTCATTACTCTAATAATAATTTCATATTGTACTGCATTCTAGCAAGTGGAAGTTTTCCTTTGTAAGTAAAATTCACTGTTAACGTGTGCAGGAAGAGTTCTCTCACTGAGTCACCATTGCTGCATTTCCTTGCTGCTGCTTTTACTGATAATTGAGTAGCTTTTCAGTTTACTTTTGTAATGCTGTACTGCCCTTATTTTATGCCTGAGTTTCTGAATGAAACCAAAATGTTGTTGCCAGCAGTTTGCCTCACCTCTTGTTGGTACCCTTTTCTTATTTACCTTATTACTTGGCAGTCTTGGCTCTTCACTCTTGCGTTTGTGTCTTTTATTTTCCACTAGTACCTGCAACTTTCTAACGATATTCTGGATGTCCTGCTGCCAGATCCTGAATTCCGTAGCTGACAATAACACTACAGTTGTTTCTTAGGCTTGCGACTGTCAAAATAACTTTCAGTTTCTTAATGTAGCAAGATGGATACTGAGTCCTTTTTATAGTTTCTGACGTCAAGAGCCGGATAAAAATATTTCTAATCTGTCTGTAGTAGAGAGGATTCATGATGAATTCTGTACTGCCACTTATAACTTCCTTAAGGTTTATTTCAATTTTTTTTGTTTAAGTACGATTGGAATGAGAGCTTAATATTTATAAAATACACTTGTATTTTATATATGCTACATTGTTGAATAAGTTGTATAGCCGCCTGTTGTGATCCAAACTAAAGAAAAGGTGTTGCTGTGTTGTTGATGTTGGGAGGGTTTTTTTGTGGATGTGGTGGATACACTACCTACAGGTTTTTTAGTATATTTCTCCGTGAACAAATCAGAGCAGAGTCTATTGTGTTCAGTCTTTCCCCATGCTACAGTAAGACTAGTCACATTCTACCATGTTGATAAACTTGCATACAAAAACATTCTTTTAGTAAAGTTACCGCGTAGGCATTAATTCTAGCTTTTCCTGCATAAGCTACATGCAGCCTCTTGGCGTAAGCCTCTGAAATTTGGAAGTGCAATAATAAAATTAAAATAAGCTGTCTCTTCTGCTGTCACGTACACGCTATATTGCATGCTACCCACAAATAACTGTATTTTGGAAACATTGGATGATACCAGTGATGCCTCCTGAAGAAGCAGAAAAGCTTCCTTGATGTGCATCTTTAGTGTTTAAGGTAATTATCGTAGCACTTAGATGATGGTGTTTGAGACTAATAGTAAACTCAGAATCAGTGGTCTTTGTTTTTTATTGAGACTGCAGACACTGAAGAATCAGCTAGGATTATAAGTAAAATATTTTATATATAAAATTTCATTTAAATGAAGGTGTGAAGTAACTATATGTAATGTTCCAATTTTAAGGATTTTAAGTAAATATTTGTTCATCTGTTATCTGTGCTTTTCATGTAGACATAGATGCATGCATGTTTTAAGAGCCATGAAAGTATATTAATCACAGACCGAGTAGAAAATGTTGCTTCATGAATTACATTGGCAAACCAGAAGATGGAAGTGATATAAATAGTAAATACAAGCTTTTTATTACTGTACAGGTAGTTTGGAAGTATAGAACTTTTCTGATAATGATACAATATATTGTGTTATGAGTTACTGTAATGTAGGTTAGAAAAATTATTTTAGGATTGATTTGAGAGTTTTTGTTTTTAAGTGTAATGCTATGAGTTTTTCATGGTTTAGTTAGTGTAAGAGGAATGGGAAAATGGCATTTGATATTGAACTAAGGCAAACAAGTTAAATCAGTTTTCATCCTGTGAATAAAAGCCTGTGTCTTTCTGGGCTTACTGTGATTTTGCTAGCTTTGAATTTTAATTAGAGAAGCATTTAAGTAAAGTTCTAAGTACTAAACTGTGGGATTCTTAAGTTTCTTAGTTTGTGTTTTCTCTGCAGAATAGCATTTTTCTTAACAGTTGCTTTGGGAAAGTGTGTGATCATTAGTATTGTTTTGTCACTGCTTAGATTTGCCTGGTATTCTAAATCACTGAAGAGATAAAATGAGTAGCCTTTATTGTAAAATACTGATTCATTCTTTTTTAAAACTCTCTGCTTCTACTGCCATAGAGTTGGCTTTTTCGGAGCCTGAAAAAGTAAGAATTCAGAGAAAAGTCACCTTAGCTCAACTTTTCTGTCAAAGGGCATATACTTTAAGCAACTGGACAGGGCTCTCCAGCCCCTGTTAATCTAAGACAAAGGCAGAGAGCTGCTAGAAGGGCTTTCAGTAGAGTTTGTGCAGCCACGTGGTCAAGGGACTGAGCTGGTGGAAAGCTGTGCAGTGTGACTGGCAAGTCAGCTAGACCAGCTCCTCCGCTGGGCCTGCTGCAGGCAATAGCTGTTGGCGCCTGCACTTCAGGAACTTTTGCAAAACTCTGTTCCCAAACCTGTATGAGCTGCTCACTTTAAATCTGAGCAAATATAAATAGGCTTTACCATCATTTTAACAGAGCATATACATACTGAACACTACGTTAGCCTTTTCTCCAGATGCATGTGAAGGCAGGGAGAAAGGAACTCTTCAGTACTTGAATACGTGTAAAAGATTTTCATGACTATTTTAACCATGGCAATTCCTAGCCCTTATTTTAACCACACTAATGTTACATTTAATGTAGCTTTTCTGCATAGCAGAATTTACAGCAAAAGCCTGATGCTTTTTCTAGTAAAAAACAGTTTGCTGCTTTTGTTTCAGATAATTGCTTATGTTTCTCTCTGCCCAGGATGATTTTTCTCAGCTGTGTAAGCCAAGATTTGATGCCCCAGTTCCTTTTTTTAACACGGTTGTTTTTGAACAACTCAAGCTATACGTTTGAAAACGAAGCAGTACCTCTGTTTGTCCAATGCTACAGCTTGTGTAGGCATATCCATGCTAATTTTAAATCAGTGATCTTGGATACTGACAGCAGGAGCTGCAGAGAACTTGTATAGCAGTCTGCTGCAGTGTTTCTCTACCCCTTTGAAGTGGCACTCTTCAGATACCCAAGGCAAATTTATGCAAGCTTAATGGAGGTATATCTACCTGAACTGCAATCATGCTTTGGCTGTTAGTGTTGAAAGCATGCTCATCTCTTTTAATTTACTGGTGTGCTTTAGCACTTTCTTTAGAACTTATTTTGGGCAGGTGTGAGAAGCCCTTTGTTTCGCAAAGCAGTGCGGCATACGGTGCAGGAACAAAAGTTTGTCCTGTAGCAAGTCAGAGATGTAGGGAGGAAAGGAATGATGAGAGAAGGTCCCTGTGACTGTTCCAGGAAAAAAAAAAAAAAAAGTCAATTCTCATAATCAGGCTTGGCTCTTTGGTTGTTTTCATAAAGGAAGCTAGTCTGAATGCATGCATAGGAAGATGGGTGTGAAAATTTTGTGATAAACTCTCTAAATCCCAGATGAATTTAATTGTCTTCATCTGAGAAAATAAAGACTGAGTGCATTGAAGCAGGGGAAAATGCTTGTTCACAGAGTTTGTAGGTGCTGGCTTAGGATAGAGTGGGGTGTGTGTGTGTGTGTATATATATATATATATATGTATGTATATATATCTCCAGTTTCAAGTGTAAGACGAAGGTGTGATACTTGCATTGTCCTTGAATGTAGCTTCATATTTTCCAGTGAAGAAACAGTAGAATGTAAACTAAATGAGGGCAAAGCATGAGAAAAAGGCTAAAGTAGTATTGCGGAAAATTTTACAGTTAAGACAAGACTCTGTAGAGCAAATTACTGAAGAGGCATTGTACAAAAGGATATACATCCAGTGGTTAGGGTTACTGACAGGAGCAAAAAGGGTGAGATCTGTAACTTAAGCAGGAGTGTAGATTTGTCCAAAAATTTATTCGGCTTACCTATTCTTTACCTCCCCTCAAAAAAAGGAAAAAAAAAAATCATGCATAAGATCAGTTCCAAAATTAAATCTGGATTATTAGTGTGACCTGTACTTTGTGGGTGTTTTTGATTCGAGTGTGTCTTAGATTAGTTGTTTAGCCGTGTGTCAGATACTTTCTGAGAAAAATCTGAGAGATCTGTTAAGGTGGAGGCAACAACTTGAATGTTTCCAAACCAATCTAATTTATAGAGCATTTCTCTTGGAATAGAGTCCAATATTACTTGGAGCAGTATACACTGTGCACAGGGAAATGGCCAATATAGTGCTTGTTTGGGCAGGTAAATGTGAAGGTGACAATGGTGGAATAATAGTGCACGTTGAATATTAGTTGAGAATGAAAAAGAGGGTAAGGAAGAGCAGGTGGTGAAAGGGAGGAAGAAGTGCGCTAAATCGATAGACATGTTTGGTAAGTTGGATAAGTTTTCTTAACTGGAAGAAGAAAATGAATATTGGAGTTTGGGTTTTTAAATCATATGGTCACCTTTATGTTAGTTTATACAAAGAAGATGGCATTCCGTTGGTTAATATAGATAGGTGCATTCTTTCAAACCTAATTACTGGAAATTGTTTTTGGTAAAATCCAGTGAACCTACTACAGCCAATATGGATAATTTGCATAAATATGTTATTTGGCTGATTGCAGTATAGTTATCTTCATAATTGAACTCCCATCTCCTTTGAAGGAGAAAAAGAATAGTTGAAGAAACCTGACGTATTACAGGGTTATTTCCTTCTAGTCATAATTTCAAAATATTTCTGAAGTATGTAAGGTGAAAAACTACTATATTATTGCTAATAAGTCCTGAAATTTATGAAAACTGAACTTCTAGCAAAAATTTTCTCATAGCAAACAGTAGCAGTGATGATAAAGGTAACAGTGTAGGTACTGTCAAAAGCCGAGTGAACGCTTTTCCCTATTTTTATGTAGTTTTTCTCATTTGTATTTGTTTTAAATAAGCAAGTGAAAAAATGCTAATCTTAAAACCAAGGATTTTAATATGTTGCTAAATCAAGTTTATTTTGTATTCTTGTTAATATATTTTACAATGTTAATGATATAAAAATCAAGACAGAAGGAAAATGGTGAGGAGATGGGCCTGTAAGTGGTCAGTTTTCACTGTTATGAGTGTCTGAAGGACAATTAGTTTGCAGAGCTGTGGCATGGGAAAATGTTGACATCAAATCTAGATTTATATTTAATGGGAAAACTTTTTACATCAAAAGTACCTGCTTTCACAGTGCCTTAAGCTTTTCCTTCCTCTTCCAGAAAATGCTGGGATAGAAGAGATGAGTATCCCTTTTACTAAGGCCTAGAACTGCCTGTTGAAGAACAATCCTGACCAGGCAATATACGAATGGCCCAAGGAAGCCAGCAAATTGATATTCAGGTTTTACATGACCTGCGACAGAAATTTCCTGAGGTACCTGAAGGTGTTGTATCCAGATGCATGTTACAGGTCAGTGTTCTGCTTATGATTGTATATATGAGGTGATGCTTATCTTAAAGTGTTAACTAATCATGTGTGGGTGGCTCTCTTGAAAGCAGATTTTTTTTTTCCCTTTCTAAATGAGACAGTATATACAGCCGACTTGTTTATTTTGTACAGCAACCTAAGTGTTAAATTGGCCTCTCTTTTCCCATGTCTAATCAAGGTTTGCCCAAGGTGAAGCAGAGTGTGCATGGAGAGTACGATCTTGTCAGTCAGTATGCACGTGCCTTCTGGCCATTTCAAGAGCCAAAATGAACTGTGGCAGGAGGAGGAATGCGAAGCCAACTTGAGTCTAGTAGGGACAATTACCGCAGCGCTGCGTGAATGAAGCTTTTTCTGCTTTGAGGATCAGGGCAGGTCCACAAGTAATTTTGTCACCCGATCTCCATCAGGCTCGGGGTTAATTGGCCAATGCCAGTGGCTTTACACACATGTTCCACAACAGGGAGCCCTGAGGAGTATCATACAGACACTTCCAAGTTCTCTGTCTTGGGTCAGCCTGTATCAGGCAGGACTAGGTGGTTGTAGCTTAGCATTGGTCATGTTAGATTGGGCTATTATGATGCACTGATGTGCTTCTGCCCTGTGCTTCCCATGGCTTTGGCTTTTGGATGGGCTTAATTTGTTTTGTTTTAGCCTTGAAGTCTATGCTGTTATTCTATTTTATGGATCCCTGCTGGGCTTGGAACTAATGAAACATGTTTTTCTGGTACTACAGTTACTGCTAAGGCTATGGCCTGCCATATCAGCTAATTTCTACCCCAGATATGTCTCTCTTCTGTTCTGCCACTGTCAGTATGCTTGTATGCCCATATTTTATACCACTTTTCACTCTCTGTAGCATCAGATACTGATTAGTTGTTTCGGCAGATGAATTAATATGCCTGTCCAAAGCTTGAGGAAGCATGTTGTAGGGGCACCTCGAGTGCTTGGAACTAACAAATGCTGATAGACTTACTTAACTCTGTGCACTTAAATGTGTTTGCTTTGCATTTTCCAGTGATCCCACAGCATCCATATTGACTGAATTTTTTTCATTATCCAAGGTATTGCAGTCTTTCAGTCCTCTGGATAATAGAGGATTGTCTGAATAGTTATGTTGATCGTTAGTACACACAGCGTGATTGGAAAAAATGAGCCATGAGTTTCCAGAAGCTAAGAAGCTA
This sequence comes from Struthio camelus, assembly GCF_040807025.1. NCBI lineage: Eukaryota > Metazoa > Chordata > Aves > Struthioniformes > Struthionidae > Struthio > Struthio camelus. Next base: position 82,177,858 of record NC_090944.1, on the reverse strand, counting down.
GCCATCTTTGGACTATGACATCTGTGGCTATGATATGGTTATAATATTAACAATTTTGATTGACTTTTATACACACACGTGCGTGCACCTTCAGACAGTGTCGTGCCAGTTTGTACCATTGACAGTAGAAATGTGGGTGTGCCAGTTTAATATGCATTTTCAAGACTTTGGTATGAATTCAGAGTCATGATAGAGTGAGAGTTTGTGAAAACTGTAGTTCGCCAGAGAATTCCTTGGGTTTTTTGGTTGTTTTTTTTTGGTTTTTGGTTTTAATTTGCAAGAGAGCAAAACTCTGCGTGGGATTTGTGAGGTTTCAAGCTTTCCCCAACCCTGTCCTTCTAATTATTTAGCTGAAGGAAATGGAACAAGACCATAGACTACCTGTATTTGTTCTCAGAATTTTTTGACACCGTCTTTATATTCTCTGGAGGACTAGTCTGTAATTTTTATATTACAAGTACTGTTTTGTTCTAACATGAAAATTGCTCATCAAGCAATGTTAATGGACTAGATGGAGCAAGCGCCTCACTTTTGATCTTTTGGACATAGCTCTCAATAGAGTTAAAAGTGAATGCTGGGCTCTTAATACACTCAGCTGTCTTTGTAACATTGAACACAGTGGATTTTTTTTTTTTAAAATAGGGAGCCTTGAAACTATGAGAAAAAAATATTGCATATCACAAATACTTTGGAAGAGAGGAGGAAAGTTTGGGGTTTTGAAGGGATTTTTTTATGTCAGCTTTTCTGAATGGATTTTAAAGAAAAACATTCTGTTGGGTAACTGATGTTGCTTATGTGCAGTATTATTATGCTGATTCATACACTAGAAATTTACTTATTTAAAAACATACCAGTTGTTTATGCAAGGTTGAACTTCGAAGACTCACCAGCAAAATCATTTCAGGTTGGTGGTTCTTTGAAATTTCATGTGCTCTAGTTTCTCTGAGTCGGTGAATTTCTAGCTTTTCTAGCTATGCTACCGCTTTCAGTTAACTAAAAAACAAACAAACAAAAAAAAACCTCCACCAACTAACATAGCCTTTTTAAACCAGGAAATTTTGAGCTGGGACTGGTGGTGAAGTTTGGAAAGCCGAATCTGAGAGCACTTCTACATCTGTTTGCAATACTGCAGGAACAGTGCCCAAGTCCAGAGTTCTGCCCTGTAATAGCTGAACATAGTGGAAGGAATTTCTGATAAATGTAGTAACTATTGTTTAAGTTGGAGAGATTTAGTTAAGTACCTTCTCAGATACGAAAAATGCTGCCTTTGCCTTGCCTGCAGTTCCTGATGGCAAGCATCCCGTGTTAAGGTGAACTTGTTTTTAAACTAGAAAGCATGAAGTCTGAAAGAAGGAAATCTGAAATAATTTAAACAGAAGAAATTTTTCACGTTAAGAATTATGTAGGAAAGTTATACACATCTCATTCCTGTTCTTTGAAAGTTTTTCAGAGAAACCTCTTTAGCTTGTTTACAAAGGAAGGCTTATACAGAATTATATGCTTATGAAGAAAAACGTAAGGCTACACAGAGTATGAGGAAGTCTTGAAGCCCACCGTTTTAAAATATGCAAACAAAATCTAGTATACTGAAACCAGAGGACCAGCAAAAATTTAATAGGATGAAATTAAAACCCGTGTAGTTTAGGGACTTTAACATTTTATTGCTTTCTTGGGCTGTGAATGCATTGAGTGTTCCTGGAAAGTTTTGCATCCCTCCATTCTTCCCACCAAGCTCCCTATATTCAACTCTCCCCTCTCCCCTGCCTTTCATTTGAGGATCTCACTGCAGCTTCCCCATTCCCAGGGCATTGTCGCCCATTATTCTTTTCTATGTCTGGGGCATTTTATAACTACCTGCTCCTTGAGTCTACATCCTGTCCTTGCTTCCTTATTTCCCTCCAACATTCTTATTCTTTCTTTTTTTTTCTTTCTCTTTCAGGGTGCCAACATTTTAAACTCAATTGGGACATGGGCAGAGCTAAGATGAGGGGTATTGTTATGCTGGAATATGCTCAATTCTGCTGTCAACCGGTTCTCTGATCTATAAAGAACTAGAAGCGGTTGAAACTCTGCCTCTGCCAGCCAGAAGATGCCAGGGGCTCCATGTGCCCCCCTTTCCCCTTTGGGTTCTCCAATTTGCTCATTGACGTCACTGCAATTTTGGAATTGATTAGATGCAGTCTTAAAAAAGAAAAAAAAAAATTGTCCAAAGAAATGCATTCGAGTTGAATGTAAGGGCCTTGCAAGCTTGGCCTGTTCTTTTTTTGTTTGATATTTTTGGCCTTTTTGTTAATAATTTTAATTCACTTAAGTTCATGTAAAATTCTGCCTTTAAGATCTTTCTAGCGTGTTATTCTGTGGCGTCCTATCTTGGTCCTTTTTCTGGCTCCCTTTTCTCCTTTGCAACAAATACAAGGCTATTCTTTTCTTACTGACCCACCATTCTAAGTGCATTTCCCTTCTTCACCACTAACTTCATTTGATTCCTTTGCTCTCTCATGCTTGTTCCAAGCTAGAGCCAATATGTATACCATCGTTTGAACCATTTTCATATCTCAAGACTGTTCTGCAACATTTCTTATCCATAATTGGCTAGTTAGATGGCCTTCAGGGAATCCTGAAATTTTTAAAGGCTTGGGGTTTTTTATTGTTTTTGGTTTTTTGTTTGTTTATTTTTAAGAATTTAGAACTGCATCTGGCCTATAGCACACAATTTCGGTTTTGTGGGTGGAGTTTTGCCTTATTCTCCCACCTCTATTATGTTCTGTCTTTTTTTTCTTTTGGTTAATTTTTTAGAGACAATCTTGGTGTGTCTAAAGAACTGTCTGTGAGTTCTCATCCTGTTTGGAGGATGAGAGCTACTATCTGCTGCTCTAACAAAAATAACTTGATACAAAGCATGTAGCATGGATTAATTTATTTTGCTTGTGTATTCTTTAACTAAATTTCTGATAATTTTTTTTTTTTTTACTATATTGCACATGCATTTTTCTCTTGATCATCTGCATTCTTTCTAGTGACTCGTTCTGTGTGTTGGGATGAATTTGTTTAGTTTTCATAGTGTCTGGGCCATAGCAGGTGCTTTTCTGGCTGAAGATATCAATCTTTATTTCTTCAACTTTTTTTGTAAGAAAAGTAATATGAGGTAATATGAACAGAGCAGAATGTTCTGAAATGTCGCCTATGCATGTTCACTCTTTTCTAAAAGTCTGTGTGGAAAACTAAAATGGGGAAATCTGAGTACGATATTATTAAATTTGTGGACAAACAGAAGAGGTATTAGCAGTTTACTTTTGAAATGTTCTTAAAAGGCATGTTAGCTAGGTTTAGAGTTGGGGGTTTATTGTTTTAAGTCGTCATATTACAGGTTTTATAGAGTAACTTTATACAAATGCAGGGTTCTTTTAAAAAGCTTTAAAAATAGTGATTTAAAATGAACATTCAAACGTCCCCTGAGTTTTCCACTAATAGTTTCATCCTGTGAAAGAGTAATCCTGTGCTGATGTGCATAAACTGAATTTTTATTTAAACTTTAAGCCAGGTACTCCTGTGCGGCTTTTTTTTTTTTTTTGGTCTGCATGTTTCTTCTCATAAAATTCACTTTATTTGCAGCAGGAGGTAATGTGTAGCAGGTACTGAAAAGTTTGGGAAAGCATTTAAAATGAACATGTATTTTGTTTTTAAGTTATTTACCGGTAATATACAGGTACTGTGTGAAGCCGTTCCTTCTGTCATTTTCCCCCTCAAGGCAGAAACGTGGTCGTTGCTGAAGATTGTTCTGAAATTGGGGAGGAATAACAAAAATATTCATCCAAGGTGTATCGTACTCTATCGCGTTAGCTTGTCAGGGTCCAAGATCTCTCTGTCACTACTTCAGCAGTAATGCAGACCTCCGCTCTTGCTGCCAGTGACTGAATCACTGTTCTCAAAACAGTAAGCTTCACATGCAAGGCCCTTGTGCATGTGTAGCAGCTGTGCTGGCCAGCCACCTAAAGCTTTCAATTTGATGCTGCATTATTAACTTTTCAGTGATGATTCAATTAATATATATCTAACCGTGACAGTATTTTATCAGTAACTTCAAACTTTTGTCTCTCTTTTTATAGAATAACAACAATTTGGATGCCTGTTGTGCAGTTCTCTCTCAGGAGAGCACAAAGTATCTCTACGGTGAAGGAGACCTAGGTTTTTCGGATGATTCAGGAATTCCAGGACTACGAAATCACATGACATCTCTTAATTTGGATTTGCAGTCACAGAACGTGTATCACCATGGAAGAGAAGGAGGCAGAATGAATGGAAGTAGGACTCTTTCTCACAGTGTTAGTGATGGGCACCTTCAAACCAGTCAGCCCAACAGTGAACTATTTCAGCAGGAACCACAGACAGCACCTGCACAGGTTCCACAAGGATTTAATGTCTTTGGAATGGCTAATACAGTTAGTACTTCTAATCCAGGGCAACATCTTGGATTTCACCTAGGCAGCAAGGGAGTATCTAGCTTGTCTCAACAAACACCCAGATTCAACCCCATTATGGTAACTTTAGCCCCAAATATTCAGCCTGGCCGCAATACCCCTACGTCTTTGCACATACATGGTGTACCTCCTCCCGTTCTTAACAGTCCACAGGGAAATTCTATCTATATTAGGCCTTATATCACAGCTCCTAGTGGTACAGCTCGACAGACACAGCAGCAGCCAGGCTGGGCATCTCAATTTAATCCCATGCACCCTCAGCAAGTCTACCAGCCTTCGCAACCAAGTCCCTGGACTACTCTTCCTACATCCAATACTACGCCACATACCTCATCGCAACAGTCAACGCAGCCAAATCAGCAAGGCCACCAGACTTCTCATGTCTATATGCCTATCAGTTCTCCTACTACTCCACAAGCACCTATGATTCATTCATCTGGTAGCTCACAGTCATCTGCTCATACACAATATAACATTCAGAATATATCCACAGGACCTCGCAAAAACCAAATTGAAATCAAACTTGAACCACCACAAAGAAACAGTTCTTCTAAGTTGCGCTCAACTGGCCCTCGTACCTCCACTACTCCCTCTTCCCTCAACAGCCAGACATTAAGTAGAAGTCAACCCACTGTTTACATATCGGCCAGTCCACCAAATACTGATGAAGTGATCACACGTGGTCAACCTAAGGTCTACATTTCAGCAAATGCCACAACAGGAGATGATCAAGTTGTGCGGAACCAACCCACACTTTTCATATCAACAAACCCTGGAGTATCTACCGCTTCTAGGAATATGTCTGGTCAAGTAAGCATGGGTCCTGCATTTATTCATCACCATCCACCCAAGAGTCGAGCAGTGGGCAACAGCACCACTGCAACCTCTCCTCGAGTGGTGGTCACGCAGCCTAACACAAAATATACTTTTAAAATTACAGTTTCTCCAAATAAGCCCCCTGCAGTTTCTCCAGGGGTAGTGTCCCCAACCTTTGAACCTACAAACCTTCTAAACCTTCCTGATCACTATGTTGAACCAGAGGGTATCCAGCATCTTACTGACCCTGTTTTAGCACATGTGGATAGGATCAGTGATGCACGGAAATTGAGTATGGGATCTGATGATGCTGCCTACACACAAGGTAATGTTCTTAATGTAAACAGTAGAGATTTCAACCAGGTTGTCAATTCAGCATGCAGATTACAGAACAAAAGGAAACAGTTGATCAGCCTGTGGGATGTTAATACGGTATCTTCAACTTTAGCATTCTTAAGCATTTCGTAAATTTAAAAAAAGTGTGTAAGCAAGTCATAGATTTCTTTTTATGGTGAAGACACATAACTGGATATATGGGGATAATTCAACTTTTTGTCTTAAGTAGATATGTTACCTGTTTAATGAAGCGGAGTCGTAGCATCTTCATTTTTATGTTGTCCTGAAACAAACATCTAAACTTATTCAATTTGTTGTAACAATTTAAAGTAGCAAGTTTAATTTTTTGAATCAACTGATACTCTATTGGATAAAGTGTTTCTTCTTCTTCTTCTAAGTGTTATTTAAGAAGCCAGGAAAGCAGATTTCAAAAGCAATTAGTGGGAAGAAATGTTTGCCTCAATGTCTTCTCGTGCATGCTTGACAATAAAATGCTTAAAGTTCTGGTACTTCTGTTACATTATTAAATGCAAGAAGAAACCCCACACCAAAGAAAGCTGTTTTAAATAATTAGTGGTGTAAAGGGAGAGCAAAACTTAAAATATGTGATACAACACCAGCAGCCCAATTTGTTAATCTTTTTTTACTTCTGCTTTCACGTTTTTTGCATGTTTTTATTACCAGTTTGAAAGTTTATGCAAAAAACCCACGTGGTTAATAAAGATGTCAAATGAGTATTTATGCAGGATTTAGGATAGTTTGTCAAAATAATTTCTCTTTCACCTCATTGATCCTCTTTGGACTTAGCAACTAATTCAGTATTAAAAGATTGGCTTGTTCCAAGACTACTGTAAACATTCTCAATTAGTTTAGCCTTTCTGTTTTGTGTAGGTACAGTGATCAGGATAGTAAAAGCCTAGTCCACATCTAAAGTGCTATAGTAATGAGGTAAATAAAAACTGATTGTAGCTTGTTCTCTGTTACTGGAGGTAATCGTATCTTTGGCGAGATAAATCGCACCCTAACTCAAATGTCTAAAATTTAGTTGTCCAAGTCAAAAAAAAAAAAAAAAAAAAAAAATTAGTCATCCTAGATTGTCTTTTATGAGCAAGGAAGAGTTAAAGAACTTCAGGAACTGATTCATCTGTAGATGAGTAAGACAGATTGCCCTCTGGAGGGCATGTTCCCTTTCCTTACTGTAAAGGGAGACTTGATTGTCTGTTTTAGTCCTAGAGGACTTCAGATGCCCAGAAATGAAGCAAGATGAATCTTGTCCTTACTCTTGTAAATACTCTTCTGTATCATGAACTTGGTTCTCAAGCACCCTCCATTTTTAGCTACTTGTTGTGGAAGGGTGTCACTTTCTCCTGTTCTTGCTTTCTGTTGGGAATGGCTTCTAGCAAGTCAAGCTCTCTATTTCTTCCACCTCAACAGTAATGGCTACTGTTATCTGACTTCCTGCACAATTCTACACACTACAGGGTATCAGCATTCAGTTTATCAAGCTGAGGCAAGCTTGAGGAGCCCATTTTTGCTGTATAGCCTAGAGTTTGAGAGTGCTGACTGGCATGCATCAGCTGTGGGGCCCAATTGTTCCTGAAGCTAAGATACAGCCTCAGTTTTCAGCTCAAGTGCAGGTGTGTGACATGGACTGTAGAACTCTTTGTCTTTATGATGACCTTTTGTCTTGTGTCCTTCACTAGTACATAAAGTATACTTGTGCTTCCAGAGTTCTTCACATTTAGAAGCGTTTAGGTTTCTGGTATACATGAACTGCAGTACTTACTGAGAAAGATGAGATTGACTTATTGGTATGACCTTGATATCTAGAAGTCCTAATTATTGCATCTAAACTTGGCTCTTCATTACTAAAAATTTTAGTTTTTACACCGTAAGTGTTTTGAATTGCTTGACACTTTCCGTCATTAGGCCACATTCTAAGCTGCTTGTAATTTTGCCAGACTAACTGCAGAAGCCTTCCATGCTAGGTGCTTGTCTCACTTTAATTTTAGTCAAAACGAATGAGTAGTTTCTCTGGCTATGATTAGAGAAAAATGCATTTCCATCAACTTTTCCATTTCTGCCCAGAATGCTCCTTATTTTGGCAGAGAATTGCAACTGGCTCGGGATAGAAAGAATGTGGTAGGTAGAGTTGCTTTGATGTCAAAGGATATTTATTTTGCTTTGTTTCAGTGAAATTCATATGCACGGTCCAGCCCAGAAGCACAAGAAGGTGTGTTAGACCTATCTGAAAGTGCTACTGCCTGCCACTATAGTTGTTTCGGTGAAAAGCAGAGGAACTGATAGCGGGAATGTTTCTTTTTCTGTTCCATCACCTGATTCCTATCCAGACAGAGATAGTGTCCCTTACTAGAATGCCTTGGTATGAGCTGAGCTTGATGGCAAAAGGCAGGATGGGTACAGTGATCTAAAAGGATAATCTGCAATAAGGATTTCAGGTTGGTGATAAAGTGAACTAGAGAGACCTCAAGTCTTGTCAAGAGCAAAATGACTCTTGGCCATTAGAGAGTTCTCTGCTTCCCTCAGAACCTGAGGCGGACATTAGGATTCAAGAATACCGTTCTCCTATCAGCCTGTAGCTGTGGAGCTCTCTCGTTCAGCACAGGGCTTGTCTACTTGGTAGTTCATCCATAACCTACAGTTAATTCTTTGGTTAGAGTGGCAGATGCTTCTTCTATGAATCTGAAAAATCTAAACCACTAATGACCCACAGGAAGGTCAGTTAAGTTCCTAATGGAATTTATTTTTCCAGATTTCTTGGAAGTTTATCAGGTCTCAAGCTGATACACAGGAAAGCTGTAGTTCTGTATGCAAATTACAAAATCATGAAATCAAAGGTCTAGAAATCAAAAAATTTCAGAATAAAAAATGTCTAAGGAACTTCAGAAAAACCTATATAGATCTTAACTGAAATGATCTTTCTTTTCATGATTACATTTCTGCTTTTCTCTCATGTCTTCCTCTGCTGCTCTGTGCAGTGACACAGTGGGCAGTAGAAGGCTGCCACAGATCTTTGTCTGGTTTGCTGCCAGAACTGGAGGTTGTATAACGTGAAAAGTATTAAGGTACTGCTCACATGAAATAGATGCAATCAAAACACTGATTATTGTCCTGGAGTACCAGGTTGTGTCTCTGTCATTGACTTCATGATACTAAGAAAATCTCTGTCACTGAACTCTTCAGAAGCAGTTGCTCATTTTCTCATCCTCTTTTTCTGGGCTTCCAGCTTGAGATACTGTAGACTCGCTTGTGGAGATGTTGACAGCACTCATCCAGTCAGTGAGAGTTAATAATAATGCTGCTGGAAAAACAACGCTGGAAGCATGCCTGACAGAACAGCTGAAATGGGATACATTTTGATACTGATCTATTTAGTATCAGTTCCCTCCTATCAGTGCCCCTTTATTTAGCAGAGATTTCAATAGATGGTATAATTATTTTTTTATTAATATAAAGTGCCTGATAGATGGAAAACATAGCAAAATCCTGTCAGAAAATGTCATTTCTGTACTCAGAAATTGATTTATATGATCAGTCAATAAGCATGCAATCCTATGTTGACCAATGAGGCTAAACCATTATTTAGTACTTTTTAATGCTCTGTATAGCATTCGCCCTGTACGATGGAAAAGGCAGGCCATGCTATCAGGAAAACGTATAATTACGTAACTGAATTCCTAGCTTAATGTTTCCATGCTAGAGAACTTAACTAGAAGTCTTAGTTTAATACTACTAAACTTTAGACTGTCTGGTGTCTTGTCTTTTTTTTTTTTTTCCCTTTAACTAGGGGAAGGGAGAGGATGCATAGTTACAGACTTACACACACTTGGTAGAGATGACTGTGTATGTGGATTTAGGTGTACTTAGCAGTTCTTGCCAGTGGGTTTTGTTTTTTTTTTTTTTTTTAATGTAAACCTATTAATTGAGGAAACTAGTTTAATAACTTGACATTTTTCGTAATTCTGACTTTTGTTTGCTGGAGGTTTTTAAAGTTTTTAAAAAGAGAAAATGCTGAGGAAACAAATTTCTTAAGATTCTAACCAATCTCTACAGGTTTTTTTTTCTTCTTTTTTTTTTAAAAAAAAAAGAAGAAAGACTTGATTGAGATAGCACTGTGCCCCATGCTCCACAGGCCTTACCATTCGTTGCATCATGTGATTTGAGAAAGCATACCACTTTATGTACGCTCTGCGTATCAGGCCCCACTCTTGCCTGGTGTTCTTTTTAAAAAACTGAATGAAAAGAATGTCGGAAAGAGATAACAAAAATATCAGTATAAGCTGTTAAAATCAGTTATTAAATGACTGGTTAATTGTGCGCGCTTCAAAATACAGATTTTGAAAATATGCACATACAGAAGCCTGTCCTCAGTTTCATATATTCCCCTTCACTTGTATCTCTAGAATAGGATGGAATCATTTAGTGTTCCTAGGTTAGCATTTTTCTTAGAAACACTTAAGATAGCAAAAGACACTCTAAAGCATTAATTGTTTAACTGCTCTGAAGTCATCTGCAAATCCGCTATGTACAAACTTTCAGTTTTATAAGTATATTCAATACACGTTTGAGTAGATCTCTAGTAAAGCGGCAATAAACCCTTTGTCCTTCAGAGCTGCCTTCTCCCTTTATTAATGGTCTACAGCCTTTCTTGTGGAAAGTGTACGCCTTGAATGTGAAAGAAACAATGGTGTCTGCCAGAGAGCTAACAGAAGCAAAGGAAACTGTTTCTGCCAGTCTGATCAATGTCAAAATGCAGAAATTGAATGTGTGCACAGTACCCTATTTCCACATCACTAAAAAGCAAAATGTGAAATATATTCAGGTTGTGGCACACTACTAATGAATCAAGGAGGTAGTCTTTCTGGTACTTCTGCTAGAAGGCTTACAGTAAATAGCTTCTTTTTTAAGAAAGTCCGAATAAACAAGCGTAAGCCTGAGCCTTTCTGCGTTGTATTTCAAGTTAGCCAGTGGAGAGCAAACGTGAATGTGCCTGTGCTACCCGCTTAGACAGAAGCTCATTCCTGCAAGTAAAACGGTGCCATCAGAGCCTGTTAAATGTCTCCTGGTGGATAGTGTAAACTAATGCTAGTAGCTGAATAACGTTTAATTCAGAGACGTGCTTTATGCTATTTTGTTTCCTAACCCTTTCAGTTGCTCTAATCAACAGCAGAGGGAGCTAAAAACTTAAATTGCTTTCTTCTGTTAATATATAATGCAAGAGGGGAACGTGGGGGAAAGATTTTTCATCTTTTCCTCCCTCTTTTTTTCCCCACAGTTGCCAAATTAGTAGTTGAAGATTACCAGATGTTATGTAAAAGACATCCCTTGGCTAAGGGGCTGACAAGCCATTGGTTTAAGTTATTTCTAATAGTAGAAGTTTGGTATAACAGTATGAAATGGTTGTTATTCTCTAATCATAAGAGTAATTTTGTTATGAGAGTTTCAAAGTCCCCTGGGATTTGAAATTATAGAATGGTAAAATAGACACAAAGCTGACAGGAGAATGAATTGGATCGTGTCTATAGAGTGATGTGAAAATGAAAAGCACATAGGCATCCATCAGTGCCTTTCCATAATGAGAGCCTAATTTCTAAATCCCCAAACTTGAAAACATTGACATGAGAAGTTGTGTTTGCCTTCCCTTTGCAAGAAGAGCTAGAAAAGCACAAAAAACGTGAAATCTTCCAAAGACGCTGCCTTGCATAGTCTTACTCTTGAATGCATGCCATAAGGTGTCCTGGAGATACTTTGACAATATCTTCCCTATGTACCTTGTGCAGTGTACTGGCTAATAACCAGCAGCCTATGTTAGTAGTTTGACATGTCTACGCAAGAATCCTGAGTCTGTTTTGTAGAGCATAGCTATATTGCTGTAGACCAAGGACCAGACCAGCAGTCTGGACTTGGAGGAGTTCACCTAACAGTAATACCAAGGCAATGAAAATGGAAGATTCTACCTAAAAGTGGAAATCAAATGTAGAAGGAAAAGAGGTTTATGCTCTCCCAGCAGAAGTAGTAGGCAGAGTAGTCTTGGATTTCCTTTCTTCGTAGTTGCAGCTACATTTGTTACTCCTGAAGTTCAGAAATGGGAAAGAGTTCCTTCCTTCAGTTGTTTCTAAAAGAGTGTTTGAGAGGGGATGCTGTATTTTGAGACTCCTTACCTGCTCTTGAATCAATCTTCAATGAAAATCTGAATCTGTGGGGTTTCAGTTGTTACATTCTTACACTACATCAAAGCGCAGCAGCAGCTTTAACCATAACGTGGCTAGTGGCTATTTGGGTACGTATATAAACATCTCTACATTGGACAAAAAGAGATAGAAACTTGCACTGCTCTGTCATTTCAGTATCTGTTGAATACAACATGTGACTCAAATGAAGGCCTAGGCTGAATCTGGTTAAAGCCTTGTGCTACTGTGACAGAGTTCAAGTAGTTTGGCGCAATGCCTCCATTTGAAGAACCTCTGAAAGACAAAATACGTGTGAATGAAAGAACAGAAAGGAATAGCAGTAAATGGCAGTTCTACCTGCTGAAGATATGGAGAGCTTCCTGATGTGTGTGGTTTTTTTTTTCTTTCTGCAACTAATGAGGGAACCTAACCAACCAAAATTAGAGCAAATTTCAAACTTTTTGTACTTAAAAGAAATTGTGATGAATTAAGCCTCACATGCCAGCCAGAGGCTTTGTCAGGCAGAGTTCCAGCCTTTTTTTTTTTTTTTTAGTACCTTGCATTGCTACTTTTTAATAATTCCCACAATGCTATAAAGGCATCCATAGTTTCTGAAACTGATTATAATTCAAATTGGTTTAGTTATGTAATGAATGATGATACAGAAGTTGAAATGATTGTTGGGTTTATTTAATGAAATATGCTTTTTCATTTATATAGAGAGCAATTATTGTTTCAAGTAGTGATATATACTCATATGTTGACATTTAACAGTATACCTACCTTTTAATAAATTTTTGAATGGGTATGAATTTGCATATTCTACTACCGGCTGTGTTCTTTACAGCTTTGAAAAGTTATGTTTAAATGCTTACTTGACTGTTTCTGAATTAGGCCTCTTTATGTCATTTTCTCTATGAATAGTAAGCAGCATGAGATATTAGAAGCTGAACTAATGATTCTGCACTATAGTTCAGGGATAAATCGGCATATATACTCACACCTGTGATAACTGTAACTGATGTTTACCAGCTGTGTTGCTTGTAGTATTTTCTGTTTTGGTTTCACTTGATATATCCTGCTATGAAAAGAATATTGAATTATGTCTGAATCCCAATCACAATAAAAATCAAAATCTCAGTTCATACCTAGCATGTATTGCATTCTATAGCAGACACATCTCTGAAATCTGCATTGTACTATATATTTTGCATTGGTTGGGTTGAATACAGTGCAAGGAAACATTTGGTTTCAATTTCTAGTCATCATTCTGGTAAGAGTCACTGTGTTCTTGAAAAAGTGGGTATATTTTTGGATGATCGTCTATTACATTGGAACGCTTTCTCATTGTATTTGCTTGTTGTCTTTTTTTAATGCAGCCTGCATTAAAATTCCTTTTGTCTTATGGCAGAGGTTTTTCTTGTAAGAAAAATGGAAGAGTAATCAGTAGAAATGTTTTCACCCGTTTTTTCCCAAAAGAGTACTAACTTTCATCTTTATCTGATCTTGCCATGCAAGGGATAATAAATTAGATAAAATGGGACTTTATGTATTGCAGCTTTACTGATACACCAGAAAGCCAGGATGGAGCGACTGCAACGAGAACTTGAGATTCAGAAGAAGAAGTTGGATAAACTAAAATCAGAGGTCAATGAAATGGAGAATAATCTAACACGAAGGCGCCTGAAAAGATCGAATTCTGTTTCCCAAATTCCATCAGTAAGTTGAAATGCATGTAGGCTATAAACCTAAACCACAAGCATGTTCTGTCATAAAACATTTAATTTATTAATTAATAACTTGAATTTAGTTATAGGCATTATAGGCAGCGTAGTTTAGAGTGGTGATTAAATATGCTTTATTTAGCCACAACCTTTCAGTTCACCAACTACTTTGTGCAGTGTTCCTTTTAAGGGTAGTGACAAAAGGTTTGCATTTGGTAGTCCTTCCTGATGATCCTAAAGGCCTGATCATCTAAAGTTTCAGACTGTGATGTAGTACTCATATTGCTTTCTGCACAAAATAATTTTTGTTCTTCATCAGTATACCAGTCTCAGAAAAACTAGTTAATACACCAGCTATCAGTGCCAGAGGATAAGCCGGTGATCTCGTGGACCATTGGCCATGGTCTAACCACAATCTGGAATTGTTCAGTCAGCTCTGAAGTCTGATAAGAGAGAAGAATTCAGTGGGTCTGAAAGCTTTGCCATTGTAAGGGAAGAGTCTTTCATCTTCACTTCAAAAATAACTGAATGTTGTCTATCTACATGTGAATGATAACTGATATTAAAATGGGAAAACTTAGTCTAACAGGCAGATTTATGTTTTCAGCTGGAAGAAATGCAACAGTTAAGAAGTTGTAACAGACAGCTGCAGATAGACATAGATTGCCTAACCAAAGAGATTGACCTTTTTCAAGCAAGAGGTACAGTATGTCCTTTAAGTACATCAGCAACTGTAAACGTTGATCTTACTTTCTCCTTTTACCAGTGGCATGTATCCAAAGTAGCTGTGTTATAAATGATGAGTACATACATTGTTTGCAAAATTATCGCTTTAGTTTGAATGAAACTGTGAAAGTAATTGTATTCTAAGCCTTTGTTCTTGTTGACTTTATTATTTTCCTAATCCCATTGTCATTCCTATCTCATTCTTGGCTCAGAAGAGAGAAACTTGTCATGCCGTTTATTTCATAAATGCTGAAAAAGATCTATTTGGTTATTTGAATATCAAAAAAGAGGGGGCAATTCTCTGAATGACATAGCCATATTTATATGTGTGTGTGTGTGTGTGTACCTCTTTCTCTCATCTTTCTCTTCTGACTTATATTCAGCATCTCTAGTTAGCAAATATAAAATACAACTGTGACTTCCGCTGTGCTCTCTTGCTTTCACCTTCCTTATCTGCAGGGAACACAGCCTTTGGTCATGAGGGTGAAATGATGAGACAGCTGAGCCAATCCAAGAGCTGCCAAAAGGGATGTTGTCCTCTCTCTCTGCTCCCTGCTCTTGCCCCACTTAGTGTGCTCTTGCCCTGTATTAGCTTTTAGACCCTTTGCAGAATTGATTCTGCTCACTAATCCAAGAAAAAAGTTGGATTGCTGGAAAAGCCTGCTACAGCTGATGTGTGGGAGAGGCACAGGAAGGAATAAATGGGTTAGAGAGAGAGGAGGACTAGTACTTTCCACTTGTGGCAGCAGCAAACAGTTAGATCAGCTCAGTCATGAGCAATGCAAGTTCTCCTTCAAACAGCGTACCTGCAGATAAAGAGAAAGTAAACAGGTATACTGAAAGTAATGATGCGCTAAAAACTTCACTTTAAATCAAATATTCAGATTGCATATATTGATATTTTATATCCGTGTTATGATAAATCTAGTTATGTCTCCAGAGTTAGGAGCTCCACTAAGTATATAATATACGGCGTAGTAGATAGGACACCTCTTTCAATGCAGTTACCATTTTAAAAGTCTCAGGCAAAATGTGTTAATAAAATGCCTTAAAACGAGAGAGTGGAAGAAAAGGGGTATTTGAGGAATTTGGTCTGTCAGCTAAGAACAAGAGAGTAAGAGTCAGGGCTCCTGGTTTCTGTTTCTGTCTTTATATTTCATATTTTAGGCAATAAATTTCTTCAAGTGCATTGTTGACACCACCGATATCTCACTCGTGTCTGCATTGACACTTTGATGCCAATAAGTGAATGGTAGTACTATCTCTTGGAATTACTGCTCAAAATATGATATGCTTTCATACCCAAATTTCTTTTAAACACTGTTGCACTTTCGTTCTTTTTTTTTTTTTTTCCTTCATTTTTAGGACCACATTTTAATCCCAGCGCTATTCATAATTTTTATGATAATATTGGATTTCTTGGTCCAGTGCCACCAAAACCCAAAGGTACTGTACCTGTTAAATTTGTTTTT
Source organism: Struthio camelus (assembly GCF_040807025.1). Taxonomy (NCBI): domain Eukaryota; kingdom Metazoa; phylum Chordata; class Aves; order Struthioniformes; family Struthionidae; genus Struthio; species Struthio camelus. The sequence continues at coordinate 82,162,115 of NC_090944.1, read as the reverse complement.
AATACTAAAATCTGCCTTGCACCTAACATCATGTTCTTTTCAGTGAATCTAGTTTAAATGTTAATTATAAAATAAATTACTTTTTCAAAAGCTTACAAACCTTGCTATTTTATTTGCGTTGAAAGTAAAAATACTTCTATGTGCTTTTGTTTCCTCGCTATATTCACACCTTCAAGAAAGAGAAGTATATTAAATACAATATGTTTAAAGATGACTAATATATTGGGAGGTAGTTTCAGTAAATGGAAAGATCCATCTTTTAAAAATGAACATAAGATTTATTGCTTAGGGATGTGTGAAACTTACTCAGATGACTTCATCATTGTCCTTGGTGAAGGGTGGATTTGTTTATATGTTACAGTAATTCAGTTTGGTTACCTAGGCTGGGAGGATTTCCTGGCTGCTGTAAAATTTGTATTAATAATTATACATAAAAACCCCTCACTAGTTTTAAGTACAGTTTTAGGTAGTTGTAGAAGAGAGGGATACTGGCCATGTTATATTCCCAAGTTTATTAGTCAGTCTGAAACATTCTGTTTCTTATTTTGAGTTTTGCACCTTACTTTTTTTGTCCTAATAGGATGTCCAACAAAATAGATTAATTACCTCTTGGGTGTCACATAAAGCAGAGAATGAAGTTAAACTTGTTTGCAACGACGTATTATGACCTATAAGCAGACTGTCAAATGAAATAATTCCTGAATATAGCTGTGCAGTATTTCTGTCCAGGAGACTTCCCACATAATATATATTGTATGTGTGATTGGTCCTTGAAGTGAGTAGTAACTGTCCTTACAGAGTCTCATCTTACAGGCTTTGGGTCGGTCATTATTTCAAAATAGCCTAGATAAATTGGTATTTTTGTCCTGCAGACCATTTGCATCTCCTCCAGACTGGTGTTATCATCCATGCTTTTTAAGTTTGCTGTGCTTCTTTATCCAAGCAGTTAGTGAAAATACTGAGTAAAATCAAATCCATGTGCAGGCCTATTAGACATGTTGTTATACAGCTGAACCATGAGAAATCACTGTTAAAGGAATTTATCAAAAATTCTGTAAATTATGTAGTTTCCTTTACAGTAAATAAATCTAGATACTGTTGCTGCTTTCCCATCCTCTAGCCTATCAAAGAAAAGAATGAATTTTAATTTTCTGTGACTGGCTGTTGACATTCACATTGACTCATCTTTTAGGAACTGACAAATTTGTATTCAACAATGTGGTACAAACCCATTTTGAAAGTTCAGAGTTAACTCTGACTGGTTTATAATCCTCTGAAGCCTCTCTTAGAAAAGAAAGAAAAGATATAAGTGTTATTACTGCTTTTTAGTCCTTCAATAAGTTTAAATATAATAACTTGTAGTTATTCAGTTAGTTATTTTTGGGTTCATTTTATCTTAAGTTTCATTTTAGCTACAGTGTAGAGTGTGACTTAAACCAGTTTTCACTGTTCAGAGAGGAATGATGGGTAATTCTGTTTGCAATTGTGATATGAGGCATTGTACTTCCTGAAGCTGTCTCTGTCGTTTTGCGACAGTTGTAGTAAGTGGGTGGTTGCTAATGAGATGTTCTCTAGTTGAAATAATTTGGTAAAAGACTTTGCTGCAGTTGCCTAAACCAGGAACCCTTAACTTCAGAAATCACTCTTGTTATCTTTCCTCTTTTAAAATAGTCAAAGATTGTTTTCTCACATGTCATGCAAAATGATGCCCTTGTACACTAGGGAAGAGTACTACAGAGTGTGACAGAGGAAGGCACTGATTTTTATTTAGTATATCTAACTGCTTACCTGGCTTGGGGAAGAGCTGCTGATAGTCTCTCTAGGGTCAGACCGTTAAATATGTCAAAAGTTCACAGAGCACATATTTCATGTGATAAGAAATTTTAGACTGCTCCGTATTATCCTTTCATATTTTGTGCATGCCCCCTGTGTTAAATTGTTAATTTCATCTCATTTGCGTATGACAGCTTCAAACTGAGACTAAAAGGAAAACAGGAGGAAGGGATGGGAAACTAGCTTTTTGTAATTTGACCTTTTGCCCCCTGGCTGAATTATCAATCTGTAGTCAAGGAGTGGTAAAAAGCCACCTCTGTCACTTGTAACAACTGGGCAGTTCTCCAGCAGCAAGACAGTTCTCAGTTAGTGAAAAAAAATAATCTCAAAATTCTTTCCGTGCTGTTCTTGGTTAGTAACTGCTTATCATATCTTTTTCACGCCACAGATCAGAGGTCCATTGTGAAAACACCAAAGGCTGTTCCAGACGCAGATGAAGATGAGGGAGCTCAGTGGAGTTGTACTGCCTGTACCTTTTTAAATCATCCGGCCTTAAATCGCTGTGAACAGTGTGAAATGCCTAGGCATTTCTGAGCCAACAGGCCCGTTATCTTCTGTAAAACGATAAGCAAACCTACAAGGAATTATCCAGTCATTGAGGGGCAAAAAAGCATTTATGCGTAGGATTTTTGTAAAATTGAAGGTGTGACAAGATGGTATTTTGCTAATGTAAGATGTCAGCCCACAGAGCTAGTAATACCTCAGCGTTGTGTCACAGGCAGTTGAAATTCATCGGCTGAAAGGTAATCTACTGAAAGACTCTGTTGCCAGCTGCCTAAACCATGTACAGTATTACCAGTATCCCAGTAGTACACACCATGTTCAGTGCTTGGGTGTTGCCCATCCTCTTCTGTGCCCCGATGTCACTACTGAGTTTTGACAGGGGAAAGGAATAGAAGCTAGAGTTTTTGTTTTCAGAGCTTTCAGTGAAACACTACATGCACAGAGGAAATCTAAAAGGAACAAGGTTTAACTGTTTAAACTGTTTGCTGCCACATAGTGCCTTTAATAAAGGGAGGAACTTCACAAATCGGTGGTACTCTTTGCCTTGTCTTCCCTGAAAACATCTCTGTGAAGCCAGAATCAGTACAATCCCATCTAAAGATGAAAAGGAAAAACTGCATGCGTTGTCTGTACAATACACACAGTGAAATACCCCAGAGCTTTTCCTACTGTACATAGCTCTAGAGCCTGCTTTAAGTGATTTCTTTTCTTCACCTTTATTATTTTCTTGTACTTCTGTATGTATAGTGTAATAGTCTTTTTGTTAACTTTCTTTTTTTCCCTTTAAGTGATTAAGCACGATCATGTCCCTTTTTTAAGCTTTTTATCTGAGAGAAGCAATGCCTTAAAGTAAGAGCATTAATAAGAAACTATGCACAAAATAGCTTTCCTCTGCTCATTCTGTACGTTGCTCTTGTAAATGCTGATGATCTGTGAAGACCTGCAGATGCAGCGTGGTAAAAATGCAGGAGAAGTTGGAAGAGTTATGCATATAGTTCACTCTGTACACTGAGTTTTACGGTGGGTGACACAAGGTAGTGTTTTGTCTGGCATGAGGAAACTTTAAACTAAGAAACTTTCAACCCACCAACAGATCAGCATCCAATTAAGCTTGCTTCATCTGCTGGGTATCTTGCAGACTCTTGAAGAGAGATTCATTGGGGAAGTACATACAGTGCCAAAATCAACAGCAGCAGCATCATACAGCTTTGTTCAAGAACTTTAAATGCTTTCCTGTTTTGGCAGCCAGTTTCTAAACCTGACTTTGTGGTGAAGTCTCATATTTATAGAAAACAAGGATAGCAATATTTAGGACAACTGAAATAAAGGCTGGAAAAGAGACATCAGACTTGAACACTGAAGCAACCTCAAGCATCTCTTTGTTTTGATGATCTATTTTTTATTTTTATTTTTTAAGGAAAATATTCATATGATCAGGAATGTATGTAACAGATCAAGAAAATGGAATTACAGCACAGTAAACATGAAAGACAGCACACCAAGAATTGTGTAGCAGCACTTAGAGTGAGGCTGGAGGGAGTGCTAACAATGTAGCAAGAGACAAAGTAGACTGTCACCCACTGTAAACATTTGCCAGTGGACATTTTTATTAGGAATTTTACAAGTGATCTATGTGAATGCACAAAGGCCTTTGTTTTGAAGGCTTTGCATTTTTTTTATGTGGGAAGAAAATGCTAATCCCAGGTAATTAGGCAGTAGACCCAAAGCACTTGCATTCAATGCATTTTGTTTATAAAATGAGGCCTTGTTTTTCAGCTTCATCTGCAGTTCTATGTGAAGATTGACAAATCAGTTTTTACTTGTTTTATTAATAAAACCTAATTTGGATATCTTGAGTTGATGGTTTTGTGATTTAGCTGGGTAAACTGTCTTTGTAACAGATAAGTTATTTATAAAAATTAAAAAAAAAATTATATTCTATTTTTTGTTTTTGTGATTTGTTTGCTTTTTCCATGCTGTGAAGCAACGGGGTAGTCAACTAAACAAGTATTAGCAGTATTGACAATAAGCTGTTTTCCGATGATCACAGGTTTTTTTGTTAAGCCTTTGTTTGACTGAAGCTTGTATCTGGCCTCCCATGCATTGTTCTATTAATGCTAATCCTGTATGTGTATATAAAGGAATGTATAAAGGATGTATTACATAGAACCGCACCCACAGAATTATGTACAACTCCATATACTAAAGAGCCATTAATTTTTTCATAAAGTACTAAGCTAGACAAAGGCCCTTCTTACTGCATGCTGTAAGGGTTTAGCGTTTTTAAAATATCTTTCTAATTCAAAATAACAACCGTTTGTCCCAGGTGATATGTGAAATGCTTTGTGCACTGTTACATTAAGCACAATTCAAGGATTGAAATGGTTAGGCTACTGGTCTGATATGGTCTTTTGTGATATGTGTATTATTAAAGCTGGGAGAGATGGCATTTTCCTGGACATATCTTTCCCACTTGGACCCTGCCTAGACAGATGTTTGGTATGTGGACTGGGCTTTCCTGAGATGCAGTGATGCTGTGTGAAAGCTCTTCAGGAGGCGTCTTTAAACATCTACTACAGATCTAGCAAAAACATTCCTTACGCAGATTGATCAGCCAAAACGTGTGAAGCCACAACATGAAAATAGTGTTTGGAGTGAGGAGGAGGCAAGAATGTTTTTCAGATGTATTTAAAAAAGGGTATTGGCAATGAAGAGGAAAAACATATTTCTGGAAATATGTCAATTCTGTTTGTCTTACTCAAATGTTTAATAATCCCTTCCCTGTATTTGTTTACTAATTTTCTGAAAAAAATGCATACTTACCATTCTAACTACAGCTACACAACACATCAGTATAAGTGTGTATTGGACAATTTTCAGTAACTTATCTTGGAACAGTGGAAGAGGAGGAATGCCTTTTATTCCATAGTTTGTTTTTTTTTTTTTTTTAAACCTTTGCCTGTAGGGATTTTTTGTTCTGTTTGTATTCTGTATGTATTATGTATAGCATCATTAGCTCATGCTTCAAATTGATACCAATATGTTACTATATTTATATTGTGTGTTTTTAAAGGTTAAGATTTAAAGGATTTAAATTCTAACAGGTGAAATAGAACTAGGTTTTACTTCTGATTTTTCTCCTTTTCCTTGTAAAATATAAGAGATGAAACGTTTAATGCAGTAAGGTTAAATTTCATATCGTACACATCAGTAGCTTATTTTAGATACCAACTTATGACTTTACATTTCTATAACGTATTTGTCAGAGGTCTCTAAGTGTAAAAATAAATAAATGACGTCACTCTAGTGAGGAGGGAGAAGTACAGTTCTTGGCTTTAAAGAGATGCTCCTGGGTTTTTCTTGTTTTGTTGTTTGTTTTGAGGGGTTTTTTTGGATATGTGTGAAATATTCCGCAGGTTCAGGTTTGGAGTAACTTTGAGTGAAGGCAGCAAAACTGAGACAAAGATGTGATAATCAGGTTGCCGTTTCAGGTCGGTTCTGTGGCAGAATGAAGAACTGACTCCAGTTCATGTGGTAGGGGTTTTTTTTGTTTGTTTGTTTGTTTTTAAGTAAGTCAGAAAACTATTTTTCTTCTGCTATTTCCAATCGTTAGAGGCCAGGAGTGTGGTTGTGTGTGGTGCCCTTGGTGTTTAGAATAATTCTGAAATTTGGTATCTGCTGTCTTAAGCCGTCTGAAGCCTGTTTTTAAATCTGTGTGAATTGGGTATTTGTGCCTTTCTGTGTGAGTTAGGAATGAATGATCTTGAAATATCCACTTCCAATCCAGAGAGAATTCATTTTCCTCTACCTTTAATGTATATTGGAGACTGGAAACAAGTTGAAGCAAGAGTTGATTAAAGATGTTGAGCAGCACGTTTTTTAAAAAACAAAAAATCCAAGCAAACTTAAATATTGCTATCTATAGAGTAGCTATTCTTTTAGGTACTTCTCATATAGTATTCTAAAATTAAGAGTATTGTTAAGACAGTAGCAGTAGTAAATTTTCAGTACATTTCATTAACAGCGTCTTGTGAAACCATGATAACTCTTACCAGCATTTTGTCATAACTATAAAATAAGTTTAAATAGCAAGGAAACGCTTTGGCGTATATATTTTATTTATTGATGTGTAAAGAAGACACCTTTCCTTTCCTTGTGATTTGAACAGAAAATATTAATGCTAATTTTAAACTTTTGATTCCTTTTATTGGTAGAGAATGATTGCAAAGTATTTCTCTTGCAAGCATGGCTATGCTTGAATAGCTTTTCTGTTGCTAATGTTGAGAGATGGTCTTTGATTTTGTGTAGTCCAAGATGCCTTGTGAGGCCCATATCCTGTGTAAACTGTTTAAAAATTACTGGAGAGTAAGAGAACAGGGAGAGTTGGTTATGAAGTGTTTGAGAGCTCTGGGCTCCACGACAAACTTAAGTACTGTAGAAATACTTGACTTGCACAGAACATTGAGACTGATGTGATGAGACTAAATTCAAAAATTTAAAGGTTTTTTTTTTTCCATTTTGATATAATTCTGAATTACAGGGCGGGGAGGGGGGGAAGGGTTGAGGATTGAGCAATGGCATATCAGTGATAAGCTTGCTTCAGTAGTAGAGCTTCACAAGTACTCTCCCCGTTGGGAGAAAGCAATGGTACAAGTCACAGAAGCAATGGCTTCAGTTGGGTGTTAGGCGTGTTAATTCTCAGCAGTGTAAGTGGAAACTATTACATTTTCATCAAACGTGCAGATATTTTTAATACTTAATTAAAATGTAACAAGCACAGGCCAATAGAACGCCACTGCAGGCATGAGTTTAGCCTAGACTGTTTTTCCTTAGTAGGTAGTTTATGCCATACTCTTCAATGACGTAAGTTGTCGGTATCAATGTATAGTTACAGGAGAGTTTGGTTATATACATAGATTCAAATGCACATTACGTGCAAGCTTATTTAAAATAGTAAAATATTATGGTATTCCATGTGAGTGCAGGAGAAGAAAATAGTGTTTGAGTATACTTACTGTACTAAATTAAGTTAGAGATGCTTGTCTAAACCTACTTCTGTTTTTTTTATGGGTGTGCATTGTATTATGGTTTTAAATTCTGTGACTACAGACTATTTTCCCACACTGTTTTACAGGCACACAATGCCAATGAAATTTTGATGTAGGTGGTCTGCTAACAAGCGAGTAGAAGAAATGTATATTAAGTATTTTTAACGTGGCTTTATCTTAGCAGATCTTCAACAGACCACATCCCGGCCGTGACTGATAAGCCTTGGCTAAATTCAAGTTCTTATTGCAAGAGATTGAGGTCCAGAGTTAAGAAAAGGGCTGATGGAGACACAGGGAAGGAAAAAGGAAGAAAAGAATGTCATGTTCTTCATATATAAAAATGGGAGGTGTTGCTTTTCTCATACCCCACTGTCTAACACACAAACTGAAATGTGGCAAACATGAGGCCAGAACCTCGAAGTTGAAAAACCTGTTAATACTGTAGTTGAGAACTTAGAACATAAATGCGTAACATGCATAGGGGGGATTTGTGAACTTGGTCAGTAATGGTGTTATCTTAGAAGTCTATTGATACAGGTAAAGGAGTTCATCACTTCACATAGCCGCTCATTAGGGGTGCATCATTTTTGTGGTGGTTGTTTGAGTTAATTCATGTGTATATTCTAGGCATACTGACCGATATGTTTCCATCAGCTCGTTGCTTTGTGGACTCGTGCAATGCTGAACGAGGACAGCAGAAGAACAGTAAGGGTATGGAACAGCAGCATCAGAATATTCAATTTCCATGCATTTTTACAGAAAATTTTGAGTGGCCAGCTCCTCAGGCATGCTTAGAGGCAGTGGTACATGTAGTCCCCAAAACAGTTTCACGCATCCCATTTCTTATTGTACGACAGAAATGCGGATGTCACTATTATGTATCTGCTCGCTTGACAGCAATGCTTCCATCACACATTGGGAGTCTGATGTTTTGCACGTTTGGTTATGTGCCAAGAGGCAGTTCACAAAGTCTTCACGAAAAAGGGGAAAGTGGGAAGCAAACCCCAGGATATCTTGTCTGGCTTGTAACAGCCTCTTACCCATGGCAAAACGAAATGAAGAGCAGCCTGCAAGTAAAATGGATTAATCTGATGAGCCCGGTTTCAGAGGCTGGACCATTCTTCTTTTAAAATGTACATTCTGTAGTCTCAAAGGAAGGCCAATGCATCAGTAATCCTGAATTTGCTTTTTTTTTTGCTCATGTTACAGTAATAAACTCTTTAAAGATTTGTTGTTTTTTCTGATTGAGTGAAGTGAGTTCAAAACAAAGGTAAGTGAATGTTGATTTCTTTTCTGATGTGCCAGGAAGAGTGTATTTCAGCTATTCAATTTTATGTATTTATTCTATTCAATAGAATAAATGTTCTATTTAGAGTGAAAACTTGATTAGTAGAGTGTATTTGTCAGCCCACAAACTCAATAAGGAGTTAATTTTATAGTAGCTTTATACTTATGTTGATCTAAGAATATAAGCGAAGCAATGTTTGTTGGCACAGAGCGTGATCAGCTGACAGATACTACTTCATTTACAAATACCGTTTATTCAAGGTAGCATCTCTGTACGTTGTAGTTAGCCACAAGTTATAAATGTGCGCCTTTTTTTTTTTTTTTTTTTTTACTTTGTCGTTTCATCTGTTGTATTCTGTCTAGGACATAATTGGGAGAGGCAGTTGTTTTTTTAAAAAATCTTCCTAATTTGTAAGCTTCTCAAATATTCAGCTTCTCATTTTTCCTTTTCTTTTGTCTTTTCTATTAGTCACACTTCCAGAATGACTAGCTTGATGTGTTACGGTATTGTAATAGCTATATATAATAGTTCACTATCACCCAGAAAAGTCTGCTGAACTGCTGTTTGGAAAAAAGATACTGAAGATATTTTGATGCATTGAGCCACTTCCCACTGATCAGATTATTTTGGTTCTTGAACTGATTGGGAGCCTGCTTATGCTAGCAGGTAACAGTGGCAAAAAAAGGTGAAATGCCACTCTTGGAGGCATTTGGCCAAAACTAAATTTGTCTAAGAGGACCTGCTAGTTGGAAATGCCTGGGAAAGCAAATCAAGAAAGCTGTAAGTGGAAGAACCTTCTTCTGCAACAACCGAAGCAGCAGCAGGTTCAGAGCTTCATTTTGGTGGAAAATGTACAGCACCCTTTTAGCATCTGTAAGCTTCCTCACATGTATAACCTGTAAGCACATCCTAAAAAAAACACGTTTTCTCACAGCTTTTAATTCATATGGTTTTTTTGCTGCTTCTCGGGAGGGAGATGAGAGACAGGGAAATAGTTGAAGGATTCTAGAAAATACTGAATAAGAACTGGTAAAAGTTCCACAGTTGCCTCTACCATCGCAGCAATCTGAGGCCAAGCATTTATCTCTGCAGTGTTGTTATGTCACTAGATCATTGTTTCTAAAAGAAACTGGTGATAACAGGATTGTGCTCTGAGCAGTGTGCAAAAGATTGGTCCAGGATTTTGCTGTTCCCTGCTCTTTCCTCCATTTCTATCCCTATCTTTGCTTCTGTCTTTTCAGTTTTCCTTTTTCGCTTGTGTTTAATGAGAGGCTTTAACAGCCACTCAGGACAAGTTTACTGTGTTTTGTTGTGAATATCGAGTATTTACAGTGAAGATCTGGTTTAAAGCTGGTGTGCGTCTCTTTTCTTTCATGACTCTTTTCCTCCTTTGTGTGTTTGGGGACTAAAAGTCAGATTTAATGAAACCTGGGAAAGTAAAATACTGTCTTCTGATGGAGACACCTGGCACAATAGGAAGAGATAGACAAGTGACGTGTTATCTGTCTATGAAAATAACTTCTGCAGACAAATTCTTAAATTACTGTCAAAGAGAGGATGTTGCCTGCTCTCATCAGGGAAGGAGACTGGCACTTGATATTTGGATCCAGTTCTACGCTGTGCTGTAGACTCATATGATGATTTAGAGAAAGTTACCTGAATTGTCTGTAACTGGCTGTAAATAGTCTGTTTTAGTTCCTCATCTAAAAACAGCTGCAGTATTGCCTTTCTCATTTTTGCAGTGTTTCCTGGGCTGCTGAAAGTGTTTGGAAGTGCATACATCTTTTAGTGTTTTCTGTGTTAATCAGATCTTTCAGGGGGTCATCCATGTTCCTGGATTTTACAGTTGGAGAATTGAGACTGTGTATTAGAGGTTCATACTGTACCAATGAAACGAAGCTGCTCTGCATTACTTAAGTCAGAAAAAATTTAAGAGTACTGTAACATTTAGCTTTAGAAAACCCTTTCTATTCCTTGGCACAGATGCCCTGTACGTGAGAAAGAAAACAATGTAATGTTAGCGTTTTGTGAGCTGAAGAGTTTTATCGTGACAAAAGCTTTCCCTCTTTAATAATGATTTCTACTTTTTTTTTTTTTTCTTCCCCCTGCTGAGCTTGATCCTTTAAGTCACTTAGACTTTCTGAGCCACCTAGGGACACCTGGAAGTGCTGCGCTGGCTGACCAGTGCTCTGCCCCTCAGAGCTTCCCTTGTGGCCCTGGGACTTTGAACTCCGTGAAGCGGAACTGCCAACTAGTGAGTGCTGACAGTAAGTTTCCTTTCTCTTCATGTACCTTACACTGCCCCAACAAGTGTCACCGGGGAATGCTTTTCTGCAGAGCCCACAGCCCTGGCCGTCATGCTCTGTACTTTCAGAAATGGGAGATACCTAGATGCATCAATAGTTTTGCTCTGAAAAATGTACTTTCGCATTTTTCCAGTGTGACCATAATACATTTCAGTTCTAAATGCTTCTTGAAGCAACAGTAGAGTTTGTTAATGGAGAGGAATAATTTACTATTAATTCATAATTGCCCCCAAAATAATTGTCTGACTTAACTGTGCCATGTGATCCAGTTGCATGTGGTGCAGTGCTCGGTTACCTCCCTCCCTCTTTGAGATCGCAGTTGCATTCAAAGTGAATATGAGGTCTGTAAGATGCAAAAGTGTGTCCTGTGTAGTTATGTTGAAAAGCATATCACACATCTCCTGATTTATCATTTCGTGTTGTTATTTGATATTCTCCTATCTTCATGCTATTCTTTTCCTTGACCAATGCCTGTACCCTGTTGTCAGGATTGTACCTATTAGTTTTTAATAGCATACAGTGGTCTAGTTCAAAATTTGAACTGGCAACTACCTCTCTCCTGAACTTCAGCTTGTCACCCCGTGGTGACCATGCTCTTTTCCCCTTTTTCAAATACTTGTATTAGTTCTTGTACTGCTCCAGAAGGTGATAGGCTGCTATGTGATGATTTCAGCTTATTATCTATTTTTAAACTTCATATATGAAATTCATCTCGTGAGTCTTTAACAGAAAATGCATGAATAACATTTTGGAGCAGGGATTGCGCCATCCCCGCTGGAAGTGTCCTCGTTACTAGTTTTCAGAGTTGAACTCTGTTATGCTTATTTTCTCTATGGAGCTATTAATTCTGTATTTTGACATCAAAACGGCACACCCTCTCCTGCAGGAGTTGGAGAATGGCTAATCTCAGCATTGCCTATAGTTTGCTCACAACTGCCATTTTCTAGCTAATGCAGTAGGGCGTTTAATTCTGAGGCTAAATGGAAGGTGTTACCAAGAAGCAAGGTTTTGATAAGAAAACTAAACTTTTTTTCTTTGTTTTTGGAATTCTGATTGCATGACCTTTTCATAAATATGATATAACCTCAGAAAGGTGATACAGTCATTTTACAGCACTAGATTCTACTCTTACTGGCCACAAGTTAATTTGTATTTATTTTTTTTTTTAAGAGTAAAAGCATTTAATTGCAAACTTATAAAAGACCAATAAGGAAAACAGCAATGGCAGTTGTGGATGAAAGCCTGAGGTAGGTGGCATAAATCTAATTACTGAGCAGCTTACTTTATCTGTCACTGGTCATCTCTTGGTAATGACTGTCTCATCCTCTAAAACAACAACCATCACTCAGGCTTAAAAAAGCTTATTTTCTTTGGTATTCTCCATGCTCAAACCCTGCCATACTGTATTTAGCTACACAAGTAGCTCTGTACCAGTTTCTGTTGGCTGCTTCAGGATGTTTTTTATTTGGTGGTTTGAGAAGGTGCCTGCCAGTTGTTAGGGCACAGGCGCAGTAAGTACCCTCTGGGTGCCCTTAAGCAGTAACACATGCCAGCATGCTCTCTGACTTTTTCCAGATGTTTTTTCATCAACCTCCAATATTTGGGCTAATGGAGCTTGCTTTCTGCACCTTTCTAACGCTTACACGCTGGAGTAGGTAAGCCTACGGCCACGTTGTGAGGGATTATACCACATAGGATCATGAAGAACTCCCAAACTGATTATTTTGCCATTCTGTATTAACTTTTTGGTAGCACCTTGGATGACACAGGGTTTGGTGTAACGTGCACAAATTGCTGAGTTTAACTCCATATGGAGTTGTCTGTTCTCTGAGCTGGTGGGAGGAGCTCATATTTCTTGCTTCATTCAAAATCATGTTAAGGCCAGCCTGTGGGAACCCTTGCTGCCATTTATGTGCTGCTTTCAGGGCCAATTACCCACTGTGGGTGTCCCTCACTGAAGAGCAATGTTTCTAGGCAGGGGCAACGCAACACGTGGGAATGTTCCAAATAAACCCTGTGAGCACAGTGGGTTGTACAACCTTCCCACTCCCAGCTCTGCATTGGTATGACGTAACGTGGCTTTGTGAAAAGGGTATATATGTCATAACGTCATCTATGTCCTCTAAAACATTTGGTTGGGAAGTTCGCTGGCGCATCTATATAGTTTAGAATTTAATAACCTGTGTAACTGAGTAGTTTCTCATTTGAACCGTTCAAGGAATCAGCTATGCTTGAGGCATGTTTGTTTCAAATTCCTCTTGCAATTTTTGCTTTCACTATGACAATCTCTTGAAAGCGATTTTATTAAAAATATTCAGGAAGCCTAAAACTTTCCTTTTAATTAGATACGTCCAGGAAGGGGAGGAGGTCTTTTGTTTTTACAGATTCAAGTCTAGAAAATACATATGACTTTTGAAATATTGTTTCCAATGGTTATGACAGAATTCTATCTTGAAATGGGACAGAAACTGCATTCTTTGGAACATAATGACTGCATTTCAGACTGTGAAAACAAAGAGCGGGGAAGCGTAGGTGCAGTATTTAGTACAGGCCTGAAGAGAGGAAAGTGAGGATGGTACAGTGGTGGGAATCATCCTAACTACTGGCCAGCAGGCCAATAGCAGCTTCATAAAGAGGCTCAGGAAATTCTGCCTTCAAACCAACGTTGCTGCTGAGCCAGTGACAGGATAGCTGGATATGCAGGAGTTATTTGTGACTCTGGCAAGGTGCTTAGAAACTAGTTGCAAGCAGGTTTCAGATAACTGTGAGCTCAAGCTTGCATGTGGTCTTTGTTGAAGACATGCGAGAAGTTTGCTGGCCTTTGCTTCGATATCAGGGAGTTCTGTTTTCGTTTTTACAGAGATGTGGGTGCACAATCAGGTTACCCAGCCTTAGGTAATTGCACCTCAGTTCAGCTGTGGACAGAGTTCCTGTCTCCCAAAGACAAGGAAAGAAGGTATATCTGCTAATTATTAGGGTGAGCGCAATAGGAAATTGTGACATTTTGAATTGCTTTGGTATAAGCTTCCCCTCCCTGCCCCTCTCCCCGCAATGCTGTCTTACAGTTGCATGCCTGGAATGCTTATTGATTCTCTCCTTAACTCTTGATTGACATATATATGAAATAATAAACTTGATTAGTTAAGATCCTCCTGTGTTTGGGTTGAGAAATACTGTCCAAAGTACACCTGGAAAAGACTTAGAGGTAAAGTTAGTAAGATAATGCTCTCCAGACTTGAACAGAAAGAGTTTTTCTAATTAATTTCTGTCTTAGGGTTGGCTATAATCCTTACCCAATTGGCAAATCTAGTTTCAAATTTCAGCTTTACAATATAATTGGCAGCTCAGCAAATTCATAAAATTGATCCCCATTCACACTTATTTTTGGCTCATGTTAAGAATGTGCCAACCTGGAATTCTAAACTTAACCCTGAGTGACTTTTCCAGTATCGCGCCCCTAAAAGGGAAGCCTGGCAGTAGAGCCTGGGCACCAGCCAAGATAAATCCTGAGCAACGAATGTCAGCGCAGTAGTAACTTAAACTGCAGGTAGGAGGAAAATAAAAAGATAGAACACACAGCGGAATGAAATGCCTGCTTTCTGAAACCCTTTAGTTAAATGACCCCATGTTTGGCTCTCTCTCCCTACTTTGCAATCTGAGGCAGTACAGCATATTCTAAGGCAGTCCAAGCTGCTGTATGCGTTTTTATAGCCATTTAAACATAAAACATATGCTAAAGTTAATGATGCGTAAATGTAGTGTATTTCAGGTCCGGGTACTAAGATGCAAACTAGCAGAAGATGCCTTAGAAGCTATTTAGCTGGTGTGATCCAACCTCATATGCATCTATGAGAAGCTCCTTCAAACTCCTAGAGCCCTCTTGGAGAGGGTGTCAAGGTGAACAGGAGGCAAAGTCTCTTAATGTGGAGCAGACTTGAAATTCTACTGCGCAGCCTTCCAACGTGTGCTGGGCTGGCTCTGTTTGAAGGTACGGGCTCCTAAACCACGATGTATGAAGCGTTTACAATCCCAAGTAGTCATTCTACAATTTCAAATGTTTGTATGGGTAATTTCACCTGAATAATGATGCCTGTTTGGTGTTATCTTTTTTTTTTTTTTTTTTTTTTTTTAACGCATAAAGAGCAGTCTGCTGCTTGGACTTGTCTGAATTGGACTAGCTTGTGAAACCATTAGCCCTTGAGTATCAAATCCATTGTTTCTAGTGCTACCACGTTGACATCTTGTGGTGTTTTTTTAAACCATAGTGTTTAAAAAAAAAAAAAAAAGTGTAACCTGATTGGTATACATCTTACAGATGTTGATTACTAGATATTTCCAAGATGCAGTCCATTTGTCTGTACTTTTTCTTTCAGCAACTCTACCCTGTTTCAGCTCTGTTGAACAAATGCAAACACTGGAACATCAAAGAGCAAAGTGCAGATGCTGACATAAACCAGTACCTCCCAAATAGCATCCCCAGTTGCATATGCAATATCATGAAAGATGAACAGAAACAATCACTGAAGATTTTTCCTGTTTTTCTACTCCTCTAGAACATTCCTTCTCTGCCCCTTTTTCCATAATACTGTTATTTTGACTTTGATTTAAATCGACATTCATATTGCTTTCCTCTTCTGCAAGACTTAAATATGTCCTGTGTAACTTAAGAAAGATGCTCTAAATGTTTAAAGATCTTCCATCTGCTTTTTTAAAACGGACCCAAGGCTCCAAATCCACCACATGTCATATATTACAGAATTAGTCATTATGAGCAAAAGAATATTCAGATGCTGAAGTTCTTATCCGAGAATGTTTCGCTGCTGGAAATAACATTTTTACAAGCTTCTGTATTCCCTTTAGTCTCTTCTAACAGGATCTCCTGGGGGGAGAACTTAGTATTTCTCATTCCGATGATAGTTTTGAGTAACGTTTATAATTGTCTGCCAATGGTTGTGTGTTTTTTGGCAATAACAAATCATATTCAAGTGTGCTTCCCTGTTGCAATTTCTTTAGCACTGCTTTTAGAGCAGTGATTGGATGGACCCCAGCTTTTGCCAGGCTGTCATGGGGTTTATGTATTTGGCTTCCCTGAAGTTGTAAAATGTGCTATTATTTATGGAGTATATTTTACCATTTACCATTTTGAAGTGGTAAAAGCCTTCGCCTTCCTCTGCACTTCTCCTAGGTTATTTAGTAAATGTTGGTTAGTCTTTAGTCTTATTATACAGTTCTTATCTCTCTACAAATCTTTCACTGAACGTATAAGAATAACATTTCCTCCTTGGTAAAACTATATTTTATCTGGAAAAGATATTGCCAGACAGTGATGTCTGTTTTTCACATTCAACATTGTTGTACGTTGTCATTCTTAGAAGTTATTATAGTAGATACAACTTTCTGTTTAGTGCCTTCCTCATTTGCTTAAAATCTCTGCAGTGCGGATGTCAAATTCAGCAAGTTGATGATCGCAGGAGATCATCAACTTTAATATCTCTTTGCTCTTGTGTGAGAAAATTTAGTTCCATTTATCTGGTTTGACTGTTTTTATGCCATCTGTGTTTTGCTGTATGCTTCTAGTTCATGGCTTTATTCCTCCATTCAATGTTGTAATGCTCTTTTGCCTTCTGTATTAAACTGGTAGTAAATTCTCTCAACCTTACTGTTTTGGTGGCAGGTGAAGAATAAATGTTGTTTTTACGGTAGGATTTAATGCAGTTAGTCTCAAATGGCTGAATTTCTGCTAGTATCCAATTTAATCCTTAGAGAAAACTGTACAAAGTCAGCACAAGAAAGTGTGAATTTAACTTTGCCTCCATCTTGATGCACAAAGAACCTATGCTGGCAAGACTGTTTTAAGGCAGGAAGGGAAAATTGCTTGAGTATAGCAGATCTCTGCCAGGCTAAAGGTATGCATATTGAAGCTGAAAATAAACAAACAAGACTCCAATTTTGTTATGCGGCACTCTATATTAGAGGAAAAAACATAATTCGAGGAAGGGATGTCAGTAGGGATTTTTTTTATTAAAAGGATGATGAGGAAAACAAAAGAAAGGAGGATACCTGAAGGAGATGAAGGGAGAGAATGACAATAGAAATTCTGGATTTGAGAGTGAGAAGTACGGGGCAGAGCAGAGAAAATGGTGAGTGCCTGTAATGAGAAGGAAGCAAGGAATAGAGTTAAAGAAGAAATAAAGTTGGGGTGGTGGCAGGGGGTAGGAGGTGTATGGCTTCTGTGGAGATGGAAGAAAAGGGATTAGAGAAGCGAGGTTGGAATTTGTGACCTGCTTAAAGATGGATGTGACGGAATTTCTGAGACCAGTAAGAGCAGAAGAAAAAATGTGGAAAAACTAGGGAAGCAGCAGAAATTGTGACATAAGGGAAGGTCAGAGTGGTAACTGGCAACGTGATTATGAGGAGCAATTTGACACTGCCATTCACTCGCAGAGCTAGTTTGTCTCACTTGATTACTGTGTTTGCAGGCCTGCAAGCCCTGCATGCTCTGTAGCTTTCTGGCCCGCTGCCTTGCGTGTGCTGTCCTCGCGAACTGCTGCATTTCCAGCTTTGTTTCATTTGTGCGTTGGCTTCTGGCAGTGTATTCTTCTCTCCGAAAACATGCAAGGAAAATTCAGCTCTCGCCTTATAAAGAGCAATAGAGAGAAGAGGTTTTTTAAACAGACGTACCTAGTTTTGATTCTTTGCTGTGTCAGCACATTGGTAAGTCTTACAAAAGACTTTTTTTGAGCCTGCAGCAAGACTTCTACTTGTTTAAGATGGCGATCTCAACTGAGGGGGAGCATGAGCGGCCAAAATGCTATAATTGATTGATAGTTAAGGGAGTTTTATAAGTTATGTTTTTTTAGTAGTGCTAGCCACCAATGATGCTGTGAATATGAACCTGTACTTCTAAAAATTTCTTTTCCTCCACAAATTTCAGTCCAGCCTGCACATCTGAGGTAAATATTACAACAGTTTTATATGTGAGTGAATAAATAGACTTATGGTTGCAGAGTGAAGTAGTTACAGCTCTAGGAATAAAACAAGGATGTTCCAACGCCTGGCTTGGGGAGAGTCCGTGCAGAAGGTGAAAGATAATATCTAAGTTGCTATCTTAGAGATAATGCAGGTAAAGTACCTACATCCAAGGTACTAGTTTGTTTGTTAAAGGTTTTCACAAGGCTTTTTTTTTTTTTTTTTTTTTTTTTAACTTACAGAGTTGTTCCACCACACTCTGTAAAGTATAGGGCTTGCTTGGGTTTTCCTAGCAATCTAAGCACTTTTAAGCTGGAAAGAAACCATGAAGCCTGTCTTGTTCTACTTAAATGCTTGCGATTAGTTCAGATGTTTCCTTCAAAGTTGTGCCATTTTTTTATGGGAAGGGAGTTTAGAACGTTAACAAAATCTCTCAGAATAACTGACAAATGCGACGTGTTTGATACAGATACGGGGCAAGATTATCTACTTCATAGACTTGCTTTTGGCATTAAGTGTTATAGTATCTAAGATTACCAAATTATTAGTAGGCTTGTCATCAATGTGCTATGAGGGAGGCATACCTGTATATAAGCAGCTGAGTAAGGCAGGTATTGCGAGCTGCACAGGACGGTGCTGGATGTAGCTGTCAGAGGACCATGTTTGTTTTCCCTTCTTTTTACACACTGGAGGAGGAACTATAGCACAGGTGTCTTCTGCACATGACTTCTCAGTGAAATATTTTTATCCGGTTTCCGTAGCCAGTTATAAAGGACTGCCTCTCTGGCTTCCTAACGTTTGGGAAAGGGTGAGAATAGGCAAGGGAAGAGGATGTTTTTATATGTTTTTTGTTTGTTTTTTTTTATCTTAAGATTCATCTGGCAACTTTGCAAGTCTCCCATAGGAAAACAGTCTGTCTCCTGGAGAGCTGCTCTCACTACTTCAGTCTTCTGAAAGAGTCTTGACAACCAAAAAGCAAAGAGCATCAAGGGCTTTTTAAGGCTCTGAGCCTCTTGGGATATATGGATTCATTTTCAGCTTGGCAGTGAGGGCTGGACTCAAGTGCATCTCAGCAGAGATACCACAAACAGCAACATCCTTTTACAATGTCTGTGAAGAAGCTACGTACTCCTTTCTGTTAGCAGCCCCTTCCCTTACCCCATGGGTTGCCAAAGTCAAAAAAAATAAATCCTACTGTCTTGGAAAGCATAAAAGATTCTGCAGCGTGAAGTTCTGGGTCCCAGATGCTTACTCTGTGGTGAAATAATGAAATGGTTTGTGCTTTCTGTGGGCTTTTAGCCAATGGCAGAGTTGCTCTGAAGCACTCAATGACATAATACTGCTGCTGCGCTGCCCTTGAAACAGAAACTTCATGAGAAAAAGCTCATTTAGGAGATGAGCCAAGAGAAACCAAGTTCTGTTTCGCACCAAAGTTTGATTTATTTTCTCAAACACTTTCTTAGCAGAATGCATGTTCTAAGTATTTCACTGTAAGATTCTCTAGTAAATAGAACAGAAATGAAAGCAAAATAGTTATTAAACATCAAGAGAGCTGTGAAGTAATAACAAATCTGCTTTAAAATGTTAGGGAATTTCTGTGCATTCTCGAAGAAAAGCTTATGCTTTTCATCTGCAAGCTGAGGACACTATATAAAGGTTATCATGCTAGTTTTACTAAATATTTAAATACTTTCTGTATTGAAATATGTAATGTACATATCAGATGTAAAAAGAAGTTGACGTGTGTGGTTATAGCCGCCTCTATTGCTGCGCATCTATTTTCTGAGTATGTCAAAGGCATTTTTGCATCTCTGATATGAGGAAAGGCTGAGAGAGCTGGGACTATTCAGCCTGGTGAAGAGAAGACTGAGGGAGGATCTGATCAATGTGTAGAAGTATCTGAAGGGAAGGTGTCAAGCGGTGCCCAGCAATAGGACAAGAGGCAGTGGGCACAAACTAAAAAAAATGAAGTTCTCTCTGAGCATGAGGAAAAACTTCTTCGCTGTGAGGGTAACTGAGCCCTGGCACAGGTTGCCCAGAGAGGTTGTAGAGTCTCCTTCCTTGGAGATATTCAAAAGCCGCCTGGACGCAATCCTGGGCAGTGTGCTCTAAATGACCCTGCTTGAGCAGGAGGTTGGACTAGATGATCTGCAGAGGTCCCTTCCGCCCTCAATCTTTTTTGATTCCATGATTTTTTTTTCTCCACTCTGCATCACAGTTTTGTGCATGTATATATGTGTACACCAGTAGTTTGAAAAGCTCCTGCTACAGGTGGTTCAGCATTCCAGTGAGCGTATAGTCGCAATATAAGCACTTAATCCAGTAAATGTCTCCGGCCAGTTTAATGTGTTGAAAGAACAAGCGCTTGCATAGCCTATTTCAGAGCAAATAAAGACGGCTGTGGTACCCACATACTTTTCAAAGCAATTCATGGGACACTTATTGAATGGCTTTGTTTTAATGTAATTTCTAATCTCTGTGTATTTTACTGTGGATAACTTATAGACTGAGCCAGGAAACTATCAAAACTATTTATAATGGCTATGATTACTGGAAAATTTCTGACTCATTGAAAAAGGTTTTTGGTTGGTTGGTTGATTTTTTTTTTTTTCTGCGAAGTAAAGTCATACACCTCGCAACTCTATTACAATTGGAGCCAATCACCCTGTGAACAAAATCAATTCAGCTTACTTATTTCCTTAAGGTTCTTTGAATAAGCTAAGTTGCCAGTGGTTTCCAGAGGGAAACTGGCCAAAGTAGCTCTACTATTTAAAAAAAAAAAAAAAGCATCATGTGATTAATATCACTAAGGTAAATTGCTATCCCTGAGTCACCTTTTCTGAAATACTACAATTCAGAGGTGTCAGCCTGCTGGTGCTGGGAAGAGAGGTATGTTTAATTTGTGCCTGGGACCATCATCATTCATTGTAATGGATCTAATAGAGATGTTCTGCAATGTGAGAGATTTTATAAACAGCACCTGAATGTTGGACTTTTAAGCATTGGTGCAGAGAGGCATAGAATAAAAAAAAAAAGTTCAAAAGCACATTATTCAGGGGATAAAGTGCACTAAATGTTCATTTTATGTGTTACAGACTTTTTAAAACATGTCACACTGACAAACTTTAGTAAAATGCCAAAAACTTTCCAGGATTGACCTTAATATTTGAACAATAGCCTAAAGAATGCAGTGAAAAATACAGAGGCTAGCACCTGCACAGCTTACTGAAACTCAAACATGTCCCTGCAGAACACAGTTAAATGTTTGTAATTATAACCAGCTGTACTACTAGGCCATATTTGGTAATTAAAGGTTAATTCAACCATTGGTTTCATGTTCACCAGAACAGAAAAATTTTTTTCTTGCTGTAATAATCTGTATTAATTCAGAAAAGAAAAGACAAGCCTGAGCTTTTGAGCCACATCAGGATTTATGTTAAAGATGACTTTCCCCATTTGAGTTACAGTGTGCATGTTCCTTGAAAAAAATTACCTGCCGTTGTTTCCAAGTGTACGGGGGAACTTCTACTAGGCATTTAGTAGATTCACAGCATAGTGTTTATATAAACCTAGTCCTCTCTTTTGAAGTTCACTGAGGTAGGGCTGGGCCTATATGACATTGTTGCTTTAGTAATTAAAGACATCAGGCAATAACAAGGAACCAAAGTCACCTTGCAGCAGACAGCACAGACCAGGGTTAAGAGAAATATGCCAAATTCCTACTTCAGCTAATTCAGAAAGCTAGTGCTAATCAGCCCCATGAAGAGTCCTACAGTGAGACCTTTTGGGAATGGGTCTTTTACAGTAGTTGAACTCCTATGCTAAGACTTTAAAACTGGTCTAGTGTTTCAAGGAATTAATGAAGAGCTATACCATCCTGAAACCAGTCAACAATGAGGTTCAATGCTCTCAGCTCAATTAGGCTGAGCCCTCTCATTGGCTTCAAAATGACTTTGTTGTGATTTGCACCCTGGGAGGCAGGCCAGTGTATGCCTGTAAAGACAGGGGGGGGGTGCTCTCATGCCCCTTGCAACACAGCTGGAGTGGGGGGGGGGGGGAAGGAGGAGGGGAATGCTTAACTTGTGCTAGTTGAACTGCTATAACATCTTTCAAAGCCTTTATAACACTGATTTAAATGTCAGAGTAGCAGCTTTGTCCCCAGAACTTGTGCTTATGGAGAAAGGTTTAATCTGGAGATTTCACAAGTTTCTGTGTCTTTGACTTAGTAAAATTAAGCTAGTGATATCCTTGAGATCAGGGTACAAAGCCATGACTTTCTTCACCTCATCAGAAGGGAAAATGGAGCACAGCTCCCTCTGGATAGTTGCTTGCTGGCCAGAAGGTGGCCTCACAGCTCGGGTGGGCCAGTAATCACAGTAAGTGGCATCTGGGTAAGCATATGCTTTCTGGAGGAGGCCAAGCCCATTGCTGGAGTCTAAGAGCAAGGGCTGAGATGGAGGCTGGTTGGGGAAACAGTGCTGCTGCTGTAGCTGATGCTCACTGTGGAAGTGAAGTGGGTCAGGGGGAGGCGCTGTAGGAGGTGGCATGTGCTGAGCTCGATCAGGGACGTAATGGCTCTTCTGACCCAGCCTCGCTGGCACTTGCATGCTGCAATGGTGCTGAGGCCAGCTGTGGTCTGGGTGCCTCCCCCCTTGAGCAGATGGAAGTATTATTTGATGGAAGCAGCATCTTGGTAAGCAGCTACAGTCCAAACTATGGTGGTGGTGAGGCATCAAGTATGGATTGTGCCTGAGGTTGCAACAGTAATGAGGACTGTCCGTCACCTCTTGGTCTTGAGAGACACATAGGGACCTATTTTTACCATACGTATCATCACTGATCAATAACCCTGACATCTTTTCCATGAGGTTTTGGTCTCTCCGTAGGTCTGGCTGTAACAACCGCTGGTCCAGTTCCACTTCAGAGTTGGGGCTACTGGCCCAGGCACCAGCTGACTGCTCATGATAGCTCCCCTTGGACCACTCTGCACAGCAGCAATCCCCTGCACAGCTGCTGGCTTCTTGCAGCATTTCTGTACAGGCATCATGAGGTATATTCTCTCCTCCCACCCGGCAGGGAGAGAGTTTACTCTTCTCTTCCTCTTTCCCTAGGCTTAATGAGACCTTTATTTTGGCTCTGAGCTCATCAGCAACTGATAGGTGAGCTTGATGCGATCTTTCTGGGTGGTAAAATTTGCATTTACTGCCGTAAGTGCATTTTTTTCCTGAAAGAACCAAAAATCAAACAGGAGATTGTTAATCAGCTTTTACTGCTAGTAACACACTTAGTTCTAGGGAAAATTAGTAAGCATGTACAAGGGTGTGTACATGGACAGAGGAGCACAGACAGAGGAGAAGTGCTGTTTTCCAGTCTTGTTATTTTGACCCCAGATTTAAACATTGCTGACCTAAATAGCAGGGTGAAGCAGTAGTGAAAGGAAGTAAGTGGCTCAGAGTTTTGCCGACCACCTGCTGCGTAAATCAGCGTGAAGAATTAGGTCCATATTGGAAGTGGTTGAAATTCATTTATGTTCAGGTTGCTGCACTTGCTGATAGGTTAGGAGACCTAATGCTACAAAGGGCTGCTTTAAAAAATGTTGTAAGGATTTCTCTCTGAGAAAACCCCAAATGACTAGAAAGTTGCTCGGGGAGGAAAAATAAATAAATAAATAAATAAAGTATACACACACACACACACACACACACACACATTTGAATGGCCTTTCCTAAGTGTTATTACATACTGTAATGTGTAAAGCATGTGCAGCCGAAAGGGGTCAGCACAGGCACTGCACTGGTTTTGGTTGCTATGAATGGGTGAGGATGCAGGAATGAGAAACAGCTGCTGCCTTTGCTGAGGCTGAAACCATTTAAATGGGGGGGGGGGGGGGGGCGGGGGGAAAGCATCCCACTTTTGAGCAGCTCTGGCCCAAGGCTCTACCACACAAAGCCTGAAGGAGGAGAGCACATGGCAGTGACACTCTCCCTTCCCTGAAGGAAGGCGCAGCGGAGACGCAAGGCCCAGGAGGAAGACTAGTAACAGTTCACAGCATTGCAAGAAACCTACCATATGGGCATGGTTGCCATTTTGGTTCAGGAAGCACTGGCTTTTTGCTGAGGAAATTATTAAGAGTGGGTCCATGACGGCCTAACGGGTCATCAGGAGGCATAAACCTAAAAAAGCAAAGGGCACAGGAGTAACAAAAAAAAAATACCTTGAATGTTTGGATCTACACTGTTGTCGCAACTTATTGCATAAGCTTATGGCAGGAAATTCTTGTGATCTTTTCAGAGTCTGATCTCCAGAAGTTAGGCTGCATTTTTAGACACAGTGCGCTCCTGGTTGCCAATCCAAGAATACTTCAATCAAAAGTTCATATAGCTGTTGTTCTTTTCTATGAACTTAACATAATTGGAAAGACGTTGAGGCTTGGCATAGCTCTGGCCTGTCAGCAGCCAGGAACATTGCAATTTCCCTTCCTTTTTCTCTGAAACAGCAGAAGACATTATGTGAACCAAGTTCTTAATCTGTACTCACAGCACTGTGGTCCTCACTGGTCAGCTCACTTCCACAACAAACATTTTCCGCTTACTAAATACTTCTAAAGGAAGGGTGTTTAAAGCCACCACTTAACTCGGAGCTAAAGTTTGATCATTCAGCTAGTGCAATAAACAGGCCAAGTCTTTTCAACAATTCAGTAAGGCCTCATGCTAGAAGACCCAGAACATGGTCAGATAAACCATTCTTCTGTGCCAGTACTTGAATGTAATGCTTCAGGAAGAAAACCTCTGTAGCATCTGTAGATTTGTTTGCAAATTAATCATCTTGGCCACACTCATCTGTGGAACAATTCGCTAGTTTTCTGTTAAATATCACTGGGCCATTGCATGAAGGGATGTAACAACTGGAAGGGAGGGGAGGGGAGTCAGTGAGGGAATTTGTTTATCTCTGCAGTGGAACTGAAACGTCCAACTCCGGGCTGTGGTTTTTGAGAGATTCCCAAAGCTGTACGAGAGGGTCTCCCTGAAACTATTCAAACACATTTTGCAAGAACAACAGGTAGACTTTCTGTGGCAAGGGTTCTGAGAGTCTGGCAATCCCCACAAAGTAAAAAGGAAGATACCATATAAATATTTGTAACCTGTTAGTAACTAGAGAAGCAGTCTCTTCCTAGTTGGCGATAACAGCCTGGACCTTTGAGAAACACAATTTGTTGATGTTTAGTTATTGTATTTCTGTAAACAACATCATTATAAGAAAATTGAAATTCAGTGCCAAGTACTTCCAGTTTTGGTGGCTAGAGAAGTGTCAGTGCTGATAAGTGAGCGTGCTGTGTGCTGCACCTTGAGGAGGCTTCTCAGCTACCTTATTAGCACACGCTGGACATACTTCTCTGAGTGAATTTCAAAGCTAAATTGACTACCAGCATCTCTGTCGCTAAGAAACTCAGACAAGGTTAGCATGTAGAAACAAAGCAGCATGCAGTTCACTCTTAGAGACACTGTAGTTTGTTAATGAAAACCTCCTTCAGTGGGGATAATTAAAGGGTTAGAGAAACCAGGTTCTTATTTCCCTTCTTCTAGAAGGTTAAGATTATAAAAGCATAGGAACGAGCGCCGTTCTGTCCTCTAGAGAAATTAAAAATACTGCCAGATAGCCAGCCTCCTCTCCTTGATTTCATTCTGTTATACTGCTATGAAATAGAATGGGAAAGATACAGGGCCATGGGTAACGTCACAAACTGGATGGGCAACAGGCGAAGCTGGTCACTAATAAATACTGCCAGTCAAATAGAGAAATTGACTGAGGAGCAACATGGGGTTTTAAGACCAAAGCTGGGGAAGCAGCAGCTGAGGAAGAGGGGTAAGAAAAGTTGCAGTAAATTCCTCTCTCAGAAATAGACTCCTGTACTCTGATTGCTGGTTAGAGCTGCACTGATGTTTGAGCCAACTTGTCTCGTAATGCTTAAATCTAACATTACTTAACAACAACTGTCTCTTACCTGTTACTGACAAAAGAGTACATGAGTAGTCGCTGCTCAATGAACCATTTCCACTCAGGGTTTTCATTTTGGAGATCCCGGTAATGGTCATTGGAAACAATGACTCCATCTTTCTCATAAGCAACTTTAACTATATAGCGATCATCATAGCAAACTACTCTCTTGCCTTTCACCTTCCGGGATGGGGTATACACAAGAATCAATTGCTTCTCAAGCTCTTCAAGAATGTGCTGATCTGGTGGTAGGGGAGAGCAGAAACAGAAGGGAGAAACAAAAGAAAGAAATGAATCAGTCATCATCAGTAATGAGCAAGCGTCAGTCATGTGCTGCTAGAATCCTACAAGAATCTAAAAATGTCTTCACACATTAGGATACTTTAAGAAGTGGTGCAATCTTCAGATGCACTGGCATCAAGTAGATGGTCAGCAACTTAAATTCTAGGTCTTCTATAAAAGCATCTAACCATAAAATTTAAGATGCTTTTCTTATTCAATTTTTAAATCTTGTTCGTGAAAGGAAGGCTTGAATTCTATGCCAGGGGTATGCTGAACCCCTGTAATTCATTTTATGACCCAGTAGATGCTAGAAGGCTCATAACCTTCCCTTGTATGAGTTTTGCTGGGAGACAGATAGAATATGCCTGACAGAAAAATCACTTCTCTGCCATTGAGGACTTCCTGTCATTCCTGCCTAGCACACTGTAAGCATTAGGACTACACAGAAAGGCAGATCCCTAGTCTTCTCATCTGTAGCTGCAGTTGCATCTCTCGCTCATCAAGCTCCTGGCACAAATTTTGCAGATTGATTTCCATATGGTGTAAATCTCACCACCCTCCACATACTTCGGCTGATGCATTTCTTTCTCCCAGAAGAGGAACCTATATAGCTCCTGTATCAGAGTAACAGGTAAGCAGAAAATGGTCATACAGTAGTGGACACTGAAGATACTACTGTATCTTGATGTGGCATATATCTACTCCGAAACAATGTCATGGTCTACTGGCTGCCCTTAAAAGCTCTGCAGTCTCATTGTAACAAACTCATTCTTCGGCAACTCAGCCAGCAGAAACTTGTGCTTTTGAAGCAGACCGTTCCAAGCACTGTAACGAAGGTTTGTATGCAGTTTTGGTTGCCAGCCAAGAGCATGCATGTGGCAATAAATTAATGACTAATTTAAGTGGTGCAGACCTTACACCCAACTTGCAATGTGCTTGCCTTTATGCGGCAAAACTCTACTGGACTCTTCACACTCCCTGTCTCCAACTGCACCTAGAGTTTGCCAAATTATGCTTGGGATGCCAATCTACCTGCAATGGGACTGTCTTGTCGAGGGGGTTCCTTTCTCCAGGACGGGACAAAAACCTTGATGTATGTGTGTCCCCTCTGTCGGAACCAATCCACGGCCAGCCGGATCCCCCAGCAGGAGAATACTTCTTTGTTTCCATGGCTATAAAAGGGAGGTATGGTGAGGCAAAAAGTTTTCAGGAAGCTTACAGAGTTCTCTTTAACTGAATCAGGAATGAAAAGGTAAAACAAACAGCTTTTGCATCATTCACCAATTTTCAAGAAAACAACCACCAAGTCCTGAGCAGGATGTCCTCGTTGGAAAAATTGAAACGCCTCCACAGAAACCAGAAACTATTTTGTCTGAAGCAGTTTAGATACTTTCAAAATAGAGATATTCCAGCCCCAATTTCTGTGACCCATCTGCTACCTAAGCCTATTGCTTCAATCTGTATCTAGATAAACTTGGATCCTAAAGTAGGAGCAAGATCTTAGGCTGTGTCAGACCCTTGCCAAGACTTGCCTTGACCATTAACGTTTTGAGGAGGGAGCGTTTCTTCCAACAAGAGCAGAAACCCATGAGGCTATCCTATATGAAATAAAATATAGGTTTTTTTTTTTTCCCTCTGTAACAGTGGAATATGTACACATTTTTATGTTTGAGTTGGTAGCAAGTGTAATTGCAGGTCCTTCTCCTGCTGCTGACCTCTTTTGGAAACAGGAGCCAAACTCTGGAGGAACACGAATTGTGAAAGGCAGGATGAGAACCCAGCCAGAGGCACCAGAAAAGGGACAAGATCTCAGTGGAGGCAGCCACAGATGCCTCAGACCCATCTTCATCTTGCCCTAGCTGGTAGATTTTCTTCCTTGCACAGAAAATCCCTGGGATATGTTTTATAGCAGAGGCAAGCAAAGAGATTCCAAAGAATTATTAGTATTCAAAACAAGATACAAAGCATCCCCAAGAAAACCAATTGGAGAACCTTTCTAAGTTGCCCTATTTGAAATTCTTACTGCTTGTCATTCTCTCATCTAGAGTTTGACTACAGTTCACGTGTAAAGGAAGGTAATTTGTTAACTACCTCCGTACAAGGAAACAAAAGCACAGGTTCTCCATCTAGACATCACGAGGAAAATAAATTCTACACAAAGGTCCTGAAATAAATAAACACCTATCAAAACCTCTTCCTTGTACTTTGAGCTTTCTGGATATCTCCACAATCTCACTCATGCTTTAACCTTTGCAAAATATACACATGTAAATGGCTCCTTTGCTCAATTACTACACCTATGTACAGTGACAGAATGGGTGAGAACAATGTCCCCACTCTTAAATCCTTCCCCCCCCCCAAATAATTCATGTCTAGATTCTATTCATCAGCCTCAAAAAAAAAAAAAAAAAGGTCTGTTTGCCATCTACTAAAACTTAGAGTGGTGTAATGGTGACCACAAATGAAAAATAGTGCAATTTGCAGGAAGAAATCAGGTTATTTATTAACTAATACTCAGGCAATAGGAAGTTTAAAAAGCAAATCATACCTATAATAAACCATTTGAAGTGGTTGACGCATCTAATTTCCATTACAGAACAACTGTTTTGTTTGTTTTTACAGGACAGGTAAATCCTTCAAATTCACCTAGACAGGTGAATTTTAAGTTCAGGTTATTTCTTCAAATAACTGCCTTTAAAGGGAAATCTAGGAACATCTTTAATGCCAGGAATCAAAGGTCAGTAAACCAGCAGCCTGCTTTAACAGTGACTAGTTGTTTATATAACCTTGTCAATTTTAGGAAAGTAATTTTAGATGTACCCACCACTGTAAAGGATAAAACAATCAAACCTAAGTAATTTATTTGGTCAGAAAGACAAGCAAAACACGTGAGAAGAGCCTGGAATCGTTTCTCAGTGTTTTCACTTAATCTAATTGCTGATACATTGCTATGGCCAAACTTGGGAGAAAAAAAAGCTACCGCTCGTACATCTATAAATAGCTTATACACATATGGTGCACTGCAATTTAAACATAACTGAATACTAATATCTGCTTTGCCATAGAAGAGGGACTTTAAATCAGTTTAACTCCAGTGTGGTGAATTTATGTTGCCCGACGACAGATTTGCCACGTTGGTCACCTTTCCAACACTCTCCCACAGTCTGTGGACCATGGCTGACCTGCCATAACTCTGTCCTAGCTCTCTCCCTCCTGCCAGCAACGCCGTATATCTTAGTTGTGTTGCAATCACCAGGACCCGTCTCACAGAAACCAAAGCAGCAATTTGGCCTGGCTACGAATGTGGTAATCAGTCCGTACTGAGGCTAACGTGAAGTTTGTTCTTTCTTTACTTATGCAATTCCAACCCTTTTTAAAAGAAATGTAGGTGAAACATCAGCTTTTTAAAAATATGACCGGCACAGTATAGGATACATCTAATCATGGCACAGTATAAGATAAAGCTTTGGCAGAAGGGAAGCAATTTAGCCACAGGTATGCACTATGATTTCCCAGTAGCCTGTACCTGAAGATAAGCTTTGTCCATGTCGGCTAACAAACAGCACGCTGGTCTCAAGTTTTTTTCACTAGTGAACAGCCATAATGGTTTACCAGGCACCACCCTAAGAGGGCACTAGGATTATACTCCGATTTTGGTACAACAGGCAATCACAGCCCTCCTTCCCCTATCTGCAGCTGCATTTTTCCACCTTCCTAGAATGTTTTAGGGTTGGTGGTGGAAAGCATCAAGAATCAACATTTATTCACTCTAGTAAGAACATAGCCAAAGCAGAGGAACTTAAACACCTACTTCAGGATTCAGCTCATCTAGGAAAAAGCCTCTGTTCGTGTTAGAGCTTAAAAACTAGACATGACTGCAAGCACTAGGCTAGATACCCTCTTCAGTGTGCAGTGAACAGGGTTATGACAGTTCCCTTTTAAGTTTTTAAGGAAAGGCTGACTGATAATTAGTGATTGCCAAAACATTCAATTAGTTTATTACCTTGGGGCATATAGCTCCTTTTCAAAACCTTTCACCTGCAATGGGCCCACAGTGCCAACTCTGAAACGTTCCATAAATAGCAGTCCCAAGGCAGAAATACAAATGCTCAAAACGATGTTTTTCTCCACACAGGCAACCATCTTTTCAACATTTTACAGCTTCATCCCTAACCTGCTGCTTCTCCTGCACATTTTTTTGTCATTGATAATGATGATGATGTTTTTACAGCAGGGACATGTAACATCCTTTTTTCCTGGCTGCATTGCAAGCAGCCCTTCTCCATGTGACAGCAGCAAACCAGAAATATTAAAATAAGGATACGGAAAGCATTCACCAAGCCCATCCCATTAGCCAGAGGCAAATGACATTCAGCACCACTTTGGAAAGGCATGCAGGACAGGAAAACAGCTCCTTCCAGGCTGTGTCCATTCAGCATGAAGTGACAAGCTCAATCGTCTTCTCAACTGTTGCAAGCAGTCTTTAACTTTATCAGGCCTTTCCCAAGACAGAGGCTGGGGATGTCTGAGAAGAGCTGTAAAATATTTGCCTTTCTGAAACTGAAAACTACTTAGCATTCCACTAATTCCTTTTAGGTGAGAGATAAGGAATCCATGAGCAAACAACAGCCTTTAATAATCTAACAGGCAAACATCACTCTCTCTTATTTGGAAATTCTTTGCTCTACAAAAAGGATTTTAATTTTACATGCCAGAAGCAGGGGCTCCTTGAAAACCCATTTTGAGTCTGTGGTCTAGGAAAGCAATATGACCTGTTAGGTCAAGCCACGTGCTGCACTCACCCATAACAACATCGGGTTTAAATGATCTCTGCCTGGAAAGTGCATAGGCAAGAGCTGGCACAGTGAGCAGGAGGGTACAGCGAGCAGACTGATTCAGATGGGATTTCTCTCTCCATCCAGAAGATGGCATGATTTGCTTAGTCTGCAGGGTCAGCTGCTCTGAATATACTTGTCCCTTTTGCCTTCCGACCAGAGGGGATGGGATCTTTCCGCGCACCAGAGATACCAAATGAGGAAGCCCCCCTCCCACTCTATTCCAGAATGGAAGGATTGGCTTGGCCCTGATTAGAGGAAAGGAAGCTGACAAGGAAAAATGGTGGTTACCCAGTGCATTCAGCACTCTTGACTGCCAGGCCTGAGAGGGGCTTCTGGCAGTTCATATTGCTCGGGTAAATAGAGGCCAAACCATTACTGCCTTTGGGCTTCCCATCCACATGGAAAAGCCAGGCTCTGCATCAGTGAGAGTGCTTTTACAGTGTTGGGACATATACTCGGGGAATATAATTGGCCTGGATGAATTGTTATGACACTTCCCAGAAACAGAACTATTTAAGGAGGAAATAAGACTGTTTAGTATAGAAGCCAATCATCAATTACCTGATATTCCTACAAAATGAAACCAGTACAAAACCCAACAAAATATACCAGCCAGGGACCTTGTTGGGATTTGCTTGCAACTCAAAACAAGACAAATATATTTTTGTTAGGAAACACTGCCACCCATCTTTATCTTCCTTCTCCTTCTTAAGTCAGTTAAGCTGTTCTGACTATCTGGTCCTCAGTTTTTCCCAGAAACACCTCAACATATAGGCTTAGAGATCCTGGGTACCCATTTGAAAAGGCAGTGAAACATCAATGATCAACGAAAAGGGAAACAGAGCTGTTGAATCCTATTGTTATAAACAATAGTAGCTAGCTAGCGGTTAGCTTACAAAAGGTTTTGTGTGTGTATTTACGGGCATAGAAACAGAAGGTCTAGTGTAAGCTATGCCCCAGCCAAAAAAGAAGAAGGAATAAAAGGGTGGTTCATCTATTATTCACCAAATACATCAGTGCACCTCCCACCCAGAGAAAAGAAAAAACATACTTCAAGCCATCAGCTTTGGAATTCAAAAGCTACTAAGGAAAAGAGATCCTCTCTAAGGCTCAGAGCTTACCTCATTGCAACGTTGCTGCCATCAATCACAATGGGTCTCAAGTGGCCAGAGGAATCACTTCCGTCTTCGCCAAGCCAGGGTGGCACGTCTGGAATGCTACCTGATCCTCGGGCGACCAGTTTCAGCGGGGCAGGCTGAACCTGGCTCTCCAGAGCTTGAGGTTTGCTCCCCATCCGAATTAGCTCTTTCAGCACATCATCCTCCAGAGCCTCTTGGCCCAGGTTCTCCAGCACTTTGCAGATGTCCTGCTTACCATAGCCCAGCTTGCAAAAAAAATCCAGCTTGCTCTGGTGCGCTTCCACTCCTGTTGTAGGAACTCTCCTGGAACGTGGTGGTACTGACTTGCTAGAAAGTGAACTAGCCAATGCCATCTTAGCAGGCATTTACGTGCCTTTAAAGGCAATGTTTCTGTCTTCACAGCCTCATCCAACAGGCATCAGCTTTAGGTGGGGGAAAGATTAGAAATAACAAAATGCAAGCGTTAAGGAAGAATGTATAATCTCAGTTATTTGTCCAATGTACAACAAAGAGACAATCTGAGTAGCTGTCTTCCCTCGACACTTAAGCATTTTTCTAGTCCGCTCTTATTTATAAGAACACTGGAGTGTTCCATGAAAAACTTGTCACACACCAGGCATTATGTCAGACAGGTGTCATCCTACTTCATGAGCTATGCAAGTTTCTTTGTACATATACACACATTGTATGCGTAAGTTTGTTCTTCAAACTTATCTCACAGGAAATGATATAAAAGACAGTGTAACCGGGGATTTTCAATTTGCTCAGTGCGGTTAATGAACTGCAGATAAAAATCTGTCAAATGTTGTGGGATGATCTCAGGTGCCATAGCAACTTAACAAGTACAGCAAACTTCATTAAGTGATTTAAGTAATCGTGCTATTTGCAAGGTAGCTTGGAACTCTGAAATCATTTTTTTTTTTTTAATATTACATTTCCTAGTATGTGCCTATATGTTTATACATAGACATACTTAAGAAATTTGGTCAGTCATCTGTTCCGATGATGCCTAACTTACTGTTTTCCTGTTATTTTCTATTTCAGTGAGGGGTTTTTTTTTTTTTCCTGTTTTCTGAAAGCTGTCAGGGTAGTGGTTGGAAGCACACAGTTCAAAAAGTGGTTTCAATTTCACTTAGATTCATTGTCAAGAGAAATTGCTAATTCAGAAATGAGCGTGCCAAAGTAGCAGCAAATATTGCTCAAGCTTCTCCAGGACTTCACTATATATGTTTCTGGTCTGCCCAGTGAATGAACATGATGGGCAGCACAGGCAGGCATACCCAAATTGCTTCAGTCTAACAAGTGTGACAACAGATGGACATATACAGTGACTACTCATCCATCAAACAAAATATTTTCAGATATGGTTGGCATGCTTGCACCAAAGCTTCTCTCACCACATCACCTCTGCAGTTATTAGTGCTACCTGGATTAAAGCTAGGGCTGATCCACCTACCGAGGTGTAAAAAACAAGCGTGACCCACTTCCCTTCACTGCAGCTCCACCCACAGCAGAGAACTGTGGCACTAGCGTAGACGGCTCACCAGCAGGGTCCAAGCTGGTCAGGGGAGAAGATGCAGCAGGTTCTGAAGCGCTCTGTGAGGCAGCCAGCCCCGATTCCTGAGGCTCTCTTGCCTACAGCACTGTGAAGCTTGTTAATCCCCCTTCCAGGGCCATCCCTGCCAACAAAGGGGCTCTGGGACCACCACAGTCTATCTGCAGTTCCCTCTCTTACGATTTAGACAGCATGTGATAGTACAAGCCCTAACAATAACTAGTAAAGGAAACAGAATTCGCTGCCAAAATTATCTTCATTACAAGCCCAAAGACGCAACCATACTCCATTCACACATGCCCCTTGCCAGCCAGCCAGCCCGCCCGCCCCCCACACAGCTTCCTTATCCCCTCTCTCTCCAGCTCTCACCTGCCACTTCTTCCTTCTCTCCCACCCGCTCTGACCCCTGCTCTTCCCAGCACTGGGCCATCTCAGCAGCTCAGAGGCTGCAAATGCAGCATGGAGGGACTAGAAACAAGAAGATGGGAGAACACGAGTGCAGCTCCTCCCCAAGGCATTGAGAGCCCCCCACCCCCCGCAGGGGGTATGGGGGGGATTTAGATAGTATTTGTTTAACCAATAACAGGAAAACTTGATTATTAGTTAATAACCCTTCCTACAACTTCAACCTTTGTTTTTCTGTATAAGCTTGTAACTTCAAGGTATTTTATGTGGAAGAAATTTGGAGCCCACTAAAAATGAGGAATAGCAACAACAAAATAAAGATGTCTTGATTATGCCATCTACATAAGGGAAAAGGAGCTACTACCTGTATTTTTCCATCTAAACAATAGCGAGTTGACCTGACTGGTTTCCGCACATACTGTGTGATCCATAAGTTTTGCTTTTTTTTTTTTTTTACATCTAATCTTTACTTTTAATTCATGGACGGAAGATGAAAGTGAGCTTTCCAGCTTTTCCAGTACAGAACTGATTTCTCAACTCTGAAATAGCTAGTCACTGAACTGAAATATATTAATATTTTTGTACCTGAAAAAAGCTCCAACTGTAACAGCTGGGCTAGTGATGTAGCAAACCCTACTTGCAGGTGTTAAGTCAGTAGCTCCAAACACTTCAGTCAACATGTACTACTAGATTTTTTTTTTGTCTAGATTATTTAATAAATTATTGTAAATGAAAAGCTGAAATGATTATCTGTCCTCAGGTCTAAAAGAAAATAGTGAATGCATAATTTAAAAGTCATCACTATTTTTTTTTTTAAGCCTTTATTTCTACTCATTCTGATGCTGACCTTACATATCAGCAATTTCCCATGTCAGTATGATACGGAGTTGTCTATAAGTTTGTCCTGCATTTAAATGGAAAGTAGGTGCAATTCAATTCTTCAGAATTTCACCAGATTTCTAACCATAGAGAGTGTAAAGGCCCCATTCGCCTCTCCCTGTGCACCAAACAGCCCCCTTCTGCAGAACTCTTAACCGCATGTGAACGTTTGCTGAATGGAGGCGGCTCACCAGAACGGGTTTTCTGACCCAGGGCCAGCCCTGCTTCACCAAAAGCCTCGAACGCGCAGCCTGCCTCTGCCCGTCGGGGGAAAGGACGCAAGGCACACTGTTCTGCAAGGCTTGGGACCCTCTGTGCAAGCAATGGGCCCCTTCAGCTTGGCGAGCTGCGGCAGTGCATGGAAAACACTGAGCTCTGCCCTGCAGCCTGGGATTTGCACCCTGCAGTATCAGCCTTCATCAGCAACGCTCTCCCTCTGTCAAGTTAACCACTGGATTTCTGCTACAGCTTGGCCAAGTATTAAAAATGAGCAATACTGTGACTGCAGGGTTTTCACCACAGAAAGAGCAAGTTTGAAATCCCGAGAGAAAAGCTTTGGTCACAGCTAATGCTGAGGTCCCTTTTAAGTCCCCTTATAAAGGCAGACTTAAATGATGATAAAGTTACTAACTTACACTTAGTAAAAAAAATCAATAGCATGAGCAAGTCCAACAGGTTGCTTATTGGTTGCTTATAACAAGCACAAAAACATATGACGAGGAGAAATTGTGTGTCTCAGAGTTCAGTAGAAGTTGTAAAATCCCATTTATAAACCTTACGAGCTTCATTTTCAAACCACCTGTATTTCCTCCCCTGCTTCTGCTCACCTTGCACCAGCTAACTCTGCTGGGAAGCTGCTCTTGTTTCTCCTCCTCTAATAATCAAAGTCTTCTCATTTCCAGACTAAACTTATCCACAGGTAATCATGTGTTCCTATGTTCTAGCTTAAAAAACAGTACTCTGTTTCTATAGCGTTGTTCCCCTTCTCAAATACACAAATACAGCTAGAAGGAACAACTTGAGTAACGTATTTACAAAAATTCTATCTCAATGTTTCAGCTAAAAAAATATCGCATTTGACCGAAAAGTTATGAGACCAGTCAAGGTCTTTTCTCTTTTCCCTCTTTTGGCAAATTTGGAAAATCAGAAAACAGTGATTTGAAAATTTTGCAGAAGCTTTCCAAACAACTATTGGTTACATTCCAAATCTTCTGCTTAACCTACTTTAGAGAATGGGTTTTGCCTAGTCTTTCCACCAGCTACATACTCCATTTGCAGCAGTACGAGCAGGAGCAGATCCCTTCAGGGCACCTGTTTGAGCAACACCTCCAACTGCCTCAGGCCACAGAACCGTCATGAGGATCAACTCCACTGAGGGGGAACGGGAATTACTCGAAGCCCACACAGAGGCCCCCTCTGGCCAAGAGGGGACCAGCCAGGGAGGTGGCTCCTGCCCCACTTCCGAAATTGTGGGGCAGGACCTGGCATTGATCAAGACAGAGCAGGTTTGGGTCTTTGAATCAGATGTGCGTGTGGAGTAAGGCCAGGAGCGCAAGGACAGCTCCATGCCATGGCAGTATTCCCCTTCACGTCTTAGATCTGTGCTGCCCCTTCCTCCTCTGTCCCCCAGAACCACGTCCCAAATCCACTGAGCCTACAAGCTCATTTGAGCATTTCCATGAGCTTTTCCTCTGAAAGAAGTTGCACTTTCAGATAAACAGGAATTTCTACATTTACAGATTACAGAGATGCACATAAAGTCTTTATAACAGACTCCTGATGGCCGAAAACTGAACGGCCTTTTCCTTCCCCACCTTCCCTGCTGCATTTGCTGAAATAATAGAAGCAAATGCCACAGAGGGCTGTACTCACAGGCAGTTCCACTTGCTCTGCACGTTACCTGACAGCTGCTATTTCTGAGTCCCAGGCAATATCGTCTCACCACTACTAGCATGCCAGAAACTGGATTCAGAGTAGTGCTGAGCTCACAAGGAAGTCCGCCAGTATTTAGAGACTTTATGACAAGGCTGATGTCAACTGAAAGCAAACAAGTACAGTGAGCAGGTTAGCACTCATTCTGCAGGAAGGTTTTACTTCCTCATTTGGCTGGCTGATCTTTCATTTAACTGTACAGGTTGATAAACTTTCACTTCATTTTTCAAAAGGGAGGGAGGAAAAGGAGGTTCCCAACACATCTCTATTCTGAGTCACAGGCAAAGACTAGTCAAATCCCTTCTGGCAGAAGTCCACAGTGCTGGGCAGTTAGAAGAATGCCATCTGTGTTCTGGGGCAAGTGAAAGTTTCCAGCAAGGATGTTTTACCAAATTATTTCTACTTGTTTTCTCCTCTGTGTGTCTGGTAAGTTCCTGGCCCTCAGAAAAAAATGAAAATAAATCATTTGGGTTAG
This sequence comes from Struthio camelus, assembly GCF_040807025.1. Lineage (NCBI taxonomy): Eukaryota > Metazoa > Chordata > Aves > Struthioniformes > Struthionidae > Struthio > Struthio camelus. Next base: position 82,124,667 of record NC_090944.1, on the reverse strand, counting down.
CACCTGATATTGCAAAACCTCATTCAAACACATCCACATCTGGGGGGGGTCCTGGCCTACAAGACCACGCTAAAATAACTAACAAAAAATAACCTAACTTACTGGTGCCTCTTAATTAAAAGATCATATTTCAGAGAGACACAGCCTGTCTACAGCAAAGACTGGCAGAAGTTTCCCAATAGAAACGTGAAGTTTTCTTCTGCTTGTTCACTACCTTGCCACAAACAAACAAATGCCCCAAATCCACCTGGAGGTAGAGGGGAGGGTTCAAGAATCAAGGTGGAGTTAACCTCTGGGACACTTAAGATGCTGCAGACAGCTCTGCTTGGAGCACTGCCCTTTGCACATGGTGCTTCAGAGGGTGCGAGTACAACACTGCACAAGGAAAGCACCTCTGTCACCATCACAGGGACTTTTATCAGAGCAGATCTGCTCTTTTCCAGCTAGAAATTCCTCCCTGCTTGCTTACTTTGAGGGAAGAAGCAGAAAAAAAAAAATCTGAAAAAACACTTTGTAATAGCATACTGTTTCATCCATAGAAGGAGGTGGTTCCCAGTAAGCAAGCCTCACCCTTGCTTCCCTGCTCTCTCCGGTATGTCCAATCAGTCACTGAATAAAAAGGCAGCATGTACAACCTGATCTATCTTGCATACTGCTGCTTCTACCAGCAGCACAAAATTTGTTCTGATCCAGGATTGGGCAGGTTACAAGATAAAAAAAAAAAAAAAAAAAAAAACGGAAAATGTTCCTAAGGCCAAAACAAAACAAACTTGTTAGTTTTCTACCACCCACAACAACTATAACAGCAGAATATCCACTACCTTTGACTCCACATCCCTACACAGAGAAAAAGGATTTTCTTTGCTCAGTTCTAACTTACAGGATGCCAAATACTTTATCACAAGACCACCGCTAAGAAGTACTACTGTAAAAGAAAGAGAAAGCTGCTGAGTTATTTATAACCCAGGAAGGCAGAGAAAAGCATAAGAAATTGCATAGTATCGTTTTTACTCCGACTTCAGAGAAATGTTCTCCTCTACTACAGAAATAAGAACAAATCAGAGCTTATTAAAAGAAATGAGTGCAAAACTCTCTTACTTGATTTTCTCGTCATCTTTCTTTTGTAATAAATGACTAAATTAATCTATTGCAAAAGGCACGAGTACAAGATTTCAACATTACTCAAATGGTAGCCAACCTGGAAGACCTTTACCCTCTTCCTGAAAAATCTGTTAAGTGCCTTCTACTTAGGCACTCACTAGAAAGAGACAGAGGACCATGCAAAATAAAGGATCATATTTCATTTTTAGAACACAAAAATCTCTAACCCTTTTGCTCACCAGCACAGATAAACATTTGAGAGACCAGGGATGTGGTTTCATAGACACTTCCTTTCTTTGCTGTGTTTCCTTGCAATTGCAAGCACACTGAGTTCTTCCAGTGCAAAGATTTATTGCTTCTCGATAATATTGTTCTGTTCAATAGGGAAACAGATAAAGTTGGAAAGGGGAATACCCCTGCACTAAGAGATGTTCCTGTGCTGAGCTTAAATTTGAGAATTTACTGTGTTCTGGAACAACTAGATTTTCAGCAGAAAGAATTATTACCAACCTCAAAGCAAAATAGCCTCGTTTGTGGGTGCTCCTGCAGACTGTACGGGAGAGGACCAAGCACGCTATTTACGTAGGTTCTCTGTGCAGTAGCACTTGCCTGATTGTGCTAGACTTCAGCATGGAAAAACATTTGCTTGAAACTGGCAGTGTGGAACACCACAGGTGTTTTGGTCTACACACCCCAGTGGGTTATTTGCTTTGCTAAAGGAAACATTCATTTATTGCATCAGCAACAGAGAAAAGCATTATTACTGTCTTCCTGATCTGAAAAAAGTTCACCTGCTGGGAAAATCAAACAAATATAGTGGCTGTAGTATCGCAGTGAAAATTCTGTGGTTCCTAACCAGAAGACGACAGCTAGGATAAAGCAAGTGCTTAACCAAATACCTTTGCCATAAGTATTTTAAAGAGTTCCACGAACTGACCCTTCCCACTATAGACCTTGAGCAGGTATATCCCCTTAGTGCTTTCAGCAAGGCTTGGGTCAGACTTTCATGCCAGACTCCCACAATTTAATCTCTTGCTTAGCCCTCACTAGAGCAAGAAAGCATGCTCTCCTGTAGAAGCTACCCTCCCAATTTTAAATGTGATTTTTACCCATTAGGCAAAGCCAAGACATTTTCTGAAGGTGAAACTCTCTCCCTGCTGGAGAGAGCAGAAACTTTCACTTGCTGGGGGCAGCTGTTCACCCCCAAAATTTACACCACTTACTTGACAGTGCTGTTAGACTGCTGGATCAGTTGCTGACAGACTATACTATATTCAGGTTGTTAACAGCCAGTATCTTTCAAAGCAGTATTTTCACAGGCTTAACGAAGAGACTGCCTTTCCTCTTTCCCCCAAAATATATAATAGCAGTGAGCACTACATCTGGTGACAGAACAGGGAAAAACCAAGGAACAGAAAAAGCATAAGCTAGTGATGTCTTCTCTGTATCGTCAGAATAGGTTAGTGTTCACCTCAGAAAACTGCAAATGTAAACCTGAATGCAGCTAAAACACATATTTTCCTCTACTGCATTACTGCTTCTGAATTTCTGAATTTGAGTCTTGCAATGAATTAGGGAGCATCTCTCCGGAGGAGGTAACAGCAGTTGTTAAGTCATCTTTGCTTGAACAGTGCAGCCAATGGCAAGTTCTTTTACTTCTTGGAAAATTAAAATCCCATCTTAAGATGTGACATAGCAGAAACCCAGCTTGTTTTTGCCTAATACCTACGTTTCCTTTGTGTTTTATACAAAAGGATACTGCTATTACTCAAGTGTTTTCCATCAAGTTCATATAAAAAGTACCGTTCACAACCAGAAAGTCCCAAACAAGTTTCAAGTTCAAAAATTTACTACTGTTCAGCCTAAAATTTCAGAAGTCTCCTGGAACTAACTTTCAGCCTCAGTGATTTATCATATGCTTGGAAGATCTAAATCTTAAAAGGTTTACTGTTGCCTTTTAACATAGCTGCCATAAAACTTAACCAAAAGCATACTGTCTTGATCCCTGAGAAATAGCATGTTCTTATAGTAACCGGAGCAAAAGTTTTACATAAAAATTTTAACCAATAATAAGTATTTACATAAACCTCACTGCAGTTAACATTTTTCAACTCAATTGTACTATCCCTGTGTTTGTAATAGGTGATTAATAGAATAGAAGATATTTCCATGCTCTAAGAAGTTTCCAAGCAAAAACTGTGATCCCGTTGTCAATGACATAGCAGTTTTAGATCCTAAATAATAGGTCGTCAGCCTAAAGGAGGATAAGATGAACACAAAGGTCAGGAGAACAACAGACTCGGAAATGCTTCTGAACTTCCTGAAAATTCTGAATATCACTTCTTAATGGTGCAATTAAAAATGCTTGTCCAAATTACAAATGGCTCTTTTTTTGGACAAGTGAAAAAAAAAAAAACAGGTATGGACTTATCTACAGAGAGTAAAGATTCTTGGTAGCTCAGAACCAGGGGTACCTGGCACATACTTGTGTAAACGCACAAGACTCTGCAGAGCTACTCTCCGCACGTGCCCCAAAGGAAGCGCAAGATAACAAGTCACTGCTCCAGAACAGGATTTTGATGAAGAAAACTTATGTGATCTGTCAGATCCCTAACCCAAACAAACCCTGCTCAGTTTCATACACACGCTAATTATCTTTGAAAGACGAAAAACAGGAAGTCATCAGCAATGAGGCCAACAGCAAGCAGGCAGAGCATACTGCTTGAAATGAATGCAGGATTATCACAAATGTTTTTGGATAAACTCCTACTACGTCACCCATACGGGAATCTCAACCACTTGTATACAGCTCTTATGCCACTTCTACAGACTTCCAGGACGTCCACAGAATTAAAGAGCTATTTCTATTGCAAAACCCTCGTCTTTCTCATTTGTTTTTAGTGCCTTAATACCAGTGCCTGTTGATAACGTGGTTTTGATTAACTCTATCTCAAGCCTACAGAGAGGTACAGAAGATAAAAGAATTACGATACATCACTGAAAATTAGGTCTCCGTCTTCCTCTTCTCCATGGTTTGCAACAGTATACAAAACCTACGTCATATTTTTAAGTTGTTACAGATAAGTGAATCCAATAGAAAATTGTAAGGAGCTGCTTTAAGCCTCTAACCTCTGAATTGACAGTCTAAAGCATATGAAGAATTCCCCTTCAAACAAGTTTCAGCTAAGTCGAGGTGAAGAAGCTGAAGTTTCTGCTCTGACATTTTCAATGTTATTCTTAATAGCAAAGAGGAAGGGGGTTTTCGTTTTTTTTTGTTTGTTTGTTTTTACTACCACAAGCACCAAAGGTCAATACTGAAGCTGAGGTTGGAGATAGCACTGATGAAAAGGAAATGAGGGTAGGGAAGTGTGAACTCTCAGTAGAATGAGGTAACTCAGCTCTCCAACTCCTGGATAATAAAAAGGCCTCTTAGTTCTAACGCCTCTGCTAGGGCAGGAATAGCATGAAATGTTTGTGGTTACAGCTGACCATACAGCTCGTACATGTCATTTCCAGAAGTACCACATATACACAACCATAACTTCCGATGATCATAGCAGTAAATGCCATCTAACTCGGAATGCTCAGCACTTCCTACGTGGACCAGGTGAACTGCAGCTCCTGCACGGTGTTAGCAGAGTAGCCCAGAAATTCAATCTAATTTAGCAGTACCTAAAATTAAGCACTTGCCTCCAAATAGGGAGCTTTTACGCTGTCACCTAGTTTTTGAACATCCATATTTGAACGTTTCTGCTTAAAAATAAAACAGATAATTTCATCAATCAGAAGATACTGGATACATTTTTAAAAACACTAAGACATACTGAAAATCAGAGATTTGAGTCCTTTTGAATGTACTTTTTTTTTTTTTTTTAAACCCTTTATGCTGAAGACTGTTCGGCCACCAATGCAAAAGCAACTATTTACTTCCATCTAGTTTTTATGCTGTAATTCAAGACTTTGCAAAAATCTACAAGCTGCCTTCTAGCCAAAGGCCTCCTCGACCAGACCCTTAGAGAAGCAGAGTCCAATAATCAAAGGTTGCAAGAAAAGAAGCCATTTCTGCTACTGAGAAGTGAGCACATTCGCCAGGAATGTGGTGTGCGTTTGTTTTTAAACACCAAGAAGTTCCACACGTATCACAGGTGCTTGGCGGGTAGCTGGGGCCTAGGAAGGTAGATGTTCCAACAGAAACTCTTTATGCTGTTGACTAATTTTTATCATCTCTCCAGCAAGAGGATTTTCTGGTGTTCAGCAAAATCCAGCTTTCTCTCAGGGTGGAAATTTCTTCTCCTTCTATGACTGCATTTTCCTAACAGCAAAAGAATTTAATAGCTTTAGCACCTCCATGCCCTTGTCAAATTTGGTCAATGTTTTCTGCATGTCAAAAACATGCTGTGGAAAAGAAGTGATGACAATATGACAGCACAAACCTTACTACTTTAACAAAGCAGGCTAAAAGCAGGAAGAGCTAGAGAAAGCCTGTTGCCTCAACACCACTACCCCAAATACCCCAAACGCATCACATCCTGGTCTAGTACAGTTCTTCAGAAGTCGTCTTATGCCTGGATCGAAGGCAGAAACCTTTACAATGGGAACAATGAGCTGTCCTCAGCCCCAGGTCGCCCTGACATGCTCCCAAGAACAGGTTTCCTGCTTATTTCCCTTCTGGGAGAGGGACTCTGCACTCTTGCTCAGACTCTGCAAGGAATGTCCAGGCCTTCGCTAGTCCCCAGTGGCTTACAATCATTTCCTCAGGATCCAGTTACAGAAATTCTGGTTTTCTAATTCCACGATCTGGAATATACAAAAAGTAGAAAGGAGAGATTCACCAAAAGCAGCTTCTTAGTCAGATATACTTTATCTTTAACAAACCAAAGACAGGTAAGATGTCTCAGAAAAGAGCATTCCTGTATACCATACCCTGAAGTGTCCTTGCTCACTTTCAGTCTGAATATTCCAGGCATCTAGCTTGACCTGCTAGGTCAGAGTTTTCTGCCACGCGGCAGGCAAACAGCTTCTTTTGTTCCTTTAGCACCAGCCTTCCCACAGAAGAGATATCTTACAGAAGCTCAACCTCTACATACAGTCCATTGAAATGCACCAGCCAAGTCAAGAACTGCTACTGGCTCACCAAGGCAGAGTAGTTTAGTAGTGACTCTTCTTGCCTGCCCTGCTTTAGATTTAGTCTGTGTACTGCAGATCAAGTTTCAATGACAGGTATCAAGCTATAAAACTTCACTGAAACGTATCTACAACAGAACTAGATGCTACAGCAAATATTACAGCAAAAGCACCATCACAGAAGAAAAATTAAATTCATTCACCAAACCAGACTGCCTCCAAGCAGTAACAGGCTTCATGGAGATGAAGGAAAGACAAATGCTGCTCTTCCTCAGGCTCACCTCTCTTCATATCAACACAAAAAGATCTCCTCTCCCCCTCTGGAGAGAAACAGGCCATACGTGTTTTTTAAATGTACGTATACAGAAAAATACTGTTTAAATGACTAGCTCTTGTGTCTTTGTAATAGGCTAGATATTTAAGAGCTTACTGATCCTCATTAAGATCAGGCTCTGATAAATATCACCTGCACTCCTTTGTAGATGGGGAGTTATTAACTGAGCCACTTCTGCTACCAAACCTGAGCATCAATCCAATCTAGGATTTCAAAAGCACAACAGAAGTTATAAATTCTACTTTTCTGCTAGGTCTGTTCATCCCTGAGACCACTTTCTTCTCATTTAGCCACAGGACATATGCCCTGCCTGACACCATGTGGCTGAAAACCCTGACACCGTGAAGGCAGGATCCTTTACAGTGATCACAGTTGTGCCAAAATGATACTCAGTTTTGAGAGGAATCCTCCAACAATGCCACACTGCTAAGCTACTAGTGTGAGCAAATACACTAGTTGCTACAGGCGAGCAAATACAGTGCAGCAGATTCAATACAGTGCTGCACTTTTATCTCCCTTGCAAGCAGCACAGCAATACTTCAATGCCTTTAACCACTGATGCACGGGAGCCAGCAACTTGAGCTGACAGGACTAGAACTTTGAGTCTTCGTGTACAAATGGTATCTAACCACTTTTTGGAGTGAGCCTGCGCAACACATTTCTGCCCCTCCCAATTCTTCCACCACTTTTTACCACAGCATCTGAAAGTGCTAGAAGATAAATACAATGTAACGGGGAACCTCAACATCTCTTTGTAGACAGGACGTATGCCCTGCATCTCTCTTCAGCAGAGAAGGGCAATTCACTTGATGATGCATGCTTACATTTCCAAAAAGCTTTAGACGACACCCCTTATCAAAAACCCAAACCATTTCACCAATGTGAAATACTTTATTGAGATGATCTTTTGGGAATCAGGTATTACTCCAACAGTCATATACTGGGCATTCACAGAGTCATAAGGCCACACTGCTAATAAAACGTGACTGCTTCGATCCAGCACCTGCACATTCATTTTAGAGCACGCTGGAAATGCAGGAAGAAAACAGTGTTGTAGTTCCTCTCTCTGTCTTTTCCTCCTCTTTCAGCTGTACTTGGACCTCTCTTTTGTTTTCTTAGGACTTCTGCTTCTGTCTTCCTTTTTATCCCAGTCTCTTACTCGGAAATCTTCTTTGTATTTGTCTTTATGTTTGCTGGAAGCGTAATGCCTCTCTTGGGATCGGCTGCGACTACGATGCCTGTCTTTCTTCTCGCTCTTTTTCTTCTCTCTACAGCGCTCTCCTTCATGTTTTCGATCCGAATCCTGTTAAAGGAATGGGATGGATATGCAGTTACAGACAAAAGGGGAAGACAAAGGACTCTGACTAAATGGCTCAGAGTACGGAGTTTACTCTGGAGATAAATTAAGGTTATGTAGTAAAGGAGATGTTGCTGTTAGTAGAACGTATACCTATTGCAACGGCTGGGTGGTTCAAAGCCATTGAGACAGTGTATTAACAAATGAAGGAAAGACAGCTTAATAGCTCAGATAGTGATACATCACATTGGAACGAGATTATGATATATAGTACATGCTAGAATGACTATGTGGAGACACCAACACCACACATGGCCACAGCGTCATGGCAGTCTAAAAAATATAAAGATCATTGATTAATGAAAGTTGCCATTTCATCTGGATAGTCAAGGAACAAAAAAGATTTCAAAATTATTTTCTTGGTACACATCACTGAGCTTTAACACGTGTGAACTCCTGACATTTTTAAGCCCTGCTAAAAACTATTTTATTTTTATTTTTCAACTAAGATGTTACATAGACACAAAATATAAGAGCGAGCTTCACAATCCTACAGAAAGACAAATGTCCAACTTGCTACTCAGAAGCTGGCAGACACTTTCATTTTGAAGGTACAATCACTTGAAAGCTTGGTATCACTATATGCTCTAATAGACAGATACCATCTTTGGGGGAATTTTAATAACAACTCTATCAAATAGAGGTCATTATGAACTATGCAATATGCCTGCATTAAATTATACAGTATTTCTTCCTCAGTTTCAGATGCAATATTCATTTTTCTAAATATGTACTTGTGGCACTGGTATTCACAATTGTACAGTGGAAACTTTTATTGAACGTACAAACAAGCAAAATTTTGGTTTTGCTTTTATTGCTTTTTATTCCAAAAAGGCAGAGAACATGATGATTCCCAGAGATCTCCAAAAAGCAAACACTGCCTTTAGAATTACAGTGATAATACCCAAATACTACAGGGTCAGAGAAGCAAACACACACCTGGGACCAACACAAGCACACAAATAATCACAGATTTGATCTTTATCTACATAATCAAAATTTTCTTGTACCGCTGAGTACACTAATCCCTCATTTGTGGTGGCCAAACGCTTATTACACAACTTTACTGTCACACGCTCTTTCAGTACAGATTTTAGAATATGAATCCATCAAAAAGGAGTGATGCTTTTGACATTTAAGAGCTTTGTCCATTCATCTCCAGAATGCCACAGACACTTCTCTATCTCAGACAGCAACTATTTTACTAGAAGCCAAGTATGTTATTATTGCACTGAAAAGCCTCAACCTCAGCTGCAACTCCAAACGCTATAACAAAAAAATAGGTTCCAAGCCCCTTTCACGACAGGGGCTAAGTAAATATCAGAGTGGAGAGACTGGTGGTGGAGTACAAAGGAACAACGAGACAAAAGTACTGGCCAGTAAAAAAAAACAGTGGGCTTGGGGCACTGCTGCTTTCTACATCGTTTGTTACTGAAGTTTCCTCCCAACACAGAGCAGCAGGGGAAAAGCGGAAGGGCACTCAGCTGAAAATCTACTAAGCCAACATTGGAGACAGGTAACTGGCCAACTAGAAGCAGACCACCACGTTCCCAAGTCTGGGCAGAGAACGGGCCAAAGACGACGTGAAAGTAAAGACAAACAGCCGGCGTTGAGTGTGACAGACAAGGGTAACTGTGTGAAAGGATCCCAAAAAAGGTCACACGAGCATGGAGCCAACTAAGCACAATGATCTTCACAGAAGCACTTAAGGTAAAGGTATATCAGGCAAGTGTGAAGTTGTGAGTGCCACAGAAATGCTGTCACTGTAGCTAACAGGATCACAGTCTGAAGCAGAAATCTAGTAGTTCAAATTAACAAAACGAATTGCATCTTAGTTCCAAATAAATAAATAAATAAATAAACAACATCAAAATCTAAATCTTATTTAAGTCTTACTGCCACAGAGAAAGGTCCAACTTTTCACACACTCAAAGTTACTAAAAATAACAACAGTATTTTGAAATGGAATCTCTTATACCCTAGGTCAGAAACTTGCTATTTCCCACTGGAAGAGGAGGAGGAAAATTCCAACTTGAAAACAGGATCTCTCTCAATGCCGAGTTCCTGATTTTTCAATCCAGGATCACAGCCTCTTATCAGTTAATGAGGAAGAGATGATCACCCCAGTTCCTAATCCAGCACTGTGTTGGTGAACACACAGGAGGAAGGAAATAAGAGAAGAGGGGAAGACAGTTCTCTGAAAGTTCATGGCTGACTTTGCCAAAAGCAGTTACTTGCCAAAAAGCACTTGCAGGTGCATAACTGCTGTAAATCACGTAGAAGTACCACCATCACACAGGTAGAATAAATATGCCACCTCTACATACATTGAACACACTAGTTAAAGGTTAAAAGGAGCAAACAAACAGCCTTTTCAGGAGGGAGGTTTTAATCAAACATAACCTTCGCTATAAAGACAACAGTGTCCAATGAGCAGTAGGAGCAACAGCTTCAAAACAGAAGAATCAATATATATTTGCCAAAACCATTAACTACAGAAAACTGAAAGTCAGTCAGCAAGACCCTACGGCTAACAAAAATCCTCTGGAAAAGCTGTACTCCTCCAAAAACCCAGTTATCTTAAGAAAATCCAGGGAACCAAAAAACACAGAGAACTAGAAAGGAAACAATGTCATAATACAGATCTCAAAGAGAAGCATGACTGGTATTCAAAATACTCTGCCAAATCCTATTCATAAACCCACGCAGTAGTGCAGCCTCTTGCTCCAGACCCACATCCTGTTACCTACTAAAAACAAGCTACAGCACCCTAGCTCTTCTACTCTCTGCAATCAAGTCAAGCAGCACAAGAGTCAAAAATAAATTCTTAAACTTCAACACAGAGACTGAAGAGTCAGGAAACTGGTGTCAGACTAAGAAAAGGATGAGTCAAAATATACTGAACTTAAAAAAAAATAAAAAGGCAAGAGAACAGAAAAACAACTCAACATCATGGAAACTATTCGGAGAATAAAACCCCCTTTTCTTCAGTCATAGCTGGAGCTGGTAGTACCAACTGCAGTTTCAGTTCCCAGAACTTCCCATTTTAAGACCTCGTTCTCTGTTAATTAAAAGTATCTGCCATGCCATGGGTGAGGATGGAAGTTCAGGTACGAAGCGTGGCCATTGTGGTCTTTGGCAATTGGGGAGGTTGTTCTGTTTTGAAGTTTTTTTCCTCAAATATTTCTAATATTTCCAAAATAGCGTTAAGGAAAAACACTTGGCCTATGCTAAAAATGCTGCCATTCATCAAAAAGTTTCCATTCGGTTATGCTTTGTGGGGACTTCAGCATTCGCACTGAACATACCCTGCCCCCCTCCTTCTACTGTTCCCGTAAGAGCTCCCCAGAGTCTGACAAAATTATAAATCTAAAAAAAACCCAAAAAACAAACAAAAAAAACCACACCACACAAACACAAGCAACAAAGGCCATGCCTGAGTCACTTTCTAGCCCCCTACACCAGACTGAATATATAGTGCAGCCACAAACTGATGAAAATATTCAAGTACAGAAGCAGAGAAAGATTCTTCCCAGGAATTTCTATTCACAGCTCCAAGAAGGAGCTGGGCTGCTTGCCATTAAAGAAGAGAAGTAAGGTTCCACCTGTAATCTTGGGCATAAAAAGGGGTAAGCTATTTACCCTGGAACGTGGAAAGGCACGCAAGGGAGGAAAGCAGCAAAGAGGAACATACCAGAATACAGCAGCAGTAAATGACAGGCACAAGTCACAACAGGAACAGGTGACTAAACAGTAAAATGATGTACAGAGACACAGAAGAGGCTGCATAGACAAGCACTAGAACACATTCGCCTCCAGAACCTGGAAAAAGCACCAGGAATCTTCCGGCTTCATACTTTCGCACCATGAAATCCACTGCCAGTGTGTCTCACAGTCCCCTTGTAATGATTAAAGCACATAGAGGGTGACAGCCTGTTGCTGCCAGCACCTCCTGTATCATCTGTAGAGGTAGAGACATCTGAATAACGTTAAGTGTTCTCTGCTGATAACACAGGACCAGCCAGTTCCACAGGTGGAATTTCTGAGCCATCAAGAACAGAGATTACATCCAGAAGTATCTGTTGCAAGAATGTTAAAAACTGCAATGTCAAGCAACCAAAAAGACAGAAGAAAGTCTCAAAGCTCCTTAATTCAGACATCTTGCACATAGGTGCTATGATGCAGATTTTAACTTCTCTCCTTCCACCTAAATGTTTACATCCAAACCACTACACAAGCAACAACAGTGCTTTGAGCAGCAAAAAGAATTATATCATAAATGAGCAACAGGGCTCACTGGTGGCACTGAAAAAAAAATTAGTTGTTAACGTGCATGGAAAAGGTTACTTTTTAACATCACTATAAGAAGTGATGAAATGGAACAACAGAATCATGTATACTCTCTGTATTCAGCGCTGAAAGCAGCACTCAAAGCTAACACCAAGTTAGTGCAGCTAGAACCTTATCACAGCTTCTGCAAAGCTGCCAGAAGACAGCTTTGTTCTCAATAACCAAGGTTTGTATTGTTAAAATAGTGGATTTTTTTTTTCCTGCTTAGCTTGGTTCTCCCTAATGCTCACATTTCAATGGTAGTTAAGCATCTTCTCTATCACTGGAGGGATTCCGTTTCCATTAAACATCAACACCTTGACTATCTCAAGTTCACAAACCTGGACCTAATAGGCTGCAATGGAAGAAATGAATGACAAAACTACAGTCTTCCGATAATCTCCCTCACAGCTCCAGTCCTATAGACGGTATGCTTGAATAATACAGGTGCAAGCAATTCTGCATGCAGATTTTACACAAGCACTTCCAAAACAGCTAGCAAAAAAAAAAAAAAAAAAAAACAAAAAAACCAGATAACGGAAATAAACTGTTTCTGATTCCACACTGGGGACGGCTGACACACATTGTTCTGGCAAGCAAATGAAAAATACCTTGTATTCATGAAATATGATTAACTCCAGGTTTATGACTGGAAATATGCGAACAACAGGTTCAAAGTGCTGAAGATCTCCTACTTTACAAGAGGCTACATTGCCCCTTCAGGCTGTTTGGGCAAAACGCCAGTCAGACATGCCAAGCTTCGAAAGTCCAGGAAGATTTGGGCAACCTCCTCCACAACCAGATACTGACATCAGCCTTTTGTACATTTACAACTGCTGTATTTTGCGGGACTTTGCACACAAGGTTCTCAGTTCAAATTAGATTGTTTTTTCTGACATCTCTTACCAGGAGAACAATAAACTGGTATGAAGTTAAATCATTAACACAAGAAGAGGCAAGTACCTTAGATTTTTTGGTCCTCTTGTCATCCTCTTCGTCTTCAGAGTGGTGGTGCTTTTTCTTCTTTTGTTTTTTAGCCAAGTGCGAATGACTTGCTTCAGATTCTTCTACTTCCTCATTCAGCACAAGGTCATACTTGGCACTGATAGTGTTGGTTAAGGACAGACCTGTTACTTAGTATCAAAAAATATCAGAACATAAATGTTTATGAAGCAAACAAACATCTGTCTACCGAACCAGTGTTTACCCAGACTTACTGGGTACATACTTCAGTCAGAACAAGATCGTACACACTGAAAAATTCAGCTGTGCTAAAATAACTGAATTCTGTCCTGTCAAACAGGACAGTCAGGTCATAGCTCCCCTTTCTAAAAACCTGTGCATCTCAGAACAAGTTACAGCCTTCTCTTCTCTCACACCTACCACAGGCAAAGCAGGATCACAAAGCAGGATTTAGTCACTGATTTTGTCTTCACTTTTTGCAGCAGATCCCAAACACATCCCTTAGGCAAGCTTTAAGAATGAGAAGTCTTTTCTAGGCTGTTTTCATAAACTCTCCTTGGTGTAAAACATGCCTCTGACCAGAAAAGGATACTCTTGCTTTGGTTTTACCTTCTCTTTCAGAGCAAATTTTGAAGGCTTGCCACGTTCCTTTTCATACTCTTTGAAATCATCCTTGGTATATTGCCCACCTGTCCACAGGAAAATAAATGCAATTCACTCCAACTCAAAAAGCAATGAAGATACCATACCTATCAGTAAGTTTGCTTATGAATTTAAGGGATCTTCTTAACCATAAAGAGATTCGCGTTCAGAAACAACGTTAACATCCGGATGACAGAGCAGAAGAAGGAAGGTCAAGCCATCGCTCTCAGCCTTTCTCTGTTGGCAGCCTCACTAAACAAGCTATGACTTTCTCCTCACTCATGCCAGTGGAGACAAAGCACAAACAGGATTTCATGGAAGTATTTCACAACTGGTTTTGTCTCATTTTGACTGCACATCCTATGTCAGCCTACTTAATCTGTAAGTATTCACAGTAGCAGAATGTTATTTTCATTATTGAATGAATTTTTGCCCTTGGCTGCGCAAAGGGAAACTTCTGACACAATCACAGTTTTCTATGTGAAATCTTAAGCTATCAAAAATGTTTCATGTCTTGATTTAAAGAGAGGCATGATAGATTTCATTTTCCATATGCACACTTGAAAATACCATATGCTATTCCATAACAATGTGCCGCCCTCTAACGGTGACAGTTAAAACTGTAATACTAAGTGGCTAGGTGAGGAACAGTTAGTTTACTGTACAAGGAAGAACAATATTTCCCCTAGATAATTTTTTGGTGCCAGATAAGCACAACAAAGTAACAATATAGTTAACTCTCCAATATTTATGACAATATAGGCCTAAGGTACCAAAGATAAAGAAAATTTTTCCATCTATACAATTAAAATAGGATGCACCGCAGAGCATGGTATAGATCACAAAGTTAGCTCAGCTCAGTGCAGGACAAACTCTAGCACTTCAGTGTCCACAGCTAGTATCAAACTTGGAGAAACTGTCTGCAGACTGCTGAGGGCTACTTGCATTGCTAGGTGAGGACACACTAGAATATCACCACTGCAACACGCAGTCTCCTCTCCCGCTCCAGTGCTCTCCTGACTTCCCCACCAACCGAATAAACAATGTACTCACTTATCCTACTGCCTTTCTCTTCCCAAAATATCCTCTAACATCTGGAATTGGATTTCATCGCATATAGTCTGCCAAGCAACGCGCCTGACCTACCGCAGATGGTGTGGGGAGGGAGGGGGGGGAGGAGAATCCCTGGCTTGAATATTCAGTTTCTTTTAAATACATCTAACTGTCATACAGTGAGTAATGAAAAGAAGGTAGAAATGAACAATATCCTACCAAGTTATGTTGCTAATAAATAACATTAAAAAAAATCACCTTTAAAAGATTGAGATAGGAATGAATGATTTACTGGCAAAAATATATCTGGCAAAAAAGCAGTCCAGGGTAATGTAATGAAATTGTAACAGCAGGAAACTCTTCTACTCTTTCTTATGGAACAAATGCAAAGAGCTAGCAATCTTGTTGCTCTGGTGTTTTACATTGCCAGGAAAAATTATACACCTAAAGAAGACCTGATGTAAGCTCATAATAATTGCTTCTGTTCATAACACTTAAGAGTTTAGAAGTCATGGCTTATTAAGTTATGAGGGCCAAAGAATCAAAGGATGACAAGTGCACCTACCTTTTCCTTTCCACTTAATCTTTGCAACAGACTGGCTAAAATCCACATGTATTCGCCTGTCATCTATTAGCACGTTATCCATTTTGAAGTAGGCTTTCTCGCAATCTTCCTCCTGATATTGATGTTTCCAGAAAATTTTGAGTTATTATTATTTCATAGGAGTATTCATCAAAGAGCTCAAACACAGATTCAACTGCTGAATGGCTTAAGTTTCCAAGCTCACATTTCACAAAATGTTTTTCTAAAATTGCCTAAACCACAGCAGTTCTTACTCTATGCCATTTAAAAAAAAAAAGGCTTTGTGTCTTGTCTCAATATAAGCATTTCAAATTTCATTTCTTCAGTTCATTTCACTGCTTTAAATATTTGCCAATCCAACTATAATTTGTTTATTTGAAAAACAAATGCACAGAAACAAGGGAAAAAAGGATAACTGCAATACAAAAGCTCCACAAGTAGGTTAATGAAAAGTAATCTCACACTTTCACTCTTTTTCCAGTTTTCCTCACAGATTAGAGACTAGCAGACCTAAACAAGAAGCTATGTACTAGCCAGAGAATTTGTACTATCAATCACAACCTAAGAGTAGTATGCTAATAAAGCACGCACCATTTATAAGCCCCATATAGATGTCTACATTACTATGTCCTGTCTACCTTATTTTACATTCCCTCTTTATGGAGCATGCCTCCTTTTTCTCCTAGCATTCCCTTCTTTAGCTGTTCAAAAGTCCTAATGTGCTCTGGGAAAAAAAATGGACCTGCTTCACTCCCACTGATTTCAGTACAACTTAAGTTCATATTTATTTTCCTTGGTCAAATAAAGTCAGACCTTAAACATCCACCTGATTTAGGGCCTGCAACTTCTGTGACTAAGTCATTAAGTGAAAACATTAACCATCCCATACTTGACGATTTCACTGTTCTTCCCTAATGGATGCAAACTGCAAACGAACTTCTACAAGCAGAATCTAGATTCCTAAAAAAACGCAGCATCCTTAAAAAAGTAGAAAAACTGTACCTTTTCAAACTCAATGAAAGCGTAACAAAGAGATTCACCAGTCTTCCAGTCTCGAATCACTTCACAGCTGAAAAATCGGCATAAAATGAGAACGTCAAGGCTTTTGGAGCAAAAAACGTAGGAGAGCAAACATTGCTTAAACAAGAGAGTAACAGCTGAAAAAGAAAAACAAACCTTGAAGGTATTATTATAATTAATACTTGATCCTGAAACCCTTAATGACACAGGTTGTCTCTGCGCAGAAAAAATATGGATGCGAGATTACTTGAATGAAAAGTAATTACACTTACTCACAAGCGATTAACATGGACTGTAGAACTGGGGGCGAATTTCTGATTAATGAAACAAAATCTAATTTGCAACATTACTGCCTGTGATTGATTTCTTTGCATTTCACTAACGCAAGCCCAAATAAACTTCACATTCTGTTTTTTTAATCATCTTCACGAAAGTTTAAACAGGCATCACATGACAAACTTCTCTTCTTAGCAGGCACCTCCTTAGCGCTCATCTTCTTATCAGGCAGTTCACTGGGCAAAAACAAGAATACTAAAGTATCGGACCAGTAGACAAAATGGGAACAACAAGATTGCCTCAGTATTACCACACTGCATATAAGATGACTCCAGTACGTTGAAGGAGGTCAAACAGACAATAAGGGCAGGAAATGCAATATTAATGTGAGACTTTAACCTTCCTCATGTACACTGAGCAACTGACATATTAGGATTTAATACAAAAAACAATTGATGATCAAGATAAAAAAAGACGACAAGCCTTTTTCAGAGAAGCTACAGGAACTCTTTGCACTAGCCATCACTGAGGAAGAAGCTAGGAGACTCCTGTGCCCCAGCCTTTCTTTGAGGGACTCTTCAGAGGATCTGTCTGAAACTGGAGCAATTGTAGAAGAGCTTATGGAACAAACTGACAGACACTCCCCCTCCCCCCCCCCCAAAAAAAAAAGAAAGAAAAATAAAAAAAGTGAAACAAATCACTAGGACATCCAGAAATAATCTCGAACTTTTAAGGTAACTCAAGAATGAAACAGAATTACCAACTCCGATAAAACTTCTTGCTTAAAATACTAGAGGACAGGAGGATGGCAAATAAAATGGAAAATCCCCCACCCCCAAAACCCCCAACGAATCTAGTGAAGGACCTGGGAGCCTGAAGGCCTGGATTCCTGTTGCCTTTACTGCACAACCTGGTAGAAACTCAACACAGAACAGAGTTGGTGGGCACCTGAATAAATTGTACCTACTCAGGTACAAACAGTTTTGCATTGGGAAGTCCTGTCATATAAAACTTAACTGGAGTTCCTTCAGAGGGTCAGTCAGGCTTTTAGGGAAACTAAACAGCCACGGCATAAGAAAGATCTTTGCATTGATAAAGAAAACATATGAAAGACAAAGTAAGAGTAAATAGTCAGTTCTCACTGAGAAAGGAAAGAGGTCACCAGCGGAGTTTACTGACGATCTTGTTAAAGGCGGTAAAGACCAAGAAAACTTGCAGAAAGCTACTAGGAGACAAACTGTGCAGTAAAATAGCAAATGATGTTCAAGGTAGATAAATGCTACAGGATGAGTTGGGGGGTAAAAGTCCTAACTCTGCATGTGAAAGAACAGACTGAGCTGGCAGTTACCATTCAACAGCAAGATTCTAAAATTCATACTAAAGTTTTATGAAAATATCCTCTTGATAACAGTAGAGGTTAAAAGCCATTTAAAGTTTCAGGAATAATTAGAATAGGAGTTGAGAACAAAGCAGAGGATATCACCACGTCACTTAAATCCACAACTCCTTTAATACTGTGTACAGTTCTGGTCCTCTCATTTCAAGATGAATACATAACACAAGGGAAAGGTTGAGAAAAGGGAAACAAACTAGGAAAAAACCGTCTACAAAGCATGACTATGCAAGCCAGTACCCTTAGCTGGAAAAAAAAGATTTGGGGGTATATGATAGAATGGTGTAGGAAAGTGGATAGAAACGGATTGCCTATCATGTCTTTTAATACCAGTATTAGGGGAAATTAACTGAAACTACTAGGAGTCAAGTACAAAACGAAGAGAGGTGGCGGGCATGGGGAATACCTTAAAAAAGAGTGTTCTGGATACTTGAAGTTTCTATCACTTCAAGGGAAAACTAGACACATTCTCATGGAAGAGCAATTCCCAGAGACCACACCTAGCTCATGAAGTCTCTAAGCTGAAAACTGCTGAAAAGAGGGAGGGAATGGGGGAACTGGGGAAAGTACCGTACATGCTTTTCTTTTTCCTATACTTCCCCAGACTTTCACAGCCACTGCTGCAGACACAATACTGGGCTAGCTAGGTCTGCCTTCATATTATGGCTGTTGTGACCTCTATGCAAATACATGTAGGTGTGGAATAATTCTCCAGAGACACCAGAATACTACTCAGCAGCCACACCTAAACAGATAGATAGGAATCAAGCCCAGTTTCAATAAATAAAGTTTTCTTTTTTTATGCTACAATAATTACCTTTTAATGGGACCAAATCGCGAAAATATTATTTCTAGGTCCTCATCCGTGGTCACAGGATTCAGTTTGCAAACAAACAGCACGTTTTCCGGTGGCTTAACCTCTGCATCTGGTAAGTCTCCCACCTGTGGCATACATAAAATGGCACTGTTTCACTTCTGCATAAAGCTTTCTACATTTTACTGTCACTAACACACTGCTAACATATCTTCTGGATAACTTTAGACACATTCCTTTCACAAATAGCAGAAAACGTAACAAAATATTTTTCCCACTTCAAGGCCACAAAAAGGGTATTTTCTATAGCATCTATAT
Organism: Struthio camelus; assembly: GCF_040807025.1. Lineage (NCBI taxonomy): Eukaryota > Metazoa > Chordata > Aves > Struthioniformes > Struthionidae > Struthio > Struthio camelus. Next base: position 82,105,360 of record NC_090944.1, on the reverse strand, counting down.
TAGCTATTTGCAATTCCATCACTGATTTCGGGAAAGTCACAAATCTTCTCTACCTTACTTCCCCTGTTTGTAAAATAACATTAATAATAATATAATATATAGTAATATATAATATATAATGTAATAATAATATTCGGTTCTAATTGCTGTAAAGCTTAGACTTTTTTTTTTTTTTTTTCAGAATAAAAGCTGAAATTAGAGTGTACTTCCAGAGCCACTTAAATGAATCAAACTTACGTGCATGAGCAATTTTTACAATCGTGGAAAACACTTTATAATAGTTTGAATACTTCTGTCTCTCTCAAAATAAAAATGCACTGCATCTGTTCCTCAGTGTCTACCTAAACTCAAGGTAAACTCATGCTTCCCTGAACTCCGGCAACAGCTATCCTAAATTTAAGCTTATCCCACCTTGATAAGGATGAGAAGTTACAGTCACACAACATTGTTCAGGGATAGACAGAAGGCAGAAAGCATTCACGCTTACTAAGACACAATACTTGTTTACAAGACATAAAACTGATGTTTCCATTCTCTGATAAAAATTCTCCCCCTCAAACTAGCAGGCTACATACAAGGAGAAAAGGCAAATATATAGCAGGCCTGCTGTGAAACGGGAGCACTTCTTTATAAAACCCAAACAAAGAATAAATGATACTAATTTTTCCTCAAGCTTTTGGCTAATATGCTAACCAAAAGGTAGCGTACATTAGTTTGATAACGGAAAAAAGCAAAGTAACACAAGTGAGAAAATGGATTCCAGAAAGCGTATATAAAAGGAGTTTAACCACATGATATTTTCAAGAGACGTTTACTCTTTTGACAAAAGAGCAGTGAAACAAATAGTTTATCAGCAAAATTAACGGCACACTAATTTTTCCATTCTCTCCAGCTTAGATAACGCTGCTCCCTATTGCATACTACCCAGCAACACTCACTGAAAATGACTGAAGTTTCACATAAACCACTCGCTCTTTTCAGCTAACCTTAATGTTTATCCTGAGAAAGTTCAGAAGTCAAACTCGTGCTGCAAAGCACGCGTCCACACATGCAGATCTTCTGCAACACTGTGGCCACATTCTGGACTTACCCCGGGATTACTCCTTACAGAGAGCTACCCATCATCCTCTTGAATTTGGTAACTCCACAGAAATGTGATGAATTCATTCATCTTTCAAGAAACCTAACAGTTGTGGTTTTTTAAGTGGGCCCTGAAACCTATTCTCGCTTTTTGTTCCTATGCGGAGTTTAAAACTGCCAGCAGTTACCAAACATTACATTCTAAGAAGGAAGAGCATAACATTAATCAATGTTAAATTCAGTCAATGCCACAGAAGGAAGGCAGCCATTACATATATGAATAATACAATATCAATGTAGCTATATATACACACGGGGAAAAGGACTGTCTAAAGTTAGCTCAATTGTCCCCCACGTGCTAAACCTTTATTCAGTAGCATGTTATATATGTTAGGTTTTACAAATGAATGCATTTCTAGCAAGTTTTTATAAAGCCTCCACTGGTCCCTACTGGTTAATCCTGCCTCTGAAAATGAAATATCACTGATTTCATCACAAAATCACTTCCTAACAATAAGGATCAAGTGCTCACGCTTAATTCTTTTCATTGTATCACAGACATTTAAGAGCACAGATTCTGAGCCATGACATCATTAGCTGAAGTAGTTCAAGATAAATGTTCATCTTAAGTACACATCCTCCTAGACTTAATATATAACATGCAAATATATATAAATACACAAAAATAACATCTAAAAGGTAAATATAGAGAGAGGTTCACCATTTCCAGAAGAATGGCACGAGTTTTTGCTTCTTTTTCTGCCTGAACTTCTTCAATTTCCTCTGCAGACCGTCCTTTCAAGTCATCAATCTCTTCATCTGCCCCTATTCTGCCACTCTGAAAAAATTGAGGAAAAACTATATAACAGTCAGTCATGGACAAAAATTTCCTCTCAGTTTCCAAATCTGTCTTCTGTAACTTATCTCCCACCTCAGACATAAAAAAAGTTTAGATGTATCTCTGCAAAAGTGGGTTTCTATTCCATTTTTCTATACTTAGATTAAAAGAGAAAGAAAAGACACCATCATCACGAGTTTCAGGCATCCATCAATTTCACTTCATTAATATTCAGTTATTCTAAGTTTTTTTACACCCCATCTCATACTTAACATGTCACCACAAGAGTCAACTCCTTTCTACTCTAGACAGCTCCTCCAAGAAATGAAAGTGAGGAACACTGCAAATGTCTGTTATGTCTAATAAGATTCAGATATTAATTAGAGCACACTACAACAAGAATTTTGTTTTTATACAGCTACATCTAGGCTAGATTTTAGGGTTAAGTTTTTCTCCTCACCAGCATCTCCATAATGCAACCTTACTTACAAATATTTCTACATCAAAAGCCATTTTGGAGTCTTCCAGAAGAGCATACAAAAAAACCCAGTAATGCCAAAAGGCGAACATTCTGAATGACAGTAAAACACGGCTTTCCAACCTAACTCCACCACAGTAACAAGGGAGAGCGCCCAAGTCTTTTTTCAATCCTTCTCCTCAAAGACTGAACAGCTGGATTTGATTAAAAATAGTAATAGCCCCAAATAACACACAACATTTGACATATCAGAACTCAAACTGGCATAACAGGTATGTATCGCCTATCCTCCTACACTAAAAACGCAGAGTTCTTTTAGAATACAGATTTGACTGGTAGGTAATTAAAGATAGGACTCTTATTCTGAGTAAGTCTGTGATGGCCATTAACAAGGACCTATTTTTTTAGCTTTTTTTTTTTTTTTAAAGCAACTTTTCTCCAAGAAGCTATCAAAAACACTCACATCTAGCTGTTCCTTAGTCGGCTCTGGCGAGCGATCAGGAATAGACAAGCCAGGTGGATCTTCAAAGGGATCATCTAAAATTACTGTATGATTTATCCTAATAGAAAGCAGAATTAGGACCAGTTTCAGACATGCGCAGACAAAACTCTCTTTACCCAAGTAACAGTAAAGCAGTCCTGCTGATTCTCAGTAACACCCCACATGACCAAACATATTGCATGCTTGTAAATACTAATACAGATGCTTCTGGAAAGCCAATACAGGAGCATACAAACGCTTCCCTGAGATAAAAAGCTAGCTTTTATTAGTTGCTTATTTTAATATACCTATTTCTAGACTAATACATGATCTAGCGAAGTTTAATATGAAGTAATAATTTCACCTTTTTTGCTTTCATCTAACTCCCCATATCAGAAAATGGAACAAAACTGCATAGAACAGCTACACCAATAATTTTCGTCATACTAGCTCATAATTTAGGCTGGACAACAATTCCACCCCTGTTCCTGCAAGCGCATATAGGTCAGAAAGATTATAAAGATGCAGAGTCCATCTGAACACACAGGCTTACACAAACGTACAGATTCAGGCTCACAATTTATATTAACTGATACCAAACTTCTAAAATAAAGTTACTTTCAGAAGAAGATCCAAGTTCCGATGAGATAGAATCATACAGCATTTTACCAATAATACTGGGGGAAAAAAGAGTATGTACACACATTGACATATTAATTCAGCTTCTAAGATGATTAATGAATTTGTCAAATTATAATATGCTCCTCAAAAAGAGAAGTTAAATACAGTCATACCTGATATCTTGATATGGGAAAAAATCCTTATCCACAAAGGTTTCATTGATTGTCTTCAATACATCCATGCCTTCTGTAACTTCTCCAAATACTGTATGCACGCCATCAAGGTAATCCAGGTTTTCCCCTGTAGTAATAAGAAACTACAAAAGAAGACACAAAACCAGGAAGAGTTAATGGTAAAATTCAGGGCTTGAGTTTTACCTTAGCAGAGACACTGCTGTCATTGAAACCAAAGGGAAAAAAGCTCTTCCTGATTTCTGTGGGAGAAAATGAGGCTTCTTCCATCAGCTGTGAGCACAGGCTGCGCCAACCTACAGTTCACAACCACTGCCTGAGGAGGGGAGTCTCTTTCACTGTCCCTCACAGGCTTGCACAAGCTCAAGCTCACTGGACTCTTCTGTGAATTGATTTAACTCAGTAATATGGCAGAAAACTAGAGCAGCAGAGGGGAAAACAGATAGTCATCTCACCTACCTGGCAGATTATAATTAAGACCAGCAAAGGATGTGACAAGCATCACAGCTGGTGAAAGGCAGGGGACAGAAAGAGCAAGGCTACTATTCTCTTGGGCAGCTGTGAGCTGCCAGAGGAGCTCAGATCTCCCTTCCTGTCTATCACCACACCTGTGTATTTCCCTCCCAAAGTTTTCTACAGATTCGCTGTTAAGTCTAACTTCCATAATGGGTCGAGGCAAGCATAATGCCAGAGAGGAGAAAACCCCAGTAGCATTGATTTAGTTCACCTTGAACTGTCACTGAAATGTACCCTAATACAAACATGGTGTTTCACCTCCTCTTCAGACCCGCTCAATGACAGCGGCTGACATTTTTCCAGTGAAGCTTTGAAAATTCATACTATCTGAACGTTTGAATCCAATGGAGCTATGAAAATTCACACCAACTGAACACTTGGCAATAAATTAAGAACGGAGGACACCTGGTAATGAATTAGGGATGGAGAAGCAGATGCGCAAGAATAACAGAACATAACCATTATCTCCACACTTTACAATCTGATTGGAAACATCTCGCTCCTTGTTATCTGTGACACAGCTAAGACTGGCTAGTGTTTGGTATAGTTTACATCAAACCACCCTATGTTACGCTTGTAAGACAACTTCACACAATTCTTTAACGGAATTTTTATTTTCCAAGAAAGAAGCTGCACTAACGTTCCTGGGAAATGCATTCATTCCCATATGCCTTTGTATACACTAGCCAGCTGCACTCCGAGACGTAAATACAAATGTCATCACTTCCTCCTAAAAACACCCCAAACAACCAATTTTATAAGTACAATGCAGAGAAGCAACAAAATTATTTCCACACATTACAAGCTCCAGCTAGAAGAAAACGTAACTTTTTTTAAAATCTTCCCTTTGATCACGGAAAAAAAACTCTTTTTTAATTCAAACATACGGATACTACATATGAGGCATTTTAATATATAAAGGGACAATGCATCTAAAACAACCTTTTAGAAATAACATCATTCTATGAGGCTAGCAGCTTTAAATACACCTGCAGTAAAGAATTTGTGCACCCGATGCAACAGAACAACGCATGCAAAAATTATTCTGCAGCAGTACAGGGACAAAACCCTAAACTTGCATTGTACCAATCAATGCATGCTTTTTTGGAATCATACAGAGGAAACGGTGGTATGATTTCAGTTTCCACACTGAGATGATAATCCTAAAACTCTCTAGTTACCGTATTTTAAAAAAACGAAAACAATTTCCCTATTGTTCATTTCCATTTAACTACAGGTGCTTTTCCTGCCTATTCTATAGATTAGCCAAATCACATCAAGGGGTTAACATAAATAAAAAACAAAGGAAAAAAATAAAGAGGGGAGAATTCCAACAAGCAGAATTTATAATCTAGGGCAGGGTTTTAATCTGAGCTTTCTAACCTTTTTCATGTCTGTAATCAAATACTTATCGGCACCTGGAACACTAGGTAAACTACTTATCTGTGGCCATCTTTGTAAGTACATGCCTTTGAACACAACGCAAGATGACGCTATTGAGATGACATTGTCATTGTTATGCCTCTTTTATACATCTACGGAGTTTCCATTTTAGTTACTCATATTTGTACCAAGGCCTTCCAACACTGTATGCTGACCTGTGATCCATGCTGATCATTGCCATTGTTCACCATTGACACGGTTCCCTTTTTCTTGTGCTTAATTCTTGGCACTTTTTCTGCCTCAAAAAATCTAGCTTGATCACCATATAGTTTACTGAAAATATATATAATAAATATGTTACAAGGCAAAACAGTTTTAACAAGTGACAGATACACAAGTGCTATAAAACAGTAAATAAAACATTTAAAAATTTCTGACATTGGTACTGGAACAAAAGTGGAATTTATATTGCATTTGTGCACGTTTTTATGGATTGGTACATTTGTATACTTCACCTTATATTACAAACAAAACCAGAATTTCCTCTGAAGCATTTCATAGAGGTTTCCTGTGTGCGCGTGTTTGTGTGCGCATGTTTTTAAATGCAGCATATAACGAAAAGTTTTCTATGGCAAGAAGCAAATATATATTTTGATGAGTAGGTTCTGTTGAAATAAATTACACTGTAAAAAAAAGAAGGAAAATAACTTACGCGCGAAATGTCTCTTCAAAGAGTAACTGAAAACGACTAAATCTCTATGCATACTAATTTCATCATGTGTACAGGGCAGGGCTTCACACAGTAATTTAAGATATACAGAATAGGACAAATTGTTAAATTGTTTTTAATTCTTGAAGCCTGATCCTGATGTCACTCATTTTGTCTCACTCCATCATCAACAGAGGCATGGTCAGCATTTGTCCAAAATTAATGAACAGCGTTGATTTTGAATCATTTCACTAAACGTGTGTAAGCATCTATGAAGACAGAATTCAAACTGAAGTTTGCCTATATCAGTTTCCTGTGTGGTAAGAACGGAAATCTCAGTTCTGTCGAATTCAGCAGTAACGAACAGGTAGAAAAGGTGTACTGCCGTTCTCCATACTAGTAGCAGAACAGACCCTGTCACTGTTTTGGAACACCATACTTCCCCACCTGCCATACCAATGAGCCTCAGAAGACGATCAAAACTACCCTTGTAATAGAACAGAGCATGAAAAAAAACTTGAGCTACCCCTTGTGCAGAGACAGCTCAGGCCTAGCAGCTTTACTTACCCAGACCTGCACCTGCCTTTAGCACAATTAGACTGCTTCCAGGATCACCACAGATCCAACGTGTTCAAGGTTTGGCACTTAAGACGCTCTGCCAGACCAGACTTACGAAAGTGTTCACGCTGAGCTACTGAGCTCTGTATGCTGTCTTCCCCAGCGCTTGATAAAAAGAACTCAGGTAAATTCCTAGGGTGACAGGATTATTCTCTCACACACAGAGGAGTTTAAACACAGCCTCTGTATTCCGTTCCCTCACAATTAAATACTTTCGGTGACAAAAAAACAAAGGTAGTAATCAATTGAGAATGATTTTGCCTTCCACAGAGCAGTCAGCTACGACACTCACCTTACAAAACCAAACCTAGGGTAATTTGCTCATTTTTAAATAAACAGAAATCAATGCACAACTTCTTGTACTTTTACTTCCAAAGTCAGAGATAGCACACTGCTCCCCTCAAAAGCTGCGATGACCAAAGACCACATATGAATTATAAAGGTATATGGTTATAAGAGCTAAAGAAGCTTTGCATCAACGTTTTTACTTCCTATCAGCAGTTCTGCCAAAAACCAGCTGAAAATAACTAAAGTGGGAGCGTTGTTCTCCCATACGACTTCTCCGTCAATTATGTAACACAAACACGTTTTACTCACCAAAACACAGATTCCCCTCCACGGCCAGTTCCCGTGGGGTCACCGGTTTGTATAATAAAATCCCTCTATCGCAAAAGAGAACACACAAGATATTGGTTTCCTGTTTACAAATTTAAGCAAAAAAAAAAAAAAACCTCCCAGACCTTAAACACTCACCTGTACATTATAAATAAGGCAATAGTTGTAATATTTGGTTTTGCAGAGCTTCAGAAAATTCAGACAAGCTGCAAGAAATTATACTGACGTTTATTAAAGAAAACCCTAGATATAAGAGATATATAATTCAACGTGTACAAAGGACTTTTTTGAGGGGGCTGTGTTGCGATTCATCAACATACGAGCTATTAACCGGTCAGAGAGGCTGTGAGGAAAGGTAACGCTTCTTCCCCTGCTACAGCCTACCTCCAGGAACCCGGAGAGCCCGAATCGCTGCTCGTTGTACCTGAAACGCACGTCTCCTCTCCCCAGCTGCTTTCTAACCCGCTAAAACAGAAGGTCGCTGCTGCCTTTCGCTTTGGAACATATTGCATTTACTCGCCTTTTAGAATAAAACCGTGCTCGCCTTCTCCAAAGGAAAGGGGTGGGTGGGGGGGGGGGGGAACAGCGGGACCGCTTATGGGCCCCGACGCTCCGAGAGCCGGGCCGGGCCGGGAGAGGAGCCAAGCCGGGCCGGGCCGGGCCGGGCCGGGCCGGGCCGGGCCGGGCCGGGAGAGGAGCCAAGCCGGGCCGGGCCGGGAGAGGCGCCCGGCTCCCCGGCCGCGCCGCGCCGCCCGCCGGTTAACGGAAGGGCGGAGCGGGAAGCGGCCAGCTCGCCCACCGGCCTGTTTACACAAAGCGCCTCTCAAACGGCGGGCAGCAAAAACCGGGCGTTTTACACCGAGGGCCAACGGATTAAAAGCCGGCACCTCCTGTCAAGCCCGCACGCCCTCCAGCCGTCCCTCCTCCACCACCGCCGGCAGCGGGCCCGGCCCGGCGGCTGCTTTACTCGGGGCTTTCACCCGCCCGCGCACCCGGCCCGGGGCCCCTCAGCTCTCCCGCCGCCGCCCTCCTACCGCGGGGCCGCTCCTCCGTGTACAGGTCGATGACCAGATCGCCCAGCGTGGTCTCCAGCAGCACCGCCATGGCCGCCGCCGCCTTCCCCTCCCCGCCCCGACGAGGAGGAGGAGGAGCTGGCGCCGCGGAAGGGCCCGCGGGCGCCTCGGCCTGGGCGAGCGGCGGAGGGAGGGAGGGAGGGAGGGAGCGGGAGCGGGGGCACGGGTCTGCAGCGGGCTCCCTGCCCCAGGGGCCGGGAAAGCGGAGGGCGGCGGCGGGGGTCTCCTCTGGCAGCCTACGGACGGGGAGGCTGCGGGTGCCGCTGTGCACCCAGCGGTGCTGGTGCTGCGGAGTCGAGGCAAGCCGCTTTCACGCCGATGGTTAAGGCAATAATTAGCGGGTTACAGTGAGAGTAATAGCCCCAGTTTTCGCCTGGAGCACACGGCTACAACACAGCCGGTAGTATCGGGGGTGACACTGTAAGAGCGGGTGAGAAAGCAGCATTCGCGCCCTCTTAATGTAGGTCAGAGCACGTTCTTGGGTGTACGTGATACAGCTGAATCTAGAGGCTCGTGGCCTTCAAAGTGGGTGATCCTGTCCCCCCTGCGTGAGGAGCTTCCACATCAGGCTGCACAATCGTCTTTTTTTTCTGGAACGAGCTCTGGTACTCCTTGCACAAGGAGTTGATTCCAGGCACTAAACTGTCACAAAACCATTTATGTTTTTATTGCTGAATTAGTTTTCTGACAGAGTAGCGACCTGAATTGACTCACCGTACAGTAAAAGTGAAAAGGGAGGAGGAGCTGGAGTGCACAGCTGGGAGTACAAAGAGTTGCACTTGGGTTGGTAAGAGCGGGACCTTCTCTTTAAGTAGCAGCAAGATCAGATTACTGTATTACCGAACTGCAAAAATACCCAGGCAGGAAGTTTACCTACTTTTCTGTTCATCACTATCTTGTTTGATGGGTTCTGTGAACATAAAGGGCTGGCCTGGGATCGGGATTTGCCCTGTAGGAAGTTGTATTCTGCATCCTTAAGTTGGAGAGCCTTGTTTTCCTGTATTTTTATATACCATGATAGCATTATTTATTATGCTTCTCATATATTTTGAAAACGCTGTGGTATTTTAAGTTGCTCTGCTCATCTAGGATTCACCAGTCCTGTTGGGAAACAATCCCCAATCTCTGATTTGAATGAAGAGCAATGCACAGTTAGGAATGTATGTAATTTAAATGTCCTCCCACCAGCATATGCAAATGGCTGCAAGTACCAACAAAGGTTGCATTCTTATTGCTGCCATTTTATTCCCGAAGACGCTTGTGTGACCCTTATGAGATTCAATACAATGTATTGTTGGAAAGCTGACTTACCAGATAGTTTTTTGCCTCATGAGACTGCACACTGAACAGGCCCTTTACTGATTTCTTTTAATCTACCATATACAGTGGATGAAAAAAAGCTCTAGGACAGCTCCAAGAGCAACAAAGTTATAAAGGTGGCAGTGGAAGTTAAGATGCCTGTGTTTTTATTCCTTCATCCATTACTGACTTGTGTGATTATGGACAAATTAGTTGACCAACTTGTGCTTAATTTTTTCTAATCTCTAAAATAGTACTAACGACTGATACTATTTAGTGATGAAATATATGAGGTTTTCACATAAACCAGCACAACATACAACACCAACATTTTATAAGTAGTTTATTTGAAGATTACCCCACTTGTCTCCCTACACCAAAATAAATAGCCCCAAACAGTTCTCCAGGTCTGAAATATTTCAGGCAGAAAAGTAGCAAGATATTTTATCACCCTCTGAGGCATCATTTTGCAATGCCTTCTGGCTTGTGCCAGATGTTTAGACCATTTCAGTGTCTCCTGAATGCACAGAGCATATAAAACACTAACTTTCTGGGCTTTTTTTACGGTGTATGTTCCCTATCAACAAAGTGCGAGTCACAGAACGATCTAAACCTGGGCTACAGGTTGCTTCAGCAGGACAGGTAGTTCCTTGCCCTGTCCTGGTTGCACTACAGCCTCCCTAGACAAGCGGTTAAAACGCTTGCCGTCCTTACCGTTACAAAGGTTTTTGCAAACAGAGAACCTCAATCTTCCGCACTGCATAAAGAAAGCGCTATTTATCTCGGTATCTACCAAGGACCTGGAGGTCCAAGTTGTTTCCTTTGTGCCAGAGACTTTTTGTGTTTGTTGAGTGCTGTTACCAAGCTTCCCTCCGCTTTCTCTTCTCTAGACCGAGGAACTCCAGCTGTTTACATCTTCATCCCTTTCTGTATTTCTGTCTACCGGGAGCCCGGCTGCCTGCGGCCGCCCTGTCACAGGCAGCCTGGGGCTGGACGCCACCTGCCTTCCTCGAGCAGTCACGGGAAGCCGCAAATTTGCCCGTTCCTGTCACAACACTTTTGCCTCCCCTCAAAAAAAAAAAAATCGCTTCAGAGTTGACATCCGTCTTCAACTTTTGCCATTAAGAAGGGGAAGCAGACAAAACAGCAAAACTCCCCTTCCTGAGCGCGGCCCTTTCTAAAGAAAAGCCGGGTCCGCCCGCCCGGGGCTGCCTCCTTGCCCTCAGCTGAGGCGGGAGGAGGCGCCGAGGCGGGGGCCGCCGGGCACAGACCCCCCCCCCCGCGGCTCCCTCCTTCCCTCTCGCTTCCTCCCTTCCCCCGCCCCGCACCCGCCGCCGGCTCCGCCTCTTGTCGCCGCGGCCGCTTGTTGATGTTTCACTTTGTTTTAATTCCCGGGTCGCAAGATGGAGGCGGCGCTGGGGCGGCGCGGGCGGTGGTTGTTGCCGCTGCTGCTGCCGCTCGCCGCGGGGCTGCTGGGCCCGGTCACCCCGCGGCCGCTCGGCCAGGTACCCGGCGCGGGGAGGGGCCGGGGGCGCGCGCGGCCGTTGGGGCGGGCGGTTGAGGCGGTTGGGGCGGCGGTTGGGGCGGCGGGGCCAGGTCCCCCCCCCCGGAGGGGCGAGCCGGGCCCTTCCGGGGTGCCGGGGGTGGCCGAGGGCAGGCTCCCCTGCGCGGCGACAGCGCCGGTGGCCTGGCCGCCCTGGCCGTGTCCGTAGGCTGAAGTGGCAGGCGGAGGCGGTTATCGCCTCTGAGGGACACTGAGGCGGCTGGGAAAAGTAGGCGAAGCTGGTGGCCCCGAAGGGGTTGTGTGTGGAGCATGAGGATGTTTTTCCAGCTGCAGCACTTGGTAGCGTAAGGTCTCTTACCTCTACCTACAGTCCTCGTGCTGCCTCGTTCAAATGCCTTTCCAGGTAAAATGTGTTGAAAAGGTATTACATGTCAGAATTACACATCTGCCACAAACTAGTTTACCATGCGTGTAATGTTTCCACCTCCTCCTTTAATAGTTTACGGTAGGGTTTGATATGCTAAAGTAAGTATCTGACAGGTTGAGGAGGGAAAAAAGTTAATGTTCTTTCGATCTAATGTGGATATATTTAATTTATATTTTATATGTGCATCTATCCACATCTTGATGGTTCTGTGATATAGAAATATGCAGCCTTAGGGCCACATCTGCTCCTAGTGATTTCTGTACTCAAACCAACAACAGGTTTTGTCTGTATTGGTATATTATGACGCGTCATGCTATCTCTTTTCCCCTTTCACTACCTACACTATATCTTAATAAGATGAGTTTTAAATTAATTTGGGTTGGCTTTTTAAGGAGCAGAATGAATTTTTTTGGTTCTATTTAGAGATGTTCTCTGTGAGAATAAAAAGATGTGCTATGGCAGTGGTGAGCTTTGACCTCTCGAATTACAGAAGAGAACTGGGTACTTGTTATACCTGTACTTAAATCATGACGAATACATCCTCTAATTATGATAACCATGAACCCCAAAGTGTGAAATCACAAAGAGGAAAGAGCTCTGTTGGGTTTGTAGTCACTTGTCCAGCTAATACAAAATTTTTGTTGTGCAAATTAATTTATTATGACTTTCCCAAGTTTTTTTTGTTTAAATAAAATCTTTCCAAGAAAGACTGTTACAGGCTCTGCGCTGGCCCATCCTGTGCTGCAAAGAAGGATTTCTGGGCTTACTTCCTGGCTTTCACTTCTCTTTATGGACATTTGAAGAGAGCTGGGCTTAGCATCAGGATCTCTGATTTCAGAACAGCGATCTAGATCTTTGGACACCCACAAAAGTACATCTGTACTTGAAGTCAGGCCCCGTTAAGGTGTAAGAGAGCAGAGAAAGCTATGTCCAAGTACTCAGGCTCTCTGCTTACTGCCTTCTGAGAAAGGGAATGCTATCTTGAATTTACCAAGAAGACGCTTAAAATAACAATGGAATGTAAATCTATACTCTTGCTTACCTTGTAACCAGAAACTATCACACTTTATTAAGTTGAGGTTTTAGCGTAGAAGCTATCACAGCTGGCAGTTATATAAGATGTGGAGGCACATCTGCCTGTGCTATCTTTGAATCTGAAATTGTGAGTGAGCATGGTACAGGGATGCCTGAGCTGGTTATGTGCAAGTCAGCTTGGGGTCAGAAATAGGATAGGTACAGTTGTAGAGTGCTACTAGGGCCTGACTTAGGAACTGGGGTGAAATGTCATTTGCGCATGGCCATGCTGTTTGTGGGTTTGAGATCATCCAATAGTGCTGCACTGTTTTACGTGGTTTATCAGCTCAGTTTTTGCGAGTCTGGGAGTGTCTACACCTTTTTAGCTCTGTAATGTCATAGGTAAGATAATATAATGGTATGGGTAATGCACAGAAAAGCTCTTAAGAGTCAAAAAGAGAACATATGGTTTTATTTTTTTTTTTAATCTCAAAAAAAAATCCAACTTATGTTTCCTTCTGCACTTCTTTTAGTATATACAGGATCATTTCTGATGTAGAAGGAACAGCGTATGTCGAGCGAGCTTTGAGTAGAAGAATTGCTCATGTCTGAACATGAACTCATTTATGGTAGCCTGGTAGGAATGGAAGGGCATCGGCAGTGGGAAGGGGCAGAGCAGGAATTCTGTGCTGTCAAGTTGGCTTCAGAAGCCACAAGCTCAACGAAGGATGGCAGTGGGGTGCGCATGATCTTTCCTCAGAACAGTTTGGGACTGCAGACTTGTTGATGCTGCCTGTTCTTAGAAAATCACCGTTTGTAGCTTTGCTTTGACCAGATACCGTGATTGTGCATTCCATAATACTGCCAGAATACTACTGATAGCTTCACATTTTATAATGCTTGTACATGACAATAAAGTTTCCTGCCAAGTTAATGGCCATGGTGGTACAGAGAAACTGTAATGGAAGGATTGAGAAAAACCTTGAAACACTGGAATAACGTGTGTGTAATTTTGTAAGTCTGAAACGCTTTTGTTAAGCTCAGGAATGTGAATACGCCTCCGTTGTTGTGCAATGCTTGCCATTTCTTAAATAAGCCGTTTTGAAATCGGGGCTTTTTTTTTTTTTTAACGTTAGCATGTGTCTTTTGGTTTTTCTTTCTCCTTGTGAAATATGGATATGTAAAACTGGGTTACAGATTGATTAATATTAGGCAAAGTAAAAAAAATGTAGGGAATGATGCAACAAGAGAGCTGACCTTCACATTAAAATAACATATTTTTCTGATACTAGGTCAGGAATTAAATTTTGGGTTTTAGAGCGTTTTTTCAATATGTGCTGATAGGAACTGGCTAAAAGAACAGTGGATTGAGTGCTATGAAGTTTGTTTACTCCATTTGTATCTTGATAACATAGGTTTAACTGTTTTCTTTCTTAATGGTTGACTCACCTGCCAGACTTCTTTGTAATTTAGTTGTCTGGAAAACATTGTTTGCAGATTATTTATTTGCTGGCTGCAAGAAACCTCTGTAGGTTGGATGCTTTCATAACAGAAAATGTAGTCTTCACTACCTCAACCATTTCAATACACATGCCAGTGGGTGACATATATTTTAGTCAGCAAAGAAACTTGTTAATAATGACATGCTGAAATATTTTTTTAGTAGCTTTATGTCAGTTTGTGTATGAACAGCCTGGTGCATGTTCTGAACCTTATACTTGAAAGATTTCACATCATCTTTCCATGTATATTTGATAAAATGAAAGCAGTGTGATGTAACCATCTCCTGATGTTGTGAGACTAAGTATTTGCCTTTAAAACGCCTGATAAAATATTCATAATATGAGATGATTTAATAGAGAGAAAGTATAGGTGATTAATTCTAGCACCATACCTAGGGCAAAGGAAAGGATAAGCACTGTTTTATTAAGAATCATTGCAAAGCAAGGAAGGAATATGAGTATACTTGTTCAGGAAAGAAAAGTAAAGCAAAAGCATTGTTATGTTAGATTCATGTATTAACAAGGCTAGTTCTGCTTTAGTTACTTAAGCAAATACTCAATTTTGTTATCTTATCCTAAAGGCTGTGATGCAGTTTAATCACGCCAAACCTCTACTAGAGAAGATTTTGTACTAAAAATTTGTAAAACGTGAGGGACCGTGGTTATTCTCCTGCAACCCTGTCAAGGATGGCTGTCATGATTATTTCTTAACTTAGTTATGCCTGATTACAGTTAAGACTCATCCTATAACACAGCTATATTTCGAGTCTGACTAAAGAATTATGAGGGGCGCAGGTCACAACCTTAGACAGTTTGGAGCCGGCTTTCCACGAAAGTGCTATGACAGATAAGACTCAAGTGGTATGATTTTGGATGGTAGGTTTTTTGTTTGTTTGTTTTAACACTCTTTCCCACAATCTCTTTTCAAATTTAGAAATAGCTATTAGTTTTGACTATTTCTTATCTGTTTGGCAACGTTCATTGGACTTCATATTTTCCTATTGCAAACAGGATATCCCAATTGTGCCTCTATAACTGCTGTGAGGGAATTGTCTGCCTTCCAGTTCTCTGTACAGCTGGCCATCTTGTAAGGCATCATGCCATCTGTTCCTAGTACTGCCCGCTCCGCTTCCCACAAGCCTTCTAGTGTAGAAAAAGCCTTGTTCAGAGAGCATCAATAGAGAACAGCTGTGCTTTAAGTGGGCTGGCTGGTAGTGGCTGCATTGGTAGACGGGGTTTATGTGACTAATGCAGTTGTTTAGGACTTAACAGTAACGCTGTACTGGTAGAAACTGTACAGTGCATTGCATCAGGTACCTGCTGCCTGTGGAAAAAGTTTTCCCATCCCACAATTCTGTAGACAGACCCATTTGAGTTTCCTGTATGATTAGACCCAATAGCTTTGTCTTGTGTAGCATTTTTCATAAAGGTTAGAATTAGGTGAAACATTTTCTGTAGATTTGTTTGTATGGCATTTTTGGGAGCAGTCTTTAAGAATTAGTGAATATTCCCTTTTAAATCATGTCAGATGTTTTGTATTCCTTGCTGCCATCTTTTCTCCATCGTGCTCTTCTCCTGCTACCGTGGTTGTACTGCCCCATTTAGGCTTCTGGGACCCATTGTAGCACAGGGTGAGTGAGAAGGGATTAGAAAATGCTCATCACTTCTTGATTCAGGTTCACAAAAATTCATTAGTTCACAAAAATGCTGGAAAGTATATTGCTACACTATTGTTACGATTGCCTAGCTTTCCTAGAACAGAATGTCATAAAGTTGTGGTAGAAGTGCTCTCCTCTGTACAGGTACTGTGGCCATTACAGCTGTAAAGAGCATTACTAGAGCACTAGGAAAATGCATGGGAAATCTTAGGAAAACTCAGGAGAGAAATCTACTTCCTTGGATAGCATTAAGAATGATGGGGCCATTTTTAGTGTATATTGATGAATTTAGGACATCTTAAATTACAAAGCTGCATGAAATTTAGATGAACCTTTAGATGATGTTGTTAATGCTCAAAACTGTATTGTAAGCTATACAAACAGTAAGTTTTATACCCTTAGTTCTGGCTTCTCCAGAACGTGGCAGTGCAATAGTATGGATTAATGCGTAGGGCCCAGGTCTGGCTCCCAGTGATTTCATTACTATAGGATTGGCTTAACATATTTTTGATACACAAAATAAATCATGTAGGGTTTCTTATTTACTTTTCTTAGTACTGAAGTATATAGCTGTAAGATATATGTATAAAGCAAATCTATTTTTTTCTAAGTAGAGAATTTATTTTGGTAGCATAGAAATATTTTCTCTGTTGAAATTAATGGAAGTTTCATAAGATTGTGAGTCTTGACCTCTAGAGTGGAAAGATGGTTAGATGGAGATGGTTCCAATGGGTATTTGGGTCATGACTGAGTCTCTAACAAGAGATGGTTTTCAGTTCAGGCATCTGGAAAGCATGATACAAAACCTGTTGGCCTGCCCAGGTTGTTCTCCACCCAGTGTAACAAGCATTAACAACGCATGGCTCTAGAGCACTTATTCTTGAGCAGATATTAAGAGGGTACCGAGTGGGGTTGTGTTAGCAGGGGGAATGATGTGTATCATACATCCTCTGCTGTGGGTGGAAGTGAGCCAGCTGGGATGGCATTCTGCGCTCCACATGTGACCTACTTGTGTAATAGCCCCTTCATTTTTCACCTGGCCCTCCTGCCCTGCTTTTCAGTATGTTTGGTATGTATCTTGTGCTTATGTAGATTTGGGTATGGGGCTTGTAGGGTCAGGAAGATTGGCCGTGGCACTTAGGTTACAGCAAGCCCCGTTGAGTTTTGGGTGCGGCACTTCAGGAAAGACCAGTGGGAAGCTGTGCGAAGACAGCAGTGAGAATCTGACCTTCAAGGAGGAATTAAGTGAGCTGGGAGCATTAACATAAAATCAGGAAGACTGAATGGTTGAAGATGACACTTATTTTGCATAGGAAGGTGTTCCAAAGAGTAATGAACAACCTGTTCATAAATTGCAGCAAGGAAGGTTAGGTATTAAGGAAAACTTTTTAACATTAAAGATAGTTGAGCAGTACAGTAAATAGTTGAGGGGAGTGTGAAGTTTTTGAACGTCACTGGAGAGCTTTAAGAACAAGCTAAATGAACGTCTGTCAGGAATAACAGATATAGTTGATTCTGCCTCTGGACAAGAGGAAGGACTAGATGATATACTGAGGTCCTTTCCAGCCTAGTGATTTTTTGGGTCCTTGAGATGTTTTTATATCAGTCTGAGTATATTTGGAGCAAGAACAATTTAAACTTGATTATCTGACAGCACCAAAACTTTGAGCTCTATCAGAAGTATTTCTTAGTAAGGTTGGCAACAGTCTTGTGAGACTGCTTAGCGAAGAGGCAAAACAGGAACATGTGACTGATCAGGAGCGAATGTTTCTAACCTGACAAATTCAGACATGGCATTATGGCAGTACAGAACATGGGAAGTCTTGCTTGTGGCTGCCAAAATGAGTAGACCTTTTCCCTCCTCACAGCTGCATGCTTGCATCCCCTCCCTTGCACCGTGTCTGGTGCTTGCCTGACCCTTCTTTGCTTGTTGAACTGACAGGAAAAATAGATCAGCAATAAAGTGAATGCTTTTCTGCCAATTTAATGAGCTAAATTGGCTCCCTGACTGCTGGGACAAATGAGAGGGAAGGATGATGTGGGGGAGAGGAGGGAGCCATTCTGCCTCTTTTAGTGGCAGGAGCAGCAAACTGTTAGATCAGCTCTGCTGGCCTAATTATCTGTGTGCTATGGTCTATTTTCTGTAACTTTGACAGGATGGAAGTGATCCACTGAAATATTTTAATTTCTTAAACACATATATGCCCTTCAGGCACAAGTTAAGTGTATACCTAAATTCATGACTGTGCTTTTGGACGCTAAGTCATAATAGAATTGAAAACGATCTTAAAAAAATAAATCATCACATACAGTTCAGTTTGTACATTTAATGCTCAATAGTGAGCAAATCTATTTTTTCCCTTCATTTTCAAACACAGCATTTGCTTTTTAAAAAGGGAGGGGGAGGGATTATCCTTCTTTTCAGTAGTTATTGGCTATCAGTCACTTCCTTTTTCTTGTAATTTCAGTGAGTCACTTACTTTGCAATCTTTTCTCAGCATCTCCAAAATGTTTTCTGCATAAAGGAACTCAAATTTCATTTGAAGCCTAAAAACTGAAGGAAGACTAAGACTACTTGGAAAATCCATCCTTGAGGCCTTTTGAATTCCCAGTAGATAGAAAAACCCAGGAAGTCATGACACAAAGATTTAGTAATCTGTTATGCAATGTGAGGCTGTAAAAGAAGTACAGCTCTGAATGCTAGATAAAGAGCTAAACATTTGGGGAATGTTTTAAAAAATATATAGCATTCTTAAAACATGAGAAGAATAGATTTGGTTTGAAGAAATTACAGATAACAGAATGGATTGCATTCTATGATCTTTTTATTAATCTGATTTATATTTTCAGTAATAGACTTCCGGTTATTTGACTGAACTGATAATTTTCTTTTACTCTGAATGGCGAGGATTTAAGTTTTGACAAAAAGTCAGTATAAACGCCCATTTCCTAGAAGAAGCATTGAGAAGAGATTTGCCTTTTCAGTGTCAATGGCCAAAGAGTTTTGCAGCTGACTTGACATATGTAGCTGAAACATCAGTGATGAGTCATTTCCAACCAAAAGATTATGTATATTTGATTTTAAACTATGCTGAAGCCTGATTCCTGCTGAATCAGATTTGGATGTTGTTTTTCAGTTACCCCTGTGTAAACTAGTCAGTGCCAGTATTGTAAGGAATTTTTTATATTATAGGTATACTTCAGAGCTCTGTTCATTAATTGGGACTACATTGTGTTGGGTGCTGTATATTTCAAGTATTTTCTTCCCCACAGAATTTAGTATTTTCTAAAAGTGCGAGCCCAGAAACCTTGGAGTGGGGGGGTGGATTTTTTTTTTTTTTTTTTTTTTTAAGTCTGAGCAAATTCAACTTTCTATGAAGACGTGAGTTACTTCTTTACTTTTCAGCTGTCAGGTGTGAAAGTCACATAGAGCTAAAGAAGATGCTGGAAATATGGCGAAGAGTCCTCCCAAGGAAAATTAAATCTGAATAGGATCCTTAAGGCTTCCAAAAGGCAAATAGAGCGTTTACCATTGTTTTGGAAGAGAGGGCTCAGGAAAGCAGTGTGGCAATCAGTACTTTTGGCTACATCCAAAGGAGGTTTTTTTGTATAATGGGTTTTGTGAGGTGGCAGGTTTGTGAAATTTAAGGGCCCATCTGCCAAAGAGCCCCTGAAATTACAAGGATGAAATGAGAGGACAGAATGACAAAAGGGAAGACATTGCTCTAACAGTCATAGAAGAAACAATAAATTACAGCAATTAAGGTTTGAAAGAAGGAAGTAAATCCGTGTTAGCTGTGGGTTTGGAGGGGCCCTGCGTGGCATAATTTGGGAATGATAACCAAGAAAAGAATCAGGATTACTGCTGAGATGAAAAAACTGAGTGTTGATTTAGGGTAAGCTGCCATTATGTCTTAAGTCTTCAAAGTGAAATGCAATTTAACTGGAGCACTTAACAAACTTATAGGTAATAGTTTTGTACTTTACAGAGGTGGAGAATCTGAGTTCATCCTGTATTAAGTCTGTTCTGTTTCAGCTAGCATGAGAGACTTTATTTCCAGTATATATCCCTGTGTAACCTTTTCCTTAGCATTTTGCTTTATTTTTATCTTTTATCTTTACCTTTATTTTAAAAAAGTACTTTTTGCTTAAGGGGAAGCAGCTGTCGTTCTTTCTCATCAATCTACTTTATTAAAAAAGGGAAACAAAAAACTTATGTGGAAGAAGTAAGCATATTCCTCCTTCTGTTTGCTAGATAGCATGGGAATATGCTCAATTGTCTTACGCTGTCTCTCTTATCAGTATAGAGTGTCAAAGTTGCTTGCGGTTTCTGCACTTTCTTACAAAACTTTACATCTCTTTTCATTGTCGTTTTCCAGGAAACAATCAGAGTCAATGTACTGATGTTGAAAACCAGTGGAGAATTTCACAAAGGACAGGTTTGTCAAGTCTTTCTATTTATTCAGTGAATTAATATACAGTGAAACAAGCTCTGTGTGTGGATGAGAACACTTTATTTTGTCTGGCTTCAGTCAGTATTAAGTGTGTTCCTCTGCAAACTAAATTGTAGCATAGGGGCATAGGAACCATACGTTCATTCTGTTTGTCTGTCTTTCAGGTTATTTTTAATATCACCTATGTTAATGGACAGGTATATCTAAATGATTTTCCTATGAAGAGCGGGGTTACCCACATAACATGTCAAACAATAATCTGTGAGTATTCTTCAATTTTTCTTCTTGTGTATTTTGCTTCCCTATTATCCAGCCACCAAATCTGACAATGATTACGCGTTCTTATACTCTCCAAAACTGAGCATCGCAGAAGCAAATCATTTGCTGAATGAGGAGAAATTTGCAAGTAAAATGAAGGGGAAAAAATGTACTGCCTTGTTCTTAAGTCACATTCACATGCTTAGATGTACATGATTTAATCTGAAATCCAGGCTCTGCCTATCTTTTCAAAAGAACGTTTTGTACTACAAGCGAGACAATGTAAACAGAAGGATGCAACTCCACCCTGCTAAAGGCTGTCTCCCTAGGTTGGCTGGCATATATCCAAAAAGAGTTTCAATAGCAGACATATGAGTTAGTGTTAGGAAGATCTTTTAATTATCTCATTTCTATGTTTATTGGGACAAAAAAGTTTCTCCTGGAGAGACTGTTATAGCAGAAATACTTCAGTTTTGCTAGTGTGCTGTAATGGTTAATGACCTAGAATGATTTTGAAACCGCTGTTTTTTCCCCTGATTCAATGCTGCACTTCTTCTGAAAGACCAGAGAGCTCTGTGATTTTTGAGATATGCAGAGCATACTGTATAATTAATTAAGCAGGGGCTATTATGCACTTTTGATTTGTATGTAGAATGATCTCTTGATGGATCAGTCACCCTCAGTCTTCTAGCTTGGTTTCTGAGATCATCCTTTCTTTACAATCAGACGTTTACTTAGGAAGTACTAATGCTTTTTGTAAATTGCTTCTCTGAGCCATGACCTTGTCTCTTGAATGCTTCTTTCCAAAGGATGATCAATTATTAATTTGACACTATTTTTTTCTGGGGTGGGAGGGCAGTAATTCATTTCTTTTCGTCTGGGATAGTTATGTTCCTTTTGTTCCTATCTTTGTTTTTTTCACCACAGGATAGAGAAAAATGGCAAAACGTCATTTACCTACAAGGTAATTGACTCCAGGTAAAACAGATATGATTTTATCGACTAATTCTGAGAGAGGCTGAACACTCTTAATATTGTTCCTGTTAATTTCCCAAATCATACTTGTGTAGCTTGAAGTGACTACAATTATGAATGTGAGTCTGAAACAATGAGAAAACCAAACCCGGGAGCCAGGAACCTGGAATTCTCCATCTCCATGTTTATGACTGGGTTCTCTGAACAATACCTCGGTTATCTATAAAATGACATTTATACTAAGTCCTCACAATAGATTCAGATAATGCTTGTAAAATGCTAAAGGACTATTGAGATACTTGTGCCCTGATCCCTTATACCAGAGAAAAATATCCACCTGAATATCTGTTATGTAAAATCAAAACTGGGCCAAACATTCATGCTCTTGAACATTAGAATAGAGACCAGGCTTTCCTAATTGGTATTGTCTTGACATTGCTGTCACACTGTTCCTGGCACCTATATCCTCACTCAAGGCTCTCTTGGAAGGGTGAGTGTCCTCAGCTCCTATTGAACGTCGCAGTGATTTTGAGTCGCCTGGCACGTGGGGAGGGCTGGGACACAGGGAGCTTACACTGCTTTGCATCTTTTAGGCTTCAGCCCTTTAATGTATACTTGCTGCTGTAAGTCAGAAGACATTCAGCAACCAGATTAGTGCTGTGGCTCAGACCTATGGGAATGGTTCCTCTTTCCCTCCTTCCGCCACTTATTTTCACAATGGAAGGTATTGCTAAATAGTGCACAAAAGTATTTGTCTATGTTTTTAAAAAAAAGGCAGAATAGCTTAATGAAGAAAGAGGCCGTAGCTTAACACAAACAAACATGTTGGGGTGTTGCCATGTAACTGAAAGACACAAGTCAAACATTCCCTGCACTGAGTGTCTTGGGCTTCGCGGTAGGCGCGACACACAGCACCAGTGGCTTACAAACAGTGGCCAACTCGGTCGCAATTTGTGTGCCTTGCAATGTGCATGTTGAATAGATTTCTGTGACCTCCACTGTTGCACTTCTGCAGCATGAGCCACTTTAGTTCCAGCATGCCCTCGCCTGTAGCAGAGGCACGGTATTTATTTAGGAAAAAGATACTAAGTTTATGCAGGAAAAAAAAGAGGGTAGAAAGGCAGGTGTCTGTGTACTTGTGGAAGATGAGGTTGTTGAAATAGCTGAAGGTTTTGGGTTAGGAAGAGCGTTTGAGGTGTCGTAGGCACATGTGAACGCAATGGGGGTGGGGAGTGCCCAGAAAAAAACATGTATGAGGGAATTGTCACTCATCTTGAGCCTAGTGTAAGAGCTGTCTATTACAGCTAGAAGCATTGGAACCCAGAGCAGCAGGTTTCTTTAAAATCGCTTGAAGGAAAATGTGATTCAGGTTAAGCAAATATCTTGAGAAGAACAGTTTTCTAGGTTGTTGTCTTCTGTGTTGAAAGGAAGAAAGATGTTTTGTGAATGAAGATGTTTACACAGCTGGCTGGCTGGGCTGTGGCATTACCCTTATGAACTCCTTTGGACAACTAAATTGAGAATATAGTAATAACAAAGTGGCAAAGAGTGCCACTTAGAGTGCTCAAATGCAAATCTCAGAGTCAAGGGTGCAACACTGCTTGTAAAACTCCCTTAGTTTTGGGGATCCTTTAGTGCTGCTGTTGTCCACAGTGTCATATCATATGAGATCTGCTCTGACTGTGATCCAGTGATATATTGGTAAAAATCTGTTTTATCTTAGAGTTACTCAGATTACTACTGTCTATAATAGCAATTACTGGAAATGTGAAGGACATCAGCATAGAACAGACTTTCGTACAGCTGTTAGGGCATCTCCGGTTTGATGCTACTGTCCCTTTGTAGCTGCAATGTAATGTAATGACTTTTCCACTCAGAAGGTCTGTGTGCAAAGACACCTGTACGGTATGTCACAGTTGCAGCTGTTTGCCCCATGGAGAATGTGGTTGTGTGGTACTGCTTTCTGGATGGGATGGTTTCTCTTTGAAAACCGTGGCATTATGTGTTAACAGTGGAGAATGGAAGCTTGGATAATTTGCCAGATCAGCAGCGCCTGGGAACTGTCCGTGTTCGCATCATGGTTCATGAGTGGCCTTTGGCATCCAGTTCTGATGTGCAGCTGATTGTCATTCAGGAAGAAGTGACAGAAATTGATGGAAATCAGGTAAAAAATAACACTCTGCTTGTTTTGGATTTAGGAGAGGCAAACAGTTACCGAAGATTACAATGTTTACATGCATACAGTGGTGGTGAGAACAAGATGTATATAATCTAATGCTAGCTGGCCCAGTACTGAGGGAGCTCAGTACCAAGCTAAGTCACCTGTATAGCAGCTGGGGTGTTTTGTGAAGAGTCTTCAGGTTTTAATTTCTCTTATTAGAAACATAGTGCTTCTGTTCTTATTTTAATAGGTAGGAGTTGGATCATTTTCCAAGAATACTGTTAATTCTGTTGCATGCTCTTTCAAAGCATGCATTTATGGAAGGAGAATTGAGCTCACATGCCAATTTGCTCATCTACCACATAATTCATAAAGTTACTAGGAGGGGTGTGTGCTGATTCTGAGTTTTGAGGTTTCACCATGTCATTTACTCCAGTCTAACAAGCATGTAGCATGGAGAGCAGGTTGCAACAGCAAACTCTTAAGGCAGGTGGGCTCATTATGAAAGACTATGTCAAGTAAATATTTTGTAAGTAAACTAATTAATTAATTTGAATAAAAATCTTGATGTTGACCATATTGAGATGAACAGCAAAAATAAAAGAAATTCTAGTTGTTCATAGTTACAATGTAATTGAGATTGAAAGTGTGTAGCACTGAGTTCTCAAAATCACCTAAAAGCTATAGTTATTTTTTAAACCCGAGAGGTTTAGTGAAGAGTAGGAAGATATAGCTGCTGCAACGAGCAAAAATGTTGGTTTTCTTTTTTTCCTTTCTTTTTTTTTTTTTTAAGTGCATATCTACATCTTGCATGAGGCCTGGTTTTTTTGAAGCTGGGTTATACTCTGCTGGGTTTTTTTTAATGGTAGAATGCTGATAATACCATTGATCCTTAATTGCATGATCAGCATGTAATGTTTGTTAGAGATCTACATCATGTTCAAGTTTGACTCTGTTAATGGAGATGATGATCTCACTGAGAGATGTGAAGCTTTTCTAATGATGTGTTTATCCCACAGTTTAGAGGCCTAAATGTCCCGTTTTAGTTCAGTTCTTATACAATAGCATTCTATTATTTCAGATATCAAACTAAACAACAAAACATTTTTCAGGTTTTGATAGGGAGCTGGTAAGAACAACTAGAAAGCTAATGCCTGTATGTTAAATTGTTCCTTTAGATCAGAAACTTTCTTTGTCACTAGTTATCAGCTGACGCTAACAGTCATCTGTTTTATTGCATCGCTCTTGTGTGTATTAAAACCAAAATGAGAGGGCCTATTTCTCTGAAAGCACGATTGAGACTGTAACTTTTATCACATGCTGCATTCTTGTTTTGTTGTTACAGTTCTATGTTGTAGTTCTAAT
Source organism: Struthio camelus (assembly GCF_040807025.1). Classification (NCBI taxonomy): domain Eukaryota; kingdom Metazoa; phylum Chordata; class Aves; order Struthioniformes; family Struthionidae; genus Struthio; species Struthio camelus. The sequence continues at coordinate 82,080,140 of NC_090944.1, read as the reverse complement.
CTTGGTCACACACACTTTGGATTTCTGTTAGTTCTTGGCCTTACAGAGCAGTTATTGATGTTGTTAGTAGTTGGGCAGAATGTTTCCTATATAAGCTATGCTTGTAGCGATTATCAAATGAAGTGTGTCCAATGCATCACTTGGAAGAGGAGGAGGAAACTATACTTTAATGCTGCCTGCTTTGAATAATACAACTTTAAAGAAAAGGAATACAAGTTTAACCTAAGAAACCAAATGGAACAATGAGCGATCCCAGTAGAATTTTTCTGGGATGTTGAAAAAGCAACATTACTACAAAAGCAGAAGTATTAGTCTTGTTTCAGCAATACACTAAACATTTGCATGTGCCCTTTTCCTACATCCTTATTACTCACCTACTTGAGTTTTCCTTGCCCTAACATGCCTCCCTGATCATAACGAGCTGTATAAGATGCAGGTGAAAGCCTGTGGATTGAATGCCACCTGTTTTTGCAGGGAGGGAGACCAGTCTGTTCAGCATATGTTCTAATGTGATACAGTCTGTAGAAACATGTTAAGTAAAAACAGAAAATAATAAATTCATGTTAGTAATGTCTATATGTCTGTAAATCTTAATGGCTTGGAATTTTCTGTGATGCACTGTTTTTCTATGCCAGCCAACTTCACGTTTAAGTAAACTTGCAAATATTAACATGTTTGCATCTCTCGCAGATTCAGCAAGAAGAAGTAACTGAAATAGATATTTTAGTAAAGGAGCTGAGAGTACTCAGGCATTCAAACTACACTGTCCCTTTGAAAGAAAGCATGCTGTATTCCATCCCTAGGGACAATGATATGTTATTTACCTTTCCCAACCTCTTAGGAAAAGGTAGGTCTCTTATCTGTTACATACTATTTTTAACCGTAGTTCACATATTGCTTTACAAGGACAAAAAGATATTGTTATTCCCATGTTCTACATAGGGTAACGGTTTCTTCAAGAACAGAAACGTATTTGTTATACCTAAATTACACTCTTGTACATTCTAGGTTTTACTTGTCTTGTTTTGGTTACAAATCTAATCTCCTCTGAAGTACTTGATACTTGTAAACGTGCCACCTAGACGTCTCACGTGAATAATTTCTTTCTCTGTGCTATGATGGAAATTTCTCTAAAACTCTCCATTTTTCCTGAAACTGAAAGTGAAAACTAGAGAGGAAATACCTGTCTGGGTCACTTCCAAACCAGAGAATAGTTTTACATTCAATAAACTTCAATACCTTAAAAGCAAGCAAAGTTATTGGATGCCTCTGTCTTATTTTAGTTTGGTTAATCAAAAATTCTCAAGGATTTCATAGGAGAAATTTTGGTCAAGTTTCTCACTTTTTAATCTGATAACAGCTGAAATTTACTACTAAAGGCATAGCTGAAGTCTGCACCATAACACTGCTTCTGCTTCTTACCGAGTTCACTACTGAAGTCAAATAAAAATGTCAGCCTTCTGTATTCTCACTGTAAACTTACAATAACTACCATAAATATAGAAATGCAGCATTTCCTTTTTTTGTTTCCACTCTGTGTTAGCATTAGTTGAATTATCATGAATAGTGAGTCAAATAAAAAGGAAGAAAACCCACTTAATCTAGCTTTTCTTCTTCAGATATTCAAGATCCACTGCAAACTACCAGTCAGTATCTTATCCAGCAAGTAGAAACGACAGTAGATGAAGAGACATTACCTGGCAAGTTACCAGAGACCCCTCTTAGGATAGAACCTCCATCTTCTTATAAGGTAGTTGTTTTGTTCTGTTTTGCTTTTAATTTTTGGCATGTACCTCTCCCCAGGGATGAAAATGTATATGACTTGGTGACATTTCTAGGAGGAAAAATTATAGGAAAATACTGTTGAAAAAAAAAGAATGTTAATCAATATTACAGTTTGAGAGAATAGACTTTCTTCCCACTGTTCCTTGTGTTGTCTACAGAAACAAGTGCAAATACTAGATTTTCCCCTTCGTGGATGTTTACAGACAAAACAAGCAGAAATAGCATTGTTAAGATTCAGATAGTGGGTTTTTCTGATGGAAAGATCAAACACAATATCCGCTTGAAGATGGTAAAAACATGCATAAATTCCTAGCACTTCATCTTCAGGCCTTTATTTATAATTTGGAAAAAGCAACATAGCATATAGTAACTTATTTCTTGAAGAGAGACTTCTCATTTCTACTTAACCTAATGTTGTGACTTCTCAGACTGCTGTTTTGCAGCTTTGTATTTAATAAAGCCCAGGATTTTCTATTGTGTAAGATATCTGACAGTGACTGATTTCTGCAGAAGTCTAAGAAATGCCTGTAGTAGGTCATTAAGAAGAACAGACTTTTACAGATAGGGGCTAGCAAACTTTAAAACAACTTCCTAAACCACTCTTTTAAGAGTAAGAAATTGCTTTTGTACTCAGAGAGGAAACGAGTGGCTGGCTAAATCCTGTCATGGCCTGACCTCACAAATACTTCATGAGAGCAAGTTGTGATATTTAAATCATATCAAGCTAAGTATTTATGACAGTTTTAAGTTCTGTTCAGTTTGAAATTACAGCAGTTTTTCGTGACTTTTGTTGGAGATATGAAATGCTTGCCACTCTGGGAGATGGGCCATTGGTCTGGCACGGTAAGAAACACAGTAGCAGCTTGAGAAGTTACAGTTCCAGATGGGGTAGGGATAGGATCCACGCCCCTGTTTGTAGCTGCAAGAAACACATTATAAACTAAGGCTGAGACAGAATGGGCAAAACAGTGTGGGGAAAGTTCCAGATGGGCTAGAGAATATGCTACCCTTGTAGCCTGTGCTGGACAGGCATGGATCCCATGGCATTGCAGCTGCTCTAAACCTGGGCCAAATACAGCCCTCACGTGCTCTGTTCATGTGTCGTTTATTTCCCAAGTGGCCTTTCCTTTCAGGTACCTCTTCCAGGATGAGTCACTTCTGCAAAAATTAACCTTTCATATGTCCCAGACTTCAATGAGGAAACATGTTTGAGTCACTAATCAATTCTGTCTTGCTTTTGTGCACCTATATACACACGCACGCACGTACACAAGTCACTCTACTACCACATAATACATTTCACCCATAGCTACAAAAATTGCACTTGCTATGTTTTGTAACCTATCTTGTTTTTCTTTCCTGTTTGCTTGTAGGTGATGTGCCAGTGGGTAGAAGACTTGAGAAAAGGGTTGTGCAGATTCTGGTTTCGGTCTTTCCCTATATTCTTTAATCTGATGGAGGTCATTGTGGTCGGAGTTGTTGGGGCATCTCTTATTCTGAAAGTCTTAAAGGTGATTTTCCCTTCGTGCGAACACAGGTGAGTAACTTTCGCTGGTTTCCTCCAATAAAGGCAAAACATTAATTAAGAAATCTTTTAACTTAGAGGCAGCCTAATTCTGTGGGAAGATGGTGGCTACAATCCAGTAAAAAGGCTGCCAGTAACTTTCCATTCTAAGTGACCGCATGACATAATAGAAGTTTCAGAGGAAAAGGGGCAAATCTGTCACTGGAAGTTTTTTAGGGCTGTTGCGCTTCAAATTTCATCAAGTCTTCTGAGGGCTATGATTTGAGAAGCCACTAACATAGCACCAGCTTAGAATACTGCCAACCTGGAGAAAGGTTGTACAGAAGAGCAGAGAGGAGAGTAGAAGCTAGCACTAAACAGCAATTCTAGATTTCTTCATGCTGTCTAGTGGTGTCATCACAGTAGTCATGAAGGGCCTTGCATTTGGCTTTGCAAAAGCCAATGGGAATTATATGTGAATTCTCCAGGTAGGAGCTATCTGTAAAGGCAGGTTAGAAGACATAGCAACTGGTGCTACAACTGGCAGCAAAAGGTCATAAAGTTGACTGCAGACAGCTTCATTCATTCAGTTGGTATGCTGCTACCAGCAGCACTAGTATTTTTCAGAGCATGCAAGTTGTCAAAACAAGGAGCGGAAGGATGAATCAGTAACTGCCTCTTGGAATCAGTATATAGTTTTAGTGCTGGAAAGGGGAAGCCTGTTCATTTTTTAAGCAGCTAATGGAAGAGCTAATGCATGCTCCTTCAGGAGAAATGACTGACAGTGAAGAGTGCTTCATCAGCCGTAACAGGCACAGCTGATGTCTTCAAATGTGACTGACCAGCTGTGCCTTATTTGTGTGGCCTCCCAAGGAGCGAGAGTGGCCCTAGTGCTTCAGATGAAGCAAGGAAAATAGAGGGTTGGTAAACTGGGAAGGTTGGAAACTAGTACCAAAACATTCATCATGCTTCCTCATGCCACCTCACAAAGCATACAGGCAGCTTGGAGTACTTTTGGTAACTAACTGATTAGAGTAGGAAAAAGCGAAGAACCAGTTTGTACCAACTGCCCTTCCACAACAATAAGCAACTTCATGCTGCCTTTTGTGAACCTCTGAACTAAGTAGACCTAGAAGAGAAAAATCCTAATCCGGATAATCAAATTGTTCAGCACAGTGTGTGATAGAAACTATCCATGGCAGAGGTCAGTAATAAGGACAGAAAACAGACCGCAGTAATTTCTTTTCTAATCAGAGAACATGGGGCTTGTCAGAGCTTTCCAAGAAACTATAATGCTGGAAGACTTTCTTCTCCTCACCAGTCCTTTTCTGCCTTCTGTATAAAGTGGTCTTGTAAGAAGTGGTAAAGATTTAATTCTTGATTTTTAAACTGACAGGAATGAGTGGAAGGTCTCATTAAGTGGAGGACCTGGTCTCAGATGAGAGTTAGGACCTCATTCCAAGTCTTAAGCGAGTTCTACAGTAAACTGATCAAAATAGAAGCTTTAACTAATCATAGAAAATAGGTGTAAGAGCCTGTCAAAGCAGCTCTGATGGCAGAAAATTTTAAACTACTATGGAATTGAGCATAGCACCAACACTACTGATACTTTAGATGGAGAAAATGGGTCAAAGAAACTGCCTGAAGTCACAGGTAATGTGTGTTGGAACCAGATTCCATCAGGTTTTCATTCTGTCTTAATGAAAATAGGTATTTTTGGAGAAAGTACTTAAACTCCCCAAACTTAATCTAGTTTTTGGAACAAATAATAGTTTGGTATATTTTCTTACACTACCTAATCTTATTTTTCAGAGGTATCCTTCTCCTGGATCCAGTCAGCTTTGTACCGGTGATTACCATCAGCCTGCCTTCAGATGTTCCAGACAGGAAAAATAATTTAGATGAGAAAGCATGCACTTAATGCTCTGTTACTTTGGAGTTTTATTTTTATTTTTAAATGAATTTTTAGTTTACCTGAAATTTGGCACTTGATTTTAATATCTTGTTTGCTTCCTACTAAGAAAACAAAGTCAGTTGATAAATTGGTAAGGGACACTGAGGCTGAGGCCCAAAGCTGACTTCCCTGTGCCTCTGCATAAACATACAGCCTTTTCAGAAGCCTCAGAATAAAATAGCTTTCCACCCTGAGGGCTACCATTTGTTTTAACTTCTGTGAAGTCACTTCTCAGCAGCTTGGACAGGATGCTGGCTGCCTTTGCACCCACAGATAGACTAATTCAGCTATCTTAAATAGTGATATGAAATTCAGGGTGTTGTGAAGTCTTGAAATAGCATTCTGCAGAAAAGGACAAGAGTAGCACAGACATTACATATGCCTGCAAGCCAAAACAAAGCTACCCAACCTGGTTTCAGGTCCAACAGGGTTGAGCGTGCCTTGCAAGGAAAATATCACTACCAAATACTTGTGTTGCTAAAGAATTTGGTGTATATATACAAAACAAAGCTTAAAAATACAGTTTTATATTTCAAGCACTTTATACCAGAACTTTCTTTCATGGCCCCTTACTCTCATAAAAGTTATTAGCACTTGTAAACTTGTAATTGGCATGCTTACCGTGTGCTTTTTTGTATCCATGACAGCAGTACTATGTAAAGTCTCCAAAAAAAAAAAAAACCTACAGAAATACTGGCTTACTATTACTGAGTAGGTCCAGTCTTCCCATACTGATTTTGTATTGTTAACAATTTTCAAATAAATATTTGAATTGTTTATTAGACTGTGTTAATGTGTGCAGCTACATCTACCAAGAACAGCAGTTTACAGAGTGTGTTAGATGTATGATGCTGTTTCTGGTCTTTAGCTTTCGTTATTCTTTACAAAACTTGTTCATCAGAGGAAGAAAGACTATAATAAGAAGAGAAAGAAACCTGACTACCCAGGCTTAGACTGAGCACAGCTGAAACTTGAGTGGTCAGACTGTCCCTGTTTGCTGAAGTTGTTAAGGTAAGGGGGAAAAGCTGGGTTTTTTTTTTTTTTTTTTTGCCCCTTTCACTTTGCCACTTAGAAATCTCATTAAACGTCAGCTAATCTTTCCCTAAGATATTCAGGTGCTTGTTCCTGTCACAGAACAGTTGTAAGCCTGCATTTACTCAGAGTTGTCTCAGTAAAACTGTCAGTACTGCAGCAGTAAGTGGAAGAAACATTTGTAACTCCTGCTATTCTACGTCTTCAGATACTGTAATTAGGAAGACAGTGAACTGTCCTGCTGCTTTCTCTGAACCCCTGCTTTGCATGCAACAAAAAAATAAGGCAGAGCACTGTGGTGTACACTTACAGAAGACAATAAGGACCCTACCTTAAACTTCCTTTCCCCCCCCCCCTTTTAGTACCATGTGGATTTGTACTTTGCCTTCGGTTCCTTACACGCGCTATCAGATACCCAGCTGAGAGGAGCAGGATCATAGGTGAGGGGAGCACACAAGTGGTGCATCCCAACTGGCTGGGTGCTTCAGGCCAGCATGGGCAGTGAAACAAGTTCAAGTAGGGCAGATTCTCTGATCTGGAATGAGTGGCAGTGATCAACGTTCCTGGAATCATTAGCAGTGCTTTTCAGGACTCTAGCAGGAGAGAGCTACCAAAACGATCACATAACAATTTAAGAAATGAGCGATGGTAAAGCTATAGGGACATTTGAATGAAGAATGAAACTGAGTGCAAGAAAACACATGAAAGAAGTAGTTGTCATCCCTGGCTAAACCAGAAGCCATTTAGACTGCATAGGAATGAACATGCAAGACTACACAGGCAAGAGGAACAGTTGAAACAAGTCTTCAAACAGTTGTAGAGTAACTCCTCCACTAGCACATGAAGCACATGAGAATGAGTTTTTTTTTTTTTTTTTAAACTTTCTGAACATAACCCTAGCTTCTTCATTAACATAGCTTAAATAGAAGTGTATAAGACAGAAATTTAAGGTTTTTTTTTTAGAGCAAAAAGGGTGGAGGGGCAGATACAACACTTCTTCCTTACTACACAAACATAATAGGGATTGCAACACAGACAGAAATTCAGCAGCTGTTAGCAAATGCTCTTTGCATTCTTACTTATGAAACTATAAACCAAGCACCTGCACAGCAACAAGACTTAACTGCTCGTTTATTTGTTTCAGCTGTTCTGAACAGCATTATAAGCCTGAAATATTGGCACTACTTCAGTGTGGCTGATTTCAATGAGCTAAATAATCCTCTTACTCTTATATTGTTTTCTACCACAAAAAAATTAAAAAAAAAAAAATCAAAGCATAAGGAAAGAAACACTACCAGATTAAATAAATTAAGTAAAAAAAAAAGTGCAAATCTTGATCAGGAATACAGTACTTACAGATGGAACATTGCTGCACTATGGAGCTAGAGCTATGAAGTATTTTTAAAAAAAAAAAGCACACGCACACACACACACATAACACTAGTGTTCTCTTTTAGCATGTGTATGGTTTTCCCAAGTCATAAAAGTTTCACACCTTTCAGAGGACTGCTAACTTGAGCAGGGACAACTGTGAGCTGCAAGGCTGAACCATTTTGTAAAGTGATTTAAAAATCTCCTTATCAGAGATAACGCAATGGAAAGAGGCAACTGCTCCCACGTGCTGGTCACAGTAGGTCCTGTTTTCCAGGTACGTGAGCTGACAAGGCTACATACAGTTGCTAGCCAAGCAATCATTCTGTCAGACGGCAGTAGGTCCTTAGGAAAGACATTTATAGGTCCTACTGTCATAAACCCTAGTTCTCACTGCAGCTCTTCTGTCTCACCCTTAGTGTCTCTCCACCCTTCAAACAGTATTGCTTAACTCAGCCTGTCTCTCACCTCCCTACAGAGGCACTCCACTGAAGGGGGGGTAGGTATCATCATGTTCTGCTTGCCAAAACGAGATGAACCTCTAAGCTATGAATTCAGCATCTATTACTTTTTTTCCTCTGTCAAATTAAATATTAAACAGGTAGGTATTCATTTAGTTAATTCAGACTGAACAAGGCTGGTTGAGCTGGAAAACCAAAATTCTTCCTTATAATGTTTACCTTACAAGTTCACAAAATAAGTCACACTTGCAGTCTTACATAGCCCCTTACTGGATTGCTTCCAAGGACTAAACCTTCTGTAGTTTCCCTTTTTAGTCAGGTATCAGGTTCAATATTTTGGTTTGCTTGCACTTAATTACGAGAAGAAATTCCACCTTGCAGCCCAACTGATAGATATATACTCATCCTAACATACAGACAAAAAAAAAAAAAAGTAAGTATTAAGAGAACCCACTTCAAAATGCTGCATCTTTTTATGAACTCGAGCACTTAACTTTGTCCTTTTGAAAGGAGAAGGAATAAGTTAATTTGTTTTCTCTTTCGGAGATTAAAGTCTCTATGTTTGTACACCTACCAAAGTTCCTTCCTTCCTGGGTTCACCCTTGTCAGGTCCACTGGGGTATTCAGGAGCTCTCAACAATATCTGCACCTCAGCACCTTGCTAAAATGTCTCGTCACCGTGTCACTGCTGAAATTCTTCTTTCAGCATATCCAACTGCTCATGACATAGGAGTGAAGCTTAAGTACAGTAACAAGACTCTTTAACAGTGGCATTTGTAGACCTGTGTGCTGGGACTCACTTGCCTTCTACTTAGACTGCACATTTTCCTTTTCATGATCGTTTGTCCTTTTCATTTGCCTTGCAGCATCTGAAGAGACACATTAGCAGGAATTCAGCAGCTCCACTTTTGTATTACACCTATCTACCAGCTGAAACAAGTCTAAACCTATTTGGTTCATGAAGTTGCATGGAATTTAGCTGTAAACAGGACTACAGCCATCTGGATCTGGGGTGACCTAATAGGAAGAAACGTTTTTGAAATGTAATAGGTAGTTTAAAAGAGACGGGCAGAAGTGATGGAGGTCTCGGTTACTATGACCAGTAAAGTTAAATTCAGTAAAGTCTAAAATTATGACCTATGTGGTCACTGTCAAGTTGTCTTCAGGAGAACTGTTTCTACATTCCACTTGTCAAATAATGCAAAAAGAGAGTTTAAACTGTAAATCAATCACTTGTAAAATCAGAACTATAAGCAGGCCTCAACTGAGCACAAACATAGCATGCACATTGCTTTTATCAGTATAGCCTTGCCAGTAAAGACACATAGTGTAAACCAGAACTGTAGATTGGTAGGTCGGAGGCTGAAGTTTACAGTACAATATAAGGAAGAGAAAAAAAATATTTCAGAAGTAATGCCAAGGAAGTTTCCATTTTCTCTCAGAATTACAAGTAGACTACACCTCTAGCATGTGTCTGCACCACAGCTGGCTGCATGCAACTAGTTTATACTGACTGGATGAGTTTTAGTACTACTTCATAGATACCGTTTTCCAGTGATGATCTTACACCTTGCTTAAACCTTAAGTTGACTCTCGTAACTGTGAACAGTGCAAGGGCTGCTGTTCTAACTCTCAACCTTTGTACAGGCTCTTTAATAACAGATTAGAAAGAGTTTAAGGCTAGAGATCTCTAGGATCAGCTAGCAAATCTGCATAACTGCACCTTGTTCCTACCATTTTCTGGTTCTCAGCATCCATCAGTCACTTAGCAGGGCTAGTTTCTTTGGGGTTAAAATGCAGTTATTACACAAAAAAACCTCTGATGCAAAACTTACTAGAAAATTTAAATTTAAGTCGCATTTAAGAACCTTGAAGATCAAAGCAGATTCCATCAATAACTTCAACATTTGAAAAAGAGAGATAAAAAATAACTTTTGAGCTAGTTCAAGAAGAGCTAGAGAGAATTTGCATTTTAAAAAACATTTATTTAGGTATCTGTTGCTCTTAAATTTAATTACAAAAGTTAAAAAGAGCACTCAGTGCACTGACACACTACTTATTACTTCTGAAGCTGTTTTAAGACGTAAGGTGGCTTCTTCAAGATAAGACATCTCAGCATGATCCAAACTCAACTATCCATTTTTCATATTTTTCAATGTCCGCAGCAGATACAGATTTAGAAACCTTTTTTAAAGCTATTTCAAAGTCTTCCATAGTTGTTGGCATATGCATTTCATCTCGGGAAAGATTTCTTATTTCTTCTGGTGTCAAGCCTTCAATACGTCTTCTCATAGCCATCAATGATGCATCTCTATGAGAAACGCAAGAAAAAGTTACTGAGTAGAGGATGGTGGTTCAGCTGGTTAAACAGCTCAACATCAACATTGCAGTTTTAAGCTGCTGCATTCCACAGGATACAATACAGAACTGTGAAATGTCACGGGAGGATCTCTTTAGGTAGATGTACAGCCCCAATTAACATGCTATCCATAGTTTGCTAACGTTAGCCTCACTGGATCTTTGAACAGCTATCATACTAAATACACAAGCAGGGCAAATGAGGTAAAGATTAACTGATTTATCTAAGGTCACTCCATGCCTATGATGCAGCTGCTGTACTTGGCATTTTTAAACAGGAACAAGGTAAAGTAATACTTTCACTACTCCTACGTACAGGAGAAGTGGCTGGAAAGTTTCCTGGTCCAAAGAGGTGTTCTGTTGCAAAGAAAAAGAGGAGTCTATAGTACCTCCCTCCACACTATTTTCACAGGAAAGAGTTAAACTATGCCCTCTGCTTCTCAGACTTCTGGCCTCAGTAAGCATTAAGTGTCCTATAAAAGCATTGTTTTTTTGCTGTAATAAGCTTACTGACTGTAAATTTGGATTTCCAACACTAATACAAGTAGCAGCAGGTGATGAGTTGAACTGAATGCTTTCATAAATGGATAAGACAACGCTGAAAGACTAAAGCTCATACCACCTTACTATTATATAATTTATTACTGTAAGAAAATGCAACTAATTTGGTTTAGCAGTGAAAAATGATGGAAGGGTAATCCAGGCTATATTATAGCAGAAAATAAAGCCATAATTTTATTAGAAGGTGAGAATCCAAAGAAGCAAAGAGACTCAGAACAGCAGTCCTGCTGGGGAAAGGCCACAAACAAGTGTTATGCTTACATTTAAAAACTCATGGAGCATGAGCTAAGCTTTTTTCCCTACATGGACAAACTGAAAACCTATTAATCTGGGCATAATTAAAAAAAAAAAAAAAGGCAGGGATCAGCTGTAAAAATAGCAACACCTATAGAATGTAAGTTTACAGTACTGTTCTGCTATTTGCTTAACACTTACTAGCCTTTTAATTAACACCAGCTGTATCTGGGGCTGCCAACCCTGCTGGAGAACTGTACCTCAGACGATGGTGGCACTTCAAAAAAAAATCAAACTTCAGGTATTATGCCAATCAAGGGTCAAGCTACTGTCAAGCAGACCCCCCTTGACTGCTTCCTAGGAGGCATTAAGATGAGGAGTCTAGAGGTAACTCAACGAAGTTTTTCCCAACATGCCTTTCTGTGGGAAGAACTTGGAGTTTTATTTTCCTGATAAAGGAACTTGTATCACTCTCCTTTATCCCATGTCTTTAGGGACAGTTGTGCAAGTAACTTATACTTCCAGGATGATTTACAAAGAGGGTTTCAGCATATTCTATATCATAAATTCACTAAATCATCTTTGGCAATTAAAAAGCAGAACACAATAACTGAAAGTAGACACTTCAGAACAATAAAAAAAATGAACTGCCTTGTTAAACTTTGTCTTAGCCAAATGACACCATGCTTTGCTGTTATATCAGCATTTGTGAAGTAAAAGCTGATGTTAATCTGCAGAAAAAAATGTTCCATGCATCTAATTTGTCTCAAGTCATCAGTTTACCAAAATCAAGTACAGCTGCCACTTTCTTCAGTGAAGTCATTTTGCTGACAGTCGTTGCAGCATCAACTGCTAATGCTCTCTAGAATGCACCGTTTGTGTTTGGAGAAGTGCCAAAACTATATTCAAAAATAGGAAAACATCTACTGGAATACACAGTGAAAGCCAGTTCCGTTCCAAAGGCCTTTCAACCTTCACATTCTGCTCAAAACAATGACTCAAAGTCAGTTTACATAGATATCTAACATGCAATTTAGACATATTTTACATTTCCTGAGTATGGGTTTTTTTTTTTTTTTAAAGTATCATTGTCATTTTTCATGTTTGTGTTGACTGTTTATTTGTTCATGTTTGTGTGTTAACTGCACTGTTATCTCTGACTGGTTTTTACTCTGGCACAGCAAACTTAACATTTCATCTCGAATTCTTTAAGATAGGAGAATAATTTGAGCAAATCAGAGTTCTTGGCTTACTTTTTCCTAACTTCTGCTTATGTCACTAGCAAGTACTGTTACATTCTATAGATTTGGTCTACAAACTTTATCAAGTTTGTATATTATACTGCTGAATTATATACAAAAGTACTTTTAAATCGGCCACATGTCTTTTTGTCTCAATATAAATTAAACAGTCTTGTCTAAAATCTGTAAATACACAGGCTAATTTGTTACAAGTCATACACATCCAGACTCCACTTTTCTGGATTTCTAGTTGCTGCCACCTCAGTCATCTAAGCCAGCCACAACTGAAAGATCCATTAAAAAAAAAAAAAAATATATATATATATTTTATTTACTCAAATAGGCTTATGATAAAAAATAAAAAGCAACAATGTACATACAAATGAAATTCACTTAAAAATGTTACAAGTATTCTGATTTTTAAACAAATGTATTTGTATCCCCTGTAGTAAAAATTACAAATATCAAATGTTGTATCTGGAAAAGCAAATAGACTGGAGGAGACTTAAATTGCAGCTAAAATGCAAAAAGTAGCAGGCCAATTAAACTATTTTCTGTATAATGTGAACCTGCTACCACAAAGTCATTTCAAAGCACTGCACACACCTACGCAAAACACCACAAATTCATCCTTTAAACCTACAAATCTGTGCAGCACTGTTTCAGATCAACTAGTGTATCACTTCTCCTACACACTGTTGCGCCAACATAAAGCTCGAGGATTTTGAAAAGATGAAGGGTAAGGTTCGTTCAGGAAATAGCAGGGAGCCTGCAAACTCTTAGATCAGTCTTAAGTGACCCTGCTCATAGACCCTTTGGTGGCAAATTTGGCAAGAGGGCTCTCAAATTCTATTGGCACACTACAATACAGCATACTGTCCTCTGTTATGCTGACAAATGTTTGCAGGGCTGTATTATGAACGAGGTGAGAAACGGATCTGGGTTTGAGAAAAGCAATAGAGAGATTTTTTTTTTTTTTTAAATCCAGAACAGTTCTCTTGCCTGGTTCAAAGCACAGGCCCACAACAGTTGTGTTGGCACAACCTGGAGCTCCAGCCTTGCATTACCGCTCTTTTAGTGCTACCTCCAAAACCTGAAAGCATAGCTACATGAATACGGATTATATGACAGCAGCACCATAATAAGTTTGAGTTCTTGGAGTTCATTTGCTGCCAGTTCCATAGCTTGCCACCTCTGCAGCTGTGACAATACAGTTTTTTGGACAAAAACCAGACGACTGATATTAGTGTGTTAAAAAAAAAAGTCAAAAACTGAAAAAGAAAGGGAAGAGAGGGGAGGGGCGGGGAAGGCATTTTTAATCTGGATTATTCTAGTAACCCAGGTTATATACAATCATTTGTGGGGCTATTCTAATAACAGTAGTTAGGGGAAGAGGAGAAGGAGGAGGTAAAAGAAAACTTCCCAAGTCAGCCTCATCACTAAAGCCAGTATGTTAAGTAATTCTGCTTCAAAAATTTCATCGCACAGATCTTGGTACTGTCACACAAATATGGTATACCTTTTCTTCATGAGGAAAGAGCAACACTCCACATTTCTACTCAGTTATTCTGACCTCTGCCACTATCACCTCCTACTACTTCATCAGAACATCCATACGTATAACCTGTAGAGCTGCTGCAGTCGTTCCACTGAGGTTAAACTCTACCATCCTGTAGATGCTTCTTACCCAAGGAATTTGGTCTACATGAAGGAATGTGGAGTTTCACCTGCATTATGGTTCAATTAGATTACTATGTTACAGCTGCTCTTCATTATTATATGAAAATATCAAATAGAAATATAGGTAACTATTAACACAGTATTTCACCTCTTAGCTATACATAAATGACAGTCTATTCTTATCCAACAACTTTAACTATGTCAGTTTACTTTGTTACTTTAAAAACACTTTATAGTGTTATAGAGGTTATAGTAGTACTACAAATGATGCAATGTTAACATACCTGCATACATTGGTAATGTCTGCACCTGAATAACCCTCCATTTTCTCAGCTATATTTGCAAGGTCAACATCATCAGCCAATTCCAGCTCTCGCAGATTTATTCTCAGGAGCTCCTCTCTACCTTTTGCTAATCAAAGAACAGAAAATTAAGTCTATACAACCTACTTTCTAAAGAGAAATAAACAAATTTAAGAGGGGTAGGAAGAAGAGTGAGAAAAGATTCTGTCCTTGTTACAAAGGTAACGTTCAACACTTAGATTTAACACGATCCTGAACGCACACATGTATTTGCACACATGCATCAAGAAGATTATCAGTATTCATTCAGTTTTGGTTACCTGATCTTAAAAAGTTTTCATTTTGGTCTTTTCAATCCCTTCTCCCTGTAAAAGTTTATACCTGATGGTAGAGGAATGTAAATTCTCTTCTCTAGTCTCCGTCTCAAGGCTTCATCAATATCCCAAGGAAAATTAGTAGCAGCAAGTACCATAACCATCTTAGAAGGATCATCGTTTTCAGTAGCCCCTCCAACACCTGTGTTGGAGAAAAGAAGAAATAAAATTTGTGTTTTGTGAAATTGTATGCATAGAGAGAACAACAGCCACAGTTCTACTATATTAAAGCAACTACTCTATTGCACTAAGATATTAGTTTAGTTTTCCCTACACGTGGCAACTAGCAAGCAAAAATTGAGAATCAGTTTAATTAGGAGCATTGGCATAGGATGCACAAAGTGAGGAAGTTCCTCTCTTTTATAGCTGGAACACTTTTACAGCAGGGTTGTTTACATTTCTGCCACAACACTGTTTTGAATTTCACGCTAATGTCCTATAACAGCATTTTGGGGGGGGGGGGGGGGGGGGAGGATTGCGAACAGACCACGAAACAACCACCTTCCCCTCCACCCTAGCACATAGTTTTTATCAATAGCCATGCAAAAATGGCACTACTCCTCTCAAAGTTCTTTACTTCTGAAGTCAGGCCAAATGTTTAACATTCTCAGGTAGATTCTTACAAACTGCTGTTGGAGTGAATGTTCAGATTTGGTGCATTGAATTGTAACTTGTTATGGGCAGAAAAAAATACCTCAGTCTCTAAAGCACTGTGAAACTACTGCTATATGAAAGAGTTGCCTTTCATTAAGCTTGCTAGCCTCTGCATTTACTATATTTGCTTACAGTCATAGGATTGGGCTGTGGAATACCCTTTGTACCTAATCTGCCCAAAAATTTGCATGTAAAATACCACTTATGAGCATTCAAGTAAAAGGACTTCAAATAGTTGTTACTAATAAAATTAGCTTAGGCACATACTTGAGTTATGAGAACAGTATTACAGCTCTGCTGCTATTCAAAGTCAAACATAAAGGGGTAACGACATCAGAGAACCAAAAATAAATACACAAATCTTCTGACTTATGGAATTCTATCACAAATTACTCCATAGATTAGCACTTTTCAGTTGGTCCTTTCCTTCTCCCCTCTCACTAAAAGGGTATTAAAACAACTCCTCTGTAAGACTACTGGTTTCATCTGTGCACAATGTTACCTACTTCTAAACTTTGTTGTTTCGCTAAATATTAAGCGAATTGTTATAAGTTCACTCAGTATTTTAAAGAGAAAACTCCCATAGCTACTTCTGTATTTCTTTTTCATTTATATCTTTAGGGAAAAAGAAAAGATCCCGGAGAAGTTAAGCACAATGATTGCCTTTTAAGTTTAAATTGCTACAGGTCACAGTTGTTTTGAATCAATTCTCCAAAATCAAGTAAGAAGTAGGTGATATGCCAAAGAAAGATTTGGGGAGAAGGGGAGAAGAAGCAGCCGTCTTTACTGCTACAGCTGTACATGGACAACTAATACTCTTTTCTCCTGTAGTTTTGAAATCTTGCATTCTCCACTGAATCTTCATTATTCTAGGTGAGTAAAATATGGTTATGGCTCGGATGCAGAGAGACACTTAAATAATTGGTATTTTTTTCCCCTCCACACTGGCAGTTAAAATAGTGCATTTATATGTTTTTACCCCAATTTAAAGTAAAACTTTCAAAGGAACTGCATCTAAAAAATGAATGAAATTTGGATCTTCTCTTCCTTCCTCAAGTTTCCTCCAATCCAGAACTTCCCAGTTATCAGGTTACTTACCATCCATTTGAACCAGCAGTTCTGCTTTCACACGCCTGCTAGCTTCATGCTCCTCTGAAGTTCCCCTGCGACTACAGATAGAGTCTATCTCATCAATAAATATAGTTGTTGGGGCATAAAATCGAGCCTAAAGAAAGCAGAAGATAAAGCAGAAACAGAAATGGCAGGCTAGTTGCACTTAAACTGAGCTAACTAATGACACATTTATCCCAATGAATCGGCCCATAAGTATCAAACAATACCTAACTTTCCCCCTCTTTGATCATTTTATACAAATATAGAGCACCTCTAAATTAGTTAGTAACGCTTGAGCAGAATAGTGTTTTGGCAAAGTCCTATAACCAATGGCAAATATTTAATAAGGTTATTTCTACTGTGTACGACTGCTTTTACACGTATGATTTTGTGAAACCCATCACAGAACGTTTGGGTAAGAACTCAGTTAAAGTTAAGACCAATGCTAAGCTAGGATACCGTATGACTGAAGGATAGAAACTACAAGAAGAAAATCACTATCAGTTTCTGAAGTAACTGGTCAACTGCAAAGTAACCCTAATCATTCTGAAACATGAAGGAGGTCAAAGAGAAAAAGGTCTGCTATAATAAAAGTTTCTGTCCTAAAGCAACTGTGATTCGCTCCTTGTGTACATGCAGTTTTCATTGATAGGCATGATATTACTCGTACATTCTAAACTCATTTAATGCAGTCAAACCATATTGTAAAAACCAATCCTGAGTTTCCTGACTTTTCTGACTGCTGTATTTGCAACTCCGCTCCCCCACCCACCTTTCAGTACTGGACACCCTAACAAATACTGCATGTGAACCCAGTAACACACACACAGAAAAAGAAAAAAAACAACTACCTGCCCTGAGTCAATTCAAAGTGTTACGTGCTCTGAAGCCAACTAAGCACTCAATACCATCCGGAAGTCTGTTTATATGACATGCACAGCCAAAGCAGAAGCTAATCATTTTCTGGGCGAGATCCCTATATGAAGATTTACCTGCAAGCATATTCTATAGCATTCGTCAGCTTACAGCAAGCCATCTGTAATATAACAAACCCACCCTGAAAATAAAGTTGACCCTTTTTTCAGTTTTGAAAGAACTATTTACTAACAAAACAGATGTTTGATGTACATGGCCAAATCAGAAGTCCTGAAGTGTTTGCAGCCTGGAGAGCTTTTTTATGTTTGCTATAGATCCTACAGTTTGCAAGGTTTCACTATTCCAGAAGTAATTCTACTTTAAGAAAGTTCCATCACCATTTCAAACAGTAGACGAACAAGTTTCTCAGATTCGCCTCTGTATTTTGAGGTCAGTGTGGAAGAAGAAACATTGAAGAAAGTAGTCTTGCATTCTGTAGCTACAGCTTTTGCCAGGAGGGTCTTTCCAGTACCAGGAGGACCAACCATCAGCACACCCTGTTAAAAGAAGAGGGTCCCACTCTTAGGACAGGAATCCAAACAGAGATAACTTCACAGTTTGTTTATAGCATACTGTTAGAATACTAGATGTAAACTTTTGCTTTAAAAGGTACTCAAAGCTAAGTAATTAAGTACTACTGCTCTCTAGAAGCAATACCAATAACGTAGCTGAAGATAGTGTATTTATTTTAGCTAATAGCTTTGTTACTACAACCTGCTGTAATTTTTTTAATTTATACAATCCATGGAACACTTGTAATTTCTTGTTCCTCCAAGAGCCAATCTCAGAATCCTATTTATGATCACAAGATTAGATTTTTCATACCTTCCACGGTCTTCTAATTCCCTTAAAAAATTCTGGCATCCACATTGGTAAAACTACAGCTTCTTTGAGCAGCTTTTTGGCTTCTACTAGGTCAGCAATATCATCCCTGACAAGAAAAAAAGAAAAAGTTGTTTGACAGATTAAAACAGGCTGCAAAAGAATCAGTTCACACCTCGATTCAATATGCAACCAAATGCACTGTTACGTAATGGCTATTTTGCAGTTTAGATTAACGAGGTGGGTGTGTTTAAGTTCTAGTGGGACAAGCCTGCAACTATGGTTGACATCCAATTGGTAGACTCCACCAAAAGCAGGTGCGTGTTGGGGGTGGGGAGGAGGAAACATCACATATTAATTGTTTCATTAAAGCATCACTGCTCTTATTCACAGAAGGAGAATAAGCAGGATATGGCAAGTTGAGGTAAACTTACGCTAACCATAGTTGATGCTTTCTGCTATGCTCAGAAGTCGTTACTCCAGAAACTCAAATAGCATCTTTCATCATTAAGAGAACAATCTACTGAAGGTCAGTAAACAGAGTTGAATTAAGAAAAATTTGTAGAATTCATTTTCCCAAAGTTGTAAGATTTAATACACTTAGAAACTCTATATGCTGGTCTCATTTTCTCGAGGGGAACTCTAAGGGCATTCCACTTACCAGCACACGTCAAATAATATTCCGGTTACAAAACGTACCTCGTTGAAGAATTAGTTTCAAGTCTCAGTACAAAAACTGAACAGTATATTTCATATTAAACCGAAATACATGCCAGATGTGCATACAAATTTGAGAGTGGTTTTTTAAGCCTTCTTCATTTGCCAGAGATTTTTTGCTCATTTAATCTCCACAAAACCACCTAAGCTCAGTAACGTTCTAAACACAAAACCACCTTTGTGTAAGGTTTAATACTTAACACATTTACGTAAAGGCACTGACATGTGGTTGTATCTTATACTGATGGTCACAGCACATCCAGAACCAATTCAAAGGGATCCTATACTGCCATAACTTCTCTTTCATTTGGTTTTTGATACTTGTGTGCCAAAGAGACACTGGGAGACAGTAGTTTGATATGCAGCAAAAGAGCATTTCATTAACTGGCTTCAGGATTCTTTTGGACAAGTATGAGAAGCTTTGTACGGCTGGGACGATGGCGGGGACCAAAGTTCTAAGAAAATTCAGCTACACAAGTTCAGTTGCCTATTTAATGAGTAAAGTAAAAACTGTAGATATATTTATAGGTAGGTATGTAATAAAATATGTGATTTTTGTCAGATTGTATGAGAGTAAAAAGGAGCAACAACTCAAAAAAAAACCTAACAGTATTCAAACTTACCATCGAATATTGGGATTTTGAGAAATTATATCTCTTTCCAAAGCTTCTACTAAATCTTTATCATACCCAGTACCATCAAATTTCTTTGGTTCAGATTCTGAAATCTCAGATGTGGATTTGTTCTACATGAGAAAGACACAGCAGTGTCAATACATAGCAACAGCTACGTTACTGATAGATTTGTACATCAGGTCCACAATAGCATTAAGTTTCTAGAAGAAGGCAATTCAAAACAGCACCAGAATTATGAGGCATCTGAATTACTGTTGCATTGCAGTATCTGTGCAGTTTACCATGCTTCTACACTGCCTTGGTCCTATTTCCTTCTCCCCAAAGCCAGCATATTGCACTGATGCAGTTTCTTTGCTTCAGTAGGTAATCAAAGCTACATACACCTATCCCAGCCTAGTGGTGTTCTCCTCTGCTTCCTGAGGAATCGAGAACTACCCAAGGTGACCACGTGGGTAGGGAACATTCTGTGGGAAACTGGATTAGAATGCACCACTCTAAATCGCTAATACACATTGGTATATGGGACAAAAAAAAAAGGGGGGGGGAGGGGCTTCCATCCACAGGATGAGCACAGGTGATCTGTGGGAAGACCACAAAAGACGAAGAAGACAAAAAACAGAAGCATGGACTGGAACAGCAGAGTAGCTCTGCAGTAGATTGCAAGTAAGGAAGACACAGCTGAAAGGACTCTAAAAAAACAGTTCCCCTATCCCATCTCTGTGTGTGTATATCCTTAGTGACCAAGGATTATCACACAAAGAACATGATTTAGCTCCTAGTAACTAAAAGCAGTAGTTTTACATAGGTGCCCATTTACACCTGGGTAGTTCATACTATATCCACAGGCATACTATTTCCACACCTTATCACATCAAAAAGTCAAAGGCGCTAACAAAACCCCTGTTTAACACCGGTATTTGATTTATTCAAATTTTGGAAGACTACGACACAGAATTTAGAACCTTCAGTATGATCTCTTATTTTGGTCATCAACTAAATCTATGAAAACTACGGCACAGGCAAGAATTAAAATATTCACTGATTACAAAGACTACATCATAGATAGTTCTCCCTCATTAACTGTATTGGGTCTTTGTTTTAAGCTGAAAAGACGCTGGAGCTATTACTAGATTTAAAAAAAAAAAACACAAAAAAATCCACTACCTTTCAAAATCAAGTAATTCCTGAAAACATGTTTTCTAGTACATGCTTTGGAACAGGTGAGTCAGTCTTAGACTAAAATATGCAAAAGCAATACAAGAACCCACAACGAGCTCGCTCCATCAGGCTTGGTTTCAGCAACTCAGAGCTCTAATTTTAAACAACTATCTCCACACTGTAGTATACAAGCCCACATTTACAAAAGAGACAACTAACTTCTAGTCTTACGGAAGTTCTACCAGATAGTTTTTTATTGACTTTTTAAATTAATCCATTTTATACCCTCCAGTCATCAATACCGTCCGTAAAGCAAAGATACCTTACAAAGCAAGATTCATATCTGCGCACTGACTTGGAGAGAAGAAACATCTTACAGGCATCTAATTTTGTCAGATTCTCAACATTAAGCAAGAATCCAAGTCTCAAGAACTCATTAAGTTATTTGCGAGCTTACCTTCTCCTCCTTTCCTTTCATTTGTTGATCTTTCTTTTCCCGGCCGCGGACTGCCTTCCCTTTTTCGTTGGGATTTCGAGAGGATGGGCGGTGAGGGCCTCTGACTGCTGCACTTATACGATTATTGTGACCTCTACAATCACTGCATGGAGCAGACAGACGTTTTCTGGGTCCTGGCGAAGGTCTAATCAGTCATAACACACGCAAAAAGCCTCAGTGTGAAGTTACTGGAGAGTACTATATAACCACATCATTTGGTTATGAACCGTAAAAGTCATTTTGCTCAAGATAAAAATCTATATGTATCTGCATATATTTCACTCACCGAAATTAAAGGTGCCGCCAATATTACAGGTTACCATACAGAATTATGTAGGTCAAACAAGACTAGACTTATTTCCAGAAAGCCACTGAAAATTCATTTTTCCACCAGCTCAGGCCTCATTATTTGCTTAAAACAAGCTCCTAGCTTTGCTTATTATGTAAATAAAAGTAATCCTGGTTAGCTTAGAAACCACAGAGCTTAGAAAACACAGAAAAGGAGCTTAGAAAACACAGAAAAACCAACATATTTTCTCCTTACCACAACTGTCCTCACTCTCTCACCCAAATGAATTAAAAGTTCTCATGAATGCCAGGCTTATTTTCACTTCCTTCAAAGTGAAAGTGTGGGGGGGGAGGGGGAGGAGAACCTGGTCTCTCCCATCATTGCCGATTGTTCTATTGTTGGAGTAGCTCAAAACTACATAAAAGAATAGCTCATTTAAATGTAACTTGCAAACTTTCAGATTCTAGTTTGAGATAATTTTGTGCATTACTTCATTTCACTTTAAAATAAAAATAATTTACTTATAAAAAGCATTTGTGAAAACCAATCCAGAGCTCCTATTAAGATCTCCAAAGGAAAACATATAGTATGTTTCCTGTCTCCAAAAATTCTCTTCTCAGAATTTCCAGTTCAAAAAGACCTCCCACACACAAGAAGTCATAAAAAATAAAATGTATACTTGGATGTTCTATTAAAATTACTAGGTTGCTTTGAGAATCAAACTTTTATAAACACATAGCATATGAATAAACCAGTATCATGACTGGTATAACAGATTTCATTTCAAGAACTCTGTTTCTTTTCCCATATGAATCTGTTACTCTTGCCGATTCACGTGCTTAAAATCTTTTCAAATTAAAGTCTTCCCAGTCTCCAAATGGAGTATCTGCCTACCTATACATTTATTATTAACAGGCCATCAATACTTAGTCACTCTGAATTCTACCCCTAAGCTCAATATATAGGAACAATCTGTTTCCACATTCAATTCCTTCCTAAATTTGTGAGCTCTGCTTTCTCAAAACAGGAATTTACAGAGATTATTCCAACACCACATAGCCTGAGTTTTCACCATAGCTTTTCATATTACCTCATTCCAATACTTAACCAGGTAGCAAATAAATGGAACAGACACACAGTTCTGTCACTCCAGTCTTTCTCTTTTTAGGAAAATTTCTCTCTCTTCTCTAGAAGGTTTCAAAACATTGGGAAATTCTTACATTCCAGAGCCTATTCTTCTACTAGGTTTTTACCAAAATTGACTATCAGCGTTCAAAAGTTATTATATGAGCTAGATGGAGAGACAGTGTGATCAGGTAAGCCTCATCTCTTTCAGAAAGCAGCAAAAACACAAACCCCAAAACAAAAAAGCCCAAATCACCCTCATTAAAGATTGAGGTTATTAGTCTATGAGAAACGACTTGTCAGAGGCTCAAGAAGCAGTTTGACAGCTAAGCTGATAGCTGCTAATAGCTGCTGATAGCTGCTTTCTGCCAAAAGGCACAGTCCCACGTCTGTCTTGCATCACCCCTGTTTCCTTCCTCATGCTACACTGGTGTTTGTTAGATTCCCCCAGCTAACCAGCTCAGGCAGCTAACTCATAAGGAAAAAGGAAGGGGGAAAAAAAAGAAAAACTCAAAACAAAACCACATACCTAGGCCTGCAAAACAGTTAAGGTTTTTTGTTTGTTTGTTTGTTTGGTTTTTTTTTGGCCAGCTTAGCATCCCGAACCAGCTAATCGGTGCCAGGAAAGAAGAAAGCAAAAACACTCAGGCAACTGAGGAGAGTAGGACTATTCTTTTCAGCAGCACCTATCTTGTCAAACCACATCCCAGAGCCCTGGTTTGACAGGCACTAACCCAGCATAATTCAAAGCTGCTTCTGAAAGAGGCAGGCTGGCCTGCAGCTGCTTGTTCCCACCACCACCCTTTAGCTTACGCTAGGGTAACTGACCAGTTTCTGAAGATCAGGGAAGCAACTTGCGATACAAAAGAAACTGAAGGTAGACACTTAGAGATTTTACTGTTACTTTGATAGCTCTTCCTTATCCTCTTCACATCAACTAAATGAAGACTCATTGTAAAGCTGATGAGGAGTGAAATTCAGGAATAAAGCTGAATTTCCATGTAGCAACAAATTTATCTTAAGTCAGAGTGCAAAATGAAGTGCGGTGACATTAGTCAAGTCTACAAAAGACAAAAGCCCAAAATGTTTCAAAGCAGCATCTCCTTCACAGTAAATAGGTAGCAAACTGCTGGTGTTTGTAAGTACCGTATGCCCAAATTCCAGAATCAAAACTACACATGAGCAGACTGAAGTCGAAGCACGCTTTGCCCTGATAAACATAAATTTAAGTCTTCAAGTTTCCTCTTACCTACGTTCAGCAGGTACTGGCAAAGACCAGACTTCTGCATCATGAGCTGGTAATTCTTGTTGCGAAGCTTTCAACGGAGTACTGTCTAGCTTAAAACTCTCTAGTGTTTTCATTATATCTTTCACGTGCTTAGCTTCCACACTTATCTCCTGCCAAACCTGATAAGAAAATAAACAGTAGATTAAGTATATTGCAAATAAGTTTGTAACAGTCTTTTCAAAGCCTATGTGATTTCTGGCTGGATTCCACAACATTTCACGAGCTAGCCTAATCTACTGCACTAAACATGAATAACGCACATTAGATATCAAGAACATTTTTCTGTCTTCCTCAGTACATTTAAAGAGCAAACAGATTTAATACCAGAGACACAGAGTGCTCTGGTAGTTTTTGCTTATTAAGCAAGTACAACCTAATGGACTGAAGAGCAGTGAAAAAATGCCATTTTGTGTTATGGTTAAACTAACACAGTAGCCATAACTCAGCTTCTGCTAAGGATCTATAAGTCACGCTATTGAAATACTGAGAGAGAAGTAAGACCATTCAAGATAACACCAGCCTAAAACTGTAACATAACAGGCGCATTCATCAGCAAGAAACTGAGAAAACAGACTATGCACTGCCTGCCCGCCCTCCCGCCTCCCGAGCTGTGTTCCATTGCCTATTTTGCCAGTGTCAGAGCAAGAAATCTCAATGCACACTTAAACTGTAGCATTACTATATAGACTTGTTTATCAGAGAACTGTGAAGATATTGTTCCGGTCGCCATGAACTAAGCACATTTTGATAGTTTAAGACTTTCCCCTCAAAGTGTCCCAGAAAAGGATTATTTACCTGTTGCCATTTCTGTTGTAGATACGTATCTCTGACAGAGTAGAGGTATTTATTCATTTGGTCAAGAACTCCCTGGTAATAGACCATTGCAGAATCATAGTTTCCCAGTAAAGCATATTCACGGGCCAGCTTTACATTCTCGCTAATCATAACAAGGCTCATGTTCAACATGAAGCTGAAGGAGGCAAGGAATATTTATATTAATAAAAATACCACAACCCAGGAACAGAACAGATTTTTACAACTGTTTTCATATGATCATCACCTCACTAAGCCTATGAAAATATAGAAGCAGAAAGTAAATTGGTTAGAAAAAGTTTCTAGAAAAAATGCAGTCAATCTAGAAAGGGAACTGTGCTTTTCTATTACTAGAGATGAAATGTGTCACTTCATAAAATTTTTTGTGCAATGAAGACTCTATTGGAAAGCAGGTACAAGATACGCAGATTTACAGTACTTTCATGAGCCACAATTGCATATTCTCTGCCCTTCTTGTTTCTAAGATGAGCAGACATTTCATTGCTAGCACTACAACATCCTCCATTCTATATGACATACTCTTTAAGAAGTGTCCTTCCACCAGATGCGTTAAGTTTTGTTAACTTTGCGCGTTGCCTTACCATGCCAGGTATATGAGTGTGAAAAACACTAATTCTTCATTAGTTAGATTTTACAGTTTTCCAGTTTTACGTATTTTTTCTTTGAAACACTAAATATCCATTTTCGTTGCCCTGCTTGTCCCTTCCCACCACCTTCATTATTACCCTTAAAAAGAAAGAAACATGACAGATATTGAGTGTGCTAAAATATCACTGAAAGGTAAGGGAAAGCCAGAATTAAACATCTACTGTGTGGCTACACACTTTATTTAACTTATTGCTCAAATCATGGCATTTCTCCCACAAAGTGTTTTTTGGGGAGTAGACATC
This sequence comes from Struthio camelus, assembly GCF_040807025.1. Taxonomy (NCBI): domain Eukaryota; kingdom Metazoa; phylum Chordata; class Aves; order Struthioniformes; family Struthionidae; genus Struthio; species Struthio camelus. The sequence goes on along the minus strand of NC_090944.1, from coordinate 82,054,347 downwards.
ATGGAATGGGACCACTTCCATTTTGCAGCATTAGCAGAATCCAAAGTTTAGATTAGAATAGCACAGAATTATTACATATACAAATACAGTAATAGGTAGAAGCAGCAGACTTATTCTTTCTGGTCCAGTCATTGTCCATACGGGTCCTCTGTTCTTATCCATTACTTATACCTCCCCATCCCCTTCCTCTCCAATATCTGTGCCAGCTCTACTTCAGTTTCTCTTACACATCAACTTCCCTGCTTCACGCCAAGCTTCCTAGGAACAAGCACAAAAATAAAATAACCAGATAAACAAGCCTGCAAGAAGGTCTTCTTGTTCTCATTTTAATACCTGCACCCAGTAACAATAAGAAAAAATTGCAGACAAGCAGTTACTGCTAAGCCCTAGGATGAAGCATACTTGATACAGATCAACTATTTAAAGAATGTAAGAGGTACTAAACTCACACGCGCAGTACAGTCTTAAGATTGAAAACACTTCAAGACCAGGTCATGGTCAAATCTGGACACATTATCACAGGCTTCAGAAATCACACTTTGCATACCAGGTGATCCATTGCTAAATGTTAAGTCCTTGTTGTAAAGAGGAACTGCTAAGTACAAATACACTGTAAGACTTCCATCCACCCTTCCTTTTTTGTTCTTTTCCCTCCCTCCTCAAACAGTTCTATTCTTGGATATACAGCTGATCCATTCTTGAGCCAATATCCTCTTATTCTTCCTTCCTTCCTTCCTCTTCATTGCTCAAAGTTACTCTGAAGCAGAGAGCTACTGTGAAAAATTTCAGTCCAAATGGCAAAGCTTTGGCAATAACACAACTGAAGATAGGCCTTATTAACAGGTCATGAAAGGAAAATTAGAGCATCAGTATCATCAGCTGTGCCTATAATCACATTCTTCGCTAGTCTCTTCTCTCAGAGAAGAATTCCAGTCTTGTAACACAATTTTCACACAGACATAATTAATTTTTTCCACCCTCTTTACTTTGGCAACAACATTTTACATACGTAGTAAAGAGCATTTTGTACTGCTTTCCAGTCAGTCTTGGTGCACCCTAACAGCCCACACCCCTCCTACCTTCACTGACACACAGAAGTGGAGTTGAGTTTGGTATCTCGCTATGGTAAGAACCTACACTGTATAATCTCAGCCTGGCCAGAGACTCACTGAACCAGGCGCAATGTCGTCTACAAGTTGATATGTTTAATGGGACCAGCAGTTACAACGACTACCACATCCCAGACTAATTAGGCATTGGAGATGTAATTTGACTTTGGAGCTTTGTTGTTTTTTTACTTCAGGAAAAAGGGCCTGAAGATGTTCGTGTGTGTGATGATCCACGCAACGGCTGACAGATATTACTATAGGTTTTTACTGCTATATTTAGGAGCAAGCTTTCCCACTCATGCTCATCTTACCAGATACACCTGTTTGCCTGTCTTGAGAATTCTAACTGATGACTAACCCTGCTGAAATCACAAGTTGAGCAACAAGCTAATAAACATTTTAAAATCAAGTAATAGCAAGTTACTAAAGCCAAACTAGACTTTCAAACACAGTGAGAAGTCCTATATAGCTTTTTACCCTGAATGTTCTTGAGCAGCCCGAGCAGAAAAGCAAGTCTGTTCAAATATCCATACGAAAAAGCTTTTAAGAATAACCTCCTTTTGTAAAGGAGAAAATAGCAAGAATGAAAAGAAACAAAAGAGCCTAGGTCAGAAAGCCTGGAAAGCTTGGGTCCAGAATCATGGTAATCCACATAACAAAAGAGTAAATGTGATTTTTAGGAGAAACATTAAAAAAAAAAAAAAAGAGAGAGAGAGACAGGAAGGATGGAAAGAAAGAACAAACACAGAAGGGGTAGTAAAGACGCACGAGAATTTAGTTTAAACTAGCAAAACATAATTTAATTTATTGCTTCATGTTGAGTCGTAAGAGCAACAGAGTTTAAAGTGGCTTCCAAATACAAGCCTCTTGTGTAAAAAGCAGGGCAGAATTAAGCTGCTGCCTCTGCTTGTGTCAGGACATGCCACTGCTGCTGCCACTCGTGCACAGGCAGTGTTAGGAGCTGATATACTAATGCTAGGCTACAGGCTTACTGCACATGTAACTGAAGACGCTGACGCACCTCGAAGACAGGAGATATGGAATTAGGAGTAGCCTGGACGGGATGTGTGCAAGAGGCATGAGTACGTATAAATCCGGCGTTAAACCAGACCAGAATCAATTTAAAAAAACAATACTGAAATAATCTAATCTTGAATTCCGTAACTGTTTTTACTTTAAAGTATTTACAAATACCTAGAACTACCACCTAACAGGATGTCAAAACAGCAAGACAGCCCTTATCAATTATGACCATTCCATGAATCATACGCAGTGAGGTTATCTATATTCTAACAGCAACTAAAATAGTAATGAGCTTCTGAAGTTTACACCAAACAGGGCAGAACACAAATAACCAAGACATTTTGTCTTATAAATGTAAGTCTACACTCTATAGACACACATGTACTTACCCCCCCCCCCAAAGTAAAGGCTTTTGTTCAGTACACTGACTATGAATATTTATAGTTCCCAGAGATAAATGCAATAGAAATTCATCAAATTCCTCGTCTCAAAAACCCATCTCTAGTAGCAGAATGCATTTCATTATTTATTCCAAGCACCTAGAATACTTCTAGAGCCTTGAACAGGCAAGAACAGCATGCGTTGAAACCTAACAAAAGTTCAAGATACCTACATCTTTCAAGAATCAAGTTTTGGAACTTATTTTTGTATTGTAATTTTGCGTTGTATTTTACAGATAATAACTCTTTAAAGTCATTTTAAGGCTATCAAGCATCCAAACTTGTTCACATTCATTCAGTAAGATTTTGGAAACTGATTTTGAAGCTGAGCATGATCTCAATCTTGTTTCACAAATAAATCCCACACAACACAAAAGATTGATATTCAGATGCTGAGAGGGAAGATTAAGATCGGGGCCTACCAGTTACTACAGAGATCCATCAGCTGGTCTGCTCATTTAGAGAGGAGCACGAATGGTAAGAGAAAAGTATTTCAGAAGCGTGCTTCAGCACACAACCTGGATGTTTGGACTATGCCAGAGCCTAAGTTTTGGCATTGCACACATTTCCATTATTTGATGTCAAAGCCTGCATATCAGACTGAAAGCAACCATGAAAATTCAAAAAGTTCAGCAAATCAGAAGAGATGCAGAAAACAAAAGTAACAGCTTTCAGGAACCAGTTTTTGCTCATGGAAGAGTGGCCTGTGATTGGACTGTATCACCTGAGTTCCCTTTCAGGTTTAACAACCTGCTTTAAAACATACAATCCTAGCAATAGTTGCTATCAGCAGGCAATTATGTTAACTACTTCGGAAATATTACAGTTGCCAGGCTTATTGGATATTAAACTGTTTCTCATTTACTTATTACATTTAACAGAAATGGTAATGAAAGGAAAACATCAGCAACCATGAACATAAACATACTTGGTTTTCTGTTTACATAGAGGAAAAATTCATTAGATTGTAAGATAGACAAATGCTGTTGGCAGACACTTTCAAGACTGTGTCTTTCAAAAGCCTCTTAAAATCATATCATTTACTCGCTGCTTAACAAGGGCTGGCATTTTTTCAGGCTGTATTAACATAAAGAGCTTCTCACTTAGTAAGCCTGGAAGGGTATGCTGCAGAATGGACTTCCAAAATTGATGCCTACAGCTTCCCTCTGTTAGGGGGGAAATCACTGGCCTAATTTCCAAAAAGAAAGTTTACATGGCTTTAAGAAAAACGGGGGGGGGGGAGGGGAGAAGTGAGAAACACAGAGCAAAATACAAGAGACACTAGCTTCCCACCACATCAGCGCATCTAGGTTCATTTGCTAATGGTAGCAGCCTAACGATTAGCAGCCACGCACCTGCAGAGAGCCAGTTTTCAGTGGTTTTAAGGAGAACACGATGACGCTCTGCGTGACCCCGAGCACGTGGAAGTTACAGTTATGACATAAGAGCGATAACTACAGCGTAACGAGTCACGGAGGTCACGACACCAACCCCCGCGGCAACTCACGTTCTCCAAAGCGGCGGACGGTCTCTGGGCCGTGCGACACGGCAGCCAGGTTCATCCCGCTGCCGGCCGGAGACCGCGGGCGGGCGTCAGGCACCTGCCGGCAGAAAACAGCGGCGCTTCAAACCCCGCGCCGAGACCGCGCAGCCGGAGCCCGGCCGCGGCTCTGCTCTGAGTGACGACCCCCCCCCCCGCGCAACCTCCCTCTCGCCCCTAGCCCCGTCCCGGCGCAGGAGCCAGGCCGACGAGGCAGGCTGCCTTCGTCGCGCCGCGCCGGGCACAGGCGCGCCGCAGGCGGTGGGAGGAGAGAGGGGCGCCGGCGCCTCAGGCAGGCAGCGCCCCCCAACCGCCCCCAGCGGCGCGGGGACGGTTGGGCAGCGCGAGACCTCCGGTAGCGGCGGGGGGGGGGGGGGAAGGCACCAGCCGCCTGTCCGCCAGGAGACACTACCGCGGCCGCGATCCCGCCGCTGCTCCTACTCCCACCATCACCTCCTTCTCCTCTTTTCTTCTTCTTCCTCCTCCTTCTCCGGCCGAGCCCGAGCCGCAGACCCGCCCCGCCCCCGCTTTGCCCGCCTCCTGCCGCCGCCAGTTTGAAGGCAAATCCGGCTGCGTCACTTCCAGCCAGGTGCCGCGGCGGGGAAGGTGGTTCTGGCGGGGGAGCCGGGCTGATGAAATGTCGGCGTCCGAGGATTTTTTTTTTTTGGTCTACTTTAGCGTTCTTACTATAGACGTCGGTGAAGTCGTGTTTAAAAAAAAAAAAAAAAGTATGAGTGTGTTTGGGGCGGGAGGTAGAAGAAAAAGAGGAGCGGCTGCATTGGCCGGGAATCGAACCCGGGCCTCCCGCGTGGCAGGCGAGAATTCTACCACTGAACCACCAATGCTGCTGCGGAAGAACTCTCCTGCCTCGCTCGCTCATGCCCAAATCCCCCCGCTGAGGCGCGCGAATCCAGCACTGCGCCTGCGCCGCCGCGGCTTTTCAAACGGTCGCGGCGGGGCGGGCTCGCCCCGCCGCGACCGTTTGAAAGGCCGCGGCGGCGGCGGCGGTTGGGGGCAGAGGGCGCTTCGCAGGGGCTGGGCGCTCGGGCTTTTCGGTTGTGAAGCGACTGCAGGCAGGGCCGCTGAGGTGGGCGGCCACAAAACGGCACGAAATGCTCGGCAGTTGAAGCCTTTGCCCGCGCTGTGTGAACGCGTAAAAGCCGAGGAGTGAAATACATCCCAAAATGTATTTCGAAAGGACTTTTAAAACGCCGCCCCGAAGAGGAGGTATGAAAGCGAACAGAGAGTTAAAACGTCGTCTCCAGAACTGTTGGCGTTACTTCGTCAAGAGAAATACAAATCGGAGGAAGCGTCTTTTATAAATCATCTTTGACTCGGTAGTGGCCTTTTGCATCATACGTGATAACTGCTAAATGCCTGCAGCACATCTTAACTTACAAATAAAAGCAGTTTAAAAAGTATGGACCTGCAGCACGGTACGGGAGTCACCACGCACAATATAGCCATCTTTTTTTTTTTTTTTTTTTCTGTCTCTCCTTTCAGACTGCTGGCTCAGGCACAACCGCATGGCGCAACGTCTGGGCTTTCCCACACTGCGCTCCACCCAGCCGCAGTTCTCCCAAGAGACCTATGTTTGATATTGAGATTCCGGGGACAAATATGTTTTTCACATGAACGGCCTGACTTCCTGTCCTTCAGCACTTAAATATGAAGCAGCAACAAAGTCATTTAATCAGAGGTTTCCTCTGACACATTAGCTTCATCCGAAAGCCTGTGGACTAGTCATGTACATGCAAATTGATTTAGTTAACCGTGTGGAGTCCGCTCTTTCTTGTTATTCATTAGCTTGATTTTGTTCACATTTAGGAATTGACTTAAAAATCAAATTGATATTAGTATTTCAGATACAAGCAAAATTCCCATGAGGTTTCAGGCAGGTTCAGTGCTTTGTACAGTTCACAAAGCTCTGTCAACTTCCCAGTTTCGGGTCATTCCATTTCTACTTTTTTACTTATTTTTAAGACAGCCTGGATTTCTTCTCGGAGATATAGAGGCATTAGAAGAAGTACAATAACGCACAATAATTTGGCCATCTTAAAATTTTTAATTATAGTGGAAATATTGTTATGAGATAGCACTTAATTTAAAAATATTTTTAATGTAAGATCATGCTGAGAGTCAGTCTGAGTTGCCACAGATGTAGTCTGAGAGCAGGGTATGATTCTACACGTAGGGGGAACAATCATCTAGCCAAAACCCATACCGATAGCCTTCCTGATGATTTTTCAGCTTTTCCTCTCACTTGCCCTGACAAGGTGTTATAGCACATGAACTCCCAGTGGCAGGAGGTGGAAGGAAGGATGGCACAGTGCTGCAGACAGGCCAGAAAATAAGTTTATGCCTTCAAGGAGGAAGGATTCCACCTAGTGAGGAACCAAGTATTACCAACACAAACTGCAATAGCCAGCGGACTGAGTAGGAGAGCTAAGATCAGCCTGCAAAGAGGAGTTGCAATAAGGTACTTTCAAGGATGGGTTTTGTCTAGCGAAAAGCACGTACACGTTTCTTCCACAGAGCTTGCACATTTAGTGCTTTGTGACAATCTCCAAATCTTCAAACTATTACAAAGGGTGAAGTTCTGGGAAAGAAAATGCATCCTGTACTACAGTGCTTAGGTTCAGTAAGCCACTTTGGAAGGCTTGTCCTTGGATAGAGCGCACCAGATGGAACAGTAACCCATCACTTGTCTAAATAGACTCAGTTGCTTAGCAACAAATAGGATCTAAAGGTTGGGTCCAATATAGCAGGTTTATGATAGTCCATTAGGGTGAACTCCGAAGACCTGCAGTGTTATGTAATCTTTTAATTATCACCTCCGTTCTTCCCCTTTTATTCCTATAATATTTATCTGTTTAACGTTTTTGAGCTGTCAACTGATTAGCCTGGCCCTCTAATGAATGTCTGAATTTAAAGCAACCATTTCTACATGGCTTTAGCTGTAAGATAAAACTGTCAATGTGTTTCTAAAATTATCAGTGCTTATTTTATCATATCACCTGAACCATATGTGCTGGAGGGATTACTTTTCTTTGGTTTATCAGTTGTTAATGTACAAACAGTAGCGCTATGCTTTTGCACAAAACCAAGGTAGAAGAATTAAGATATAATATAGTCTGCATCTACATCAGTAGTTTTAAGATGTGCACTTCCAGGCGGAGATTTCCTCAGACTATTCCCCCTCCTCCCCATGAACATAAGTGCTGGGATTTGCTATATCTCTAAAAGGAATAGCTTCATGATACATAATCTATGCATAATAAATAAACAAGTTTTAATTATTTTGGTGCAAGAGGCAGCAGAGGCAAGGGAAAGAGCAACAATAAATTCAACTCCTGAACATCAAAATGTAGAGTTTTGAGAAGAGGTTACAAACAACATGAGTTCATAGCTAACTACAGTAGCATTTCTGCTATTAAACATATACCAGTTCTTTGTTAACCAGTAAGCTGTTGCAGTATGAAGGGTACTTGGAAGAGAGGGAGGTGAGGGAGAAGGAAGGAAAACAACTGCATTTGGGCAATTAAAATTTACATTTCATATTTGATTAGCAGAACAAGAACTTGATTTCGCTTATTACAAAGACTCATTGTATTTTTTATTATCGCAGCAGACGTCACGCTAGAGAAACTGATTTTGAGAAAACAGAAACAGTTTCATAAAAACTCAGAAAGAATGTCACTAATTACCAGTAGCTGATAAATTGAGGAATATGCAAAGATGATTCAGCTAGACTGTCCACAAAATGCTGGAATTCTTTCTCTTCATCTAAGGCAAATTTTTAATAAAATTGTAGTGTTCTTCAGCAGAATGTTTATAATACAAAAAAGTCATTATATATACATACACATACATACAGAATATATATATATATCTTTTATATATATATATAAAACATAAGTAAACTTGAATAGTGCCTTTATCAAGAGCATCTGAAGGCGCTCAAACGTATTACTACAACATTGACCCAAATTTATTATCTCTTTGCTTTGGTTGAATTAAAGCAAACAGATTAAAGGTCTCATTTGGAACACCAAAGACATCTGAAAAAGTCTAACGGTATCTTGGGTGACAGCAGCAACATCTAAGAATCCACCCACTGCACTGCCTGTTAGCTAAATAATATTAAATGGAGTCTAAATAAATCATTCCCACTCACAGCTTTGCACTTTGCAACAGCAGAAGATATGTCAGTTTCAAAGTGACTCTCTAGTCATATATTCTATATATTCTACTAAAAATTGAAGATAGAAAAGACACAGCAAGAGGCCCTGCCCTAGGTCTTAATGTCACTAAATATCAGAATAGTATTTACAGTACAGTTACATGATTACGGAACATTTTATAAATACAAGTTACATGAATACATGGAGCACATAAAAGAGAAATTTATTTTAATTCTTTACAAAGCAAAAATAATCTGAACTAAAACTTACTGTAGGATCTCACAGCTGCTGGTTATGAGCATCTCTTCTCAACTGCCAGTACAAACCTATCCCATGACAGCTCACTACTGAAATACCCACGTTTTAAGCAGCAGCTTAAATATCCTCTGAATACCTATGTGAAATGTGAAACTTATGAGTGTTCCAAATACGAGCAAGGCATAGCATGTTGGAGAGCTGGGGCAACATTTTATATGGAACTTTTTTTCCACTCAGAAAAGGACTTTTAACTGCAACACACTGCATTTTTGCAAAGAAATATATAAGACTGCGGCATATAGATGGAAAAGTTCAAACAAGGAACTTTTAACACTAGGTAACAGAAAATGCCAGAAGCATCTACTGAATTCTAAACATGTGAATTCTTTCTGTGTTTGTTGCAGAATGGAAAAATAATATTTTTCAGTACTTGCACACTTGTTTAAAATACTCAAATATTTATTTTAATAAAAGCAATTATTTTAGCTCATGTAGAAACTGTGGTGCCTCCAGAGGACTGCCCCCTGCCCTCCCCCCCCCCCCCCCTTAAAACACATACTGGCTAAAAGATCAGTTATAATGTTAGGAATATAATATAATATATTATATATTGCAGGAAAGGAGAAATATACTCAGATAAAAATGCAATTTCATCAGACAATTTAATGAAGAACTGACATTATTTTCTCTGCAAACTTCACAAATGGTCACAGGTAAGGCAAGTTTGATTAAATTACCTTTAACCAGTAATATATTATACTTTACTCCAGGACAAGTAGACCAGTTTTACTGGGATACTTACTATGAAGGAGGATAATCTTTGAAATGTTTATTTACAGTGAAAATAATTTTTTACATAATGTATAAAATGGAGTAGTTATACACTGCAGCCATTTTATAATATTTAAGCTAAATAAAATAATTCTTAAAAGCTATTCTGTTTCAACACTGTAGGACAGGCAGAGAAAACACGAATCATTTTTTAAGCTACAATCTATTTTCATCATAGGAAGTAACTACCTAAGAAAACAAAGTGTTTTTTTTAGTAACTGTCTTTTCATCATGATAACCACTTCACAGTATAGGGGTGAACTTCCACAAACGTTTTCTCCTGTGGCAAAGTCTGTCTAAGAAGTTTCCACCGTCCCACCTCTCCTTACTGCAGTTCACTTCCTCCTCAGTTATGCCACTACAAACTATTTCTTGGGCCACATTTGAAATGATCACTCAAATGAACCAGGCTACAAGAAAAACAACTCGAAATATTAAACACCAACCATTTTTTTTCACTGATCTATTATTTAGCATAGTACCACGGGCAGTTGCACTGGCACAACAAAGACACTGAATTGAAGCACAGAAAGGGAATAAACGGCTGGAAGAATACATGAATTTCTTAAACCATCTTGGCGAGAAAAGTAAGCTGGTAAACCGTTGTTTGCTATGAGAACAGCTATGAATAGCAATTTCATTATGTTTAGATAGCTATATTGACAGTGCAGTGGCACAAAATAATACTTTAAAAAAAGCAAAAATGCTTATAGGTACATTATTAAAATTAGTCATTGGAATTCAATTCCAAGAAGGGAATGTCTAAAAAGACACAAACAACTACAAATAGTGCACTTTCTTTACCACTGTGCTAGCTGCAAGAGAGACAGTGGAAGAGAGACAGAGAGAGAGAGAGAGAAACAGAATTCTGTCTTCCATCTGTAATTCCTGGTCTTCTCAACAGGGAAGTTGCTCAGAGGGCTGCCTCTGATAACTGCAGGAGGCTCATCATCCTCCCACCATGAAACCAAGGGAATGCCTGCTCACCTGCTGTGAAGAACTACAAAAGCAGTAACGCAGAACGGAGTAGACACAGCTGTATGTTCCTAGCTCTGTTTTGAATTGGGCGGTGAAAGAGAGTACTGAAAGCGTAATGAGAGAAACTAACAGATCACATTGACCGTGCATGGTATTTCTCCTCTGTTAACTACAGAGGAAACTGTTAAAGCCAAGTAAATGAAACCGGTCTCCTCAACAACAGTCTCAAAAGCCATGATTTTTAATCTTTTCCCATTACTATCCCAAGCATATAAGAAAGGAGAATATTCTAAAATTTGTTTTTCAAACTAAAAATTCTGACTACAGCAGAATTTTACAGACTTTACAGTACGGTATAATTTTTCTTACAGCTTCTTTTCCTCCCATAACAGAACTGATGAACGGATGTCAGGAGAGCGCAAGCTCTTCATGAGCGCAAACTCCTTCTGCTCTAAGAGTACCACTCACGTGCTGCAGGGTTATTAACTTCAAGTTCCATTACACAGTTAGCAGAAGACTAGTTTTAACGCTTTATCACTTTACAATCATAGTGTAGTCGAGATGGATGCTTTCCTGTTCCAAAGCTGAGAACTATGCCATTACTGCAGTGGCTAGAAACATTTCATCAGACAGATGGCTCAGTTTTTCCAGCACTCTAAATAACTAGGCTGAATATCGTGAGAAGGGAGGGTACAGCAGCCTTTTTTCCCGAAATAGATCAGATAGCTTTATTAGTGTAAAGTAGGTTTTATATTTGGTCAATGCAAGGAAGAACCGTCATTAAAAAAAATTCTGGAACAAAGATCTGTTTTTTAAAGTTACTTAGTATATGTACAAATAGATACCAGGCATCTCCTTAGGGGGGGAAAAAAAAAATCACTATTTCCTATTTTGAGTACTTAGAGTACAGAGTACTGATAATAAAATTCAGGTCATAATTTTTTTCCACTAAACATCAACTCTCTTCTAAATTAAATGATCAACAATGTTGGAATAAATTAATGTTTGAAAAGGATTCCCTGTATTTTGGGGAAAAACGTACAGGGCAGGGGGGAAGACATAACCGACTTAGCGTTTAAAAAAAAAGAAAAAGTGTGCATATATTCACCCTGGCAATCTTCTGTCAATTCTCTTACTAAAAGAGAATTTTCAAAAAATTAAACTGCAAAATAAGTTTGTCTTATCTAGTTTTTGTTTTTAGTCCCCTACTAAACATAAACCAGGTCACGATTCTGAACCCCTCTGCCTGCCTGTTCATCATCATCGTCGTCGTCATCGTCTGACTGCTGTTCTGAGTTTTGTGGATTACCATATTCATATTCAATGGGCTTTGGATTGTTGTAAGGGTAGCCATTGTCATCAAAAAACCTTCGGAACGTGAACTCATAAAAAGCATGTTCCGGATGTTTTCCATTTTTGTACCATCCGTTAAGCGTATCATTTATGTTCCCTTCCTTATCATCATCACTCCACAATTTATCTGGATCAACTGGATCAAAGTTTGATGTGTCTGTAGGATGAGCAATTTTGGGAATGTAGAAAGCAGACTGCCGCCGTAGATCACTTGAAAAATCAATTGTTCTAAAAAATGGATGAGCTTTTATTTCATCTGCACCATTTTTGCCTAAACGATCTTCTGGCCCTCGGCACAGTTTAATAATAAGGTCGGAGGCCTCTGGAGTCAGTTTAGCTTGAGGTGGAATATGAAGAGCAGTTTGCCAGTTGATAACCTTAAAAGCAAAAAGAGGTGTTATTCTACTTATTATTTCATAAAAATAAAAAACCTCAATGAAAATAAAAATATATAATGATTTGACAGAGTGTTTCCACAGTACAGATGGAAAACTTGAAGCTGCTTTTTCAGAAAGGCAGGGAATATTTTGTCTGGGAATTTGACAAAATCTAGATAAAATTTATCCACGTTCCAGGTCTAAGCTGCAGTCTGGCAGATAGTACCTCTCCCGTAATGCAGCAAAGACATCATAAAAGCCTGTATCTGGAACCTGAAACTAGGCACCCCGTTTACAATCGTAAAAAGAGAGTAAGGCAAATGCATTTTGAATTGCTTGATGCGTTAGAAAGATAACAGCTTTAAAGCTTAAAAAAAAAAAATCAATATTGCACTATATATGGGCCAACTAATATCTTGCAAGCCAAACACAGCTTTGCAAAAGTGACACCTGCAGAAGATTTCCCTGGTGGATTGACTTGAATGGCTGAGGCTCAGAAAGGGAAGGACCAACAGTTCTGAGTGGGACCAGTAACCCTGGGCAGCCACTCTCAGCCACTGTTCCTCCACCTTTGCATGTTGAACAGCAGCAGATACTTCACCAAAGGAAATCCTCTGCAGGTGACAGCAGGAGGACAGGAAAGGCAAACGGTGGGAAAAGAACACCCAGATGCTGGAAGAAGAAAAGAAAAATAGTGAGGACCTGGAAATGAATGCAGGAAGTAAAAAGGGATGGCTGAGATTTGAAGTGTGATTATTAGTTGGCGTATTTACTGTATGAGTGGATAAAAGATATGCTCTTGATGCTTAAAGACCCCTTACAAAGTAAGGGCATTACCACAGTAGTGTTATATTGTAATGTAATCCTGTTACTTTATAACATACTCGTATATAGTAACACTCTCAAAAAATCACCTTCGATTCCATCACAAATTAGAAAGATTATGTAAATTTCAAGCACGCTTTTTTGGCTTGTTCAGACTGTTAACATGAGATTTTTAAAGTTACCTTCATTTGTGTTTCCAGGGGTGTTTGTGCCAGGAAAGGAGGCTGCCCCACTAACATTTCAAAGAGAATTACTCCAACACTCCACCAGTCACACAATTGCGTGTAACCTGAAATAAAGTCAAAACCAAGTAATCAAAGCCTTAGTATACTTTAAATCTTTTATTTATAAGAATAAAAAGGCTTTGCTAGAGAATTATATTCAGTACTTAAGACTTCCATATTAACAATCACTTAATATTTATTTTTTGTCAAACATCACATACTTGGCAAAAGTGCTCGTTTAAGAAAGCTGAAGCACACTACCTGGATATCAGTTACTTTGCAGTGAGATTAAAGTAAAAACTCTTTACCCGTTCGTAACAGTACTTCTGGCGCAATATAATTAGGCGTGCCAACAAGGGAATGGGCCAGACAGCGCTGATGCTGACGTGCAGCCCTGCGTTCGAGTGGCTTCAGCCGATCTCCACATCTGCAGTTTGCTGGGTCACCCCACTCGTTGCTGAAATCCATACTGTCTTGACGTGCATGATCACCTACAATTGAGTGAGACAGTTGCCAAAAAGGAGGAAGATTACTTTAGTTCTTAACCAAGACGAAATTTTCTCCATTTGTTAACAGTCCTTGTTTTAAGGCAGAACCTATTTGAATTCAATATTCAAAAATAGAAAAAGGAGCACTAAAAACATCTTAGAATATCAGAATTTTGAACTTTTTGCTTATGATATAAAAGCCTCAAAAGCTGGGGTTTTTTTAAAGTTACTTTGCCGTCATTATGCCAAAAATTATCAGGTCTGATCTTTTGTTAGTTTTTCCTGGAAAAAAAAAAAAAAACAACACACACAAAATACATTGAATATACAGGATGTAGATTTTTCTTGCTCTTATATAAATAGAGGAAACATTTAAAGTATTATAGAATCAACTGATGCTAATAAAAAAAAAACCAATCATATTAAAAATCTTCCACATATTGTGATTATTCTGTTTTATTCTCTTCTCTTGAATAATGTTGACACTACTTCTTCCTGTCTAGTGACTATGTAATAGTCTGGCCTAAAGAGGCATCATATTTTAATAGAAAAAAAGCCAAAAGTCATTTTTAAGTAGTTTTTGAAGGTATATTTTTCTTTCTGCAAAGCAAAAAAAAAATCAAATCGGTTATTATGAAATCTGTATTTTGTCACTCGGTACTATGAAAATTTCTTTGCTCAAGCTTGTTTCAACCTTTTTTTTTTTTAAAAAAAGTATACAGTGGGCTTTTTAAAAGCCTACTGAAACATTTCTTGTAAATCAGTAGGTTGCACTGAAAGGAAGAAGAGGAGACGCTTAGAACTTAGGCACGATTTTCACGAATACTTAAATTTTAAACTTTAAAAGCCTCTCTTCAAAACTGAGCTAGGGCTGCAACTACATAACAACCTGGCTACAGCTGAGATTTGCTCTCTTCAACTTTCAGAAACCACTAATGGGACAAACTTAGAGCAACACAGCTTATTCCTTCTCCCTTAAGGAATCAAGGCCTACACTTAGAAAAATCTAACTAAACGTTGCTTTCTGTAATTTGAACGGCGTGCAGATACATTGCTAGATGCTTTGTTCTTCAGAAAAGAAACGTCACAGTCACTTGTCTACTAAATTATTATTTCAGCCCTGGTAAAGAATGATGCTTCAACAAAATAAGAACGAAACTCTTACCACTCTGGTAGTATTTTGAATCATGGGTCCATCGAAAACCTGTACAGAGCCCAAAGTCCGTCAATTTAATGTGACCATCACGGTCTATCAAAATATTATCAGGTTTAATATCTCTGTGAATGAAGCCCATTTTATGAACACTTTCAACTGCACAGGTCAGTTCTGCTGTGTAGAACTGCGCCAGATTTTCTGGAAAGACACCCATTCTAATTAAGAGACTCATCATATCACCGCCTGGAATGTAGTCCATTACAAAGTACAAATTGTCCTTATCTTGGAATGAATAGTACAGACGAACCACCCATTCATTATCAGCTTCTGCAAGGATATCCCGCTCAGCTTTAACGTGAGCAACTTGATTCCTAAGCAATACATCTTTCTTTCTCAGAGTTTTTGTTGCATATAAAGCATTAGTATCCACTTTTCTTGCTAGGCAAACTTCTCCAAATGCCCCAACTCCCAGGGTTTTAATTTTTACAAACATTGACTTGTCCATTTTAGCTCTTCTTAGACGAATGTAATTAGACTCTTTCTGGCACAACATTTTCCTCATTTGATCTCGGGCTTCTGGTGACAATCCAACCTGTGCAGCAAACACAATTACATCTGATGAGTGAATAGTACTCTTAGTTTTCGGTCTTCATATAATTAGATGACTTAGGCAAAGTAAACCAAATACTTATATCTAAAATGAGGAAAAATACTTTAAAAAACTATTTCCTAAATTTACATATTAGGATTCTATGAAAACACATAGGAGTGATACAAAACAAAACGTGTGATCTAAGGGACACTTTAAACAGCAAAATGCACAAGGTGCCATGCACCAGTGGGTTCTTGAGAAGGGAATATTTCTCAAGGAGATAAGAGGGTGAGAAAGCAGAAAACTACCCTCCCCTTAGGCAACAAGACTGCGGTGCAGGAGGGAGGCCATTAGCACTTGCTCCCTCTCAGATACTTCTTTTTCATATTAAATTGTCAACTTATTAGTCAAGTGGCTCCCAAAGTTTGGAAGAAGTCAGCCATCAGATTTTTTTGTGGATTACCAGCATAGACATGCAGTTTAGAAGTTGGTAAATTTTCCAGCTTAACACCGTTTGAAAGACTACTATGGCTTCAGACAGCCAGCGGTCTACAGTCTTGGTTTGGGGATCATTAAATTAGACCATAAAGTGCTCTACATGCTCAGTTTTTCATGGATTCCCTGGATTAACAGTGTCATTGCTAAACTGATTCTTTACCTAACTATTTGAATGTATTGGCCTGAAGATTTTATAACTACATGTGAAAACTGTTCCCCTGCAAGCTTTTTTAAATAAAATTGTTTTCACTTATTCTCTTAACTGAAGACCACCTGTCAAGGATTCTGCCTTTTTCTGCTTCTTGGAAAAAACAAAAGAAAGCCTGAAAAGTTTTCTGATTATTTTTTTCTGATTATGCTTATGTTAAAATTGAGCTCTTATCCATCTTGGAAGACAACACTGCATCTGCCCATCTAGTAAACGGATATTAAAAAAAATCAGATGGTAGAAGTCAAACAGTTTGCATTCTTACAATTGCTCAATGCTTATCCAACTTAAATCAGTAGTATTTAGGAGTTTTCTGTCGAAGAATCCAAACCCTTCTTAAAGATATGTGATCAGACTTTACAAACAATCCAGAAGACTCAAGAAAACCAAGGTAAAAAACAGAAGCAAATATATTTGATGCTTTTCCACTCTCCCCACATATCACTGCTGAAGGGGGGGAGGGGGAGGGAAAGCTTTTCAAGCTTTCCTTTGCAGTAAAAGGACACAGTCCTTCAAAAATCTTTTTGATTTGGCTAAATAATTCAGCTTACTTTGCTAATTCCATGATAACTATGGAAATGTAGCTGAGGGTACAATAAGTTTTTGACAGCTAACTAAGGAGCTGCAGTAGGAAAGACTTCCACGCTCCGTACTAGCTAGAGCAAAAGCACTAAACATCCGACAATGCCAGCAGAATTTCAATTACAGGAAGGAGCGAGTATGTGACTCTCTCGTGCTTCCTCGTATACCTACACAAACCAGAACCTTAACCTGTGGCACTATTTCCATTGCTAAACACAACCCAAGCACACGTCTCCCACCACCCAACTTTCTGCCACAAGCTGACCTGATCTTCCCTCCTATCATAAAATCCACATATAGCTGGACTTCAGCCACGCTCTTTACTGCTTTCCATTCTACGTTCCAGTAAGTCGGACAGGGCAACTTCTTTGAAGTGGCTCATTCCTCTTCACAGTATCAGTTCTTGACTTCCGTCTGTGTGTGCGCCCCTATCTTGAATGAATATAAATACCCCTGGTGTTCTGGTCAACAATACTAATATACTGACAGCCAAAATACTCACAGGCCACATGTAACTCATCAGCTAAAGCGTGGCAACCCCTATCTACAGTATCCACCCTTAGCGTTTTTGTCATACTCCAACCTGGGTTCCTTCTAGTATACCTTTGCTGGCTTCAATTCATTTAAAGCATGCCAGTGCCATCTTTCTGGGCAAGTTTCAGGCCCTGGAATCAAAATATCCCTTCTTTTTAGTTTTAACCCGAGCAGAACCTTCCTTCATGTGTTTATGTTCTTTTCTCTGTGACACTACCCTCACATAGCCTTACGTTATGTTCATTTCTTCTTTCGCTTTCTTTCCGTCAGCATTTTCAAAATTTTATATGCTCCTTTTATAGCACCTCAATTATTTTATGTGCCTTTTGGCTTTGAAGTCACCATCCTACAGATATGATTTTCTAGTTCAACCTACACTATATTTTCTCTTTTCATTTTCCCCTGGACATTTTCAACCACTCTATTCAACCGCTATTCTAGAAGCTTTCCCAATTTCTTTCTTTCACATCATCTTATCAATTATTGTGGTATCAAACCTTGCCACTTCTGTCTTCCTAATGCTGAAGACACTATTTACAGTATAGTATTCAGAATCATCATCAGGATTAGGTAACCGCTAGTCTGAACTCGTATAAACAATATGTTAATAACAGATGACTCCTGTTTTGCCTAACTTAAAATATAACTTGAGACAAAATATAACAGGCTTGACTGAGAAAAAAACAAACAATAAAAGATCAGTTATACAGATATCATTCAGAATGTTAAATACTTTCAGGGCACTATACATCACCTATTCCAAAAAAAATCTCTTAAAAAAAAAATCACAGAAAATTTCTTACAGGCATCATAGCAAAACTGGATCCAAAGGAGATGCAATTAGGAAAATGTTTACAAAAATGTTTATCTATCCAAACAAACTTCACAAGGAATATCCATTCAATAAGATTAAGTGGGGATGGTTGTCTCAAATCTGAGACAAAATGTTTGTTTAAAAAAAAAAAAAAATCAAAGAAAAATTCCTAGCCCAAACCAACATTTCAGCAGTTAGGACTGGATACGGGAAATAGTTTCAACTCCTTAGTCCAAACTGAGGACAACAGATTTGTAAAGTTATGTTTTCCACAACAGATTACTGTAGCACTACCCAGGGCTCTGCTCTTTCAGGACAAAGATATAGTGGAAGGCATCTCAAGTTTTCTGGGAATAAACATGCTTAAGGTATACTTCAAAGCAGAAGGAGGGATTTTTGTAAACTTTAAACAAAGACATTTGAAGACCTCGCCCTGTTAAAATTCAGGCAATGGTGGGTCAGCTGCTTACCTCCCACCTGAATCATGAAGCCTGCTTCAGTGCAGCCCCACCTGAACACAAACCAAACCCCACTGACGTGTAGAAAACTGGGAAAGAACGTGCCCTTGTGGTCCAGCAACGTGCCCTTGTGGCCAAGAAGGCCGACGGGATCCTGGGCTGCATTAGGAAGAGTGTTGCCAGCAGGTCGAGAGAAGTGATCCTCCCCCTCTACTCAGCCCTGGCAAGGCCACATCTCGAGCACTGTGCCCAATGCTGGGCTTGCCAATACAAGAGAGGCACAGAACTACTGGAGCAAGCCCAGCGAAGGGCTACTAAAATGATTAAGGGACTGGAGTCTCTCTCATACGAGGAAAGGCTGTAGGAGCTGGGACTGTTCAGCCTGGACAAGAGAAGGCTCAGGGGGAATCTAATCAATGTGTGTAAGTATCTGAAGGGAGAGCGTCAAGAAGATGGGGCCAGACGCTTCCCTGTCGCCCAGCGACAGGATAAAAGGCAACCTGCGCAAACTGAAACACAGGCAGTTCTGTCCGAACATGAGGAAGAACTTCTTTACTGTGAGGGTGACAAAGCACCAGCACACCTTGCCCAGAGAGGTTGTGGAGTCTCCCTCCCTAGAGATATTCAAAAGCCATCTGGACACGATCCTGGGTAACGTGCTCCAGGTGATTGTGCTTGAACAGGGGCGTTGGACTAGATCTCCGGAGGTCCCTTCCAACCTCAACCATTCTGTTATTCTTGCGAACGGGACCTCAGTAGCAACAAAACACTGGAAGGTGGGAGACCCAGTACAGTAATTAATCACTGCAAGTCATGTAAATATAGTCTCCAAGAAGCTCACAGCTTTACCTTCTAGTTCCTTCTCTCTAGCTGTTGCACCCTAACAACTTGTTAGAAATAGCCCAAGTACCCTAATCTGTTACCTTCTCCTCCCAACCCAGTCTTCAGTTTTTTCCTGTGTCACTCATTAAAGCATAAATATTCATCCCAAACTGATCACTCTCCTTTGCATTGAAGTATTTTCCCTAGAACTCTCCTCAGCTACAGCATCTACCAAAGATTAACCAACCTTATCAACCACATAAATGCTCACACTCATACCTCCAATAATTTCCATTCAATGCCAGACAAAAGAGCTTACTGAATTGCTATGTCACGTCACACCATTTGTTCTTATTGTGATTCCTTCTAGTCTTGCTGTGTCTTATGGCGTAATTCTTTGTTCTTTCAGGTAAAGATATTTTCAAAGCTATCCAGTATAATATTTGGGCAGGAGGGTAACAGAAGTAAATTCACACATATAAATTACATATTTTTGAGATACCTCCACGCTTTTCCCTAGGATACCGGATATAAGTGCTACTACAGACACATCCTGATAATTTTCTTCTTTCAAAATTCCAACCAAAGGGAAGAAATGAGGGGATTCAATACTTGCTTAATCCTTTCGAACTTCCTTAAAATAAGTAATGAGCTAGTTTCCCCTTCTCCTTCTCATGAAGATCTGCAATATACTTTGCTGCTGTTGGATTTCTATCCTTTACCCTGATAAAAAAAATGAGAGGCTTACTGCAGCATAATACTCCATTTTCCACCCTTCAGCCTATCATCAAACACCTCAGCTTTAAATCTAGTACGAATACCATAAATCTGGGTGGGTGTTTTTTTTTTTTTAATTTATTTATTTCTAATACATTTTTACTAGGCTGCTTTAAACGCACAAGGAAAGGATCAAGGACAGTTGTATCAGCACCTGCATATCAGTAATACTTATGCTTGGGATACTATGGAAGACAATCAACACAATAAGAAGGGAAAGTGAGGTCTGCAAATCAACAGTAATTATAATCTTACATTTAAGTACTCAAATGATCAAAATAAATTCATGCTCAATTTTGATGCAGGTATGCATGCAAAATCCTTTAAAAAGGGATCATGCTATTCTTAAATACTGTTGCTCCAAAATCTTACTTGCCTACACAGTGATGGAGGCTACAGAGTTCAGGAAAGCTTCCCACACCTTAATAGTTTAAATCAGCTGTTAGTGGAAGTGAAAAGGAAAGAAAGAAGACTAAGAATAAAGATCTAGAAAGAGTTCCAGGAAGAAATCTTGCTAACATTTACATATGCTGTGATTAAGCATACACTTGTAAAACACTACAGCTTACATTAAGAACTTTCAGAGAATAGGAAAACGCATTTAAAAACCGGCATTTCAATAAAGTGCCATAAGCCAAACACATTTTTTTCCCCACAGACTCAATTAAAAGGTACATCATATTTCTCTCAAATCTTCAACTACAATTATTAAGAAAAGTTTTGTAAATACACCTCAAATCTCCATTTTTCCAAATCTTAGTTTTGCTACTTCTCACTGGTTTCGCTTTTGAAATGACACATGTATACATAAGCTCCAATGTGTACCCTTTCAATTTGATTTCGTAGAACATGAAATCCCAGGAACGGAGCACTGATTTTGCCTGGGCATGAAGAAATTCATGTTACTTGTTGTTATTGATATCTGTTTTTCATCATCTCATTCAATTATACCTCGTTTAAACAGATATCGCTACCACCTGGATTATAAAATACTTAAGCAAAAGATACCATGTCTCTTCCATTCTAAAAATTGTAACTTTTTAATACTGACTTTTTTGTTGTGAACTTCCAAAAAACAAACAAACAAAAACCAAACCAAACTCACTAGTAGCAACAAACTGCTGAAAGTAAAAGCAAGCACCACAGTTTGGGTGACAGTATAAAGGCGTTGACCAGCCTACCACTGTTTTAGAAGATTATTAAAAACATTGCAAATAACGCTCTCAAAAATCAGGATTAAATATAATCCGTAACAGAAAGCTATGAGCCACGTTGCTAAATCTCAATTCATGCAAACAATGATTTTCTTTCCTCCACCTTATCATACATGAGTCAGATGGCTTATGTTTAGACACACAATGACTTACTTAAGAAAATTAATTTTTAAGACAACAATGAAGTACTTAATCAAAGCAACACAGAATTTGCCGCATTTCAAACACAAAAACGAAAACTAAACTTTTAAGTATACCATGTATACTGCAATGTTCTGTTTATCTGTATCATTTAATCTCTACTATTAATGCATATTTCTTAAAATTAATACTGAAACAATTCCAGTCAAAGACTTAGAAAGAAAGATTTTACCCGCATCATTTCATTCTCTAGTTGCTTTTTCCGATGCAAACGCTGCTGATGTGACTTGAGTATATTTTCCACGTGCTGCTCCATGAAGAACTTAAACGCCTGAGGGGAGTAGCTTTGGATGCGAGACTCTCTTCGTTCTTCATCTTTCTTGTTTTTTCTAACAGGAACAGGTGACGTTGTTATTTGTTTCTTTTCTTTATCTGTTGAATCAACACATTCGTAACTCTTGTCACTCTCTTCCTCCTTGGATAAAACAGGTGGCTCCTCTTTGCTGAGCTTGGGCCCTGTCTCATACGGATTGACAGATGGATTCTGGTGTAACAAGTGTTTTGGGTAAGGTGGTGGGGGACCCTGGTAATTTGGAGCCTCCGCAACAGGTGACATAACTGCCATATTTGTAGATGGACTCTCAGAGAATGGAATGGTCTGAACAGTTTGCACTGGTTGTGGCATCCAGGAAGGGTGAGTTGGTGCTAAAGCAGTCTGTAGCTCTGGCTTTAACACACGCATACTTTTTACTGGTTGCTGAATGGGAGCTGGTGTTATAGCTGTTACCGTTGTAGCTGAAGGCTGAGAACTGCTAGAGTGACTCTGCCTATTTCCATGATGGTTATTGAATGAATTTGATCTTACTGGAACATTGGGTTGCCACGTAGGGATTTCATGCCCATTGCCAGGTGATGACTGCGGTTGTGCAGGTGGAGGCTGTGACCAGGATGCAGGTATTCCAGCTACATTTGTATTATAGAGTTCCATGTTGTGGCTACTCCTATTTGGCACCATCATTGTCTGAGGAAGATTTCCGTTGGTGTATACTGAAGGCGGAGCAGATCCTCCTGCCTGCATCTGTAGCGCTGTAGGACTTTGCCTATTAGTTGGATTTATTGGGTACGGGGGTGGCTGGCGACTCACTGAGTTTCCAGACACAACATTCTGATGAACTATGAATTCTGCCTGGCAATTGCCATTTTGCATTCCAGCTCTTCCCGAGGGAAAGTTAAATTTGCTGTTGGCAGAACTCTGCATGATTATTGGTTGCCTGCCAATGGGGACAGCACTCATGCCCCTCTGAGCCTGTGCAGAAGAATTTATGGGCGGAGGATTCATCGGCGGAGGTGGATAACCATCCTGCCACGCTCCTGGTGGCACTGGAGAAATGCGAGAGATCATATATTCCATGCTTCCAGAGTAACGCTTTGTTTGCGAGTTTGGTTCCCAGGAAGGAGGGGGAGGAGTTGTTCCTCTTGGAGGGGGGGTCTGTCCTCGGGGAGGTGGAGGAGGAGGAGTGACGCTCCTTATCTGTGGTAGAGGTGGTGGATTCACTCTTTGTCCGTTGCCAGGATGAGCCTGAGCAAATGCTGCTATGCCAGATCCAGATAATGGCCTTCCTACATCGGGCTGAGAACTGGGACTCTCTGAGCGATAGACCACACCATCTCCCAGGGAAGGGCCGTGTCTCTGAGGAACCAAGGACTCCTTAGAACCTTTCCAGCTCTGTCTGCGGTGAACCGATTGCTGCACCGTCCCTCCTTTCATAAAGAAAGAAATGTAACAATAATATTACTAGAAATTATTTCCATGTACTGCTTTGAGTATTTTATTTTTCTGCATTAATTACTACAACAATATGATGGAAACTTTCAGATTTAGCACAATCCACTGTATTTTACACCAAAGATTCATCTTTATCTGGTAATACACAGCATGGCATGGTAATACGCACAGTACACATTATATGATCAAACAAATGCAAAGAAACTACGTTATAGGAAATTTACAGACATTACAAATCAGTCTTCTGAAGATGCAACTTGTTTAAATTGCTGATGTACCTGCAATTTTTAATCAAGAAGAAACAGTAATTTGGAAAATTATTAGGCACACTATGTACTTTAATTATACATGCAAGCAACAGTCCAACAAGCTCTTCAGTACAAATGCACAAAAATAACGGTACGGAAAAATAAGTTTAGTCAAGTTGCTATTCCTTCCAGTTTAACACTTACAATAGATGAACTGCTCTTCAACTAAAATTTTAACTGAAATTCTGAAAAAAGCAAGCAGCACACTTAAAACCCCTACACAACACAGTTCATGCAAGCTTATCAAATCCTTCACATGCAAAATGTGAGTCAGTTGCTTTCATTTTAACAATTATATGTTTGTGGATAAAAGTGTTGTGTGGAGGCAAGAAATAAAACTGTATGAAAGCAAAACCTACAGAACCAACTCTACAATACATTTATTTTACATACATTATTTTGCATATCATAAACAAAATACTATGCAAGGAATTGATAGCGCATGCAGTCTTTTTGTGCTTTTAACAGTATTATTTCTGAGATACCTGTAAATACATGCAGCACTACAGCTGCTGAAAGCCACTGTATCTCAAAAAAAAAAAGTGTCAATTGGCATAACTTTTCAAGTAATAGTGAAAATCATGGGTGAAAGCTAGTATTTAGCTAACCAGCTAACCCTATTTCACAAGCCAAATGAAAATTAATGCTGTGCTTTGCTAGTCTTGATTACCCATTTTTCTCATACCTATATCACCAATTTAAGTGTAACTTTACAGAACCAACAGTCAGCACCTGACTTTAGCTGAACAGAAGTTCAGTATTTCTGCTGCATTTGCAAAGTACATTCTAAACATATGCTCCTAAGACCTGATAAAAAAGAAAACATCAAGATGCATTCAAAACGTGTTTACATGTTTTAACAGAGTAGTAATAGTGTCAAACTCGCAATTCAGTTGCTACTAATGCCCTAACCCGTCTCCTAAAATCCACAAAACCATCAAGTTTAAAAACTATACAAACAAAATCTAGAACCAAACAGAAAAGTAATCACAGAGCAGATCCTGAAATAGGATATCATCCTAAAATACAAATACGGGAACCAGGTGCAACATATATATACGTTGTGCAGCTCCATGGGAAAGTGTGTGAAGACAAAAAAAAAAAAAAAAACCTTAAAATAAGAATTTACTTCACGTGGCCTTCCCAGTCTGAACTGCAGTGCTCACCATCAACTTCTATATGGCAATTGACATTAACAATTAAACATGGGCATCACACCAACTACGGGCAAAACGACCAAAATGAGATCTGAATGAGGGCTGAATGCCATCCTTTAGATAAAATACTTAGATACAGTACTAAAAAACATGCAGTCAGAAAACTCACGTTCCCATGAGAGACTCCCGTCAAATACACCTAACTTTTAGAAGAAACATATTACATACTTTAGATATTATTTTTAAAGGACAAGAAACTAAGTCAACATCTCATTCTTTTCTGTTGTGAGCACATGAAGGAGGAATTCGCTATTTTACGTTTTCCACCTGTAAGAAAACACTTCAGAGTTACTGAATTACCCTAGATACACCTACCTGGTGGTTTCATACCTGCATTAACAGGTCTTGCTGCTGCTGCAACCATCTGTTCCCGACGCGGATCCTGGTAGCTCATTTTACTAATAAATTCAATTGCTGCTTCTATACTACGGTTGTTAGTTTGCCTAAGAGCTTGTACAACCATATCCTAAAGGGAAAATTATATACAAAAAAAAGTTACAAAAAAAGGCAACAACAGCAAAAATCATGGGGTTTTGGCCAAATATCCCTCCACAATTTTAGCAAGGTACATGACTAACTTCTCTCAATGAATTTAAAAATAATCTAAAAACCTTTTCTCCATAACAGATCCTCAAACACACTTAAATAGTCTGGATCTTCATGAAAAAAGGTAAGCTTGCTGAAGCACCATATTTTGATGTAAATTCTGCATCATCTCGCCATTCTTATATAGTTTGTTCATACAGGCATACTGATACTGATATACCTAACTCAGGTTACAGCTAGCTTATATGATGACCAGAGGTCTCTTCCAACCTAAGTTATTTTATGACAAATACCCTAATGTGAAATACAAAAGCTTGTTTTTTTTGCTCATTTTCCTTCAACTCAGAATGACTTTTATCAACAAACATTCCACTACTTTCTCCCAAAGAATTACTACTTGTGCATGAAGACAACAGCATTGGTAGAAATTTCATCACTTTTGAGCGGACTTAGCCTCCATTTTTTTTTTTTTTTTTTAAAAGAGAAAAGCCCTGTTAAAAGTATTACGGATCAGTGCTTTTTTTCCCCCCCATCGACTTTAACGAGATCAAAGTCAAGCAAGAGACGCAGAATTTCAGAGGAGGTTAAAAGTCAGACACTGCTCTCCCACTTACATTGAATGGGATTTGTGCAGTTAACTCAGAGTTTGAAAAAAATCCACAGCCTAACTCTTTATAATTAAGCACACTGCTTTCTCATGATCTGTTATAGCTGTATTTTGTCATGGCAAAGCAATCATTTCAGTTCACACTGTCTGAACAGGTTACCTACGTAAGACATGATTTACCTACTACTAAAATCAATGGGAATTCAGGGAGGACTCAGAAGGGAAGGAGCCAGTATGTTTCCAATTCAAATCCACATTCATAATTTCACCATGCTTGTGCACGTTTTTGACATTACAAGTGCGCATAATTACACACAGCCTTCAAAAACAACAACTGAATTTAGTGGGCAAAACAGAACCTTGAAAAGGGGTCTTAAAACAAGCAAACAAAAAATAGAATAAGCTTGCAGTAAGGTTTACAGACCAGCTGTCATAGTTGGAAAAGGCAAATGTAGCTTTTGATCACATAGCTCCTTCATCAGATGGTTATGCCTGCAATACTTCTATTGCTATAGGCAAGACGGATTGGTTGCAAAGCATTACGTTTTCAGTACCGGTATGCTACTTGATCATTGTGCAAACAGAAGGTTTAAGTTGTCCATAGTGTTTCATTTCCACTCTGAATGTGCTTTTATAGGACTCATCACTCATTTCTACCTATCATCCTTAATTTACTTGTCAATCAAAGTTTCAAAACCAAATGTAATAGCTTTTCAGCAAAATAAGTCTGCAATATATAAACCTAAAAATAATGCGTTTCCTTAACCTAGCCATAAAGGTACATACAATCTTAAAGTATACAACCAGCAATACTTAAAAGATAAAGCTGCAATTTATCCTTAGTTTTCTCTCTTCACTAAGGTGAGGACCTGAGGAAGAATCAAAGGACTTATTTCTCCTCTGGCTGAAGAATAAAAACCACCTTGGTCACCTATGTGGCGAAGTATTAAATGTCTTGAAGTGTATCACCTAACACAGAATACACGAGGACTAAACTTGAGGCTCAACAGGCGAGAGTTTTCCTGTGAGCTATTTAAGATGTCTTAAAAAACAAAACAAACAAAAAAACTTACTACTTTGAACAACTTTAAATCCATTTTCAATACCTCAATGAAATCTCATTTAAAGCTGAGATGAGGAAACATTGCTCACATAGGTACATCCAGATCAGAGAAAATTAAAACAAATAATGGCCTTGCTGACCATTAGGTATCATATTGATCTCTACAAAAAGCCAGCTGTACACCAAAGATCGTGAAAGTAAAAGCTCTATATTTATTTAATCTGTTAAATCGTGAACGCACCCAATGGATGTGGGAAACAGACTGACCAATTTTAAGTAGCTAACGTGCACCCCAGCTATGATCCATTAAAAAAAAAAAAAAAAAAACAAACCAAACAATCCCAGCTCAAAACATACTCCCATTTTATTCCTACTTGCTTTCTCAGCCCCTCCAAGAAAAATGCTTTCCTGTTTTAGCTGTATCTGTTCCCTGCGTGTTCAGAGGCCAGTCCAACATGGACAACTGTGGAAACACAACTCTGGGTTAAAAAACACAGCAGAAACTGCTTACCCTGACACCCTGCCTGAAAAAAGTGATCCATATAATTGCAAAGGAGCGTCCAGGGAACTCTCAGTTGTATCCCAGATCAAATAGTAGAAGTAAAAGATTTCAAGATACAAAGCATCCAACCAAAATTACTAACTCAAGATACTTCTCTAGTTTATTCTCTGGCCACATACCACCCTTCAGTTTGTGCAAGTGACTGTCGGCTCATTCTGTAAAAATGGATTTGAGAACTGATCTACTATAAAAAACAAAAATGAAAACAAACCCTCAGCAACACACCACACACAGCAACAAATCATTATAAAAATCATTTATCATTATAAAATCCTTTTCATTCTTAATGAAAACGCGGTCTGGATCGTCTTTTCATAGCGTACCCAAATACACACTATCAGCACCTGATAAAGGAATGTGATATAGGGAATGCCAGTTTATAGCTTTGGAGAAGTTCAATCTTATTAGAGGTACAGCTCTCCGTAAGCCTTGAAGCATCACATCAGGCAGAACTTTTGAGCTGGTCATTACTTCGATCAGTGCACTCCTGACAGGGCAATCCTTGTTCTGGTACGGTGCCTTTTTCCTTTGAAAGATTAGTGGTTTGCTAGCTTTTCTTGAACCTGTTTTTGTACTCAGTTTTACAGAAAATATATGAAAATGGGAGTAATTTAGTTTGATGTGCACACCCCAATAGAAACACAGGAGCTGTAAGTATATTAATTTTTAATTCCTGGAAACCAGATTCTCCATCAATAGAACTCAGATTCTTCCACTGACTAAAGGGAATGAGTGGAAATAAGTTTAGTCAATAATTTCAAAATGCAGACTGTGCAATTATCTAGTTTTCCGTTCTTATAATGACAACAATACCAGAGCAAGCACACGTATACAAGATTTCCAGGAGATATAATCTCCGTGTTTTTCAGTTGAGGATACACTTCAGAGAAGATACCCCAATACCTGTTTTTGTTACGTGTCCTGTTATTTTGTCTCTACCTGACAGTGTACATAATGCAAGGACAGACAAAACTGCAGATGTGAGAAGTGCATTAAAATTACTTTCTAATAGATTTGGTACTGCCTTTCAATTCAGAATGGCCATATTTTAACAACATATTTTAACAAAGCACAATTCAAAATTCTGTTGAATATATGAGGCAAAACTCACGTTCTAAAGAGTTCATTTCTATCTGTCTAAAAATGATATAAATAATTAAAACGGCTTACTCCAACCACATAAGAACGTCCTGCTTAAGGAAACGTCCTGCTTACCGTTTGCTGTTTAAATAGTTTATGATCAGTTCCTCACCCCAAACGTGCACTAATAGTTTACAGCTAGCACAAAAACAAATCTCGAAAATAAAATATTTCACCTCATCAAAGCCAGCAGCCTGTAAATCTTGTAGCATTTGTCGATTAACTTCTGATGTTCCTTTCACTGCTGAGGTGGTTTCGTTCGCAAAAGGCAGAAGTGAGTTTCGTATCTCCTGCAAAACTTTATGGTATGTTACAAATTTGGGGGGATTTCGGCCTTGTCTAGGATCTTCAGATGACGTTGACATTTTGCCCATGCTGTGATCAGCTTTAGCAGCATCCGAGGGTTTAGGCAAATTCCTGAGGCTCTCTCGTATTTCCTGTAACATCTGCTGGCTACTGCCAGTGTAGTTACTGGCAGGAAAAGTCTTAGGCCTCATTTGTCTATAACCTTCTGGCTTCTCACTTCTCTTCATGAAAACATGTATATACGCAACCTTCACCAAGGACTTGCGCACACAGAATTCAACAAAGATTAGCTGGTAGTCTCAGAACTTGTGAAAACAGTGACTATTATTCACTGCCAAGTTGTGGTTCCCGTAGTGCTGAAATTCCTCACACCCCAAAATAGCTATTCTGAAACAAAACAAAACAAAATCCTGTTACACATAAAAGTAATGAAAAAATTCACAACGTAGCACTGGTGGTGGTCAAACATTCACATGTAGCATTGCCTCTGTGGTACTGAACACATGCTAAGGCACTTCAGTCAACCTAAATTACAAATTGCATTGGCCTTCTAACATTCCATTAATAAGCAACGTTTTAGGTACCTCAAGCATGAACAGTCTTAAATTACAAAGGATCTGGAGTAAAGAGGAACTTAAGGTGGTACACAAAGCCTTCAAGAGCAGATGGGAAACGCTGCACGTGCTTCCCCCGCGCCCCTGTTCACTGCTTCTTTGCCTTCCCTCTCTGCTGGTTGCTGCCTCTCTCCCATCACCCCATTCTCTCTGTCCACTCTCTAAAGCTGAAGGTGTTGACTCTTCCCTTGATGGATCATTTAGCTAGGACAGAGACTAAATAACCTGTTATCAAGCTCCACAAACAGGTGGAAGTTAGAAATGCAGAGTGTATATATTTGTAACAATTTTATCCACCGCTTACTAGTCACATATTTAAAAAACAAACACCAGCCAAGCTCATGCAAGTTCATGATTTTCTGTAACATTTTCCATTTAATTTTGTTTAAGGGCTCAGCTTTCTATAGCTGTCACAGTCTCACAGCTCAAGTCTTCATGACACAGTTGTCAATAATTCAGTTATTTTTCACATAAGGGGAGATGGGTGGAGCGAAGAAAAAAAAAAGAAAGCTTAAAAATTTTAATCTTAAACTTCATCACCATAAAATTGTTTAACCGTTCAAGCATCAAATTCACTGAGAGCACAAGTGTGACATTTGGTAAGGGAAAGAGAACATTCTGCCAAAAACAAATAAATAACGTTTGTGT
Organism: Struthio camelus; assembly: GCF_040807025.1. Classification (NCBI taxonomy): domain Eukaryota; kingdom Metazoa; phylum Chordata; class Aves; order Struthioniformes; family Struthionidae; genus Struthio; species Struthio camelus. The sequence goes on along the minus strand of NC_090944.1, from coordinate 82,024,124 downwards.
TTTGAAGGGGCTGACTCATCAGGTCCAACGCTGTGCTCTGCAGCAAAATAAAACCTTAGCATTTGTGCCATGCAGCTAGCTTGTACTGTAATTGGTATGATAAAGGACAGAGCAACTAAGATGAAATACTGAAGAAGTTAGAGCCTTGCCTCTTTCAGAGTACCATGAAATAAAACTTTTTGCATTTCCATAGAGGAAGACAGTGCAAGATACAAAAATTACATATTCTAGCATTGTCCTTTCTTCAATGGCAATTAAAAGAATGGTAAAACTTAACTTATACTGTTCCTTCAGTATAATAAGTAACAATGCAAAAACGCTTTTTCTTGTTTCTGTTTCTAGAAGTGTTAAAATTTTGCATTCCTGGTTTTCTGAAAGAGTCTTTTTGAGGACTTGGATGTTTATAAGCACCACTTCTCTCTTAAAGAGGTAGTGTGTAGACAACGGTGTTTCTCATATTGGACGTCTGAATTGAACAGGCGCCTAAAAAGCTTTTAACAGTCTACAGAAAAGCCACTATCCCTCCATCCAAGTTTCACTTTTATGATATTTGCAGTGTCATAAACCTACTACTGATTCAGTGATTGAGGAAGAATATGACAAAAAGTTAATAGGAAAAAGAACCCTCTAATCCACATGCAAATTATATGAATAAAATAAACACGCTACCCATAAATGAGTGAAACTTGAGCGCTTAGAAGGACAGTACATAAATAAGGAGGGAGAAAAAGGAACACAAGGTATAGCAACCTAACCCCCTTCTCCTTGGCCAATCACTTAAGAAATAATTCAGTTTCTCTAATGGAATTCCCTAAATCTCAAGTGCTGGGACTGCACCCACAAGCTTTCTTTGACCTGTGGTAAGCCTGAAACTTTAAAAGAATGTCATTTTATAGTGATATTAGAACTTTTTCTGCTGTCCAGTAACACATTTCTTTAATGTTCACTGACTAAGGAAAAGACCATCAGGCACCTAAGTGAGATTTAGTAATAAGCAGTGGAGTTTTGCTCAAAGGAGTAACTAGTCTAGACGCTGCAGAAAGCATGCCATGAGATAAATTAAAATGTAATTTAACCCTGGCCACTTTCAAGAGCACTTAAACACATGCAAAATTTAAAACAACATGGACAATATTTGGTTAAAAACATTTTTCCCCAAAGAAAAGGGAGGAAAGAAAGCTTTGTTTAGAACATTTCACTGGAATTTAGCTTTGCTAGGGAAGTTTCCTTTCTTTTCAAGGCATCTGTTTTGAAAAACACATGTGTTGAGTACACAAAAGTGTGTGAGTATACATACTAATAACACTGAAAAGAATTACCACCCCCAGAGAAGCAAAACATTATCATAAGTTCACCCCACAGCACATAACAATAAGGCTGAATAGCTTAGAGGCTTAGTGATTTAGATTACTTGTTCAAATTCAGTCAAAATTAGGACTAATCACTAGCTCACCACTGGCAGGTAATCTAGATAAAATAGTTAGTATCCATCCTGTGTCAGACAAGTATCAAATGAGAGTAGTAAAAAAAATGTCCATATGTAAGTTCTTTCTCTTAACACTTTCCACAGGACTTTAATCCAAGAGAAAACACTTGTTTTTCACCTATATGTTTTAACCATAATTTTATTTGGTGTTTCACCAAATTCACTTTACAATCACCCTGCAGGTAGCTGAGATAAACAAATATAACACCCACAGGAGAACTCCAGGTCAAATTAAGATGATACTTAATCTGTAAATCAGGAGACCTAGAGTCTACCACCAATTCAATCATATGGCCTAGGGGGGAAAAAAAAAAAAAATCACCTTGTACACTGACTTCTTTATGTAAAAAAAAAAAAAAAAAAAAGAGATAATTATATTTCTTTTTAAAATGCTTTGAGAATTTTAATACAAGGGATGTTTTAAGTATGTGGTAACTATTATTTGGTTGGCAACTGCAGCATACAGTATATGGACTGACCAGCCTTAGAAAATAAAGTCATCCTTTCACATAAGTTTTTAGCAGAAGCAGGGGTTTATACCAGTGTAAAACAGCCAGTCCACTTATTCCGTGCCAGCATTAAGTAGTTTGTAAGGCCACATAGAGTGAATCAAGCCAGGGAACCTATCCAGATAAAAAGTAATTTTTTTTCCTAGGGGTTTATTTCTTTCAGCAGCAGTATTGGCTAACAATTTCATGGGTCTGTGAAACTACAGTCTTAATTGCTCAGAAACCCAATTAAAACAGTCCTCCACTGTAATGAAGTACAAAGCGGCAAGTATTATTGACCATAGCTCACCTTGCTTTGGAGGACTTCAAAATTCAGGGACCGTGAAGTCATCTCCTCTTACAGACATTTACACACATTTTAAAACAATAAAGTTTTGACCAGATCAGTAAGTAACCTTTCTCAATCATGTATATCTAACTAGCAAACACTAACTGAACCTGAGGGAACGGCCGTGTATTCTCCCTTGCAGTTCTGTATGGTTAAATGCCCTTGATGCATCTGTTTGTTAATGCAAATACTTCCACTGGTGACATTCTCCATTTCCCTAAAGCAGTTAAATCATTTTTTCTTCCTTTTCAAAACATAAGGATAAACTATTTTCTTCTACAGGTCAAACTGTAAGGAGAAAAAAAACAGTCTGTTTAGAGTGTACCACAAAAGACTGGACAATAAAAAATAGGCGTTTGAATGAAAACACTTAACGGTTTCAGAAGGCGACAGTAACACGCAACTGCTCTGTCAATGCCTTTTAAGCATTTCTGGGAAGGAAAATATACAGCTTTTTAGTAGCTTTGTAACATTTAATATTAAAAAATTTTGAACATACATTTAAATACTACACAGTGCTCAATATTCAGCTGAAAGTAAAAACAATCTATTTTGATTTCCTCTCCCATATCCCTATTCTATTAACTTAGCTTACACAGGATCTCAATCAACTCTTTCTTTTTAGAAAAGATTTAAAACAAGAACTTGGGAGGCATCAGATTAACTTTGTAGGGGCTTGGCTTGAATCAAAGGAAGCAGTTCTTTGGGTAACAGGTGGTTGGGCTGAAAAGCTCTTTTGTCAAACGATGTTTTCAGCACTAAAAATTTACATAGGATGAGCAGAAAACCGGGCACGGAAAATTTGTAAATAATTATGACTACATACATTCAAGGAAGACTCTGAGTTGAAAGTGACTGGAGGCTAGCTGAACACAAGGAGCGCTGTACGCTTGCTTCTGCTGCTCCTTTCCATTCTCGTACTCTGCTATCTCCTTTTAATAGGATATAGCTCTTATGTACAAACGCATTCTCAGTTCTTATTATTGCTTATTTCTTGAGCACGTAAGAGTAATCTTCATTGCTACCGACAGGGCAGCCATTTAAAACCAAAGCGTAAGTAGCGTTGGCACAGACAGGTACTAAGGTAATTCTAATAGCACAGAAGGATCCAACATGTCAAGGACCACCCAGAGTAGAAGTACAACACTGGCGTGAGAATTTTCAGGATATAACAGTCATGAGTATCTCAAGTCTATCCACTGTGTTAATTGCATTTTTGTTGCACAGCAAGTACGAGACCACGACCCGAGGTAAAGCAGAGATGCACGTGCTACCGTATACGTCCATCTGGAAGAAACGTTTGAATCCGGTCTGCTGAAGTGCGGCTTTCCTCCGAACCTTCAGCGTTCCCCGGGGGAGATAAGGGGGAACTAACACCATCAAGCACCACCACTGCAGCGGCGAAACCCTCGTGAGGCGGCGGCACCGCGGCCCAACCGGCGGCCGCCGGCCCGCCGCCGCCACCACCACCACCCCAGCCGCAGCCGCGGGGCCCGGGCGGCGCGGACACCGCCTCGCCTCCGCGGAGGAGCCGCTCCTCGGTGACCGCGAAGCCGCTTTCAGACGCACAACCCCCGGCCCGGGCGGCGGGAGGCAACGCCGCCTACCTCCGGCCGCGTCCCGCTCGCTGCCGGCAGGGAGCAAGGGGCCCGGGCTCTGCCGCTCCGCCGCCGCCGCCGCCGCCGCCGCGGCAGGAGGGGCCCGGGAAGGGCCCGTTATGGCCCCCACGCCCTGGCCGAGCCGCTCTCGAGCCCCGCCAGCGCCCTCTCCTCGCCGCCGCGGCACGCCGGACCTACCTGCAGCGAAAAGGCAGCGGCGGCGGTAGCAGCAGCAGCGCCCCGGGCCCGGGCGTGTGCGTAGGGCGCTCGGCCACGCCCCTGCGACGACGGCAACGACCTCCGCGGCCCTCAACGCCGCCGGCAGCGGCTCCTCGGTCGCTCCGCCAGCGCCCCCCCCTCCCGCCACCGCCGCCACGGGTCCCTCAGTTCGGCGCCGCCATTTTGTCGGTGCCTCCGCCGCGGAAGGTTTCCCGGATATAGGCAGCTCCCAGCCTCCTTTGCGCCCCCCCCCCCCCCAACCCGGTATGGAATGCAGCGGCCGGCGCGGCCCAGCCGCGAGCGCCCCACGCGGGCAGGGCGGTGCGTCCCCCCCCCCCCCCCCCCGCCATGGTAAACGGCCGTTTGCCCCCTCCCCCGCCCGGCGCCACTACCTTGTAGCGGTAACGGGAGCTGCTCCACACGGAGCCCCCCGCAAGGGGGAAAGAGGTTTCAGGCATCGCTTTTTTTTTTTTTTTCCTCTCCTCCTTTTAATGGCACAAAAACCTCGTCAACCTGGAGCCTCGTCAAGCGCTAGGAGTCTAGTGAAGCTGAGCTCAAAACCCGGTTAATCACCACAGCTGAGCTCGCATGGTATTATCGACTGCAATAGATGCTCACCACGGCTGCGAGCATGCTGATCAATAAACTTCGGTTTTCCAAGGGGAAAGATCGCCGACACGACTGAATAAAAGACTTCTTACAGACCCCCATCTATAAGTTCCCCAAGAAGAATGATCACTTCCCTACTCAAGCAAAGTGTCCCATTTCAAACAAATAGGGAAATTTAAAAACTAAAATTTAAAACTAGTAAGCCTCCTAGCAACTCAAGTTCTTTTCTGAAGAATACCCCTTAACTAAGGTACAACCCACGTTCTTCAGCTAGACACACAGGAAATTCAAATCAGGCAAGTCATTGTGAGAAAAGATGAAGAACACTCTTCTCACCGCCTCGAGAGTGAAATACTCTAAAGCTGTTTCGCTGACGAGTGATTTTTAAAGCCTTATAACTCCATCTGCTGCTGCCCAGATCCTAAGATTTCCCTCAAAGTGCCAAATCCCATTCTCAAACCCAGTCCAGAGAGCTCTTAGGGTTATTTACCCTCCTGCAACAACAAACTAAAAAGCACATCTACTAAACTAATCTAGTAAGTCAGGCCAGTACTCTTGTGCAAAATACTTTATTAAAAAGAGAAAGGGTTCTCTGCAACAAAAGGTAGGTACAGCAGTCATCCTAAAATTAATTTTTCAAAGATTGCAAAACAAGACTAGATGGAAAACTGATAGCGTCAGTCATGGTCTTTGTCACAGATGGTCTTTGTCACAGATGTGTCTCCATCACATATTTTAAAACAGCCAACATGTCCATCACTTATGGCCACTGAGCTATAAAAACACTTTTCTGATGAGAGAGTTATAGGCACATTATCCAGATGGAGTTTTAACACGTTGTATCCGTGATGAAGTTGTAGTAATCCAAAATAATGCTACTAAAATGCTAAAAGTCTTATAGGACCTTTCATATTTTACAGCTTTTACAGGTTTCCTTTCCAGTTCTCATGCACCAGCGTAAAAAGCTATGCTTCCAAAAAATATATATATATAAAAATCTCAAATAAAAAGCAGTCTCTCTCAGCCGACATAAAAAGAACATCAAAGAACCTTATGATTTGGCCTTAACATGTGGAATGTCTCTACATATACATGAATAATCAGGGGTTTAGTTTTTCTTCACCTTGTGCATTATGGACATCAGCTAAGAACAAACATCTTGCACTTACAGCTAGCTTCCTGCTTGCCAAAATGAAGCAGGCAACGGGGAAGAAGTGAGATCAAGCTTACACAAAAGCTGGTTTAATTACCCATGGTAGAGCATGAATAATAAGGGGCAACTTTAAGAGTCTGAGGTAACTTGCATTCCTTTTGCAATAGCAGAACTAAGCTGTAGGCCTCTCTCCCACATGCTCATAACAGTTTAGTTGGAAACCCTCATGAACCTGATGCGTTTCCCAGTAGTTCAAGGTGATTCAGAGTGACACTGAAGTAGTTTCATGCAAAAAGGTGTCTGTTAACATAAATAGCCTCTGCATCAGTACCATACACTAGACATGGTCCTAAAATATCTAAACTGTTCACAGACAAAGTCTGATGTGGAATTAAGTTGGTAATCTCCATGCGGTCTTTGGTAGGATCGTTGCTTAGCCAGGCACTTACTACAGATTGGTTAACGGTATTGTGGGAAAAATATGTAGTACTTCTTCCTCCTGAAAGTGAGGGAAAGGGAAAAAAAATTAGTTCCAATTTAGTTTAGTCTCAGAATTTGGAGAAACATAGCAACTAAAGGAGAGACATAACGGGAAAAGCATTTTAAATTTAAATCAGTTTTCAGATTAGCTAAATGATGTACTAGTCTTCCTGGTAAACAACAACAAAATAGCTAAAAGCCAAGTACTTCAAATGTTTACAGAAGCCTGCTACCAGCTCTCTCCTCAGTTAAGAGGGCAAATAAGTCAGTACAACTAAGAACCCATCTCATTGAGCAAATAGTATGAGCAACTACAAGTTTTTCTAGCTGAAGACTAAAGCAATGGACCTATGAACCAAAGTCCACTTACGCAGTGGCCTTGCTATATTTGAGGCATCAGCTTTGCTGTAATAACATTTACTCCCCACTGTACCTTCTCTCTACCTAATCTGGAGAAAGTGATATACCTGGATTTGACTTCAAGCTTTTTCCACAAAAAAATTCAAATCCAAACTGAAGTTTTGCAGTTTGAGAACTATCAGCCAGTATAAAGCTTACAATGGTTTAAAATGGTGCACTTAAGGGGTTATGCAGTATACCTGAGAACATGCAGAGTGCGATTTGACTCTCAGTTATACTATTATTCCCCTGTACAGAACTCAACTTTGAATGGCAGCTTTGAGGCCAGAGGCAGAAGATATTTGAAAGTTCTCCACTTCCCCCACTTCAGAGTTTCCCCTCTGAAGTTGCAAGCAATTAAGCAGTCTGAGATTAGAAAGCAAAAAGGCATTTTTACATCAGTTTCATGTCTTTGAAATCCTACCATGACACAAAGGCATACAGTTTCACTCACTGACAATCTTCCACTTATGACTTGGAAAAACTGCCTAAAGATTAAATTCATAATTCCACTATCCCGTTAACTTATAAACTATATTGGTGTTACCGAATTTTATATATCTCCCTCTGAGATTCAGGTAGCAATGTGTCATTTAGGCCTCTTTCATGTCTGGTCCGCACGGATGTGATTTAAGTGAACTAAATTTATCCCTGAAATTCTTTATGCGCCCCTTCACACACTAGACAGAGCACAGTGAGGATAGATAAAAAACACTGCTTATCCCCGTAAGTACTTAGTTGTCCTAGAGTGCCTACCCGTGTCTAAGAAAAGAAGTTGGATTTTTGTTTTCTGTATTGAGTTAGTAATAGAGAATATAAGATCAAGTGCTTTACCTAAGTTGCCAGATGACAAATTCAATGCAAGCTGACTTCAAACATCCTTACCTTGATGAAGGAAAGATGGTTTTTCAGAAACGCTTGTGGACGTATCCCAGTGCCAAAGAGATCCGTCTTCAGAACATGTAAATAAGTGATCTGGGTTGGAGGGATGGAAGTGAACTTCCCACACTAGAAGTAACAAGAGAAGGAAAAAAAAACCCAAACACTAACAACAATAAAACACACATACTTATTGGCATGCAAACCATGCTCCTCGTGATTTCTACACTGCTGTGATACTAAAAGGGGTTTGATACCTCAATTACACAGGTTATTCAATCCAACAGCAAATATGTTTAGTTACTATAAAACTATGAGCCTACTTCAGGCTACTGAAACTACTGAAGTTTATTTATGACAGTATAAAGGTAACTTTTCAAGTATCAGCTAGGATGGCTTCTTTCAATGGGGACAGCTGTCAAGATACAAAGCCATCGTCTCACTTCCTGGTATTTCAAACACGCTCATTTATCCAGCTAAGTAGTGCAGTAGGTGCCTCACAAAGGCCACCAAGGTCCTGGTATTGCAAAGTACAGAATCTAAAACTGCAATTCATGCACATGTAAAAAGGAATCACACATATAACAGTAAAATAACGCTACTACAGGTATTTTAAAAACAAACAAACCACACTCTTGGCCATATGCAGAAAGAAGCTACATAGCCAATGCCTTCCAGTTACACTAAGGAAAAGGGAAGGAAGACAGACTAATCAGCTCCAGTGAGAGAAAAGAGCTTCTAATAAAGAAGAATACTGCTTTCTGTTGGAAGTTGAAACAGGTTTTCCTTACTTTTACGGATTAATGAATCTAGACCTCAGGCTCTGAAGAGGAAAAAAACCATTTCACAAACATCAAATACCCAGCTCTGCACTGTGGCTAGTAAGTACATTCTATATCATACAAGAATCCAGGCCTCACCAAAACCTTGCATTCTTAAGGGGTAGGGGGGAACTACCATCAGTTATTTGCTGCAATCTTCCCTCCCCTGAAAAAGCAGATCACTCATTTTGCTGTACTTTCAACACTGTGAGAGTTGTTAGAAGTTAAAAGCTTGTCTGAATTCAGACATTCTCAATAGCTTTCTCATGCTTTCTTCCCTACTATTAAGTTTAAAATTTGCACACATCAAGCATTCCTTCCCAGAACAGTCATTTTGTGTCTAAATACCACAATTGTCAAAACAGTTAAGTCAGTAAAAGTTCTTATCTCAAGAAACAATGTACTCCCTAAATATAACTCTAGTATTGAATCAATAAATTGCCAGAACAGAAAGAGTCGCTACCTTCTTGTTCATATAACGGTACCAGGAAAGTGAACTGTTTCAGCATGGTGGAGGCATGAAACGGAACTGTACTATCTTCAGTCTCCTTCCTCAACCTCACATTTTCAAGCTTGTCAGTAGCTGCATTCCTGCTTTACTATGCCAGAATACTACAGCATGAATTTTTGCACTGAGACTATTAATACACTATTAACACATCTATGCTCTAAAAACAAAACACATTCTGATTAAATGCATCTGATGACTCATTAAACTGCTTACTAATTTTAGCTCAAGAAGAACAAGAAGAATTGGCTTTTGGACGGCAACGGTCTCACAAACAGACAAACAATAAACCAAACCCAACTGGATGAAGACACATTAAGGAGCTATAACAAAAGATAACTCTGCTGTTCCTATAGTATTTAAATTTTGCCCAGCACTTAAGATCCAGATACTTACTTTCTGCTTCATGAGCATTTAGCAGGGACACTGGCATCGTACCCTGCCTGATGTCCCATATACTCAGCATCCCATCCTGGCCCCCTGTGGCCACAATGTGCTGCTGATTAGGATGCCTGTCCACACAGTGCAGTGGAACTCTGTCACCTGTCCTGACAGGAGAAGAAAGAAATAACGTCAACTCTCCATTCAGCCTGTATTTTCTCCTTCTTAATCCCTAGGGGTTTTGACCAGCAATATAACCATACCAACTGCAAGTTAAGTGCCTGTCTTATCTGGTCACTACAGATTGGAACCATGTGACACCTGCTGGAATTCAGAGGTATAACAGTAACATGAAGCTACAACTAGACAAGTCTCAGGTTCAGTGCCCTATGGGATACAGGCACGGTATACAAGGGTATACACGTTATCTGGCAGCTCTACCGGAACGAGAAGGCTTTGCATACAGCCATTATACCAACAGCAATAAGAATGTTACTCTGAATTTCATGTTGTAATTTCAGTTTCAACATAAGAATTCAGTTTCAACTAAGGGTAACAAAGGGAAACTGGTCACCACCAAAATCAGGTACCTAATCCACAGCATGTTAACACTATGGGAATTATTTCACTGACAACAGGATTGGAATCTAGCTCTAAGCTTCTGCGTTTGTGTCTTTATGACACAAAGTTAATATTCAAAAACATTTTGAATGTCAAAGTTTACACCAAGCTTGGGGGGGGGGGCAAACAGTACATTTGATTGGGGAAAGGAAGATGTATTAATAAAAAAAGCCATTAAACAGAGCCTGAATTTGATGTTTACATACCTGAAAAAAGTTAAAAAGCCTTTTAAAAAAAAATCATAGTTACTTATCATCCTGTTGTCAATAAGGTAAGAAGGTTACCCAGAGATTACAATAGATTAAATAAGTAGCATGTGCTTCTTGGTAAATATATCAAAAAATAGAGGGCTTACAAAGAAAATATTTGAGATGGCTCATTTCTTTGCTGTCTGAGGTCCCATATTTTCAACTGTCCAATTGAGTTTACCGTCAAGATCTCAGTTGTGCGAAGGAAAGTCACTGCATGGAGTGTGCTGCTGTCCGCATTGTCTGCAAGAGAGATTAGGAAACCACTGAAGTAAAAATTCAGGTAAACACACTCAATGCTAGCCTCCACTTAATTGTCAGGAAATAACTGTTTTCTAAAACAGACTACAGCTGCTTATACAGCTACAACCTCTCTGCCTTTCCAGGGGCAGACACAGCCCGTTGTCATGTGATACTTTAAGTGTTGCAGGGGCGCCCTGCTGGGGGGGGGGGGAGAAAAAAAAGAGTCCTTGCTTCCTGTGTCACACAGCCCTGAGACACAAATCCATAAGAAGTTACACTGAATAGTTCCAGGGCTTACAAATCTACTTTCTGTTCTGCAAGACTTCTTCCTATGGTTGCTAGGATCAGGAAACATTTAGTTAAAGTCTATGGCTTTCGTAAGAGGCAGTCTTTATACACTCTGCATCTACTGACACAATAAAGCAGGCTATGGAACTTTTCATAATGCAATTCTCCTTTTGAAAGCAAGAACAGTTAACTCTACCTAAGAACATTAAGCAGGTGTCTACAGAAGTCCTTACTTCATAAAGCATCAAAACCACACTTTTACATATTTTCCAAAAAGCATCAGCAGTATGATTATCCACTCATACAATCATGGTGGGGGGGGGGGGGGGGAAGAGAAATTAGAGTACTGGGGTTGGAAGGGATCTCTGGAGATCATCTAGGCTAACCTCCCTGCTCAAGCACGGCTGGCTAGAACAGGTTGCCCAGGACCATGTTCAGTCAAGTTTTGAACATCCCCCAAGGATGGAGACTCCAGAGTCTCCGGGCAACCTGTTTCTGTGCTCAATCACCCCCAGAGCAAAAAAAATTATTTTAAGTAGATTTCCTGTGTTTCAATTTGTCTATTGCCTCTTGTCCTGTCACAGGATACCACTGAAAGGAGTATGGCTCCATCTTCTTTTACACCTTCCCATTAGGTCTTTATATACACACTGATAAGGTTTATACACATTGATTAGGTATTCATACACATTGATGACTCCCTCCCCCAAGCCTTCTCTTCCCCAGGCTGAACAGTCCCAGCTCTCTCAGCCTCTCCTCACATGAGAGATGCTCCCCTAAACATCCCTGTGGCCTGTTGCTGGACTTGCCCCAGTAAATCTATATCTGTGTTGTACTGGGAAGCCTAGAATTGAACACAGCACTCCAGATGTGGTTTCCACCACTGAGAAAGAGAGGGAAAGGATCACCTCCCTTGATCTGTGGCAACAGCCTGCCTAACGCTGCCCAGGACGCTGTTGGCTTTCTTTGCCCAGCCTGTACTGGTGCATGGGGTCATTGCTCCTCAAGTGCAGGACCCCTGCATTTCCCTCTGCTGAACTTCAGGAGGTTCCCCTCTGCCCATTTCTCCAACCTGTCAAGGTCCCTTCTGAATAGCAGGGCAACCATCATGTTTCAGCCACTCCTCCCACTTTTGGGTCACCCGTGGACTTGCTGAACTGTTGGTCCCATTACCCAGGTCATTAATGAATATGTTAAACAGTACTGGCCCCAGTATCCATCCCTGGGGGAACGCCACTAGTGACTGTTCTTAAAAGTCAAACCAAAATTTTGCTTTGCTTGTTAATCTTCGTAACTAACTAATAGTACAGACTTTTTATCAGGTCCTTTTCCTACAGTACTACTTCTGATCAGCGTGATTTACAATCAAATGTCAAACAACACTTCAGAGCATTGAGGTAAATCTTTCAAGGACTTACGAAAGCATGACATGGATACCATATTCTTTTTTTTTTTTTTTTTTATTACTTATATATCTCTCATCTTAATTATGATGGGGTCACATCATTAAGTCTACTTTTACCTAAAGCATTTTTAGATCCTTTGTTAAAGTTCACACTGAAAAGGTTTTTTTTTTCCCCCCTGTATAGGAAGCAAACTTTTCCTGGTATTTAGACAAAGTTACATTGCTTCCAGGCTACAGACATCTTTATGAGTTATCTTTTCTGCCTACTTTTAAAAGTAGGCGTGTGAGGGTGTGCCACCCTTAGAAAGAAAGGTTAGATTATTGACCACGAAAGTTCTAATGGATTTTAAAAGTGTTAACGTGACAGAATAGTAAGGAATTTATTTAGCAACACAGTATATTGATGGCTCCAGAATACTTTTACATCCTCTAATTTCAGACATTTTCTGCTAGGATTGATTGTAAATATATCAACAGAAAAAAGGCATTCATTTTAGCTACAGAAAGAGTCATAAAAGTTTTAGCAAAACATGTAGAGAGCTCAGCTTCTGCGGAATGTTAAGATGCCATTGTATTAGGAGTCTGTACTAAGGATTGCTTCCAATATAGCTATTTTACATTGTACTATCAAACGAGCACCAAGAAAACAACTTGCATCCTGCACATTACTAAAATTAAATGTAATCAGCTGAGCAATTGCTCAGGAGGACCCTTCCCAAACAAAACAAAAAACAACCTACACACAGATTTTTGTGGACATCTCTTTCTTCGCGTCAACAAAACACTATTAAACCTGTACCAGAACGCTCTGCATTAATACCTGTATAAACATACAAATTTAAGATTAGAATAATCCTTTTCAGGTAGTTAGGCTAGTCCCTCCCTTCCCCCTGCAAAAAGGGGGAGTTACTCTGCGTTTTGTGGGTACGTACTAATAAAAATCTTCTGCCCTGTGCCCAGGAAAGGGATAGATGTAATTAATAGGATTTAATCTTGTGAGTGCATGTATACAGCCATGCTTCCACAGATAAGTAACTCTCTCTAGAAATCCCAAAGTTCCTTCTTCCTTTATTGGCTTATCAGTGTAAATTCCTTCATCTACTAGAGGTGAGATTTTGCCTGAGGAGAAATACAGGAGCTGAGTCAAACTGGAGTTTCATGGAGAAAGTTCCAGCTTGATAAGACCATTATCGAGCATAGCATTGTTGCCCATCAAACAAACTTTCAATCAGAAGTGATTTCATTCCCAAGAGCTGCTACAAACTTGAATTTTATTTCCATGGGACTATCATGGCAAGAAAAATAACTAAGTCTATGAAATATGTCAAAAGAATCTGTTACTCTTGCAAATATGGATCTTTTTCCACTGTGAAAATCACCACAAGCCATGGAATCTGGTAGAACAGGGTACAAAGAGTGGTTTCTGGATCTGTAATCTAAGTTCTTAGCATCCCTTTAGACAGGCAAAAGTAAAAAGATATTTTTGAATGCGGTTGGCACATAGATTAGTCTTCCGACACATAAACAAATCTAAGTGACCACCATCACCAACTCCCAGTTACAAAGAACTCTGGAACTGATACCTTTTGCAATATAACGCTATTTCATACACATAAGCACCACAGCATTTAGCAGTTCTACATGAAGCAGAAGCCTACAGACAGTTTTCAGCTTGAAATTTGTCCATCAATTAAAACATTAACCTAAAAACATCTGAAGTTTGGAGAAATATAGGAATATGTCTAAAATATCTGAAATTTGACAGAAACATTCAGCTTGAAATATTTACTTCAATTCTCAGATTTCCTCTTTTGGGTTACCCTTTGAGAAGCTAAAAAAACCACACAGCTCCAAACCCAACTAGTTTAAGACTTATTTGACATACCTATATATTTGACATACCTATGGTTCTCACTGCATCCTTTTGGTCAGCTCTAAAGAGATTTATTCTGCCATCTTCTCCAACAGTGACAATTTCTGGATTGTTGCAGATTACTCCAGTACATGCTGCACCACCACAAGATGCATCTCGATCCACATGATAATGAGCTTTCTCCCACCGCTGGTTGGCAGATAAAGTCTAAGTAGTAACCAGACATGAAATTCTCCTGGTAAGTAATGATTCTGACAGAGTGAAGCATCCAGATTACTGGAACCAGCTACTGGCTTTGTGAGTAAAGTCACACTACCCTACAGGAATGAGAATCTTCTATACAACTAGGAATCAGAGGATCTGCAGTTTCCCTTCTACTCCTGAGCGTAACCAGGTATTTCTGGTTACCGTGTCTTCCCCAAAACCTCTTTTCCTACACAAGCTAAGACAAGAGAGAAAACCAAAATTATCTGTTCATGAACTGTGATGTGCTTTTCACATGACTTGTCTTTCCCCAGGCCAAAGGGAAAAGACCCTAATTAATCCTTTACAAAAATCTAAAGTCAGATTTAGATTCTGATCACAAGGAAATCAGTTTATTTTAGGTACCAGGTCAAACTATTAAGAGATATTACTCTTTATGGTGTCATTGTGGATAAACTAGAATTACTACACATACATCACTGAAAATGAATAACCTGAACAAATGAATAAAATTACAGAGTTTAAATATGTATCTTCCTTCACACACATCACACATCCTTCACATTTGTGAGAAGAAATTCAACAAGAGTCAATTACTTTTTTGGTCCAAGAATGCATAAAACTAATAAAGCAGGCACAGGTTCATTAATGGCCTCTTTCCCCCCCACCCTCAGATTATTCTTTCATAACTAACTGAATCTAATCTCTTAAGTTATAATTTTCAGTGAATGGATTTTTTGGTTACAAATATATACATAGCCAACCTATCTGGCTCTGGAATCTGATTTATTTGATAGGTGTATAAAGTGTTTTTTTCTCCTTCCTTATATGTATATAACTGAAGCTCTTCCTAACAGATATCAAGAAAATTTGATTTTGGTATACACATTTCCTGCTCTAGTAGCTCTGAGAAATCTTATGCCAGGATCAGTGACTTGCATTACACAGAAGGGCAACCTAAAGTCAGTCCAAGCGACCTACCTGATTATTTTGGTGATGACGGAATACAGTTACACTTCCTGTTGATGAAGCAACCACAATTCTCTCTTGATCCAAAAACTAAAGAGAGATAAGAAGCATGTTTATGAGTTGACATCAATACAGAGATGATCGTTTTGAATTTAGAGTAGCTTAAACTATTGCTATCTATAAAATAAAAAGCACAAACTTGTATTGATTAGTTCCCCCCTTCATTTTTTAAATCTCAATATTTTGACAGCTCTTTCTTACTTAAGTTCTCATGAGTGACAAACCTTTAATAAGAGTACACGCCTACTAACCAAAGCTATTTTACCTGCATGTCCATAACATCACCATTGTGCCTGATGTCACATAATAGCTGAGGTTCTCCTTGATATTCTCCATTGAGGCCCACATTTCCAAGATCTCCAACAGACCAAATGGAAATCCTGTTATCCTGTACAGAAATGACACCATCACTTTCACTTGAAAGTGTTTACAAAGGTATTTGACATTTAGTTAGCTTGGATTTCATGGCCTTCTCTCTGCAGCCTGGGAAAAGAAAAGGCTTAACAGATGTGTGCATATATATATATTCTATATATATTTTATATATATATATATGTGTATGTATTTGATACACTCTCTTCAAGGAGTTACCACATGAAAAAAAGCAAACGCTCACAGCACACTAGCTGCATCGAATAAATAAGTTCTCTTCAAAAATAAATCAGGCCATCTAGTCTTAAGGAAAAAGAATAAAGCAGAAACAAACACATACAGAAGCTCTTAGGAAAGAGAGCTTCGACTACAAACTTGGGCAGACGCCCGTTTTCAAACAAAGCCTGGCAAACATCAGTAAGAGAGAGCAGAGGCAAGCCCCTCGGGCTGCGCCCTCCCCTAACACGCAGGGCCGTCTCCGCAGCGGCCCGGAGCTGCGCTGGCGCCCGGCCTGGGCGATCCTACAGCCCTACAGACCTCCCTCCCCGTAGCCCGGCCCCACCGCCGCCGCTCTCGGCGCTCACAGCCGCGAAGGAGCCCGCTCGGCCCCGCTCTCCCGTTCCAAACGGCAGAGGCTTAACGGGGCTGCGGCGGGGGCGGCGCGGCGCCCCGGCGGAAAGGACGCGCCACGCCCCCGGGCGCGGGGCGCCGCTCCCCGGCCCGCCCGGTACCTCGTTGTCCCAGGAGCCGGTGGCGAAGATGTCGGGCGGCTGCAGCGCGGCGGCGGGCAGGGGCCGCCAGCGGGCCTTGCTGACCTTCTGCGACACGAACTTGGCACACACGTCCTCCATGGCCGGCGCCGCCGCCGCACGCCGGCTCCCGCCGCGCGCCTGGCGCCGCCACTGCTGATTGGCTGTGGCCGCGCGGCGACGGCGAGCGAGGAGGGACAGGATTGCCGAGGGGCGGCGAGCGCGCCCAGGCGGGGCAGGGCTCGCCATAGTAGGCGGGGAGGGGCGGCCCGCGGCCGTTTGTACTGGCAGGGCGGCGCAGGTGCGTTGCGTCGCGTTACCGGCACGGGTAACGGCCGCCTGCTCTAACGGACGCTAAAGGGGAGCGGGTGCGCCTGGGACGCCTTTCTCTTCGCTTTACTAAGCGACAGTGAAGGAAATAACGGTTTCTTAACTCTGCTACTGACTTCCCCAAAAGAGGCACCTGGGTGCGGCCCAGGCCCGAGTCTCGTTGCGCTATGCAGCTGCCTGCGGGAGTTGCATCTCTGCGTTTTGAGAAAACGGGAACCAAACGCTCCGGTGCGGCGCGGCCACCTCTTGGGCTGTGACGGAGAAAGGGAGGAAAACATCCCCCAGCGAGGGCAGTGACCTTAACAACCATCTCTTCGCTCCTGAGGTCCCTCCAGTAAGCGGGCCCGGCTCGGCAAGGAATGCTTTCTTTCCTTCGCCCTTCCACCAATTGCACTGTCTCCACGCTCCTTCTTCCACATTTCCAAAAATACATTGCCAAGAACTGCCTATACCTCACAGGTAATGTCATTGACCTGCCTCAGAGATGCTGTGTTTCCTCCAACCTACTGATGATGTTCCCAGCTCAGAAAAAAAGCATCTTACTGTTTTTCCTTTCACATTTCACTCTTACAAACTCTCATGTCAGGAAAACTGACAATAATTGGGTCAAGGTACATATATCGCACAAACATTATTTACAAAATTGGGTCTGGAAGAAGAAATAAAATGAAAAGTGAGTCTGCAAATGTACTTTGTAGGCTCAGCCAGCCTGGCTTCAGCACATAACATTAAACCTTTGCAAGATCACCAACATTTATTTTCTCAAAATGCACTAAGCAGTATCAATGGCTTTTATATGAACTAATCATCTGTTCTCTAGATTTGTTTTTAAATCACTACTGGTGATGCTCTTCTTTTCCCTCTGTGAAATCCCTAGTGGTGGTGAACTGCAAAAATCCTTCTCGTCCCAAATATTACTTTAATAAGCATAAACACAGGTATATTGTCCTATTTCCTTTATCTATTTCACTTCAGACCTAAATGACTGTGTGGAAAAAAAAAAAAAAAGGTTAGTAGAGGTTAGTTGTAGAGGGAGGTCATTTCAGAGGACTGGACTATCCATTTAACCACTACTCCAAAGTAAAGGACTTTTTCATAGATAGCTTTCTTCTTTTTCAACCTATTTTTTGCAACATCTTTTAAAAGCTACTATCAGCTGTCCAAGGTTTTGTCAGGGGTACTTATTAGCATTAGCAGCAGTGTCATGGTTGAACATTCACCTGTATTGTTGCAGTTTGCCTGCCAGAGTCTTCTGTTCTTGTTATATAGCATTTGTCAGTTCCTCATCAAGCCTGCCGTGCAGTGTTGCAAACCTTTAGATGTGATACCAAATCAGTCATATTATTTTATATGCTTTATGCATCATTTGAACCTCAACTGTGAGGAACGCTTTTTTTTCAGAATTATGCACTGCAGAATCCAACACCGAACTTATTCAAGAGGCTGAGTGCTATTGTGTTCTACCATACTGTAAGCCTCAGAACAGCTTTGTTACGCTGTGCTGTATGTAACATTGTTATTCTACAGTAACCAGTACCTCCGCCACCCTGTATTAAGCCACTAGCAGCAATTGTGCAAGTCACAATGAACTCTAAGGTAAATATTTTGAGCTAATTCTTGTAATAGGTGTGAGAAGGGTCAATAGGTGACCTCCGAATACTGCTACAGACCAAATAACCAAAAGTGGAAGAGCCAGGACAACGCTTTGGAATTACTGAAATGTTTTATTAGGCACATGTGTTTGCTGATTACTCTGCAAGAAAATAAATTTATAATCTTACTGTGTGTATTTTTTCTCCTTTGCTCTGGGGCAGTTTCATTCTTTGAACAGGGTTGATTTATCAAAAGCATTTGGAAAGTATGAAGGAGAGTAGGCTGGCCATACAGGCCATTTTCGTTAGGGCAAGAAAATCCTGAGTTTTCTTTCCTGTCTTACCTTTTTAAGAAGTATTTTGGCAGCATGCTATGTGATGGAGTTGGGAGCTATGATGGATTTAGGACTGCTCTATAATACCTTTCAATATCTTATGTTCTCTATATTTGATCATTGTGAAAGATATGTATTGTGTTGATATGTTGTTTCAGTGTAATAGCAGATTTAAATAAACAAAAGGAGGAAACAAAGCCTGAGGAGAAAGTATAACTCACCAAATATTTCTAAGGTTGCCAAAAGGGGATTTAAAGTCTAGACAAAGCTAACTGTGGGCATTAGATCCAAATATATTAGCTGAAACAAGAAGAAGCTTCTAAGGGTTATCCTTAAATGTGACTTAAGTTATGAGAGTGAGTGGAAGGGAGGAAAACACCCTTCTCTGCCAGAGGTTAGAGAGCCTGGGAATGAATGGACTTATTGGATTAGTGGCTGTACAAGGGCAGGATAAACCTAATTATGCATCTTCTGAAGATGCTGTTTACTTCTAATATACTTTGCTCCAATTATCATTCAGCAATACTTTAAGAAAGCTATTTGGAGACACTGTATTTATCGCTGGTCACAACTCCTAGTGTTGTGCTCAGTTCAGTCTGTTGAGCAAGCACAGCTGATATGCAGGATGCTGCAGGGCTGACACAAAAGCCGAGTGCCAGGGCCATGAGTGTACCCGCTCCTTGCCCTGACCAGCCCTATCTGGGACCCCCACCTGACCTGTGGCACCCACTCCTGCACTGAGTGATGTTGCAGGAGGGCCTGTGGACCTGTGCCCATGACTTGGTGACTGGCTTGATTTGGGGCCTGACTCGTCACTTTGCTTTTGTGTGCTGGCAGAACCATGATTGTCCTCAACCCTGGCTCTCCTTGCCTTGCTCAGATGCTGTGGGACTGCACCCTGTGGTGGGGTGTCATCCTCCCTGGCTCTAGCATCCTCTTCCCCCATGGAGCAGCCCCACTCCTGCTGCTCCCTGGCACTGAGAGACTCTGATGTGCCTGAGTCCTTTTCACCTCCCACTGGAGCTGGAGCTGCGGAGAGGGGGATGCAGACTTCAGAAAATCCTAGATGTAAACTTCTGAAATGGAAGTACAAAATGAAGGTACACACCAGGCTGGCTTGAGATTGCAGGAAAAGAGATGAAATGAAGGGGAGTGATTAAGTTAAAAACAGAACAGAGGCACAGAGAGGAGTGAGTGTAGGTGTAGAAGATGGTTAGTGTGTACTTTGGGACATAACTGTGGAAATGCTCAGTGCACGAGGACATTTCTGCTTGTGAAAAGTATATGCAGAAGCAGATGGGATCAGGCAGTGATGACCAGAGTTTCATATGCTTTTTAAATTAAAAGAATTTTAAAATTCTAATGGGTTCAGGGGGTGGGAGGGAAGCATTAAACAGAAACAGTAGCAGGGAGGGGTTTACATATAAATGTATATAAATACAGCTAAGGGATTCAGATGTGGGTGAATGTGTAGAAAAAGAGAGAGAGCTGAGATCTGCTGTGTACTTAAAATTACTGGAATCACCACATTAAAACAATTAAGTGATTGTCTGCTTTGGCTGTTAGCATTCCCATGCCTCTTCCCTTACTGGCCAGTCCACACACCAGCTCTTTGTGACCAACATCCACAGTACTGGAGAATCTATGAAGACGGCTGTACTTACACAAGATGGAGGTACCTGCAATTGGCAGCGGGCCTCGGGAACCAAGGCACTCAAACTGGCTTGCACAGGTGAGGGGAAGAAGATAAAGAAATGCTGGGTGTAAGAGCAGATAGAGAGGTTTCACGGAACTAAACGTATCTAAAAAACATCTCTTTTTAAAGTTTGTCTTCCAACATAGCACAGAATGTTTGTGGTTTTTTCAGAGGATTATCTTACTACAGATGTTTTTAATAAGTTAAAAAGGGGACTCACGGCCTAGGGTCATAGAGCAGAAAGAGTTAGTGACCTTCATGTTTGTTTATTGCACAGATGGGTGCATCCTGATGCTATTGGTGTGCTTCAGTTTCTCAGGTGCCTTTACGGCAAATTGACTTGTCTTAAAGCTCCTAGGAACCAGCAGAGCCAAACACCATTTATTTCACAGGTGCCTGGTAACCATCCAAGCTACCCCAGATTTCATTTTGGATGGCCCATGCTTGTGTTCTTCTCTCTCTCTGAACAGTCATGCCAAGAACATAGCCAATAGGCAGCCAGTGGCACAACTGGTTTGAAAGCTTTTGCGCAATTCTGCATGTTCCTAGCAAACAAAGGTGGGCTTTTTCTCTGTGCTCTGTGACAGGCTTCATTCTAATTTGAGCTGGTCCTGGTAAGAAGAGTCAGTTTGTATGTAAATGTTTTCTCTTGTGTTTTGGTCTCCCAATGGGTAAGTATCCCTGGAATGCTTTTAAGTATAGGCCAACTCATTTATTGCCAGCAGCCTCTCTATGTGGGAGTAATGCAGTTTGCTTGCATCTGACAACAGAAGATGTCTTTTGCATTTAAAACTATTAAGTATTTTTGTGTGTTTTTACAATGTCTGCTTATTCTCTGTGCTTGCTGGCCTTTGGGAATTCCTTTAACTCCATGACTTCCTTCCTTCTCTCCTGGCCCCCTAGATACCAGAGGAAAGACCTCTATGTATGGTGGGACAGGCTGGGAATCTCGCATGGAACATAGAGTAGCCCCCAAATCATGCTTGGGAGAAAATGGATAGAGAATACAGAATGAAGCAGGGGATCAGTCTCCACGATTAGAAGAACCAGATGGAAGAGGTCTGGGAAGTCTGTGGATGGGAGCTGGTGTGTATATGGGACAACTGCCAGATTTGCTCTAGATAAGGTCCTAGCTGGAAAAGCAGATTCCCACCTCCGCCTTATTCCCTTCACTGCGACTAACAATCATGAGATGAAGCATGTGTGTGGTGAGCAGTTGGAAGAGGCTTATCTCTCCCAGGATGGATTCTCTCACAGAAGATATTATCTGTATCTTCCATACAGGCTGCATGTGTCCTTTGATGTTGAATTTAGCTGCTCTTAGTCTTCTGCAGAAAGATGTAGTCCCATTACTAGGCGCACAGCTGTTTTCAGAAGCCGCTGTGACAGGATGGCGACCTCCAGAAACATGGTTACACTTTAATACATCCACGGGTTGCTGAGACGTATCTCTTACCGCCTGTGACGTTGGAACCATGATTCCCCAAACAAGGTGGCTGACCAGCCCTGCTGAGACCATTGTGCTGCTTGCTCTCCTTAGCGGCAAATTTACCACTAAGCGGTAGACTCTTTTAGTGGCAAAAAGAGTTTGTGATTGAGCTCTTGGAATCCATTATCTGCCTTGTGGCAGGTAACAGGGCTGTACATGTGCAGCTGGGGTAAGGCCAAAGAGAGTATTATAGGGCCAAGAGACTTTTGGGATCTCAAAGGACATACCTACTGCAGGGAGCATCCTAAGCCTGAGATCATTTGGATACATCTGAGGAAGCTGCAGTTGCCCTGAAGATCATAGCTGGACTTGTACCAAGGAAGACATCTGCATTACAGCAGCCCTCAGGAATGTCTTTAAGGAACAATACAATCTTTGAATTTATATCTGTCGGAGGATATGTTGTTCTCACTCTCCTTCACTGAAAGGATATAAGCTGCGTTATTTTTATCTGGCCATGACAGCATATTAAGTGCATAGCTTTCTAGCTGTTAATGAACCCCTATATACAATATTTAATTTGATGATAATTTTCCACATCAGCACATTATATCATCTGTATTCTAGGATTTTGCTCATCAGTAATCCTAAAGATAATATACCACTCCCTCTTACAATCTCTTTGGTAAGAGGACCCCTTTACCTTATTGCTCAGATAACTTATGCAAGTGTAGTTTAGACATTTGCTATTTCGGATTTTACAAGCTACCCTGGCCCTCCTTTCACACCAGTATCAAGTGGAGAAGCTCATCTTTTATGCTTAAAATGCCTTGCATTTGCCTTCCCAGATTGCTGCAAATCTCTATTACAGCTCTACCAAGCTGTTTCAGCTGAAACACTCACCCTCGATACCAGCTACATGTGCTTGGAGCACTGCAATTGGTTTGGCTACTGTGAGTCACTGGGGAAAGAGTTCAGGTGGCCTGGGCAGGTACCTTAACTCATTTCTTATTTTTCAGGAGAGTTCTAGAGTTTGGCTGAAGATCTTACCCAAGACATGAAGTTATCACAGTTATAGCTGTAACTGTGCAGTAATTGTACTGAATACAGAAAGTGATTCCAAAAGAGAATTTTCTTGAGAAGGGGAAAACATTCTTCAGAAGATAAACTGAATGAACACTGAAAGCCTGGGGGCTCACTATGACAGTATCAATGGATTTTTCTTGTACAGTAAGTCAGGAAAGAAGTCGACTGGAAATCTCCCTAAAAAGCACAGGACAAGTCTAAGTATGCACATAGGTAGCTTGAAATACTACTTTTCTCTAATGTTTCATACTACATATTATTGACATGGCCAGAGTTTTTATAGTTACACATCACTATTCTCATGTTTCAAGAGGGTAGACTGGAAACTGTTGTCTGGTAATAGGTAGATGATGCAACTATAGTGTTGCACCTGGTTCAGAGCACGGCAAAATTGCAGTCTCCGGTGTGTGACTGCCTGAGAAAGTTCACTCACAGAGACCAGAAGGGGGCATAAATGTGAGAGTTCCAGCATTGACAGTAGTCTCTGCAATTGTCTGTAAAAGCGGATTTTTCCCCTTTCCCTTAAGACCAATAAAATCACATTTAAATAATTAGCTAAAATAAAAACTAGAGGCAAAATTAAGCATCAAAGGGTTTAGGAATACCCAGGAATGCCCACCTGACTGTATGAGATTATTTTCTGCATTACGATACAGGCAGTAGGAAGACATGGAGGTACTACCTTTCCCCTTAAAATTACTGCCTCATTGTGTGCACACATTGGGACAGAGTAAAGGCTGTATACAAACTGTCAGTTTGGCATTTATTAATTTCTGAGTCACTGATCTTGTGATCCAGACTCCTTTTAAAAGAAATTTTAGTACATAATTTACAAAGGGAAAGTGTACATTGTTCTACATTAGCTTTTAGTAAATTCTGTTAAAAATAACCCACCTTAATTCTGATGATAAGCATCTTATTTCAATACCTAATAAAACCGATGAAAATTATACTTTGTTATTTATAAACAATACTACACTATTAAGAGATCTTTGATAGTCACACAAGATGGTACTTAGCCATAAATGCAGGTGCAAACTCCCATAACACTCTATCCCTTCTCATTTTCAGCATTATTTTCCAGGTTTTCAATGACGTTTTCTTTTTCCTAGCTGTTTGTAATCATTTCACCCCCCCACACACAGTGATTGTCAGTTGTTCGATTTTACACAACTCTGTTAAAAGAGGAACATTAAAAACGTTCAATTTTTTTAGTATAATTAGCATTAAAAGCATTAAAAAAGCCTACGAGAATGCTGTAAGGAAATCCTCAGACAAGTATTAGGATTCCTGAAAGTTCAGAATATAACGCAAAAAAAAAAAAATCCCACCCCATCACAGAAAGCAGTGCTCAAGCAGGGCACCCCAGCAACTTTCCTCCCACCCTCCAGCGACACTGTGCAGTAATCGTGCAGTGACGAGGTGATGTCAGATTAGTTTAAACTGATTCCTGCATTTTTTTTCCCTCTATCCTTCTTGTGACCTGAGCACAGCGCAAAATGAAGGCCGCCTGTCGGAGTAGTTCCGTAGCTAACGTAAAATTCCCCAGAAACACGCTGTGTACCTGACACACGCCGGCGGACCGCAAGGCTTATTTCGCAGAGACCTGTTTCCCGAGCTGGCCCGGATGGGAAGCGCGGCCGGGCAGGGGAGGGGTGAGGCGGGGCGGGGCGCCCCCGGCCCGCGCACTCTAACCAATGGCAGCCTCCAGCACGTACCGCTGCACTTCACTGTGGGCTCATCCGGGCCAATAGGCGCGCTCCATGCAAACCACGCGCCGCGCGCCGGGGATAATCGGCTCCGTCGCAACGGTCGCGCTGCGTCCGGGCGGCCCCGCCCCGCTGGCGCCGTGGCAACGGGGCGCGGCCGGGCTGAGCGGCAACGGAAGGCGGCGCGTGCCAAGCGGCTGCTCCGCGCCCCCAGCGCGGCAAAAACGGGAGCGGCCGCGCAGAAGAAAACCGCAGGCGTGCGGTTCTAACAGCTCGGGCGTTCGTCGGTTGAACTCTTAAGCTAATTAACAAACACGTTTGAAAGTTCATTTCTACTGTTAAACCCTCGGCAGAAAGGCACGTTTTTCAGGCGCAGCAAAAAAGCCGAACCCTCACTGTTAAGCACAAAAACAACCGAAACACGTAAGTCAGAGTAACTACTAAAACCCCGTAAGTTGCACCGCAGGCTAGAACCGTGAAGAAGGGAAGAGGCAGGCCTCAGGTCGGAAAAGCAGGCTTCAGAAAGATGCTACAGAGAGCGAGCAGTGCCTTGGCTCCGCGTGTACTCCGTGACCTTGGGCGAGTCACGTAGGCGCTCCACATCCCCAGCGCTGGCCCGAGGACTTTACAAAGCCTCGGGGAGGCAAGTACAGTCGCGTATCCTCAGGTGCTGAGACCGTAACGGAACACAGGGCCCCTCTGACCAGTTTGCGTCCCAAGCGCTGGCTGCTTAAGCAGCGTGGGGGCTGCGCAGGGGGTCCCAGCACCCCGGCGGACGGATCCGGCTTAAGTCCAGCGGGGCGGCCAAACCTCACCACGAACCACCGGCCTCGAGCGGGGCCTGACAGCTAAGACAGCCGCCCCCCGCCTCCAAATATGTCCCTATCCACGGGCCCCAGGGAGAGAGGAGAAGGAGCCGCCCCGCGGGCTCCATTTAAAGCCCCAAGCAGCGCCGCCGGCCTCTGCACCTCCCCCCCCCCCACCCCGCCGCCCCCGCGGGCCGAATAACCGTCCCCGCGCACCTTCCCCCCCGCCCCGAAGCCCCCCCGGCACGATGGGCGCGCATGCGCGCGGGCGGAGGGGGGGGGGGGGAACAGCGCGGGCCGGCGGCGCTGGCGCTGGCCGGAGAATGTCCGGCGCGCGGGGCGGTGGGCGCGTGGCCCCTCCCTCCGGCGGGCGCGCGGCAGCCGCAGCGGCGGCGGCGGGGGGGGGCGGAGGCGAGGAGGCGGTGCCTGTGTCGGCGCTGGAGGTTGTGTCCTTCCTGGGGAAGCTGCTGTGCGCAGTCGCGGCGCTGAAGGCGGCTCTCTACCTGCTCCGCAGAGTGTGTCTAGCGATGGCCTGGAAGTCGGGAGGCGCCAGCCACTCCGAGCTCATCCACAACCTCCGCAGTGAGTCTGCGGCGCGGGGGCGCGGGCGGGGCCGCCGGTCGCCGCTGCCCGGGGACTCCTTCCCCCTCTCCCCTCAGCCGCGCCGTGACCGTTAGCGGCCGCTCGGGCACACGCACTTCGCATTCCCGCGGCGCGAGCCGAGCCGCCAACTGTCAAGGAGCGGCGTCGGCGCGGGGAGGAGGCGAAGGCGGCGCCCGGCTGGGGGGTGTGTGCCTGGGTGTCCGTCCGGGTCCCTCCCGGGAGGGCGCGGCGAGCGCCGCCGCCGCCGTCCCGCAGCCGGGCGGAGGGCGGCGGCCGCTGGCGCAGGGCGGGCCCGGGCTGTTGTTGCGGGAGGAGATGCGGCGGGAGGGGCGGCGCCGACGGCAGTCTCGAAGGGGAAGCGCTGTGCGGCGCCGGCGGTGGCTGTTGTCAACCAGCTGCCTTCCCCCCCCCCCCCGCCCCGCTCCCGTCGCCGCCTGCCCGTAACCGCCGTGTGCGAGCTGAGGCGGGGCCGTGCTCCGCCGCACCGACCGGGCTCCCTGTCCGCGGCGTCCTGCCCGGCTCGGCCGTCCCTCTCGCTGAGCTCTGGCCGCATCAGCCCGGGTCAGCGCTCCCGCCGCCCGCCTCTCGAGAGGGCGCCCCGCGGCCCTTGGCGGGGGGTGAGAGGAGGAGTCAGCGGGCGCGGCGACCGCCCGTCGGGCACCAAATGCAGTGGGAGCTGGCCTGGTCTGCGAAACCCACCGAAAGGCTGATAAGCGAAAGAATGTTTTTTGCTGGGGACGAAGGAGGTGTGTGATGACAACAATCTACACGTGAAATGTGGAGCACTGTCTTGGCTCTAGTCCCGAGATGCTTATTTCGAGGAGGTGGGCCACTGGGAAGGGACAGTAGCAGTAAAGGTGTGGCAGACTCATACTGTCACCTAGCTTTCCAGGGTCCGCCTGGGACTAGGCGTTCCTTGCCTTTATCTAAGGCTTGTGCTGTCCCCGTGCTGAACGTGGGAGGTATTGGATGGTTGCTCCTCACTAATGTACTGTAGTGACCTGTAGCCTGAGGGAGGATGCAGGATCGATACATGTGATCCAAGCTGAGAGGGATAGGGTAATAAAGATACCTCTTTCCTGCTCTGAGGTTCTGTTTTTTTTTTTTTTCTATTAGTCTCTTATTAGTGTGTATTAGATACACATGTAGTGTCCCTTTCTTGAATCCTAGCAGAAGAGTCTTTCCCTCCCTTTCCTCATATCCAGTTGTAGATGTAAAAAGATGTAGACTTGGAGCTGGTATTACAACAGTTATCTGTTACTCTGCTGATGCTGCTAGGCTATAGGCAACTTCAGCTGTCTGGCCTCCTCATTATTTCAGAGACGGAGGAAAATCATCCTTTGCTATTTTCTCCATTCTGCTTATCTTAGATCCTCTGATCCTCTGAGCTTTTTCAGCTTTTTTTTCCCCATCACTGATAGAACAATATATGCTGAAATGATTTTCAGTTTCACTGTAAAAATTGCCTGTTTAAGAAAAGGATAATCACTTTTCTAGTTAGAGTTGCAATGCCTTTTTTTTTTTTTTCCTCCAAACTGTAAGGGCTAGAGATAATGTTCTAGTGAAGCTCTGATGTAAGTTTTCTTACAGTGCAGGAGAAACCTTTCTGATGTAAAAGTGGATTTCAAGCTCCTAAATGTATCTAAAAAGTGATTATTGCCTAGAATTGTTTACAGCTCTGAAAACCTGAAGGCAAAACTGATTTCTTTACTGAAGAAAGCAATGACAGTGCATTTCAACGCATGGAAACTGTTTAGGGCCTTGCAAACTTAAAAACAAAAATAAGTTTAAACCCATTATACTAAGAAGACAACAACATCACCCATAATCCCATCACATATAAAAAGAAGAGTAAACTGGAAGTTTAAGATTTCAATCTCAAAATATTAAGTGATAGTAACTACCTGGAAAATTGCAGGCTGTAAATCTTTTCCCTTACTTTGCCTATTTATCCCAAAATGTTTTGAGTGGCAGTAAAAAGTGAATTGGAAGTAAAACGTTCCAAAGGCCTAGAGGCTTTTGGTCTTCTAGCAGGACTGTGTTGCTGATCACTCTTTTGTTGACATAAGTGGCAGTGCGGTGATGGTGTAGGGCTTTACCACACCTCAGCAGTTGCAGGATTAAGACCAGAAATTTTACATAAGAGTTCTCCAGGTAAGGTGATAACTTGTTACTGTAGTCAGGGAAAAAAAATTAGAAGAAAGTACCATTTTATTTGATACATAATTCTTTTAGAGAGATATTCTTAACAGGCTTAAACAAATCATTGGCTACAAAAAGACTAAAATGTTCTAGAGCGTTCATTTCCAACAGTAGATCCCTCAGTGTGTTAAAATTGTTGCTCTAAAAAGAGCAAAACAGCTCTGCAGCCTTTTATGCTAGACATAAGAATATCAGCCAGATAATTTGATGTTGTTTTAGTGTGTAGTTTGTGCATGCGTAATCTAGTAATTTTGTGTGTAAGTAATTTGCGTAACTTTGAAAATTAAAATAAAGAAAACAACTTGCAGTGTAGTGACGCAATATGTTTTCTTCCACAACGAAGCCTGATTGAGAGGTTCTTGCACCTGCCCTCATGCCACAAGTTGTCCCTTCACTGCTAGTACCGAGAGAAAAGCTTGTGAGGGAGGCTGTGTTGTAAGACTGGGTCACTTTCTCCTCACTCCTCATTCCAAAAAAAAAAAAAAAAAATTCGAGGTTTAAACCTCTCAAAATCAGTAAGCGGTTGTACTGTTACAGTTAGAGAAGCAGTGAACTTTGGTATAGTTACAAGTGGGCCAGGAAAAGTGCGAACTTCTTAAACTGTTCTTGCTTTCAAATAAAAGTATCAATGGAAAACTCCTGTAAGCTAGGCTTTCTTTTTTTGTAAAAGAACTGTAAAGTTTTTTTTTTTTTATTAGAGGTTGTTATTGACAGCTACAGATGCTTCTGTCTTGTGACAATAAAGTGTTCTAGTTTCATGAAGTTATATTGGCATGTGCTCAATTCACTGTTGCCTTAACTGTGGAAGTAGCTTGTTCTATGATGGTAACAGTCATTGTGTTAAGAGTAGTGCGGAGTGCTTGCGTGTGTTTGCATGCAGACTTAGGCAGCTGTTCCTTACAAGCCTTGTCTTTGTTTTCATGCCTTTAAAAGGTGCAAACTAATGAAGAGGGCCCTGGAAACCTGCATATTTTCCAGTGCATGCTTAGAGACAAGTGATTGAAGAATGTTATGTGGCTTTTTAATTTTTTAGCTATTTTCTCAGTGTTCTGTAGACATGTTTTTGCACCATGAATTTGAGGCGTTGTAGGTGTACAATTTGTGACATATAAAGTTACTTTAAATGTTAACACTTTTGTCTTCACAACAAAAATGCTGTCCTTAAATACGCTGTTCCTCCAGGTGTTCAGGTACTTTGTTTTCCAGTATCTTTTGAGACTACTTCTCCTTTTTAAAAAAAAATCTTTTTTTTAACTGAATGTTTGATTCTTCCAGTGTTAGAGCAATTTTAAAATTATAATTTTCATCTTTTGCAATTATTTAAATCTTTGCTCTTTCCTACCAGAAAAAAGTTGAAGTATGTGTCTTCAAACCTGAACGCCGTTTCCCCCTAAATAATTAGAACAAAAATCTTTGAGCTGACAGCGCTTTTAAGAAACTTTCTTCTATTTTCTAACTGCAATTTACTGGAGGGTTACAAATCATACTTGACACTGAAATACTCAGTTGTGTTTAAATGTTTAACTGTGAGTAGTGGTCCTTTTTGTGGTGAGCCGAGCATATAGAGCTGAGAAAAAAGGAAAAGACTAATTAGTGACTTATTTACTATTATCTTGCTGTTTGAAGACCTTCAGATTCTAAATCACTATCTCTCTTTTCCCCTCTTAATCTGTTGATATCCACATTGTCTACATTTCACTAGTGGTTCATTTTAATCTTCTGTCTTTCATATTTGGGTTCTTGCCATGTCTTATTGCTTTTACACTCCACCGTCTTGGAAATCAGCTTTTTTTCACCACCTGCAGAACTGAAAAATTGGTTTCTGTCCAATTCACAATCCATCAAAGTTAATTAAGTATCATTATAACACCTCTCTTTCCTACAAGCTATATGGTATGCCACCAAAAGAGAATCATTCTTTGCCTGTTTCTCTGATCATGTTGTGCCACTGGTGTCATAACCGTGTATACATGCTTTCAAATCCACATTGTCAGGCTTGAAGGTGATTTAACTGGACTGTGACTGAAGTGCTGCATAATGTTGTCAACCATCTTTTTTTCTGCTTTTTTCCTGCTACCCTCCTTTCTTTTCCCCAACTAATAGGACTATATCATAAACGTTAGTAAATTGTCATTTACAAGGTATCTCAAATTCCAAAATAGTTAATAGCACACTTGAGAGACAGATTCTGTTTTTCTTCAGTGTGAATTGTATTTTTAATGAATATTCATTTCAAATATTGCCATATCTCAATTCTCACAATATTGAGAATTATGTTCTTAGACATGCTGAAGATATTTTTCTGAGGGTTTTATTATTCAGATATTAAATAATTAAAAATCGTATTGTCTTTCTCGATTAGTTTCATTGTAGTGAAGGCTTATCAACAAAGGATCTGCACCTTTGTTGCTGAATTCTGTTTTCTGATTGCTGAGGACAGATCTCTTTCTACAAACTGCCATGAACATAAAAGTGTTCAATTTGGCTTTACTGAGCCTAAGCTTGATTCAGCAAGCACTGAACATAATTTTTTTTTTTCCTTCCGTATCGTTTCCCTTGGGTTATCCAGATCTCTTCTACAACAGACTAATGGTGCTCAAGGGGGAGTAATATAACTTGAGTAACAATGAAGAAGGAACAGCAATTGAAAATGAAATTTGGGTTCTTAAGTGTTTTTATTGGTTTGCTTAATACCTGGACTGTACAATTATGCTGCCTATTGCTTGCATTCAGTGAACAGACTCTCCTTTAACATGTGTGTTGTATTGAGGCTGGAGTGAGTAACCATTGTAACTCATGGCAGGATAATGAAAGAGTTGAAAATTGAACTTTTTTTTTTTAAATTAAAAATGAACACATCCACTAATATGTTTAAGAACGTTTAAAATTTCTTAGAATTAGTTACTGGCTCATGAGGCATAGGTGTGAATTCTGGAATGCTATTTTTGAAGGGCTAATAATTTTGATTTTGTTAGTAAATAGTTCACATAATTCAATTAAGGAGTTGTCATGAGACTTTTTTTGTTAGTGATTTAATTGTGTTAGTGATATGCTTGTGCCAGTCAAATATTTTGGAGGAATTTCTACTTGACCTTCCAAGAGGATGGCCTTCAATAAATCAAGCCAATTTAACGTTCCAGAAAGTAAGAAATGTTAACAAAAAGAAAAAATAACTTGCAAAAAGGAATCATATTTTATTTGTATGTAAATTAGGATTGTATTCTTAACTGGTTCTGTGTTATTGGCATATATATTTTTTCCCCTAAATGTTAGCAAGATGTCAATCTAATGATAAAAACATATCCTATTTTCTCCCCACACAACCCCAAAATTCTGTGAAAGAAAGTCCAAAGCTTCAGTTATCCAAAAAAAGGGAGTATGTTTCTGACTGCTTAAAATACCACTTTTTTAGAATCAGTGATCTTAATTAAACATTTATTTCTTTTGCTTGTTCAAAAATAATTTTTTTTGTCTCTGGTTGGGGTTAATTACGTAATACTATTTTTCTTGTAGTAAGAAGCTGCCTAATAATCCATAGTAGAATGAAAATAATTTTGCAAATCTGTCCCTTACAGGTGATTACCGTTGCTTGTGAGCATGTTTAAAAAGTGTGAACCTGGTATGTTTTAGTTTCAATATAACTCCAAGATTTTCTTTTAATGGTACTGTTCATTTTACCCTGGTGTAGTATAAAGTGCTTACTGACAGCTATTTGTAACCTTGGGAAGAAACTGCAAAATATTGGTGTTATTTTGAATGACTGTTTCTGCAAATATAAAAAGTCATGTTTGTTAGTATTTTTTAATTTTAAGTAAATTTTTTTTCTTTAGGCTGATTAATACAATTCAGCTCATGTGGTAATGCTTTTAGTTTTGATTTGAATAAAACTAACATTCCCAAATTGTGGCAAAAAGAGAGCAAACTTTTTCAGGACTTGAGGGCAGTACGTTTTTGGAAGGACGTCCCTTCTGGATTGGTTGAGTTATGAGTTATGTTTTGAGACTCCAGCACCCAATGCTACAACATTGATCTTTAAAAACAAAATAGATTAAAAATGCTTGCACTGACGAGAACTAAAAAAGATAATCATACAAGTGTAACTTTACAAGTCCTTCCTTAGTACTACTAGTGTGACAGCTTTGTATGTCATTTTGTATCTCACTTTGTACATTTGTTAATATTCTGTAAATATTATTTTAATATGTGAAGTTTTATCTTTTTAGCTTGGGAAATTTCTGGAGATAGCAGAGCTCACTGCACTTAGTAATGGAGTTGGCTCTCATGGTTTTTAGGAGTGTTGGCTTTGGTGATTCTCCGTTTTAATGGAGTTGCCACAGAACAATAGATTGCAGTCAAAGAACTATTTTCTGCTGTTGCAGCAAAGCTTCAGAGGAAATGTAAGACAGAATTCATCATTGGGAGACTAGTTGGCTCAGCCTAGAGAATCGTTCTTGGATGCCCTAAAGGTTGGGCTTGTCTTTCGCTATTCTGTAGCGGAATAATTGTCTCCTGTATTCCTCAGCTTTCGCATAGTACAGTGCCTGTTTTAATGAAGCCACTTTCATTGTCACAGACAGCCAATGTGGTCTGGCTGCTGATTTTGACAGCATTGCCTTTTCTGAAAACAGACTGGCAAAGCTGATGCATGAAATCTGTTCCATAAGGTATGAGATGTGCAGTACCTAGATTTACTGAAGATATTGAGCAATCTTGCCTCAAGCCTGACTGTGAGGAGAGTTCTTTATCTCTTTATCCTATCCGGATATGTTTATCTTAACATCTGCAACAGAATTTTGTTGTTATTGATGGTTCTCGCCACCAAGGCGCCAAGTTATTCGCCACCTTGTATTGAACTCCTTGGTTTTAGCTTCCCATGTGATCTGTAAGTGAAGCTCATTCCCTTCAAATGTAGAGTGATCAAGATGTGCTGCTAGTGCTCAGTGGTAAAGTCTTCCTCATCTTCACTCAGGCCTTTACAGTTTATTGGAAAATGCAGTCTGTGTAATTGCAGGCTGAACCCAATCTTGAAGACACTTCATTCTTTCATGCACGCTCAACTGCTGATACAGATTATTTAAATTGATAGGACCATTTAAATGAATGTGACATTATTAAGGACTACTTTAGCTCTACAGTGTGTATCTTTATTGCAATAAGCAAAGAACTAGCATGTCTTTCCCCTCCCCATCCCCATAGGAAAAATGGGGGAATACTTTGCAGCATTAGCCTACAATACAAGGGAGCAATAGAGGTATGCTTAAATATGTCTAAATTAGTCATGTGTGGGTTTTCAGATCCATGAAAATGAATAGAGAGCTCTTACCTATTATGTCAAATGGACGGTTTGGTTTTGAGTATAGTTCATCAGTATTAAATAGACAAGGAATACTCCCATAAATTAGACGTGAAATCATGGGAGGTAAGTTTGTATTTAACTGTATCTTGAGGATGGATACTCGTTCATTTGTTGTATTGAACCCAGCTTTTGGTTCCCACATGGTTTCATATGTATGTGTTTTGAGTAGCAATTAGTTTTTTGGGGATTTTGTTTGTTTTCAATTCCTGCCTCTTTGGGAATTCCCTGAGACCTTGTTCTTTTCTAGACTCAAGATTAGTTCTGATGGTCCCTTACTTTCCTCATTCTTCCTCTTGTCATTCTGCCTCTGTACTGCATAATCTTAACTTATTAGACATCCTTCCAGAAGTTAACTGTATGCAGCCTTCTGTTCGAACCTTCTGTATTTTGAAGCCATGTCATAGTGAAAACAGACCTGAAGCTGAATGTTTGAGGCAGATACTCTTAAGTCATCAGCAAAGCACAAGAGGTTTGTATGTATGCATGGTTTAAAAAAATGCCCATTTGCAAACACTTTAAGTTTCTTTCGTACAAAGAGCTTTGTATGTTTGAGGATCAGTGTCCTTTTTTATATCTCAGGATGCTGATCCATCATTTCTCCTGCCAAGTGTTTTCTTTGTCTTCATGGTTATAATGAAATCTTCCCATGCCCATTACTGAAATAAAATTCTGTTAACTAAATTTCTTTTCCAGCTTTTTTCATCCTCTCCCCACCAAAAAGACCCAAGCCTTAAAACTGTCTGTCAGTTGATCAGCTGCTTAACGCTAACCAGCTTCACGTTACTTGAAAATCAAGATGTGGTCCTACTCCAGCCTATTTTCCTTCTGGAAGTAGCTAGTTGTTTTGTATGGCTCAGGTGGAGACATCTGAAAACTATTACTTGTCACTTAAGTTATTTGCATCTACTTGATTTCATCTTTTGCAAAACAGGGCTGTCCTTTGCACGATACTTTAAGACCTCTCTGTGATTTGAAGTATTGCTGCTGTATTGGAAAGTCACCTCCATAAATTAAGTACTTTGCAGTAGTTATGGGGAAAGTCACCTGTGAAGACGCTGAATTGTGTAGATGCTGACATAGTCTCACAATAAATTCTTTTGGGATCTGCATGAGCATTTTGTGCATCTGAAGCCTGTGACAGGAAGTATCTCGGCAGCTGTTCCTCAGCTGTGACAGACCATAGTAGCAGGACCATTTATAGTTTGTATAGGTAAGCTTGTGTGCTAGATTATATCATGGAACAATGAGACACCTTCTTTTGTGTTCTAGAAGCTAATGTTAATGTACATGTTGACTGCTAGCACTTTATGGTTTAGCTGGAAACTTGTTTGATCAACAGTCAGGATACAATCAGTGATGTGTAGGCAGTTTTTGGGAAGATAAGCATTTCAGTGTTTGGCTCTCAACAAAGAGAGAGATTGTTTACCTATTGCAAATCCGTGGTGTCTTTCAAAGTTCTGGCTCTTTTTTTCTTGAACTCTGACAGTCAACTGCCTTGTTTCCCTGGTTACATTCAGTAGTGGTATATTTACACCTTCAAATGCAAGGACGGCTATGTGAGCTCTTTTTTGTTGTTGTTGTTTTCATGGTGTTATTTGTAGAAGAGAGGCAGACCAGAATGAGTTTTCAAAACATGCTCCAATTATGTCAATTTGTCATTGCAACAGTCTCTGTACAGAATAACTCTTGAACTCTGCAGGCCATGCCATGCTCCGAAGTAGTTTCTTTACAGCTTCAGCCCTTTGAAGCTTAGGGGTTGTGCTGGTATAACTAATAAATGGAGCTTGATTTCGATTTTGAACTCTGAACTAACCAATTGGTTTGAGTATTGGTCTTTGCTTGTAAGTGCTTTGTAATTTAGTATCTAATTTGTTTTCAGTCCTGATTATCAGAGTTGTGAAACCAAGCAGTTGTCTTAACTTCCAAGAAGGCAGGATCTGTGTGCACTGAAAAGAAAAATCAGCCTACATGTATTTAATTGTGAATGATTTTCCTGCCATACCTAGCTTTCCTTTAAGATTTAGAAACTGTTTTGCACAGACACTTATTAATAAATAACTTACTATTAAATGCCAAAAAACAAGACAATTAGAGATAGCACGGAGGGGGAATGACTTCTTTGCAATATACACTTTTATTATTGGATTTTTTTTTAGGGAAGGTTTTCTGAGCAATTCAGAAACTGTTAGATATTTGTTCCAGACAATTAAGATACTTGCTCTTGGTCATCTTGGGACTGACTGTTGGAGGAAGGAGAGGTCTTTCATTTGATTTCCAGGACCTTGTAGCTGCTCTGTGTTCAACCATTAGGCTAAGAAAAGTTCAATTTGTTATCAACAGGGAAAAAAATTGCTACAGTGCCAATGTTGCCTTTACTATTTAGGGTTTGATTGCTTTTTTTAAATTCCCTCCTTTAAGCTTACTGTTGTTTTTACTTCAGGTCTTAATAACACCAATGTTCTAAAAGTTCATTTTTTGTACTCCACTCTTCTCCATTGCACAGTAAACAAAATTGAAAAGTACGATTAATCTACTGGGGCATAACAAGATAACCCTGTAATTCCACATCATCATTGAGAGGCTGTGTTTTTATGAAGAGGGAGCACTGTCTGATAATTGAAGCACATGGCTAAGACAGGAGATCCTGCTTCTCCCCATGATTTTGCTGGGGACTTTGAGTTTGGATAACTTGCTCAACTTCTTATTTACTGATGAAAAAGATAATACTATTCAAAGGCAGTCCACCATTTGTGAAATCTCAGGAGTACTTGCTGAATGGAGGGTCTTTGTAGAGTACTAGCAGCTACCGTTTTCAGTTCTTTGGGTCGTTTGTCAATATGCATAAGCACCACACTTGGTAAGGTTATAATTGTTCTGGCTGAAATAATGAGCTCTTTGATTAAACAAAGTAAGGAGAAGAATAGGTGAAAATATAGCAAAATAACAGAATGGAGGCAGGAAAAATTTCATAAATGCTAATTTACTTAGTGAAATTACTTAGGGAGGCAGGTATGGAGTGTTTTTTGTTTTTGTTTTTTTTTTTTAAAAAAAGAGAACAGATTAAGGGGCTGTGTGAAACAAGAGGGCTGGAAAAGCCTCCAGTCACAGCAGGTTAGAGGAACTCCACTGAAAACTGGAGGAGGTTCTCTGCCTCACAGTAGGGCCTTGCTTGGCCTAATCTGCAGTTGCCCTTGATCATGTTATACTCTACATATTTTTCCCCAAGCCCCAAAAGGAAAGCATGGATATTACCTATAGCTTCTAGAATGTATGCGTTTGTCCGCACAATATAGCATCAAGGAATAAATCACTGTTTTAGATTTTTTCATGAAAATGTTCCTCACCTGCTGTTTTTTTGTTTTTTGGGGTTTTGTTGGTTTTTTTTTTTTTCCAGCTCTTCCAGCTCCTCCAAAGACCCTTCACTCCTGTTATCCTCAGCTCTTGATTATTCTCCTGCCCCTCTGTTTTTGAACAGAACCCAAGCTGGCTGTAGCCAATAGTGAAAGCAAATGACATTAAGACTTTTTTTCAGAAAGGACATTTTATCCCAGAGGTACTTCTTGGTGATACCTAATAAGATGCTAACAGTAAAATTTTGGATTTCTACGCTTAGTTCCCAGAATTAATATGTAATTCCAAGTGGCTGGGGCAAAAGACTTTTTTTT
Organism: Struthio camelus; assembly: GCF_040807025.1. Taxonomy (NCBI): domain Eukaryota; kingdom Metazoa; phylum Chordata; class Aves; order Struthioniformes; family Struthionidae; genus Struthio; species Struthio camelus. The sequence goes on along the minus strand of NC_090944.1, from coordinate 81,986,913 downwards.
CTTACTATCATATATCATCAGTACCTCTGTGTTGGTGGGTGGGTATAAGTATCTATCGTGTGTGTGTCTATATGTATATATATCACACACATACACAAACACACACACACATACATACACAAAGAAGGCGAGAGAGAGAGGGAGGGAAAGAGTGAGAGAGGTGTTCCCTCTAACTGGGACTGTAGTCAAAGCACAAGGTATGTGTAATATGATGTAGGAGAGAATATGATTTGTTTTTTAGGGAGTTATCAGATACAGAAATAACTTAAAGTAATGCTCTTCTTTATCATTTGGTAGTATATTCTTATTCCAATCCTACTTGACACATTGTCTCTGAAACAAAAAGCAAAATATCTTTTTTTCTTTCTAATGTCAAGCATCTGTTATCTAGGATAATGAAAGCCTAGGACACCAGGTAGTAGGGAGGAAAACCAATGAAAAACCGCAAGTGATCGGTGTGCTTCCAACCACTCTTTAGGCAGTCAAGAAAACCTCTACAGAGGTTAGCCCAGGCCTCAACAGGAGGTATTTAATGTTGGTAGCATGTTCAAAAACTGATGCAACTTCAATAGAGACGATCTTGCAAAAACACCCCAAACTGATTTTTATATTATTACATTTTGGGCTATATTTCGCAAGTAGCCAGATTATGCTTTAAAAAAAAAAAAAGACAATTTTCCAAAGAAATCCTCCTTGTTTAAAATCAGTAGTTCAGTGAAGTGTTCTGCTATTGACATTTTGGTTATTTAGCGTTTAAAGTGTTCCTTTTAATGCAATTGATTAGTTTTTCTTCTGTTTATTTTCCAAAGCTTTCTGTTGCTCCTAAATATCTCTTCAGAACTTAAATAATGACAAAAAAAAAAAAACTTACAAACAAAAGTTACAAGAAAAAATGACCACATTGCATAGTGCTTCTGACATTTTACATGCTTGTGCATTCACATTTAATTTTGAAAAGTGAACAAAGATTCAGAGTGTTTTGCTGCGAATACTCTTTGGCCTCAGTCCGCCCCAGCGTAAGAATTCTGATTATGTAGGAGTTTTTTACAAAAGAATTTTCTTTTTTGCCAACAAAAAAAGAGAAACAAAACTTGAAAATAGAATACTAAGCAAGGATGCTGTAGCTGCACGCTTGTACGCTGCTTTTGTATATTTCTCAATAACTCATCTCTTAAGTAATTTCTTAAAAGTATGAAGTACCTCACGTTTGGTGTTTAGTTTACCAATTCAGTAAGAAACTGCTATAATTCAGGAATATAAAAGGTATGAACTTCAGTTTTTCTAGGGGACAGATCTTTGAAAGCCATCTCTAATGTTTCAGAAAAGCATCTGTAACTGCTGGGAAAGTCTTGTTCAAAGTTCAGTCTTAAGCACTGTTTGATCTATAGATCAAAGCTTAAATTCTGATATTGATGAGGGTTAGAACATTAGAAAGGGTTAGGTAACATGATTTTTCACAATTTTAGGAATATATTCCTGTATCTCACGTGCTTTTTACATTGTAGAAGAGAAACAATATCTTCAATTTTATTATTATTATTATTTTTAGAAAATGGAATAATCAAATCAGACAAGGTATTTGAAGTAATGCTGGCTACAGACCGTTGCCACTATGCGAAATACAACCCTTATATGGATTCTCCTCAGTCTATAGGTAAGACTCTTTTGTAAAAATGGTTGTTTGCTCTAATTTGTGAACCAGCAATTGCCTTTGTCATATGTATGTTAAGAATGTTGGTTTAATTTTTAAAATTTGGGAGCGTGTTTAGTTCTTTATCAGTTTATTTAGTATCTTTTAAGTACAAAGTTTCAATTTGTTGTGGTATGCAGTTGGTGTACTTGGACTCATCAAGTGAATTGATGGTCTTAGGTCAATATTAACATGTGTAAAGATGTATTTATTCTTTAAACTGTAAGCAATTTGTTTGCTGGTTTAGTTGGCTTTTAAATTATTAATTCATCCTTGTATCCGGTTTACTTCAGAGATGGTCTCTTCCTTTACAAAAATGAGTCAGTTGAGGTCAGTGTGGAAATCTTTAAACTTTTACATGGGAATTTTATATAAAAATAGATATTAAGTAAGGTTTTTAAACGGGAATGATCTGCTTATAGGACAGTTATTTCCCACCTGAGTCCCTAGTTTTACCTTTCTGAGGCAGGAGAATGAATTAAATGGTCTTGTTCCCTGTCCTGCTCCCTGTCCCCATGAGTTGTAGTGAGGTTTTATTATTTGGATAGGATAGTTCGAAAATCTTTTAAGATAAATATAGAGTTGGATATATCACCACAGAAGTAAACACAGATGAGTGTTCTTCCATGTTTTCCCTTAGGTGTATGTAAGCTGTTTGGAAAACAGATGAGGTCATTGTCTCCAGGAATTTTATAGTCCATACTATGTCAAACTGAAACTAACAAATCCACATTTTTACATAGGGACCAATAGAAAAAGGAAATGCATTGTTCTGGGGAATACTAATCCTTTAAATGGAATGTCCTTGACAAAGCTAAGGAAGTATAGTGCCAAAAAGGGGGAATATAACTGATATCAAAGCTAGAATATCTTTTTTTTTCCCATTTCAGAGTTGACATGGCACAACTTGTAGATGACATACCTCACCTCACTTCCAAAGTAGAATATTTATGTAACTTAGCCAATACTGTTTTTGTGTAGTGTTCCTGAGTGAGGACAGTAATTGAGGTATTGTATTTTACAGTCGAGATAAAAATGGTAAGGCTACTCTCTGAACAGTTGTACCAATATGCTCTTCCTTTTTCTGGTTTTGCAGGTTTCCAAGCAACAATCAGTGCTCCACATATGGTAAGCTTTAAAATTGCATGATCAACGAAGATGATTTTATAAAAATCCAAATGCTTCTAAAATAAAATATTTATCCTAACAAATTCATCAACTGTTGGTTAATAGTGGTAATGATGTGAACCACCTAGCGCAAAGATACAGAGAAGACTGAGCCAGAGTTTTCTTGGAGATGCACAATGATGTGATGAGGAGTAATGGACAAAAACTTAACAAAGGAAATCCTGATTAGATACTAGGAAAACGTTTTTCACGGTGATGGTAGTCAAGTGCTAAGAACAGGTTTACCAGAGAGATTGTGGAATCTCCATTCTTGGAATATGGAGAAGCTGACTGGAGAGAGTCCTGAGCAGCCTATTTTAAGTTGTCCCTGCTTTGAAAAAGGGTTGGAGCACGTAATTTCCACAGGTTCCTTCCAAACTAAATTACTCTGACTCTATAAGTTACAAAAAGATAGGAGTTCAGGAGTGGATAACAGTGATTTCTGTGGTGCATTATTGATGTGATGTCTTTAATTCTCCAGACAGGGGGAAAAAAAAAAATACATCGTACTGAGATGCAGGTTTGTTACCAAGTGACTTGAGAACAGGGCATTCATGGCTGAGCCTTAATTAAAGCATTAAGGGGAGATTTCAGTTCCTATGTACATCTATATGTAGCACAGACATAAATTTTTCTAAGTTTCCTTATTTGGTATGAAGAATGAATAGAAGCATATATTTTGTCCATGTGGTGTTTGAGAAGTGAAAAACATAGAGTAAGGAATGCTTTAAAAGGTTGGTAAGTGTTCTCCTTTTGACTTTTTAGTCGAAACCTACCTAGCAGGGTTAGGATGTTTCTAACTATTTATATTAATAACTCTTTTTTTTGTATAAAAGTGTTAACGATTGCATGCACGGATACAAAGAGACATACTGCAACTGTGGTTAAATAATAAAATAAGTATAAGCTATGTTTTCAAAGTTTTGATTCACCTAAGTCATTATATTTTCAATTATTCTATGCCTACCATTTGTATTATATGAAGTGTTGAAGCAAAAAGGAAAATGTATCCTGTAATAAATGCTAAAATAATAAATATTCTAATCTATCACAGCCAGAATACAGAAATAATTAAGTCTTAAGGGCTTGAGAATGGCTATTTGTTAAACATTAAATAACAAAAATTGTTTTAGTGTACAACATAAACTTAGTCTGTGTGTTAGTCCACCATATAAGAAACTAAAACTACTTATAAAGTGTGTCTGCAGGCTACTATACTTTCATATACACTTTCTGTGATTCTGTGATATATGAATCCTGTTGCCTATCTGCCTGTGTAGAAGACAACTTCTTTTTCCTGCTCTTTGATTCAGCAAGTGTACGGGTAATGCAAGCAGTTTACCTACAATAGCCCCTTTCTCTGGCCCTCCAAACTTGCCTCCTTTATCACTAGCATCAGTGCCAGCATGTTCCAATGCATATGATATTATGACATATACCAAGTTATTTACGGACCCTGTACCACCAGAATAATGAGAACCGCCAGACCTGAAAAGTGTTGAATTGTTTTATGGTGTCTGCCCAAGTAATTATATTTAAGTTGAGCATGTGTTAGAAACCTGGCGAAGAAGATTATATGTGGTTGGAGTAAGTGAAATAACTACAAATATGTATTATATAGTTAACTTTCTTTTGTATGTGTGTGTTTGTGTGTGTGGTCAAATAGTTCTGAAATTTCTTATGCTAACCCTCTGCTGTGTATTGCCTGAAAACACTGAAGAAATGAACATGTGTTAGGTAAAACAAACTCAAAACATTACAAAGTTTTCTTTCTTTCTCTCTTTCTTTCTCTCTCTCTCTGTCTCTCTCTCAGCATGCATATGCTCTTGAACTTCTGTCTGATCAGTTACATGAAGGAGCCAAAGCACTTGATGTAGGATCTGGAAGTGGAATCCTTACGGCATGCTTTTCACGAATGGTGAGAAATCTAGTGTCATCACTCAACCATCAGAACTGTTTGAATTGCAGTATAACTCTGAATAAAAGATAAAAAAGCAAGCTTCTTACAGTGGACTGAAGTAGATTACATAGGAAATAAAGTATTCTCCTTGTGCAAGCAGTATCTATTTCTTGTTGTAGCTGATACTAGATGCTTAAGTAAAAGGGTCCAGTAAATCCTATGGTAGTGAAGAAACTGCCTAGATGGGAAGCTTTTTCTTGATTACACTTTCAGTGACTGCTTTATACCTTGGAGGAGGGAGGTGTTTGTCCTGTCCAACCACGATTTTTACCTTATCTTGTGTGACTGAATGTTCTCATTATGACCAATTGTCTTGTCTTTCTGCTGGGTTGAGAGCTTAGCAAGGCTTAAGAGAATCCTATTTCCATAGGTTAATTCTATACTGTGCGTATATAAATTATTTGTCTTTGAACTGAAAATTTCACTTTATTCTTGTTACTGCATATTGGGAGAGTCAATACAATACAAATCTAACTTTTTCTAAGTTAGATGTTAATTTATATTCTTTTTATGTCTTTGCTAAGTAACGTCATCTCTGGGTTGTTCAGCCTCTACGTAAGGAATTTTTCTATGCTTCCATCCCATCTTACATCAAGGGAAAAAAAGATGAAAGAAATTGTTTCATGATGGCTATAACCACAGTATTGTCAGACTGATTTATGTAGTGGTATGTTACCAGTTTTCCCTTCTCCATTTCAAGATTTTTATCGATGCTTTATAGCTAGCAGCAACCTTCATTAAACTTCCAGCTTGATGCTTTTTTTTTTTGTCTGAGAAGTTAATTTGGAATATGGTAATGATTTTATTGTTTTCTGGGACCTATCTGTTGAGTCTGAGATCATTTTTGGTTTCCTATACTAAGAATTAGATGTTTAGGACTAGATAATGTATAAGCAAAAGACTTGACTTTTTTTTTTTCCCTTGTTAACGGCCATATTAAAAGAAATTACAAGTGAAACGAGTTAAACTGCAGCTTAGTAGAAATCTAAAATGGCATTTCTTCCATATTCTACTTATTATTTTTGTTCTAACCTTGGGGTCAGTTATCAAGTGCTAGTAGCATGTATCATAATTCCTGTTCTACAAGAGTTAAAGCTTTTTTCAAAATTATGTTTATTTTCTCATTTAAAAAAATGAACGCATCCAGGAATAACCATATTAGATAAGGTATGTGATCTATCTAGTTGTGCCCTTTTTTCTTTTAAAATAGCTATTTTTAAAAAGCTGAAAAAATTCTGCAGAGAAGTCAGAATTATGACAGAAAGGAAATCTCATTTCAGTTGGGCTGAGGTCAAGCACACTTCTTACATTGCCATATGAATGATCCTCTTAAACCCTGCTGCATTTTTCTTCTTGGTGGTATATTATGGAATGCTTTACAGACGTGTGTTTTATGAAGAGTGTTGGAGAAATGCTTTTTTTCTGTTTGATAGCATTATTACTGTGTAATATGGACCTAACTTCATCCAGTTGAATGACTGCAGACAAGTCACTATATATTGCTCTGTCTCAGAAACAACTTCACAGAAGAAGAAAGCTAACATTGCCATCATTCCGTATAATGTACTACTTTCAAGCTTTTGTTAAAGGCTTTTGCTACCAAAATTCAATTGTCTTGGAGATCTTCTTGGGATGTTCTTGCTGAATCATGTGGATTTTGCTTCTCAGTCTGCTGGAGATCTAGATTGAGCGATTTACATCTGGGCCACAAATATCTGGGTGCACGTTGATGCCATGGCTGTTTTACTTCTATGATGATAATCTTATTTGTGGTTCTTCTGGGAAAAACTTATGTCTGTTTAGACTAGTAAAGCCTGCTTAAGATTTTTTTTGTTGTTGTTAAACTAATATGATAAATTTATTTAAGTTTGTGTGCTTTGTAGATAATTTGCTACCAACCTTTAAAAGTGAATAAAATTAAATGAATGATTGCGGGGTTTTTTTTCCAGAATTCTTGTATTTATATGAAGAAAGAGTGTGGTATATTTCTATTCTAAACATACTGTGGAGACATGGAAAGTTGTACCGTTTTGTTATTGTCTTGATTACACAGGCTTTGAAGTTCCACGGCAATAGGCGGAGACGGTTTAGACTGAGGATTCAGAAATAGCGTAATGGATTACAATAAGCTGCTGGCATTTTTAGGAGGTTCTGTTACTTTAAATCAGGCTATTTCATGCTGTGCCCATTTTGCTGAATTTTCAGTTCTGTGAAGTTGCCCTTTGTCGAAGACCAGGAATACACTGGATCTTTTGCCAACTTCTGATGCAGCTGACTGCCAGGCATTCCTCCAAATAGTAACCTGTGGTTGTCATAGTGAAAACTTGCCATCTGTCTCATGTTCTGTTTCAAAAGCTAGGCCTGCCTTGTTTCACTTGAAAAAGAAGAGCCAATGCTGCTATTTTGATGTTTTTAACGTAGGTCTTGTCCATAATGAAGCAGAAAAAAAATCCCCGTGATACTGATAATAACCAATTACTAGCCTTGCATGCTTTTGGAAGGTTAAAATATAAGATACAGAAACATAACCAATACCTTCAAATGTGGCCATTCAGCTACAGAGTTGTATGACAGCATGGGCTGCCAAGACACATTCTGCCACTGTGTTCTTTGAACTGGATCTTGTCAAAAGTAGTCAGCTTTTTGAGAATTTGGTTTTTTTCACCTCTTTCTAAAACTGGAATGACTTCTCTGGAGTAAAAGACACAATTACAGAAGAAAAGCCTGTAACAGAAGTTTTGGTTACAGTGATTTTTCTGTAAAAAGTATATGCATGTTCTGAGACTGTTTCCTCCCCCCCCCCCCCCCCCCCCCAATATACATATCTTGTGAGCATTGTCACTTGTGAACTCTCAAAAGTTCCACTCTTCCTGTGGAAGAGTTGTAAATCTGAAAGTAGATTGATGAATACAAGAGATGAAGGGTATTGGTCCCTTGCTGTTAACTGTTGGGTTTGCTCCTGAAAGGATAGGACCCTTGAGATAACGTAGAACAAAATGCAGGGCTTACTGTTATCTTTAAAGTAAGGTCGACTCTAGAAAAACCTTAATCTTTAAGTAAGTTTACTCAACATGAAAGGAGATTAGTTCTAATCTTTGTCCTTGAAGTTTTTGCTTCCTATTGCAGGTAATACAAATGTATGTGATAGAATTTACCTTCTAAAACGTGAGAAAGGAAATCTCTACTAATACTATAACTTAATTGAGTCACTTCATAAAATATGACTATAACAAGCATTTATGAAACTGTACTGACATGCTTTAAATTCCTGTTGCTTCTAGCAGTCAGAATGTGTGATTCTAAGCAGTAGCTTTAATAACGTTGCGGAAACACGCTACCACTTAACCTTTTTTCTTTTTATTTTAAAGAGATGGGTTCAGGAGATGGAAATACTGATTCTATAAATAAACCAAAACTAGCAGAAATTATTCAACTGTATATTTTTATTCCAGGTTGGTCCCAAAGGACAAGTTGTAGGAATTGATCATATCAAAGAACTAGTAGATGACTCAATAAATAATGTCAAAAAAGATGATCCTACATTGCTGTCTTCAGGAAGAGTGAAACTGATTGGTGAGCATCAGACTCTGATATACTCTGATATACTAGTTAAACGTATATTCTTTCTAGCAGCTGGCTGAAATTTAGATAAATAAACTGGAATTTAGATAGATTAAAAGTTCTAATTTAACAAGTTGAACCAAAGAAAGAAGAGTCAATTGAAAACTTAAAAATTCAAGCCCTCTTTAGACCTGTGAAAAATGTCATCTGTGCACACTTTTTGATTACATGGCTTCCAATAGTTTTAAAGAATATGTAATCATTCTATTATGGATGCTTGTTTAACATGGAAGTATGTTCCTGTGAGACAGCTTTTCGTGCTGAAGCTCTGTCATATTGTTTGCTGTTTGAAACTGGATTTGACCTACAGCTTTTCGTGAATGAACGTATTATCGTTTAAATTCAGGCGTTTTAACAAAGCCGTCATGCTTCTGATGAAGTAATTGAAAAAGTTGCATGAAAAAAGTCAAAAGTGAAAAAAGTACTAGATTGGTAGCATGCATTGCTCAAGTTGATCTCACTTGTTTTTAAAATGAACATTATTTATATTTCAGAGCAGTGGTTAACTGATATCAAACAAGTTGAAATCAGATTTATGGAGAGGAAATAGTGCTAAAGTTGTTCAAGAACAGTGAATTGGTCTAAATCATACATGACTTTCCTTTTCATTAAATAAGTATGTTTTGTTGGAAAATGGGAAGCTGGCAGAATGAAAGCATTTCCATGATTATCATTCTGCTGGTTAAGCTTAAAAGGAACTTGAAGGACTATGGATCGTTTCGGGGCTGTTCTTGCAAAAATGCTGGGAAAAGATATTATAGTTTGTGATGTTTGACTCTTAACCAAATTCTTCCCATTTTGGTCCTTGAGTCTTTTTTCACAAATGGTGGATGCTAAATATTTTGCAATAAGCCAGTCAACACAAATACTTGAACACATGTATAAAATGTGTTCTCAATGATGACACTGCATGGCTTAAAAAGTTCCTTGAAAAAGGAGCCCTACTAGGACTGTTGGGGGGAGCATAGTTTCTATTGGTGCTTTTTGCAAGAGCAGTTTGGAGACATGCTTCCAATTATATCTAAATCAAACTCTGACACTTTGGGGAGTCTGAGTGAGTTGTTCTTCTGAATTCTTCTGAGTGAATCTCATCATCTATATTATGTTTGACTAACGTGGCAGAATGGCTATGAACAGTTTTGTAGTGGGGTACATAAAGAAAATGGAGGTGGAGGAGTAGCAGCAGGTTTGTGAAGTGGGTGAAGGAGAATGTTTCAACTGTACTGGATTCCTGGGAGCCCTTTGATGTGGAACTAGAATCCAGACAAAGCTGTAAAAAATACAGCAAACAGGGTTGGTTTGTAACTGGGAACTGTGAGAGTTAAGGCTAGATAAGTCAGTCACTGGCTTTTGACAGGTGCGTTTGAAATGTTCTCTGTTGCTTTGTTGCACCTCAAATATGCCATAAATGCATTTCAGAACGGAGGAATAGGTGTATGTAGGGTATGTCAATAGTTACTTTTTATTTTAGGTCAGGAGAGTGCCTTTGAGGGGAATCTCTCAACTCTCTCCATTTATTACACTTTGGTTCACATCATAGAGTAGTCATGGAGAGAGCACAAACTTTGATTCCTCTTGGATGGAACTAGATTGGATTGTGTGCTCTGGGAAGCCATCAGATGTCTTTGAAATGTTAACGGATGTAAGCCAGTAAGACTAGAACTAGTCCAGAGCAAACATGCTGAAATGCATATGTTGGATGAACATCACGTTGTCAGCAGTAACTGCTTTGTTCCACAAATCTGCTCCTATTGTGCTGCACTGTTTGCTAACGCAGACATAGCAGAAGTGATGAGGGTACTGTAACTACAACAAAGAAGAGTAGTTTTCGTCTGTTTCTATATTAATGCTACAACTCCCTATGTGAAACAGGTTAGCACAGAGACATTGGGAAAAGATATTATGGCTTGTGATGGCTTGAGTACATTATCAGTAGATCAGCTCTAGGCTTAAAAGCAAGGAACAAAACCCCCTTATGTGAGGAAGGTTTTTTTTTGTTGTTTTTTTTTTTTAAGTGATTACTCTTATTAACATGCTGCATTTGCTAGAGCTCTCAGTAGGTTGAGTGAGGTTGTTCAGGGTGTGAGCGTAAACTCAAAATTTGAACTCCTGTTTCCCCTTGGACGTTGAATAATGGAATAATTCTTGGGCCACATTGAATGCTTACTTAAAAAACAAATTATCTTCTGGGCATCTAAAAGTACGTTCCTGTTGTGGGTGGATATATACCTGACTCCTTGAGCCAGGAGAATTTGTTTGTGAATTTTGAAAGTAGAGTATGCTTCCTCCCTTATCTATGAGCTTGATGCATGTAAAAGATCCTGATTCTTTGGTGCTGATTCTGAAGATGGTAGCTCTGATTTGGACTATTGAATCTAAAAGCAATGGCTGTGGATCTTTTGGGTCCTTTCTAGCACCATCAGTGATAAGATGTGCAGAAGTCATCCTCCCAGACTTCTGTGGACAGAGCACAAGGTGCATGTGAATCTTAGAATACGTGCCTTGTTCTTCAGAAGACAACCTAGATGTTTCTTCCACACCCGTCTCTTCAACTTAGTCTCTTTTTTTTTGCTGGTAGTACCAGAGACAAGTGCTTCAAACCCCTGCTGCTGAATCTTAGGGAATGATGGTCTCCCTGTTTAACTAGCATCATTCAAAGTAGTATCTGTATGTTTGAACTTAAAGAAGTCTCTCTCCATTGCTTTCTGTAATGGAACAGAAATTTGACATAGTAACATAAAGTGCTACTAGAATATGGGCAGATATGTAAATGACACACCAGACAACACTTAGGTGGTTAATCCTATAGAACGCACTTTCTCTCTGAGAGAGACTAGGTCCTGAGATTACTGGAACTTTCATCTTTGTTACGGTAATCTTTGTTACTGTTTACAGTAATAAAAACCTACTTAGTGGAGTTGGTGATCTGTAGGCGTGTGTTCTCTTGAAGTATTGGTAGTTCTTGGCAGCCTCCACCTGTGACCCATGGTTGGAGTCTGTGTTGGTTAGAATTGATGATATGAGGAAATATCTCACTCAACCTTAAAGGACTCTTGCTCCTAGGGAAATGTGCTCTCTTTTTATAGTCCTTAAGCTTTGGGTGTAGGAGGTCTCTGCAGGGTGTCAGGGCCTCATACAACAGATGGCAAAAAGGTATTTAATCCTTTCAAGGAGCTGTCTAAATTTTCCTATAGGCTCTTGGATCCTCTTCAGTATGTCATTCCTATCAAGGTGTCCCTCCCGATCATTGAGGTCAAAATGAAACATTGTATTTTCCCTGCTCTGTGAGCTGCTGAAAGGCAAAAAGTTGACAGTGTTCCAGCTTCTGGCAGGGGCTTAGAACTTCTTTTAATTCGTTTAGCATTTTACTTAACTTGTGGTACTAATGGTTTTTTTGAAAAGTGTAAGCGCAGCCCAAAGACGGGAAACCCAAAGCAACTACTTGTGCTGAGCAGAAGAACATATTCATCAGCCTCCATGCATTTTCTTCTTGTCTAATTGCTGGGACTTCTGCGCCCACTGAGTATGAATTTATGGATTACTTTTGTTCATAAATAACTCCAGAGAGGAGACTCTAAAGCTTAACTTGCTTTGAACTTCCTGATGACTTGCTCTGAATACTGTGGATACCATATTCACATCGTCTTCCTTCACAGCTTGCCTCAAGGTTTGGTCCCTCTTTTGACATAGAGTCACCAGTTGAGGACTTCCGTTTTAATTTTGTTTTCCATTCCGTTCTGTGGTAGCTGGACTATCAGATTTATTCAAAGGCACCCAGCTGAGATCTTTGGAAATATTACTGACCGGCTGTTTTTCAAAGGAGCCGGCAGCTTCAGAATTTAGAGGTTTGCAGATTCGGCATCAGACTTAATTTTTTCTGCCTTATTCAATCCCAGGCTCATTTTTGACAACAGGATTGCCATAAAAGTTGCTAGAGATTACAGTTATTTTGGATTTTTGGGGGCTCTGGATTATTTGTTTTTTAGATAGTCTCTTCCGTTCAGTTCTTTTGAGAATACGTGGAGAGCAACTGGCTGCCTTATCTACAGCTACTAATATTTATCTCGCTCATAACTGTCAACGCTGTTACTTGATAATCTTATATTCTTGAGTTCTGAACGGTATAATTAGATTTACTCTATTGAGTTTGATATTTTGTCACACCATAGTGGTCCTGGTGTCAACCTCCTATGGGAGTCTGAAAGCAACAGACTTACTGTGAGAATTAGGACATGCTACAAATGAGCATGGTTTTCTGCTTTTTATTTTCTTTCCCCTTTTTTTTTTTTTTAAATAGTAAGTACTTAGAACAATGCAATGCCTTTATTTTTCAATTCAAGTTCAGGTGTCACTCTTGCCTATATCATCTAGACAAAGCTGGGGGCAAGTTTGTGTGTCTCAACCTTCAGAATGGCTGCAAAGAAGTATCTTTGCTTTACAGTAGATCAGGTGGGCAGCTGAAGCAGTTCAAGTTGGTCGAAATGGTTTCCTGTTTCCATATTTGACTGACAGTCATTTTAAGTCCTGTTACTAGTCTTGTTTGGTTACCACAGTAGCCGCCTGAATAACTTCACTACTCCTGATCTCTTGCTAGCAGCCATCTGGAGCTTTAGCCACAGGTCTGACCCGGCTATCAGTGTTAGCCCAGCAATTATTGCCTGCAGGAAGGATGGTGAAACCTTCTGCAAGCAGAGGGGGCTTGTGTGGGGATTAGTGTGGAACTGGGTAACACTTGAATGTAGGTGTGGACTTCCCTTGCAACGCAGAGAGGTTATTTATCAGTAGTGTAGTTATAGATGTATAGTCCACGTGAAAACTTCCTTCGTCTTTTCCTCACCTTTAGAGTCTTCTGATGCGTGCCTTTGAGATTTAATGCTTTAGACTAGAGATTTGTGTTATATTTAGCGATGGTTTTGCAAGGGAGAGCAAAACCAGGTAACTAGGGGAAGTCACCTGCATTGGAATGGTAGGGCCCATATATGCTCAGGTGTCTTTCTGGACGGCCCCCATGTCTCAAAGAACTGTCACTGTAAATTCATGCTTTCTGGTTTCAGATGTTTCAGTAGTATTTCATATATTTTAAGTGTATGTATTTGTGTGCATATGTATGAAGTTTTTTGTGTTAAATTTATTTTCTAATTGTACTTTTTAAAACTGATTTCATCATGTTACTACAGCTCAGTGGATGAGAATTTTAGTTGAAATTTGAGCATAGCCTTTTATTTATCTATAGATATGACAGATCAGCTGTTTTCTCCACTCCTCTTGAAAAGGTTTTAAAAAAAGTGTTTTCTTGCAGTGGGAGATGGAAGAATGGGATATGCAGAAGAAGCTCCCTATGATGCAATTCATGTAGGAGCTGCAGCACCAGTTGTACCCCAAGCAGTAAGCCTTTATATTTTGTGTGTTTGAGTCTCTAATCTTTTTGCTATAAAGAGTACTTTTTTTGTATAGATGTATAAACACTTAATTAAAATACTTAACAGACTCGCACAGCTGGAGTGTCAATAGGTAAGATGATGTTAGTTAGTATATGGTGTGGTTTTTTTTGTTTCTATTGTAATTGGGCTTCCCATTGATTTGCAGGAGTTGCATGATCTAATAACTTTCCTGGAAATAAAATATTTTAAAATGGCCTATTCACCATCTGTATTACCACAGTGAACTTGAGTATTTTGTTCAGTAGATTAATTTGGTTTTATCAACATTGATTTATGAAATTTAAATCTTTGTTTCACGCTTTCCAAGGTATTGGGCCTGTTTGAAAAGCCACACGCTCAACTGGAAAGACAGAGAATGCCATATGTTCATAGCTTTCAAAGTGAATACAATGCAGTTTTTCCTAGAGCGGTTAAAGAGTAACTAGGGACAGAGTATGCATAACTGAAGTAAATTAACATTCTTACAGATAAACTCTTTTCTATTCCTTTCCCCAAGGGAGTGGGGGAGAGAAATTTAAACACTGATATATGGCATGCTCTTAAATAGCTTGATGAGCTAAATATCAGTTAAGTTTGTTTTTTAATGTGAATTTTAATGAGAGATAGTGAGCGACTGTGGAGGTTTGAGGTGCTATTGGTAGACTATACGTATCTAGATGTTGGCAGTTGAGTGGGGTTTTTTGTTTATTTTTTGCGGGATGTTTCCAGCAAAGTATTGACAAATGGCAATTGAAATGATTATTTAAAGCATATTACTGAATGAAACATTTTTTAATTACAACTTTTATTAGAGACAGGGCTTGGGGTGCTTTTTTTGGTGTATCTCTCCCCTGCCCCACGTGGCTTCTGGAAAATACTGAATTTTCATTGAGACTACTGTAGTTAACCTCCTTATTTTAACTTTGAAAGAACAAAAACAGTTTTCTAGCAATTCTTTCCTATATGCTGTTAACTGTCACTTATGCTAATCATACTCTGGTATTTCAGACTAGTTTCATAAAATGCTGTTGCATCCAAAGAACGGAAGAAGGGTTGTTGGGAAATGAATCTCCTTAGAATTATTCCAGAAAGATAAAGAAACAAAACATCACAAATCTCATATATTTGGGAATTATACGAAATCATTGTGAATTTTTCTGTAATACCAATTATTGTACCATGTTGTTGTGATACTGGAGTTTTCACTGCATTTTTTTTAATTTTTTTTAGTTGAAGTAGTTACGTCCTGCGTAGTAGTAGATAGATAAAATGTGGCAAGGCTATTTACTTAATACAATGACCTTAATCTCCAGCTTTAATACAGTGGCTCGTTATGCTAACTTCTGTGTTGTGTTCTAGCTTATAGATCAGTTAAAACCTGGCGGAAGATTGATATTACCAGTCGGTCCTGCAGGGGGAAACCAGATGCTTGAACAGTACGATAAACTAGAAGACGGCAGTGTCAAAATGAAGCCTCTGATGGGAGTGATATATGTGCCTTTAACAGATAAAGAGAAGCAGTGGTCCAGGTGGAAGTGATTTTCTGTTCCACTTACTTCTTCCACACACGCAAGGTGAAAGGGTGTGAATTTTAAGCAGATAGACTGCAAGGCCTGCCTTTGCTGCTGTCATTGCTTTCTGCTCCTCCATACCATGAAAAGTGACTCAGTCTGCATTACTGCATCACCAAAAGGAGGTTATGCTAAGTTTAAGTTAAATTAAAAGTGGAAGAAAAATATTGCATGAGTTGCACTTTGTCTCTTTTGGACTCATGTTTTCTGTAGTCGTTTGTTGTGTGAAGTTTCTTACTCATTGCTTGAGCACAATATTTTCTAAATTTAAACTTCCCTTCCCTGAACTCTTTAAACTAGCCTGCCCAGTAATTATGAAAAAGTATAAAATACTACTTCAGAATAAGTATTGTCTTGTCCTGTAAGTTTACGCTAACTGAGAGCTCATTTTATATATATTTAATTGTACAAGTGCAGAAGAATCTTTTGGAGATCCTCAGGGAGCAATATAGGTTATCTCCCAAGTAGTTTTCCCTGAGCCTCCAAGTAGCAAAATATGGAGAAGTTAATTCCCTTTTGAAGAAGAGATGTGCTCTTGAGTAGTGCTCAGAAGACTTTTCTCAGACACGTTAATTATTAAAGTCTGTCACCTGTCTCTGGTGGGCAGGGATGTGCTGGTATTCTCCAACACAGCAAACTCTAAAGGCCTTCTTAGAGGTAGTAAACTTTCCAGTTTGCTGAATTGGATGGCCAATAACATAGGCATAACACAGCTGTCGGCTTAAACCATACTAAGCATTAGTATGCAAATAAGGAAGACAGCAGTCCTGTTCTGCTTCCTGGACAGAAAACACAACACTTGTGATTGTATTAGCTGCATTAATGAAGGGTGTGCATGTGTATTGAGCTCTGAAAATAACTTTCAAGCTTTACAACTCTTAATTTCTTTTTTACTTTTTCCAGATACTCTGAAGTGTAGCTTGTTGTTTGTCTGCTTCAGCACCTAAACTTTAGTGTACATTTTGATAACTTAAAGTACAAATAAAGCAGTCTGGATTACTGCTCCTAACTGAAACCTCACATCAGTGTTTGATAGATTACTGTATAGCTGCCATGTACAAATTACTTTTAAAACAGCTTTAATGAGTTACTGCTTAATTCAAAGACTGTGAAGCATGCTGTCTATTCAGATGTTTCATGTTTGTTATGCAAATTAATACTTTATCCGAGCACACTTCCAGTATTCCCTCAGTGTGGCTCTCCTGGGCTTCCTGCCTCTGTGTAAGGCTTTGGAAGTCTCGCTTTGTGGTCGGTTTCCTCCTCTGGCAAACATGAGGGACCTCCTTTAGATTTGGATTCCACTCTCTGCTTACTTCAAAAAGAGGAATATTATTTCTGAGCCTTTCTTTTTCCAAAGAGGTTTTATACTTTTTTTTTTCTTTTTTGTATTTCCACCTGTTCTGTTTACGGTTGCAATTGTTTTTTTTTTGTTGTTTGTTTTTTAGATGGCAACATCTGTTTTTATAAATAGTGTTTATTGAAGAGTTTCTGGAACGTGCACGATTATCCCTCTCTACTAGTAAGAGTGGTATTGTGTATTTAGAACTAGGATTGTGAGGTCTTTGCATCTCTTGTCCATGGAATTTTGTACTCTATTTTCTCCACCCACTCAGGAAGATATAGTAAACTGTCTTCGCCGCCCCCCCCCCCCAAGACTTTCTCCCCCCCACCTCAGTTTTCCTTCCTCCTCTTTCTCCTTCCCCCCCCCCCCCATTTTCCTATGAGTTTCTATTCTTTGAAATAGTTCCTGAAATATTTATTTATTTAGTAGTAAGAATATATATTGATGCTACCAGAGAATGTGAGTGAAGAACGTAAATAGCAAGAAGGGATACTTTGATCACTACAGTGCCACAGAGGTTGTTTCTTCCTTTATACGTTTAAATTTGCTTCAGACTTGGGAATCTCTGGTAAGGGCAGCTCTGAAATGTTACAGTTCTTGTAACGTTTGTTTGTTTTTTAATTATCCTCTTGTGATCTGAAGAAGATTCCCATTCTCTTTTCAAGGAGAACTGCCAATGTATTCTAGACCTTACAGGAAGTAGTCACCTCTGTCTCTTTTGTTATTTTTCTGTACTGGTGAGCCTAAAGCGTATAGGCAGCCGGCTGCTGCTGAGGAAATTGCTGATTATGAATCAGCATTTGCTGTCCATGCTGGAGTGAAAGGTAAAAGAGATATTTCTTCTGTGCTTCTTAGATTTCAGTTTCAGAATTGCTGAAGATCAATTAGAGACGCCTCTGAAAGAGGTCTTTAAGTTTTTTCTTGCTGTAATAAAGACTCTCCAGTTGCTGTAAATGCAAAATTAATTGGATTTCAGTAGCTGGATGTGAACAGTCGTCTTTTCAGAGTAGCTCAAGAGTCCTGTGTGCTCAGCTTGTCTTCTTCCTAGTTAACGTTATATTATGCGACTCGCTCCTGATACAGGTAACTGTTTCATCATGTTAAGAATCGATGTTCCTTCACAAAACAGCCTAAAATTGTTAGGCCAGCATTTTCCTAGGCTAGCAGACCTTCCAGTTTGCAAGAAGGAAGCTGCTTGAATTTTTGCTTGGCCATGCATACGTTGGAGTAGTTAGTACTATCCTGTATGAGACTATTACCAGCCAGTACTAAGGGTTAGAGAAATTGTTAGTCATCCTCTTGTGGCTTTTCTCCTGCCTGGGACAGGTTAAATATCATCTCCTAAACTCTTAAGGCCTTTCAGACAACCAGGTGAAAAGAACTACTTTCAAATTAATTATTCACAGGCAACATGAAAACAAAATCTGGCATAGTAATTGGAATAAGATACAGAATTACAACTTTAAGGTAACTGTAAACAAATTCTTTACTCTTGCTATATCTCTAATATTGGGTTTATTAAATGAGATTTAATCTTTTAAGTGGTATCTGTAGTTAAACTTACCTTCAGACACTTTGCATCATTCTTGTATGTGTAGAGATGGAACATGGAGCAAAAGAAAGTTTGAACTGAATGAAAGGAACTCAGACTGGATTTTGATTAAGTGATGTTGTGATAATAGAGTCTTGCATTGTGAATGCTGGATTTCTTTAAATTTAGTCAATTTTCTGCATTTGGTTCAGCTGCAGTAGTGTTTAGATCCCGAATACGAATGGGAATCTTCTCAAATGTGGTGGCTCTGTAGGGTCTCTGTGTACAGTCTACTTCCAAATGTCCTATCTCTGGAGTGTGGTACAAAGTAAAAGACATGTATTTGTGTACCACTGATTCAGTAGTAGTTTACGCATTTATGCATTCACACAATTATGCAGGTAAGGATGTTCATCCTTTCACGTAAAACATCCCAATTATTAATTCTTTTTCTTACTTAGAGGCAGGGAGGAGGTAAGACCTCTCATGCCTCACAGTTGAGAACACAGCTTACTGGCTATCTTATCGGCAGTTTGTGTGTAAATTAGTATCTCTCTGATATTAGTTTTCTGTGAGACTTCATTTATTTAAAAAAAAAAAAAACTTGTATGGAGAGACAACTTAGAGAATAATGATGTAAGAAATGCTTAGTAATGAGTCTCTGTTGCAAGCTTGGTTTTATTTCCAAACAGAAACTGTTTAAAAAAACCTAACATTTTTGATTGACTTCACATACTGCATTAGTAGAAATGACTTATAAATGTCTTGCTAAATTCGTATTTGTTTATCAACTACGAAATCATAGTGACAGTAAGGGGTGTGTGTGTTTTTTGTTTTTTTAAGCAAAAACAAAACAGTGAATAGATGGGGGATGTTATTATATCCCACTTATCTTCACATGCAACATGATTAAGCACCCTTTTGAAAAATGCATTTATCGGTGAATGTTTTAATATGATTTTCTAAGCAGAAATATGTTAATGTTTCAAAAGCCACTAGTGAACTAGATGTCTAATTTCAATTGAAAGTAGCAGGAATTTTGTGTCCAGAATTCCTTAGGCTATGTAGAATAAAGATTAAGGTTAAAGTTTTTAGTCCACTTTGGCAGAAAGAATCTTTACAAGAAATACTTTGGGTTAAATTTTAGAATTGATGTCATGCAAATATGGATGTGATATAACTTGTGGAGCAGGTTGAAGAGAAAATTCATCCTTTTTTTTTTAATCATTTGAACTTACTCTCTCAAACTGATGATTGATCATGATAAGTATTTCATAACAGCACCTTACCAGATGAAAGTGCTTCAGGTATAAATACTGAGCCTATTTTTATTTAAAAATTATGAAAGGAGAAATAATTGAACACTGCTGGGAAAAAGCTGCACATTCAAAGGCAGTTGAATCCTAGGAGTTAGAAATACAGTGTCAGTGATGATAGCATATTTTCATAAATATTACATCAAAAAGGGAAAGTCAGATGTCAAGACATCCTAATGACAAGAAAACTGAAGTGGATCAAAAAGTACAAATTACAGATAACTTTTATATATGGTGTTGAAGTATTTAATTTGAATACTTTCCACCAAGAAGACAGAGACAGATCATATTTATATAAAAAATTTCATGACTCACCTCTGTTGCAAGCTTCTTATTTCATATTGTTATTTGCATCTTTTTAAAATAACGAACAGTGAAATATTCCTGAAATGCTACCTGTCAGATTTTCTGCGAATCTCCTTCTTAATTTTCTGTTGGATGCTCCTATTAAAAAATGTGGGATGCTCATGGTATATATGTTCCCTACTAGTAAGCCAAACTTTTTATTATTTTTAGAATAGCAATTTTGAGCTGATGACTTCTGAAATTTGATTCGAATTGTGCTTAATAAAGCTGCCCTGATGCCTGAATTGACAATATTAGATGAGTGATTCTCTTGCTAGAGTTCCAAGGTACTGAGGAGGACTATTGTGATGACTTAAACCTAAATGTATATATTGCTTACTAAGCAGGAGCTAGTAAGCAGATTGGAAGGGGTGCATATGCGAAGGTGGAGAGAAAGTACCTGTGTTGTCCAAGAATCGTAGCCAATAGCCCTGCCTAGAAAAGGGAGGAAAAATATAGGTTAGTAGATCTTTCCAACGCTTCTAGAAGACAACAGCATATTCTAACAAGGAAATGGTAGTCTCTTTTTGAGTCTGCTTGTAAGTTTTGTAGCAGCATAAATCTTTTAACACTGGAAGGATAGGTTAGCATCCTGTTGTAACAGTAGGATTACTGTTGAAACCGGATAGCTTTCATAGCTTGGCAACTTCTGATCCATACTCCTGCAGTTAAGATCAACCGATTCTGTATCGCAGTGCATAATTAAGTCTGCAAACTGTTTACGTTGGTTGGCAAGTGGAGTACTGTCATCTATCTGATTATCTAAGACTTTTCTTTAACTTTCAAATATACGTGATCCAATAGTGCACATATGAGGTCAGTTTCTCATTATAGTAGAAAATAAATACTGCGTAATTTTGAGGCATATCATGGATTGCTATGGGCTGGCATGCTGCTGTTAGATTCAACGTGTAGTGAAGAGCAAGTGAAAAAAAATCTCTTGATGGTAGCTGATCTCCTTAATACGGTAAATGTTGGGATAAGCAGAATATGAAAATCATTATTTTGACAGGGACTTCTGAACTAAGATATGCTTGAATTTACAGGAACACTGTCATTTTGTGCGGAATAGCTTAATTAACACAAAACACCAACAGTTCAAACATTGACATACTATCTATTACTCATTTGAATTCAAAGAACGAATATTATTTTGCAAAAGAAAAATATTTGAAATATGTTAAGTGCAATACCAACGTTATGCAAAAACCTTGCCAAATTTTGTGCATGGGTGAAATTGTCATGTTTGTCACTTTGAGAGCAAACGTGGCGTTTTTTGTATGCTTAGATATTTTTGAGGGTGTAGATTGGATTTAAAGGACTGTTTGTCACAGTAAAAGGCCGGTCTCTTATAAAGCTACGAGAATGTTTTTAAATTGATATGATAGGATTCAGGATGGAAATCACATCGGCAAGTAGGCGTATGAGGCGATACAGCCATAACAGCAGTCATTATTTACATATTCTTTTTCATGCTGTAAATATTAACTGGTGATGCAGCTCCTGGAGGCATTAAGCATGAATGAAGTACTTGTCTTAAGTTCACCTGCACCGTGTTTTAAACTGAGTATCAGATGTTCGTTTATTTTCATCTGTTTGAGGTAAACAACTTTTAAACAGATTTTTCTTTACGCCTGCCAAGACTTATGTTTCTCCCTTTTACTGTTTTCTGCTTTTTCAAATTACTGCAACACTCAGAAGCTTTATTTAGTTTTAGTTCCTCACTACTGAAAGGCAGTGCCAAGTGCAAATAATGCAAATATTTATCGCTAACAAATCTTAAGGTTCACATCCCTGCTGCATTAGACAGAAAACTAGTAATTTAAGCACTAGTTTCAACAGCCTTTTCAGTTTTTCTTTTAAATGTTTTGCATCCTGTCATTCCATGCTATATGATTCCTGAAAGATAATGCCTTTGTAACTTTAGAGCTTTTGCTCGTGTGCATGTAGCACTTAGTTTGCATGATAGCTGGAAATACTGTTGTGTCTTAGGCCAGCAATCACGTTAGTGAAGTTTTTCTTGATTAAAGCAGTGTTTGCTTTCACTAATGAGGATGATGCATCTACTAAAAGAAACATTGCAGCAAACTCACTGTCAGTTTACCGAATGTTTGTGCCTTAGAAAGAAAGCAAACACTTTGGTTTGAATTTTCCAAGTCATAGTAATGGAACGGTGCGCAGCTTTCATATTTGATGGACACTTAGCACTGAAGTTAATGTTTTTAGCAATATTTACATAAATCACTAAAGCATCATAATTTCACTGTTGGAATGTGGGTTCTCCATTTCAGTATGTTTTAAAGGTACTATAGGAACAAAAACTTGCATTTTCTAGAGTCCTCATAGTGTTTTAGAGATACTTTTTGATGCACCCTTTTTCTCCTGTGTAAATC
Source organism: Struthio camelus (assembly GCF_040807025.1). Classification (NCBI taxonomy): domain Eukaryota; kingdom Metazoa; phylum Chordata; class Aves; order Struthioniformes; family Struthionidae; genus Struthio; species Struthio camelus. Next base: position 81,964,557 of record NC_090944.1, on the reverse strand, counting down.
TCCTTTTGTTTTAGACACCCCCCTCCTCTCCTTCCCTTAACATAGTTCTGACTTAGCTCATGAAGGAAGGAACTGTATGCTAATACAGTTACTTTGGGAAATGAAATAGATGGTACAAGCTCTAAAGTGTTGATGTGAGATTATATTCCTAGCTTTCTTGAGAGACTGCAGCTGAAGTTAAACTTGCCATTTTGGCAGCTCTTGAGAATGCTTTTTGCCAATACTCTGTCTAGTAAGTTGGCCCGGTTTCTTGCCAGCACATGTGCAACAGAGTTCGGATGACAGGTAGCTGCTTAACTATTTTAAGCTACTGTGTTTTGTGAGATGGGGTTGAAGCAAATGATCCAGTCAGTGTCAGATAGAGGAGGGACCCATATTTCATGGTGTGTGACCTGATAGTTTGAGCTATTATGGGATTGCTGTTGCCTTTCCTTTTTGTTTAAATGCTTGAAGAGATTTCTGAAATTTTGCTGCTGTGTTTGAGCATTACATGTATTCTGATTCAATATCAAAAATTTTCAAATGTGAATTTCTTCTAAGGAGGAAGAGTCATAATCGCATGTGTTTTCTTTCTGCAGGGATGAATTGTAAAAGCTACATCATCTTGACCCAAACATAGTGTTACAGTGGACTGCTCATCTCCAGTTCTAAAAGCTTTTTGAAAACCAACAGCATTGCAGCTTGTTTTGGACTTTGTTATACTGTTGTTATCAGCATGGAAAAGCGTGATTTTTTTTTTTAATTTTATTTTATTTTTTTAGATGCTCAAGGCAAATCTGATAAAGAAATGGTGGAAAGTTTTGTGTGGGCACTGTTTCAGTTAACATGCCTTTATTTTACTTTCATTTGTTCAAAGAAATGAATTTCTGCAAAACTGCAGACAAAGACCTGTAGCTTGTGAACGCTAATTTTGATGGGGGTACTTGAACACTCACTTCTCTCAACTCCTGTGTCCCTTGGTAAAACTGCTTCTGTGCACCTTATGACACTACATAAGTAATATCAGGTTTTCTGTGTTCTGATGTCTGCTAGATGCTACTAAAAGGAGATGAACTTCCCTTTTAAAGCTTTTGACATGGTGTCGTAGACTAGCATGTAGTAGATACAATCATCTGCTTTATTACCTTAAAACCAGGCATTTGTATATAATAAAAACATCAGAGGTGGCCGCTCTTATTAAACGCTGCTGTTCAAGTTGGACATAACGGACATGGTTTTCCCTTTTCCTTTCTAAGACAATTAACGGAGTCTTGAAACTCTGTATTGTTTTATAGCTCATTGCTGATATGATCTATGTGGATTTAACTCCGTAAATATAATGTAAGCTATGTCCCAATCACTGAACAGTTTATGCAGTGCTGCTTTGCCAAATAAAGTTAAAAGCAAAAAGGGGGTTGTGTGTTTGTTGTGTGGAGGGTTAGGATCACTATGTGGTAGACTACAGAGACACAGATCTCTAGATTCCAATTAAAGGAACGTCTAGATTGATTTTTTTTTTTTAAATGAAAGGTGCTTTTGACAAAAATATCTGCTGTATTAACTTTCTAATTTTTCAACTGTAGGCAACCAGGAAAAATTCTGGGTTAGTTCTCAGAAGATGAATTCACCTTGTTATATGAGGAAAACTTGATAGGTACTGAAGGAATAATAAATCCTGAACACTTAAATACGGATAGAGATGTAATTGTTCAATTTGCATAAAGAAGAGTAGTTGGAAGGGTATAAACCTTTTTCTGCCCCAGGTTTTGTGGTTTGCTAGTGTAAAATGACAACAGGAAAACAAAGCAAGATAGTAAACTGAGCTGCTTTGGGAAAGGGAGGAAGCGTTTTCTTTGTGCTCAGTTCTGATTAACTAGAAATGAAAGTAAACTGCATGTTATAATATTCCTTTCTTCTTTACATTAAAAAGGATTATAGAGTAAAACAATCTGCATAAAGACGACTGATAGTTATCACTGCAAAATGTATTTGACTGCTTATGGCAGAACAGCAATATTTTTGTGATAGGATTAATCACTGAAAGCATAAAGGTTAAAGTCAAAGGCCGCTGAACATGAAAGAGGAACGTTTTAAATAACCTTCCTTTTGAAGGTCAGTTCCATCCTAGTCCTACGTAAAAGCGATGTATCACTTTAATTTATTTAGATGTGTTTGGAAGCTAATATGCCACCTCCTGATCTGACTGCAGCCTGGGAGCACTACACAAAGATCAGTGTTATAAAGGAAATAATATGTGTTTTAGAAAACACAATTCAGAAAAACCCACTGGCGTCTGGCAAATTTGTACTAACTCACAATCAGCTGTGAATCTAGTTCTTGGTGTTGAAGTGAAATATCTTAAATGATGCATGCTAATGTTCAACCTTTTGGTCACTGTTATCATTCAATTTGAGTTCAGCTTTATTTACATCTCACTAATTTAATCACTTAAATGAAAGATAAGAGCTCAACTGTATCCAAGTTCTTGTCTCTGGATGCAGTGTAACCAACTAGCCTAACACAGAAGGGGATAAAGCTGAGACCTGGCAACAACTTTTTAGAGAGAGAACCACTTCAGGAGATGTAAGACCTCGGGGACCAAGGCTGTTGGGATTAGTATGCCCATTGCACAGAAGGGGTTGATGATGGTCAAGTTACTGAGGCAGAAAGTAGTATCCAGGAGTAGCATTTAGGAACTGGAAAATGAAGACCCCTCCACGAAAGAGCAATGGTTCTGAGGTAAAAGCTTCCTGGAGAAGAGGACAAGTTGAAATGCAGATTTGAAGAGCTTGAATAAATGCTGTATGAATTGTCTGGATTGCTACTTTGCCAAATAAAACAAATGGAGAGGAAGCTGTATTTAGGTGTCTGGGTGGTTTTTTTTGGTTTGTTTGCTTGTTTTTTGTTTGCCTTCACGTGTCCCAAAAGAAAGCAAACATTTATAAAAAAAAAAAAAAAAATTGCTTTACTAAATGATCAGAAATAGGTATCCATTTTTAGTTAGTTACTGTATTGCAGCAGATACCAAGCCCAGTAATACCATATGAGGTATGAGTGGGGTTTTATGTCACTGCTTGGAGATCAAGTCACACCGGTGTATTCAGGGAATAGGCTGTGTGAGCCTTTTGAGTTCTAGACCTATAGGTCTATATGCACTACACTATATGCAGTGTATGAATTCTGGCTGCCATAAGTTGTTGATTACAGCTAGCTAAGTGTTTGGTCTGCCAGTTGCTATGATTAAAGTTTCTCTCTTTATAGGAGGTGCAGAGGTGTTTCATTAGATTTTAACGATCACCTCTAAGCCAAAACAACATGGGAGAACAGATTGGCTGCACCAATGCTAGACACGCATCCAGTTGTTTCCAGAGATCAGATAGTAGAAAGCCTCCAGAGTTTGAGCAGAAGAGCCAACAGCGTGCATGTATCTCGGAAACCACAGCTGTGAGTGTGAGGCAGAGAAGAGCGATTTGGTGTAGCATGTGGATGTTTTCTGTTTGCTTCAGTATCAGGAATTGCCTGTTTATTTGCTACTTCCACTCAAATCCATCAGCTAACTTGGAGGGAATAGAGACCATTACATGATTTATTTGGAGGGAAACTAATGCACAGAGAACGTGCACCAGGCTACTCTGGATGTGTACCTGGATGATTCCTGCAATTTCTTTGAAGTCAGCAAGTTTAAAAAGGACAATAATGCTGGGTGACTCTGAACAGCAGGCACCGGAGCATCCAGCTGGCAGCGGTTCTGCCAGCATGTGCAGTTTTTGCGACAGGCTGACAAGCTCCGTGGTTTTAGAGTGTGGAGTTGCTGTGGAATTAACAGTTGGCACAAAGCAGCAAGTTAGGATGTCCTGAGGAAAACTCTGAACCGATTCTGTCATTCCTGCCACAAAGGAGGGTGGCAACCCGTTGTTACAGTGAAGTGGTGGTTCGTTCCTTTTTACTTATTAACGTGCCCTAGGAGAGCCTTCTGCCACAATTGATTTAAGCATGACTCGAAGAAAGAGGATGTGATTGCAGTTCCCGCTTTATTTTGACATGAGGCAAAGGATGAGAGAGTAACTTAAAACTAAGCTAAAGATTTGTATATATGCATTTGTCTGGTTGCGTTTAGCTCATTTTTGAGACAGAGCATACTATAATGCAATTAGGTTCATCATAATTACCTTTGTGGAATCTTTTTTTCTTCATCCCAAGCGATGTGGAGGAGGCAGTCTAGTGGAGTGAGTGGGAGTGGTCCTGGCTGAGAAAAAAGATACAGTGAGGTCACGAAAGCACATAGCGCAGAACAAAAAAAGGGACTGAAAGAAGAAGGGGAACTGTTGCCTGAGAGGCAGGAAGCATGCAGGGGGATACTGGAGATAATGAGATCTGAAATAGGTTTTATTGGACTTTCAAAATTCCAGACTTTAGGCTTCAGCAAGTGTAAGTTATGGTGTAAAAGTCTGTGGTATTCAGTGGCTGGATTCAAGCATGGGGTTTAAAAGGGTTTTGTGGATTCACGCAGTTTGTCTTTGTTTTGCTCCATTTCAGTCCTTGCCCCTCTGCCCCTCTGCCCCTGTGCACAGACGGTCTTAAGGTATCAAACAACCCCTTTGTCTTAACTGTAATAAATAAGCCCTTACGGTGCTAAGAGCACCAGTGGAAAGTTTGGGGTTTCCATGCTCCCCCTTGCCCCCAATTTCCCTCATTTTGGGTAATCCAAGTATGAGGAAATCTCAGCATGGACTGAGACCTGGTGTTACACAGGCAGAGATGCTGTAAACTTTCTTCTATCCATCCTGTTTACCTCCAACAATTCATCCTTGACCTACAGGGCTACTTTCAATTCCACGTGGTATTTTTAATGTGCAGCACAAATTCATAATGTGGCTAATGCATTCTGCATCTCCCTATGAAAGGTTGTTACTGTCATCTCATGCTTTTGTCAGGGTGTTTGAGACACACAACACAAACTACTCAGGAACTGAAATCCTATTCCTTTAAGTTATGAAATTAATGGACATAGTTACTCCTGAAACATGTATGGAGGAGCTTAAACTGCCCATTGAAAACTGCCTGAAAACTTCAGGAGGGAAAAATTGAAAGAACACACTTTGTGTCTCATTACACCAAAATGAAAACTTGAATGATTTAACCTTCGGCCTTTTTACCAAATCTCTGCTTTAGCAAAAAACTTAGGAGTTGTATAAAGACTGCTGACAGAGTTTCTCTGTGATCTTTTCATATTTCTTTGTAGCCCCACGATTTCGACCCCATGCTTCTGAGGAACTGACCTACTACATATCCTTGGAACATTTCCCTGAACTTATATAGAAACTGAAGTCCTAGTATCAGCCGTGATTAGGTGTACGTTTGCATCTTATGTTTCTTTATTATGAACAGGTAAAGTGTCTTGTTTACCATGTTCTGCTACGTTCTTTTTTGCTCTAATGGAGAAAATACATTTGAGGTTAATCAATAAATTCTGTGTCAGGTGTCTTGTGGACTAAGAGGGCACCCTAAAAGGCCTCTGGTTATGGAAATGAGTGATTCAGAGCATCTGTTTAGGCTAATGCTCTGACTAGAGCTCTGGGGAAGCCTGTTTCCTCTGGCTTTAGAGGCAGCCTAAGGAAAGTAGTCTCTTGTGCATAAAATTAGCCTTCAGCTATATTTTCGCCATAGTCCCTACTTTCCATTGTACTGCCTTCTTTCAAGTTCTTTCCAGTCCTGCACCCATTCAAGTTTCCTGCTTCCTTTATATCTATGTTGTTCTGTCATCTGATTTCAAGTTAAACATCTTAAATGTGTCTCTTCTGTGCATCAGGAGCTGGTAGTTGTGAAGAAACAATGTTCAAATGTCTTGCTTTGTCCTGATCCAAACAGGATTATAAATTCCTGTTGGCTTAGAAGCTGACAAGCCACAATCCTTCGTAGTACTGAACCTTTCTGTCTTATTTATTCAGTTTCTCAGCCTGTTCAAAATACTCTTTCACTGACTTATGAGTGATTTATAGCTGTCAGCCATGAGCCTTACAAATGCAAAATTAGAATTCTAACAAGTATCTTTAAAAACTTCTCCTCTGAACTGACTTTTTGTGGTGATTCAGTTCTTCTAGACTTTTCATTTGTTTCACACTGAATTTCAGCGTAGATGTTCAGCAAATGTTTCTGTTGCAAATGTTGTATTTGTACAACATTATTTTCTCACTTCCTGACCTGTTTTAAGTAATACTAGTTGAAAAAAAAAACCCAGCAAAAACAATTCTACATATTTTTCCCTAAATATATCCTGTTTACAGCACATTTCCCTTTCCTCATTCTGGTCAAGCTGATTCTTTCATGAGCTCTTTTCTTTCATACTAATCATCGTGTGTTTATTGCCTCTGCCTGGCTCTTATGTCTGTCAGCTCCTTTGAATCTTTTCTTTTTTTTTTTTTTTCCTTTGCTTTTACTCTTTTAGCTTTTGCCTTTAAAGTCCCAATTCCTGCTGCTCGGGAGAGCAGCAAGCTTAGACTTTTGTGATGCATGATTGTAAATTCTGTCGCGGTTTATTAGGAAGGCTTCCTCTTTGTTTGGGGTGGCGTGTTTGTGTTGCTATTGGTTCGTGCCTCTGACTCCTGCTATGGCGTTTTGGATTGAGACCTTTTTGCTTTATCTGGGATTTAAAAAGCAAATGGAGCATCACACTGACCTATTTCAGCCTTTTTGTTTTGCAAATGTGTTTTTGGAACTGCTGCCGCCATAGTCTTGCAATGCTATGGAAAGACTGAAGCGGGATGTTCAGGCTAAGATCCCCTGCAAAACTAGGCAGCATGCAATCTGAACTGTGGACAAAAATTCTGTTTCCTAATTATGGCTAAAGCTCAGGTCAGTGTTGCGTTTGTACGTCTGAAAGGTGAAACAATCTAAAATACATAAAGCCACCTAACTGAACTATATATATTGTAACCAATAGTAAAATACACGCTTGCAAAATAAGTTATGACCCTCCTTAATACACAGAGTAGTAATATCCCCAGCTATATGCCATCAAAGTGATTCATATTCCCTGCGTATCTGTCTAAAGGATACTGGTAATAAAAATAGCTGAAATGGGCATATTCCCAGGCCACTTCTTAAAATGCTAATTATGTGGACATTTATCTATACGTATAATTTAAAAGTCAGTGTTTAGGACGGGAAAACCAGAGCTGACAGACCTCAAGTAGTGACGAATTTCACACAGAACATCTAGCTTCTGCTGTAGTAAAATTAATACAGCATAAAGCACCCTAGTTCCTAAAGTTTGCATTAGAAGCCATTAGCAAGGTAACTGTAAGCTTTGGGTGCCCCTTTTGCGATCAGAGAAAAAGACCCAAGCTTCGTGGCGTCAGCAGGAAGCAATGGTTGGCAGCAGCCTGAGGAGCAGAGGTCAGTACCTCCAGCACTTCAGCAATGGTATCTCGCCACAGCCTTTTCTGCTAGTGCTCAGCTTGCTCATGCGCAGTAGTTCAGTCTCACTCCTTTAAAGTCAAACAGCATGTAGAAAGCAAATTGTACTGAGACCAGTGTGTGTTAATTCTATGAGCCGCCAAGCAAATCTGTTATTTTTTGCTAATTTTGTCTTCTTGCTCCTAATCTAATTGAAGATGGTCTAGGTCTAGGTCTTTGGTTAAAGCACAAACTCTTTTTATTTTAGTCCAGCTGTGGAGCTTGCAGCCACCCAAGAAGTACAGGCCCTGGGTTGGTGGCCTACATAGTAGTAAACGTCACCCTTTCACGTTGTGGAAAGAAACGTCTCTGGCAAAAAACTGTGGCAACTATAACATAGTGATAGCCACTTGCCTGTGCTACACTTGCTGTCTGCTTCTTTGGCTGAAGCTCTGTGTGGAATGCTGCACACCGCAAGAGGTGCTTATTCTTCGCTGTCACAAGCAAAATCCTGAAGGTTAATTCCGCTAACGCCAGCACTGCGACAAAGCCTGTTGTCAGGTAAAGCTACTGGAAAGCTAGGCGGATCCTCTCACTACAGCTGTACTCGCTGGCTGGCTTGTGCTCTGCGCTCTCTGCTGTGCGTGAGCTAGCTGTAGTACTTCCTGGAGAAACAAAAACAAACCTGTTGTTCTCCTGCTGGCTATGCTGCTGGAGTTGGGGATTTTGGTAACAGGAGCAGCACGGGCACAGCAAAAAAAAGACTACGTTTCTTGCTGCTAGGGGAGGTGGCAAAGAAGGATTAGATGTTTAATTAAAAACCCAAACAAAACAAGTAAACAATTTTTCAGTAACGGGAAAAAACACACCAACGAAATGGGCAGTGCTTCTTTCCTAGAAGGCTGCATTTATAAAGTAGTCTTTTGGGTCTTGTACTATTTGCCACATCTGCCCGTAGGCTGTGATGGAAAAGAGGCTGTATTCACAAGTTTCAAACAGGGGATATGAGCAGAAAGTCTCCTGGACCCAGCGTATGCTGAAGTATGAACTAGATTTGGCCTAACGTGGCAGGACGACTCTGGTCCATTGCCTTGGGCAAGCTGCACTGATAACCGTGTTCCCTGGCAGGCTGGTGGAGTTACCTCCTCTACTGCTGTCACGCTCAGCTCAAGTATTGCTCTTGAGGGACAGGTCATGGATGGAGATGGGAGCTCCTGGCCCTGTTCTCAGGGCCAACAACATACATGTCTGCCATACAAATTCCAGCTTAACTTTTAAGGCCGTTTCACAGAGAAGAGAAATACGCTTCTGCCTGCTCTCATACTATGTTTTTTCTTACCTGTTGAGAGGAATGTAACAGGCAAATTTAGCTGGTAGCTGAAAATAAATGCAGTGCAAGAAATATAAGAATAAAATAGGTTTATTAGAGCTATTTTACATAAAGGTAATCAAGACCGAGCAAGTTAGTTGAAGAACTGTTTGTATATCATGGCAATATTCTGGTTGACTTGAAGTTACCGAAGTACAAAAGACGACATACAAAAAGATGCATGCCTCATCTGCCTCTTTTTTTTTTTTTTTTTTTTTTTTTTTCTACTGGGACCCTTGATGAATGTGACATCCTTGGACAGTCAAACAACATATAGACAGCAAGGTGGGTATATATATAATATGTATATATAACATGTACTGTATACATTTTACTATTAACACATCTGAAATTCACTCACACATATCAATTACTTGCTATAATTCTATGAGAATTTTACTGGGGTGGGAGAGCAAGTTGCTGAAGCTTTCAAGCTTTGCAGGGAGCTAAGGTTTAACCAGCAAGAATCCTGAACTCCTGGGAAAGCAGGACAGGGCTTTAAATACACTGCACGAGCGTGTAGTCCTGAGTACCCAACCTGTGGTGGCAGAAGCAGCAGTCGCACTGACTGCATCAGATTGGCTAATGCTAACTTCGTTCTTTTTATCTCCAACAGAACAAATCCTGTCTCTGCTACCAAGGCTTTGTCCAGTCCCTCAGATAAAAGGCACTGCCTGCTGCTCTTTCACAACATGGAATGTGTTGAGCTAGGGATGGAAAGTGCTGAAAAAGCCATGAGATCTGGGGACAGGCATAGCTCTAGAATCAGACATGACTGCTGTTGGCACTGGGTAAGTCCACACCCATCTTTTGAGTACGTGTATTTTTCATTTTAGCATTTAGCATGTGCGACTCTGTTAGCTGCACAGAGGTTTAAACTAAGAATGAAAAAAGATGTTCTGTTTTGTTTCTTAAATCCCAAATGTTGTTACAAAAGCTGGTGCTTGAATAGTGATTGCTTTTGATTAAAAAAGCAAAACAAACCCCTTTAATGAAAGTATTCCCAGTGTGTCACGTGGAACTGACACAAATCAGTCTTTGCTGGACAGTAAAGTAACGTGTTTCTCTAGAGCGTCCCCATAGGCAGAGCGGAGCGCAGGTTGGCAGCACTGAGAGGAGCAGGGCAGGGTGCCGACTGGCTTCCCTCTGCAGCTCTGACAGTGTGACTTGGTGCTGGTGGGCCTGGCTGCTCCGGCCCCCAAGCCCTTGGGTGCGCTGCGGCCGCCTGGGCCCTAAGCTCTGTGGGAGGGCTCAGGCACCCCCCATCCAGGGGGGTTTCTCCACCTTGCCGTGTTTGCTACATGGAGTCAACTGGAGCTGCTCCCTGTTGCCCGAACACTGCTTATTTTCTGACTGCGTGCACCTACCCACATTTTTACTGTATCACCAAAGGGGAAGACCATGTTTCTTATCTTGTAGGCTTCTAAATTTGAAACTTAACTAAAGATTTTGGTCCTTTTTTAGAGGCAGAGGTTTATGGATACAGGAGAAAGGGGAGAAAACAAGCAACCTGAATCCAATTTTCAGAGATACATCCCATTGATGAGGTAATCAGACTCTTCGGATGTAATGGGTCGAGCTTTTTTAAGCTTCTGTCTCACTAAACGCAGTCTGCAAGCAACCATAAGCAGCAGTAAAGCAGTGATGGCCAAGCCTAAGGCCAAGGGTAATACAGCACCTACAAAGAGGTTAAGAAAGGTTACATTTTTAACACAGTGAGAATTCAGTAGAGGAAATCTGAAAACTATTTAAAAAAATACAGCTAGTCTATCAGCTATGTGCCAATATTTGGAGCACCTCACACTGGGAAAAGATACTGTATGATCATATGTGTAAAGAATGGTTCCGAATATGGAAGTACACTATTCCATTCTTGACTAGAATATCTAGGTCTATAACACCTGACTGAAGAGCCCTAATTCTAAAGGAATTCACATGGTCAGTCTTACCTGTTTCTGGGGCTGGACGACTACCTTCAAGCTGATCTCTCTTTGGCACAGTTATGCCATTTCCATTTTTATCATCTGTTCTTTTCCCTGAGGAAGTGTTATCTGCATAAAGTCAAGCAAGATAAATGAATAATGCCAGTTCAGTGATTCAGGAAGTCTTGATCATGAAATTAAATAATGTGAAAGCAGTCTAAGAACTGCTGCCACCTATTGTATAATTTGAATTTTTGAAGTGACATGAAATTTAAGTTAAAATGTAAATTCATTGTTGCATCACAAACCACAGTACATTTCAACGAAACCCAAGTGTGGTCAATTTCCACTCATTAAAAGATAGATATAAATTCTCTGTAAAAACTTCCATAATGGGATCCAGACCAGTATGAGCTAAAACACTACTAAAGCAGTTGCATATAGCTGAAAATCAGGCCACTTCAAATCACGTTCATCTCCACCCCTAGTCTGTAAAGCAGGAAATGCATAGCTTGGCTGCACAAATTGCCTTAATTTTGCCCTCTGCCCAATGATACAGGTGCAGACCTGAAGTACTGTTTGTACTGAAGTACAAACGGTATTCTTTTACATCTTCTGTTCTACATAAAGCTGAAGAGGCTAGTTCATCATCTTTGAAATAGTTTCTCCTCGTGTTTTTCTAACTACACAAGAAGAAATAACACACACACTTCTTTTCTACCAAGAAGTATTCATCTTGGGAGTACAGACAACAGTAGTTTTGCTTCACAAGAGCAAAAAGTAATGTATGTGGGACTCCCTCCTCCTACCCTTGCACTAAAGTTCTATGCCAACCGCTTCAGAGCCACTTAATACAAGAATGACAGCTTAATCCACCAACAACCTCACAAAAATCAGAAATATGCCTATTTAAATATAATGACTATATTGGTTTTTTAGAGGTAACATAAACATTGAAACGCACTTTGGCTATGAGGTGAAAATTTCCTGATGGCCCTCAGAGCTATAACAATGCATGTGGGAATATGTTGTGCCACAACATCAGTACAATATGAATGTGAAACATCGTAATTAGAATTTCTGGTAATGGTGGGTGTTAAAAGGAAGTGTTTAAGTCAAATAGCTTGGAATATACACCACATCCACTTCCTACCCACTGAGAACCACTCTGAAGCACTGCAGAAAGCTGGCTAGCCAGTGGAAGCAGCAAATACCCATGCCTTTTAATTGACACTTAAATTGTTTCACTGGTATTGCCCTGAGGTCAGTACTACTGTCCTCACTCTAAGTTACAGAACAGCCTTCCAGGCTCTGTGTTTATTGTCCTGTCATTATGGTTAAGGGTGTTATAAACACTAACTTCACCTGCCAGGAAATGCCCTGGAAACAAGCTACAGTCCTCCTCATTTACACTAGGAGTGCTCTAAGTTGTTCTAGCATGTAAAAAGGCCTTATGGAAATGCTAAGTGTAAATTGCACTGGCTTTAAGGTACTTTTATAGCATCAGAGCTGCACAAAATGACCTGAATGTAATAGAGACCTAAGCCAGCAGCTGTTTTTTTGGTTTCTGTTTTCCCTAAATACAATTAAATAAATATTTTCCTTAATTTTGGAAATACCCAAAAGACACCAGCTCCTCTTAGAGGCTGCTCTAGCCTGCATGACAAAACTAGGTCTGAATGCCTGGTTTAGAAATTTGTTTTTCTGCCATTTGAATAAAGGGAATATTTAAGTCAACTGCTTGTAAAGGCATTTAGCAAATATATATGAATATATAGGGAAGTCTAGTGGAAAAAAATGCGGAAGGGTAGTAAAATAACAGAATCCTTTTAAGAAAACTTGTAGAGTTTTGCTGGGATTTTTGGCTATTTCTACCGGCCTGGAGAGGCTATCAGAGTGACCACCGCTCCACATCTTATCCGTTATCAACTGGAAAAAAAAAACCATCATCCCTAAGACATCCTGGAGCCTGACATGGTGAGTGTCTGCATCTCTTTAACGATACAGGAAAAGTAAGAGGGTTTTCCTCTGACACAAATCCATTCACTTTGGAATTCACATAGACCTTCTGAGCGACTTGAAATTCATCCTGCTGGTGCTGCTTTGAGTCAGAGTCCTAAGCTCACTTGTGAGATTTTGTCAGATAACTCTAGAGAGCTGGAGAAAGGAGGATTTTTCTCTTAAGTGATATAATTTTTATGTATTTGGACTTCTTGCCTGCCTAGTAGTATTTATGACACTATTAAGCTAAAGTATCTTTTGTGGGTTTTGTTTTGTTTTTACTTTCTCTTTACTTTCTAGTTTGTGTCTAGGAAATTGCAGTTTAATTTAGCGTAACTGGAAAGGGCTATACAGACCTAAGTTATGGATACTGCTGTTGATGCCTCTGCAGCGAAAACATGACTAAGGCCTGGGCACTCAGTCAAATGTTGTAATCCCATCCCTGAACAGTACTGCAGAACAGCTGGTATAGGCAGCCTAGAGAGAGGCAGAGATCCTGTGCCAGGGGAACGCAAAGCTGTTACGGTGATTTATATACTTGCGTTTGCTATGCTGGGAAGTGAAAATCTTCAGGCTGCTTACAGTTTCAACCTCTCTACATGACCATGGTTGCTAGAATAACCATTGCTGCTCAGAAACCAGGCTATCACTCCAGTGTGCTTTGCTGCAACTCTGTTTTTGCTATATTCATTCACAAGTACAGCACTGCCAGAATGCACAGCTGGGTTTGAGAGCCTCCCTGGAAAGGAAATCTGGGGCACTTTGGCAGCAGCTGTGCAGAAATGCTGTGCTGGCTTTTTGGAAGAGATGCAGTCTGGGTTACCTCACTCTGGAGATGTGCCTGCAAAGGGAAAGGAGTCCTTTATTGATATTAAATTCCTTTTCCTGCATCTACTCCCAACTACTGAAGAAAATGTTTGGTCTTCTAGCTTGGACTAGAGTAAATCATGAGCCTGTTACAGAAGGCTCAATGCACTGCATGCCAGGGTAATCTCCAAGTGAGATGTGGCCCTCCTCTAGAGTCGCACTAGGAGTCTAGAGGAAGAACCCCACTGGAGATGCAGAAGTGCAGAACAGATTCACCTATTGTCAACAGTGAATGACTTTTTTTTTTCTTTACTGTTAATAGATCCCCTGCTAGGTGAGCGAGAGGTTGCAAACACTCCTCTTATCTTGGTCTTGCATATTACCCCATTTCATGCTTATATGTAAATCCTCAAAAAGCTTATACCAAATCAGAGCCAAAAGTGGGGGCTACTAGAGTAGAGAAAGCACGTTATGGGAAACTGGGAACAGGGAAACTATTAGGAGAGAAGGGGTTCTGGGATAAATTTTTTGCTAGTATTACCCTCATATGCGGAGAACTTTCATTTCTGCTGTGAAGAACAACCAGTTCTCCAACAGCGCAAAATATTACAGCTCATGGTCCTTTTAAAAATGAGAAAAGATAAATATGATCATCCCTGACAAAAAGATCCCTCTGCTGAATATCTTCGTTCTCAGAGATGAAGGTTACTGATGGGAAGTTAAGTAGCAGAACAGTCCTGTCTCTACTGGCATTGTAACCACCACTGTAACAAAGGCAAACATGAAAACAAAGCAAAGCAATTCTCCTGTCTTGAAACCTCTTGGTAAAAGCTTCTATTCTTGAAAAGTTTGCTGAAAACTCCTGGAGCAAGTATCATGTCTAATGGCCACCTAGAATGTGCCACATGCTGTCTCCAGCAGGTAAATTACTCTTACATTAACATCTTCACTTGTTCTGCCTTGAAGTCATAGTATCTACTAAGACTCGTGTTTCCCATCCTAGCTTGTATTTCCATGACAATCTACAAATGCCAACTAAGAAACCAGAAAAACATGACGCTGAATGGAGCTCTCTGAAGTGAAAAGCTAGAACCTGCACTGCTGCTGCAAAGCCATTACCTGTTAATATACATCTTAAAAAGACATCTTCTCACCATGTTAGTATTAAATCTCATTTATGAGACAATGATTTATAACAGTATGTTTTCAGTACTCCGGATGCTTGCAAAGTCCGTTCTAAGCCAAAAAGCAATATTATTGTATTGTGACTATGAGGTGCACAGGTGCTGCCTTGGCAGCAGCAGACCATGTGACGCACTGTTTCAGGAGAGGGTGCCAGTCAATTTGCTGAACTTTTGAGGCTGCTGGTATGATTTCTGTTCAGCGCTTACCTCTCTTCAGAATTCTTCTAGCAATTATTGCCCTTCCTGGCCACTTTTGCTGATGGGCTTCTTAGAACTGCCCCAGTCTTTCCGTCCCTCCTAACAAAGTCATTCTCTTTTAAGCAATGGGTCACGTTAACGCAACCAAGCGAGGCAGGGGAACCAAAGATGGTGTATATGAGCACAGTGACTGTATTTACTTTCAGTAATCACAGGATAAAACACATACATACACACGCCTGGAGGAGGGACCAGCAGTCAAGATTCCCAGGGAAGCGTTCTCAACACTAAATCACAGAGTTTTGTCCTCTGTTTTCTCTCCCTATCATTACTCCAAACCAAGAGGACTGCCTGAGCCGGGAGGTGGCGAGTGCCTGAGCGCAGTCTGGACACTTCCATAAGTTTGAAGTGCCTCTAAGGGAACTGAATCCAGCTCTTCTTCTGGGCCAGTGCTCTAACATAAAACACGCACACATGTACAGAGTAACTCTCTGCATTTCTGTGGAGCCTCGTTAATAGGTTTATTAGGTTAATTGGTTTATAACCTCCTTGATAGGACTGTGACTGAGGGAAGCCTAATTGAATGGGTCTGGGTGCATTTTTACGAATGAGTTAGATGTCTGTTTGCTCAAGTCCATGAAGGCTGCAATGCTTGGCAGTGGGGCAGGACCAGATGCTCTCTAGACCTCTGGGAATCAGTAATGCATGTGACCCTGATGGAGTTTAAGTGCCTCCTTGAGAAGACAGCAACTCAGAAGAGATTTTGGCCTTTGCCCTTTGGACTTGGATACCTAACATTCAGGTCCCACTGCATGCAACCCCTTTGGAACTGATCCATAAGCTATTTAAAAATGCATTGACATGTGTGCCATTTGCCATCTTTTGGTTAAAAGTAGTGGACTACTGGGTTAGTGAGCTGCTATTCTACAAGGAAATCCTTAAGTATAATTTAAATGAGATTAAATTATGACTGAGCCTTGTCAATAGAGCAGTATTAAAAACAAGAACTGAGGTGAGATATGGTCAGCTGGAAGTCTTGCCTGTTTAAAATCAAAGAGTTTACAACAGCTTCTGATACTACGCTAATCACTGATGGCCCATCACAATTTTTTTAGTTTTATAATAATTTTACATTTTTTCCTTTTATTGTCTGCTGCTGTGCGAAATGCTACATTGATAGAGGAAACTGTCCAAATAACCCACAAAAGGGTAAACACTGAAAATGACTGTGCGGAAGAACCACTCTTTTGCATTCAGTTTCAATCATAATTGTAGATCATAGGCTGCCAAACTTTTATGCTGGATACATCAATTCTGGTTTTACTTCCAGAATCACAAGCCCAACAATTTTTAAGATCCACTTTCCAGCTGAATTTCCATGGTGTTCACAATGCTCTTGGATGATCTGAACATTAGTTTGGGTAGTGCCATATCAAGCATTGCTCAGAACTACGAAAGTCAAAAGGATTCTGGGCAAACTTAAGAATTTTAAGTCATCCCAGTAAGGAACACTGAGTTCATTTACATTGCCAGAAAGGAGGAAGCATTTGAAAGGTAATTTTATTATAAATTTCTACACGTTCACTGAGGCAGATAAATTCTTGGAGAACATTGTTTTCATTCCTTTTGCAGCCACCACACATGAAATGCAAGTGCGTGCCTGACAAAACATCAAAGTGCAGAAGGGAAGCGCCCTTTACAAGGGCCAGCATCAGAGGGCACTAAGTACTGCTCTGGTGCAACAAGAAAATAAAACTACGCTTATAGTTAGCTGCATCTCTGGCTGCAAGAAACAGTCTAAATCCTGAAGAAACAGAAGTGGGAGGTCTTGCGTTCACTTTAAAAAGGCTCTGTGCACACAGTTTTAATTTCACTCATTTGTCATTTCAGATCATTTTAAATCACCAGCATGGGAACCACCTGCTTTGACTACCTTAAGTGGCACACCAATTTCATTGTAGCTTCTGGAGTTTTAAGGCAATGTTTGGTAATTGTTGCCTGTAAAATTACTGCACACTGACTCACAACAGGCTTGCGACCACTTCTGGGGACTTGGGAGTTTTGTGATTAAAGAATGAGCCTTCCCTGTAACAAGGAAAGATTTTTCTGGCCCTGGAGATGCAATTCAGAAAGAAGTGCCCATAAAAATCAAGATATTTGATTCAGGGGAAAAAAAAACCCCACAAACTCTTCACCAATTAGCATAAGAAGTGATGCAATTATATTCTCTGAGCTGAACAGTACTTTGGTATGTTCTACTGAAGGTATCCCCCTACAGATTTAAAGAGCCTTATACATCAGCTTATACAGCTGAACCTGTGGCAGAATTTTTTTGCATTTAGCTCACTGCATGCTTTGTTCCTTAGGCTGTACTCTTTTCTTAGCATTTCCATGTTTTAACTCTTTTTGCCACCTGTAAGGAGACTAGACAATTATAAAGCAATACCGAGTTGTTACTTAACTGTTCCATGCTTCTTTTGTATTTTTTTTTTTCACATTTGCAAAATTTTACTATTAGCAAGGCACCAAAGGACAGCTTAATTAAATTTAAGGTAAAAGACACTTTCTTGCTGAATAGAAGACAGTTCATTGAAACTGATTTTTTTCAATTCTTACCTGGCACAAATCCACTGCTTTGTTTCTTTGGTCCCTGAGAAAGCGATTGGTTAGACATGTCTGCAGCCAGTGAAAGAAACAGTTCATTTCTTACAGTGGTTTTCAGGGTGTTGTCTGCAGAGAAGTTTTCATGTGCATTTTCAGTCAGTCCTACAGTCCTTTGCTGGGTAGTTCCAAGAGCTGCATGAGTCACTGTCTTCCGGCCTGGGCTGACTGGATTAACAGAAACAAAACCAATCATTTTCATACGGAATTAAATGGAATGGGGAGTGTTCTGTTGGAAGACCCTGCAACATGGGCCTTGAGATAGACTAAACAAGCTCATCAGGTTCAGGTATATGATGAAATGTTAGTTTTACTTGCATAACAAGTTACCAATCGCCCCGGTCAGCCATTAGGTCAGGGTATACATATGAGCTCTAATGTGAAATCCAACAGATGAAATAGTAATGAAAGAGTAGTTAGCCATCATGCCAATCCACCCTCTGATGCCCCCTGCTGATTCTTGTTGACTTTGCCAAGCATAAGTACATACTGAGGATGAATAACAAAGGCTAACAGAGCAATAGTGGATCAGCTGGTTCCCCTGTTCGCTCAGACTTCCAAGCATTTCAGATTTTTGTAAGGTGCATGATTGCTTTCAAGAACTGATCTTTTAAATGATGAGAACTTTAACTCAAACTCTGTCATTTTGAGACTTCTGCAGTTTTAATATACTTAGAAAAAAAGGAGATAATTTCTCAGCACCTGCCATACACTAACATCAAACCTGCCTACATACTATTTCTAGTGAAAAGTTCTAGACTGACAGCAAGCTGATTGTTCATGGAAAGACAGAACACAGAAAGCATCATTTCCCGTTGGTCATACAGTCTACGATTACTTTCATGATCAACTTGTCGCACAGTGCACTTACGGTTCTGGCAGAAAGTTTCATCAGATCCATCAGGGCACTGTTTCACTCCATCACAAGCAAATGTGATGTCAATGCAGCAGCCATCATCACAGATAAACTGGTAGCGAGAGCAAACCCCAACACACGCTGTTGAAAAATAATTCTCTTATTACCAAATGAGAAATCCAAACAGTAAATACTCAGTCAATGGCTAAAATCTCTAGTATCAAGCAAGAGTACAACCAGACTATGTCAAGAAAGACCACACCTGAAGTAGAAAGCTGAAGAAAGGCCTGGCCCAGCTCTGTAACGCTGTATGGACGTAGAAGCTATGAATAAGAGCTGTTCCTTGCACCTTCATCGCTGTTCTAGAAATCTTTTTTTCTAAAGGAGGTCTCAACCTGTAGCACCTTGCAGTCTGTGCAGCACCCCTGCGGCACCTTAAGCTCTAGGGGCCTAAGCTGAAAGGAGATCTTTAGGCTTAAAACATTCAGGACAGCCCTGAAAACAAATGAATGAGATCTCTGTGGCTTTAACTGCATTTTTCAAACACATAACTCATACTACATACCCAGTCTGTACTTCTGACAGTGTATTATTTTATATGCACACATATGAGCTGTATTATAGCTATGGGCTCTTTTACGGCATATTTTCTGTAACCTAATTGAAAGACTAAAGAAAGAATGCTCCTCATTTATTCACATGAGCAATGCATTGACTCAAATACAGCATATGTCAGAACAGGAACAAGCACAAGATCTTACAAGTGACCTTCACTAGAAAGAACTGGATTGCTGCTTGCTTTAGTATTTAGATTCCTCTAGAAATGGAGAACGTCTCTGGACATTTCACAATTGCACATACATACTCAAAGCTCTCCTGAAACCCATTTTGATCTTGTAATTACCAAGTGTTTACATATGTGCTATTGTCTTTCCAACAGCAGTGTATTTCATTGCTTTGTAAAGCATTATCAAGTTCAGTGTTTGGTTAATGTGGTAACAGCAAATAGATTTACATGAGCAAGTCACAGCCTTTAGTTGCTATACTGCCACGTGCCATAACAACTTTAAAAGCTGAGCAATGCTAATGAAGGTATGGCATGAACATGTACTGCCTTTTTAAAACCAAATAAACTCCTACTTCGAAAATGCATCTCATTAACTTCAGTGCTAATAATAGCACAGGTCCTGCATGTGCATTGGTTTAACTATAGCAGGAGCACTTGAATTGCAAATGTACTTGGGGAGTTAGAAAAAGCAGCAAATCCTCTACTTGCTCCACTCAAAAGACATCACAGATGCCCACAGCAACAAATAAATCAGCAAAACTCTTAGCCTGCTTTAGCTGAATTAATTACTACAATTCTATCATCCATTACTGGAACACAGACATTATTAAACAGATTCATAACTGTTTTTTCATAATACCAATTTACTGCCACTGGGACTGCCCTCTAACGTAGAGATAACGTGCTGGCGCAGAGTAAAGCTTTCACTGGTTCAGCTGAATATAGTAACATATCCAAATACACCATGCTAGTTTAACCTTTACTTTGCACCAGAAGGCAGATCTATATTAGCAACTTGCTAATTACAAGGTAATTAGAAGTAATTACACTAGTCATAGCTGCATACGTGCTGTTTTTCAGTTAAGAAAGATCCCAAAACTGACAGCCACTGAAATGCAACTTCCTTTCTATCTTTTATGCTTTTGACTTTCTTTTTATGTGTCTCTCAGGCTCAGAGTTTAAAAAATGATGCTCAGTTTCAGTTTTCACAGTAACGTAAAACTTCAACAACTGCTTAACAAACATTTAACAGAAAAGCTTAAATGCATGAAAATAAGAAACCATCCCACCTTTTAGACTACAGATGCAGGCCAATATTATCATCAATCTGTGAGTCGCACACATTATTAATTGCATTTAACTGGTCTTCCCTATAGTATGAGCCCTGCCATGTTCTATGCACCCTGTGGGACCATACAATGAACTGTTACAATGTGCCTGACACATATGGCAATATTTCGTTTTTCCAACCCTGCATGCTTATTAGCAATACAGCGATGAATATTTAGAAGCTTGAAAGTGTTACTGCTCTAAGAAAAAAAGTGACATTTGCTTCCTGAATTTGAAACAGCAATTCAAAACTGAGAGAGATGTCATTATATAAAGGATAAGGGAGAGACGGTAATAGAGAAATGGACAATAAGATCTCTGCCTCCATCAGGACGCTCGCTCTGAATATCATGCCCTGGACATCATAGAGCCAATGGTTTCAGTCATTTTCTCACCTACTGCAGAATGAACCATGGGAAGAACGGTCACAGAGACATTATCAGAGCTCTGCTGTCCAGCAGTGTCCGCCACAGTTAGCTGGAAAATATATACACCTTCCTGAAAGTGAGACAGCTTCAGTGTTCCTGGTTGTGGTACCTGATCAAAGAAACCCAGTGAAAAAAAATCATATTGGTATAAAGGATCCGTCCATAAATTTTGTGACCAGTGCTTCTCAGACAGATTAAACACTGCTCTTAAGTCTAGCCAAACCACTCAAGCATGTATATCAGCCTATCACAGTTTGATCTTTTTTTGCTTTCCACACGGAAAAATAAATATGCTTAACATTTGTGTACTGTTTTCAGTGGTACACTTACTTGCCTGGAGCTGTGGATCCTAACACTGGAAAATAAATGGAATCCGTACATTTCAGTCAATTTTTCAGTAACGAGAAATGTAATTTCAGAAGGTAGCCAGTAATATATGAGAATATTTTACCTTGTACTCTCTATCTAGTTAACCTGTAGACCAATACATATCTAATGACAGAAGTGCCTTTTAAAATATATTGATTTTTGATAAGGTGACTGATAGCATTGCTTTATTAGTAAGACTGCCTACTTCTTTCCTGTATGACATTTGATATATGACTTGCAAGTTTACAGATTGTCTGGACTGAATTTTTCCACGTCCCTCTTTCATTTTCATGGCTTGCTCTGTACTGGCAAGTATGTTAATCTATGGTGACTGCCCTAACCATTAGATTTCAGAAAGTCATTTCGTATATATAGAACAACTTATATTGGATTATATCAGAAAAGATTTAGTAAAATAAATTCCTTTATGATAACTTAAAATAGGTACCAAAATGACATTACTAGTAAAATAGTAATGTAGCAATAACTTTGTGTAGAATCAGTAAGATATTTGTATAAAATGCTGACTTTTTTAAACTCATGACAGTTTACACACACAAATAACTCCAGCTGTCTGTGAATTCAGTAACACCTACTTTAATAATTACCAAAAAATAGGTAAGGCCATGAGCAAGCATAACTGGACATCTAGCGCATTTTTACAAGTGAAGAGCACAGGCCTATTTTTATAGTGATGAGTAACTGAAAAGTACACTGAAATCCTCTGCAGATACCTTCAATATCAAAACCAAAATTCAATAAAAAGCTTTGGTTTTACTCACTGAAATTTGCTTTTAATGCCTAGAAAAGAACAGGAAATTTCAATAAATATGATAATAGAGTCCTAGGATTTTAAAGCAGGGTATATTGATAAATTCTCTTCTGTTAATTTCCTAACTGAAATTTCTTTCCTTTTCCATATATCCAAGTGCACTCATTTATCTATCTGTGCTGTTCATCACTTCCTGATGAAGAATATAACACTTTGCATTTTTATTTTTTACTGTATTACAAAGCTAAACATACTCTAAAAAGCATCTGCTGCTCTTCACCATGGTTGCTGGGAGAGCAAATATGATTTTTAAAACTCATAAGCCACAGAGTCCAACTCCCTTCTCAGCAAAAATCCAGAGAAACTCCACCGGCTTCAGAATACGCCATTTCTCTTGAGGGCCTCTGTGCTTTCCTGTTTATCTCTGTTCTGCCCCGAACAATGCCTGGCTGTACCTGCTTTGTTCTGAACTTTGGCTCAAACTAGACAGTAAATTTCCAGGTAATCATCATGAAAATAAACAACAATCCCCCACACCTGTCGCAGAGCTTTGCAGCTACAGTATGTAGATAGCAATCTAACAAGCAAACTTGTTAGATTGCTTGTTACAACAGCGGAAACAAAAAATCTACTGGCTTCCTTCTACAATATAAGATCTCTTTAAGCAGTCCTTTCCCCTCCTGTGCCTTCTATTTATTCTTTGGTACAAAAGTGCAACGTAACAGCTGCCTTTTATCTTATCTAAACACACAGCCTCATTATCCCTGCTTGCTATGGATTCACGTCTAGTTTTCTAATAGATTACAAGAAATTCAGTAACTTCAGGATACCAACTATATCACCAGATATTCGCATGAATAATCCAGTTATTAATTCAACACTAAAAATTAAACTGTCATGGTAATCATCAGGACACACATCAGTGGGAGAAATCCCTGCTCTTTTGAAGACAATGGAAAAGTAGCTATTTAAGCACAAACCTGTGTCAGAATTGATTTCAGTTACTGAATATAAAGAAATCACCAAGATTAATGTGAATGTTGCAGGCTTAAACAAACATAAGCACCGTCTCTATTTTATGGAGCACATTAAAGTCAAAGTAAAAACATGAACTTTACAATTTTTTAGTTAACTTTTAATTTTTGTGTTCCTTTTGTAGGTATATTACTACATCACATATTAATTTCAAAAGAAAGCTAGTGATGCTGCAAAGGGTCAGATTAACAACTCAAGATAATAAAACCTTCCTTTTACCCAGATGATATCTAGCAACTACTCACGCCTCATTCAAGTCTTTTCTATGTATTATGCTGTTTGCGCTCCTCACGAATGCCTTTTGGCCTTTTAATTTTCAAGCCTGTTAAACAATAAATGAAGATAAACAACTCACAGTGGTCTTTGACACGACAGATTTAAACTGTGATAGAGCATCAAGTAATTCAGAACTGGCTGAATGTGGTAACCCTTCCAAAGATGTGGATCTTGCAGTAGAAGATAAGACTTTCAGAAGCATGCAGCACTGGCTTAACTAATACTGTTGAATACCCCTGCTGTGTTTTCTTCAAAGGGTATGGTTACAAAAAATTACTTGTGCATAAATTTCAGTAACTATTCACCAGAAAAACCCAACTGTCTTCTTAAGGTTCATCCAGCAGATTGTTTCCTAGCTTTGCCATGGTGATCTTCAGTAATCACATATTACTTACATTGCCCTGCAGGAAATTAAGAAATAACCAATTGCTCAGGTTTTTTTTTCTTTTTCATCTCTTGGATGACAATTTTAGATTTCAATGCCTTTAGCCAGCCCTTTGTGCTAGGTGAAGCTCTGGTTTGTTCCGTCTTTACAAATCTTGAGGAGCTTTGCCGATACTGTTGATTTATCCAGCTTGTCTTTGATGTAACTGAGCTGAACAGATGTAGGTGGCAAGTGCTGAGTACTGCTTGCGGTGGCAAGAGCACACATGGCCTCCTGGGTTTGGGACTGTTCGTGTTGCCGATGCTGTGCTGTGTAAACTCTTCCTGTCCTTACTCTGCAATAGTAAGGACTATGATCTATTCCCTCTCCCCTTTGACATGTCCTTCCTGCTCTAGGTGGAGGCCTCAGCAAGCTCTTATGTCTTGTAAGGTTTACATCACAAATTTCTTTGCAGTTTCTCCACAAACACTGACAGAAAACTGTAGGTGAAAATACCTTATTATTTTCAGTAACTGAATTACTGGGGTTTCTCTGGCCTGGATCAGAGAAACCAAAAAGCAGTTACAGTGAGCACAAACAAAGCCTGAAGAGAGCAGAGCTGAAATACAATAGCATATCGGCATCTACTTATTTGACATGGGCTGTCTCATGCCATCCTGGATGCAGGTGAACTGTATAAACCACATGAAACAAAGGCTCAAGTTGTATATTCATCTTAAATTTGGTGTTTGGTAGCCAGATCCATTTGCATACGTGTAATATTTTTACTCCTGCATTTAAAATTGAACTATAATGAATACAACAAACTGCCAATAAATGGCTATGTGTGAGGTTCCATGTGTACCTTCATTTCAATAGATGAGTCACCTTGCAGCAAAGTCCACTCATACTGCACAATTCCATGGTCATCTGAACTTTCTCGGCCATCCAGAAGCACCCAGTCGACAGGTGACTGCAGCAAAATATCTTGTCCTGCCTTGCACTGCGGAGGCTCATCATGTTCTTCAGAAAAGAAAAAAAGAAAAAAAAAAAAGGAGCTGAGTTATTTGTCAGAGGAAACTGAGTTATTATTTATATAAGACTTTTTTTTCTTGGTTAAAATACTCATCCACCATGGTGCATCTACCTGAAAGAGCACACACACTTCTCAGCGCTCAGAGCAGCAATCTTCCTTCCCCAAATCTCAATGAGAGACCATTCACTTAAGTGCACTGTTCAGAGTATTTGCATCAGTTAACTGAATGTGCTGTCAGATGTTTCTCATTGCAGCAGTCCAAGCCCACAAAGAGAGTTCTCCAAAAGCTAAGCTTTCACTAAAAAAGCCATTGTATCTGTGTTTCTGGTTGAAACAGCAACTTTAACATATTGTTTCTTTTTGTTTGAAGGCTTAAGAATGTCAGAAACATAATGTTCATTAGTGAACATTATGTGTGAAGTAATTTTATCTACCTAAATTTTAGTACAGTTAACTGTTCAAAATTGTTCAATGATGTCTTGAGGAAATTGCTGGTATATCCTTAAACTTCTATTTGCTTACAGGCACGTCACACAGCAGACCTCTGCTACATATATGGATGTTTGCCTAGTACAACAAACAGGACTGCTAGCATTGCTGTTTTTTTTTTTTTTAACCTGAATTAAGGAAAACTGATGTAAATATGAATTACATGCACCTTCAGACGGCATTTACTGTTCACCTTTTAAAGCACTCAGTTCCTAACAATATATTACAGGAGTGACTGTAAGGAAAGGAAAGACTCAAAATAAGCTGACAACGTGGTGAAGCAGTACACAAAAATATAACGATACAAATGTGATCAGGAATGACCACCAATTTTAAATGCCTGATTTAAGACGTTCAAAGCTTGATTTTCAGAATATTTAGGATCTGTAGCACTTTGAAATATTTAAAGTACCGTTCTTATTGATTAAAGCTGTGAGCATTAAGTAAAAACTGGTTTAGCTAATTTGCCCTGCAACATTCAGGAAGTGCAGGGAAGAGAGATGGATATAATTTAGTTCTACAAGTCAGCATTTGACAACTTTAGCCATGAGATCGTTGCATCTTGTAGTTCCCTGCCTCATACACTCTAGAGCAAATCTCAAACACCAGTTTCATTCATTCCCTGTGTACCGTATGTCCTGGCACTCTGAAGTGCCAGGATGATTTCTGTTCTTCAATCTTCCCTCTGCCCTCCCTCTGGCCAAACAGTCTGCAAATAGTCTGCATAGCTCACTTCTCCAAACTGTACTGAGACATACTGTGAATACAGCTTTCACGCCTAAGCATTTGCAGGAAACATCTTCCTTTTCCTGGAGGAAGTACACAGCACAATGTTTGGGTGTGCAGCATGTTCAGTGAAGGCGGCTATATATACGTACGTGCACACACACACACACACACACACACACACACATAGAGAATTTTCATGCTGAGCTCTGAAAAAATCTACTAAGCACATGCCTATAACTTCACTTAGTTTGCGTAGAGCTGCACAAGTGACAGTTAGTGAAGGGAATCCTCCTTCCACACACTCTGGTCAAATTTCAAGTGCTTGCTTGAAGGCTTGGAGCTCAACAAAGCAATGGAGCAATGGTACAATTTTTTATCACCAACTAAACAGCAAACTTTTTATATGCTTTTTTCCGCAGAAGTAATTAAGACAAGTCTTCTGAAAACTTCAGAGAAATCCAGCTGACAGCAAACATGAGGGGCAGAAAATTTCAAGGCAAATGCCTTAACTTAAGAAACGTACAAATAACTGAAAACAGGGTCTAATAATAGAACAGTATTAAACAGCTCTTACTAATCCGGGTGGCACAAGCAGCTTTGCCTAATGTGTATACACAGAATTCTCAAAATCAAGCGTGTTTAAAAAGCACCATTTAGGTGCAAAAAACTGTTCACTGTTAATAAATACCAGAATTATGGTGCCAAGGCAACCTCTATTTGGATGTATGAATTATGTATAGTCTTTACATGATTATTTACTTCACCAGCCACTGTCAAAGAGAGAATAATGAACTCAACTGAGCTGGGTCTGAAACAGCACAGCCCACTCTTACGCTTCTAACTTGGAAAGAGGTTTCGGGTCACTAGTCTGTTTTAAATGACTCGACTAATCTCATGTAGACTCTTGGAAGCAAAGGCAAACCCCATTTCCCTTGGACCTTAAGCAATAAGCATCTTTTCTCTTCCCAGACTAACTTTATACTACAGCAGCCTGAACTGCAGTGGCAGAAATTGTTTTGAGCCAGTTCATGCTGGGGAAGCTGAAAACTTTGCAGCTCATAGAAATTCCTGCCAGCTCTGTACTTCGGGTTAGTGAGTGGCCCGGGCAGACAAAATCTATCCCACCGCAGGGCAGAGCGCAGCATACTAAGATACATCTGTAGTATCTTAAATTTTATTGAGCATATATCTAGTCTTGGCTGTACTTGGGCACATTTTTGTGAGACTAGGAAAACGCTAATACACAGCCACTTCCTGCCAAAATTGAAATATCCCCGCAGCTGGATAATATGTGCCTCTAAAAAGTCAGTAGAAAAAGCAAGGAGGCATACTTGGGAGCAATTCACAATCACGGCTCACAGGTGTAAAGGATGATCAGACACAGGTTCGTAGAAAAAATCAAGCTCATAATGCAAACTTTAACTTCTGTTCCTCACCTTTATTTAGACTGAGTGTAGATAAGTAATATTAAACTGATAAAACAGAGTAACACTCTGAGATGCTAGAACTGGTTGCTTTCTAGAAAAGGAGCTACAGCTTTATAAATAACCCCTTTTTCCTGGGGGGGACATGACAGGCTTTATTTGTTCTGCTGTCCCCATCTTCTATATAGACTTGGACTGCCAATAATAAAGCTAGTGGTCTGAATGAAGGCTTTGTCATAAAAAGGCTATTTTACTACCTGTTCCCAAATTTCCTTGGCATCAGTTTACCTTAATGTTGAATCCTCCATTGCTCACCAGTAATGAGTGCCACTGAAGGAAAGTTATACACTGGTATTCAAGTCCTTCTTCTTCCTTTCGACATCAAAAAATTTAAAATTTGCCTAACAAAGGCAAAAAGGATTGCCCCTTCTTTCAGCACATGTATATGGGGCTTTATTGTTAATACAGCACAGATGGCTTGAGGCTGCCGATCGGTAACAGTACTGCTTCAGTTTTTCCTTCACGTAAATCCACAGTTAAACTAGCATAAACCAGGGGTAAAATGAATGAAAGATAAGGGCTCTGATACACTGGAATATCCCATCTCAAAAATTCAACCCACCACTGACTTTTCTGGAAGGACACAACCATGCACTTGATCTGAAGAATACATATTTGTCATTAGTTGCTCCCAGAATTAAATACACAACTGGTTTTGGTATACTGAAGATCATTAATATATGTAAAACCAAAACACTAGCGATCACTGTACACTAAGGCTCAGAAGTATTTTGGCATTACAAGGACATTATGTTTATAAATAAGTGTTGGTTTGGGATTATCAAAGAGAAAACAGCAGAAGACCCAATAGCCCAATACTCTGGAAAAAAAAATAGGTAAGACATGATCCCTGTATGAAAGAAACTCTTCAAATGCAAAGCTCATTCCGGTAAATTAAATCACCGTGTGACATAAGAGAAAAGAGATAAATCCTCACCTTCCTGCTATGCACTGTTATCCAGATGAACTTTTCAATGTAATTTAAAAATGCAGTGATAACATAACATCAGATAGCAATATAATTTAATCTGAATTTTTTCTTTCCTGTTTTATGTCATGGCTGACAGATGTTTGAATAGAGTTTATTCCCCTTATGTGGCTCTGCTTCAGCTCCAAAGTAATTGCATTAAGAAGCCATAATCCCCTGCTTCCGATATCATACTTAGCCACAGGGAAGACTTTTTAAATAAACCCAACAGGACAAAGCAATTTGCAGATTACAACAGAAAATGCCTTCCAAGCTCAGTTCCGATAGTCACTAAAGCTGCCAAAAAGACAGAGCTCTGGAATTCAAAATTTCTAATAGCTAGAGTATCATTTGATCAATAATCTTATTTATATCATGTCATAAACGCACTCTACATTAGGGCTAGATTTTAAAGGAATTAAGGCAGTTCAAAAAGAAGAAGGACATTTGAAGCCTAATTCTCTATGACTTTGGTTTAAAATCTAGTCTTAAGCCTTCTATCTTGCAACTTCATACCTGGTTATAGTACACACTTACCCAAATTTGCTACATAAATAATACTGTTGATTTAACATTCCCCCTGTTGTAAACGTCAAAAATGTATCTTTTTTTTTTTTTTTTTTGCCATCTTAAGCTTTCCTCTTCATTCTCCCCAAGTTTCTCCCTGTAGTTTTTTAGTTATCTACCCACACACTTTGCAAAAATATTTAGGTACCTCACTCCTCTAAAAATTGAGCCCTTGTTCTCTCTTTTCTCCAGTACAATTCCATGGACCTTCTCATAAAAAAGGTGGACCTGGATGGGGAATCAAGTGCAAAGTCTCCCCTGACAAGGGGGCAAGTAATAGCAGATGCAGTCTGGATACAGTGTTTTCATTCACACTATGACTCGGTTTTCTTCATGATGCGTGTAGTGACCAGCTTACTTGGGTAGACATATGAATCACTGAAGATGATGAAGAAGAGGACATTTAAGAAGTACTGTCAACAGAAAGTAATGAAATTGAGATGAAATGAGCTAAGATCAACTAATTTTCTAATAATAGATTGTGTGCGGGAGGTGGGGGAGGGACTGTAAGTTCTCTGGATCAGATGGTAGGAAATACAAAGAGTCTAAATTCTTAAAGATAGACATGCTTTCATCTACAGCTTTTTGCTCTGGATTATTGTGTGCTCAGATACGCTTCAAGGGTGACCAAATTGCTTCTTTTGACGTGGTCAAGACTCTAGAGGTGACAGACCATCTATGTCACCTCTTGACTATCTGCGAAATATCTTTCTCTTCTTTGTCTAAATCTTAAGTTCTGAAGCAGGAAAAATTCTAAACTAAGTACATAAGAGACTCGCTTAGGTGACAACTTTGGACAGCTGCTGGACCCAAGAAGGGTATCAGCTTGTCCAGCTGCTGTGCAAATCCTTCTCAAGCGACCCCACTAGACTCTGCCATAAGTGTCCCCCGCAGTTTACATTTTCAAGGCGCTAAGAACGGTAATTGCACGAGGGAATCTATACAACGATGGTCTATTTGATCCTCACCGGGGAGCGCCAGGCTCACCACCACGTTTCTCCCATCTGCTGGCTCTCAACCATCTGGTACACCGAGCACCAAAGCTTTCTGCAGAGGCAAAAATGCAAATGCCATTTTGTTTTGTTTTGTTTTTTTCTTTCAGACTCACAAATGCTGCAAAACCCCTTATGTATGCGAGCGCCGCTTATGAATCCTTGGACTGCCGCAGATGGGACTCCCCACACGCCTAACGCAAGGCGGGCGAGCGCCTGACCGCCAAACCGCCCGGCCTTCCATACCTTTTCCTCCCACAGCTGACTGCTCACGGGCGAGGCATCAGCTCCCGGTTACCGTGGACAACACCCGCACAAAGGGCCCGGGCCCCCCTCGACACCTCACGCCGAAGACCAGGCCCTCGAGGGCCCCGCGCCCGTGCAAGGCACCACGGCCGCCCGGGGCCCCAGGAGCCGCCCGCCAACGGCCGCGGGCAGCAAATGGCGCCGCCCCGCCACGGCGCCCCGGGCCCCGCCGCCGCCCTTCCCGCCCTCCCGCCGCCGCCATTTGCCTCGCCGCCGCCGGGCGGATACCCGCCGTGTAACGGCCGCCGGGGAGGCGGCAGCGGCGTCGCCGCCCCGCGCGGCCCTTCCGGGCGGGCGTTTGGCCGCGGCCCCCCGCCGCCCTCGGCCCGCGGCGGCCCTTACCCGGCGGCGGCGGCGGCGGTGGCGGCGGCGGCGGGGCGAGGCCGGCGGGCCGGCGGCTGTAGGTGCTGTAGCCGCGGTGCGGGGCGAAGCGGCAGACGGCGCGGCCGCGGTGCGTGCAGTTGAAGAGGTAGCAGCTCAGCTCCGCCGCCTCCCGCGGCCGCCCGGGCCCCTGCACCACGGCCAGCGTGCAGCGCGGCTCGGCGCAGCAGGCGTCCAGGCACTGCCGCCAGCCCGCCACGGCGGCCGGGGCCCGCAGGAAGGTGGCGCCGGCCGCGATGGAGTCCTTGGTGCGGATGATGGAGTCGGGCCTGGCGGAGAAGCTGCTGCTGCTGCTGCTGCCGCCGCCGCACTGCTCCCCGCCGCCCGCCGCCGCCGCCGCGCCCGGCTCCTCCTGCTGCAGCTGCCGGCGAAACTCCTCCAGCAGCGACTCCACGCCCGAGATCTGCGAGCGCAGGTCGGCCAGCGGCGCCGCGCACTGCCCGCCCGGCAGCACGGCCCGCCCGCCCAGCGCCGCCAGCACCACCAGCACCAGCGCCGCCATGGCCCGCGGCGGCGCGCAGGCGGCAGCGGCGGCGGCGGCCCCGGCTGCGGCTCCGGCTCCCCCCGCCGGCACCCGCGAGCGCGGCGCGGGGAGGCGCCGGCCCCGCCCGGTGCCCAGCGCGGCGCCGCGGGGCTCAGCACCGCCGCCCCGAACAGCTCCGGCCGGCGGCCCCGCCCCGCCCCGCCCCGCCCGGCGGCAGCGGCGGCCCCCGGGCAGCGCGCGTCGCTCTGCCGGCGCGCCAGCCCTCCGCAGCTCTTACACAACTACTTTTTTTTTTTTTTTCCCCCTCCCTCCCTCTCCTCTAAAAGCCGGTTTTAAAATGTTCTCGTTGGCAGACGCCTCCGGGAAAGTGCTGCGCGCCTCGCGCAAACCACAGGCTCGTACCCCGGGCACAATGATTTTTCTGGAGGTTAACTCCGCCCATGGGGTTCACACCGAAAAACAATCGCGGGGAAGGTGGTGTCTGAAGCCGTCGGAGGGTGTGCGAATATGAGGGAAACCAGCAACGAATTGTGGAGGTCTCCCTCCTAGAAGTAGCCTTTCTGCTCAGAAGTTAAAAAAAAAAAAAATTCCACTGTGCAAAAATGCAACAAGCGAAATCATGACACGTTCTGTTTCAGCAACAATTTGCAAGCATGCTGGTTAACAACTGCTCACGGAAGCTCTTGCAGTGAAGGCTAAATGAATTTTAGAGGAATATTTCAAATTAAAAACCATCAGTTTTAAATCTGTCATAATTTTTGCTTTAGCTTTATCAACAAATACTGGCCTCGCTGACTGTGTGACACAAATTAACCTCCCTGAAAATCAGCAGCCCCCCAAACAGCTGCCTCACTGCTGTTTGCTCAGATGGATGGAGCCTTGGAGCAAGGAAGCGGCACACTCAGATCTGTTAGCACTAAGAAATGCAAACATGCCAGTAAACGGGTAGAGATGGTGATGGGCCTTGCACTGCCTACAGACGAGTGGTGAATGTATTTTTTCTTCAGTATTAAGAGGTCAAGCTAAAGTGATACCTCTCTGTTTCATTCCTGCAAGTACCTTTAAACACAGACCCCTATTATGAATTACTGCAGAGATCTTATCTTAATAGATACATGTAAAAGTGATCATTGTGGTAGGTTATTTTGAATAGGACACCAGTGGTAAAAAAAAGTGTATTAGGAGTGGCTTTAAGGTACCTCTTAACTCCCTCATTTTTGGGTTCTTGTAGACCAAGTCTCCAGCGTAACACAGAATTGCCCCAGAAACAAATCTGTTTTAATATTCTGCCATCATAGGCCTTAGATGTTGCCCAGGCAATTTGCATGCAGCTTAGGTTTTTATTCTAATTTCTCCTCCTCCTCCTCCCCCAAATTACATGACTGTAGTTCAGGAATTCTTTGAGGCAGATTGGTCAGCCGGCAGTGCAGCTTTTGAAGACTGCTTTTCTCTGGCTCTGTACTGTGTGGGTTCTCTGAATTTCTAGAAATTAGATTTTTAAGACTTTCCATTGCCTATCAGATTTAGTTGAAATTGGTCAATGCATTCAAATCTTAAAGGGGAAGAAGGATGTGGCAGGTAGACACTAAGATGATATAATCCACATTTCCTTTGAAAATCAAGCTGAAACGTTATGGCTTTACTGCTGAGGTAAAGTTTTGGAAAGGTGACTGATCTGTTCGTGACAGAGTTACTCCACAGGCAGAGACTGTGAAGCGCTGGTTTGCCAGCTGTGACTCTGGTTCGTTACTGCTCTGCTGTTGTTGCACCCTGTGATACTGCTTGTGCTACCAGAAAGTAAAACATAGATAAAACTCATACCACCAATGCGATGGCTGGAGCTGGCAGTGTGAGCAATCATGCTATGTTGCATGTCGGTCATTCCTTGTTCACAGTCACTAAGGCTTTGGGGCTCCTCTATTAGAGAAGAAGCTCCTAGTGCTCGATCAACACATGATGCCCATTAGCAGGGGCCCATTTACAGGGCTTTAGTGGCTCCCTGGTGCCACCACCCCCAGTGTATCCAGTTTTACCAGTGAGGTGGCCCTGGGTTGCCTGCAGCGGTGACAGCACATCCAAGAGAGGCAGGATGCCTTCTGCAAGAGGAGCAGAGCTCCCACTTGCTGGCCCTTCTCCCAGAAACCGCCAAGAGAAATGTTGATTTTCTGTCACTTCATAACGAGGAAGGTGTTCCCCAGGAGAGGGTAGACCCTTATTCAAGCGGATGGACGTTTTAGAGTTAAAGAAGCATATCGCTGAAGAGAGTTAATTGTACTGCTGGATTGCTTCAGCGGCACTTGTGCTTGCTTGGCACTGAAGCATTTTCTTAGCTGGAATAAGGATGACATGCCTAGATTTGTACTTAGAAGTATTGAGGCTGTCCTCAGAGTCACCTCTTTAACAAGAACGTGTAAGTGCAGCAGATTTTTTCACATTTACGCTAAAGCAGAACTTGCTTTGTTGCCTAATTTTCTTGACTCAGAAAACATCTCTCATTATTTTTGCCTTGTGAGAAAGATCACGATCATAGTTATTCTGAGTTTTGTTCAGAAGGTGGCAGCAGCTTATTACTTATATAAAATAGATTGCTTCCATTGTTAATGTATGTCTGAGTGTAAATAAATGCTTATGTTTAATTGCTTGTTTCTTTACTGGTTCATTTTAGTGAGTTTCTTGGATTTTCTTCAGGCTATGCAGTTGCAAATCTAAATTAATTTTTAGTTTACTCAATAACATTTAAGATATTTTATTCCTGCCTGCCACAGAAGTGAAACTTTGAAACAGATTGATTTTCAAACAGAGGGCGTTAGAGATTCAGGAAGATACATGGCAGGTTTCTAGTTCATTTTCCCTTTTCTAAGGATTTGCGTATATCACAGTTTATTGTCCAAAATGTGCACTTCGTAAGAATGTGGGATAGTTGAAGAGAATGCGAGCTTTCTCTTCCAAAGTGTGATGATTAAACAACACTTACATTCTTTATATCTAAAGATATTTAAATCCCTAACAGAGTAATACAGTATTTCAGAGTTCATGAATATTCATGTTGCCAACCATCTGTTGATTAGTTTTAATCCCTGTTCATATTCAAAATCCATAAAATGATCAAAACTGGGAGTAAAATATGAGTGCATCTGTTTTTCCCTTCCTGTTGATACACTTTTTCCAAAGTAAGAGAAGAATAGGAAGAAAAAAGAGTTGGGACAGGAAGATGATGGAATAAATAGGATGGAAAGAAACAGAGCAGGTGGAAAGGCAGCAGAAAGAAAAGGCAAAGTGCCACCCAGGCTTCCTCATCTCAATTGCTTTCTTATGGACTAGTGTTTTCATTTTCGTTGGAATATGTGCTCAAATAAGAAATATGTCTTCCTTCTCATTTGGTGTCTTCTGGATGCTCTGTGAGCAGTTAACACACAACGCAAAGATTGTCTGCAGAAAATGTGTCGTCGGCATGATGCTGTCATCAAACATATTTCCTCTATTCCGGCTTACCTATAAGAATCTGTCATCTAAACACCCGTGAAAAATACACATTTTCTTGGATGCTGGCATGGACCATTGATTGACAGCTGAGTTTGAACAGTTTGCCCACGAATGAATTGAAGTGATAACCTTTTCTTTGTAGCTGGGAGATTCAGGTTTCAGACTGTGAGAGCAAAAGCCAAGGCATTCAGCAGAAATTAGAGAGGGTAGGATGGTAAACGTTAGCAGTGGGAGCTGAGCAATTACAGGTATATAACTCAGCTTTTGTGTTCTGTTATTTTCTGTAGTATTTCTCATTCCTGCCAAGTGAAATTGTGTAATGTTATAGTACTGGTGTTATGAAAACAGCAGGAGGAATCATTATTCACATTCCTAAATGAAAAATGTAATTATGAGACTATTTCATATCATATTGATTATGTATACATCCCACAGTGCTGCAAGTTAGAGAAGGTGAGTACAGTTCCAGTTAAGATGATTTTAGTCCAGGTATGGAAAACAGTTTTGCTTACCCACTTTAAGAACAGAAAAACAGCCAAACCCAATCTTGGCAGCGTGTGTGAGTGTGTATAATTTTGCTTGTCTCTTTACTGCTGTATTAAAAATCAATGTATAAAAAGTACGAGCTCGACTGGTTGTTAAAGTGGGATATTACTACAAAAAACTCTCCTTTCTGTATGCCTGACTACATTATAATTGCGTCTAACACAGAGCAAGTATCTTACTAAACACAGGGAAGAAGACAGAGGTGGAGAAAAGGCTTGAGACTGTTGTTAAAGACCCTTCCCCACTACTAGCAGCGGTAAGGATGAGGCTAAGAAAGACGGATCATGTGATTACTTTAACATAACATTGGTATGTGCTGCGGTTGCTTCTCTGCCCAGATACTGCATAATTGACTGCACAGCATTAGGCAGACACCACGTGGTATGAGAAGAGATACTACGATGGAAAAGGCACTGAGGCTTTGGTACAGAGATAAATCTTAAGAAAACCCTCCTTGTAAAGAAAGATGATGGGTAGGGATGAGAGGAGGGAGACATTTTTGTAAAGTGAAGTTATTAACTGTATTTATTACCTATTTTAAGGTGAAATTCACCATGCAAGGAGAGGTTGCATAGTAATTGTTCTCATCACTGCTCAAGCATAGGCACTATTTGAGTGAACTGACTGATTCATCGCAATCCAGCATAGAGGTGAGCAAGGGAAAAACAGGAGTAGCGTAAGGCGCAGCAAATGCATCCTAATATTGCTGGTAGAATAGTACCACTTGTTCACCAGGGTTCTAGGCTGGACCTGGGAAAAATTCAGCATTTCTTCCAACATGGAATGCACCAAACATTCCTTCAGCACCTTCTGGTCAGTGCAATTGTGCTGGCAAACGCCTCATTCGGCAGCAAGGGTGTAAAATTGCAGTCTGGGAGGGGAAGGACAGTAGCGATTTTATTTTTTTTTAAAATTATGCTTAGAACAAGCAGAGGGATTCCTAGAAATACTGTTCTGGGGAATAAGACGGGAGAGCAGTACGTTTGTAACTGGAATTTCAGCCAGTTCTGTGGACATATATTATCTTTAATAAAGAAACAGTGAAAACCTAATTTGACATCCTGAGCCCGCTGGGTGTACGGAAAGTCATTGTACTCCTAAACAGCACCATTAATATGGGAATGACTGGGAGAATAAAGGCTACCCACAGTCCCACGCGTTTTTGGCAGTCAGCATATTTTAACCTTTGCAGACACACACTCTGCCTGTATTTGTGCTGGAGCACAGCAACCTGTGCTTCACACTTTTAGCTAAGCAAAGACTTGTACCATCTGTGTTCCCTATCCAGTGAAAAAAATTTCCTTCTGTATATTCAAATCACAGAAAAGTATTTCGCTTACTGGATGGAAGTGCAAGACTGACAGCCTAAATCGTTGATGTCTGGATTTTTTTGAAATAAATGAAACTTTGGTATTATGCGTAAAACTACAGAGAATTGCTTCCCAAAAGGAAAATATGTAGCTGAAAAATCGGCTCATTGCTGTTTCAGCCATGTGTTCTTGTGCAGTATGGTATGTTAATAGAAATCAATTTGGTAATAAGCTCGTGAATAGTGAGTCAGTGGAAGCTGGGGGCAGCCTTGACGTTGATCAATAACGCCAAGATTTTCTAACAGTTTACAAAATAGTGCCATGCTTTGCAGACGTTGCTGAACTAGCAAATAAACTGGACATGACCACCAACACTGCTCTGTTAGTAACCACTCATAGTTTTTCATACAAAGCCCAAGAAGAAGCCAATTAGTTCTCTGTGAGCAGTTTTAGATGGGATATGTCATTTACACATGCTCTGAATTTAATATGCTACTTTAAATGAGCCATTTTGAACTTCATGGCACTCCTTATTTCTTCTTGGCAATTTCCAAAATCTTCAGAAAACACAGGGGTTCAGGAATGTTTGTAAGGGCAGTGGAACCTTCAAATCTTTGCTGATTCTACAGAAAACCAGAAATATAATAGCAAGAACGTTTGACTTACCAGCAGCGGTACGAGTAATGAGCTCACTGGACAGCTTGGTCTGCTAGGGAATATGCCAGAGTCCTCCACTGCGTTCTTTTTAAGGCTTCCTTTTAACCTCCGTTACAAAATACAAAACTCATTTTATACTCAGGTCTACTGCAATTTTCCTTCCAGATCCCTCTGTTATCTTCTTTTTCCTGTGAATGATAAACAGTAGAAATGACTGTAGCAACCATTATTTATAGTTTTAACCCATTGTGTTACAGCTGATAGCTCTCCAAATGATTTTTCTAAAGCAATTTCATGGATAAACCTTTGTTATTTAATGCTGAGGAATCATTGGCTAGGATTTAATAAATCAACCAGCATGTTAAAAATGCAAACTGAAATAGCTTGAGGTTGCTGCTAGCATGTTTTTCTACTACCTTAAGTGAGTGCAGCCAGGATTAGATGGGAAAACAATCAGATTCATCTAGAGAATTGTTTTAATTCTGAACCTTGATGGCTGAAAACAGCCAAAGACTGTTCTCGGTTTTCAAATAGTTAATGATAAACGATAGCTTGTGTCCTTGCTGCATACTTCTATTTGCTTAGCCACTGTTTTGTCAATAAAGTAGCACCTGATGTATTTTTTGTTACAGGCATAAAAAGTGAATTTGCGATAGCTGGAAGCCCTTTTTTTTTTTCAGTCTGAGGGTGCAGAAGCAAGCGTCAGTAGATCCTCTCTCTCTGTTGCAGGGCAAAGCACATAGCTTGCCCTCTCAAGGAAAGACTTCTGCTGACTTTGGTAGGCTTTAGGTCACAATCACAATTACGTCTCTTTTTTGGGAATTGAAAATACTGACAGACATCTACGAAAGGAGGGCTATGAGAGATAAATTAGTTCATGTTAACATCACACTTTTAGGTCATTGCATTGAATAATTAAATGATACATTTAAACAATATTTAAATGTCATATTCTTGTTGACTTCTTTTTTACTCCTTGGTACAAACCAACTCCTTGTATTTCTGGACAGTTTCATATTAACAGCTGTCACTATTGCATTGAAAGTCACATAGACAAATGGATTTTAGGTGTGTTCTGACTTGCATGACTTACGTTCTGACTAATGGAGCTCTTATGTGAGTTTTATTCCAGGTATTTTGTTTCTGTCCTCGTTAAAAAAGTCTTTGTGGACCTCGGAGGGGGAAGGGTTAACTTAGATGAGGGAGTTAAATAATTTACATAGATTTAAACTAGGCTGCAACTCACACGTTTGGCAGTGGAATTTGAGGCAAAATGATTTGAATTCGGATAATTGTCCAATATTCTTTCTCACATTCTTCCCACATGTTGCCTCACAAGTGACAAACTGGGCATGGAAATACCGCAGACTATGTTAGCATAAAAGAGCAGCTGTTGTGCCCCAGTCACCAGTAACTCATGTACGGTCCCAGTATATAAGATATAAGCTATAAAGATGTGACTAGGACATTCCTGGGAGACTCTCTGGATCTTGGTTAGGCTCAGACACAGATTACCAGGACAACTGTGTAAAGAAGATGCACTGGTTGCATTAACAAAACAGGTCCTAAATATGACATAGATTTTGTTTCTGAACCACAGGAAGTTCCACCTAAACCTGAGAAAAAACTTCTTCACTGTGAGGGTGACTGAGCACTGGCACAGGTTGCCCAGAGAGGTAGCGGAGTCTCCTTCCCTGGAGATATTCAAAACCCGTCTGGATGTGATCCTGGGCAATATGCTCTAGAGGTCCCCGCTTGAGCAGGGAGGTTGGACTAGATGATCTCCAGAGGTCCCTTCCAACCTGAACGATTCTGTGATTCTGCGAAGTGTAAGTTTTCACATTTTCCCAACACTTTGGATTGTGTCATCATTATGAAACATCCAGACGCTCGAATACATGTCTCAACTGTCTGCATATTGTGAATTTCTGGAACCGGACTGGTAATACACTTGAAAAAGACTTTTTAAACTAGAGTTTCTGCTTTCTCCCTTGAGATGCGGCCTGGAAATGTTGGGATAACAGCCGTTCTGCTAGTTTTTCTTATCCTGCCTCACCTGGAGGCAGCAAACCTCCAGGAAACCAGCGGCAAAAAACCACTTATTGCAGAACATCAGAAGAAACTCCCTGGAAGCTCAGTCCTGAAAAGAGGTGAAGATCCCAACGTTTTGACCAAACCAATTTGTCCCTTACTGTATTTCTTTCAAAAGCAGCAAAATAAAATACTTGGACTTGAACGACCGTGACCTTTTGTGTATTATGATCAAGATATTATATTCTTACTTCACCAAATTGTTCTTCAATCTATGTAAGAGATTATGAATGAATGCGGGTATAAACAGCACTATCCTTTTTACTCTCAGGCAGTTTTCAGTTTCAGTTGCACAGAAGTTATTTCTATGTGAAATTTGGAAATTGTGATTAGAAGTAACTCAGTTCACAGGGACTGTGTATTCTGAATGTCATGAAGCCCCGTTTTAAAAGGCTTTCCTCACATGGTCAGGAGAGAGCGTAGTACACACATTCCTGACACTTTTGGAGGTAAAAGCCTGCCCATGTTTTTGTATCTGCAAAAGCTACAGAAAAGCTGAAGGACTAGTGCGGCGAACATAGTACCAATGCAATAAGTCAGTAGGCTGAGTGAGATGTGCCTGGCTGATAGCTCGTACTGCTGGCTGGAAGTCACATTCACATTCAGAAGAGTTACTGAGGTGTCGCTATACGATGACTATAGAGCTGCTTGACTGTTGAACGTGCTTATTGTTATTGCTTGTTTATAAAATATACATACAGTCCAATAACCTATTTTGACACAACTACTGAATTCATTTGTTTTTCTAATCTGATTAGATCTTGTAGAAGAGATCTTGCTGGATCCGTAGGTGGCCAGACTTCAGCCCATTCTATCTGCTGGTATACAGTCTGCATATATTCAAGTTCTTAGTACTTGAATCCGTACATTTTTTAATCCCCATTCGCTCAATAAAAATCCAGTGTCCTCTTTGAGGGCCAAGACATTTGGATAAGTTTGGGAAAAGTATCCAAATGTGTTACTCCATTAAATTGGCCTCCTAAATCTTACTGTTAGGCCCATCAGCTTAGAGTCAGACGTTTCTCTGGTCCTGTGTAAACTTCCTACCAGATGGCATGGAAAGTTTTGGATAGTATGTGGGGCTTGAGAGGTCAATGAAATTGCTAACACTTTGTATAGGGTTTTCTGGTACCTTTAAGTAGCTCTCAGTAAAACTGATCTGCTTTGTTTAACGTTATTAAAAATATCCATCCTCTCATTCATTAGCCTTTTCGTTTCTGCCAGTGACTTCTTGATCCAGAGGAGGAGAGAATGATTTTTCCTTCTCTGTTTCCAGGAAACAGGGCACGAGAATCATGTGACTTAAAGCTGATATGACAGATACAAATTAGTATTTTAACTATATTATAATTACATTGTATTTATACAACTGTTACTCAGCTTATATTTTCAGGAAGAAAATAGGTAAAATATATTAAGACAGTCCTCTCTGCTTCAACAGTAAATAATTCTTCTTAGTGGAAATACTGCTTCTGTGGGTGGGTATTCTACTGAAAAAAAAAATTCGTATTATTTTTGTATTTTTTCAATAACTGTGCCATTAGCTGTTTAATGGTTTACTTACAGCATGCACGTGCCCTGACTGCACTGTAGGAACAATGACGAGGGAAGGACTTTACAGTAGGTTTTTCAACTGTGGTATTAACAGGGCATTTCAGCTTTGCTTATTGACTTTTCATGAGCTATTGCTGAAATTCCAAGTCTGAGAATCATTTTACTGGTATTAGTTGCTATTTGATATGTCCTGGGATGGAATATCATCTCAGGGTAAAGACTTTTTAAAATCTCATATTTTATTCCGTGATGTTTGAGCCTTTTCATTGTGAGGCTGTAGATATTTGCCCTTTGTCTCTCCAGCGATCTGACGTAGAAAGGAATGGCAGACATATTATGCCTTTAAGTATTGCATAAGCATCTGTAGCCTGTTCAGTAAAATTAATACAACTATTTGTGTACTGGCACCACATTTGGTTAAGCTACCACTTAAACACCTATTCTCAATGGCGTCTGGGATCCTGCCATATTTTGCATCATTTATTACTTGATTATAAGGAGTGTAGCCTCCTATTCCATTAGGCTAATTTCAATTACTTATTAATCTGTGTATTATTTTAAGCAGCTTAGCAATAGTCTGCACGATGTACCCAGTATAATGTTCTCCTGTAAAAAAGCCACCAAATATTTGCAACAGATTGCCGAACTGTCACCCTCCCCGTGCCCCGGTGAGCTCATGGCCTTCCAACATTCGTAGAGACATATTAATCCAGGTTGTCATTGCAGACTCAAAGGCAGCAGGAACATTCCTGCACAACCCTTCAGCTTTAGAATTTTAGAAATGGCATATGGTTTTTTTGTTCATTTATTTTTTTTTCAATTACAGGCTTTTGCCTTTATTAGCAAGCATAAAGGAAACATCTGCTTGAACAACTTCTGTATTAGACAGTGCATCAATATGATTTTTTTCTCTAAGTGCACTGCTCACCCCACCTCTCTTGAACAGGATACAGCCTTTGCGTGCCTGTTCCTCTGCCTCCTCCTGCCTATCTGCACACCTGCCTCTCCCAAACAGGGCACCAAACTTTTGTACCCCTGCTCCCGCTTTCAAGGCCATGCCTTTCCCTTGGCAAAAGTGATCTGAGTTTAATTCTAAAATTTTAAATCCTTCTTTAATTTCTTCTGGTTATGCAAACAAAGGAGAGAGATTTTTTGAACTTCATGCCTTTATTATATACAGTACAGTGGTAGGTAAGGGATTACATTAACATACTCACTGAGCTCGTGAAAAGGCATCATTTCTGCACCGAGGCTCCTGGGGCACTACACTACTTGTTTAGCTGAGACAAGTGCCCATAAACTTTCTGAAGTTTATTTGCATTAAAATAAGAGGATAAGAATTTGGTCATTTGATTTGATAATTTGCAATACCTTCTGCTGAAACAAACCGTATGATTTGTTTCGGGAATAACAATGTGGCACTTTTATCCTGGTCCGCTCTAGCGAGAAGGTAACTCACGATTTGTGTAACAGATGTTATAGCTCAAGACCAGGGTTTTCTGCAAGAGTTTCCCCTTCTCCTCAGTCAGCTGTGGTTCAGGCTGCCGTGGTCCAGTGAGGTCCATGGGAAGACTTCAGTTAAGCCTGGCCATCTTCAGCCCAGTCAAGCTGAAGAAAAGGGGCTGAAGCAGCCAGCCAGGTCTTGAGCTTCCAAGTCCCTCTCACCCTACCCCCTCCCAATTCACTTTTCTGCACCCTATAGGCCACCCCAGCTCTGCTGCGAGGTTGCACCTAACGGTTCCCTGCAAAAGTCCCTCATGTTCACTCATTCATGCTGGGCTAATTCCCTGCTTTCCATACTGCCCCTCATAGGTGGCTACACAGACAAAATGACACCTACAAAACCATGTCACCAGCAGCCAATTCCTCCCGCAGCCCCATCACCAGACTCCTACAAGGAAACTTTCACTTTGTCCCCGAGGTGGCCTAGCATGGCCAACGCAGAGTCACCCTGTCCTCACAGCTAGCAAAACACTCCTGGAGCTGGGGCAAAGTCTCAACTGCCTGCACAGTGCAGTTGTATTGGCACAAATCAAAGCGGATTTGGGTTTGAAAGCTGCTGAGTCTGGCCCCAACGGTGGAACATAACATTTTATGGGGTGATCAGATTCTCGCTGGGAGAGGAGCAAGGGCAGAAGCTGAGACATGGAGAGAAACTGTTCTTCTGTACCCTGAGGGTGGAGGAAATCAGTGGGTTCTGTATTGGTAGGTAAAATCTTGAGGTCCACTCACTTCCTCCTCGGTTCAGGTACTGCAAAAAATATACAGGTTTGGGACAGGGTTAAACACCTCATAGTTGCTATGCCACTGCATGGTTACCTCAAGGCTGCAGGCAGCCTGGATGTTTTGTTCAGATTTCTGCCAGCCTCTTCCTGCTTGCTGGGATGTGCTTTTCTCCACAGCTCATGCTTCTGGCACAAGCAGAGTGCTCCACTGTGCTTTATGTGGCTTTTCATTTTGCTTTCTTCACAGTAATATCTGAGCATAGCCTGTGGGCAATGATGGAGCTGATATTTGCCACTAACTGCTCATACTCATCACCCTCTTGGAGGAAAGTATGTTTGGAGTAATGCTTTGTTTTAATAGGTTTTGTTTTTGTTTATATATATATGTGTGTGTGTGTGTGCGCGCGTGTGTGTATACATGCATATACATACAACATACATTTTTTTTCAGAGAAGGCAAGGCTCAAGAACGGTATCTTTTCTGAAAGGTGGAGGACAGTGACATTCGAGGTGGTTCTCAGTGACTGTGAGAGCTCATTCTTTAGCCTCAGGCCCTGTCCTGAAAGGATGAAGCCACAGGTGGGCTTATCCTTACGGTGGAAGGTGCCACTTTATCTCAGGAACAGATGTCCACCACAGCCTTCACACCTTGTACAAACACATTTGAAACAATGTTATTCCTCCCCACTGCTTTTAAAGAACAATAAAATAAGGGAAATTAATGTTAAAAAGTCTAGGTCCTTGATATCCATCATCAGCTGGAATGCTACCAATGGTCAGAAAGCTGGAAGCTAGCTCCCTTGCTAGTCTGACCTTTGACTTCAATATGGGTTAAATGAGTTCCTAAAAAAATGAAGCAGGTTTGCATTTGAGGGATAAGCTATATGGCAGAGAAAATAATTCCTGGAATATTTTAAAAGAAGTGTTTTCTATCTGCCCTCAGAAGTTGTGATTAACCTGTGTGAGGCCGGAACTATGTATTATAAATGAGCAGAAAGCATTCAAGCTACCTGCAGACTAGGCGACTTATCTCTTTTAAAGCAGTCATACAGCACCTGCCGCAGCATTTTTAAGTATAGACTTTAAAGCCTTTCATTTTAAACAATAGTTGCATGATCCGTAATTGTAATACACTGCTGTAAACCACCATTTCTATACTCTGTATATTTCCTCTGTGACTGCTCTTTCCTCAGTGGACTCTGAAAGAACAACTCAAACAAGTTTAGTTTATTTTTGCTTCACACTTCCTCACCAAAATAATATGCTTTGTTAACAGGTTAAGGAATACTGCCTGCTCCCTTTCCTCTTGTATGAAAAGATTGAACAGGCCCTAGAAAACACTCTCCAAATCTTCTAGTATCCTCCAGATCCTGCAATATTAATAATGTTCCCTGCTCATTTCCAATCTTTTTCTCTGTCAGTCTCTAGCTTTAAAGTCACACTCTGAGACCTTTATATAACTCCTGACTGGATGCTGCTTTCCTTTTGCTCCCTCTGGAATTTATATTAGGTGCTTCTGATTCTATGGTATGAATATATACACATAATGCTCTAACTTCACTAGAGATGAAGCTGAAGATCTGACCCAGAATGTGTGTACTGAAATGTTGAAATTGCTTATCATT
Organism: Struthio camelus; assembly: GCF_040807025.1. Taxonomy (NCBI): domain Eukaryota; kingdom Metazoa; phylum Chordata; class Aves; order Struthioniformes; family Struthionidae; genus Struthio; species Struthio camelus. Next base: position 81,920,118 of record NC_090944.1, on the reverse strand, counting down.
ATCTACAAATATAAATGCAAAATTACATGATTTCTAATTTACATTATACTGAAAGAACGTATAAGGAGGGTATAGGAGTAATGCGAAATGATCAATAGATTTTTTTCCTTTATGCTTAGGAAATATGTTTTAGGAATATACCTTTAGGTAAGTCATTTTATCATGTTTTGGACATGTGAAAGAAAATGAAGAGGTGTCATTTGTACTTCTCTGAAGTTTTGGAGAGAAATGATACGCAGAACATTCTGCTAGTTTGGTGAAATTTCCATTGCTTAGATACTCAGTCTTGACTGGAGTCAAGTGTGTAAGAAGCATGGACTCGGCCTTTTAAATCTGATTATTCAGTCTTCTATAAAATCCTCTTCCTGAAGCTTGCTCCCTGAAATCCCAAGCTATACTCACAGCTCCGTGTGAATGCATTGCCAAAATGCACCTGCCTCCATTTCTGATGTGCTACAGCAATGTGAGGTTGCAGCTAGAGCCAGCCAGCTATCTCCTCAAAGGAGTCATAGATAATTTTTTTTTTTGAACTAACAAACACAGTTTTCTCTGGTTCTACCTGTCCTTTGCTAATACCAAGCTGTGTGGTACTAAATAAAGAAGAGATAAAGTCAATGAGGTAGGTGAAGGTCTTCAGAATAGGGAGCAGATGAGCTGTGAAGCCATTTGACATAAGGATGAACCTCATTAGACCCTAAAATAGGGACTTCGTTTAGTATTCCGGACTGGGCGTGCTGAGGACTGAAGTTGACTTCAGTCTCCTTTTTTAAGTGGGTGGCTGTGATTGCGTGAGATTTGGAGGCACTGCCACTAGGTATGTACCAGTAGGGGAAGAGGTCCTGAGTGTGCAGAGGTGGGTATTAGGCTACATGCACCAAAGGGGCAGGCATGGCACTGGTCTCTGCGGGAGCAGGTGGCAAGGGACCCTGGCAGTTTTGAGGGTGCATGTGGGGAGAGGCGTGGGTTGTGCAGTCATCTCTGTGCCTGCAGAGCAAGGGGCTGCCTGGCGACGTGCTGTGGCCACTGGGGAGAGAGCAGAGAGTGCGCAGTATCCTTCCTGTAACAAGACGGAGCATATGGACTTGATGCCTCTAAACAGCCTAGCATAGAAGCAGAAAGCCCAGTGCTTCGGGGGTTGGCAGGGTTGCCACGGGGCAGGGGAGAGCAGAGCCTGTGGGAGGCAGTTAGCAGCTCTTCCGGGATGCTTCTGTGCTTTCAACTAATCTAATTGCCCCCAGCACAGCCCCACTGTGTGCAGCTGAGCTAATTTGCAAGGAGTCTGCAAAACCTGTGGAGGAAATTGCAAGCAGAAGAGTCAGCCTCTTCTCTTGGTGGGTCTCAAAGGAAAAGTTAAGCTAAAGTTAAAATTAAGATGCCTGATGCACATGGATATTTGCATCTGCTTGGTAAATGATGCCCTGGATATGGAGGATGAAGTGAGAGACCCCCACCCTTCTCCCTCTGATTTGTGAAAACAAGGAGTTCATGATAGCATATCAAGTGGCTGAGTCATACATCAGCAGACTTTAGCAGCAGATTATAGCAATAAAAAATAAAATTAAGAACTTGACTCTAAGATTGTTGTCATCTCTGAAATAAGGTCTTTCCAAAATGGTTGAGAGTCTTCTCTGCTTATGCTGCACTATTCCGCATTTCCTGCTAAATTTAGGTTAATTGAAGTAAACAGTGATGCACATGGGGAGAACTGGACAATTCCATTTTTAGATATTAATTATTCAGAACCATATTTGAAAACAACGGAAGAATATATACAGTACATCATAGGTTTTTTTTTATTATACCCACCCACTATCTATCCACCCACACAGAGATCTGGATGCAGTTTCTACTTGGAAACAATACAGCATCCTCATATCTGAGGCTTGTTTAAGTACACAAATATACAGGATACATTTACAAGAATTCAATGTTTAATGTGCAACCAGATGAGTCACTCTTTTTTCTCTTGCAACCAGATCAGCCTCTGAGTATTTAAAGTTAGTATTGACAAGCTTTCATCCTTAAGGTAACAGAAACTGTATTTATCAGAATACACAAAAACAGAGAAAACTCCTTTCTACTAATAATGTAGAAAATATTATTTTAGGATGAAGATCTATCACTAAGCTCTCCATTTTAGTATTATGTTTATCATCTCAATACTTTTGTATTGTCATTACTTATCTTGCTTTCAATCTAGGGCATGCAAAAAGCTTTTTACTTTGGGACCAATCTGACACATTATTTGCACAATACTGCTACCTGTGTGCTCTGTCTCACTGTGTCCCATGAGTAGAGCATGCCCCTGACGTCAAGGTGGCCAGAGCACCAACAACTAGCCGGGGGAGAAAAGGACATGAGAAGAAAAAGAGAGGTGGAGGACATGTCCGTTAGGGATGTATCTTTACTGCAGTCCAGGGCTGTGGTTTTATTTAAGGATTGATACTTTAGCCGCCTTTCAACCACTTCAGGAGTCATTTAGCTGGAGTGAAACAGGTTTCTAGGATTTTGTGCTTGCCCACGATGCTGAGCAACCTAGAGCAGCCTGCAGTGGCATGAGTATTTTTATGGCCACGTTGCTACCCGTTGGTCTTGCTACCTCTTCACACCAGCAGTCACCCTGGGGATGTGTAGGGCTGAGGAAAGGTATATGTAAGATTGATTTCACTTCCCTGGAGATCAGTGTAAACGCTACTCCATAAAAGATTCAACAAGACAGAGTTAACAGCCTAAAGCGCCAAATTCAGCCTGGAGGAAGCAGATGAAATTCTAGCAAGAAAAAGGGCCAAATTCATCAAAGACTTAAGTTATTCATCAGGTGGAAGAGGTAAACAGCTCAGTCCTTTCAGTGGAATTGTTTTAGGTTTATCCTGGTGAAATGATGATCAGAATTTGGCTGGAGGGAGATTGCTTTCTTTTATAGCTACCTAGCTATTTTTTCTGCTGCCCAGACCATCTGTTCCATTGGTGTGTATGCCATCATTCACACACCCACTGAATGCCAAATTAATCCAAGTCACACAGCTTACACCTCCTTTCTGACTTAGACCAAACTATATTTTATACCAGTGTAAAATATATATATCAGAGCTGTGTTTGCCCACCTCACTTCTGAGGAGGAAAAGCTAAACTTTGGGTCTGATTCTGACCCCCTAAGGGGACAACCTAAAACTATCAGAACTGTAGTACTGGGTCCCAGCATACCCCCTCAGTGATGGGTGCCCACCGGGGAAAGACACAGGAGCAGAGCAAGCCTGCAGCGACACTGCCAAAGACCGCCCCTGAGATCATAACGTATGGAAATTCTGCGTCTTTCTATCCAGCAGCCCTCAAATGCGTTCACCTTCACAGGCTTGTCTGGCAGTCTTTTAAGCCCACAGAGAATTTAGTGCCCTCAGCCTCCTGTGACAATGAGTTGCACAGCTGAAATACAGTTGTTTGAAGAAACACATCCCCCTTTGCTTTCCTTTAGTGACCCATGTCACTAGGGGTTTCATTGAAGTTCCCATACTGGAAGACGGTGAACAGTTATTCACCATTTGCTTCCTTCTAGCCACCTATGGCTGTTTAGAATTTATCATATGCCCTCCCTCGTATTCTGGTCTCCCAGACAAAGGCTCCTAGTCTGGCTAATCATTTGTCACATACAAATTGTTCCATACTTTGGAGCATCTTTTTTCTGTCCATTTTTCTGAGCTGGGAGGAGGGAGAAAGAATAGCATATACCATTCAAATGCAGTCATATTATGAATCTATACAGTGGCATCATGATATTTTCTGTTTTGGTCTTTATTTCTTTCCTAGCATTCAATTTGCTTTTTTAAATGCTACTGAGCGCTGAGCTGACATTTTAATAGACTTATTTATAATAACCTCAAGATTGCTTTCCACAGTGGAGATAGCTATTTTGGAGCCTAACATTGCGTATATGAAGTTTTTTTTTTCTCTCATGTACATTACCTTACATTTATCAATATTGAATTTGGCTGCCTTTTTTATTTCCAAGTCACTCTGTATTATGACATCTTTCTGCAGCTCTTAGCAGATGGCTTTAAATTTTCTACTTTGAATAACCTGGTATTGTCAGCAAACTTACTTCATCTTGTCCTGTTTTCCAGGTTGCTTATGACTAGATCAATCAGTGCCTATTCCTGTAGGACTCCACTGGTGACCTTCCTCCACTGGGAGATTGACCTTTTACTGTAATCCTTTATGTCTTTTCTTTTAACCATTTAGTTCTCCATGGGACATTGGAGCTTCTTTAGCTTCACTTTAGCTTTGGCCCACTGAAAAGGCAGCTTGACGAATTTCAGAGGAACTTGGTCACTGACTGTATCTGAAAGCAAGTGAGTGGGACGCTATAAAGACAGGACCAAACTGAGATAGTTGCTTAAGAGAGAAAAAAAAATGCGCTGATAGTTCATTTGGTGTGTATGACATATAGTCCTACATACACTTTTTGGAAGAAACGGATGCTCTTTTATTACAATTCCAAAAAACGCCATTTGTCCTGACTGTCATGTATGGATGCCTGAGACAAACTGTGGTTGCACTAGCGTGCCCTAAGGACGTTTGTACTCAAACCGAGGGGGCACACAGACACCTATGGTAGCAAAGCTCATACCTGTCTGCAAAGATCTAGGTTTGTTCCACGTTTGATTTGGCACATATTGGAGTTATCTGGCAGTAGAGGGATGTAATCAGCTGTGCTTTGGGGACTGGACTTGTTGATCTGAGTTGATGCTAAGTGTGAGAAGGACTGCGGCTTGCAGAGATGGGGTCACTGAAATGTGAGCCTAGGAGACAACTGTGTGAGCCACTGACAGATTTGCAAACTGGGAGAAAAAAAAAACGATTGCCTTGGGGAAAAAGGGCAATGGAGACAGCTACTGAGTGAGACAACCAACAAGACAGTTCTCTGAATGTAAGAGAAGCGGTGATTTAATGTTAGGGACAGTCAAATTAGTTGCAACAAAAGATATTTAAAAATACTGAACTTTGAAAATAAAGGCTAAATGCACAACTGCCACATAGGACTCATTGCTACATGATATTGCTGAAGCTGAGATTTCATCAGAGCTCAGATCTAGCGTGGGCTAAATCAGCTCGCCTGGTGACGGTTCTGCCTTTACTACTCTGCTACTGATGTTAAGAAATGGCTTTTTTTAGTGATGATTCCTTTCTGTTCCCTGGTGTCTCTGCTTACTCCTAATATCCTTTTTGATACGGCTGTTCATCCGATAAAGTTTAAGTCCCTTTCCCGCAGCTTTTTTTCCTTTTCTTGCAAAATAAGTTCTATACAAGTGTTCACCTTTTCCTTGAAAAACTGTGGAGTGTTATATGCATTCAGTTCTCTGAGGTCCTCAGCTCAACTGATTTCATTTCCTGGCTCTCTTTGTTTATCACAGTTTGCCTTTTTGCAGTGAAGAACCTCAGTTCTAGCCGTCCTCCTGTTTAACCGAACGAGGCCGCTCAGCCCCGGGTCGCTCAAAATACTTACAGATTTTAAACAAAATGTCATCGGGGCGCAACAGAATTGGACTCTCTGACCTGCGATACAAATCAGCGAGGGTTAAAAACGGCTAAGGCAGGTAAGATTAACCCGTTATTTGTAAAGGAGCGGGTGTCTGGCGAAAAGCCTTATAATGTGTGGTAGAAAGTTCTAGATAAAAACTGAGAGGGACATGACCTCAGAGAGAGCCTCGGGGACAGCAACGCTGGCGGGGGGACTGAGGCGCGGAGCAGCGCGGTGGCTTTGAAACAGCCTCCCAGGATGCGGCGGAGCAGGGCGGCCGTGGGAACGGCTGCAGCCGCCATTTCAGGGTGGGAGAGGAGGAGATGAAAGCCGAAATGGTCCCTGGGGCACAGCTGTGTTCTCTGAGGGGTGGAGGAGTGACTGCTGCTTATGAGCCAGGAAATGGGGATTTTTGATTCAGACAGGTAACGGTGACAGGGGATTTAGTCAGAAGGAGCCTGGAAATCTAGGCAGGGGAAACACCTGGGAATTTCTAGTACTTTAATCAGAGGTAGACGTGACTCAGCACACCCTCTCGCTGCTGCTGCGCTGCCATCTCCTGCGACGGGGCTGCGTAATTTGCCCTGCGGAGTAAGGGAGCGAAGTACGCAAGTCTCGGAGAGCTGTCCGCGCTGGTGCCACCGCTGATCAGGCAGGACAGCAGATGAACAGGATTACCTCAGGGAGATGCCACAAAAGACCAGCGAAATACCCGCAGGAGAAAAAAAGGCAGAGCATGTGAAAACAAGAGTGTGAAAGGAAAAAATGGATGTCAGGGGGCTGAGGGCCCCCCCAGGCCTCCCTGGTCCTGCCCCTCACCAGCCCCGGCCCCATCTTGGCCCAGTCCGGGGCCATCAGTCGCTGCCCCGCGATGCCGCAGCGGTGCCAGCTCCAGCCTGGCCGTGGCCTGGCCCCTGCCCGCACATGGGCCCCCTTAGTCACCCTTCCTCGGGTGTATGGTCCTAGGGGTTAATCAGTTCTTTTTATTGCCTAGCAGTGTTTATGTGCTTCAAAATGCCTAACTGTAGGTTTCATCCTAACTGATGCTAGCCCATGAATCCTACCGAAAGCAACTCTTTTGCAAGCCTCCCGTTCCTAGCACTCTGTTGTTCCTGGGTGGATCCAAAATGGAAGAAGAATTGCAAAATTTTTTTGGTAAGGACTGTTGCAGGTGTCTGCAAGCTGATTCACAGTGGGTGGAAGCAGGTAGCAGTGCAGAAAATAATTTCTCAATAGTAAACTGAGCAAATGGAAATGTATAGATGAGGAGTATAACGGGATTCTGGCAAATGCCGACTTGTTGCCTCTGATAGAAATGCTGGTACAGCAGACGAGAGCTGACTCTGTCCAGGCAGGTGTTCTGTCTCTGACAGAAGCCAAATATCAGCAAATTCATCTGTAGGAAGCAAACAGAACTAGCTTCTGTCCCTGCTTCAGTTTGTGTGGGGGCTAAAAGACCAAAAGGGGAATTATGCGATTCAGGCACTATGCAGAGCTGCCTGGCAGACTGCAGACAGATGTAAGCCTGCTCTGCCAGTGCTCTGAGCTGACTGAAGCTCAGCTAATGTATTCTGCTTCTCCGGCAGCCTTATTGCATCAAGCTCAGCGTTGTGCTGATAATGCAGTCACGTGGCTTCTGCATCAGAACTGGCCCGCTTCCTACCAGCTTGAAGCAAACTTGCATCTGTCTTCAAATTATTATGTAGACAGAGCTTCGTAACAGCCCAGTACTTCTCAGCCTGAATAACATGGAGCTTGGGCATACTCAAAGCAGGAGGGAAAGGATCAGAAGCTGTCTCAAATTCTTTGAAGCAGAAGGGATTTCAAGATCTGCAGTAGTCCATGGGCAACCTGGAATGGGTTACAATGAATGAGAGCAGATGCTAGCTTGAACGACAAGTGGAGATGATGAGCATCTAAGTATATGAAACTGAGTGGGCCCCAGGACGCAGAAGATTCAAGAGCGTATATTTAATATGGCCTTCTTACTCTGGCTATTCCCGTTCTAGCGCATTATTCCCATGTGAGGCTGTCCCTTTTTATTTCTGTGATGTGTTTCCCTACTTGTGATATAGAGCAACCCAGCAGCTTGATCACAGCCATGCTCATGCAGATGCTTTGAGATCTTTTGGTTGGATATGAGATGCCATTCTGTCTTAATAATGGATATATTGATTGCTTCATAAATTATACTGATTATAAGTCAGAGCGTAGCATAGACCAGGCAGATGGCTAGAGGGCATCCGAAAGAATACCTTTTTCTAAGCAGGAGAAAATTTAACTCTTTCATTTACAGGATAAGTCAATATTCCCATATGCACCCATGGTTAACTTCAAAGTATCTTCTGCTTTAAATTTGAAAGTTCAGGTAGGAACTCTTTGTTTTAAACTTAATTTTTTTGAACTGAAATAGAGGGCAAGAGTCTAATATTCCTTCATGATCTAAGAGCCCAATCCACTGTAAGTCCCATTTATTGTAAGTCTGGAAGAATTACTCACACAGCAGAGTTATCATAAAGACAATAATATTAAGCAAACTCAAATTTGCCCTTTTTCCTAGACAGTACATGCTGTCGCTGTAAAACGCAAATGGATTTTTCCACATTAGTCTTACCCTAATATGTAAATGGCTATTCTTTCTTGAACAATGAAAGTGTCTTGTTAAGCCTAAGCAGATTTTATTCGGTGTCAAAATGTGTACGCAGTTTCCATCCAATTTTCCAGAGAAAAGAATGTAACAAATGCAGACATTTATAATGCTATCAATTATGGAAATGAAAACAGAGCAGTTTTTGCTAGAATAAAGGTAGGAGTGTGTGTGTGTGTCTGTGTGTGTGTGTGTGTGTGTGCGCGCGCGCGCATGCAGGAGCGTTTGTGTGTGCTAGAACCTAACCAGTGAAAGCATTACATTATTCACTCAAATTTGTATATTAAGAGGGACATACTTTAAAAGTAGCATTATTTTTATAATGTGCTTTAAATATAATGTTGCAAATGCAGTTATTTATGAGGCCTCAAATTTAATTTTGTATTTATTTTGCTGTTTACTATTTAAAATGAATACCTTCCGTGCCTAATAAAGGCTGTATATAATTAGGCTTTCTCCAGGACCTTCACTCATTGACCAAAATGCTCCTGCTGGCAGGATGAGGTCTTATGCCCTATGCCTTTTGCTCTTCTGTGACTGCTAGCGCAGATAGAGATGCTGAATGTTTTTACCTCCAGGCAACACTTGTGCCTTAATGTGTTTCTTAAACTAAAGTGTCTTTTCAATTATTAAAAAGACCATAGTATATCAGATCTCAGGCCCTCATGAGTCGCATGTTGCATGTCATTTGCGACCAAGGACAGACTTCAGGTAGTGTAGCTCTTAGGTAGGTACACCAGGGTGCTCTGTCAGATTGCTTATTACGTTAAACTTTTTTTCTGATTTCGTTTTTTTATGAAACTCTTGAAGATAAAGATCTAGCTTGAGATAACTTCTCTGTGAAGAGCTTCTGAGGACTCCGCTAATTTTGTATATCATTTATAAAGCAAGAACATACTTTTCATTTTTGTTTTAATTCCCTCAACTCTCTGTTGTGCTATCTCAAGCATAGGAGTGCAAATTTAGGGTTTCAAACTTCAAAATCACAGTGTAATTAGCAGCATTTATTAACTAGCTGAACAAGTCAGCTCACCACTTGAATGCTAGGATGATTGTTTTTCCACTTGTTAAGAGACAGCGTGAACTGTCCATAGTTTTGCCACTCAGAAAATATCGTCCACTGGTAAATGGAAAGAAAACCGTTTGTGTCACAGCACAACAAACTGCAGTAGGAGCATTTTGCCGTGCTGAAGGTATTCTCCTGTTTCTCCCTAGGAAGTTGCCATCTATAGTCAGTTGCCTTTTTGAGTGGCAAGAGATGGATGTTCTAGCGAGCACTGCCCGAGCACTGAATTTATCCCCTATTACTTCAGTGAAGAACTCCACTCCCTCCCCAGTTGATACTCCAGGGCTTAACTACCATTAACCATTAGAAAGGTTTTCCTAAAGGCCATCTTAAATCTCTCCTGCTGCAGCATAAACCCATTACATTTTTCCTTGTCTTCAGTCACACAGAAATTATTTCATTCAAGTTATTTTGCAGTCACTGTTTTATATAATGAAATACTTCTCACATCTCCACTTCTCCGGATTAACCAACCCCATTTTTCAATTTTTCTCATAACTCCTCTTCTTGCCTTTCCGTAGACTTACTCCAGATGGTCTACGTCTTTCCTGAACTGTGTGATATCTGCAGCTGAACAGTACTGCATTTGGATGCTTACATATACCGCCTCTGTCTCTATAAGACTGTCTTTATTGTTGAGATATTCAGCTCTGAAGCTACATCAGTAAAATGCATACCTACATGGCATAATATAGAATGCATAACAATATACAGACTGCAGAGTAAGGTTTCTTGGGACCCTCTTTTCATTTTTTTATGTGTTTTTTTTTCTTTTAAGGGAGGTAGGTAACTGAGATCTTCCACCTGAACAGACATGTCAATAACCTACGACATATATGGTAACTGATGATGTGTATAGAAAAGGTGAATGGTACAAACCAGCTCTACCTGAACTCTGGTACCAAGCAAAACATGGCAGCATGTGGGAAGAGTGAAAAGGTGCTTTGTAAGATCCTGGGGCAGGCGTAAGGAACTTGAATTTGACATGGAAATTGAAGGGAAGCTAATTAAAGGACTTGGGGAGAATTAATATACCTACCTATTTAATACTCTATTCTTCCAGAGCACTTCTGGTGATTACATGCTACAGCATGAAGAATTACATCCTTTACTTTTATTTTAAACAACACTAAAATAGCTATCAATGCATTAGTTGTTTTTTCAATCCTTTCTTCACATCAGGAATATCGAAAGACCCAGGACCAGATCCTTAGCTGCTGGAGAATAGCAGAGCTCAAGTGAAGACACTATGCTTTACACTATCTTGTAGGAAGTGTATATTTTTTTGGCCGGAGATTCCTATGGGATCAAGTGCCTCATTGCACTTGATTTGGGTGTGTACTAAGAGGTCCTAAACTCAAGCTTTCTTGAGTCCAAGTCAGGAGGGCAGATCCCTCTTTCGGTAGCTAAACTCTTGAAAAGAACCAGTAAATCTCAAATACTTCTCTTCCTCTCAGCTGAAATAGTGAGAATTGAGGAACTGAACAGGTGACAAGAGAGAGGGAGAGATGACTGTGTTCAGAAAGCAGAAAACAGTGGTAAAAGCAAGATTTTCGTTGGTTTCTTTAATGCAAAGGAATCTGTGAGACAGGAAAACCTAGTCCAGAGGGATTGACTCTGAAGCAGCAATAGCTTAACTGAGAGGAATTCATTGTTCTTTTTGGCCCAGCTCCCTTCACGCATGCTTTCCTGACAGTTCACAGATCAGTTCACTGCCGTAAGAAATGGATCACCGCAGCAGCCCTGTAGCATAGGCACCGAAGCGGAGTGTGCGCTCAGCCTTTGGAGCCCGCTCCTGAGCGCGGTCCTGGCACCAAGCGGCAGCCAGCTTTTCATCTGACACGCTGCCTACCCATCGCTTCGGGGACAGCCACAGTTAGGGTGGCTGTTGCTGAAGAGATGAATCCCTCCCCATGTTTAAGTTTCTCATAGATCAGGAGTCCTTTCTGATTTTACCCCAGCTGGATATGCACCCCTTTGATTCACATAGGAGTGATTAGACCTTTTTCCTCCTCAAAATGGAAGCTTTAATTGTCCTTGTGCTGCATCTTGTTCTGGTTACTATATACCCGGTTAGATGACCTCAGGCAAAAACAGTGCCTTACAACAAATAGGCGTTGTTGTTGGCTGTCTGAGCACTGACCTGCTGCTTCTAATCCCTTGCATTTACTCCAAAGACAGAATGATGACCTAAGCAGTTTTATATTTCAAGGTTATGCAAAAGAAGTTTGTGTAGACTTTTACCTACTGCCCTATAATATTTGTCTGTATCGCACATATCCTGTAGGCACATAGTACAGCACCCATTAAATGTGAGGTTCAATACATACGGCCAAAGGAAATGTGTTTAGAAAGCATGGCTAGTAGTGTAGGGACAAATTCCATTTTGTTTCCCACAGATATTAAGGCTGACAGAGTGTTAGTTGCATGATTATTAGCTAAAGTGAGCTCCACAGCAATGCTTGAGGCAAAATAATAATAATATGGCTGCAGATGCAGAAGGAACAGCACAAGTCAGCATCACCAGTTAGCAGCTCTTCTTCTTGCTACTAATACATTCAGCTTCTAGCCAGAATTTTTAGGCTATTTTTTTTTTTCTGAAACCTTCCTATCTTCAGGTCTTGCTTTTTTATTGACACCAAATTTTCAAAGCTGTCCCTAGAGACTCTAAATTCCGTTTTCTCTGAATAAGCATATGGGTAAAGGAAGTTCTTATTTATGGCCTAGGACAGGTAGTTTGTTTTTTTAATAGCATGCAGTGTTAAGGCCCCTAATACTTGTGTTTTTTAAATAGTTTATATATATTTATTATTGGTACTCCACAATTTGGATGTATAAATCTGTGTCCTGGTGCCTATCCCTAGGACTGAAATACAAAATTACACCCAAATCCTGCCCATAAATGTAAACCACCCTGCTCTTTATCATCTTCATCCTTGATAGCCTGAAAAAAAGAAAAGAGGACACTGTGAATTTAAACACATTCCTCAGGATCTGAATTTCTTACACTGACTGTGGTAATGGTAATAGATTTTATAGGTTTGCTCAAAGTTAATCAGATGTGAAACAATCTATGGCGAGTTGCATTTGGACCCTGAGGGACATGTCCATGAAGAACAGTGAAGTCATATTTCATAATGGCATATTTGAAATGCAGGGCTCAGCCTTCACAAGTTTGCAGGCATGACAAGTTATTAGTGTTTAAATCTATTTTTACTTCAGTTCCCTGCTGAAATCAGTCACTTCTCCTTATTATTTTAAATTTCTACTGACATTGGGTGGTTTCCTACTGCCCTCTCAATCCTCAGTCCATGATGCCTGTTCAGCAACACAACTACGCCTATCACTTAGTGGTGTGCTGCCCCGGAGGGGATTTTCAGGCACCCTGCAGAACATGTCTGAAACAGCCCAGAAAGCCCAGAAACCTATGTAAGCAAGCAGGTATGCACTTTGAAATCAGACTTTCCTTTCAATACAATAATTAGAGAAAGCACTAGAACCTTATACTGTTGTATAGAGCTCATAGACGTTGAGGAATTTTCTACTTTACTCTTTTAGGAACGTGTCAGAACTCCTTTATCTTCTGTTACTAACCAAGCCTTCTTTCTTAGGGTGACTGCAATCTGGTCGAAAGGGGCTTGATCACACAAAACATACCACATGTTAAGACTGGTCTGATTTGAAAGTGATGTTTGATAGAAATGACTAAATAATTGATGCTCCTTAATTATAGGATAGCTACAAGCATTTACAATTAAATTATTAATTGAACGGTATTATCCGAAAATTTTCAAACACTTGTTTTTTTTCTGGGTTTTTAAAGTTTCTGGGATAATAGCAAGCTGCCAGCTATTTCAGCTTGCTAGTTGCTTCTGATTCCTCATATGGTACCCAGGCTCCACCTTGTCCAGTCTCACGAACATTTGAGTTCTGGGGTCCATATGTCGATGGATGAATTCAGAATTGTGCCTGAAGGAAGTGACTGGGAGGTAAGCACATACTTTAATATTGCCCGAAATAGGGATGGATCTAAGCAGACACCTACCTGCTCTCCTAAGCTGGAACCTCAGAAATGTGTGAGTATTTCTACTGAGCGATTGCTAAGGCTAATGTTAAGCTCACTTACCAGGAACACTTGTATTTGCAGCTCCATAAGAAACAAAGTGTAAATACTGCAGTCGATCAGAATTTTGATTGCCCAAATGTTTATGGAAAGCCAGTTTAAGATGAACACGTTGAAGTGAATTCACCTTGAAATTTTGATATTTTTGTTGTGCAAATATTTGCAGTGCTGACCCATCTCCACCTGGAATCTTTTAAAACCCTCTAGAGCTTTATCACTTCTATGAATTCTTTTCTTATTCTAAAATTAGTCTTGTAATAATAGAAACATGAGATTTGCTGACAGGCTTCCCAGTGAGCTAGGATGGGCTGGGGCTGCTATTTTAAGCTCCTCGGTGAGAAAAGTGATTGGTTGTATGCACTGAGCCCTGATTCAGCAGGAATTGGTGCAGAGTCCCCGCTTCATGTTCAAGCTGCAAAAAGCACTGAAGAGGAACTCTGCTTAAGCCAACAGGCAGAAACAGTGCAAAGTGTTAGGAAAAGCTCACTTGTCAGTATTAGTGAGCAGAAGACTGCTCAGAAGAAGAGTCCAGCTCTAGTCAGCGCCTCAACTGATGAAAATGGGCAGAACTTCAATGAAGTCAACAGGGTTAGAATGATTTTACCCTTATGCAGGATCTGACATCTGAATGTGAATTTAATCACAAATTAATCACAAGGGCTGTCAGCAGAATAGCCTTCTATCTGGTTGTTCTGCAGCAATGGTAAAACTTTCTTCCATCTCTATTTAATCAACTTGATCAAATTGGAAAATAGCGGAACAGGCAGTTCAATCTGAGACAGTTATGTTTAGATGATCTAAACCTACGGCTTATGAGAGACTTCCGGAAAAGATATTTCTCTGAATTTAATAAGTCAGCTGGACCTGGAAGCTGAAATGCATTTTGAGGGTCACTGTCCAGATTAGCTTCCCCAAATAGCCTGAGAAAGGGGAATTTTAGAAAGTATTGTCAGTAGTTGTAGTTAGTGCACTGTGAACATCTGAAGACTACCGAGCTGAATAAATTGTACTTTTTTTTTCCCAGTTGCTGCTGGATTTAACCGGAGATTATCTCTCGGCATGCACAAAGCTAAATCTGATTCAGACAGACATTCTCTACAATAACTTCAGTAATACTGCTCTTACTTAATTTTCTTTTGTCAAGATCAAATTAAGCCATCTAGTGCATCAGGAAGGCGTGCATGAAGAGCTTGGGGCCAGGGAAGGGGCAGTAGGCCTTGGGACGGCATGTATGCCAGACCTGACAGCTTTCACGTTCTCCTCCTAGGGAGATGGAAAGAATGATGTAGCGATGCAGATTTTATCTGCGTGTGATACCTACTGTTATTATAAGGGAATTTCAGGGCGTGGAGTTAACCCTCAGAAGTCCGTGTGCTAGTGTATATATCATGTAGCAGGCATCATAAAATATACATTCAGCATCCTCTGGTGAATCTTTCTTTATGTCCTCTCCTTCAGCTGCCTTGGTCCACCAGTGCTTTCCTCAATGCTATTGGAAATGGAGAAGTTTGGGCTCTCCCTACACCGCAGGCTTTTCTCTGGCCCTCGAGAAGCTGTGCAGACCAGAAGTCCCATGCCTTCCTTCAGACATCTGCCTGCTACTCATGCTCCACACTGTTCCTGGCTAAATGCTCTTTCTTCCCAAATCCTGACTTACACAGCACTTGTATACCACTTACTCCTCGATATTTCATGATGGGAAGGAGAGCTTTTTGACATGCAGGCCACATCACAGAAAAAAAAGAGTCGTCTGGGATGGAAAAGTTTAAAATGAGCAACATCCAGTGCAACACAGGGCTGGTCTTTTTTTTTTTTTTAAATGGTGCATTTTACACTTTGGGCTACCTCACATGAATGAAGTCTCCTGAGGTTAAAAAAATTAACAAAAACAATGTGCAGATAATACTCTTCAACATTAGCATAGAGTAAGTTAAGTTTAGCCTGAAAGGAAGTTTGGAGAGAAGAGAAAGGGGCAGAGTTTTGTGTTTTACCTCACTGAGCTCTTCCTGCAGTAAAACTGCCATGCCCAGTCTCTCCTGCAAATTTATCACATGACCATTACTCGCTCCAAAGTAAAGAAAACATTATTTTTCCTTAGGAATTGCTAAAGACAAGGTCCTATTCTCCCTTTCCAGGTTCTACTTCCATTCCCCAGCAACCAAAGGACTGCAAAAAAGTGCAGAAAGCTTTTCCAGCATTCTCCAGCTTTGCAGGTGCTGGAGGCCAGGCTCTGCCTGAGCAACAGTGGGACGGCGGGAACCCTGCGCCAGGTTGCTTCAGAGCCTGCCTCTGAGCTGGAGCTGCAGCTGCAGAAACGTCCAAATCCGGCATGTAAGAGGTGGGGGAGAGGAGTCCTCCCACATCTGCCTGTGTAAAACAGCCACGGTAGGCAAGAACCTGTCGTGTCCTCTCTTCAAGCAGCACAGCAGTGTTTGAGGTTTCCCTGCAGCCACCTCGGGAACAAATCCTCCTTGGGCTTTTGCTGGGGCAGTGTGAGTCCACGCTGCCTCTTCTTGAAGGTTGTGGCTTACCATCTTAGCTAGCCTCAAACGATATGTTTGACTCTGCATGTTGGCCTGCCTGTCAGAATGTAAAAATCAAACTTCCATTTCTTTGTGGGTTACTCTTTTTTTGATCTTTGGAAACTGTAGCCCTGAGTCGCATTGTCAGTAATTGCAAGATTTATTTTTGAAATGCTGAACATTAATCACGTTGGAATGGGAGGAAAACAGAAACAGAGAGGGAAGTGCATAATTATTGAAAAGGAAGAACGAAATCAAAACTTTCAAATCTAATTTCCTGTGAGTCTTGAAAACAGCAGTTAAAAAAAAGTTAAAAAGTAAGCTGCCAAAAAAGTACATAATAGTAAAAAATAGCAGGCGAAATGGTACAAAAAGGCATGATGTTCCTTTAATAAAATTATGTGTAATCACCAGGCTACCTGACTAACTGGTACATAACATATTCCTCTAACCATAGTAACTCTCCCACTGAGAGAAACATTGTGAGCTGAACAAGCATGTACATGCTTTAGAAATACTCTTTCAGAATCCTGATGCTTATTATATTAGTCAATCTGTTGCACTTTGAACTAGTAGAAGACTCTTGAGTCTCAAACAAAACAGTCACATAGAAAATACAGAGAGAAGCTGGGGAACTTATTCTTAAATAACTAAACTTACTCAGAAAAGGAAATATGAGGACAAGATATGATTTTGCTGGAGTCTGCCTTAGAGACCATCAGTATGATGGCAGCCCAAGCCACAGAAATGCCAGCCATTTATTAGACATGGTTAAAGCTACAGTACAAAGAAATGAACCGAAAAGACCAAAGAGAGAACTGAGAACTGCAGCACTCTTGCAGAGAAATAAGTTCTCATATCTGTCTAACTACCTTTGAGTTGTTATGCCTTACTGACGGCTGTGTTTTTTTGTTTTTCCAAAAATTAAGTCCAATTTTCTGGTTAAGGTCCTGTGTCTTTGAGGTGAAAAATAAGTAGCAACACAAAAGCCAGCCCCAAGGAGAGGAGGGATCCCCGGCAAGGTCTTCAACACCCCGAATGCAGACAGGGCCCCATGTGTGGCCCTGCGCTGCCCACTGCCAGCCAGCTGCATCTGCACCCATGCCAGAGGAAATGCTGTGGGCGTTGCGGCATGGGTAGCCTGCAGCAGCAGAGAAGGAGGAAATAAGGAATGTAAAGCCACTGTCCCGCTGCAGCCCTTTGTGGTCACACTAGGGTGGTGGTGTAAGTGGGGCTGCAGGTCTAGGCGGCAGTGAGCGGTAGTGGGAGATAAGAGTATCTGGCACCATTGCCTACTGAAGGCTTCAGTTTCACCAAACATGACTGGCTCTGCTCCAAAGCCACAAAATGAGCAAAATATCCAATCCTTTTCCAAATGAAATTGAAAGCATTGTTGATGGGGCCTGAAATAATGAGGAACCATCAAGATTTTTGTTTCCTGCACTCTGATTGATTTCTGATGCCTGGTAATGTAAGAAAAGCCTTGCACATGGGAGATGGTTCCCAACTAAATACATGGAAAAAGCCCCAAAAGGACAATCAATAAAGACCTGATAATACCTGCTGGCAGGAAAGGAAGCATCTGGTTGGCTATAAATGTTGAATTTGCTCCACATCAAACCTGTTTTCTTATTAATGGGATCAGATAAAGTGGATTTGAGAACTGAAAAAGTGTTATGGAAATCCAAGCATCTATTTCCACTGGCTGTTAGAGACCATTGCACATGAAGCAAAATGGTTAGTGATTGAAATAAATGTTGAAGGCCTCAGCAAGGGGATGGTTCTGCCACAAATGGAATAGCTGTGATAAACTTTTCACTGGCTATTCTTAAAATAAAAATCCTTGTGATCACCGTTCTTTCCCCTCCCAAACATTTCAAAATTACTGAAATCTGTAACAGACCCCAGTTCAATGACAGCTTTAGGGTAAATACAGGTTAACAGCTTTTTGGATTTGGTGCTTGGAATAGGCAGTTATTGTGGCTCTACTGCAGAGCTTACTGCTGGCAAGACCTCAAATGCAGGGGGCCTGCTTCACCCGTGAAACATGGGGATGAAGCTGTAACTGTTTGAAGAACATATAGATAATTTTGATGTGTTCTCTGGCTGAGACACGGATTATAAAGTACTCAGATGCATTTAGCTTTTCAAATTGTTTCATTGATAGCTTTGCAATATTTTTCTCATTATGGAATCACAGCAAAAGCAATCTGGGAAGGCTGTAGAGGGGCAGCTGGTCCATGTGTGTCCTGTTCTTAGAAAGCCACAAGGAGAAATACTGCATCTCCTTGGGGCCATCTATTTGAGTGCCTCATTACTCTTATGTATATCATAGTGATTCTCTCATATACAAGCACTGGAATTAATGTTGTGCTGGTTAATGATACATTACAATCAGATCTGTAACTTTATTTTAGTGAGATTCAGCATCATGTTCTCTAAACACAACGGCTGCGCATACTTATCTAGCTGACTATACGACTTTACCATCAGTTTAAGCTGATCTAAGCACTGGTTACTTCCAAAAGGGGCTATCCCACCTTGTCCTGGCCTGTGGCCTAATGTTTCTACTTGCTGCCTCCCAGGTATTCATGCAGCCAGATGATTAGGTGTATTGGGGTCAAGTCCTCCTCTCCTTCCCCTACCTTGCTTGAAAAAGTTGCTTCCTGGTGGATCAGGGCAGTGGTCTAGATGACTACGCAACTGCAGGAGTGCTCGCGGTGGCCCAAGGGGCAGCGGGAACGTGCAGCTGAGGGGCGGGAGGCGTGGGATGTGATTGCCCTTTTTGGCAGCAGCAAGGACTTAGATTAGCTTCAACTGCTTGTGAATATGGACCTCGGGCATTACAGGTATTTGCATCCTGCAAGCCAGCTTCCCTTCCCCGAAGGATGTGTCATTTCAGAAAGAAAAATGATTTTCTTCTTTGCCTAAGGTCCTAAGCCTGCATTTTTGTTCAGTCTGTTTTCTACTACCATTAAGGTCTGGGCATCACTTCACGAAAGAGAAGGTGCATTGTGTGGCTTGAAGTGCAGGGTGACCTCTTGGTTTGTTGAAGTGGAGTTTTGTTTTTGACTACGGTGGCGCCAGGCTTCACCCTGAGGCTTTATGTGTGACGCAGGAACAGGCTTGCGATGGGCACTGGAAGACTCCTGGCAGGCACGTGGTGGCCTGCTTGTGGGTGACACATCACAGGGGGATAGCGGAAAGCTGTGCTAAGAGAGCTCAGCCTTCCAGACAGCCGCAGAAATGAATCATGAATGAGTTACAGATAGAGCTGCATTGAGTTTATGTCCCATATTTCAGGGAGTATTCCTGCATTTTTTTCTTTCACCTGTTTTTAGCTCAACTCTTCCCCCCATTCTCTCCAGGCCCGGCTCGGTTTCCCTCAGGCTCAATCATGGGCAGTACTTTGAGCAGCCTGTGGGTTAAATGAGTGATGTGGCCTTTCCCCTCTGAGAAATAATATCCCTTATACTGAGGAGAAGATCAGGAAACAGCTTACCAGGAGACTGAATTATACTGTTAGATGAAAAGGGGGATGACAAGCTCAGACATGGGTGAGCATTCAAGAATTTTAGCCACAAAATCAACATGAAGACTGCCAAAAAAATAGCAAGAGAAAATGCCCAGTGTGCAAGGCAAATCACAACAGCCCAAATTAACTGTCTAATTATAGTCCGCTGCTGAATAAAAGATAGCTCTGTAGTCCTCTGAAGCTGCTCATCGCTGCAGAAGGCCCAGAAACAAACAAACACAACTCAATGAGGGAAAAGGAGGAAAAGACATAGGAGTAATCAGAGAAATGATGAAACTGGCATTTTTTCCACTCAGAAGATAAAAGTAAATAATAATAATTATAACAGTAATAATAATTATTTGCTGTATTTACTGAGATAGCACCAACCTGAACCTGAGATGCAGCTTCCTAGGTTTTGTGCTAATGGATGAAAAGGCCCATGCCCTGTGCCCAGAGTGCCTAGGGTCATGGAGAGACTTCTGGGAGTCCCTTGACACCAGCAGGGTTCCCACGTGGCAGCAGGGCCGGAAACCCACTTTTACCTTCCTCTCTGCTGTGCCCTCTGGGAAGCACCACACAGCATATAGTTCTGCACTTCTAAGTGTGTTACTCAAGACTGTGCTCTTTTACTAACGATCCTCAGGACTTTTCTGGCATTTTTCTAAATCGGATGGGCGCCTTAGGTACCTCAGTACGGCAATTAATGACATTTAAGCATTAATGGAGAATTAGTATCTGCCAGCTTGATATGAAGTAGCTCTATCAGGCATTCTGAGGCATTACAGAAATCATTATTTTTCAAATATACTGTTTCAGGATTGTCAACTGGTGTATAACCTGTGTACGTTGTTTTTCAAATTAAAGAAAAGCTTGGCATTGTAACAATGAAGAAACATAGCATGTGCAATGGAAATGCCAAAATCCTGGCAGCTGCTCCACAAGGGTGAGTACTGTGTGCAAAACAGATGGCAGGAAAATAAGCACAGAAGAAAATGCAAGAGAGATGTGTTTTGTGCAACCATCTTGCTACATTTTATTGAAGGTATTTTTTTTTAATGTATGTAATATGCTGCAATATATATTAAAGTGCTGGCAAAGCTCTGTAAAATAGGTGCCATTCTGAGCATTTATGCAATAAAATAAAGCCAGCTTCAGAAGGAAACAGAAGATCATTGTGAATCATAAAGATGGTTTGGAAAGGACGTGGAAAAAAGCTGCCTGCTCAGCCATCAAGAAAAGCTCCAAACACTTCACAGGATGCAGGTTCCAACCTTCATCCTGTATAACGAAGTGAGCCTGGTCACATGTGAAACCAAACACTTATTTAATAAATGTTACCACACATTTTCCAAGTGCCTTAGTAATTCAATAAAAAATTCCCATGCTTCAGTTAGATATGTATGTATTTTTTCCCACATCTAATCATGATAAGCTGAATTACATCAGATGGGGCCATCACCACTTTTTAGACTCGGACTGGCAGTTGTAAGATATCAGAGCATTGTTTTGCTGCAGAGGCAGCAGACATTCCCGTTGTGGGGAGGGATTATAACCCGTCAAGTCAGCATCTTAATCTCTTCCCAGTCATGAGGCAGTGACGAAAGAGCGGTCAGAGCATGCACAAGCAGCAAGAGAAAGATTTGTCATGGCTAATGGGGACACTAATGGACAAAACACTTCAGCTGACTTCACTGATAATGCAGAGCTCCCTGACATGAAGAATGAGGTCTAAGAGTGACAGTATTTGTAAGAAAATTGGAAATAAACAACCTAGCTGTGTTATTAGGAGAGGGGCTTATTTAAAGCCTTCTATTAATTTTGATGAATATACTGTAAATGCTTTGACATAAAAATAAAGTAAAGTTCTGTCATGTCATGTTAATCTATGAACCTAGAGGATTCACAAATCCCTTGGCCAATATAGGGAAGAGGGAGATCAGCTGGGTAAGAATACTATTAAACAAACAACTGGCTATTCCTGAATTCCTTAATGGCGCGATGGTTAACTGTCATTAATATCCTATCTATTATAATAATAATACTGCGCAATCAGTCTAATTATTCATCGAGATATGGTGCAATACAGAGTACCACCAATTTAGAATGAATTCAGAATGAATTTCTCCACTTCTCTTCAGCCAATAAAGTCTATGCATTTTTTTTCCTTTTTATTTTCTTTTTTTAAAAGAAATTCCTAAAAATGCAACTCAAATGAGTAGCTTGCTGCCTTCTTTTCAAATGATGCAAGGACATGCTTCTGTTAGCAGGTGTGTCAAGCAAGTGATGAAGTCAGGCAGATGTCTTTTCATGGAAGTATTATTTTTTTGCTAACATACCATAGGCCAAAATCCAGGTAGGAGAATTGATAAAGCCTGACACCAGCCATGACAGAACACAATACTTCTAATCACTTAAAAATCTGTAGAAAGGTTGTTTGGTAACTTTTTTCAGGACAATTGCTTGCAGAGATGTTTTAGGCTATGATGGGGGGACTAACTCCTAAGGGGATACGGTAAGTACATTTTTGTTTCCTGCCATCTAAATAGCAAATAGCATAGAGACTCACTTATAAAACTGGAGAGGTTGGTCTTGGATCAAAATGCCTCCTGCCTAAAAATTGCCTCCTGATAGCGGATGCCTCTAGACATCCATTTGCTCATTAGGCCAGCCTCCAGAGCCTCTGCTGGAGTCACACTGTGAGAAGCAGGGTATATACACCCAAACAAAGTGCTACAATAACGCTGCTCTTCTGCTGCTAATGCTCAGTTTGAATCAGCCGAGGTGACAGTGCACGGCTGCATCAGGCCATATAGACTCATCGCTTCAGGGTAGTTTCAGGCATCTTCCACTAAAGCACAACTTTTTTGGATCGCTCTCCTGAGGTCCCTGCTTTTCCTGCTGCACTGTGTAGAAAATGTAGCTTCCTAACTGTGGGCTTGGGATTCAACGCTGAAAGGAGATGGCAGTCAAAATGTATGTATTGACTCTACCTATAATTACCTCATTTCCTAGCACTACAGAGCTGTAGTAAGTATCATTCCAGCAATAATTTAGGTGGATGAACACAAACACATTGTTGCTAGCAAAAATATGAGTGCAAAGTACATTTATATATCAGAAAATGGGTGCTGATAGATAACATAGATAGTTAGATCGATAGATAGATATGTATTTCAACAACAGTGTGTCTGATTTGAAGGACTGTTTCACACATAGCTTCAGACATTGGTTTGGTCTTTTTCACGGGCTCTGTCTCTCTAGTTTTTTTTCATAGCAACCTTACATTTTCTAGAATAGCTGCTTTAAACCAGCCCTATCATCAGAAAGCATATAATTTAGCAGGTGTATCTTATCCAATGCAATGACTGCCTCGTTTTTCTTTGATTCATTAAGCTTGATCTCCCATTCTCAAGATGATCCATGGCAGATTGCAATCTTTCCCCATTTACAACATACCTGGAACATTTTATTGTCTGTATTTTAAAGAAGAATTACTAATGTACTAAGCTGCAGAAGCTAGCCTATATCTCCATTTGATTTCTTCAAATGCTGAGGGTTTTTTTTAAGGTCAGTGTAGTGAGTTTTGAGAAGCAGTACAGAGCGGTTCCAGAACGCACAGTAGGAGTCATTAGAAATGCCCTAATAAACAAACAGAATGATTAACTTAGCGTTCGCTAAGATACTGTATTTGAAAAAAATAACGTAGTACTACCGCTTTTTAATTGTAAAGTATTACAAACATACCTCAATACTGTGCCTTTCACATTGCATAGCACCTGAATATAAATGGAATTAGTGACTTTCATTTTCCCATAACTCACCTTTTAATGTAGCTGTACCTGATGGCGGGGCATTTGCAGGCTGTGGGACAGATAGAGACTGAGCTGTGTAATAAAATTCATGCATAGATTACTAATGGTACCCTGTCTAAAGCTAATATATTGATTAAGCGTCCTGTGAATAGCGAACAGGTCAGCGCTCGGAGGTTACTAACTAGCTGATGCCTGTGGTATTTCTCTTGTGGCGGTTTGAAAGGAAAAGACAATAACCCTGATGTAGGTGGTATTTTCACCACTGCAGGAAATGCATGGGCCCATTTGGCAACATATTTCTGAATTTCACTTTAGGAAGCAATTTTGTGAAGTACTGATACCCAAACACTCAGTGGCGCTTAGAAATGTGCAAGGCCAGAATGACAGAATAGCTTTAAAGCTGACAACAGCTTAAAAAAGAATAATCCACATTCATTGCATCAGACAGTGTTTAACTCTCCTCCCATTACAGTCAGAAATTTAAATATAGGAAAATATTTGTAGGCAAAATCCCCTAAATCATCTCCGTACTATTCAGTTATTTGAAGCTTGATAAATGGAGGCATTCTAGGCAGGCATTTTATAGATTAACTAATCTGTAAATTTGTTTAAGAAAATTAAATCTTAAAGCAGTCATGCCGATGTATAAACCATACTGCTCTGAACCTACTGGAAACAGACTTAAGCCTAAGTGGTGAAGGAAATGCTAAATTATGTCTTCTACAGAACAGTACTACAGGCAATCTCATTTTTATCCTTTCAAAAAAAAAAATCCTTTATGTAACCACATGGCTCATAAGATCATGTGTTTCCACTCTCACTGAGTTTTCTTAACTCACACTACACAATGTTTGGGAGAGAGACTGCCTCTTGCTGCAGATTTGTAAGAGTGCTTAGGATAAGGGGACTTTGATCTTGGTAATACTGTAATGAATTATTATAGCTATTGTGTATTTATGTACATCTTATGCCTATACACGGAATATTTCTTTTCAGATGTTACTTATACAGAGTTGTTAAGTAAGCGCAGCAAAATCACATGGATGCCCCTGAGCTGGATGGTTGTTAAAAGAATAAAAGCTTATTCTTTTAAATGGCATGTATTTAGAGACAGCTCTTGAATTCTCCTTGGTAAAAATAGCTTGGTATAGAAATACCCACAGAAATTAAGGCTGGAAGGCCCTTGGAGACTGTGCCTGTGCAAGCAACAGGGCCAAGACCTGCTCTGCAGCCCCGGGGGCAAGTGCCGTGGTGCAGTTGAACCCTCGTCCCCAGCACGGGGTGGCCGTTTTGGGGGTCTGGGGACGTTCCCTGGCCCACGTGTCCTGGAGACAGTGTCCCATGCCGGGCAGCGCTCAGTCGGGAAGGACACTGGCCGCCTGGCAGGAGATGGCCAGCAGTGCTTGAGCTAGTGCCTGGCCCTGGGCACCTTACAGGGACGCATGTAGTCCGACAGGCTCGTCTCCTTGCCGTCCGGGTGGGTAAACCCTCCCTGTAGAGTTCCTGAGAAATATTTGCCTTTTTCTTCCTGAAAAACCTCCAAAGACCTGGATTTCACCGCCTCCCTAGGCAGTGTATTTCACCATTTCACTATCCCTACCGTCGGAAAATTTTTCATCATGTTTAATCAAAATCTCCTTTGCTTCAATTTAAGTTCGTTATTTCCTGAACTCGCCACTTGAGATTGAGAGCACATTACTTTTCTCATGTCTATGGACACTTCTGTGTTTTTTAGACTAAATATTTCTAGATCCTTTAGTCCTTCTGTATAGGTTATTAAAGAAAGAACACGTCTTTTAGATCTCTGATCATTCTTGTTGCTTTTCCCCAATTTTTGTCAAATTGGTCCAATCTCTTCTGGAGTCTTGCATCTTTAATGGTGGACTTACCCACAGAATCTAGAACAATAATGTTACCTTATGTGTCTTATAAACGATACTCTTGTTTATGCATCTTATTTACATGTACGTTTTTTTCATCACATGTTCATGACTCATGTTCAGTTTGTGATCCTGATTCCCTTGGTCCATTTTGACAGAACGGCTCTCAAACTAGCTGTTTCCAATCATGTATTTGTGCAAATGACTACTGCAAACTAACATGGAATATTTGCATTTCTTTTATGGAATTGCTCCATGTTATATGTTATACATATATACAAACTGATGAACTAGTTTAGCTGCTGCTCTACGTTTTGCTGAACACCTTTCTGTAAATGCTTGCATCCTCCGTATTCTTTATTTATTAGATTTTGCGTAGTAACGTGGACTATCCTTAAGCTTAGAAAAGTGTATTCAGCACTCTTGCAAAAACCCTTTGAAAAAACGCACCCGAGCTCTAGATTTTGTTCTGCTCTGGCCCTCATTTTGCTCTCTGTTCCAGCCATGCTGGGTATGGTTTCAGGGTTTGCTGAAAACTTTGACCAACTAGTTCTCTTGATTGTTTATGCGCCCTCATAGCTTTTAGCTTGAAAGAACAGGCACCAGGATGGAATCAATTACTTATTACTCTTCATAAATCTGTGCTCTTCATCATGCTTATTACAGCCAGCAAGAACACAGGCTCTTTCCACCCTAAACAGCCAAGCAGTATTCCCACATTTTCCATATGAGGCAACTGAGGACTTATCATTCATGTACCACAACCAAGAACAGGGCCCAGGTTCTTTTATCTATGCCATTTTTGGACAGTCCTGAGGCTGACTCTGCATATGACCCTCCACAGAATGCTTCAAGGTGCATGGGTGAGGGGACATTACACAAAGCAGGACTATTGGCACCCAAATTTCTCAGTGGCTGCTTTCTGCTCTAACCTTCAGTCACGCTCAAACATTTTATCTGTGTCACTGATTTTCTCCCTTTGTATTACAGCAAAGGGTTAATACTCCCGTGTAAGCAGAGTGGGACTCAAGGGCAAAACAACAATCAATATTACTAAAGGCTCTGGGATGTTAATTGTCTAGTCCTGCTTTGTGGTCTGCTTTGCTGTTGTTTTTTCAAATCTTTTTCTTTATTGATTCCCTACCTCCCCTCTAATGCCTCCCAGAAAAAAAGGAAGGCTGTCCACATCTTTCTAAGTGAGAGTGACAGCTTAGGTGGTGACAAACAATCATGGATGATTTGGATCAGGAAGTGATGATGTTATTGACAGTAATAAATAGAGTTCACCTACTTTTTGTTTACTTGCTACCCATCCTCGGCACCGAATACTTCTTTTTACTGAGCAGAGCCTGTGTATCCTAACATGGTCAAACAGCGCTCACCAGAGATACTCAGAAACGTTGTTCTTGATACTTTGGAATGCTCCGAATTTGTCTGCTCTTTGAAACCCAACAGTGGGCACCCAGATTGCCCAGCTTTGCAAACTGGAGCCTTTCTTGAGAGACCACCTGCTCTGGAGGACCTGGAGCCCACTCTCCGTCGGCCCCTGCAAGAGCAGTGGGAGGCTCAACAGCAGGTGGGGCCCAAGCAGGCTGCTGAGAAGCACACCCAGGAGGAGCCCCTGGGGGCATGTGCACTTGAGGTGTTTTCCTGAGGTAATGGGCTGGTCAGCCAGAGGCAGTCCCGGGGGAAGAAATAAGCCTCCTACGGACAACTAGCACAGAGGAGTGGCTAACAGACCTTCTCTGGAAACGGCTATATGGAGTTAACGTTTGGTCCTGCACTATGTGTGCAAGACAAGAGTTTGGAGAAGTCCCACCTCAGAGGAATGTCCACTGGTATACGACTTTAGGGCATCGCAAACACCAGCCACTCCTGTTACAGAAGAGAAATGAGGCTATAGTCACACGTCATTCTTGATCTCTGCTCCGAGACAGGAAGAGGTTGCCGTCGTGTCCATTTACTTTGTAGAAAATAACGTGTGACATGCAAATCTATGTGTTTTCTTCTATTTTTTCTCCCTTCTTGTGTAGCAGCCCCTTTGTACCCAAATGTAGCTTGGACTGTGTGATTCATGACTGTCCGACTATCTTATAGTAAAATGTAACAGTCTTCCAAAGCTTCATTATCAGAGCGTCTCAAGCTATAAATATATTATATAATAACGAAGAGGAACCAGGGCAAACCCTCCAATGTAACAAATATTTGCTTTGTGTCATTAGTTTATCAACAACTAGTATTAGCATTACTGCTTGCACCGTGGGTATGACAGGTGGCGCTGAACACTGAAACCAGCGATATCTCCTTCACAATAAAGGGTAAAGAGAAAAAGATAGCCATTTGTGACAAGTATTTGTAAAAAAAAAAGACTCTGCAAGCTCTTTAGTAAAGGTAAAACAAACTAGAAAAGTAGGTCTTTGCAGTATTAAAAGGATGGCTACAAGAACAAAAGCTCTGCCGTGCTGAGAATAACAGATTATTGTAAACAGAGTGTCTTTGGAGTATGGAACATCAATATCACAAACTGATGAAAAGCAATTGGAAATGAAAACAAAATGAAAATATGTCTGAGGAGACAAGGAAGTTGCCAATCAAAAGGAGGGGCGCTAATCAGGACAGGCAAAGTAAAAAATCACTCAGAGACCAGAGCCCATTAACAGCACATTGCCCCAAGCTAAATTTAAACAGGAGACACAAAAATGACAGTTATAAACCATCTGACATACATGGGCTACCACTGTGATGGAAGCAAAGCTCAGCTCTGCAGTTGTTTATGAATTATGGTCATAGTCCCAAAAACTGTTTTTGCTTTTTGATGGGGAGAATGGCAACCCTGAACCTGAGAAGGCAATGCACAAGTGGGACCCCAGTACCCAAACCCGAGGAGTGAAAGCCCCTCGGCAATGAGTGTGGTGTCAGGGCTCATCGTTGATGGAATCCTTTTCTTGCACAAAAATACCACTAAATAGTCTGGGACAGTATATTCGGACTCTTCAGGTGCAGTCACCAGAAATGCAACAGTCACCAGGCCTGACTATCTGTTTGATGAAAATTTAGAATAATCATGAGAAAAGGAAGCCCTACGACAGTGTATATCGCTAGTGTGTCTGGAGCACAGTATCACAGCTCATCAACAAAAACGCCACAGAGCTCTTAGTAGACAGAGACTGCCTACCACTACAGAAATAATGGAGTCTATCACTACAAACTTAGGAGAATCCCTGGCAACTCCTATCTATCTCAAGTATTTTGTTAACAAGACACGGAAGAGAAAATTGAGTTAATTTCTATGACTCTGAATACATACAAAAGCTAATATGCTTATCGAGAAGGAAATAAAATCACAAACTGGCATGTATTTTGCAGTTTCAATAGTTCTGGGTCACTGAAAATCTCCAGCTAATGACCAGGCTGTGAGTCTTCAACTCCACTCTAAATTCTTCCTGAACACATGGTCATGCAAAGCAGAAACCATTAAAATGACATATGTGTGAATCCCATAAAACGAAAATGCCTCAGGAAAATACCAGATACTAAACTGAATGAGATTTCATAACACACACATATTATTCCAGAGTTCAGGAACTTTTCAGATAATTTGTCAGACAAGGACATGGAAACATCTAAGAGAGGCTGTTATGAAACAGTGGAAGGCCATGGAAAAGAGGCAAACTGGAAGGCTCCTTCCTTCGAGCAGTCTCCGGAGAGGGCAAACTTGTGGAACTTATCAACAGCAAAGAATGGCATAAGAAAGAAAGAGTCTTGTTTCTGTCGAGCATAATATTTGATCGCATAGGAAATACGTGTATTTAGACCATCACTGCAGATAACAAGCCTAAACTTTATATCCTAAATGACATGATAGAGAAGAAGCTTTTAGCCACAGATGTGAATTAACAATGACATTTGTGGCTAGCACTGACTGACGTGCCAATTGTTTAGGAAGAGAATACATCTGATACCAGCCTGAGTTACTAAAGACGAATACATGATTAATGCTCCCGGTCCTGAACCGTCAGGGGTCACTGCGTGAGCCTCCTGAAAAAATAGTCCAGCTGGCCTTAAATATTTTCCTTCAAATGCCTGGGAAGCAGGTTAGGACCACGCAATATCTATATAGGAAGAGGATACAGCTTCATGTTGCTTACATTCACAGATTCCCGCATCTGCTCTTTGGGAAAAAAAGCATGAGAAAGTGCAGGCAATGCAAGTGTTCCTCTGCCTTTGGTGTTTCCTAATTCATACTATATGTTCTTCTCTACTTATCCTGGGCCTCTCACTCTTCATTTCACCTAATGCAATGTTCTTGCGAGAGAGACTGGAACATGATCACACTAACAGAGCACATCAGTGGCATCCTACTTTAGCTTCCCTTTGGTTTTATTGATCAGCCATTAGCTTTAGATGAAACGCATCACTACAATTGTGATTTAGCTGCTGGAAGACTCTTTCCTATGAAGCTTGGTCTCTTATCCCCTGAATTCATTCTTTGAGGTAGGTTTGAAATTGGGGCTGAAGAGCTGGGAAGGATTCTTCCTCCCTCCAGCCTCTTTGACTCTTTTCCTTATTATGGATGTACCCATTAACAGTAGCCACTAGGAAACTTCCGTAGCTTCTTACTCCGAGAAATGCTCTCATACGCCTCCAGATACCCAGGAGTAACGTAGAGATTGTGCCCACACAGTGTTGCATTGCTCATTCCCAGGATGTTAACAGATCTAAACGTTTTTGCTCAACTTTGACTTTTAAACAACTAGATCTTTCTTTCAAAGGAAGTAAAATTGTTGCAATAAAAATTCTTGGCAGTACTTTTTGCCTGGGTTTCCTGAGGAATGCACTTTCTTTAAAAACTGAATGAAAAACCAATGGCACATAAAACTGCCTTATGAAAATGCTGGCAGTTCTACCAGTTCCTCATCCACCCACATTTACCAACCACTGTGCACTATGCTAGAAATGTAACTTTAAAATGATAACCTCTGAGGATATGCTTTTGAATCTTCAGCACCTCATTTTCTGCTTTAAGAGTGTTGGTGAAAGTGCTATTTGAATAATGGGTGCCAACTCTTTAATGTCTGCCGTGATTGTTATATCTTGTTACTATAAGATTGAAAAAGTCCTTCAGTTACGACTTTTTGGGTTCTCACACTCGGAGTCGGTGAGCAAATTTCAGCCATCTGTACACCTGATATTTGCTACACCAGGGAACAAAAATCTCACTATTTCCCGTCCAGGTACTGCCTTGAGCCTTTGGCCCAGTGTGGAACATTTCAGTGTTCTTTTGGCTGCAGAAAATATCCTGTTACGGTCACAATTTGGGTATTCCTGCTTTATATTCCATGGGTGCATATGATCCTTAGAATAGCTTTAAAATGTCTCTCATGCAATATTTACTTCCTGTTGGCACTAATTCATTTATTTCTCAGCAAACTATTGAATCGTAGCAAATTCCAGCAAATGAAAACAACAGCAGTCTATCAATGTATTATAAAGATGAAAATGTTTCTGCTCTCCATAGGAAAGTTTCAAATACTTTGGTTGAGAACCTCAGGACTAGACTTTCAATTCGCAAAGCTTAAGATTCAAATTATAAGCCACTCCAAACAGAAAAGTTTAAAAGCCTGCTGCTTCCCTCCTTTAAAATCTCTTCATCTTTTTGGTTTCTCTGAAAATAAGTTGTTACAAAGATACTTTCTTACTCTACTTACCCGGAGTTATAAAAGCTAGGCAGCACTATACGGCCGCAGCTGTATAGTCCAGATTTGTTTGGGTAGTGGTCGAGAAGATTGCAGTGGTGATGGGGCAGACTCCTTACATAAAGTCAGACTTGTGGGATGTGGCTTTCTTTCAAGCTCTGCCCATAGCTCAGGCCTCAAGCGTGATCTCCACCGACGCCAAATTGCAGTTGGTCAGTACCTCTGAAAATCATTTGGTCGCTAAATATAGATAAGGAGCTTAATTTTGTATGCTTTGCTTTGAAGAATTAGCTTTTTTCTTAGATGAAAATCTGAAAGCTTTCACATCATTCAAGACCAATAACGAGATTTTAACTCTTGATCATATTAGATTACGACCTTTTTAGCAGTGCAAACTGAGCTTCACCTAAGATAGCTTGTACTGGACTCAAATGCCTCATGCTAGCCTCATGTGAAACAGCGCGCCAAACGCAGACAAGAGGCTGCAACGCTATCAGTATCGCACGGCTCTAATAATGACAAGGATTTGATAGAAGAAACACCCATGTGGTTATAACAGGCCCCATTCCCCACACCCTGTTCCCCTCTACCCCTTGCCAATTCAATGCCTTCTCCCCCAAATTTGGCCAGTGCGTGTGCAAGGGATGCTGCTCTCTCAGCAGCAACACCTGAGCTTTGGGACTTGGTGCGTTCCCAGTCCGAGGCCTGCACGTGCACAGGGCTGTCACCTGCCCTGCGGCGTAGGTGAACCTCTTCTCTAACAGTCCAGGACCCCCTACCTGGCGTCTGAGTTATGGCAGCTTGCTCCTCGTGACCACAGGCAGATTTTAGTGCGCCTGTCGGGACACCGGTGATTTCACTCAACGCCTGCTGCGAGATGCCAAGCTATCACGCCGCCTGGGACCGCCAATGCCAAATGGCGTCTTGTGCAAGGAAGATCTGCAAACGGCTAATTGTTACGAAAATTGCTTGACATGCTCGCCTTCTGTCTGGGTTCACTGCCATGAACCCAGTCATCTTCCCTGGGGAGAAGAAAGCGGTCGCATTCAGCGCTTTAATGCTTCAGTAAGCAGAGGTATGATATGGGTAAGCGTGCAAGACAAGGCAATACCTCCTCTTCCTTGGGGGGGGGGGAAAGAAAGATCCCCTGGGGCGGGTAAAAACCCGGCCGCAGGCGGGTGTTTCGGAAAGCCTGGCCGCGCGCGCCGCCCCGCCGGCGCCCCGGCAGCGGGCGGGCGGGCGGAGGGGAGGCGGCGGCGGCGGCGGCGGCGGCGCTGCTGTCCCCGCCCCGCCGCTCCGCGCCGCGCCGGTGTGGGCCGGGCCCCCCCGCGGCGGGGCCGGCCGCGCCGCCGTGCCATGAGCGCCTTTAAACGGCAGGTGCGGGGGAGCCAGGCACACGCGCCACCGGCGGCGGCGGCGGCGGCGGCTCCGGCCCGGCGGTAGCGGCGGGCGGCGCCTCTCGGCTCGGCGGCGGCGGAGCGGAGCGGAGCATGTCGGTGGCGACCGGGGGCAGCGAGGCGGCGGCGGCGGGTGGCGGCGGCGGCGGGAGCCGCGTTTTCTTCCAGAGCCCCCGCGGGAGCGGCGGCGGCGGCGGCTCCTCCCGGGAGGACTCGGTGTCGGCGGCGGCGGCGGTGGTGCAGGTCCAGCAGCGGCGCCACCAGCAAGGCAAAGTGACGGTGAAATACGATCGGAAGGAGCTGCGGAAGCGGCTGGTGCTGGAGGAGTGGATCGTGGAGCAGCTGGGGCAGCTCTACGGCTGCGAGGTGCGCGGCGGCGGTGCCCGGTGCTCGGGCGGCGGCGGCGGGTCCCCGGCGCGGCCGCCCCCGCGGTCCCTGTCCGCGCGCGTCTGCCTGTCTCGCCCCCGGACGCTTCCTCCCACCCGCAACCGTGTTTCGGCTGCGCGTGATGAGGGGGCTTGTCACAGCCACCTCCAAATGACATTCCCAGCCCGGGCGTCCTCCGCCGCCCTGCCCGGGTGCTCCTCGGTGGTGCTCCTCTCGGGAAAGGTGCATCTCCCCCTACCCTGCAAAAAAGGGGATTTTTCTGGTTTTTTTTCTTTTTTTCCCCCCTAAAGTGAATGGGAGGGGGCCGCCGCCCGGAGGCACAGCGCCGGTTTTTCTCACACGGCCCCGCACAGGGCACCGCGGGAAACCGGCGGGGCTGGCCCGGCCGCGGGGCGCCGCCGCCTCCCCTCTCCCCCCGGGGGCGGGGGGCCGAGACCCCTCGGGGCCGAGACACCCCTCCGCGGGGCTGAGCTCCCCCCCCTCGGACCGGGGGCTGTCGGTGGCGGCGGGGCTGCGCGCCCCGACGGGCCGCCGGTGCCTGCGGCTGTAGCGCGCTTCCAGCGCGGCGGCGGGCGGTGCGCGGAGGGAGGCAGGGGAGCCGGGGCGGCCCAGCCTCGGGCTTGCGGACCCCCCCCCGCGCCGGGGCTGCGCGCAGGGTCGGGGCCGTGTGTGGTTTGGGAGGGCGGGCGCTGGAGGAGGAGTTGGCCGCGCTCCCCGGGGCCGGGCACCGCCCGGCCTCCGCCCCGGCTCCGCGGGCAGCGGCGCGCGGGGCCCCGACGGCCGGCGCAGCGGGGCGGGCTGCGGGCCTGGCACCCCGGCACCGCGCCGCACCGCGCCGCACCGCGGAGGGGCTGCCTGGAGGCAGCAAAATGTCAGAGCAGCGCATTGTGCGGGAAGCGCTTCTGTGCAGATATGGGCGGCTGGGAGACAGCATTTTTGTGTTACCCCGGCCTTAAGGAGCAGGGTAATTACAGCCAGCGAGTTTCAGCGAGCAGCTAGAAAGCATCAGAATGAGAATTCAAAATACTGTTTTTTGAGATTTAACTTGTAAATTTCAAGCCTGTTTTTCTGTTACTGTGTACAAAAGTGAGTATCTGAGAATGAATTTTCTTCTGTAGAGAGCAGGTGGACAGGGAATTTCAAGATTATTCAGTGGAATAATCTTCAGCACTATTTTCTTCCATATAAAGCAAACTTAATACTGTAGTAAGGAATTACCAGCACTTTGTTTTGCCAAGGCTTCGGTAGAAGTATAAATCTTCTAGTCTCAGGGTAGTCTTCTCTTCTCCCCTGCTCCCCACCCCCATGTTAGTATTTCGTCTTATAAAAGATCCAAACATTAAGTCTAGGCTGTGGTTCACTCATCTTTCACCTCTGTAGGTCTAATTCACTTTCATTAGAGACTCCTGAGGAGAGATTTGTTGAAGCCAAGTGTGAATTTCGCAATTAACAGCTCTGGAGCCAGCATCTCCCTCCAGGGCTCTTGAGCCTGACAGTTCCCGAGGTGTGGATGTCTTGAGTGGATGTGAGAGCCTAAATAACCAGCCCTGCACATCTAAGCATGTATATACAAATGTTTAAAGAAACTCCCTTTCATCTCAAAACCAGTTTCTCAGCAAATTTGTCAAAAGGAGTTGCCCTTATCAGAAATGTGCATGTGACAAGTTAAACCCATTTAACTATTTACATCCATGAACTAAGGGAAGGAAAGAGATAAATGGAAACTTTGGTTTAAAAATAAGCAGTTATAACACTTCATTTTGGTGTGACTTGCCTGTCCAGCCTCATGATTTATTAGGCCATCTAGCCTGTAGGCTGAAATAATGTCTTTGAGGTCAGAAGTACTTACAACTGTTTGCATGAACTGGTGAACTGATGTCTGCATGAATTTGTGTTTGTATGAATTATGATTCTCGATATTGTAGTTAGTGACCACCGGCTTGCTGGCTTTTGGTCTGATTCACATAGTTCAAACACATGTGGCCTTACTGGGCTGTGTTGTATGCTTTTTGTCATGCAGGCATAGTCCCTCTGTATATAAGAAAGGACGTTTGGTCATCCAAACCATGGTCCGGAGAGGTTATCTCTGCTCTTCACAGAATACAAATGTCTGACGTGCTGCATGGAAATATTTAGGAAAAATTCTTCCATATTTTTCTGTATGTTGTGTAGTTGCTATATCTATGTTGTGTAGTTGCTATATCTGACTGAAACGGAAGGCGATCTGCTACTAAAAGGCTCCCTATGAGGATGGGGCCCATATATGGCTGCACCCCCCCACCCCAAATCTTGATTCACTTTATGAGATGACTTTTAGGAAAGAATGGTTTGACATAGTAGATGAAAATCCTTTGAAGGATTGGAAGGAAGGCACTGAAGACTGAGGGCAAAATGTTTAAGTCTGCTCTTCTTTGCTATTGTTTGGAATTCTTTCTAGTGTCAGCATCGATGGCAGTAGTCAAAAGATCAAACAATAGGCTATCAAAACAAAGTTGATGGTACTTGGTGAGTATAGTGAATAAAGACTTGAACAATTTAATGTAAGATGCTTTGCTTGAATGTATGTGCTTGA
Organism: Struthio camelus; assembly: GCF_040807025.1. Classification (NCBI taxonomy): domain Eukaryota; kingdom Metazoa; phylum Chordata; class Aves; order Struthioniformes; family Struthionidae; genus Struthio; species Struthio camelus. The sequence continues at coordinate 81,884,984 of NC_090944.1, read as the reverse complement.
ATTACTTTTAGATGGATGTAGCTCTCACACTGTAACTTAACCACCTATCCAGACTGTTAGTAACTTTGAAGGCAGGTTAGAGAATGAGAATTGCTCAGCTTAACTTCTGTGGAATCTAGCTTAATTTACTAATGTGATGATGCTTATTCTGAAGTAGCTTGAAATGCTCCAGAATGTCAGAAATAGCTGTAAAATTGCTGATCCTGGAAGAGCAAACTGGTGTCCGTGTTTCCTCTCTATTCTGATTGGGAGCTCTACATTTCTAATCTTTGCACGCTTCGGGGTAAGGAGCAATGCACTCCATTCCTGGAAAGAACAGAAATAAGGAAGTAAAGGGTGTTTTGCAGAGCAGTGCTCTTAAAGTCTGCAAAAAGACCTGGGCATCTCTTTGTAGGACTGAATAAATGTAGTGTCTGCCCACTGCTTTCCATTTACATAATGTTTCCTACTGAATTATGCTGAGATTTGTCAGTGAGTGGACATTTCCAGAAAGGGTCCCTTTATTTAAAGCTAGATGTGTATTCACAGCCTCACAAGTACTTGCAAGTTAAAAATCAGCTATATTTGCCTGTTCGTATGTGTTGGCTTGGTGACAAAGTTTAGGAGACAAGATTGGGAGATAAGTAGACAGTTTTGTTTGTGTTCTTTTCTAGTGAATCTATTCTTTAGCTGTGCAGTTTTAGTTTTAAAAAATAGATGTCAAGCAAGATAATGGTCTTGGGGGAAGTGGCATAGTAAACAGCGCTTGAGGCTATTTGTGATGCTGACCACATATATGTGATAAGAAAACCATCTTCAGAAAGACTAGTTCCACATAAATCAGATTTTAGGGGTTAAAAACAGCCTGAACAGTGAAGGGTTACCAAGGTAGATAACTTAAACAGTAGGATTTGTTTGGCACCAGAGTCTGTGAGACTAACATACTCAGGACAAGTGCTCCAGGCAAGCGTCCTGGCTGGTCGCTGTTCCTGGAGCAGCTGTCATTAAAAAAAAAAGTGATGTTTTATGGCTTGTATGAATACTGGAACTGAGGATACGGTCTCGGATTAGTACATGGAAAAAGCTGTGCCTTAATCACAGGACTTGAGCTGACATCAAGGTTGACCTTTACTAGGTGTCTTGTTTCTAAAAATAGTTTCTCTGCAGAGGCTCACCATTTGGGCTAAATTCATTATTGTTTGGGAACTGCTAAACCATGCTGTACAGAACGTCTTACATCATCACTATTCATTCCTCTATGATTCGCAATTTGTGTTTCAGCATGGAAGTGATGACAGTCTAGTTTTCCAGATACATGATCTACTTTATATGCACCTGCCAAACTTGTACAACTTTATGCGAAAGGCCACTGGATTTGGCCCAGAAGCCATTCAACTTCACAAGTAGCTCACTGTGCTCGAGGGTACATTACATTCTGCCTACAAGTAAAGCGTTTGTCACAGACAGCAGAATGCTGGTGGAATAAGCACATGGAGAGCATACAGATTTTACGTAAAACGTTAGTAAACAATAAAGAAGGATTTTGCTTGTGCTATGGGTTTGTTGTGAAATCTTTTTGATGCACAGAAATGTATGAACCCTTAAATCTTGGACTCTAAAAGCTGAAGAGAAGCCTTGCCTTCTAAGATGAGCTATTGCTGAGTACAGTTTGATAACTAACTCTATTATGTTATGTTTAATCGTGTATTGAGAGCTTGGCAAAGGATAAGATGCTGGTCTGGAAGTAAGAGGGAATTATGCCAAAGCTTAATTCCCCTTTCCCATTTCAGTGCAAAATATGCTTATTATGGAATGCTATGTTAAAAATTCAATGTACAAACCCCCCCCCCAAAACCAACGACTGGAAGACCTGCCCATAAAAGCCCCTCAAGCATTTCCTTTAAGAGTGCAGAGCCAAGCTGAACTGAGAATCATCACTATGTGCTATTGTCTTCCACTTCCTGATATGTGGGTACTACAGTAATAAGTGTGGCATAAAGCCCTGAACTGGGTAAGGGATTTCAAGCTGGCAGGGCCAATAGTTGCAGCTATTAGTAAAAAATGGTATTAGCGGGGGATGGAAAGTAAGGGGGCAATTAAACTGTTTGGGATGGATGGAGCTGTCTTCCCCAGGTGCTCTGACTGTGGCTGTCGTGCTAGTGTTTCCCCTCTCTGGCTGCCTTCCTGGAGCTTCTGGGTGATGCTAGCAGTGACAGCTTGTTCCTAAGGTAATATTGGTCAGTCTGTCAGTCTTCGTGCGCTTGAATTTGAACTGTTTGGTGTTAGTCAGGAGAAAACATGACGAAGGCACTTACCTAGCTTGTAGAACTAGATCACAAAAGTAAAAACTTAGTAGCTTTCCTGTTCCCTCCTGCCAAACATACGTTTTGTCTGCAATGGTAAGGCTAGTGGCATGGTGTAGAAGATGGGTTGCCGGAAAAGTGTGCTGTCTCATGTCAAGCTTTCTGAAAATGGTGGATTTTTGCAAGAGGGTTTCTAATCACTTAACCTTGGCATTAGAAGAAATTAGCTACCCTGACTACATTCCTAAAATATTTCTCAATGCAGAATCCAGTTGCAGGGCTGATGAGTTTTGATGGTCTATCAAAAGCAGTGCTGCATGTGCTGCATAACCAGTCGCGGTACAGGGTATCGGTTTCTCTGAGTATTTGCATCAAAACAGACATACCTTGTGGGCTGACTGGACTCAGTTACGGCTATTTCTTTCCCTAGTATTTGGGGCTGTGTTCCTACATGCTACTGGCCTTCTGCACAGTATGGTCTCTCTTCTGCAGCCCATCCTGTCACCGATCAGTAGCTCTGCGTGCCCTGCAGATCCTGTGTAGCTGAGGCAGTTACCGTGGTTACCAGCGATGGGTTTTGCTCTGGGTTTGGAAGAGCACTGAATAAATGGTGCAAGGATTTGAAGGCCAAACACTTTTTTTCTTCTTCTTTTTAACATCCTATTCTTTGCAAAACAGCCTGCTCAGCACGCTGTTGAGGCTGCTGTTTAGTAACGTGGGCCTGATGGTGTGGTCAGGTACTACTTACTCCTCAGGCTATCATGAGGTAATGTTTGAAATTTATTATTCATTTCTCACAAAGATGTTTTAATCTGGTGAGGAACTCCACTGAATAAAAAAAACACGGAAAGAAACTTTTGCTGACTCTCTGACTCTTTGAATAGACTTCCTCTACCTTGGACTAAAACTTCACCAATGGTAGTTAAGTGTGAACTCACTTTTAAAGGAAACTAAAGTGGAAAGAGACTGAAAGGGGTCTGAGAATCAGAGAGAAGAGAGGAGTCACTCCTTAAAAGGAAGCAAGTCAGTAACAACTGTAATATAGGATTTCTTTGTTCAGGAAACTGAGCATTATAATGTAGTTGTGTTCAAACAAAGTACTTAGAGCTTCGTCTAACTGCTTAGAAATGTGGCTGAATTACTTCTTTTGGAAGTCTATTAATGAGGTCGAAATTCCACATTGTATGGCATGAACTTTGCAGCACTCTTGAGTGGGAGAACATTGCTGAACTGATCTGCGCTAGTCAAAGCATACTGTGATCAGGCACCTTCACTGGACATGGGCTCGCATTGGGCTAGCAAAGGCTTCTCATATCATGGAAAGGGATTTCTGTTTGAAGGGTCCGAGTGTGGAAAGTAGGAAGCCCAAAATGGCCTTTAAAATGCGTGCTGCTATAAATCAGTGTTTGTAAAATGCACGCTGCTGCTTTCAGAGAACCTGTGGGCTAGACTACCTGTGAGGGTGCCAAGCGCCCGAGGGCAATGGCCAGAGCCTTTTGTCTCTAAATGTGCTGCTTAAACTCTGATCCTGGCTTCTGAAGACAACTAATTCTAGCAGGAAATGCACCATTCAGCTACCTTCCTCCTTTTTAAATGCAAAATTTACATTGCATCTCAGCGAGGGTAGGAACCACTTAAACTTTGTGTAGTCTGGATGTCATTTATGCTCTGCTCTTGGCTCACTATCTTATTTTTAGTAGCTGCAATACGCTTGACTTCTAATTTAGAAGTTTTACTACACAAACCCTGTTCATGTTCCATGAACTATTCCATATCAAATCTTTGGTCCTTTCCCGTTCCATTCAAGACTGAACTGGTCTCTTTGCTGAAGAGATAGGTGTGGTTGTTTTCTGACACGGCAAGAAATGATTGATTGCTTATATCACTTACCTTTTATAATTGTACTTACTATAAACGGTATCCTCAAACAGTCACGGCTACAAAGACTCTTCTGCCTTTAGGTGAATTGTTGTACATACAGCCAGTGCTTGATTATCTGGGGTAAGGAGGGTAGGGAGCGAGGAGAGAGTGGAAGAGAGAAGAACATGGATACAATGGAAAAAACATGGATTAAAAAAAACAATGTAAACTATGCTGTAAGTCATGCAGTGAACATACAGCTGAAGTGGAGGGAGAAATTGCCAACCTACCCCTTTCCCCTGCCCAAGTCATCACACACATCTGCATTGCTTCTGGACTTGAGTCTTGAATGTCTCTGCACTTGCAGCACAATTAATGTACAACGTGGGTGATCTATCCGTAGACAGCTGAATTTGCTTACCGTGAGCAGGACACCAAGCTGACTTGTGCACTGTGTACTGGGGCGAGTCAGGATGGGTTCCCACCCGTTATTCCCATAGCTTTGCATTAGCTGATCTAAATTCTGCTCCAGAACCAGATACCTGAAACAAAAATAACCCCGTTTAAATGAGGAAAATATGTATTTCATGGCACATCTGCCACCTATTAAAAGGCACAGTGAATGTTTCTGAATAGATTTCGTATCCAAGTGAAAAGATATTTATCCTTGAAGTAAAACTTCATTTTGCAAGCAGTGCGATAGCTTAGGCATGACAAGACTAATCCAATTCTTAACTGATCTATGCCTTGCAAAGGCTGCCTGAACTCTTGTTTGCATTCTCATAGCTCCCCATTCAGATTAGGTTGTGCCCAGTGACTTGAGAAGACACTATATCTGGCTCCAGACCCAACAAACAAACCTTTGAACAATTTTGGAGTGCGTTCTAGGGATAATCTGTGCAAAGCAGTTGTTCTCGGGGAGTGCAGGAAACAGAGAAGAAAAATGTGCTGTCCCATCTCTAACCCAGTTCAGTCTGAATTGTGGTCACCTTGTCTCTTGTCACCACAGGTGATAAAGCAGCAGCAATATCAATCTATTCTTCGTGCAGCCTTGTGTCTTGCCTGCAATAGAAGAGAGCTAAGTTCTCATTTTTCCTTTCCCTTTTTATTTCCCTTCCCTCTGTCTAATTCCAGAAACTTCCTTTTGACAACACAGATTGAGTGGGTTGGACATGGCCATCCATCTGTGTCACTGCAACTTCTGTCTGCCTGTCGTAAAACGTTGGCAGTTGCATTTGCTGTACCTCAGTGTGACACTTGGAATGGAATTATGTAAGTCAGGATTTCTCAAAGTTATCAGCGTTGGAGAAGGGGAATAAAATCGTAATTGCATGCAGTCCGTATAGCAGCAGTATGACTATATTTCAAAGGCAGAATAAATTTCTACCTAAATTTCTAACAGATCTGAACCTGTTAAAAGAGTGTCTTGGAACGAAGGATCATTTGGGTAGAGGTACACACAGAAACAAATCAAATATTCATTGAAGTGATAAGTATTTAATTCTGAGCCTCACATTTGAATAGCAGAACTTTTTTTTTTTTTTTTTTTCTCCAAAGGAGCATGATATCTATTCTAGGAACCAGTTCAACACAGTATCTTAGACTGTTTTCAGGCAACAGACAGATCACAGCCCCAGAAGGCATCTTGTATCTTTTTAATCCATGTGATATTTATCATTACTGACAGATCTGGTAGATCTCAGCCTGGGGAGGAATCACAGTATGTAGTATAGGTCTTTAATTATTAGAACGTTGATAGCTTAATTAATTCAATGCCGTACTGTTCTTCATGTGCAGCAAAGCTGGTACAAAAGACAGCATTCATTTAAAGAGGCTTAATGGCAAGTATCTAAGTGTCTAGCTTGTGCAGTGGGTGCTAATCCACAGGTGACACTTCCACTTCGTAGTAGTAAAAATTCTAGGTTGAAAACAACTCACCTTTCTGAGTATGCTGCTGATAAAGGGATCACACACTTCGGTCCTGTGTGCTGGACTTCATAAATGCAAATGATGGCACCGCCAATGCCTATTGAAAAACCTCTTCTCAGACTGTCTTAATAGGATTACTTTCCACAACACAGAACGGGGAGGGACCTTTTGGGTCACAGAGCCTGCTCTCTCATTTGCAGATAAGCTTTTTGCATTTGGTGTAATTGTTTAACAGAGCAACTCTATTATATGACATTTTTTTCCACATCATTTCATAAGTTGAAATGCCTTTTAAACCATTTGGGCACTAGGTTCTTTCTCACTTCCTTCATAAATTTTAGGAAGACACAAACAAAAGACCTATGCTTGCTTGGGATGGACTTGCCTGGACTCTTGCACTGGAGTGAAGTTTAGTTAGGTTGTAAATGCACTTCACTATCTGTCCTTACTCTGGACATCATCGGGGTCAAGTGGTGGCCACAATGCGGGGCAGAAATATCAAGATACTGTAGGTCACTTGCTACCTTATAACAGAATCTTCCTTTTGGGTAGATGTCTGCGGATTCTGGAAGAAATGTACTCCCCCAGTGTTCAATTGAATTAGCTTAGCAATACTATAGAAAATATAGGATGTTAGCTGCTCGAGATCTTAATTTATTTTAGGACTTGAGTGATAACTTATTTGACGTAGATATCTAAATTAACCATAGTTTGGTACAAATGATCTCTTCCACTGTGGGTTACTGATATATAACGTTTCGACACATTTACTATAAACACAAAGCATGCCTTGAGCTTTTACAATTGCTTGCTTTACATTTTTAAAGGATAACACCTGAAGCACATATTACCCTTGCTAGTCATTGAGTCAGTGAAGTCAATAAGTCTGGACATTCTGAAATAAATTATTGTGCTTTTTGTTTTTGTTGTGCTGGTAGGAACCAAGCTATTTTAGACTTATCGTCAAGCTGTGTATTTCTGTTTCAAGTGCACTGAAGCAAAACAGTTTAGTTTTCTTTCCAAGAAAATTAACAAAACTTCCTAAATTTGGATTATAATTGAATTCTTCCTCCTCCTTCCTTAATGTTGAGCAGCAAATACTCTGGTCAGAATCTAATGCGGGTAGGAAGGCTGGTGGGAAGTTGCACATGGGCAACCACAAATATCTCAGTTCTTACTTCAGCTGTCATTGTAGTACTAGTTGACTGGTCTAGTTTAATAAACTTGCTTAGAGGTATCCGACTGCTGTTTGTTTATCAAGACTAAACTCTTATATGGAAGAATTTCTGTAGTGTTTCAAAGTAATTCTGATAACCAAAGAATGTATTTTAAGAGGAAGTGAGGTCAATACTTCACTTTATAATCTCAAGACTGTCTTTTTGTCTTGGGTTCTCTGCAAGTGGAGGCATGATTTTGATATGTTCATGTCATATTTTAACTTAAACTGTTTTTGTAATGACTACATTTGATAGTAAAATCGTAGGCTCTTCCTCTGGGTGAGTAGTTTGCAGGACCTTGGATGTAGCAACTGGAAGACGGGAGGACCATGTGCCAAAATACATTTTTGGGGCTGACTGTGAGTTTGGAGAAAGACTGGAATCAAACAGTAGTCTTTAGTTATCTTATTGCATGGCTTTGTCATCTCCAGTGGGACACTCCCAGCAGGTTATTCCACTTCCTAGATCTGAAGCAGTTTAATAAATTCATGATAAAGATGCCTTAGGCACTCTTCTAACTTTGGCAGACTGGGGGCTTGCCTGAGAAGCTAATTGATGTCTCTGGCCCTTGGGGAAGAGGAGTGTCTGTTTTTAAACCATGTTGGAACTCTTTCTTGCTGATGCTTCTTAACTCTGATGGACCAGGGCCAAAATGCTTCAACTGCTAATACTTGATCTTCCTGGTGCCCAAAATTAGTATCTTGGGGGAGAGAGAAGAAGAGGCCTAGTAGTAATTACTGTGTAGAGTACATTGATATGCTCAGGCACCACTTGACGAACTTGCTATGAACAATGGTTAGCTCTCCAGAAGTCTTGCCAACTAAATTTCTTCAACAGTAAGATTCAATTGCTCCTAGATTCTGCGAAATGCAAAAATATTTGTCTTGGTACTACTGAAGAAAACAGTTTTCCTCCACAAAAGACACACTTTTTATTTCCCATGTCAAATCTGAGATGAGCTAATACTTCTGACCGAAGAAATACTTGCATTTTAAAACTGTTATTCCGACTGATAATATCATAATCAGCTGGTCAGACTGAAATGTGGTAAGAAGGCCATGGGTTTGTCAGATACTTGACATACCCATGCTGTATGACTTTTATTGCAGAAGTCAATTTACACACAACTTCTCAGCCAAGAGACAATTAGTACTGGAGACAATAGGTTATTTTTACAAGACTTCTAAAACTGAGAAGGGGCAATTAGAGGCTCCAGTGTCTCACAGTACTCTTTCCTTGTCTTTTTCCTTGTCCTTTTTTTTCAAGCATTCTGATGGAATAATTAATCTGTGAAGTGTCCCAAGAGGCACGCCTGCTTAATTGCACTGCTGTTTAGCCGAACTCTCCAAAGCACAGAAGGCCTGGGGTTGATCCTATTGCTTTGAAATCTTTTCTTAAAATCTATTTCTTGGGTCTTTTTCACTTCCATTTTTAAACCAAGCAATCAATCTGTCAGATCTGACCTACCATGGAACTGTCCTAGTCATCAGGGGTTGTAGCGAGTCACCACAGTGGTGTAATTGAAGGAGAAAACTGCTAATGAATCTCAGGGCTCCCCTGAAGTGGGAGTTCTGTGCTTAGCAATCTTAAGCTAGTTCTGTATGGCTTTTTTTTCCCTTCCCAAAGGGAAACAGATCTTTCCATAGGCTAGTAAATCGGTTCCAAGTACGCTATATAGTTTCCAGGTAAAACCTTATTAATGTGGAAGTGCAAGGATGAGGTGCTCTAACCAAGGCACCTGCATGTTCCTGCTGTGTTGTCTAGCTACAGAGCTCAGAGCATGCTCAAACTTTGCTTCCATATAGGGCAGCTTACTTTCACAAGAGCTTTGTTCCTAGATGAGAAGTCTTCTCTTCAGCTTCTCTGGTTCACCACTGCCCTCTGTGTGGTGCAGCCACACAAAATGGGCTTAGTTAATGTGAAACTACTGCCTTCTTCTCCATGCAGAGGTATGTACAATTTGCAGGGAAGCAATCAGTCGAGCTTCTGTTATTCTGAGGTGGACAGAGAATCTGCTATTGTAGATCAAACGTGGGGACGTCGTGTGACAGCATGTGTATGGAAAGTCATTCCACTGGTGTAAGCCTGAAAGTGCAACCATTTAGAAAGATCCTGATGGCTTAACTTACTGTGCCTCTCAAGGATGACTATGTAACAGTGATTTAAAGTACAACATGTATTTGCTAGTACTGAACTATTTCTGCCTTGTGTGAAAGTGGATAAGGACAAAAAACATGATGTGTACTCCCTATCTGCATCGGAGTGTTTTGTTTAACAGAAGTGACAAGCAAGCATTGACTTAGCATGGCCTGTTTTTATAATAAGGGCATGAGGCTTTTACTTTGGAGACAGAACTTGAATTTAGCAAATGTTTTTTTGCTGAGATTCGATCCGTGTCATGGGCATGGTTAGGAAGTGCTGAATGCTTCCCTCTTACTTTGCTCAATGTACTTTGTGATCAATGCCTCTTCTTCATTTAGCAATTTCACACTCCAGTGATTCCTTTAGACTTCTGAAGAGATGCACAAATTAGACAACAATTCCTTAACCAGCGTGTGTTATGGATATTTTTGGATATGCTGAAGTTGTTTTGACAGTTCAGTTATGAAAACAGTGAAACACCAGTGTTAGTACTAAAGAAGGCTAAATGAAGTCTAAACCTTACTTTGGCTGGGTGTCAGTTCCTTCTCTATGCTTACTAATGACACTGCAGTTGCAAAGTACAAGATTCCTTACTTTCTCTGCATGTTGAGTGGGTTTTTTAGATTAAACTTATGGCTGAGTGGAAGGCCTGATGTGCTGTATTTTCTTCTGGAAACGAAGAGGTATTTTTGGCATCGTAAAATCTTTTTCCTGTAATTGCAGTATCTTCTCACCCTGCATGTTTATTTGGTAAAGAGCTATAGCTGTCGTAACAGAGGACTGACTTTGATAATAAAATTTATGGAGAGCATGAATTGTAGAGTTCTCAAAATTCAGAATCTCGTGGAATTTGATCTTGTATTTCTTGTGGTGCTTGTTTTCCATAGTTCAGTATCGATGGCATGAATCCCAGATAACTTGCTGCTCCACTTGCTGCTGGGTGTGTTTTGCCCACACCTCCACCTGCTTGCTGCATCCCTGCTTTTACTGCCTGTGGCTCTAGGGTGTTTAACCCTCTAAGGATGCATACCGCAAAGGCATATCCTCTGCCTTGAGGCCTGCTCTGAAACTAGGTGCTTGAGAGGACGGAGTGGCTGGGAGCTCTTTTGAGAACCATTGTCCTAGAAAATGGAAGGGCTGCAGGCGTTGGTAACAGCTGTGAGGAGACGGGGATTTTCCCACCTGTCCTCCACCTATTTCTCCACTGTTGTGCCAGCAAGTCCTGTGCTGCCCTAAACACAATGTCTTTTGTTAGTGGGGAACAAATTGTCCTCTCTCCTCTAGAGCTTGCCTTTTGTCCATCTCTGTAATAGGGAGTGGGAAGATAGACCGTAGGAAGTGTTGGGTTATCAGGGCCAGGTAGGCAGGGACTGCAGTAACAGAGGAGAAAATGGAAAGCTGCGTGGAACTGGAGAGGGAGAAAGAAGGTCAGGTAGCCAGCTGAATATGGAGAGCCTATGGCTGGCTGGTTGCCCAGTCCCTGTGTTTTTCCATGTTGTTTCTTTGAAGTAGTGGGTACTTCTAGTCCAGGTGTATGGGTAGATGTCTCCTTGTGTGATGTCTGCTGCTTTACTCCTGGCACCAGGAGCACCAGCAATAGAAGGTGGTCATTTGATACATATAAATCCATCATGTGTGTCTTCACGTACAACCAAGGAAGACTGCTGTATAGAGCCAGGTGGTGCTTTTCATTTAAAAACAAACAAACAAAAAGCTCCGAAATAATTCTTTAGCGCTTTTTTCCTCTTCCCCACGTTCCTGATCCAGTTTGTTTCCTGACCCCCTCCTCTCTTTCTCTTCTTTGTAAGACTTTAAAGACTTACAGAAATGTTCACTCACTAAATCTGGCGGAAGAGAGAAAACTTCAGAAGTCAAGGGGCATAGAAATGATGAGATTGACAGTTGTTATGTTGTAGGTTTGCTTTACTTGCTCTAGCATTTGCTTTTGGGACAAAAACCAGCATGGTGCTGGAAAACTTTATGAAAACTGATTTGAATAACGTTTAAAGCAATGCCTATGCTGGAGTATCCACAGTAACACTGGAAGCAGATTACAGGGAGAAATAATACAATCACTGTCAACAGCTGCTAGAGTTTCTATAGTCAAGCGAGAGATGTCTGTTCATTTAACTCCGAAGCCATATGGCATGCCCAAATGCGCTTAAAGAATCTGTCCTATGTAACTTCTTGTCCAGAAGGTCTTGGGCAGTATCTACAGGTACACTTGTGCAGTTGCCATCCCACTCCAGATGTGGTTACCTACCACTGGTGGGTGAATGACCTTTTAAGTGGCTTATCCTCAGACTTTTCTGGGACGACAGGTGTTCAGTAAGATAAATAGTTGCTGGCTGTAAAGAGATTCTCACAGAACAAGGACTGCCAACTCCAAATGTCTGAAGTACAGGCTATAGCAAAGATGAAATAATAGACAGTTACGAGCTGATTTCCTGCATGCTATGCCTCTGAGAGGCATGTTAACAGCAAATTTTTGGTAGAAGCAATTTTCCACTCACCAAGCCCAGCTTAACACTTATTTAATTTTAGTACTCCAGCTGGGGTACAAATAGTTAGTGTTAGAAAGTAGTGGTCTTTCAACATTAGTCTCACAGTGACTTGTTCAGCCAGTCACATTATGACATCTGCTGTTTTTCCAGGCTGTCATCATTTTCTCATCCTTTTAACATTTTTTTTATCTTTATAAGAAGGCAAACCTTGAACTATACATGCAATTATTTCCACAGTACTGAACGGAAGCACTAGGGATGTGCTTCTGAAACACTGCAGAAAACTAGCTGGCTACGCCTCAAAAAAGCAGATTTCTTCTCTTCTCATTTTCACAGCTGCAGTATTAGACATCAAAGCAATGAAGCTAGAGAGCGTCTGACTCTGTCCTCTACCACTGGCATGTTCTTCATCTTGACTCCATACTGTGTGGTTGCTTCTTTCAGCAGTTATCCTAGTTTTTGCTTTTCTACTTTGAAATCAGTCTGTTAGCAAATCGATGTGAAGAAAGACACATTAAAACCTAGTCTGACAGAATACACGGACAAAGGCAAAACGAGGGAAGCCATCTAAATGTTAGGAGAGGCTCACTGGTAGAGGAGCAGCGTGTGGAGCAGTTGGCTTACCGCTGTTGCAAGGAAATGGTTGTGCTGCAGAAAATGGAGTCTTTTGCTTGCTCTGGGCTAAGGAGAAGGGGAAAAACAGTAGCAAGCAGTGTGTGTGAGTGTGTGTGTGTGTATTCTGTATGTGTTATGAAGGGAATTAAAATATGCAAAGATGTGCCCATTTGGCATTACTCTGACTCAATATAGGAAGCACTGCAGGAAATGAATAATGGGGTGGAAGAGCTGGGGAAAGAGCTGCATCTCTTCTCCCCTAATTTAAATTACCACCCCTCCCAAATCTCGTAGTGCTTAGTAGTGTACAGCAATGATGCTGAAGCCAACTTCTGGTCAAAGCATGGCTTCAGAGCCTTAATACTGTTTACGTAGGCTGGCTGGCAACAAGCAAAGGAAAAGCTGTGCACCCCTTGGAGACAGATAAGGAAAAGCGCATAGTAATTCTGGGGCTGATTCCCCTGCACGCGATGGGAGCGATTCTGCTTGCAGCTTCGCTGGAGATGCCTCTGCCACTGACTCTCTACAAAGTTGGGTGACTCCCAGATTGAGGTCGGGGTCCAGATCAGGCCTGTCAAGGGTCGCCCGGGTCAGGAGCAGCCCTGTGGTGGCCAGGCAGGGCTGTGGGAGTAGGCTGAGGCCAGGCAGGCGCCAGCCAGTTGGGGCCAGGGCCATGGTGGGGGTCGGGTGGCCCTTGGCCGGGCAGGAGCAGGGCCGTGGCAGGGAGGGCTGGTGGTGCCCTCGGCACGCTGACACTAAGCTAAGTTTGGCTTCTGGGACTGGCTGGCCTGTGAACAAAGCATGATCTCGGATATGTTGTTATAGAAAATTTTAGTCCTGGATACTTCTTAAAGCTGTCTGGGGCAAGGTGAAATGTCTGAAACGTGGCCTTTTGTGTTGCTTGGCCTCATGGGGAGAGCTCAAGCTCTGGAAATCAGATTTTAATTGAGGCTTTAATGTGTGAGGTTAAAGATGTGTTGAAGTCTGAGATGTCCATATAGATCTAGCTCTTTTATAATAATGAGAGTGGTCATGTGAACCTTGATGAGAAGATGTGTGTTGTGCCATTAATTAACTTTTTTATGTAAAGACTCATTTTTGAAGCACGTTTGTTCAACCGTGAAACCCAGATAGATGTTTATTTCTGGAACGTTATTTCTTATCTTAATTTGTTTATATCACAACTGCTTGATACGTTGAAGGGTTCAGTTTGCAGCAGACTCACAATATTGAAATATTGAAAATGACTCTGCAAGTCAGAGTGGGGAGGAAAGAAGAGGGGAGCAGGCAAAACCCACTGCCCATTTAAGTAATGTGAGGAGGCATATGTAAGACCTGAGGGAGTCTCCAGACAGATGATACTGAGTTTCCTGGTATTCAGGAAGTATCTGAAACTCTTGGGAGCCCTGGCTGGGGTTAAGTGCAAGTGGTTGAAAGATGGATGGAGGTGTTAAAGGAAGGAAAGATAGTAAGAGCCCGAGTACTTTTTCTGATCCAATATCCCTCCAAAAGTGAGCCACACAACCGCATTGCTATCACTTTGTCTTGAAGTGCAGTGATAGATAATATCAAATAAAAGGATATGTAGAAACTGCTGACTTCTCCAGTTGCATCTTCATAATATTCAGATGCAGATCTGCAAAATTTTTTTCAAAGATTCATGTTGATGAGGGAAGAGAAAAAGAATTGAACTAGTTGGATAATAGTTTCTTTGCAACAATGTAAAGCAATCTTTGCTGCTGTGTTAATGGTGCCTTAAAGAAAACTATCAGCAGGCTAATGGTAGCTTTGAAGAAAGAAACTTAGCCTGTTTTATCCAGTTCATCTCCAAAGAGATGAACATTTCCAATCGTAATGATCCATTTAACTGCCAGGATTAAACACACATCTCAAGAAAAATTATATGCGATTAAACAGGGAGAAGCCTGTTAATATGACATTGGGGCTGTGCAATTGAGGACAGTCAAGTAACTTCAAGATGGGTGTTAAAACTGAGCTTAGTTTTAGTTCAATTCTTTTATTCGCAGTATTTTAGTCTTCCTGTTTCCCAGGTAAATATTTACTTTGCCTTAGTTCTGAAGCATAGTCAGTCTCAAGTGCTCAAAGGTTAACGAACAAAGCTTCAGAACTAAGGGCTAGCTAAATATTTCCCCCACATCAGAGTTGGAAGCAGTCGCATTATGACTTGCCCAATGTCACACAGATATTTCAATGGTGGGATCCGACTGTAAGGTTGTTAGTCTCATTCATGTACTTTAAGTGCAAGACTACCTTTACTCATTGTCTGTAATTCCCATTTCCTAAATTCAGAACTCTTCTCTCTGTGTACAAGGTAGCATTACATGTAAAATATATCCTTAACTCAGATACCGAGCAGGTGGGCAAACCTGGGTGCTGAGGCCCGGTGAACTTGTAAGCAGGATGGATTACGGTGTGTATTATACACTCCAGTCACATATGCCCGTTGCTAGGACTGCTGTAGCATTTTATTCGCTTAGTTCTTTTTGTGGCAGTAAACTAAGCGGCTCTTTATGTCCCAGTGAATTGTGGGAACTTGTCTGTCTTTGGGGCATGTTTTGGGGCGGGGGGGGGGGAGGGAGAAAGATATTGTGGGAAAGCATCAAATGACTGAGATTGCTTTAGGGCTGTATTCACAGGGCTGTAATCATCAAAAGGTGGAAGAGTACCAGCCCATGCATAAGCAGCACTCTTATGCACTCGGGTTTTTGCTTGTAGCTCCAAATAGGGCAGGGAGGCTCGGAGTGAAGCGCGGTGATGCATGGTGAGTGCTTGTGTGGTCTTATTAAGAGTAATGCGTGAGTAAAGGCCTAAGCTACCTTGCTACAGGACAAAGTGTTAAGCAACCGTTCTGGCCTTCTTTTATGGAAAAATGGTCCTACGAGAAAGCTACCATAGCCTTGGCTGCTAAGGCATTGTAAAATTGCTCTGACGTAAAACTTTGGCCCAGGGCTCAAAACAACTCTGCCACCTGAGCCAGGTTGCCAGGCTGAATGTGCATATAATGCAAGCCATCAAGCTGCACCTACCAAGGGATGAGTAATTTTTAACTCCAACTTTAATTTACCCTCTCTTATTCCTCTGTGCAGTTGGAATCTTCCTTGTAGACTGGAAAGCTCAACCAGCTATTATTTCTCCTTTGGCTACATCTGAAGCGTTTCAGGATTTTTCATGTCAATATTTGCTATTTGAATGTATACATCCTGGAACCTCTTCAAACTATAAAAAGTGGTTATGCATTTTTTTCTATGGATATGCCTTTTTTTTTTTTTTTTTAGTAAGAATGACATGTAGGGACTTAAAAGTTAACTTGCCTTTCTAACTGTTTTTGCATAAACAGTTATTCAGAGCTGCATCTGTAACCACAGCAGGGGAAGAGTTCTGGTCTACCCAGAAGCAAGGTGAATCTGCTGTCCCAATTTCTAATTAAATATATAATTATTTAATCCTTTTGGATGGGGAAATGCAAGTTTGTACAGTTAGTTTTGAATATTGGTGTGTTATAGAGTGTTTTATGTCTTAGCTTGTTTTTATTCAGTGGTGGAAGCCAAAGGCATTACGTGAAGGATCTTTGGCATTTTTAAGGTGCAGCACATGCAGGAGTACCTCCTGGTACAGCTCACCTCCTGCTTGCATCTGTAGGAAATGGGGCTCTTAAACAACAGACTACGAGATAGATTTAATTTTAGTGAGTGACGATGGATTCTGCCACCTTCCTTTCACTCCCTATTCCGTGGACCAGTTGGAGAAGCTCAGGTTAGACTGTTTCCTGTTCCTAAAACGCTTCCTAAACATCTATTTCTGCTGCACTGGAATGACCAACCGATGGCTGCTGCACCCGTTCTATATTAATTAGATTTTATGCTGTGAAAACTTAGTTTGGAAGGTAGTGTTGCCTATTGTGAGAATAGGATTTATGAGAGTATTGATTCCCGTGCTTGGCAGCATGTGTGTAGAGCTGGGCCCTGCGTGTTTTACCCAAGCCCTCTGCCTGTGAGAGGACTACTGGTACAGGGTGCTGTACATGTGCTGTCTATAAGCTGTGAGGATGGGGCTGGTGGAGATACTCCATTTTCAGTAGGCCTGGAAATATTTAAAGAGGGTTAAATGTAGCTATAAGCTAGCAAAGGGCTACATTGAAAAAGTGTGGTCCTCAGACAGTATCCAGATGTAGCTAATTAAGAGGCATAGCAGCATTTTTCTTCTATTTTCAGAAAATAGCCTGCCATCTCCCAATTGTTTACACCGTCTTTGGGCCAGGAGGTAGAGTCTCCTCTTATATGGCTCAAATCATTGAAGCCTTCAGTCAGGCAGGAGCGAGACATTTCTGAGGCTGTTGCTCTGGCACAGGCATTCAGTAAATAGAGGTGTGCAGGAGAAGGCCAAGCTGCTGCTGCTGCTGCTGCTGCTGGTCCTTGGAAGCTGCAGCGTCTAACCACACACTCACTCTGGAAACGTCCTGTAAGCTGTGAGGTGAACTTTAAACTCCGCTTTCACTAGCCATTTGAATAGTAAGGTTAGCACCGACTGACACTGATGGCCAGGCAAGCAGAGGGCTGGTGGGAAGGAGCTGGTTATATACAGCGCTGTGTGCTGAGAAGCATGGCCCGATCCAGGCAGTTGCTCTTCTAGCAGGGTCGCAAACACTCTGGCTTGGGTTTGCTGAAGTTGAGCTTGCCTTTGGAGGCTGCATATGTGCAGAGCCCTGCTCGCCTTCGTTGGAGGAAAGAGTCTGTCTAGGAGGTTGGATTCAAGCCAATTACTGCAAGAGAAGCTTTTCGTGCTGCTTTTGCATTTTGGCATGCTTGCTTTCCCTGACCAGCTCGTGGAAAAGCACAAGTGTTTTTTTTAGCATCTGAGCATGTCAGACAACTCACCCAAACTTTTAATTTGAAACTGGGTATTCTATTATTAGCTGTAGCCTGAGATGATTTTCAAAATCCACCTGTCACTTTGATTATGCTCTTTCCTTGTTTTGTTTCCTTGCTCATTGATAAGAGAAAACATTGAAGAAATGTGCATCCCTTGCAGCTTGTGGCTAATGTGGCATGCTAACATATTTTAGAATGACTGAAAAGAGAGTACTTGAGAGCTTTAAAGAAATCTGGTAACGTGGGTTGGATAAAGAACCATTGCATGCAGTTGTGATGCTGAACGGGGGCTTCTCTGAACCTTAGACTTTTAAGTTGGGCAAGAAAGTGGTCCTTGGGCTACTTGACCCCTAATTCACCACCTCTGATTTTAAGAGGGTGCTCTGCTACTGTGGAAAGTCTTCTGAGCTGGTGCTGCATGGTCCTTAAAAGCTGAGCAGGAATGCATTATGGGCATCAGTACTTTTTCCAAGCTTGAAAGAACTTGCGGAACCCCTTCAAATACAAGTCTTGAAAGCTGCTTCTGTAGCTGGTGCCAGTTTGTATTTCCACTAGAACAGGGTGGTTGTATTTTAGCAGCACTGACTGTGTTTGTTTCCATTACTAAGCTAAAATGGCAAGCTAGAAGCGCTTGGCAGAAAAATCCACGTGTGGGTCTTCTGGCATGCTAATGCTTGTAACACTGGTTTGAAATAGACCAGAGGGCTCGTGATATCATGGGATAATGACAACACTAATATTCAGCTGCCTTTTTTCACAAAACTTAGAAAGAGACCCTATTAGTATACTCACTGAAGGGAAGATGTGCGTCCTGTATTAGATGCTAGTGAATCCACAAAGGCAAGTTGTTATGCACCTAATAAGGGGAAAAGCTTTACTTGGGCACCTGAGAATCAAGACACGAATCACAGGAAACCCAAGCTGCCTTGGCTCCGTTGCTCCCTAGCCCATATTTGTTTCTGCTCCATGTAAGAATAGACACGAGGAGTTCGGTCTGCAAATGTGGTACATAGTCCTCTTCTGAGTAGCTCCTGTGTTGGTCTCTGACAGACCTGACATAAATCTACTGTTTTGACTCTGGCAATTTATCATGCAGCAACCTTTTCTTTTTGGCTTTTGGGAGAAAATGCTTACTTTAAAGTGAACATTCTCTTAAAGAAAATTATCTGTCTAGCAAATCAGACTTTTTTCCTTTTTTCCAACTACTCTTGTCATCCACTGAATCTGCTTTGCTGATGTGCCACTTCATTGGTGGGGTGAGTCACTGCCATTTTGTGTGCTACAGTGTAAAAAAACCAAAACAACAAAACAACTCACCTCCAAAATACCCCTAAAACCTCAGTGGGTTTATACATTGCCTTGGAAACTGAATGAACGCTCTTGTTCCACCTACAAGACGTCTTGTAAAAGCTAACTCTTTCAGGATGCGTTAGGTGTCGTTTGTGCTGAAGGTTATTTTGGCGGCTGAAATCTTTTAAAGCGGGAAACAACAGGAATGTGAGGCAGAAACAGTATGGAGCTTCCTCTCTTATCTTTCTTTCCCAGAGAGGGAAGGGGAGTGCCTGACTTTGATCTTGCTCCCTTCCTTCCACCTGGTTCTGCATGCATGTTCATGCAGTTTCATGTCTGAAGACCTGATTATGGCCTCTAGTATCCCTGGAATACCTCCCATTTGAGAAACACTGTAGGTGGGAATAGAAACAGGACTGTGAGAATCTGGAGGAGCAGAGATTGCCGGAATGTTCCTCACAAGCATATTTGTGCCCAGGCTGATATTTCAAAGGGCCTCAAATCTCAGACGGTGGACGTTTATGAGAAAAGTAGCCAGTTAAAAATAGACTTGCTTGTTTTACATTGTTTAACTCAGTAACATACTTTGAATTCAAAGTTACTTTGGAATGGCTGTTCTGTGTTAAACATATGCTAATTCAGGACTGAAGTAGGTATTTTCAGTTTAAAGATGCACAAGGCCACTTCTGGTTCTTTTTGATGGCATCAGTTTTGTACCTTGGCTATGAGGTCTTACTCCATGAGGTTTCTGTCTTTTGTCTGCAGAAAGTGTGTGATTAATTAGGGCTATGTCATCTCTTTCAGTAATCTTTTTGTCCCTAGAATGGGAAAAGGCTGCTGCAGGTATTTGGGTTTGTATACAAGTGTTTTGCGGGCCTACGTCATCTGAGAAGGAGGTCTACTGAAAGACTTGGTTCTGAGTTCCTTATCTGTGCCCTATAATAATGATGTTATGCTGCTTATGCACGCTTCACTGCCACCCAAAGTCTCTAGACGTAAATGCATATGCTGTGCTATGTAATGTGCTATGTGTATACAGTGTGTCACTGAGAGCATTGTGGTTCTTGGAAATGTTTACTTTGTAATGTTTCACTGCTTTAAATTTTCTTCTCCTGCGTTTCCATCTTCAATTTTAAAGATGAAGTAATGTGTGAGAAGGATGCAAAACTATCAGCCCTGTTTGACTAACATGAGCTAACCAGAAAAGGCTAAACTCTGTTTTAAGAAGTGGAGTAGAAAGGATGCTGACAGACTTATTCTTCCTTTTCTTTGTACCTGGAAGTGCAAAATCATTTTCTGCCACAAAGACTACTGCAGTATAGTGAGCACATTAATTCAAAACTGTCCAGGTTTAACGTGAGGCAGTTAAGTGGCTTGACTCCTTTTTTTTTAGGAGCTGCTTAATTGCTTGAGGCTCCCTTTATAGTCTCCTGCTGTTTAGTGTAGATGGGTGGTAAACGTCTAAAGCTAAGTGAGAGAAATCCCAGCCTGTGAGTTTTGGACCTTAGCAGAGGACCTGCTGTTTTTGTAGCCTTGCTTTAAGATGTTGCCCAACACAAATAGTTTTGATCAGTTAAGGATCTCATTCTGGAAGATGTCTGCTCTAAGTCGGGTGTAACTGTTTGTATACTGAGTGGCTTCATGTGCATGAGTATTGGCAGTCCCATGATCCATTCTTTGGAAGCAGAGAAGGTGAAGGAAGGAGAAAGCTAACCTCCGTGTTCTTCCAAGGTGGAAGACGGTGGAAGGAAACTGAAACTCGCAGCTGCTCATGAGTAGCTGAAACGTGGATCTCTGAATGGCTCTTTGAAAAGCTGCCAGAGGCTAGAAAGCAGCCAGCATTGTCCAGAAGGAGGAAATGCATGCTGTTGCAGCCTCATGGAGGCTGCTCAAGCTGATCTGGGTCCTTGCTGTGAAAACATTGTATTGGCTGAGTCCAAAACAGAAATTGTGAGCCCATATTACCCAAATCATGAGATGATTTAGAAAATAAACAAAGTTGATCTGTCTCCTTATCCCTTAATTCCTCTTGCCAGTAGCTCCTGATGATGCCAACTCATGCAAACTTATCATGAGTAAAATGATTTTGGCGGCTATTGCAGGAGCTTTTGCCACGCAAGCAACTCAGATTAGGGCCTTGCTGTGACTGGCAGTCGGTTGCAAATACAAGCAAGAGATAGTCCTTCCTGAAAAATCTGTTGCTGAGGGGTTTGGTGATGATGACTGTAGTGTGCCGAAGTGAGGTGATGTAAGGCCCCCTCAGGAGCTGCTGGAAGTGTGAAGCTCTCATCTAAGGTGGTTGGCTTCAAAGAAGTATCCTAAAGATAAAGGCAATTTTGGACCTTGAAAAGGTGCTGAGCATTGAAGGTTTATCTGCTGATATTTTGCTTGTGAAAACAAAGCCTGATTTCCAGAAGGATGCTTCAAGAATTTGCCTTTCAAGAGCTCTCAGAGACAGGGATATCAGGTCACTGAACGCCATGTCAGGACTCTCTAATAAGGTTGCTGGTCTGACTGTAAAGGGAAACTTTCAATTACTGTAAATATAAGGGTTAAAATGGAACAAAATATAGCATAATCAAAACAACTTCTAGCTACGGTATTTTTGCAGCACTATTCCCTGTGTTCTGGGGCCTGAAAGGTAAATTTATACTTCTGTTCTCTCATCACGGTGGTTTACAGAGAACTGAAGTCAAACTTTTAAACTGTAAGCAAACTTCAGCTACTTCAGCTTGATGTAGCGCTAAAGCAGAAGGCACACCTCATGCTCAGCCACTGTATTGCAAGGGAACAGTAGACAATGGCATTGCCTGGCTTCTTTATGGGAGCAAAACATGCTGGCATTATGATAGCCAATATAATACTCTGTGTAGGTGGGACTGAAGTCTGAGGATGTAGACGCATGAGCTGCTGAGCGGTGAGCGTTTGCATTAAAACATGATTCTAAAAACCCCTTCACTTCTACCCTGTGCTAGGCAAACATATTCATTATTTGGTTGGCTCTGTTTAAGATGTTGGTCTGTTTTACTAGAGACTAAAAAATTTAATTGTTTTTAGACTCTTGGCGTACAGGTTCAACTGCTTTTTTTCAGGAGAGCAGAACTTCCTATCTTCAGATAAAACGGTAACATCTCTTGCTTGAGTGCTCTAAAAATACCGGTCTCTTTTTTTGATGCTTCATTTCAGAATAGCTCTGTGGAGCCCCAGGGCTGCATGTATGTCGTGTTTTGCTGGTTGAGTTTGTTGCAGCTGGGATTAGGGCTGTCATAACCATGCTCTGCTCTAACACTGCACAATGCTCCCTTCCTTGGGTGAAACACAGAAGTTTAACTGTAGCACCTGAAGGCCTTGAAGGAAAACCTGCTGTCATGGGAAGTGGCAGGGGAGGGGAAGGAATGATTTTGTCAAAATGTGAACGTTTTGTCTCAGAAGACATCTCAAAACAAGGCCTTTATTTAAAAGTCTCTAGACTAGTAGGCAGGGAGGATGCTGTGGCAGGAACAGATGGATTTTAGCAGAATGAAGCAAGGTGTAGCAGCATGCCATGTCAGGACCCTTCTATTGTAACCCAACAAAGCTGGTGCAGTTTGAACCAGACTTGAACTCTGCTTGGTTATTTTGTAAGAGTGTTCCTGGTCTGCCTTTGTTGTGAGGATCAGAGTACTATCTGGAGGTACATGAGACATAAAGTGTTTGAGATGGTTTCAGAGTTTAAGAATGGCAACAACTTTTTTTGGTGAAGAGCAGAAAATGTTTTGAAATTTGATCTGTTAACCTGTTCATCCTTCTAAGTAAGACTTATGCCGTGCTAGTCTCCCTGCTTGGAATTCAAAAGCTGAGGCACTAATATTTGACTTTAATCCTAGCTCTCCTGACGGAAGTGCTACACTTTTTTTTGTGATGTAAAACAGCATGATTTAGCAAGCCAGCAGTTTCTCAGTGTGCTGCGGATGATGTTGCCTGTTCTCACATTCTTGCAGCTTTTAATGAACTTGAGCATCTTTTTGGATGGAGCCTGGATTGCTCTAAAGTTGCGATTGGAGTCTTGGGAAGATTGTTAGTTTTATCTTGATTCTTGAGATGCCGGCATTTCTAGGAGAAGGGATTAAACTGAGCTTGCTAAGACTTAGTTCAGGAGTTTTGGAACTAGGAGAGAGCTGTTTTGTCTCTTTATAGTAGCTGGCCCGGACAGTTTAACAGAGCTTATTGACCATCTGCTTTGTCTAGATTGCCACATGGCAGAGCACAACTAAGCCAAAATACTGACTGGACAGTGTATTAACCCAACAACTTGCTTGTGAGTGCTATCATGATACTAAATTAATTGATATTGTACATTTAATGTGAAGTGCTTTGTCCTTCCCCTTGCCCTAGTTGCTGAGCCAAAGAACACAGGGTTGGTGGTGAGAAAGGAGTTGTTGAACTGTACGTTGGAGTTCCTGTTTCTCCCCCTACCCTCTGTCTGCTGTATGCTGGTCTCTCAACAGATGGGACCCAGCGTATATCACAGTCCTGTTCCCCTGCTGCTACTTCTAACTGCTGTTCTTTGCCTCTCACAAAGCTGGCAAAAGTAACAGCTGTTTCACAATTTCTCTGTTTGGAGGGAGAAACATAGCAGAGGTGTGGGGGGGAAGAGAGACTGCAAGACTAATGGTCGTGCCTGCAAAGGACAAGGGAGAAAGCTGGTTCTTGCATCTTTTTCCAAGAGCTGGTATTTGTTCTGAGAAGAGCAGTGCTCATGTGTCTGAAAAGAAAACGTGTCTTTCTCTGAGGTGAGAGCAGAAGTTCGGAGCTTTGAGCAAATAGCCTTGGTTATGTCTGCATATCTCTAGCTGGAGGAACCTGACTCTGGACTGCTCGTTAGTGTGACTAATTTCGCTCAAAGGCATGGCCTCCTGGGAAGGCAGTTTTTAAATCCAGACTCTGCTGGTGGCAGAGACATATAACATGTTCTCTGAAATGAATGTGGCAAGACTTTGGCAATATCCGACAACTGTCTGCTCGATCAAGGGACATGCTGTAGGTAGCATCTCTGCAGCTAGAAGCTGAATCCTGTCTAGCTTGTTGTAATGAGCAGATGGCTTGTTAAAATGCTATGCTGTACTACAACTAGCAATGTTTCTTCAAGACTTTGCTACCTAAACTTTCCATTGCGTAAGTTTGTGTACAGATTCTTTCTCTTCTGGTAACTTTCTGTAAAAACAGGTAACTGTTCATATATATGTGTACACACACACACATATATATAGGTATATAAATTTGTGGTACATTAACATGCTTCTGAAGGGTTAGTGTACTGTATGTATAGTATACTGTTGGATGGCATAACGTAAAATAGTATTGCGATTCAGTATAACATTGAACTGAATGAAGCTACTGTTTGACTATATTTTTAATATACCTAAGCAGCTGCAAATGCTTTGCATAGTAGGTAAATAACTTTAGAGGAAAACTGAAAGACTGCTGTACTCATTTGAATTCTGTCTGAAAAGTTGAGTCTAGTCAGCCACAGACAAAGAGGAAGTCCCTGCTAATGCATATGTATTTTGGTCTCTGGACCAATTCTAAAGAGAAGCATCAGCCTAATTGTATTCTGCACTTCCCAGAGTTGGAGAGGAGCTTTGATTTACACTTAAGTACTTCATATTCCAGGTAGGCCTGGTGTGTGTTATCCAGCTGGAACCAGGAAACTATTTAGAA
Source organism: Struthio camelus (assembly GCF_040807025.1). Lineage (NCBI taxonomy): Eukaryota > Metazoa > Chordata > Aves > Struthioniformes > Struthionidae > Struthio > Struthio camelus. The sequence goes on along the minus strand of NC_090944.1, from coordinate 81,860,556 downwards.
ATAGGATCTTGAGTATGCCTGTGGGTTCTTTCCTTTCTGGGAAAGAGTAAAGCTTTGGTATCCATGATGACTGAGGGTGGCACCCTCCAGCATTTAAGGGATACTTGAGAAAACTGCACTTCCCTTCAAATCTTCTCCCCACTACCATCTTTTTCTTTGAAGATATGTTGTTAGTTAACATATTTAAGGGTAGACTATCTCTTTTGTTATCTTGGCAACATGTGGACTGTAGCACTTCTGCCAGGGCTCCAACCCAGTAATGAAGGGCTAGGTTTAATGTAGCTTTTTAAAAATAGTCCTTGCCTAGAGCTGTACTTCAGTCACAGGAAACAGCCTAAATAGTTGTTTTCTTTGCATGTACATGGGACTTGTGGTACTAAGGGGCAATGAAAAAAAAGTCAGTTGTGTTCATCCTTCGGTAGCCTATTGGAGTTCTTTCCACTTAGTCCAGCCCAATTGCAATTTCTCTGTTCTTGGTATTGTCAATCTATAATCTCATCTCATTTAGATTCATTGAAGGGCCCTCCTCAGTTCTGGACTTGCTCTCTTTGCTTGTATCATCTTTCAGCTGCTGTCTCAAACAGCAGTTTGCAAGGGCTAACAGCTGCTGCATGAACATCTGGAATTTTTACAGTTGTGCTGGAAAAGAATTGTCTGTATCCAACTGTTTGTGTATCCAAGGAGCAGAGGGACACCAGTGCTTTGGCAGCATTGTGTTTCTTGGGCTTGCTAACACAGTCACAATTATGTAGCCCACCACAAGTTTTCATTATCCAATGTGAAAAGGTCTGCCGCTCGTTTGCTGCAGGCAAGAGAGTGTGTCCTGGAAGATGATGGGCTCTTCAGCATTTGAAAAGTAAAGCTGTAAGTAAATTAGACACTTCAGAACGACTTCATTTTGTACTTTTATACCGAGCCAAAACAACAAATACTTGCCCTACACTATACTTTCCTCCTTCAGTATGCCTTAAATGACTCTTCAGGCTATGGTTATAGAACCACAAAGCCTTCACTTCTTTAGAAAAAGAGGTACCCATCTCGCCCATAACTCTTAGTTCTTCTGGAATGCCACTGGGAGCAGAAATACACATTTTTCTTTGATCTGAACATTTCCAGCAATGTAGATGAAAAGAGATCTTTGACAAGTCCTGACTTTGCCTGTTTGTATCTCTGGGAAAACTGGAGGAAAATGTGTTAATGTATATTTGTGACATCTTTATTATTCATCTTTAAAAAGACAAAGCTTGAGGAAGAAGCAGAAGAGGGAAAACAAACTTTTAGGCTGACCACAGCAAAGTGAGAAGTCAGCCACAAAAGTGTGTCATTTCAGGATACTGGGGGTGAAATGAGAGGTCCTGATACTGCAGCACCCACAGGCTACCTTGCCGGGCAGTTAAACTGGTATCCATTTTTTAAACAGTTGTTTCAGATTATCTGCAGACTCTGTCAGATGATACTTGCTCAGTTTCCATTTTCAAGATGGCAGAATCCTGAAGACAAAAATGTCATGCTTTATAAGATTGGCAGCTCAGAGTATGGTTCTTCAGCAATGAGCAGAGATTTGCTTGTCTTGGAATGTTTAAACATGCCTGTGTGGTCAGAAGGGGCTCCACTGTGAAGTGTGTAGAACGATGTGGGAGAAACTGAGATTCAGAAGCATGTTCAGGAAGCTTTTCTTTTCATGGTGCTTTGGACTTCTTTGATGCAACAGGCTCAACGCTTGCATTCAGTGCTCTGGTCTTAAGGAAATGCTTTTAATGTAGAAACATGGTTCCTAATTAGAACCTATTTATCAGAGACGCTCACAAAAGAGTGAACGTGTATACTTGAAACTAAATGGGAAGATAGTATTGTCAAAAAAGGGCTTTTAAACTGAGGTGTCCTAAAATGAAGTCTGGAGCTTAAATTACTCTCAAACATGCTGTACTTAGGTATATTGAAATAATTTTGGAAAAAGAGCTGGGCTAAAACTGACTGGCAATTAGAGGATAATTGACTGGATGAGATGACATATGGGACTTGTGAAAAAAAGTGTCAGGTAGTGAACTGGTGCTTTTGCAAGCGTGACTCAGTCCAGAACAGCGTTGCTGAAAGACGAATTCCCAGTAAACAAAGCAGCTGGGTAGACATTGCTTCCATACAAGGGAGAACTGAATGCTTACATTGAAAATGATGACTTTGAAAGGAATGAATACGTCATTACTAACCAATGTGGTAGAGAATATAGTGTAATCTGAACTTTATGTTTAACTTTCACCTTTCAACACTTACCTGTTCTACCTTCCCTTGATATAAACTCTTCAGATGAGAGACTTATATTAAATTGTCAAGTGATAAAGAAACTGAGCTTTTCTTGCACATTTCTTACTCCCTTGTGCTGTTTTGTCTGTACAGAAATGTTGGGAAAAGGTGCTTTTTCTAACTTAGCAGCTGCATCTGCATTGGCATCGCACAAAGGCTGTTCCTTGTAGAGGTAGGCAAGGATTTACCAGCCAGGCGAGGAAAGTACAATGAGGTATTCTCTCTACTCGAGAGAAGTTGCCATGTTTCCGTTATACTGGGCAGCTGCACCGACGTCATTGTTAAATCCATCTGATTTTCAAGGACTGTCACATTTTTTCTAGAGTTATCAAATATCCTTATGGTAAAATAACAAGTCGTGTCTCACTCAACTTCCATTTCTCAAATGATTCAATGTAAGTATTTAAATAAGTATTTAAATGAATGATGGGGCCAAGAAGCAAGCAAGGCTTGCCAAATTGTATTTTTGGCTAGCTCGGGATTCCTAGGAGCTGTTCTGTTCCAAGTCAGAGCCTATTTTGGTTTCTCACTGTTGGATGTTTTGCGGCAGGAGATCTGAGCAAGTGCTTCCTAAACAGCTGCTCTCACAAAAACTACTGTGTATGGACAGACCAGAATCAGTACTGCAAGTGCATGACCCCTGACTAGAGTTTCAGTCAGCCATTCAAGGAACAGATAAATGCCAAACTAAAAATAGCAAGTCCGAGGCCCAGGATAAGTATTTTCAGTCACCTACATAATAGACTCTTTTGAAAACTGGTTGTCAAAGCACAGGATACCAAGAAATTCATTTGCTGAAAAAACCTAAGTAGTGTATGTATGCGTTTTTTTCCCTTCTACAAAAGCCCATTTAGCAGCTAATTAGAGGAAAAGTTACTGCTGTTGATTCTTTACAAATGACTTCCTTAGCTCCTGTATAATCAAAAAAAAAAAAATCTGAGAGGGAAAAATTTATCGAACAGAAATAGGGAGAAGAGAAGTAGAGAAGTAAAAGGCTCTGTTATTTCCCTTTGCTGAGTGGGGTGTCTGCACAAGCCTCCCGTGCTGTTTTTGGAGTTGCAGGCTGCATCCATGCGTGCAGAGCTATCTCCCTGCTGCTGATGGGAGAAAGCGTTCAGTGAAATGTGGCAGCCATCCCACGCTAGCTGGGGTAACTACAAAGGCATGGCCTTCGAAAGGGGCACAGAAAGTCTTCCTTCCAGCCAGGAAAACTTGACAGGAGGTTTAGTGACCAGCAATAGGCAATGTGTCTGCTAGACATGCCCAGTCTCAGCTGAACTGGCAGAGCATGAAGTGCAATAAAACTTCAGTTTAGCTCTCTTAGCACATTATTCTTTCAATAGTAGCTTTGTGGCCCTACCAGCAAGCAGAACAGAACTGTGGAAACAGAAGATTGGGAAGAAACCAAGGTTTCTTCATTTGCAGAAAAGGTCTTAGAATATTTGACTGAGGTCACCCCTGGCATTTTCATATGGGCTATATAAACAGTGAGGTGCCCTGACAGTAGCAGTCACACTGGCGCAGAAGTGTTCAAAGAATGTTAATGGCTAGTTAACCTTTACTGATGCAAGGATCCCCCCAAACTTCATGCTCCGTTTGAAAATCCTGCTACCTTCATCCTTCGGTGTAGGTAGGCCAGAAGCTATGTTGAAGAGGCTGGTAGAAACTTGATGCTTTGTCTTTTGCAAGCTACTACCGTTGTTAAACTTTCAGCTTTGAATAAATAAGTCAGCAGTTTTTCAGCTGCTTGCACTTTTATTGTGTGCTAAGAGGTACCATGTTTTTATTCCATACCTTGTTTGGACAAAACTGTTTAGTACTAATGTAGTTTAGATGTAACATGCAGCATTTGTCAATGGCATGTCAGAGCCCAAGAGCAGGGAGAACTGCCCTGGTTTTGTGTTGCTTTAATTCTGAAAGCCTCCAGTTACGTAGCCTCTCTATTTTGAAACGTTCTCTGAAGTTGGCCCTGCCTCTCTTTCCCTGAGTAACTTCACTTCAGTGAAGGGATTAGCTATATTTATACTTGTCTGACTGTGTTTTAACTTAAACTTCCCTTTCATCTCTTCCAGTTGACTTTTGACACAGTTTTGGGAGCTGTCAGTCTTAGTTTTTTCCCACCCCGTACACAAGGTAAAATGTTATACGTGCTAACCGTGTTCTGTGGTAGGACCTGCGTGTCTGACTTAAAGTTAGCATTTGGCCAGCACGTAGCCTAGATAAGGAGTTTGTCCTGAGGAAACGCCGGTGCGTTCTCATGGTCCTTCTGCCCTGTAGCCTCCTAACTGAAAGGAAGGCAAACTGCAATGGCATCTGTAGAGACAGCAGCAGCAGCTGCTCCTGTGTACAGTGTCAGTGCAGGCAGGCTTATTTTCTGGGGGAGGGTGAAGATGCTCAGTGAGGTGAGGTGGGGGTGGGGGGACAAAGCTTTGTTCTGGATGTTGAGCGCCTTTCCCTGTCCTCTTTCACAAAGGCTGGCCCATGAAGGGGGCTTTCCTAAGAATTGCCATGGGGGATGTTATTCTCGTCTCTGCCCACAATCCTATTTCCCCCTCGGTCACAGAGGCACTCCCGCTGAAGTAAGAGCATATCTGAGTTGCTTCTTTTTGCATCACTGAGGCACCAGGATTGTACTATTGCTATTTGGGGTACTTAAGCTCTATTTTATAAGAAAAAGGCAGCATGCACGGTACTGCTTCAGAGGGGCAGACTCTTAGGATAGCCCTTGTAATTGGAATAGCATCACTGCCACTTTATCTGCTCTTTAGTCACTTGAGATCCAGGAGGAGAAGACATTCTGTGGCAGTGCTAATTCAAAACAAAGCAAAATGGTTCATTTTGTCCTTCTCCTCCTCTGAGGGAGGAGAAGGAGCCAGCTTGGACAATGAGATGGAGGCACTCAGCTTGAGTAGGTGCTCCTCCCCTATTTATTGAAAATATTAATTGTAGTTAATTAAGGTTAAATTTTAAATGTTTTGTGTGTGCTGTATAGTCATTGCCCTGTTGGTATACCTTTCATTTCCATTTGAATTCTGAAGCTGCAGCAGTATCTAACTCCGGCATATATAGGAACATTAAGAAGCCCTAGCACTTAAGTGATTCCCAGAAGCTGTTTAAATTCTGTTTGTGTCATGCTTTTTTAAACCGTTTTAAGTAAAGAAGTTTGAGCTGTTCTTGGCTATTGATAAATGACACTAATATATAAGATGAGTGTCTCAGTTTGGCTGTGGTGGTATCTTTATACAGGGATTATCCTATTTGACATCCTTCTATTTCTTTTTGGATACAGATTTTCTCCCCCCTGCCCCCAGCAAACCACTAAACCTGCAACCCTCTTGATTTATCCTTTCCGAGCAGCTTTCAGGAGAGTACTGGATCATGTGTTCTGTTCTCAGATAATGCAATTAACAGAAGTCTCTGAGTTGTGACCGCATCCCTTACATTTTAAAAATCCGGGTCCCAGATGAGACCCTATTTTCCTCTTACTGTTTCTGTTGATAGCCTTGGCCGTCATCTAGATGTGAGAGCCTGAACCACTTTCCAAAGTTAGCAATTTTTCTTCTTGACTACATTTCTAAACTTGTCATCATCAAAACTGATTGTATCCAAACTTTGGGTTTCTCTTGTCCTCATGGGACAAATTGCTCAATCTGATCTGCAACCTGTGTAAGTGGAAATGATTAAGGGGATGGTGTTGGGTGTGGTGTTAGACATGGTCCTCATACATCTTCAGCTGTCTGTTCCTCTGTCTCTCTCTTAGCTAACTTTGCTCCCTTTAATAACTTTCAGAAAGGAATCAGTGATGCTGAGTGTACAAAACTCCTAAGAGTCCCAGCCATCAAAGAAACATTCTTAATAGACCCCTCTTCCTTGTCTCTCTGGTTTTTGCATTTTGGTCAAGGAGACCATTTGTTCCAGATATGCCTGGAGCCTGTAATTTTTAACAAGGGATAGCATTAGGACATCTTAGCTAAGCATTTCAAAGGGAACTGTATTTTTCACGGAAACGCTTGCAAAAGGTTGCCTGAAACGTGAGTGAGAGCCCCTCTCACCTCTGCTGTCCTCTTCCCTTGAACTGCATTGATGCCTGTTAGAGAGCATCCTCTAATCTATTCATCTGGACCGGTTGCTTCCAAACATTGCAGCAACAGGTTGTTGTCATCCTCAATATTTCCGTAGCCCTGTGTGCCTTTTTCAAAGATTTACAGTTGACAATACTGTGAAAGCTACATGGTTCTTCAGCAGCAATAGTGAATGAACTGCTGATCTATAGTTAAAGAAGGAGTTTGAGTCTTCTCTCATCCTTGTTCACTGGTGATCAAGAGGGAGCTCCCTGCTCTTAGAGGATTCACCTCACAGGAGTCATATTATCATGAGTCACTTACCAGCAAGTCCATACCTATCGCTTTAAGTAGCTGAACAGTATGTTGAAGGTGTGGCTTATACACTGGCCTGGAAGACGTGAAGGGATCTTGTCACTGTCATATCCTCCACCCATTCAGTGTTGTCCTTCCAGACCTTACTGGCTTATTTTAAAAAAAGGTTGTTTATGTAGACCTATCTTTGTATTTTGAATTGAATGTGTTAGGAGGATACATCTGCTTGTACTGGGAGAAGGAGAGGAAGGAGAAGGGAGAATTCCCAACCATGCTGGTTCAGTGAATCCTGGCTGAATTGTGGGACGGACATGCTCTTCCAATCACCTAGACGGCAAGGCGGTATCCTTTTAACATGTAATCTTGTGCTTTTTCTCATAGTGTACGTTTGGTTGGGGGCAGTGCACACCTGAGTCATGTGCTGACATGGGACTGGGATGTGGCTAGGGTACACTAAAGAGCTGAGAAACTGAGAGTCCCTGCTCCCATGGTACAGACAGACTCTCCAATGAGTGTCTCTTCTTTGAGAGTTCCTTGAGGTAGGATATGCTCTTCCTAAAATAAGCTTCAGGCTGTTTGCCCACTTTTCTGCTAAACAATGTAGGGTGGATTTGCAGATGCAGACAGGCTTGAGCTGGCTCTTTCCTCTCTGAGCCAGCTGGATGTGGGTGAGCTTTGGTCTGGAAGTCTAACTGCCATGTTAATATACTGAGGCACCGGAATGTAAATACTCTGCCAAAAGAGTGTATTCTCTTGGTCCTAAAGCTGCACTAATATAGATACAGTTTCTGGACCATGCAGTCCGTGCACATTGGCTGAGCAAGTGCAGGTCTAACTGTGCCTGCCTGTGCAGACATTGCCATTGTGTGTATCTGTCCATCCTTTTCATCTAGTTAAATATCCTTTCCTTGCAGCTTTCTGTTACTTCCTCTTTATTGTCATGTGCTAATGATTCCTACCTAAGCTTCCCCTCTGCTTCACAACAAGGTGTGTATTCCTCCCTGCAGAGCCTTGTAAGCATTGTCCTTGGCATTAGCCTTGACTTAACAACTGAAACATAACGCTTTTAAAATGTTAAACATGTCGGAGTTGAAATCATCTGAGCTGAAGAGATTCATAGTAGGTGCCTGCCTCAGCTGGAGTTTCTTGGAAAGATTTTTAGGTAAGAGTTCAGTTATTTCAGATGTTGAGACTAAAATTAGGAGAAAATGACAGTGTTTTCCATATTACGTAGAGGATTTTCAGCAGCTTAGAGGACGTTTTAGTATGTCTGATCTTGCAATTTGGGAGGGAACAGACTTGCTTTGTGTTAGAGATGCCTGTGACCAGCTTATGAAAATGTTCCCAATTTAATCAAGCATCTCCTCTCCTCTTCTGCAGAAGCTTGTCATGTGCCCAAACTTGTTAAAGTTTGGCAATAAGCTCCAAAGTTTGTCTTCTGTGAACGTGCTTCAATATAGGCAACCAACTGGGAAGGGCTGGACTCTTGTAATTCTTTGCAGGGAGCCACTGATGACAGTACTTGGGAGCTGAGCATAGCTCCCTTCTGGGCTCACAGTGCCCTATCTTCTGGCGCTCAGCTGGACTGACCAGAGGAGCAAAGGTGCATGGGAAAGGAGTGGAAGCAATACCCTAAAAAACAGAAGCAGAGGAGGTAGGATTTTGTAGGAACCAAGCCAATGTGAGTAAAAACTGAAGACTCAACATTTAACAACAGGATCAAAGGAAAATGCATACTTGAGGACAAAAGCTAAAGACTGCCCTTCTCCAGAGGTGGGAAGTGAGTCGAGGTCTCAGAAGACTTTGACGTGCTCTAGCACCAACTTTGTAGGCCCTTGCTGTGATTGTAAAGTGTTACCTCCCTCTAGTGGTGTGTCTGCAGGGCTGTGGGCATAGTCCTGCTGCTAGCTTCAGTAACGAGGGTAGATCAGATCCAGACGATATAGATAAATCACTGTGTCCCCAACTTATATCCATCCATTCATACCATGTTATGTAGAGGCAGAAGCATTTGGTGTTCCTATGAGGCACTGGGCAACTTGCTTAAGCCGTTGTGTTAACAGGTGAACGCTTGGTGTCCTTCCTTTTCTAGGTACTTAACTTGATCCATGTGAGGTCAGACCTGAAGACAAGCTCATCACAGGAGAAGGTGACTATAAAGATATGCAATACTACAGATAAATTCTGAGTATGCAGAAACAATAGGACCCTTGTCTCAAAGTGAGTGGGCAAATCTGGTAACTTTGTCTTTCATTTTCTCTGCCCTTTTATTTAATAAATGAAGGTGATGAAGAAAGGTAAACTCAATGTTTGCAGAAGAGACAGCACACTGGTCAGAACAGCTCAGGTGCCACATACGCATTTCTAACTCTCAGCTGGAGCCAAGACTGGATGGCACGGGCTTGAGGGTGTGAGGCTATGCACTCAGTGTTTCCTTTGGCGCTTTCACATTCAACTGATTGGTTGCTAATTAGATAAGCGTCTGATGAGGGAGAAAGCAGCACATAATTGCATGATAAGGATTGTGTCATTATGAGAACAGCTTCCGAAATACGTTCACTGGTTATTGACTTTGCAGCCTAATATTCATCAACGTAACTGCTGTATGATCCATTTCACATGGACCAACTGAAATGAAAGTAGCAATTTTTATATTCCTATCATTAGATCATCATGGCTGCTGTGGCATTGCTATTGTTAATATTTTAGGTTGGGGAAGACATATGATCATGTAGTAATTGGATTATACCACTACGAGGACGCTTGTTCCTAATGCAATTGTCCTTAGCCCTCAGAATCCCAAATCTCTTCGTGCTGTCTTTAACATCCCACGTTAATAATCCTTTGTACCTCATACCAATCGATAAGACACCAGCAGCCCTTTTGTGTTACAAACAGCTTTAATTTAGCTGTTGCCTTCTGACTCCTCACTTAAACAGAATTAGCTTTAAATACAAACTTGCTTTTTTGATTATGGATTCATATTTTTTAATCGCTTAAACTATTCTTTTTCTTCTCATTTTTATCTGCTTTTGCCTCTGACTCACAAGTCCCCAAAGACAATTAAATGCTTCAAAGAAAGGGATGCGTGTTTTTTTTCCTTGCTTTTTACACAAATAACTATTTGGCATTTTTTTTTTTACTGATATTAAATGCAATCGTGTCATAATCCTGCAAAGTTACGTACACAACTAACAGCTTGCAGTCCCAGTGGTTTATGACATTTTCATTTATCATCCTGAGGTTCAAGCAGTTATCTTATGTTGGGTCATTGCCACCCTGATTTGCAAATTAACTTTTAGAAACTTGTTTAGAGGTAACTGTATTAGTTGTCTAGCAGATGTCTCCAAAAATATAATCTCTTTTGACACATTAAATGGATACTTGTAGAATAACTGGTACTATTTTTCAGTTTGTTTTTGATATTTAGACCCCGGCCATCTTCTAGGAGTCTGAGTGAACTTCCTGACTTATATGTTCAGAAGCTCTAAAGCATCTTTAATGTCCAGTGCTCTTTCCCTCTTTCTTTTTCTTCATCTTTGTCTTGTTGTCCTTTCTAGAGAGATTGCTTCTGAATTCACTGTACAAATGATGGCTCTTAACTTTCTGGCAAACCTTTCTTGCTGCACTCAGCTCTTCCTTTCTTTTCCAACCTCAAAATCTAAAGTAAGAAACAAACAAACAAAAAAAAGTAGTTAATTACTTCCCAAGAATGCTAATGAGAGGATGATATGCAGTGAATGGCCAGTGAGGAACAGGGATAGCAGGCCAGTTTGAGAGTTAGTTTTGTAATGAGAAGCTTAACCATAGGGCAGCTATTGCCATTTAAGTTTTCAAGCCTTAGATATATGTTCAGTTAATAAATCCCTGCAGTGATGGTCCATGAGGACCCCACTCTTGCCGCGCTGGAGGTGCGGTCCTCATGGTCAGCAGAATGGAGTGTGTGTGCGTTTTTTTTTTTTTTTTTTCCGCTGCCTTAGCAAAATCCAGCAGTTTGGTTTAACGTACTTTTGGAGGTGGTTGGAGATGCTGTCAGACCTTTACACTGGCCTTGCTAAAAAGTGCTCAGCTGTTTCTGTTCCTTCTACTGTTCAGGGCAGGGATAACCTCTGCCAGGGGCTAAGTAACAAACAGTTGGGGAGGTTGTAATGTCCTAAACTGCCACAGCTGTTTACTAATTAATGCAAATCTGTGCCCCAGCGTCCTTTGCTGGTCGTCTGCAAAGAATTTGTGCAGCTTAAATTCAAATTTACTTTGGAAGACAGCCTCATGGTCATTTAAGTTGCATAAAATAGCTCAGAAGTTAACTCCAGTGATATTTTTGGGCTTTTAAATGTTCAGGTGGAACCTGCCTACATTGTTACCGTGACACTGGAGAGGGTGCTTAAAGGAGAGTGTCTTCCCCCTGCCCCTCCAGGCCCTGTAGTGTTTCAAATGATGGGTGTTCTCACCCGCAACCCCCATACCTCTTCTATTTTAGCTTGTCTGGGGGCTGCTCCCTGTCAGCATGCTTTGTGTTGTCTCTTCTGTGACTTTTTTTTTTTTTCCCCCATCATCTGCTATTTACAATCCCTTATTTCCCTCTCACTGAAGCAGAAAATGGCAGTACTTTGCATTCCTTGTACGGCCTAATGACAATAACAAACCCCTTGAAATACGCCCTTCAGCTATGCCTGACCCCTTTCAGGCTTGCCCCAGCCTAATCTTCATTTAGCTGCTTAACTACAGTAAGATCAACCACATCTGTCTCACTGGTGCCTATTAAAGAATCAGGCAAACAGAAGATACAACAGTTTTATCCTTCCCTGTATCATTACAGCTGCTGTGGCCTGGTGAGGCTCCTGACCTGAACACTTTGTTCATGGCTAATATCAAACTCTGGGATCTTGCAGGCATGGTAGTAGTTCAGAAGAGGAAGAAAGTTTTGAAGCAAGTGCTTGCTTGTTTAGTCAGCCAAAAGTAAAAGCAGGAGTTACCTACCTGGGCTTCCTCCCTCCCTCTGCTTTGAATATCAGAGTTCAAATCTGCAGTGAAGCGATGAAGATCTGCATAACCTGTTACAGAAAATGTAAGCCAGTTGCATGCCAGCGTGTCAGATGCAATTATTTTCCCTCATATCTAACGTATTCCTAAGTTGTTATTTGTTATGGTTTCCTTTAACGTAGAGGAGCTGTGTTACCTCTTACATCAAAGCTTCAATGAACTACTGATACAGCTGCCCTTTGGACTGGTGGCTGCTTTTAAGCTAACCCAGCTGACATGGCACTGAAAGCGCTGAATGTTAGTTCAGCAGCAGATGGTAATCCTTTCCAGGGGAAGGATAAACTGCAGCATCATCTTGGGCTCTGTTTGCCTTGGATATGCCACCAAAAGTCAGTGAGGGGAAATATCTGGCTTGGGGAAAAGGATGAGAAACCTTACAAAAGAAACTAGGACCTTCAGGGAGGACGGGGACAGGAGACCCTAACTTAACCCGAAGTATCAGGTCCTGAGTAGGGCATTCTGGCAGATAGCTACTGAATGGGGAAGGATATGGGAGTCTCACTGTGAATAAGCAGCTGGGGAAGTGTGCTGGGGATCCTGGGAAGTTCAGCTGGAAGAGTTACTGAGGAGCCAGAGATGGAGGTTGCTGTTACCTAGAGTGGAAGGAGAATTGTGAGGTTCGAGTGTATTACTGTGACACTGGCCAAAACAGCACTTAATGACTGTTTAAAACATTGGTTTGGAATATTATCTATCTATGTAATTGAAAATACCTACCATCTGGATATGTTGGGCAGGACTTTTAGATAAGGTATCACTTAGTTTGCTGAATCTGGGTTGCCTAAACGTTGCCCTGAAGTATTTCCTAATTCTGAAAATGCAGTCCACTGTATACATGAAGATTTTTGTTGGAACAACTTGAAAGTATATATTCCCTTTTTGTGGGATGTGTCCTGGCTGGGCTGGTGATAGACTGCTGAAGCTTTCCCAGAGATCAAGAATAAAACCTGGATCTATTAACTACTGCTGGCAGCAAAGAATCTGTCACTTCTGCAGGCTCTGCTGACTTGTGTGTAACTAGGAGCGCAATACTGCGTTACTTTTATTGGTGGAAAGAAATATCTGGGCTCATGATCAGCTCCTCACTCGTATGGCCAGTTTCTTTTCTAGCTCAGCTTCACAGGTCTAAGTTGTGGATTAGAAAGCTCTGGGTTTGAACCCTGCTGTTTATCCAGGCAAGGAGTAACATGATAATGTAACTAAAGATGGTATAGTGAAGTATGTGCCTAGGAAGAAGAGATTCAGGCTGTACTCTGTCTTTGATGCTGCAAGTGCAAGTACTCCAAAGACGGAGTTGGTTAGCTTCCTTGACATTATCAATGAACACCTGAAGATGTGAGGATGTAAACTCTACCGTACTTGCACCTTGCCCTGCGCAGGAACTTGAACGGACCTTGAAGGTGTAGGAGAAAGTTGAAGAAGATAGAGTGGAGAGGGATAGAAAGGAGGTTTTCTTCCACGTGACTGGTACTGATCAGAGTAAATCTAACCTTTCAGGAGCTCTCAGCTGCCAGTGAAATGTGATCACAATAGAGCTTTTTATTTATGTTCTAAGGATTTCCCCCTCATTGTTACCTTTCTACATCATTTTTTAAGCTTACCAGAATGCATGTGACACTCTGGCATGCAAAAGTTCAAACTGTGTGTCTGACAAAATATTCAGTGTGCTGAACAGCACTTCTGGGTCATGACAGATACACAATCAGCATTTATGCAGTTTAGTGGAAGTGCATTTTGATGAATGTTTACAGTGTTAATGGTAACTCCAAACACTCCATTATATATATATATATATAATCAGCTGCTAAGGTAACATGTGCAGGAGGTATACGGTCTATTTAACCAATTTCTGGTTCTTAGTATGATAGGTGAATTAGTGTAGGGTTGAGACAGTAAGCACCTGTGTAACAAACTACTGTGGAACAATATTTATCCCCTGTAATTCCAATTGCTTTTACTGAATGGCTTTCTAGTCCATGGAAGACTCATCTTTCTTTTCTCCTTCCTTTTCCTTATTCTTTATAAATTGTTGAAAAGGCTGCAGCATTAGGTTAGAAAACTCCATAATATCTTTCAGTAGCTAATATTTTTTATGATTCATCTTAGCAAATGCCCACACTTCCTTTCTGACTAAAATTCATGTTGAAAAAAGTGAACTTGCTAACTGAGCAAAGGATGTGCCTTATATATCTTATTCGTTGTGTCTAACAGCCCGTACTTCTGTGTGATTGTGTTGCTGCCCTCTTTTCTTCAAAGGCAAGGCAAAAACTTAAAGTCATTCTACTTCTGTCTTCCTCCTCACACCCTCATAAACTTTGAGCAGTTGGCATTTTAGCTGGAACTTGTGTTGTAGGTAGCTGTTTGTCTTGTGCTTTATTTTCATTAGATTAACTTGAGTTACATTACTAACTTTATTAATGATGTCTGAACTCTTCTTTTGTCTAGTAGAGGAGTAATTCTAGTGTTACTAGTGATAAGCTATTAGAGCTGCTAAATTATTTCAAAATTGGTAAACTTTTGAAAATCACAGTTTTGGTCAAAGTGCCTCTTTAAGGGATCTTCAAAAATATCTGTGGGATACAAGGAAGCAGCCTTTGCTATAGACAGTGGTCTCTAGCCTCAGGATGCTTCCCTGTCACTCTCAAATCCGTCCTCCCCTTTGGACACTTCAAGGTGCCTCTTCTCGCTCAGGAAATGCCAGGGTGGTACAGAGGTAGCAATCTGGATGCTGGGGACAGGTCAGGCTGCCGTGCTTGTGGGAGATAAGAGAGGATAGACTCAGAGTGTCAGTGTGTTGGCTCGGTGGGAGCAGGAAGATGGAGGAGCTGTGCATCTGTGATGCTGAGGTGTCCGTGAGGGTGGGACTCAGCGCAGTGGGGAGTGTGAGACTAGAGTGCTTGTATGTGCGGGGAGGTTCTTAAGCTACAGAGTTTTGAACCTGTCTTTACCGTTTCGAAGTGTCTATTATGGTTAGAAAATGAAAAAACGGCCAGCAGAATTTTTCCTTTGCGTAACTGCAAATGCAATAGGCAGTGATATCCATGAGCAGTGCACTCAGGGTTGCTTCAAAATGTGTAAGTTGCTGCTCTCTCTCAGGAAACAACATGCCTGATTTGCTGGTGATGCAAAAGGGCCAGTATATTGATGGAGGAGGCAAAAAATAAATCCTAAGTAAAAAATGCTCTATTCATTAGATTTCTTGCTTCAGTGCAGGCACTGGAAATCCATGTTCTTCTGATGGGGGATAAGTATCATCCAACTTTGAGAAAGGGAGATCTTCCACAGTGTTACAAAATAAGCAGTCCAATCAACGGTGTTTTCAAAGCAATTGCCTAGCTTGCTGCAGTTTTTATCTGCATCCCCTTCCCTGACCTCTTCTGCTCTCTTCATCTTCTTGCCCAGTACTTTGAGAATAGCAGACTCGTGCTGTTAGTTATGGATTAGTAACACAGCTCCCTGACTTGAGGGAGGGGTTGCTCAAGAGCTGTCACCTGCTGCGTGACTGAGGCTCGGCCTGCTACTGGCCTCGGAGCAAGGAAATAAGCCTCCTTCCCTGACTGATTTCCTTCTTCTCTGAGCCCTGGCAGATGGGGTTATGTGTGCTATCACTAGACTGCCACATCAGCTTTTAAGGTTAGCTAAGAAATATCTCTACGCGCTAAATGGGAGTTTTCCCTTTTCAGGAAGAAGAGATGCCAGATGTAGAAATTGACATTGATGACCTTCTTGATGCAGCCAATGAAGAGGAGAGAGCTCTCAAATTACAGGTGAAACTATTTGCTCCTATTAAACCTGAGTGGGGCTGAATTAATGTGTCTGGGTCCATATCTTAGTTTTGATCGAACCTACTGTGAGAATAGAGTTACAACGGAGAGGATCCTAGTTCTGAGTTTAGCATAATCTAGTAGACTGTATGAAGGTAATCAAAATCCCTTAAGGTTAGAAATTTCTGGAAGATAGGTGATAACAGGAGTAAACAAAATTTCAAAGTATCTAGTAATATAGGGAGGTACACTGAGACGGGTTAGGAAGACCTAACTCTTCCTCCATGTGTTCTGTCTTTTATATATAATAAAGAACATAGAAAAATTATGTGGCTGAGAATCAGTTATGTTGACCAAAGAGTTCTTCTGATTCACTGCAGCAGCAGAAATAAATGCGCGTGCATATATAGACCAGAAATCTGTCATTTTCTTCAGGACACTGGAAAATATTTCTAGCTATACCACTAGTAATTGGAACCCATCAAGTTACCTTGGTGTGACCCATAACAAAAGTGTGAGGAAAGGAGCAAGATGGTCAGCAACAGGAATTAGTAGGGAAATTCAGAACCTGTCTGCAGAAATGATGTAGTTACAACCCTTTAATTCCCTGAATCCTGCGGAAGGTCAAGGCTGATGAATAGAAGAATGAGGAGGAGGGGGACTGTCTTGGTTGAGATGTATATAGAACCAATTCGAGGGTCTCCATCTATAATGGTTTCAGATCTACAGAAGGACAGAAACTAGTCCCAGGGCAGTGATTTGCACCTTAGCACCCTTTTAGGAGATCACTGACTTGGTGCTTGGACGCACCAGCGTTGCAGTCACATCTGACTGAAGTGCGTATCGACACCCTTTTCTCAGTGCCTGTTGCCCAGCTGCAGGCTCATGGGGCGTGCCCCCAAGCTGTTTACGTAGCCTTGCTGCTTCTGCCTAAACTAGCTGCTGCCGCTGCCCTGCTAGGAGTGCCTGACCTAGCTAATGTCAGTATTTCTGGATTGCAAATACTGTGATGCTGCTGATACCTTTCACATCTGTATTGCTAAGATAAATGATCTTGGATTCTCCTCTCCCCAGTCTTCTGGGAGAGAAGGATTTCATTCCTTTCAGCTTGGAGGAAGCAGCTATTATTTCTCTCCTGTCATAAACTGTTCTGATCCATCTAGGGAACAGAGGTGATCTGCTATGACACTCAGAGGTTGTTGGTAGCAGCTTCATCCAGTGGTTTGTGGTTCTTGCTCCTTTCTCCTTTCATACTCCCTTGCCAGCTTTCATTCTGTAGATTTGTTTGAGTTCACTGTTACTCTGTATTTAAACTAACGCTTTCATGTTTTACTTCTAGGAAACTCTTGTAGATTGCTACAAACCAACAGAGGTAAAAAAATAACTTTTCTTAAATACTCTTTTCCTGTGGAAAGTGTATCTATGCTCAAGCTAAAGTAACTTTTTTTTTTTGCTTGTGCTAAAGTAAATATAAGAATATTCATGGGGAGATGAAGGGCTTGGGGCTTTATTTCTTGAGAATGTTAATATCTGTCATTTGACTAGGATTGGGCCCTTTGGGGGGACTGCTTATCATTCAAACTCAAGTGTCAATGTTTTGTTCTGTAATGTCCTGACTGACTTTAATGATGTTTAAAACTATCAGGGTACAAGGGAACTCAATACAATTTTTATCACATAGTTGAAAAAAAGGCCCTACTATATTTGCATGAAATTTCAGCTTGAGGATGTGTTGTATGCTCTTCAGTGTGGAGCCATTTAATTTTATCTTTGGCAGTAAAAACCTGTTTATTCTGACAACTGTTAAGCAGATAGATAGCTCAGCTAGCTCTCTTTATGAATGGGACTTAATACAGTAGTGGGACAACCTGAACCAGCAGGATTTAGTTAAAAGTACTCAACTTTCAACTTGAATGTCTATTAAGACATTCATGTCTATAAGTCTCTGTAGAATGCCGCCATGGCCTGCTTCTCATAGTAATGGATACTTAACTAGGAAGAGTAAGTATTGTAAAAAAACTTGGACTCATTAAAAAGAAAAGTCAAATGCAGTTAACTAGAGTAATAAAGCAGTTGACAAAGACTAGGTTATTGGTCACTGTCTTGGTTCATTTTGTAAAGTCAGTGCTTTCTGATCAGGAGCCACTGCATAACATTTAATAGACTGGATGGCATATACGACTCTCCTGCTTAGTAACCCTTCAGTTGTGTCTGACTAAGAGCCAGGTGTTGCTTTTTGAAACAAGGCTGCACATAGCTTAGTTCCTCTTTCAGGATAAGCAGTGCTATAATATCTGTACCTGGAGCCGCTTAAATTACTGAGGCTCAAAGACAGTCAAACTGTCAGGAAGAACCACCATTATGGTTAAATGGACACTTCCAGTCCATCTATTTTCTTTGAGATCTTTCCATTTGTATTGATTCTTACGGTAGTTTTGGAAAGTCCTCCAGTAATTGCTATTGCAGGTGCTGGTAAGAACTGTTCGACACTACAGGGAATTGACCCAGAACAGCTTACATGGCAGCACTCGTATAGCTTGTTCTCTGCTCTTCCTTGGTTTCTCTTTAGTGGGTAACAAACACCTCCTGATACGGAGATGCCAAACCAAAAAATCAGCTCTTCAGATGTCTCACTGTAGTAAGGCTACACGACAGTTGACCCCTGTCCGCCTTCTGCAGCAAGTGCTCTTGAACCTTAGTTGTTCTTCATAACATGGGTCTGAATGACTTGGAACCTGACGTGGTTCGTGTCAGAATATGGTGAAAGAAAGCTGAGGTTGTAAGTGGGAGGAACAGGTTACCAGGATTTTAGCAACCACTCGTGTGCTGACCTCTCACAGCCTTCTATTACCTGAAGGAGGATGAGGTAGGCAGAGAAACAAATGATTACCTTTTTTCCCTCCTTTTCTGAGCATGTAATATGAATTATTATTTTTCTAGCTCTGAAGTTTGACACTTCATGCAAGGACAAATGTCAGAGCTCTAATGAGGGTTTATGACAGAGGATAGTAACTTTTGGTAGAGTTCCACTAGAAAGCTTATTTATAGATTTGCAGGACATCTTTGTGCAGTGCAGTTAAAATAAGTTGGCATGGCAGTTCCCATGAAACAAAATATCCTGGATATCTGTGTTGGTGCTAAACTGTCCTCCAGGCATTAAGATCAAGGTGAGATTTTAATACTGAACCTATGACTTGTCTCTTTAGTCTTCTGCTGATGGAATGGAAGCAGCTCCTCTATCTGTGCAGAATATCCATCTTCCTTGACAATCTTTTGAGATAGTCCAGATGAGAAAAGTACTTAATCCCGTCTGCTAGGAGGTTAGTTGCCAAATGGGGAGTTATTTCCCAGTATTGTTTTCACAATTCGTCCTCGTTTGTAGCATGGTAAACCCAGTAATACCACATGACTGCTAACCTGGGCCACTTAAAAACAGTGGTTTTTAACCTGCCATCTGTGGGCTAAGAAAAGCCTCTCTATAAGGAGGCTTAAATTTGCTGTACGAGGATACATACCTCTTCTGGAAAATTTGCAATTCTTTCCAATTTGCAGACCATTCAAAACTATTGAGGTAATTGGTGTATGAAGGGATTTCTAGAAAATTTGTGGAGAATGGGTGTGAGCTAATGGAATTTGTTCTGACCTATAAATCAAATATGCCAGAGATTTAAGCATCAAGAGGTCCACAGTTTGAAAAAGGCTGTACTCCTAAATTCTAACTGGGGAAAAATTATGTAATATTATGTCTCCGCTGTTCAGAAATAAGGAAAAATACTACAGGCAGAAAGCTTCAGTATAGGCTTCCATAACTTCAATAATTTGAAGTTCTTATACGAATATATCTTATATGAACATATTTTTTTGTGGATGGGATATTGTAAGTCAGTTTTACTTAATTTGAAGGTTAAGAAAAGACTGAGGAGTTGCTTTATGCGTGTGTTTTACATTGATTTTTCGATCAGAAGAAACGGAATTATCCAGAGCACTTGGTAGGTGGCAGGAATTTAGAATCGCTGTTCTCAGCCTCTGTAATAAATTGGCTAAAGATAGTAGCTGATAGCAACTTATGAGGGACTACCAGGAAATCTTTCTTCAGAGTGAAATATAGCTAGACTCTTAAATGTGCTCTAAAACTTTTAAAAGCTTTTCTAAGGTAGCAGTTATTGCTGTTGTTTTAATTTGTATGTAAACTTGTGTAAAGTGGTAAGCCTGTTGCAAAGAGTCAGTTAGTTTACCCAAACAGAGGTATAAAAGTTAATCAGGAAAGTGCACACAGTTAGTATGATTTCTGGGTAGTATCAAGTTTAAATTAATGATCCTTAAATCAAAATGTTGATCTGCTAACAAAGATTGATGCATAGCATGACTCACGTGTCATTCAGTATTAGAAGTTAGCTTTGTAAAATTGTACCAGATAGTGAAAATAGTTTCTGGGCACAGCTTACCAACTTATCTGTTTCTACAAACATAGATTATTATTTTTTTTTAAAACAGTGGCTAAGAGATGCATTTGTTAGCTTGAAAACTGTAAAGTTTATGTTCTCATTGAAGTTAATCAGTGCAATGTGTGACTCATATTTATACTTCGTATTTTTTACTTGAGTCACCATCTCCTTGCGTCAGGCAGTTAAGTTGCGCTTGCTGAAGAGAAATTGAGCACCTGCCTGACCCAAAGCGTAGGCTTTGGGTGCAAGTTGCAAATCTCACTGAAATCTCAAACATGGACAAAGTTTTGGTATGTAATCATGGCCATCATACAAAATTAAACAGTGTTTAATTTTGTTTAAGTTTGTTTAAGTACTCTTCAGCTAGTTTACACTCTCTCCCCTTCCACTTCTCTTCTGTTACTATCATATGTAGCTCAAAAGTGGTACATGTGATCTAGTCTTGACATAAGCCAAGATTTGGTGTAAGAGAACACCACTTCACTTTTAGAACCGCATAAATTTAAAGGGTATGTTAGGTCCTGTCTGGAAAATGAGTGGCATAAACAAATCTCAGATCCAAACTCCTGTGATTTAAGAGGAGCAGGGAGCAGCATCTTCCTCCGGTGTCAGCTGCCTTGCCAGAGCAGCCAGTGATTCCCTCTGTGCCACTTTTCCCCTGTGGAAAATCCCACCCCGACTTTCGCTGAGTGGCTGTTTCACTTCTCTCTGTCTGCTGGAGACTCTTCACATACACCACGGGGAACTGGAGTCTCATGGTACTAATAAATGTAACAAAGAAATTTAAATATAGTTGCTAGTCATGACAATAGAGTTTTGAATTTTGACCAGACTCTTACTTAGAATAGGAGGACTGTTGTGGGCATGAAATAAATGAGTTTTTTTTGAAGGAGACTGACTACATGTGTGTTGTTACATCTCTGCTATTGGTAATAACGAGTCCATCCATTTAAACTGGGCTTTGGAGAAAATCTGAAATAATTGTGACAGATCTGAATTAGAGCTTCTGCTAGAGGGACTGCCAAAGCGATTGTGAAATGGCATGAGACGTGTATACTACTTCAAGAGAGAAATCCAGTGAGTAGGCAACTGGTGTGTATACTGGCTTTGAAAGAAGTGGTTGAGCTCTACAGTGTCTGCAGAAAACTAGTCTTTGAAGAGCACCAGATAAATTAGGTTTGGGGTTTCTCTGCTTCTTTCTTTTCTCGTAGAAATATACAGAGTATCAGGCAAATGGGCTAGAGGTCTCTTCCACTCAGGCAGGCAGGATTAAATCTGTATTCAGACCATCTTATCAGTGTATTTCTCCATTCAATGCAAAATGGGAAAAAATGGAGACCAAGTAGCATCACTTGGGTCATAAAAGATAATTATTTTACTTGGGACTTATGATTAATAACAATTTTCAACATGATGTCCAAACACTCTGCGTTAAATTACTGTGCATGTTCTTTGAAGAATTTGGGCCAGAGATTAAGTCTCTGGCGTACACAGGGTTATTTCAGTGGCTAGAATATTTCAGCAGCTTTTAACACTTCATTTCAAAGGGAGAGAGATGCTTTTCCCTAACTATATGTTTCCCAAAGCTTTATTCCTAGTTGGAGCAAATGACAGGCTTGTGCTACAGCTTTCTGGAGTGGTCCAAGCACTGTGGTTTTAAAACTATTTTGGGTATTTCTTCACATAATGTATGTATTTAGTATGCAGACATGAATAGAAAGCTCGGTCCTTTGAAATGCAACCTCTAAACCTTTGGAGGATCGTATTGTTTTTTGGACATACTATGTTATGAATTTTTAAGTTTATATTACTATTTGTTTGTTAATATAATCACAAGGCAGCAATACTTAAGATACTCTTTCTAAGCAGTAGTAACTAAAAATGTGTCATTTTTTTAGCCAGCCTAACTTATCTTAAAATCTTCGTGCAATATACTGCATTACATCTGGAGGAGCCTAGAAACACATAGGCATTTATTGTAGCTCAGCTAATGGGTGACAACTTTTTAAGTCACAGTAACTGCATTATTTGTCCATATTACTTGAAATCAAGTAGGCTGTTTGTAAAGAAAAAAAGTTAAGGAACATGCATATGAAAAAACAGTGCAGGGAGAGGCACTTCTAAAAAACAACCAACCAAAAAAAATGGTGTCTTGTTCATCCATTTGACCACTCTGAATTCAGTGAACTGAAGCTCTGTTTTTTTTGCCTGCTGAGATCTGTCCTATATTTTGCTGCAGTGTTAGAATTAAGCTTGCATGTTTTCATTTCTACAAGCACTCAGGAATACATCTGATAAGTACTCATAGCAGTACTGTAAGAACGGAGGAGAAAACAGCGATTTGACAAGAATAAGCCGTGCATGTTTACGTGTTACTGAATTGGAGGGTGACTGGAGTCGGACCATAGCTCAGCTGTGTGGCGTTTGGCCAATGCCTTGCCCAGGGCATGTCGGGAAGCTCGGTTACTGTGCTTAGTCCTCCTCTGGCAGCGCAGAGTACAAGAAGACGTGACTGCTGCTGCGGTAGCCCGGCTGGAGAGGCCATGCTGACGTGATTGAGAGGTTGCAGAGATGCCCTACCGGTTCTTGCTGAGAGAAGGCAGCTTCTGGCCCCTTTCTTGTGACACATCGCTACCTCCTCAGTTCCCTTCTTCCCCTATGATCAGCTTATGGTTTCAGCCTGTGGGGACAGGAAGGTGTTTGGAAGGAGGCTTCCATCTCCCCCCCTCAACAAATACAGATGACATTTGGGAGCTATTGTTCATTTTATTCCCCAAGTAGTTGTGTGGAGTAGTCTCCAGGCTGACTTTATGGCATCCAACCCATCAGATTTTCTCCAGGAAATTTCTATCTTAATTTTTGACTTGGCTGCTAGGAAGTAAAGCTGTGGAGGAAAGCTGGTTCAGGATTCATTTCATGCTCTAGTGAAGCAGGAGCACTAGAAGCCCTACGTTTCAGTTTACGAACTGCTCCTATTACACATGTTCTGTTTGTGGGAGAGAAATCTGGAGAGACAGAGTCTAATTAGTCTCCAGAATTAATTGGAAGACTTGAATGGGAAGCCTGGAATTCATTGTCTGTCAAATGACCTCATTAAAACAGTGAATCACACCTCCAAAGCAAAGAGGTGAAGTGATTTCCTCCCTTTGCTAAATTATCATTTCACCTTTGTTTGCCTTCTTTATTTATTTTTTTTATTCTGCATCAGATGAATGCTTTTGCTGAAGTGAATGCCTTTGATTCTAGGGAAAGCATTAGAGAAGGGAGAAGACAAATGCCTAAGGCTGAATATAAATGAGTTCAAATGAACTATAGATTTAGTCTCTGTCTCTCTCTCATTTGAATTTGCCTTTAGAATTAAAAAGACATGTCATCTAGAAGCAATAATGTTGTATTATAAATTAACAGGAGTCTCCATACTTGTAACAAAACTGTATTTAAAGGTGGTCTCCTTGCAGAAAACCTATAAAAATAATTTAAACTGCATTTGTGTAAATGTTTCATTTTTTCATTAACTAATGATACTAGATTTTTCTTTCATTAAAAGTAAAGGTGTGCCCTCTGCATTTCTGTTTGTAGTCCTCCAAGGAATAATTTGTAAGCTCTTGAATCTTTAACTGAATTATTGTTAAGTGTTTTCCAAGTGTGAGAATTAAATAGGTATTAAGAAGTAGATAACCCGGCCTGTGTTACAGAATTACTTCTAATTTAGTTTGATGCATGATCAGATTTCATATGCATGGTGCTTAACTTCAGTCCCTCTCCTAGAGAGGATTTCAAGAAAACAGTCTGCGTGTAAAATGTTTTTTGTGTGTGAGGCTGAGATAGATGTGGATATTAAGCCTTCTATTAAGCTTCTACTAAAATGTCCACAAACAATAAAACTGCTCTTTTTGAGTGACATTTAAAGAAAACAAGTGAGTATTACTATATGTCATAAAGCTGAATCAGCTATAAAGTGAAGGCTTATTAAAACACTACAAAGTCTTCCTTTGTGCCGCCAAGAGGAAAAACGTGCACCTCTTCTGGAATGCTGCCCTTCCTTGATGGGGACCTGCAAAAGAGGAGCAAGGAAAGGCACAAGCACTGCAACACATCTTTAATAACAACTGCAGGCTCAATGCAAGCTCAAATGCAAAATGACGCTTAAAGCAAATCAGAAATGTATTGAACCAGTGCTCTGGTTTGCACACCTGTGGAGTGCACACAACGGCGCTACAGCATTATGTGAAATGTCTGCCACACACAAAATGTTCTTGTTGAGTTTTACTGCTCAGTAGTGCAATCCCATATTGCAAGTAAAATAGCTCCTGAGGAGTGAAACACTTTTAACTTCTTCAGGTGAAAGTGACTTCCTTCCCCTTCCTTAAGAACAGCCTCACTTAGTTCAGATTTAGTTAGGGGGTTCCCCCAAACCGCTTGGTTTATTTTGGTGCTCTGACGGCAGCACTGGGAAGTTTCAAGATGTCCTTAATATTGAAAATTTCAAGCAAATACCCTGTTTTGCTAAAGGAGGTGCTCGTGGTGCCACCTCAAAGAATGAGGGTAAGAACTCCTCTCCCACCTTGCCCTTTTTAGTTTATAGCAAATTTTATTTTTCTGCTCTCTTCTCACATCCTCCCTGACCCTTACTGCTTTCAGCCGTAATGTGCTACTGAAAATCAGCTGACCCCTGGTTGCACTTCCTATTGAAAGGAAGCCTGGTGCAAGTTCCTTTGAGGTATGGGAGAACATGAAATTGCCTTTCAAATAAGGATATCCTGACAGGATGCAATCAGAATAACGCCCATAGATTTCCCTATCAATTCTGCAGATGCTCCTTCCTGAAATCTCTTTTGCTTGCTACTTCTGTGAAGCTGTTGGCCAGTTTTTACTTGCAATGTCTTGTTACTCCCTAGATAATGGGCAAAGGACAGGTAGAGTATTTGTAGCTTTAACAGCAGTCTGATCAAGTAGCCCAAAGGGAAGAACAGAATTCCGAACTGTTTCCCCCCCGCCCCCCCACACACTTTGTCTTAAATTGATGCTGTAGGATGGAGATACAGCTTTTTGTTGGAAGAGATGTTGAAATAGTTTACACAGTCTATGATACAATACTAATTGCTTTAATCCGAAGTAAAAACCTTTAAGATCACTTTATAAAATGTAATTCTGTAATGACTTCATTTAAGTATTATAGTAAAAAGTCCTGAAGAGTATTTATATCCTTCAAACAGCACAATGCCACATTAGTCTTGCATTATTCTAGCAGGCCTTTACAGGACGAAAGGATGATGAAAGACAGTACAGAATCAATACACAGTGCATTGAATGCTGTGAGTTTTTAGTAGTAGAAATGTCTCCCTCCTTTCTCTGACCTCTGAATGGTTAAGTGCTGTATTTCTGACAGACTTAGAGTGGATATTGTTGCAGAGGCTTGTGCATGTGTGGAAAAATACAACTTCAAGGTGGTAGAGAGGGAGGATCGGGGGCCTTAACAAATCTGCTTCCCCAATCAACTCTTTAGGCTGTATGCTTATCCAGATGGCAAGGGGGATATTGGCATGCATAGATGTATTCCCGCACTGGCTGTGGTCTAGCTAATTCAGGAGTGGAGGCCAGGATATATACAGGATATCCTTGATGGGCTTTTATAACCCACGCCGATGTCTGTGCTGCTCTACCTTTGCTGCTGTTACTCGCAACTGTACCTCGTGCGGGTACTCTAACCACGATGCAACAGTATGTACGAACTTATATCGACATGCATAAATCGTCAGGAAAGAAATTTGCCGTGTGATGGTGAAGTCCACGAGCTTTATGGTTCCACCAGCAACACTGACCTCTCTCTCAAGTTAAAATTCACAATTACAGAGAATTTTTTAATGCACAGTGTAGCACCTGGATAATAAATGTTTCAATGTGACTTTTTTTGGAAAGGTACTGTGTTGTCATTTAGGTGGTGACCTTGTTCACTGGAATTTTTAGCCTCAAGCAGTCAGCTTGGAAGTTGCGCTTTTTGTCCTTTCCCATCAACCTGACTGACTAAATCCATAAGTACATTGCATGTTTACATTTAAATGATTTCAAGATAAGAACCTTTCTGTAGGTATATGTGGTACTACGGATAAACATTATTCTACTATTGTGACATTAATGAGGTGATATTGCTTTTAACATATCTGCAGTTGTTAGCATGAAATTGTATACCAAAGGCATTTCAGGAAATGGTACAACTCTGTAAGCTTCTGTTCCCACACAATTTTAAAGGAGAAGATCCATGGAAGCTGGGTAAACTATCACTATGATAAGACTGGGTCAAAGAACGTATTTTTTTCAGATTAGTGTTGTTCACTGAGCTCCACGACCAGTTTCACCTGGCGTAAGCTGGCGTTGCTACCTCTAGCTACTTTACCCCTGCCCTTACCTCCGACTGGCACAAGTTTGTGTGGGGCTGAGAGCTGAACGGGTCAGAGAGCTGATACAGCTTGAAAAGTAACAGGACAACAGAGAAACAGCTGAGTTTTCAGGCAGATGAGCTCTCTGTTGCAGCTGACTATGCAGCCAACCAAAATGCTAGTACCATCATGGAAAATGGTGGGAGAAACACCTCTTTTGGCAGGAGTGCTGATTTCTATGCAGGATTAAACCGATTGTGAAATTCTATCTTGACTTGCTTTGTATCTAGTCATAGGTTTTACCTGATTTACAAGCTGATAGATGGTCCTGTGTAGTAGAAGGGTGGAAGATGACTAGCAGCCAAGCCTGACCACCCATGCAGAGGAAAAACTTAATTATTCACTTCTCCACTGTGTGATGAGAGTATGCATATAACTTAAAATTCCTGGAGATCAGGCCAGAGAAATTCCAGCTTAACAGTAAAAGCTTAAAGATGTACAATTTGCTGTGATCTTTTTTTTTTTTTTTTTGACTCAAAATCATGGTATTATAGGATCATAAATATATTTTCTAATCTTTTTTCCTAGGAATTTATCAAAGAGCTGCTAACTCGGATAAGAGGAATGAGGAAACTCAGTCCCCCTCAAAAGAAAAGTATATAAATAACTCCAAGTAGTAGCACTCTGTAAAAGACATGGCAAGGGAAATGGGACTTTGAATACAAGACCTTTATTAAAATAGTTGTCTATCTCCACAACTTTTTTGATTTCATTCAGTTTTGACATTTACTCAAGGAAGTTTTTTGTGTGTTCTAAAGGTTCTTTTTTAAGTGTCAGTTTTTTTTAATCAAGAATATCTACATTTTGGATGCTGCTCAACTTTCACTTGAGGATTACTGAAGCAAGAGAAGAATCCAAGAGTTAGTGATGAGGGGCAGCCAACCTACATGGTGAATCAGAAGATCTTGTAAACTTACAGAGCTAGGAGACTTTTCCTTGCAACTAGTTGGATAACGTTTTTTAAGTTGGTTGTACATTTAACTCATGGATGTCAAGTTTCTTGTGCTTGTCTGTACATAAATTATAAAGTGGGTTGTGAAAACTGTTTCACATGGATGGAAGGAAAAATTTGTTACAATAAATTATTTAAATGGTGGTTATTGCAAATTTGCTACCAGAAGGCAACAATTTAGATTACTAGAATGAGTGCTGCCATTTTTCTAAATACCCTTAAAGCAGCCCAGTGAAGAATTTCATCATATCTCCTTATTTAGTCCGCAGCATATGAGAACTGGGAATTTTAAGGGCTTAATTTGTAGACCTAAAGTTATTTTATTGACTTTGATGCTTTGCCAGATCATTTCCTCCCCGCCTCATGGTGTCTTGGAACTGTATTATCCAACACCGAGTAAGGGCCTACAGTGATATCTAGAGAAATGTCTATCACCATTTAAAAGACGCTTCACAGTGGAGGAAGAGGCAGTGCTATGAAAATGAATTAAAAGCACTATCTTGTATTTAGTGATGTGGTTTTAATCAAACGCAGATTCCTCTCTGTTAAAGCAGACAAAGAATATTGTAGTGTTTGTTTATGGCTCTGCCCTCAGAAGTAGGGAGACATCTTAACTTGGGTTCTCTTACTTGTAAAAGCAAGAACAGAAGAGAGATCCCTGCTCCCTCCTGAAAAATGTCCTAAAATGTTCTATAAGCTACCATATGCCGGTAGGTGACGCTAGCCAGGCATTTTATATCAAGGGTGCTCTGAACATATTTTATTTTTCAAAAGAAGTACATGTTTGTGAATTTTATGTATACTGGCAAGCTTTTTTAATGTATTTAATTTTGTAATGTTTACCGATGATTTTGTTTACCAGATATTTACTCAAATAAATGGAACAACTTGTGACTTGTTACGTGTACACTTTACAAAACTACTGTTGCTGAGTAGGTTGGTAACATGGACTCGATCATCATAAGGAGAAGCCTGTCTGGTGGTAAGTACCCGGGAACCCAGCTAGATAGGCTCTAGTTGCCTTTTAACGTGCAACAAAAGCCCTCACCCGGTATCGCTCAGCAGAATTGCTGTGACCTGGTGCATGGACTCACTTTTGAAAGTCACCTGCCAATGGAGCCTTGCTTCCCTGTGCTTTGAGGGATTAAAAAGGCAAGGAGCTTCTTTCAGATAAATGCTCTGCTTCCTTTTTTCCTTCCCCCGAAATTAAGAGTAGGGGAGCTCTTACAATTGAGCGACTCCCAGTTCTCTACTGAAGGGCTGCAGCAGGGGATCCTTCATAAAGTGCTCCTCTCCCTTTCCTCCTTTCTCCGCATCTCTTAATTCCCCTCAAGAAATTTCAGCAGCGTTGAAAAAAGGCTGTTGGTTGTTTTGTCTTGCAACATCTGAAGTTAAATCTTGTACCTTGCTGAAGTTGCAATTCAGCTCTGGTTACCTACAGAGTCTTAAAGCTTTTTTTTTTTTAAATTGGCACTTCAGGTGAAACTTGTGCTCCAGGGAGATCAGTGGGAACTTTGTGCTGCTGTCTGCCACTATTGTCAGCCTTATCAGTGGGATGTCTTCAGTGCTAAAAGAGGCCCATGTGAATAACCTCTTTCTTACCACAAGGAGACTGTCTCTCCTTCGCCTGTGCTCCTTGTAGAGGATCTGCTGTAGCTAGGTCTAAATGATCAAGCTTGGACCAACATCACCCTTTGAAGGAGAGGGCCTCTATGAAAATCTTCCATAACTCCTGAGGTAAGAGGGCCTTTTGTTAGATTTTTCACTGAAACCAAGATGTGTGGTAAAGAAGAAAGAATTCTTAGTCACTAGGGAACAGCTGACATCGGACTAGGCACGGGCTTTCACAGGCCTGTCGCTAGAAAGTGTGTTGGTCTGCAAAGCACTGAGAGTCTTTTTGCAAGCAGCAAATCTATTATGTCCGAAGTGGAAAAAAAAAAATCCCTTTCAATTTGAGACTTGCTAATAGTCTCCAAGGTATTGAGTTGGTGTCTGGAACACTGTCAGCTTGTGAGTACTGTTCCTGACAAACTTATTCACATACATGTAGCAAATGAGGTGAAACAGCTGATAACATACAAGAACCCTTTCAACTTCTGAGATGGTTATAGCCACTGACATATTGCAGATGATGTTTGGAAACAGCCCCAAGTCTGAACATGCTGATTGCAGTACCTTCCACACCTGCAGATATACTTTATGATTTGGATTCATTAAAAACCAAAACTCACAACTTCTAAGTATAGCAGATTTTCTCTTCCTTTGTAATAATGACATGCAAAATCAGAAATAGAATGGAAACTGCACTGGTTACTTCTTTCCTCATGCAGCAAAATGCTACTCTACAAATATTTTTCCTTCCTATTGCTTGACTAGAAAAATGCCTAACTGTGCATTTCACCTATTTGCATCTTCTGGTCCTCTTCCTCTGGCACTGAAGTGGTTGTGGAAAACAGCGCTCTACCCCTTTTGGAACCGATTGGAAGAGATCAGTAATACACTGAAAAACAGTGAAGGTTGGGACAGCCCTTGCTGTTTTCTTCTTTGTCTGCTGTGTGAATGGAGCAGTCAGTACTGTGAAGGGTTTCCTCTCCTCCTGCCCTAAATGTTTTGCTATCTTTAAAGTGTCAGTAAGCAAAAATGAATTCTAAATAGCTCTTGTTTGCAGCTGGCATAACTTTTTCCTGGAGACTTATGGGATCTGATTCTCACTTCTTTTTACTCAATGGAGATACTCTGGGCCTCAGTGTAAGTGAGGAGAGAATCAACCCATTCACTTAAGATTTCATTGTACTTTACCTCTTTATACTGTGTGGGTGTTCTTGGCTCTGGGCAATATTCAAGGGACATGTCAATAGCAAAGTGTTACTGAAACAACTTGAAATTAAATCTTACAGCCCAGGCTCTTCACTACCCTGGTTGGACAGCTTTCATTAGAAAGGCCACATTTGGCTGCAATGAAAGCTTCCTTTTGGCTTTTCAAAATGACTAATGAAAGGAACTGAAGTGGCCTGTGACAAATATGAAGTGAAGCTGATTTTTTTTTGTTTTGGTGTTGAAGTGCCCCTCTAGTATACAAAGATAGCCTGCAAGAGTGTGTGTTTCTGGGGTCCGCTTCATGGCATAATTAGCCTTTGCTTGTTTTACAGCAGGAACTGTGGTGTCTTCTGTGGTTGCTCTTCCAGGTGGCTTAGAAAGAGGAGGAAGGTGCTTGTAATCATATCATACAATGCACCTCATGAGGCTACAATGGCGGGATATGCATAGTTGGCATAGAAGGAAGCAGATGAGCCATTCTTCCCCCAACCTTGTTCTCGCCCTCTCTGCCAGTTATTCCTATGTTGGGTTTTACTCCTAAAGTTGCCATTCATACAGGAGCGCCTGAGGAAAATGAGGGAAGGAGAGTGTTTCAGCTTTCCCCATTCTTAAAGCTGGCGACCAGAAAGAGCAGGAGTGAAGTGTCTGCTCCTTTTGCACGCTTTGAACTCTTTGACACTGTGAACCCTCAGTAGGCAGGCGTCCTTGGTGCTTTACCCTGGTAGGTGCAATAGCGTGTGTGTGAATTCAGCAATGTATTTCTAGTGCGTTAAGAAAGCCATATGTAAACGTGCACCTCTAGGAAAAAGTCGTGTGGGCCATATCTGCAGAGTGGGAAAGTGTTGCTTGGATACTGGAAGAAGATATAGGTGCTTACTCTGAACAAGCAATTGAACTATTGGTGAGGTGCTGTAGCAGAAGGAATAATTGATTCTTGGCTACCTAAGCCAAAGTGAGGTTTGCCATTGCCAGCATCACGTACAGATGTTGAGCGGGTACAGAACAACCGCATGCAGTATTTTACTGCAAAGCTTTTCAAAGGTGGCTGAAATGTTGGGAGGCATTCAGAAAGGAGATCAGAGACTTGAAGTCTAGAAAAAAAGCATCACTGAGAGAATTACACTGTTACATGTTTAGCTATTAAGACGACAAGGAAGGCTCTTGCTTTACTGCATATATTTCTGCATGAGGAGAAAATGAGAGATTTAAGGGTTTTATTGGAGAAGAGCATGAAAAGGAAGAACACCTGGAATAAGATAAGGGTAGGGAATGTAGAATAAGGAAGAAGGTAGAGCACTTTATGGTGAGGGTAAGGAGTCCTCTGAGGGAATAAATGGGATCACAATCTCTCAATATCCTCAAATTGAAACTGCATGTTTTTCTAGGCAAGTTCTCATTACCTAAGTTTATTCAATTCAGTCAAGAGGATCAAATGCCTTAAAACCCTAGATATCAGCTTCAAAATTTCTTTATTATTTTGTAAAGCAGAGGAAATAAATAAAACAGAAACTAATTTGTATCTTTATCTATTATACTTCCTTAGAGGTCAAATCAAATTACTAGCACCAGTAACACATATTCATCTGAACTAGTTTTTATTTGACTGTCGTGCCGATTCTCTTTCCTCTTTCCTGGCGGTAAGCAAATGGAAAGTGTAAATGTAATTAGTGTTGCTATTGAAAGCTAGAGAGAAATTGAAGTGAGGAAGAAAAAATATGCTCACAAAGCAACTAATGCTGCAAAATCTGTTCTTAACAGTAGGACTCTGCCAACAGTGTATATTCAGAGTGTTTCTGAAGTTTTGAAACTGCTGTTTGAAGTAATCTTATCTAGTGCTGGTAGGCTTTTCTCTGTATTTTTTTTTAACGTAGAAGCAGCGACCAAATTCTCTGAACTATTAGCTTATGCTATTTATAGACTTTTTTGTTGTCCGGCAAAAACTGAGATTAACTGTTTAGAAATAAGGAAACTGAGCTATTTGAAAGCTTATTTAAAAAAAGTATCTAAGACTCAAAGCTCTTTTGGATGGAAAAATTTAACAGATTTTGTTTGATAGTAGGCTCAAATATCTTCTATTGCTACATTAGTATTTATTTATTTATTTGAATTTTTTTTGCCAAGTTCAAAAACAAAAACAAAAATACACTGGCATAGTCCTTGGCAGAAGTTTCAGTTTGACTGTCAGTATAGTGTTGGGCTGGAGTTGGAACAAATAGCTGAATACCAAAAAATGCAGGAGCGGAACCACTTCAAGGCCTCAGACTTGTCTGACCGCCTCACTTGTGGCAGAGGAAGATAGGACCACCAAAAGTGTTCCTACCTCCTGCATGAGGACCCCACATTATTGACAGCTAGGCTTTGACTCTTGCTCTGGCTTTGCGAACAGGTTTGTGTCCCCTCATATAGCCAATATTCAGACTGAGGCCTCTGGGAGCTGTTGTGGTGAGTAGTATCAGATAAATGAAGAATTAGAGCACACAAGTGTAAGACAGGATGAAGCATATCTTAGTCTATGTTTCTCTTTGTGTTGCTTGACCTAGGGTGAAAAAGGGGGTAGATGATCTTTATATACTATACTGATCTGTAGCGAGGAGGGAATCCCTATAGGGATAATATGTCAGAGCTCCACCAGTAGCTGCTGTCTGCCAGAAAGAGAAACTAACCTGTGATGATGGTGGCTGAAAGAGACACAAACTGGGAGACCACAGGCAGGTCTCCCTCCAGCTTTGTCTGTATTTGGCTTTGAGTCAGGGCCTGCCTTCCACATTTGCCTGTGCAGCCTCTGCTTCTGCAATAAGTAGCGGGGTAGCCTCATAAAGCAAACAAAGAGGAAGGGAGAAGCCCTTCTGAGACCTAGGTGGGTGCCTCACACTTGCCTGGCAACCAGTATGGAGTCTGAGCCATGTCAGACTATAGACAAATGCGTCATGATGGTGCTTGAGATGAAGGACACTAAAACTGACTTAGTGAACTACTGCTTTGGTAGGCTAGAAATTTTCCTCAGGTGTTTCCTAAGAGCTGCCACAACAAGCAGCATTTCTGGATGCTGCTTGTGGTTTGCCTGCAATTTGCCTGGACAACACAGTGGGCAGAGTGTGCACTGCCTCACAACTGTAGAAACGCAAATGATTACACCTCGTGTGACTGCTGCAGCCACGCCAGAGAGGCTGTTGGGCTCAGCCTGTACTGAAGTGGGCCCTCAAGCAGTTTCATGCCTTATTCTTGCAACTAATGATCTTCAGTGGGCTGCATCTTTCCGCTCATGTCTCCCCAGTCTTAATTTCTAACCTTCCAAAGCAGTAGTTACTAAATCAGTTTTAGCGTCCATTGCCTCAAGCGCTGCCATGGTGCATTTGTCTATGGTCTGCATTAATTTTCCCCATTCCCTCAGGTTTAACAGCCTGATTAGTGCTCTAAAGGACCTTTTACTATTGCGTAGAAATGGGAAATGTGTCTTCTAATGCTATTTCTGCCACAGAGGCTCTGCTGCTAATCCCAAATCATTCTGAAAGACTAGAAAGTGTGCTGTAAATGCTTATTCACTTTTTCTTATTTCTTTGACTTCGCTTTCCCAAGTATGTCTTCCATCAATGTGTGAATGCAATGCAGTCAAATACAATAAGCAGAGAACAAAGCTCCTAAAGTTAATCAAGATATTTCTCTTATAGTCTGAGAGAAAAAAAGAAAAATGTGGTCTTTATTTCTTCCCCCAAGTGTCTGGAAGACACTCAAGTAGCATTTGCACGGGGATACAGAATATATTCTTGTTTGGAAACCTGAAGGTGTAACACAGCTAAGAAAACAAAAAATGACTGGTGGCTGCCACATAAACTTACCAAGTGCAGAACTTCTCTCTGTCCTTTGGAAAAAAAACCATCTGTGTCTCCTGAGCTCAGCACTTGTCAATGAAATTAACTTCTTTCCATCAAGCTCCACTGAGCTTTGCGCTGGGTCCGAGCAGTGGCCCTGTGGAGAGGTGAGTACCGATTCTTGAGGAGTAATGCGGATATAAGCACATTTGTGTAGCCATGTACCTACTAACTTGCTCAACCCTAAATCCAATGTGCAGGCTACTAATAAACCAGTGTGTGAGGCAAAGCATTGGCAGGCTGTATCACCCTTTCCCATTCTGCAGTGGTTGTGATGCATGTAGTCTCTGCTGTCACTGCCAGTAAGGAATATTGCAGCTTTTCAGCCTTGAAATTATAAAAAAGTATGCTATTATTTTGGGAGGGACAGGAGCTTGTTGCCAACCCAACCATAAAAATAAATACCTCTGTTGTTACTCCTATTTATGTACTTTAAAAAAGTCTCCTGAATAGTTATAGCTGTACATATGCTACGACAAAATGACAACTTTTTCTGAAAGAAAATGAAGTTATTTAATGTTCTTTTATCTGGACCTGTTTAATTCATGCCTCCTAAGCCCCAGCTGTCCTTTTAATCTGGCTTTCCCAGTTGTCAGAAATGCTTTAATAGGCCCTTTTGGGGAATTTCTCTGCTGCTAGTTTAGACTTTAAAGAAGCACAAAATTATTCTAGACTGGAAAAAAAACCTATGTAAGCTATAACCTGTTTGCAATATTCTCCTCTTTATGCTTGTCATAAGGTGTTTCTGTTTCCATATCAACAATTTACCACAGTAGTGCATATAGTATAATGATAAATCCTTGAAATATTCATAGTCTACCTCATGTGTCTGCTCTTTCTTTTGTCCTCCAATGTGCCTTGGTCAAGAGCTGCCACTTAGCACATTGTATTGATTGTTTCTTCATCTATGAAGTTGTACATTGAGCTCGGCACTTAATCGCTCTAAGACTAGATTTTCTGTCCTTGACACAAGGACAAAGTGTTTAAAAATATATGTAGATTCTTCAAAAATAAGCAAGAAGTATTAATGAGAGGGTTGCGTGAAATAAATGAAAGATAGTTGTCTAAGATTTCCCTTCTGGTTACCTCTCAAATCTGAAAATCTGTGAGTGCTTTCTGAAACGAGCATGACTTTTTCAATCTGATCTTGTTAGCTGCTTCCCTGTTCTTTTAGTACCTGTATGTGTTACAGCTTTTGTTTGTGGTTGTGGTTGGTATCTGATCTAACTCTAACAAATGCTTCCCCTCCCTCAGAATTCTTTTCTATTTGCTGTCATCCCTTTTGCAACAGGAATTAAATGTGTCAAAATTACACCACTTCTGCAGCGCCAGCAAAGTTAACTAGGGAGGGGTTCAAGAGTTTAAATAAACTAGATTATCCCATAATATTTTCTTGTCTTGTTTGTTACACAAAGCTCGGCTATCATGCCCAGCCCCAGTCCTGAGTTTCACATCTTTTCTTTTTCCTAAAAGCAGACTCTTCCAGAAGAGAGAATGTATATTTTTCTAGGCAGGAAGCATCTGAAAAAAAGTACTTGTAACTCTGGGATTTAGTTCAAAAATCTCAGATCAGGCTCCTGTTTGAGGCTTTATTATTATTATTACTATTATTATTATTATTATTATTATTATTATTATTATTATAGGATCATTGAGATCCTTTGAATCCAGCCCCTGACTCTTGTTAACTAGAAACCGCGCAGCAGCTGTCAGAAATACGCAGCAGGGCTAGAAGGCCTGGTCAAATAGCAGGGACAGGAATATTCTAAGCTTGCACTTCTTTCAAAGTTCCCTCCGGGTCTGCATCCTGCTAATCCCAAATTCTCAAAAACCATGAGGCAAGTAATACAGGCACTCTGAGGCTATGAGTCCGAAATCTTTTATAATGCGTATTGGGTTGTGTGGTTGTTTCCTGAGGTGCTTTCCCAGGGGCCGCTTGTAAGTTTTTCCTCTGCTATAAAAGTTTTAAACGAGACCTGAGACTTTCCTGTCTCCTGCAATTTCAGGAACTTGAATCCTAGGCAGGACGCTGGGCTCTTGGTAAAATCGTGAAGGTCAGGGATGCTGGAGATCACAGTAGTAGTTGCTGGAGCTGCCCGTGCTCCTGTTCCGCTCTGGTGCCCGTCTCAGTGTGCTCTATGTAGCCTGTGGGGATGCTGCAGCTCTGGTAGGACCCAAGGCTTGCTTGTGCACAGAAAACCATTCGGTAGACAGGTTAGATAAAATGAAAATACACAGGCATCAGCTGGGTTTAGATCTGATGTATTTTAGCCTCTATCCAGTTAAATACAGGCTCCCCATTTCATTAGCAAGACAGCAATCTTACTTTAAATTGGGTTAATGAAGATGGCTTTAACATGTGACGCCAGTGCTTTGCTACACTACATAGGGACCTGATGGAAGCAGGTACTGGCAGCAAACAGCTCTTTCTTTTTATATAAATAACCCAAGCCAGAGAGAAGTGATCCGGTTTGAAAAATGTGTTTAGATTGAAAGCGTGTTGCAGTGGAGCCTAGCTAACACCCCAACCATTTATACTTCCAAATTGTGCCCTTTGGGGACAGGGAAAGGTTTTCAAATGCTAGATTGCCTGCAAATTATGGAACTCTTCAGGCCCTTGTCATTGTTAAAAGGGTCACTTACTGAAAGCAAGCAATTCTAATAAATCAATGGTAGTTGATACTCAAAGTTTGGCGGGGGGGGGTTTCAGAACTGTGTGATGCCATTCCTGAGATGAATCCACAGCTCCTTTGCCATGGTGAAAGCCCCACATTAGCAGGCTGGGGTGGGGGGGGCAGATTCAAATGACCACATTTTCATGATATCCTGTTAATGACAGATTAGGTATGTAATTCAGTTACCCGTCCGTCCCTTCCCACACATTCATGCTTTTCATTTTGGTCACATGAAATGGCCCCTCTCTCTCTGCCTTAAGGAGTACCACAATTAGACAAGAAGGACAATCACAGATGTTCATAATTTTCCTGAGACTGTTATACTGCTGAAGGGAAGGACAGATGATCAATGGTTATCTTCTCTGTAGAGCTTTTGACATGGATTATTTTATAGGATGGCTGTGTGACTGCTGCTGCAAATTATTCAAAATAAACAGTATTTTATTTTCCAGTTCATCAGAGCCCCCTCTCAGGGTAATGCAGGGAATCAAAACAGTTCCCCGATAAGTAGTGGGATTGCACGGAGGAGTGGAAGATCCCACCTGTTTGTCATGTAAAGCCCAGACAACTCAAGAGCTGAGTAGAGGTAAGTGGTTGTAATTCATTTCCATGAAACTGCAAAAACCACTTGAAGTCGGTTACATAGAAGAGACAGCAAGTGAGTGAACACTGGAGTTCTTCTATTCAGAGTAAATCCCCCTGTTTTCCCCCAAATATTTTTTTCTTATTTGTTGTTGTTAATTAAATAGAATTGAATTCTCTTTACTTAATCTGTTCTGTTGCACACTTGTCTCAGTCTATGAGGTTTCTTTCCTGTCCATCCTGTCCCAACCTAAATATATTTTATTGTCTGCAGTTTTGTTATCTCACTGTTCTCTCCTGCTTTGCAGATCATGGAAAAATGTTTTTCACAACACAGGTATAAGATGGTACTTTGTATTAACCAAATGCCATGTCAGAAACTGATGGTTTAATCCCATTTCTCTCACTGTCTCCTATGTGGATCATGACAATATATTTTGCCTTTTATCCATCCCCGCTTAGGGTCGGAGCCTTAGAAGGAATCCAGTGAGCACATCCTGCCTACTTGTTCCTGTTGGGACTCAGGTGAAAAATATAGATTCTCCCACGCTCACACGGATGCTGCCTGAAGTGGTGTCAGTGAACCCCAGACCTGAAAACCAGGAAATGGGTGCTGGTTCCTTCCTGTACACCTCTCAGACTGGCATATAACTGGTGTTCAGTGTCAAAAAACATGGACTGTCCCTTCCGCTCTTATTTATGGAGCTTTAACAGTAAAGGTACTGAAAGCTTTGTGTACTATATACGCTGCTGCCCATAGGAAAACAAACATACAGGTCTCCTGCACCTAATATTAGGTTGCATTGTCTAAACGGATTGTGGTGAATCTCTCTGAAGAAGGAAAGGGAAAACCTTCCTCTCAAATCCCTGTCATCCCTTCACGGCTTTGACAACAGAGCTTGTCAGGACAGCAGCTTCCTAAACACAATGCTGCTAGTATCTAATGGGGCATCAGTATTTCTCCTCCCTCATTCTCTCATTTCTAGTTTCCTGAAGGAGTGGAGTCAGTCCTTTTAGCAGCTGGCGTGTCAAAAGCATCCAGGAGGAGACGACAGAAAGCTGGCAGTGACTTGGAAAAATGAAGCAAATCGGCAGGGAGTCTCTTGGCTGATTAGTGGCTCTCTAACATCTTTCCCCAGCAGAGCTGCTGGCTACCGCCGAGCTAGACCTGCCTGCTGGCCGCAGAGGCCCTGCCCAAGGTGACTGCGTCAGAGGTGGGAGCAGCAGCCTGACCTCTTCATATTCTGAGGATTAATTTTTTTTTTTACTGTTTCGGGCGTACTCCTAAATAAATGCTGAGGAACAGAGAACTAGTATCTCTCTGTCTGTCTGTCTCTCCCCTCACCTCTCATTTGCTCACTGGCAGAAGTCATAAATAATGAAGTATTTTTAATATGACTTTGAAAAAATTTATTTCTGCCGTAATAACTGATGCGATCTGTGTAGGGTCATCTGTGAGGGACAGCGATGCCAGAGGTAACAAATGGGAATCCTGCTGAGGGACGATTGATGTTGTGTGGGAGTATTTCAAAAGTTTAAATAGGATTAAAGTATTTATGATTAATAATGATGAAATAGTCTCTATCCCTCCAGAATATTAGAGATGAGCCGTTCGTTATGTCACGGAGGAATATTCTGTGGGCAAATACAGAGTTCCTATAGCCTAAACAGTCTAGTTTGAAGTTCGCCCAGCCTAACTGAGGCTTTTCTTTTACTGACAAAGCACACACTACTTATTCTGCTGCAAGCTTGTTAAGGCTGATGGCTGAGACATTCACAATTATCTACTAATTCAAATGTTTGTGATTTCTGAACATCCAACATGGGACATTTTAGAAGGATCTTTACCAAAAAATAGTAATGTAATTCTCTCTTCACAGTGTTTCTCATCTGGAGCACTATGAAGGGAAGGCCACTGTCACTGGCC
The DNA here is from genome assembly GCF_040807025.1 of Struthio camelus. Taxonomy (NCBI): domain Eukaryota; kingdom Metazoa; phylum Chordata; class Aves; order Struthioniformes; family Struthionidae; genus Struthio; species Struthio camelus. Next base: position 81,821,368 of record NC_090944.1, on the reverse strand, counting down.
ATTCTTGAAAATCTTCTGAATGTTGATAACAAGAATGAACGTTGTCCATCTACTAGGCAGTGTCTGTGACTGCTTAGTGCTACAGCAGTAAATTAAAAAAAAAAAAAAGATAAAAAGATATGGTTACACAAAAAGAAAGATAAAAGATAAAAGATATGGTTACACAAACTGCTGTTTTCTGAAGGGACAGTGTTAATGTTTTCTGACTTGTGTAGCAGGCAGTGGTAGATCAAATAAACATAAATGTCCAAAAAGCCACCTTCTTTTACCCCAACAAGTCTTCTTACAATGCAGTAGATAATAATGCTATATAGAATGTGCGTTTAACCCTGGCTGCGGCTTCCTCCTTTGTCCGTAATCTGGAAGCGGTACATTCTGTTATTTTAATGGAGAGAGGCATTTCAGTAGGTTATCCCTCAATTCAGGGCGTATGTCATTCTTTGCTACAGAGCGTGGCCTTCCTTGTGTGTGGAACAGAGCAAGGTCGTACACAGCAGGCTGAGGAAGGGAATAAATCAATGAACCCATCACAGGCAGTCACTGGTAACTAGCTAAGAATAAAGAGAAGGGTTTGGGTAGGCAAGGTTCTCTGTCAGCAAGCAAAGCTTGAAATCCTGAAACCAAATGGTGCATTTCTGAACGGGCGGTGAGATTCGGGGAAAGGCTGTGTTGTTATCAGATCTCGGGATGCTGCAGCCGTGGAGAAGGTCAGCTTCAAACAGTGTTGCTGACGAAAGCAATAGCTGAGTTACTGTCTGAGCTGGCTTTAATGGACTCAAATGAAATTAGAAATGTTGGACGCTGAACAATTTGAAGGATTTCCTGTATTAAGCCATTCACTTTTGGTTTTGTACCCGTGCTGGTTCTGGCCCAGCTGGGAGATGGCTGGACACCACAGGGGGCTCTTTCTACCCAGCCAGGAGGAGGGGAAGAAACCTTCTGAGGGCCAAGATTTCCAGCTCAGTGGACAGCCTGAAAAGAGCTGCATGATTCAAATGCACTATTAAAACACTACAGCTGCTCTAGGATAGCAAATAGCATGTGTGAGGTTTCCTGGGTGCTTGACCTGTTTTTAGTTTCATGTATTGCTCTTTTTTTAAAACTTGCTGTGCTGGCTGTGTACTGCTACTCTGGCACAGCTACTTCCAGATGTTGCCAGCTTACACTGGACCTGGGCTTTACAGGGGGAGGCTTGATCCTGCAGAGGAAAAAGGCCAGATAAAATATTCCTGACCTGTTCTCCCTGTTACCCCCAGGCTCTGGCCGGCCGTGCCCTACCTTGCATGCTCACTCACTGCTGCTGCTTCGGCAGCCCTTGTCTGCACCAGCGCGTAGTGCAGTGAGTCGACCTGGGTCCTATCTCTGAACCCATTCCTTCTTCCATTCAGACCTGGCATCTCGGAGCTCTCTGCCAGCAGGAGGAAAGTGCACCAGTTCCACAGCGAGCAGAGCGTGCATGTTCCTGCCTGCTGCACAATGCTACTGCGCTAAAAATTGCAGTGACTGCCCAAGTGTCACTTCTGTGTTATTCGGAGGTTTTCACCTGTTTGGAAGTAAGATTGTCACAGTACAAATGCGCTTGATTGATGGAATGGAGAAAAAATATGTGGGATCATTGACAGGGGATCACCTCGGCTCTGAAAATTGAGATTTGGACTTATTGTTCTGGTACCAGCTTCCTAAGTGACCTTGGGAAAGAAACTTCTATGCATCAGGCCCCCTTTCAGTAACAATCCAGGCCTAATTTTGTCGCGGGGTACTGTAAGGATAAATGCAGCTGAGATTGAAGATATTGTGGTGGCAAGAGCCTTTTGACTCTTGAATAGAAATAAACAGGATACCTAACTTTTCCATGTAGTTTCACCCAGGTGGAGTAAACTTTCTCAAATTGCCTCAAAACTGTGCCGATGTTTTAAAGTGCAAAACAAAAACAACCCAGAAATCCAGTGCACAGAGACAAGAAAGGTTATTTTTAACAGTGTGGGAAGTGCTGTACTTGCAAGGCTAATGCTACCTACCGTACATGTTTTACATTTTGCTCAGCAGAAGTAGAGCCTCTCGGGTTACAGAGCTGAAGGGGAATAACAAGCTGGTGTGCCAATAATTCCCATGTTACTATTTTTAAGGTTCTGCCTGTGTTTGTACCATTGTTACCCAGCAGTGCCTCCCAGTGCCAGGTTACTTGCGGCAAAGGTGGGGTTTCCACTCAGAAGTCTGTTATTTTTTTCTAGTTTCTTGTTTCCTTTTTCTTTTTCCTTGTTTTTTTTTTTTTTCACTCGCATCATAGTCTCTTGTGCTCCTGTGCTAAAAAAATTAATCTCGTAGACAGAAAATTGAATTTGATAAAGCTTTTGTTGTCTGGCTTGAATATTCAGAGCTGTACTTTCAAAGGCGCAGCGCCTCTGTGGCCCTAGTCGTGGGTGCCCAGCGTGGCTTCTGTGAGTTTCAGCCTGACAGCTCGATACCTTCCTAGTCCACTTGGGCATGCAAGTGCCACTCAGCATGTACAAGCAATTTGCCAGATCAATTAAATACAGGCACAAAGTTCCTTTTTGCAAGTCTGCCTCCAATCACCTGCTGAAGCTTGCACTGAGGGCACGCTCTGTTGCTGTTTGGGCCTCTGCGCTGCTAATGGTGGGTGTTCGGGAAATTTGTCTCCTTTGGAAGGGCTCCTGTGATACATAACAAATGTCTTTGACAGGAGAGTTGCTGACTAAACAAACCAAAGAAATATTTGCAATAATGGCTGAAATGCTCATAAAAAATTTCGTTAACGAATAGGGATTTTCTGCTAGAATGGAGAAGGTCAGTCTCAGGCTTGTGCTCGATGGTAACAGTGTTTCTTACCCCTTCAATATACAGGGAGACCCCAGCAGTTCGATTCTGGTCAGCCTGTGGCACCGTGATAACTCACCATTTATCCTGGGGCAAGGAGACTGCCTGCTCACTGCGGCATTACCAGACTGACAAGCAGGCTTCCAGGGTGCATGGAGCAAACAAGGGGGAGAGCTGAAGAGGAAAGGAGGGCCATCCGTTTTCTGAGTCAAGGCGCACATCTGCCTGCCCTCCATGGAGGCAAGATGTGTGTGAGAAGGAGAGAAGCAGCGGCGGAGGGAGGTGTCACCAGGGAGGCCCTTATGTTCAGAGTGGGCTTACTGCAGTCTCAGAAGCCCCTTGCTATAGTCATCTGTGTGCCTTTGTACAGTGGTGTAATATAAAGGTTATAGCCCTACACTATTCCAGGCTTCCTTTTTATTCCAGGGGTTTTTAAATTATTAATGTGCAGCACAGCAACAACTGAACCTGCTGTTAGACACTACCTAGTAAGACCATTTTAAATATTTAGCACTCACGAACAGAACGAAGCAAACAAACAAGAGTAACTAAAGGGTTGAGGCTCCACTTAATTTTTAAACAGTTAAAAACAAATTAGGCAACTCTTCAAAAGACAAGAATACAAAGGCCATTTGCCTTGTACTGAGTGATATGCACAGTAATAAGAGACCATCTGGTTGATCTGGATTTCAGTGTGGGGTTGACTAATCAGTTTAATGAACAGTGCTGTTAGAATGACGATTCTGTAGATTCAGCTGTTCTACAGCTATTGAATGTATCTTTTTAGTTAACCACCATGGGAATGAGGCGCTTTTTCTTTCCCCTCTTCCTTTCTAGATATGTGTCTGCTGTCAGCAAATTTCGTGGTGGTATGTCCTCATAGACCTGAACTGGGGCTTCCTCTTTGCCAGCTTCCCTCTATCTTCCCTTCTGCGTGGGTGGATGTTGCCAAAGTGAATGGAGAGCAATCACTTCTCCCAAGGCAAAGAAAATAGAAAACACTCCCCTACTGGCTTTTTGGATTCCTGACTCCAAAATCCTGCCTATTTTATGAATATTAATGGTGCTCTATATATTTTCAGAGTATCTCACAGGCTGATAGGAGACTCAGTAGGCTCAGGACAGCATGTTATCCTCATTAGGGACTGCGAGGCCGGAAGCAGTTAAATGACTTGCTCAAGATCACAGAGAAAATACGTGGTGGGCAATTTCCCTCTGAATTTCCTGGATTTACCGTTCTCTAAAAAGGAGCATTGCTCTGGCTTCCATTGCGGGAGCTCAGCAAGGTGCCCCTCCTGCTATTGCTGGTGGCATCCAGAAACAGTGAGGGGCAGATGTCCGCTCTGCTTTGCAGCACCTGGGAGGGAGGAGTGGGTATGACTTACTGACCTCAATTCTCCAGGAAAGGCTGATGACTTTTGCAGCAGGTAAACCATTAATCTTGTGTCCCTGGAAAGAGGTGAAAAAGGGAGTGGGGGGAAAGAAAATCCCAGCCTGATTTCAGGTCTGAATGCAGGAGCAGCTCTTTTTAGCGCATCTCCTGTCTGTCACCTGAAGCCAAGGAGCAGGACTAGCTCTCCCAGAAGACCCCAAAGGCTGATGGCTCTGTGGGTGAGCTGAGGACATGTCTGCATGCGGGGCCGGACTGCCAAGTGCTGGCCTGCTGAGGACAGCTGATGGCTGTGGGGCCGGGGGTGAGGTTCGGGCAGGAGAATGAGGGAATTTGCCAGAGAGAAATGCTGCACTTGAATCTGTGCTCTTCCATCAGCAGAAAGGAAGATAACGCAGGACACTGAATTGTGCTAGAATAAAATGGGTATCAATGAGAGCTGTGTCAAGCCGGAGAGCTGTGTCTGAGAAGAAAGATGAAGATAGGAACTGGTTGCGTGTAAGAGAGAGATGCAGGGGAGCAGCATGTGTGTGAGGCACAGGAGGAGGAAAGTAAAAGGAGAGGGAACTTAAGAGATAGAGAACAGCTTGAGGTCAAGTGAGAAAAAGTGGAACAGAATGCAGGCAAGTGATAGATGTAATAAAAAATTCGAATAGAAAACTCAGCAAGAGCTAGAGAGCATAAGATGAGGTATGGCTGGGGGAAAAGAAGATTGAAAACATAAAGTAAAAATGATGGGACCTGCATAAGTAGTGGAAGGTAATATAATAATATCAGGCAGAGCAAATGCACACTCATTTATGGGGCTATATTAACACTATATTTATTTAGGTAGCACACATACCTTTCAGGGTTGCTCAAAAGGATTATGTGGCTCTGGCCAGAGCATAGTGAGTGATGGCTGTAATATGTGACAATAAATAATTACAGATGCGAAGGGTATAGTTGCCAATTAATAAAGTTTCCTGAAACTGTTCATTATAAAATCCCGTTTTCGTTTACTTATAACTCTGAGAAACTATGACTGGGCTGGAATTTTCCTTACTAGCTGTCTGCCTCAGGCTGAACATCTTTGAAAAAACATGTTTCAAGAAGACTGGGACAAGACTGGAAGCATGCAGGAGGTGGAAGCAAGGACAGACAGCAACAGAAGAGTTTAAAAGCATCACCTGTATGCCTAACAACAAAATCAAGAAGACAAAAGCCCAGCTGACGTGAAGACTTGAGGCAGACTTTAAGGGTAAAAAGAAGGAAACTAGTTACCAGAAGAAACTCAGTGAAAATATGGATCTGTTCACAGAGATAGGAGACACGCTAGTGATGGATGGAGTCCGTGGATGACATGGAAAAGGCTGAGGTACTCAAATACTCGAAATGTAGTCACAAAGATGATGGAGCCAAACACTCCCCAGCAGTGTCAGGCAGCACATCAAAAGGCAATGTCCACAGTGCAGATGGGATGCACTATGGGATGTTCAGGCTGGACATGGGGAGCAAAGAGGGTGGTGCAGCACAGGAACAGGTACCCAGAGGGGCTTTGGAGGTTTGGGGACTGAGTTAGGCAAAGCCGTGATTGACCTGATGTGGCTTTGGTGGTAGCCCTGCAGTGAGTGGTGGTTTGGACTGGCTCCCAACCAACGTCCCCTTGGTTCTGTGAAGCTGTGGTGAAAGACGTTGTGACTATGTTGGAAAAAAATCTGGTGACTTTTTATTGGAGAAGTTTTAGTGCTTCTGTATTTTAGGTTTGAGAGGCAAAAGAGGTCAAGCTTTTAGGTCATGGGCAGAGGACCCAAAACATTGTCCATCACAGCATCCTTTACTGCTAAGCCCATAATGAGAACCCAAGGTTTCCTCTCTGGCTGTTCCTCTGCTGTCAGCAGGTGAGTGCAAAAGCCTCAGGCAAAATGTCCTATCTTCCCTGGTGCTGCAGATGATTAAAGAAGCAAACCAAGTTCAGCTCTCAACTGTGCTTCTTTTTCGAGTGGCAGCAGTTAGCTGCATATCTAAACTCAGGCCGTGCTTGGGCATGTTTTTCCCCATTTGACATCTGAATGTATCTGACATGCACAGAGATCTGATAGGGATGATAGCCTTGAAAAGCACTGAAGGAAATGACTAATTCTTTCTTCAGAACAGGGATTAATTTGTGCTACATGCAGAAAATAAAGGGAAAACTATTGAGTAACTACTAAGTGAGAACGAACTATTTTGTACACTAAATAAGGCAAGAGTCTTGTGAAAAAAATGATGTGGGCATGTTATAAAGACTGTATAGTAAATGCAAGCAACTGGTAAAAGTGATGTCTCTTTTTTTCTTGGGATGCAGTCACCAAGGTAGCACAGACAGGTTTAAGCAGGAAGGATTTCCACAGCAGTCTTTCAGAGCAGACTCTAGTTTGCCCATGACAGTAGACTAGCATCTTGCTAAAATTGCACGGGCGTATTCCTAGGCCCCCTCTCAATTTAGCAGGAGGCTGGTATGTGAGGAATGGGTATAAGCAAACAGAGTGCACTGTATCTATATATCTCATATCTTATATCTCCAGGACACAAATATTACAAATGTAGTTATGAGAATTCAGAGATGTAATTTCAAATTTAATGTGTGAGAGGCACGCAGAGTCCAGCAGAACAAACTCAAGACCTGAGATTTAGCACAGAGTGGGGGATATTTACTTGCAGCTTCCTAGAATATCAGTCTTGTCTCCTGTGAGAGAAGATCCTTATACTGGTTTAAAGTTTGGAAGCAGGGCAGGAGTAAATGTTCAGTTCTTGCAATGGAGGGAAAGCACCAGAGGAGTTCTCGGGATTTTGTGCTAGGATCTGTGCAGTTCAGCAGATTTATAAATGACCTATAGAAGAGGGTCAACTGTGAGGTGCCAAAATTTGCTGACAACATTAAAGTGTTCAAGTTAGTAAGAAGGAGGGCCAGCTGTGAAGACTTGTAGAAGAATCTTATGAGACTGGGCAGCTGAACAAAAAAATGACAAATGAAATTCAGTACAGGTGAATGTTAAGTGATACACAGAAGAAAAAATAATTCTAACTCTACGTGAAAAATAACAGCCTCTGAGCTGAGCAATATAATTCAGGAGCTTGTTCGGGGGTTATCACAAATACATGAAAACATCGGTAGTGGTCAGTGCTCAGTAGTGATCAAAAAAGCAAAGTAAATGTTAGGAATTACGAGGAACATGATGGATAACAAAACAGATTATGCCAATCTATAATTTTTTTTAACTCACTGCTGGAATTCTGTGTGCCGTTCTGGACCCTTCATGTCAAACAGCTTATGGAAGACCTGAGGAACAGAGTTGATGCCACAGGACATTGTGGGTGCCAAAAGTTCAAAGGAGCTAGAACAAATAGTAGGAAGAGAGAGTCATTGGTTACTACATATAGAAAAATACTCATGCGTTTCTGATTCAGGACAAGCCCGAGCTTGTGAAAGGATGGGACAGTAGTAGGGGGAAGAATCATGTAAGCTTGTCTTATTCCTGTTTTTCCCTAGGCATTTGCTTATGGTGACTACAGGAGAGAGGTTCCTGGAGAGAGGTGGGCTGTTGGTCTGATCCAGTTGAGCTGATCTTATTTCCTGGAGACAGCGGTTCCAGGGGCAGGATGCTGGGTCTGTCACTACTTGCTCTCTCAGTAGAATGTAGGAATTTCTCATGCAAACCAAAGAATGGGCAAAAAAAGTATACTAAACATTTTTATAATAATGTTTTGAAATGCTGTTTTGAAATGTCTTAACTAGCTCTGAATGTTCCTGATTCTCTTAAATGCACATCTGCATCCAGCACTCATATCATGACAAATCAAGGTGAATGGCCCTCATTCCAGTGTTATGTAGGCAGCAAATATGGTTCTTTTACAGAAAATATTCTGCTCTGCCCTTCCTTAGACTGTGGTTTCCTTGGGGGCTGGATGATGAGAGAGCACAGAGCTTTTGTCATTTCCTTGTGTGAGAAAGAGAATGGGGAGGGCTAATAAAGGAGGAGTTGCAAGCCTTGTCTCTTCCCCCAGTAATATGCCTGTGGTATGGAGAAGAACTTGTACCTCTATCAAAAAAGGCCAAATTTTGCACTGAGGAAAGGGATAACACATAAGCCCTCCAGCAACCTCTGTGGCAGGGGATTCAATAGTCCTTACTCAAGTTTGTTTCACCCTGAGGATGGTTAGGATTCCTGTTAATTTTAGTAAGGTCAATACTGACCTTGAGGTGAGGTTACAGTTTAGAATGATGAGCTTAGAAGAGAGTGAGAATCTTGAATAAGTTTTTGTCATGGACATACAGCTGATGCATGAAAGCTAGAAATGGCTAGATATAAGGAGTTATTAGAAGAATAGAGTAGAATAACTAACTGGATTGGAAGGGATCTCTGGACTTTATTTAATCCAACCCCTTGCCTAGAGCAGAACTAAGTTCAAAGTTAGATCAGGTTGTTAAGGGTCTGTCTGTGACTTGGTTGCTACTTTTTTGTGCAATTTCTCTTTCCAGGCCCAGGCTCAGCTGTAGGATAAACCCAGTGCGACGGACTGTGGATTACTGTCTTGGTCTTGTTTGTGAAGTCATGAATTTTGCAAGCTCAAGTCTTTTCCCATATTCACTTGCATTGCCTCCATTTTGCAGGGGATGTGATGTTGCCAATTCATGCAAGACATTGACATAAAAGGATAATTACATTGCCTGCCTGAATTGGGAGAGTCAGCAGCAGATATATGCTATGAGCAGACTATTTTTGACATTTGGACCTGTCCAGCCTGAGAAGCGATTGGATAAGACTGACCCCCAGCAAACTCTACAAGGATGGAGAAAATTAGGTGCCTTTTGTGTCTGTGAGAGCTAGTCCTTGCCCAGCTGTTGCGTGGAATGAGGCCTCTGACTCCAGTAATAGAAACAGCCTCCGGGCCTTCTGACCTCCAGAAGAGACTGGTCAGTACATGGGGGGCAGATGAGGTTTCTTCCTTGGTTGTAAATGCCAGTTTTTGCCCCCATTGGTCATTTATTACCAACCTCCATTGCTATAGTGGTGGCTACTGCTTCCAAGGGTAGATTTGTCTTGTGGAGTGAGAGATGGTATGTGCATGTGTGGATCGAATAGGTATTCAGTCTGAGACAGTAGACACATGATTGCGTCTTGAATCCTTCTTTTGGCTGCTTTTGGCACCATTTGTTGGACAGTATAAAGAAATACAAATGAAATCTGTGTACACTGTTCATGGTGTTTCCCTCCCTAGGCTTGCAACTCGGCCTCCCAGCTGTGTGCCTATAGCTTCTGATGGTGAGAGTTGTCTTGCTGTGACTCAGGCTTCGGGTCAAATTTACTCTCTGGTCCTTTTTCTGTGCATCTGGAGAAGAATTTGAAAGTTATAGGCCAGGCTCCTTAACATTATGGGACCATTAAAAATACAAGGTTTGACCTTCTCTGTCTCCTAGTGTCAGAAGTTCAGGGACTGCAATTTTTCCACCACCTGGAAACCTCCTTTTTTGTGGATGAACATGAGTCAGCTCCAGAAGCTGGGAGGGGCTCTTGTCTTATCATCATGAGCATTAGCAGGTCAGCGAGCTTGTGCGGCAGGATTGCTGCTGTGGGACAAGTGTCACTTTGGGCTGCAGAAGGAGGGCGACCCACAGAGCCGTGCAGGGGGCAGCCCTCAGCCTGCTGCTCGCTGCTCCCCAGCTTTGGTCTCTGCTATGACTCAAACAAGAATTCACTAGCTGGCATTAATATCTGCAAGCTTTCTGCCACCTGCTCTCAGAATGAAAAATTAATATGCTTATGCTCTGACTAAATTATGCTGTACTCTAATTCCTGAAGAAAATGTTGATAAGAGTGCTTTTGAGAAAGGCTTTTTAATATCCTTTCCAAATGACTAAAGGAATTCCAATTAGACCTTACATGTCATTTTCATTTCCCTTGTCACTGGTGTCTAATTCTGAAAAATGCTTCCATCTCTACTGCTTTCATGTATCATCTGCTCTTCTTATTTGTCCATCCAGCTATAATCCTGGTGGGTGACATGACAGCTATTTCTATGGCAAGAGCATTGCAAATTCTAATAATATCTTTCACTGGAGTAGCACTTTATCTCTGGTAGAGATAAATTATGTTTTACATACAAATTTTCACCACCATGTGTGTTTTTTAATCTCTCATCTTGCAGCTTCCAGTTACCACATTTCGCGTAACTTGGAGGAAATAAAACAACCCTATTCTTTCCTTTATACTCTTGTAAAAAAATTTCTTTTTGGCTTGAAACAGGATTTAGTTTTTGGATTGGAAACAAGGCTATTCAGCATTTAAAAATAAAAAAAAAGTATTCCTATGTGCTAAAACAGGCTTATTTGGGGATGTTTGACAAAAAGTAAAAGCCAAACCAACTCCTCTGAGTTTTAGCCAACCAGCTTTGCATTTCATTACTGCTATCCTATGCATGTTTACTCTGAGAAGGTCAAAATTATGTTTTTATTTGGAAGCTTTTATATTAAATACTTGTTTCATCTGGCACTGAAATACAACTATTTTTTGAAAGAAATGTGACCGGTGCTTAACAACGTGCTGCAACATTGCACAATAGTTCATGGCATGCAGTAAAGGTAGTACAATGCTCAAGTGAAACTACACTGTAGATTTGTGTGGGCAGAATATTAATGACTCAAAATGTAGTTTTCCCAAGACACTAGGGTTAACTTCTCTCAGCATAGAGGAAAATGAACACGCAATCTTCTGCTTCCTGTCCAAGTGTCATGGCTTTAGTTCAGCACAGATGCGGAGGGAAGGTCCCTGCTGAATTACTAGCACCATTTTTTTCAGTACCTGTGATTTCTTTGTCTTTGCTAAAGAAAAATATTTTTGGGAAATGGAGGCCTGATGAAAAAATATTCGAGGGCTTCTCTGGGTGTTGGCTCAGAGCAAAAATGATATTTTGTAGACTTCTTTAAATAGAGCCTTGCCTGTATGTTGTTTAAATTGGACAGCAAATGCTGCAGCCTGCTGTCAATGCTCTCGCTCATTTGTTGAAACACTTCTCTGCTACACTTGTTCTTGCACAATACAGGGCCAGCCCTTGGCCACATTCTTGTTTAACTGGTGTTCATCAGTCTCACTGAAGTCAAAAGAGTGACACTGTAAAATAGTCCAAAGGAAGACTTTATCTCCTTGTGCATCTCCTTTATTTACTACAGTGTTCCTTCTCAGGAGGTGGGAGAATAATCCGAGTCAGTAAAACATCCAGCGAGTCACTGCTTCATAGCCATATCACCCCTGCAGGGGTGGTTGTGGAATTTATGTTTGGCCCTAGAGAACCTGTGAGCTCAGTCACCTCCAAATCAGAAGTACTAAAGCCCATATTTAAGTATGGATTGCCCTGTGCTCTGTGGTTTTACATCATTTGAAGGAAAACTCCTGCTTTTAGTCGTCATATACTTTGCAGTGTGTAGTTCTGTATATCCCATGCTGGGGCTATTTCACAAGGAATAAGCACATGCTTTTTCATAAAGACACCCACAAAAAGATCAGTGAATGATGTTGCATAAGGCACTGAAAAGTGAAACGAATGTTCCATGACATTCTGGGAGGAATCCCAGCAGAACCCTTCTACCCCTCCCACTGGCCTTGGAGCCAGACTGTAAATTCAAAGAAAAACACAGGCAACTATTTAATTGAAAATGAATTGAAATTGCATGGTATATGAGAGTATGGTACACTGTGCCGTGACACTAGACAATGTCCTTGGTCATGCAGAAGAGCATTTTTGTAGGGAAAAACTATGCATCTTCAAATTTGAATTGTTTTTGGAAGGAACACGCAGAAACTGTAGCTGCATGAAAAAGCACTGCAAATTAGATGACATGTTCTTCAGCATGACTGTACTCTTTTGATACTTTTGTGTAGATGTTAAATGCATCTGAAAGCACAGACGTTATCCTACAAAGCCCTCAATCACTGTATGCTGAAAGTTAGGACTTTGAAGAGTATTTCATTATGAGGTTAGAAAGAGTTATCTCTAACATTCTGTTTGAGATCCCTTATTCTATACTTAAAACAATATGCAATGCAGAAGAGAGCTCATGCAAACCTCATTGCAGACAATTTGCTACTAATAACAAAATCTGTAGCATATAGCATCCTTGATCTCAGGGAATTAAAATCTGCTGTACAGGGAGCATCAAAACTCTGATTTCAAACCTCAGAGGATTCAAGGATTCATTTAGCGTTTTTGCTGGGGCTTTTTTTTTTCTGCTTTGCTGCCCTGCTCAGAAAAGCTGGCTCCTGTCAGTAGGTGCTTACCAGAAAGCAGCCCAAAAGATTTCTCTGAGCCCAGGACCTCTGGCCGCTTTTTCACTGCTATTTTTGCTTTCACTGCTACGATAGGACCATTTTTCTGAGCAGCAGCATATAGTGTCAAGTTGAATGTCTCTGTTTTGAAAAAAAGAATGTTTAATTGCTTTTTTCTTGCATTTTCCTCAGAGGAAGCAACACTTACTGTATATTATAACTATCTCTGGCAAAGCGTCTCTGTAATTCCAGTTTGGGATCCTTTCTTTACCTTATTAGGGCAAAGCTCACATTCATAAGGAGCTCGATTCAGTGGCCTGAACAATCTAGTTTGCACTAGCCATCTAGTGCCATTTGAGTGCCGTAGGGTATCCTCTAATAGATCTTCACAGCATTTGCAGATTCGACACAGAGCCTACAAACGATGCCTACATTACTGAGTGGCAGCTGGAGCTGGATGCGATAAACTAGGGTATCTCAGGTGGCACTAGATTCCTGTGTTTAGGCAGCAGAACCGAGCCCAGTGTGTCCCAGTGTATCCATATTTACAGATGTGAGAGAGAAGACCAGTCCCAAAAACTTTCATCATTGCCTTTGCCTTGCAATTTCCATAGCCAAGAAGTCTTCTTGTTATCCTTCCCTCTCTGGGTAATGAACAGAGGAGAGCAAACAAGGCGATCTGTGGGGCAGTTTTGCTGGGGAAGGGGAGGAAGAAAAAGAAGAAGCAAAGGCGTCTGAGTCCTGGAAAGCAAATAAGCTTGGTGAGTTTCTGCCTTAGGGGTTCAACCTCTGGGGGTGGCTGTGAGTTCTGGGTGAGTGTTTGAGAAGGTGCTGAGCCACCAGGGGCTGTGGTGGGCAGCTACTCCTCAGGGCTGTGAAGTGGCCTGGAAAATGGTCCCTTTGGTGCTGATGCAGGGATGGGGTGCCTGGGCCTGGAGAGTGGCTGAGCAGTTGGGAGGGGGGCGGTGAATGGGGCAGTTAGTGCGCCAGGTTAGCTTGGTCCCTCGTGTATTGGAGCATATTTTACCTGTTGCTACCTGCCTCTCCTCTCTCCTTTTATTCCCTTCCACCCAAATACATAACACGTTTCCCTCTTCAGTCCCCCAACGCACATCAGAATACTCTTTAAAGGCACAAATAGCGCCACCCCTTCCAATTAGTGTGAGAGCTGGTGAAATCCTAACCTGAGCAGTTGGGGCAGTTGCAGAGGAGCCCACCTCCAGCAGCCTCCATCCACACTGTGCCGGGGACAGCCACAAAGAAACACCGCACCTTTCCCCAGAGCTACATGCCCCAGCAGGAGAGCTCCCACGAACGCAGGAAGGAAGCCAGCACTAATGAAGTACTTCTCCTGTGGTCAGTCTGTCCTTAAAACCCCACCCTATAACTTGGTAAGGTAAATTAACAGTGACATTCAGGAAGAGAAGGGGCAAACTTAAGGCAAATTGTCTAGTCACTGTTAATTTGGGCAACTCTATTCACTTCAGGAGGGATTATTCTAGCCTTCTGCCAATAAATCCGTCAAGAAACGTGTCACGCTGTCCTTATTGCAGCCCCCCTAGGCTTGCTTGCAATTACATTGGTCTCCGTATTTCCATGGTGTTATTGCTCAGTGCACTGCACTACCTCCAGCCACAGCAAGGGTAAAGCTAGCAAGAATCTTAACCTTACATTTCATTGCTCTTGTCAGCTCAAAAGTTAGCTACACAATGTCATTATGCTTGTATATAATATGGAAAAACAAGTTGTTCTTTTATTATTCCTTTTAACTAAAGCAATTCCTTTTCCAGGCAGCAGACAGTAAAACTAATATCTGTTCTCATAATACTTTATGATCTTGAGCATCAAATATTCTCTGGTCTCTGAATCAGTCAGGATTCACTGACTCCTACTAACAGTTAGCGGGGCACTGTGTTCTTCAAACAGACATTCATATTAAGGTTCTGATTCTGTGAAATCATGCTAGATAGCTAGGAAGTCATTTACACCCCATGCAAGATCTGGTTCACAAGAACTAAGAAATTTATTTTCTTCAATGCATTGAAGTGGTATCCCAGTCAAAGTCCCCATAACATAACTTTAAAATATGATGCCCTGATTCCGTCACTTATGTATAATTCCTTTTATTATTTGGCTGTATTTCAGGCAGATAGAAAGACAGATGATGTCTCAGAGCATCCACTTCTCTGACACAGGTTGTGAGGAAATTCAGTCTGTAAATTTTCAGAGAATATTTTTTAGAAAATACAATTCCAATGGGCAATTAAAATGGATTCTAGAACTGATAAAATAGACATCTTAATTTACAATTATGTGCACAGTTGCACATACAATTATAGAGCCTGTCATGTTACAAATTAAACAAAAAAAATCAACAAACTGACTGGACACTTTAAAGAAGAAAACAACTCAGTACAGAAACCCATACAAATGCTGTTGAAATATGAAAGCACTATACAACGTTTTACGTTCTTTTACTCATAAAGTTTAAGACCCAAAATCATTCATCTCACTTGTGAGAGCAAGTGGAGAGGGTTTCGGGAGGGCTGGTAGCATTTTGGATCTTACCACAGTGGGCTTCTTAGATCATGCATTTCAGAAATAGTTGCTCTCTTGGAAGAGTTAACAGTTTTTGCTCCTTTTTAAATGTCGCAGGGTAAAAACATAACTCTCTCTTACTAACAAGTATGTTTCAGTAGTTGTAAAGTAATTTCAAATGCTAACTCAAAGTGATTTGATTTGCAGGAAATCACAGTTAATTATTCACGCAAATGCTTCCTTTAGGTGTGGCTGGACTAATGCACAGTCCATATAGTAAGTGAAAGTACCCAAATGCTCCTCAAGCAGTCTGTGATTTCTCTCAAAATAGTCAGCAAAGCAGTTTTTTATTTGCTGCAAATCACTACCTGCTGAAGGTAATTTTGATGTGGAAGCTTAAATTAGAGGTGTAGTTACCTATAAGAAATAATTGTACTCCAGCCATTTTTAACTACTGCTAACATACTTGAAGCCAGTATGCACTCCTGTGACAGTTTAGATCTGCTAATCTACTTTTCACAAGGCCTCGCTCTTTCCACTGTCCTAGTTTCACATTCAGAACCCCAAAAACTTATCTCTGACCCCTGATGCATCTGAAAGTATGGGTTTAAGGTCCGAAGCAGGGCTGAAAGGTTCACATGCAGGAGGACGAGTCAGAGAAAAATCAATCTGTTTGAAACGGACTGCATAAGGCATTCTGACAATAAAAATCTCCCCTGTTCTGAATGGGCATTAAAGAGTCACCAGTGCCTTTTATATCAGAAGAGACTGACCCTGCTCTGCTCAGCCAGGGGTTTCCGATTTTCTTCCCACAACACATTCCTTGTGCGTTAGTCCTGGCCGTGTCATATACCATTAGCTACACTTCACTGGTGCTGTATGTATACTCTTCAACGTATTTTTAGGTCTACTACGTCACCAATTCCAACAGTAAATAAGGTCCTTACTGTTTTCAGTTTATTTATCCTACCCTATCTCTGCAGGCTAGGAAAATACCGCTAAGCCCACTGCACAGGCAGAGAAGCAAGGCGCAGAGAGACTAAACTGACTTGCCAGTAGTTCCTGCTGTGGCACAGTAGGGACTGAACACCTCCCCTGCTGTCTGAACACCCAGGCTATGCTTCCTCTTTATAGGTAAGATAAAAGATGCTGTGTGAAGCACCTGTAAAGCCCCTCAGTCTGAGCACCAAGTTTTTCATTTAAGAAGAGAGTGTGATGTGTCCCCATAGACCATCAGGCTCTATGGAGGTCCTGAGAAGAGATCTGCATGCTGGCAGAGCGCTGAGTGACTGGAGGCTGTCTCTTCAGCTTCAGGAAGCATTGCAGCATTCAGTCACAATAACAGATGAAAATGACACCAATTTTTAGAAAAGCACCAGAAGAGATATGGAGAAGTTAGCCTGACTTTTGATCCAGGAACAGTTAGTTGAAGTTGTGGTAAAGACTAAAATTAGTGGGCATCTGGAAAAGTACAATCTGCTTGGGATGATCGTATCAGGAAGAGTTAGCATGGCCTTTATAAAGGGAAGATCTGCCCTGCCCTCACGGGAGATCTTTAAAGGGGTCAAATAACGTGTGGATAAGGGTGATGTAGTTGACATAGGTTGTCTTGATTTCCAAAAATATTCACTAAAGTGTTGTAAGAAACTAAGCACCCATGGAAGGTCCTGGTATAGATACATATTTGGTAGAAAGTTAGGAAATTAATTAGGAGTATTTTCTCAATGCAGAGAAAACAACAATTCAAGAGAGGTCTGTGCTGGACCTCTGCTGCTCGATGTATTCATGAGCAATTTAGAAAAGGGGATGAGTAGTGAAGTGAGAAAAGTTATCAGGATAGTAAGAACTAGCACCAACTGTGAGTAATTGCAGAGGAATCGTGTGGATGAGCAAGAAAATCCCTCAGAAGGTTTGTAGCAGAACTAGAAAATGTTCGGAGAAAGACAGCATATATGATCAGAGGTATAGAAGGGTGCTGTACAAGATAAAAAAAATCAGTAAGGTAGGACACATCAGTCTGTGAAACAGGTGACCTCAGGGTATATGACAAAAGTTTGCAAAATCATGACAGGGTAGATGGGGGAGGGTGGATAGAGATTGATTACCCACTTTTCTAACAATACCTGCACAAGGGGGCATCAACTGAAGCTTGCTATCTTCCGAAAGCACTACAAGACGGCTACAACATTTTAATGGATTAATTCACAATTGGGGTTCTGGGTTAAATATGCCGTTTTTCTTAGCTCCTTCCCTCAACATTTTATAACTCTGCCTGAATTGTCCATTTTTAAAAAGTTCATAGCTCTTGTTGTAGCAGAGAGGAGCTTGGACATAGATTCCGGGTCCAGAAATAAGAGCACAATGGTAAATCTCAGATTTATTACTTAACTCACAACTTTTAGGTTACTCTCCTGATAATTTTAAGGCTTATCAGCAGTATAGCTCCGTGCACAGTTCAGTCTAAACACAAAACCCCTTTACAACTGAGAAATCACGGCACTGTGACATCCCATCTGTAGGATGTGAAAAACGCTCTGAGAAAGAACTGCGTGGCACACGTGAGGATAAAGATGGTCTCTAGCATGTCCAAGAGGTGACTGGTGAACTCTGTTTCAGCCATTCTCCTCTATTAAAGGTTGAAAAAACAAAGAAAGCGGATCTCACTGTTAAAATGTGACACTATTTTGCACAAGAAGGGTTTTGAGATTGGGAAAGGAGGAAAAAAAAAAAAAAGAAAGCAAAAAAGCAAAGTGGTAGTAGTCCAGGCATGATATAGTGCTTAGCGAGGCCTGCTTGTACTCAGTCTTAATGATTTTCCACTAAATTACTGTCTGGATTCTCCAGCAAATCAGTATGCCGGGCAGGAGAGAAACTGTACTGCAGCAAAAAGAAGAAAAGGAAAAGGAAAAGTAGGCTGTTTTCTCTCTGCACATTTCTGATGCAAAAGGAAAAATGCCATAAAGGCTATCCCTTGAAGCAGAGCTCACACGGTATTTTTGGTCCCATTCTCACAACCTTCACATGGAAGATAAACAAAACGGCAGCAGGCAGAGCTTCTACAGGAGCAGCTGCAATGGGAAGACATCTTGTTCATGCTGATGTTGTTCATGTGTCCCCCCTTTCCTTCCCTGAAAAAAAAAAAAAAGAATTAAAAAGAAAATGCTGAGGCAAGGTTATAGATATGATCATGGGGTCAGGTGACCCCTGACCAGACGGTAATTCTGGCAGAAGGTGTGCCAGCAGAGGGGCCAGTGCACTGTGGCAGGCTGAGTGGGAGCTGCTGGAGAGCATCTTGCTGGGGGGAAAGGGCTGCCCGCCAAGCCTGCCTCCAAGTGTGGTCCGTGCCGTGCCTTCCCAGTACTGCTCTGCCTTAACAGCCCCCTCTCTTGCTCACGGGCTTTATCAGCTGAAACAGAGGAAGGCAGGAGCGGGGGGGGGGGGGGGGGGCACGGTATTATGTTGCATTCCCTAGTGTTGAACCATGCATGAAAATTGGTCACATAAACACACGCTGGGATTCATTAGCCCCATCTCCCTTCCTCTGCACAGCATTAACAAGTTGTCCCGTTACCAGTAGAATTAACGAGGCTGGTTTCTCCCCGATTTATGCCCTGCACCACCTCCAGCCGCCTCTCTCCTACCGCATGGTGACCCACAGGGAGCCTCCCGGCAGCCTCCCAGCAGTGCCCACGTCCCCATCCAGCTCCCCTCACCGACTGAACTGAGGGCAGTGCGTGCTGTGACGGGCCCGAGCTGCAGGGCTGGCTGGCTGCCGGTGCCCACCTGCTCCTTGGCCAGCCCAATGACCCGGGAAACCGCTGAGCTCCTGCAGAGCTGCTTTGTTTCTTTCCTCTGATTGCTTTCACAAAACTTGGAATAACTCCATGTCGTCTTAAACTCTGTGCCTCTGTCAGATTTGCTGAAGCGGCCAATGGGCTCAAAAATGACACCTGGGGAAGTGATAGGCCATCTAGAAAGACAGTATGATTACTCAAGCTTCATTTCCTAGAGAAGTTTGGCTAATGATCCCACCCTCTAGGTCTGGAGACTTCTTTCAGCTAATCATCCAATATTTAGCATGAAATTTTTTAAGCCTATTATTCCATAAACTTCTGCTTCCCCGATGCCTGAATATACTCTGACTGCTGAGCTCAAATAAGGTTAGATTTTGGTGAGCAAGAGGAAATATAAGAGTTCTCCTCCTCTTCCCATTCATTTCCCCTTCAAAAATTCCAGTAAAAAAATAATTCCCTTAAGGAATTTAGAGAAATATTCGCGATCATTTATCATGAATTGAAAGGAGCTCCAGGGGAAAAAAAAAATTTTTGCCTTTAGCAAAATGAAAAATACAGAGTGAAACATGCAAAGTTGTAAGCCATCAAGCTGTATCCTTAGGACCGTGATTACAGTGCACCCAACTTCAGCTGAAGGCCACTTTATTGATATGTCCAATTTATTCTAATGACTGCTGCTTAACTTGAGTAGCATTAGTGGAAGTCCCACATAATTGGCCACGTGTTAGCTGGAGCCAATGGACTACATAATGTTTAACCAAGTGTTAAGCAAGCGTGGAAGCTTAATCTCTTTTTGATTGATAAAAGAAGCAAAGACCCACAAAAAGGCATAGGCAAAACGCAATGAATTTCATTTTTGCTTCTGGTTTTGTGGGGAGGTTTTTAAATTCATTTATTTTATTTTCATGACCTTCAGGCGTACTCTAAGGGCTATGGATACAGGAGGTCAGACTATATGGTCACAGCAAGTCCTTTTGAAGTGTATAATCCCCGAAGACACAATTCTTATGACACTTGGCAGTCATGGGAGGGATTTGCATGTATATATAAACTCAGACAACAGGTTTGAATCCCTACCATTCAGGGTGAAAGTGTGAGCACCTGCCACCTTCACCAAAAAAAAAAAGAAAAAAAGAAAAAAAAAGGTTATTTTCAAAAGCCCAGAGCGCAGGTCAGTGTCTATGTACCACAAAACCTCAAAGGCAGCTAAGCAGACAATTGTGCCTATATACCTCCAAAGTCCCCTCCATTTCCTAAAGAAACACATTCATAAACTTGGGTTAATCAATGACTAAAGGAGGGACAAAATAATGAGGTTAGGACATAGAAAGAAGCAAACTGGGCTGAGGTTTAAACTCATTTCTGATTTGCTATATTGTAAAACAGAAAAGTAAAGGGGAAGAGTACCCAATCCCTGTAACAGACAATGCAATGAATAGCCAAAAAAACTCCCAGCCCTACAATGGGAGCTCTTTCCAGTTATAGCAGAAGTCAGAACGTCAGCAACTGTTACAAGCACAGCTTGCTTCCCCCAGTCTTGGGAAGGAAAAGAAAACACCCTGGGTTCTCCTCTATTGCAGAAACCTTCTTTGCCAGACTAGCCCCTACTCACCCACAGCACATCCGCATCCGCATGCCCCTCTCCCCAGATTCCTCCCCTCTGGTGCTGCAGCCCTCTCCGGCTGGGCAGGGCCCACCGCAGTTCCCACCAGCAACTGATGAGCCACGCTAGCTCTGCTGGTGTTAACTTTTACAGCACAGTCTGAAGCAAATGGGCAACTCCACTGACTCTATATGGAAAGAGAGAATACAACAAGAAGTATCAAAGAAAGAAAGACAATCTGCCATGAAATAGAAAAAACTTTATGTACCATTTTTAGCAAGCTGTTCTCTTCATGTTACCTGTGGTATTACAATAAGTGTGCATGGGATGGAAATGCCACCAGGATCTACTGGGGTAGAGGAAAAAATCTGGCCAAATCGGAAAGCATAATTACCTCTGTTACTGGGAATAGGATTGGCACTTGGAATTACTCTGTATTAAAGATAGTCCTACAGTCCTTATCCCCTGCAAAAAAAACTTAACGGAGTAGGCAGTAATATGCTGTACATTGCCTCTGAAAATGGCAGTGTGGCTGCAGTGTATATAATGAACTAGTCTACAGAGGGACCCAAGAGAGCTTTACACAAGCATGCAGAACCTGAATGCTCCTGCCCTGACATCTGTATGGCCTCTCCCTTAAACTTGCATGCACCTCGGTAATTATACTCATACGAGCGGTCTTGCTGAAATGAGCAGGAAATCAGATTTCAAATTATGTTCTACACTATAGAACCAAAGGATGTGAAACCAGTCCAGAGGAGATGGTAGCATTGCACAAGAGCTGTTGATTAAGATGTGAGTAGCTGATAAACAACATAACTGTTAAGGTAAGCAAAGCTTAATTAGTCACCCGCACCACAGTCTGGCCAGGACATACAAAATGAAGGAAAACACTGAACCAATCCACGATATATATTTCTTTCTGGGTCAGCAATAAGTGTGAGCACTGAGACAAAACTCCACAGGGTGGATATAATCTTGGCTTTAAAGGCTCATCCAGAGATCTGTATGGCTCTAAAAGCCAATATTAAACCCAGTGCTGACACATACTGACTACATTTCTAGGGAGCAAGCTGGACTGGCGAGAAGGACAGCAAACAGTAAAGGTTCTCTATAACAATCTTTTGTTCAGCAAAAAAACAAGCAGACAACAAGGACAGCGCAGCCTACATGCAAATCATCAGCAGACACGATCAGAACATTTCTGAGAAAATGCAGCTTTGCTAAACAAGTTGCAGAAACACGTTGGTCTCAAAAAATTGGGGCAAAGGGAAGGGGAAACCATTTTCCACTCCCGGGCTTAGCACATCCCTGCTCTGATGAATCCAGAGTAAAACCAGATCTGAATGGTATCCGAGAGAACATGGACAGGTACCTGGATCTCCCTCAGCCCTAACTGGATAAATGCATTGTTGCATCTAAGAGCTGGAGTTTTGGCATAAAGATAGATGCAATTAGCACAATTACAAATTTGCAAACCCAGGCAAAAAGCTGTATTTCCAAATGAATACAGAATGAAAACAGGTTTCAAAAGTTGCCGTGAAACTAACTGTTGCTGTCCAGTCAGCCTTGGTAGTAGCAAGGAAGCTGGGTATCTGTCAAGGAAAAATGTGTGCTGTGGAGATGTCATGAGTTACTGCTGCAAGTCAAGTTTTCAGGGCTGGTAGAAGTGGGGAGCAAGGGTTAGTCCTTTGCTGGTTTTTTGATGTTCGCTGTCTCAGCTGTTGTTTCATTTCATATTGGCATCACTCCCTCATTGCCTGATTGTAAGATGTATTGTGACCTTTTCTAATGTTTTTTTTCAGCTGGGATTCAGTTCTTTTCTTCTATCATGCACACACACACTGGCCTTCATCTCTACCAGCCTTATGTTCCTCCAGCGCTTTTGCTCAGTTTCAGCTCTCTTACTCTGCTTTTAGTCGTTTGTTGTTTCTCTCTCTCTCTCTCTCTCCCTCTCTTCTTTCCAGACTCTGTCCTTCCTTGTCCCATTCCTCTCCCTTTGTAATCAGCAATCTTCCTTGTCTCTCCCCTCACTGTATTTTTTCCTCCTAGCCTAAGATTTTCATTCCTTTTTCTTTTCGTTTCTTGGCCTTTCCTGCCTCAGTGTTTCACCTCCACAGTGTCACACACACAGCATCACAGGAACAACCTTCATCCTTGATACGGGCTCCCGTATGATAAAAAAACATGCAAGGTTTGGATCTACTCTATTTGCAATGTGTCTCTCAGAAGCAAGGGAGAAAACTTTTTTCCTCTTTAAAAATCAAATCCCTTGTTCCCTCATTCTCCTTAGCCTTATAGTCCATCAAAGCAATCAGCCCTTTATAAAATGAGCCATAAGGGGAGCCTGTTGGCAGGGAATCTGCTCTAACTGGGAAGCTGCCAAAGTCTGCAACAGCACTGAAAAACATCATAGGAGAAGGAGAGAGGAGGGAGCTGTGCCCAGTCTCTCAGAAATGGGTTAGTGTTATGAAAGGGAAAAAAAGCATAGAGACCTTTCAGAGTTAGTGTCTTTAATGCAAAACCATCACATTCTGAAAAAGAGTGATTTGGAAATGATTACTTTTCTTAGCAGTTCCCTGTCCAGAGCTAACACTGCTCCTCTCCCCTTTTTCCAACCCCAAATACATACAGCAGCTGCTGTTCAAATTCCTCATATGTTGACAGAATCAGAACTCGGCATCAACCACATTCTCTTGACTTGGAAAATAACCTGATGTCAATAAATATTTGCAAAAACAGATGTAAAGAGTCTCATGGGGGTGACCGAATTACAATATTTATCTCCCTTAAATCCTTCTATACACACTTCTATACACACTTCTTGGGTGTCCATGGGATGTACCACATGCTGACAGCCCGGGAGAAAGTCAATATAGTAACCTGGAGAGGTAATATTCAGATATAAATATTATAAACCATTCAAGGCCACTTAGCTACATTTACTTCTGGCCTACAAAGCTGCATCTGTTCCCATGTCTATTTTTTTTCCATTCATGCTCCTCCCTTCTTTTCAGCAGTTTGCTCTATCCATTCATAGTGTCTTGGCTTCACTAGGCTATAAACAATTTGGCAGCCACTGCCTAGCACCTGGCAAACCGGCACGTCAGCATTGACAGAAGACTGGGATGCTGTAACAGTACAGATAACTGGTGAAACATTACAATGTTTATTAATGAAAAAGGTGTATTGAGAAAATAGAACCTGAAAGCAGAACAACATTTAAGGCTGCACCCTTTGCTTTTACTTTCCTTTTATCAACATGAAGAAAGAGGTTCTGATGAGGCATATTGTTAGCCTATACCACGAGAGTCGTCTGTGCTGTTTATCCTTGTATTGAGTCAGTGTAAAATGCTGCTCAGGCAAAATGGTCAATTTTTTACCACTACCAAAAGCAGCTACAAGTCCCTTTGTCCTAATGGAAGTGACTACATGAGATGAAGGTGGAGAAACTTACTTATTGGAAAGAAAGCTCATTGTAAATTTGGGGTATTCAGCCTGGGGTATTGTACTCAGCTTCTCAGGAGCAGAGACTCTCTTCCCTTTGTCAGCTGGTCTGAACAAGCCCAGTATCTGCATAGACTACCCAAAAGACCCTAAGGCTGATCTGGCTTTAAATGGGAGCAACATAAAAGGTAGAGATGAGAGGAAATAGTGTATGATCTGACTTTCCCCTCCACAAATAATCTCAAGAGTCCTCCACGCACATGCAAAGCAAATCTGGAGAACCATCTAGGCCTCCTGCCTCCTCCAGCAGTTTGCTGAGATAGCTTTACTGCATTGCTCAGGGCCAGGGCCCTAAAACAAAGCATGAAGTAGGGTGGCACCTTAGGCAGGGATCTCTGGATTAACCGATGACTTACTAACAAGCAGGACGTTCCTGGTACATAAAAGCCTATAGTTGTTCTGTGAGTGAATCTACATTCATGTGTCACCTTCATTTGATGCTAAATATTTTCCTTTTCCATTTCAAATTTGAAGGAGAGAAGTCAGAACTCAGTACGCCACCTCTTTCAGCGCTTCCTCTCGTTGCTGAGCCTGCCAACAAGAGGCAGCAAGGTGAGGAGCTGCAGAAGCTTGGTACTGAGTAGATGTCCACAGGGCACTTACATCCCAAACTCAGCTTTTTCATTCAAGTAGTCTCGTTCTTTAATTATGATGCAGTTTTGTATGACTACCCATATGGCATTTCGTTCTGTCTTTAGTTACTTCCATACCATCGCTAATATCCTAAAAACTATCATAATTGATATTGGCCTTTCATGAAGGGCGAATGATGCTTCAGTGTAGAGACTGTTCACCAAGTAAAGTACTACTAATCCCTAGCCACTTAAGTCAGGAATATCGTTTCTGACCTTTTATGTAGTTTGCTGAATCTTGTTAAAGAAGATCTTTCTCATGCAAGTTTCTGAACAAATAGTTAATGGCACTGTCTAACAATCTTTCCCTTCTACAAAGACTTAAACATTCATTCTGATTCATTTGTCTAGTATTTAGATTATGTTTTTCCTTCAGCCTTTAGTTTGTATTTAAAATGGATAGCTGTTTTTCTACATATTTAATGACTGTGACTTACATAATATATTTCATCTGATTTTTTTTGTTATTCTTACGGGATTTTGCTGCAGTTACTTTTGACTACCAAACAAACCTAATTTGGTGAGAAGAAAAACTCTGGGTCTTCTGCGCCTTACAAATGTTTTAAGAACAGTTAATGTTCACCCAGGTATACATGAATTATTCATAACACAACCTCATTTTTAACACCAGAATAAAGTCTGCCCATTAATTTGCAAATCTGGTTTTGCATTATTCATTCTGTTCTAATTGCAGAAATTCTCAAATAAAGTAGGGAAACACTGCAGTCCTAGGAGCTGTTAGAAGTTAGAAACAAATGTTTTTAATTCAGAACTAAACCAAGAATTGAGACTCAGTTTCCTGACTGTGATATTTGACCTCTGGGTAGCTTGTCCTTCTTAGCCCAATTTTTGTGGAAACATGGCTACTGCAATCGCACTCTGTCTGTGCGGGTGGGTGGGAGCTTTCTTAAACTCACAGGCCGAATTCAACCACATCTGAGAAAAGAGCAAAAGCCACCAAGTAGGTTCAGTAATTTTCAGCTACTTCAAGTTTCTTGAAAATAGAAAGCTACACAGAAAAGAGAGACATTTTAAGTGCCCTAGCTGAACACATATCTTATCAGAAACTAGGGAAGCGATACGGAAGAGAGCTAAAAAAATGCCCCACTTACAAAAAACTGCTCTCTAGAATAGAGGGGAATATGTATCTTGGTGACTATCATCTTTGAAACATATTCACATATTGGCCAAGCATCTGATTCTGTGCTGCAGTATGTCCATATTTCCTGGAAGAAGACAAGCTATTACACAGTAATCTAATGTCAACGAGAGGGACTTACCCTAGTGAATGATTAGGTCTAAAACTCCCAGGCTGACAGGCATTCAGATAAATTGAGGACAAGTACTCTTAATCGTATTTTGTATCACATGTACCTGAAATGAAGATGCCTGTATTTATAGTTAAAAAGTCAGACAAAATAGTCAGCTTCCCCATTTACCCTTGTGTACAGGTCAAGGTCTTTCTGGCATGGCAGTCGTTTTTGGAGGAGTTACCAAGCATGAGCACCACATACCTGCACTGAGCAGAGCTTGTTGCTTCTCTGCCTTGGCCCTCCAGCCTCACTGGACACAGGATATGGGGAGAAGCAGTAAGAGTGGATCGTCCAGGAGAGACTGGTAGCTCTCAACCCCCTGGCTGTACTGCCCCATTTGGATCCTACATGCTGCTGGCTAGCTGCACCGGACATCAGCACACATTTGGTGCTCATCTTTCACCTGTTACCTCTCCCAATTTCTAGGCCCTAATGCCTAAGACCCAAACTATGCCTGTTCTCCCCAGCTCTCCTAGAGCTGTTGCATACGCCTATGAAAGATTTCTATGAAAGAAATGATCTTTCCAGGACACTGTTCCTCTTTGAGATCTATATGACAGTCAAAGCAAAGAATACCTAGCCTTCAAAAAGACATTTCTGATCTAATCAATACATGGAGCTGTGACAGCTGAAATGGCAACAGAATCCCTCAGGAGAAACTCCACTCCATTTTCCTGAAATTCCGAGTGCTGTTGAAGAGTCAGTCATGACCAGAGCCCTGTTTGCCTCTACCAAATCTTCACCCCATGATTTTAGTTGCAAATATCTTCTCAGACTAAAATGAACAGAGACCGGTCAGGCAATTCATATTCCTCCTTTGATGTTCCAACCCATTAAAGCTGGATCTCCCAGTCAACGGTTGCTGAAGGAAAGGTCAGACACAGGTCGAAGACTCCTGATAGGTCTCTCTTGTAGCCCTCTATCTTAAATCCAGATATCCCAAATTTATTGTGGCAGTGAAAATAAAACAACCAAGTGTGGTTTTATAGCCAAACAGCACTCAGCATAAAACGGTTTGTGAAGATTCCTTTACTCATCTCTTGCAGCGCTACCTCAGAATTACATCGCGTGAAGATTTTCTGCCCCCTACAAAACCAGTTCACTAAGAAGCTGTATGGGAAACCCACAAACAACAGACCCCTGGAAAGTTTTGAAGAATTCCAAGCATTGCCTTAATGCGGGTCTATAAATACCATTTTAACTGTTCCAATTGCTCATAACTTATTTAGCATCATCTCAGAGGAGTCAAAATGTGTGTTCAAATTCCAAGAGGGCTCTCACTGTATTCAGTGATTTTGACAGCCAGCCAGAGTTCCCTGAAAGGATTAATATATGTATACACACATGCCAGCTGTAAAAGCGTGTTGAGGGGTTGGAGTATGCTAACAAGTACATTTTATATCTCACAAAAAGTCACAACAATTTTACAGACGTAGAAAGTTACTTTCTCTGTGAATTTACACTAGCCTTGCAACTATCTCCCCACTGATATCCATGGCAATACTACCATAAACCTGAATAGGATCTTACCTTGGGCCACTGGTGATTTTTCATATAGCTTACCCAGTGGGGTAAGACTCAGAGTAGCCCTTTTCTGTGACATAAAGTCAGATTTCTGTTAAGACTAAAACATTCGCTATTTACAGAATTTGCGTATTATGTTAGTAGTCAACATTGTGCATTTTCTCTCTGTTGATTCATAAAGAATAGTACATAATAAAACTATAATAAGAGTCCCAGAAATGCAAATGATGTATAAGGGTGTATCTGCAGTAAGAAGCAGCACAGTATTTGGGAATTTGGCCGTGTGGATCTCAGTTTTAAAGACCTATTTAGGCTGGGAGAACTTTGGAAGACAATGAAGTAGTTAATAGTACTGTGGTGTTGTAATGCTGCTGATGTTTTGACTAACCTGGTCCCATTTTCCTGGTTGAGCCAAACTAACCCTGCTTTGTTAGTTGCTGCTCTTGCTGTGTAGGTCTCTACCCATGTGCACTGTAGTATGTCATTTATTTCTCCTTGATACCCTACGGAAACTTTGGGAATGTGAACCTGAGATTCAGCACTTGCCAGGTTTCTCCAGCACCTTTTCTCCCTTTAGTTTAGATACACCAAGCCAGGGCTTACCCAAAGAGTAAGAAATTTCTTTCCCCTGGTGAAATTAGCTGGCAATACATTTTGCTGAGGTTCTTGTATCTGCTGTTATCTTTTCTCTTCAAAAAGTCACAGCACCGTCCAAAGGCAGCGAGCACTCTCTCTGTGGAATACCATCATAGCAGCTTCATCTGATGGACAGGATTAGTCTTCCTGCTCTTCATTGTACCCACAGAAGTATGCAGTACAGTGTGACATTCCTGTGCAGAATGCACATGCGTTTATTTATAGGCTCCTTATAAACCTATTACAGCATTTGAGAGGCAGGAGGAGACCAGAAACATGTAATAGGTTGCTGAAAAGAACTAAGCTAATGGACAGTGTTAACACCAGGGACATGGGATCTATGTACATACGGTTTCCCCTGCTCCTTCTGTAACATCTAGGTACAGCTTTGAAACTGGAAGATGAGCTCAGCAAAGGCAACTCATTTCTAATGAAGGAAAAAACCCTACAGTTGCCTGGCATATGCAAACGACTGGCTTAGGGGAGTAGGAATGTGAGTTAGATTATGCCTTGGAATGTACAACCACGATGCAAATACCTTGCTTTTTATCCCTTCAGGGAAGCTGGAGTTGAGAATAATGCTTGTAGTCCCAGGGGAAACATCCCTTTCCTGCAGTTAGGTCTCTTCCAGTTAAACATATTTCTAGCTTCCCTCCAGGCAAGTGTTAAGCTTATGGTTTGAGTAAGCATTTGGAAGAAGCTAATTGCAGTTCCAGTGTTAGGATTTTGAGGGCTAGTGGACTGTTTTCAATTTTAAGTGGACAGTTAAAATTGACTCTATCCCTCACTCTGCAGGACTCACACCAAGGAACATTAGGCCTCAAAAGATGTTTCTGAGGATATTCCTAAAGCAATGTTGAAAAGCCAGGTTCAGGGCTCAGACTATAAGGCAGTGTCAAGGCCACAGGCGTAGACATTTCCAGCTAAAACTTTTCAGAATATGCTTCAAATTCAGAGCGTACCATAGACCCTGTCCTGCTGCTTTCTCCTTGTGAACATTAGTAGGAGTAACAAACTCTGAGACCAGCCCTAGCTTAAGAATGCTGTGCACAAAAATGACTTGGAAGGCATCCAGGACATACCTGGGGTGCACACATGAGAAAAACTGGGTCACCACTATTCCTTCTTCCTTCTTCTCTTCTGCAGGTGCTCTGCAGTATAGGCAAAATCTTGCAACTAGAACAGCAAGGATAACAGCATTACAAAATCCATCAATAGATCAACTGCCTAGGGACACAGAAGTCTAAAACGCATTGTGTGAGCCCTTTCTTAGCCAGTAATTCCCCATTCATCTTATCTGCAGTTCCGTGAAGCAAAGGATTCAATCAGAATTAATTCTTAGTATATAAGAATGAAAGGCAGTGGAGCTTTACATCAACAACAGACGTAAGCAACAGGAAGTTTCTCTGCATTAGATGCAATAAAGAAATAAAGCAAACCGTATATCAGAGGTCTTTTGAAAGAGCCCTTCAAACTAGCTAGACTTGGGCAAAGCTGAGATTAGAAAACTACTCTTGGCTCAAAATCTGCTTCATCACCACCCACACTGGGGAACCTACCACTGAGAGAATCCCTTCTCCTCCTACTGGGAAAGGGGCAGACCAAATATTTTTCAAGATTTTAGTGCTTTAGGATGACTTTCTTTGGAAGTGGAAATTCTCTTTGCTGAACTGCAGTTGGAAACATTCTCCAAAGGAGAGGGGAAGGGGAAAGGATGGTCTTAGTTTGCTGTCACAAAAGTCAGATTTCTTTTTATGAGTAGAGAATAAGATACAGGGTTTGGGTTACGCTCATTCCACAGAAAGGAAGCAGGCTTTTATGCCCAGAGGTCTAAATCCCACTGCAGTCGCTAAAATACTGAAAGATCCTAGGTGAACCCCACAGTACAGCTGAGGAGGATGCCTCATTGTACATTGCACATTCCCTGCAAAGGGAGAAATCCTTTATTTTAGGCCTATCGCAGCCTCAAAACTGCACTGTATAAGACCACACAGCCCTAGAACAATCTCTTCACCTTCACCTCAAGAGCTGGGCAGCAACTTAGCAAATCTTCTAAGGGGTCTAGTTTTGGATGTCGGCATCTGAATCGGGATGACAGTATTATAGACCAGGGCTGGGAAGGACCTCAGGAGACACTGAGCGCATCCTATTGCCATGGAGTTGATCAGCTGTGCCTAGGTTATTGCGTATTTTGCTAACATTTTCTTACAGCCCCCACTGCTAGAGACTCCACAGCCTCCTCACCTGATCCAGAGTTTTGCTTTCATTAGCATTAGAAAACTACAATAGAAGTTCAACCAGAACACCTCTTGAGTCATTTAAAACTGTTGCTTCTGGTCCATTTCCCCTGTACTGCCTAGGACTTTCTGCCAGATTCTTAGATAACTGTAAATGAACAATGAATTGCTTATTCCTTCTCTCTGTGTAGCACTTTGCATTTTCCTTGAAAGGGCTTGTCAAAGACAAGTCTAAATTCCAGTCTTCTCCAACATATGTACAGCATCTCCCAGGACAGTGTGAACTGAAAAAGTGTACTATCTACTCCACTTTTGAATTCATTAAGGAAACCATTAAGTAGTATCAAGCCCAGGCCAGATTCCAGGAATATGTGAAGGATACATTTGATACCATTTCTGGGGCAACCTGCAGTCTGAAGGAGTCTACTGATCCCACTAGGTAAATGAAATTTTAATTGAAGTTCCAAGATGACCAAACCGGTACATTGAGCTTAATCTTAGCATCTGTGCCTGGCCTCACCACACAGTGGTTCTATGCATGCTGCACAAACTTGACTGTTGGTGTCTTTTGTCATATACTAGATATGTACCATGAAATTAGGGAGAAAGTTTCATGATGCTCCTTACACTGAGCTTTGACCCTTTGATGCATTTCTTGTTGTATTCCTGAAGTCTGCATATGCTGAGCAGAAACTATTCCCAAAGCAGATAGAAATATTAGATGAAAACACAACTAGGAATAAATATGAAAGAGCTGCAACAGCTGTGATATCTTAACAGGCTTTGTTTTCTGTTTGTTTGTTTTTTTAAATAGGGTCACTATGAAAAGGGTGGGGCAGCAACCACATCCTGGAGGAGCCCTCCAGCCTAGGTGCAGGGGCTTTCATGTTGGTCACCTCTTTCCCAAAGACAGCAAGGGTCGTTCTAGGGCCATTTCTTAGACCACACTCTGGGTTACCTGCCAGTCTGCACTGGCATATGGCTGACACGCACAGCCGTGCCTCCTCCTGGCAGACCATTGCCAAATAAGCTTTGGCCTGCAATGGGCAGCCGCGCAGTCCAGCTTGCAGTCCCGGCCAGCTAGCTTTCTGATCCCTCTAAGGGTGCCTGGTCGCAGTGAACTTGGACTTTGGGATCTGCCTGATCTCCGGTGCTGCTTGGTTACTATTTGTTCCCTGCATACTCTGGCCTATGGAGCCTTGTAGTAACTAAGTGTTGAACTGTGTAACAGCATTTTCTATGACCTCCTCCTCCTAGGTTAGTCTGAGGAGGAAATAGTACTCCATGTTGCTTTAACCACCTCCATGCGATACAAATTACAAAAGCAGGCAAGATAAAAATGAGAGATTCAAAGATTAAAAAGCTTCCTAATACCTAAATGCCAACGTGAAAAAGATCAGTACGAAGAAATCCATTACTGAAACAGGGCTGAGAACAGCTAAATCCTACAAACATGTCCTGGCTGGCTGGGAAAGAATGAAGTTCTGAAAAACATTTTGTGATAAAATCATTGAATCGGGGTGGAAAAAAAAAAAGCAACACCTTTTTGTACAAATTCATTTTCACCTCCTTCTTTTCCCTGTGTGTGTGCATGTGAACATGTGTTCTCTGTGAATTTGGTTTTTTTTTTAAGTCATGTAAATAGCATTCGCTGAATCCACACCAGAAATCAACACCTAAGGCATCCCCAGGGCAACCTGAAGTTTGAATCAGAATACTTCAAGACATGTCCATTTTCCTCTTGCTAGCACCCTGTGAGCACGTTAAACCTGTCCCATGTTCAGAATTAATGCCTGCACAAATTTGGCACTAAAGATAGACGGTTGCACTAAATCTTTCTTCATGGCGTGTGACACAAATCTGTAGAAGGCAGGCAATAAGCTGCAGAGCTGCATCCATTCCTTTTTAGCACGTCACATACAGTGACTCAGATGATGGCTACCTGGAAACCACAACTCTTAGGAAAGTGTCTTATGCTCTCAGTCAAATGCCAAAAGTTCAGTCCCGGGCTCTTCTGAAAACTCATTCTAGTATTCTCTTTACTACAGAGCGCAAGGTAAATAAAACCACCACCTATGAAGAACGTGCACTACCTCATGTCAGAGTTGTGAACTGCTGCCTGATGCCATGTTACATGTGTGAACGTGAATTACATGGCGAATGACATAAAAGTACAGCACACTGAAGTGATGTCTTGGGAATCTCTATCTCTTGTCTTGCTTCTGGTGCAAGAAATTCAGTGGTAGGGTCTGAATACATTTGGAAGGGGGAAAAAGTTGTATAATACAGCATGTTCTTTTCTACGCAAAGATTTCTGTTTATGATGGGAGGAACTTTCTTGAAATACTACTGTATTTGAAAAGATTCAGTGGCCCAAATATCATTGAAACTTAGGAGCATTTGTCAGTGTACCTCCTTAGAAATGCCGGTCATGCAGAAGCATGCTGGGGTGGAGGACAGAAGAGAGCGCTATCTCTCAAACCCTTCTCAGCCGAGGTTTCCTCCTGCACAGGTTTGAGTGTACCTCACCCATTCATCTATCTGAATGCAATGAAGTATATATAGAAAGTGTGTTGTTCTTTTATTCAGCTGCACTCTCTTCTGCGGGAAAAGTCTCAAGACTCATATGTATCTCGAGGTCAGTGTTAGGAGAGCTCTGAAATATGCACCAATCCTCATACAAATTTAGTAGTGGTTTCTGTTCCCTACACAAACGCATGCATGCATGCATCCCCGCCTGCAAAAGTCATAGGCTAGATGCCACCAGTAGCTTGCTGCTTGACTGATAGCTCTGCCTTACAAAACGGACTGAGCCCATACCCTGCCTCTGCCTCTGTCCGCAGCAGTGGAGAAGACTAGATTCAAATCTGAACCCCAAAGTCTGGCTCCTTTCAAACACAGAGAAACAAACTCTACAAGGAACAGAACTGGCGCTGCTGTAATCATGCAGGATGGCATCTGTAGCAGGAGGGATTATGACTGGAATTGCAATGGATCACCCAGAAGTGAGTGTCACAAAGTGCCAGCCCAGTGGTTTTATGAATGCAATCCACAGTCTCGTGACTTCTTGCTTTTTCTAAGGCATGCTGTAAATCACTGCCATCTAGTTCAATGCACACACTGAAAGAAAAGGTCCATTTCTTTGTTACAGCACTGCCTCAACACCATTAGACTCTTGAGGGCCAGAGGAGGATATGATGAATTCATGCACAGAAGTATTGTAATGGGTGCTAATCAAAGGGAAAAACACAGAATGGGGGCGCCTGCTTGCCTGAAATCACTGAATGAACATCATCTTGTTATAACACATGAGTGATCTGGAGTATTTGCTGTCTGAAGAAAAAAAAAAGCAAGAAAGAAAAAACGAAAAAAGAGAGAGAAAAACAGGAGGCTTCTATGCCAAAGAGTTTACAGAATGTTTTCTCAAGCCAATTTAAATCATATTAAATAATGAATGTTAGAGGAATAACGCCTTAATATTCCTCTTGTACGGTAAATTAAAAATGCTGTCAATAAAAGAGAAGCCCCACTTTTTGAGAAATAGGGTTTCATAGGGGAAGTGTCTTACATTAAGCTGGTGCTGCTCAAAGTGTGGAGAGGGGGCTTTTCTATTCTTAAGATGGAAGGAAGTCTCTCTCACAAGAAACTAAGCTCATTTCCCCAAATATAGGCTTTTTTGATGCCAGCTGTGATCTATGTAAGAATTTCAGCTACAAGATGGTCTAGCAAAGGTGATATATTTTTGCTCTTCTTCCTAGAATGCATGTCAAATGCTATTTCACTGTAACAGGTTGTGGTAATTTAACCTCTGCTGCATCTGACTGCCATCTTCCCCACCCCTCCAAACCAGAAGCTGTCAAGGGAGTCAGCTCATAGAACAGAGGAGCTCAAAAACACCCCAACATACCTCCACAAAAGAACCTACCAGTCTGAAAAATGTTCAGGCTTTGGTTGGAAGCTGAGCAATTTTTTTTTTAAGGTGGATTTGGGGTTTTGTGTTTAATATTGCGTTACACGTAGAGAGAAAAAATTTTAAAGGTCTAAAGAGCAGCTTATACTTACCATGATCACCGCAAGTTGTCAGAAACCTAATTCCCCGTCAAAAATGCAGTCAGTATTTTTTGACACTGAACTGGTTTAGCTCCGGTTCTGTGATTCTCAGTCCTCATACAGATGCTAACTCAAAATGAACTGCCTCGTTTTCCATGTTGTCAGCGTACGTGTCAGCTCTAACCTAATTCCCAGTTAGTGCTGAGCATAGCTGAAACACTTCGGCACTCCATGCCCTCTTAGATAGAGCACTGCTGTAGGTCTGACCTGTTTGTTGTGGATGAAGAGCAAGCACACACATGCACAGCCTACCACAGCTGTGATACACCTGGCGCACGCGTCTCCCCCACATCAGCCTTTCCATGTCATGCCACCACAACTGATGGTTTCAGCCTGAAAGAGCAAAGAGTGTATCCCGTTGCTGAGGGGCTTGGCGGGAGCAAGATTCATAGCATTGGCAGAAGCAGAGCTTGCGCTGACAGGGTTCACGTTTAGGTAGACCTGACAGAACTCCAGTGCCCTGAGAGACAAATGCCACTTTTCACGCCCATGCTTAGCATGGATGTGTGTGGCCTAGCTCAGTTTCACCTAAACAGCAGCAGCCATCCCATGACACCCAGACTGGAATATATTCCATTTCTAAATATGGGCACAACCTCCACATTGTTCCTTGGTGCACACTGAGAGCTTTGTTTTCAGGTGCAATTTTGGCATTCTGGGATACCACCACATCTAGGAGGTCTCTGTGCTCCCATCTTACCAGTGTGATCAAAGTGCTTGTCCCAGCCTGGCCCCCCACCAAGGCTGTCCATTCCCACCAGCAGCAACATAGGTGATCATGTTTTCTCAAAAACCCTACAGGGTACCCCACGGTGCAAGGACACAAGAACTTCCACTTGGTGACCGATCTATTAGTTTTCCTTTGAATGTAGCACACTTGATTTGTACTTGCTAGGAAAACTAAAGGTCACAACCATCAGGCTCTATCACCTACCTTTCATACTTCTTCCGAGAGCAGAATCTTAATAGGTAAGTACTGATTCCTTCTTTATTACTGAAATCATTGATCACAGCTGGCAATAAGGAGGGTATCAGTGTTAACTCTCTCTCCAAGACAACAGCATCTGCTGAGCCAGTTCAGACTCCCTGATGAACATCGCCGCTGCAGCGTGAAGACTTAACAGATGCAACCATATATCTACATCAGAGTCCTTTCTCCTTTCAAAGTCACTCTAATGAATCTTTTACTGGACTGCCTTCTGCATTGTCAGACTGACCAAAGAAAGAGTAAAACCTTTTTCCAGCCATGTGCACCTTTTTACAAAGCTAACTTAGCTGGGATGGTGGTGGCAGGCCTCATCAGATATTCCAAGGAACTGAAAAACCAACAGGTGAATGCTGCCTGCAATGGCCCCAGGGGAGGGATTTTAGTGAACTTATGTTCAGGACAGAGGCAAGATTTGTCATGGCCTTTAGCAGTTCAAAAGTTACTTCTGTCAATGCCGTGCCCAGCCGTCTGCTCTTTCTCCCCTGAAGCTGCCGTTCCTATGCTGGAGACTGCAGACAGCAGGATGTGACTTAGCCCTCCGTCACTCTTGAGAACTAGCTGTGCCAAACCTTACAGGGACATCCTGCTCACTTAGAGAGGCGACAACCCCCAGCAGGAGGGCAAAACAAACAGCATAGGACTGTAATCTTTTCACCTGCCCCAGTGAGATTTGACAAAGTTTATTTTGTCTACTATTGCCTTTGTCAGCATGGAGGTGCAGCCGAAGTTTGCCATCCCCAGAGCTGACAAGGCCCGTGTCTCAGCTATTCTCGCTCACACTCCGCAATATCAGCACAAACTGTTCGGGCGTGAAGCTCAGAATAGGATGCAGTTTTGCTACCTGATGCAAGTTGTCACAGGGGACTGCCTGTGCTTTCTGTTCATGAGCATCAATCCCACTTACATTTCACCCTTCGATCACAGACCCAGCCCCAGTCCAAGAGATGAGTTACCCTGACTGTGGCTTTTTGATAGTTTGATAGTTTTAACCTTCCTTCAAGCTGGAAGGTTAAAACCAGTTTCTCATGCAGCTGTAGCACAAGGTGCCTGAGTGTGTCTCACAGCTGAAACCTTTTGAATAAATCCCAGCAGAACCAAGTGGTTGAACAGATTTGGAAGAAATTTTTCTTATTCCCCAACTTCTAGGTAATGAGGATGGAAAAAGCTACAGACTTTCCACTGCACAATCTCACAACAGAAAGACTTTTTGGAAAGCTCAGTACTCACCTGCAAAAGAAGGAAATATATTGATTAGCTGTTCTGTCTCTCTAAGCTGTTCTGTTCGCCTCTCTAAGTGAGCAGGATGTCCCTGTAAGGTTTGGCACAGCTAGTTCTCAAGAGTGACGGAGGGCTAAGTCACATCCTGCTGTCTGCAGTCTCCAGCATAGGAACGGCAGCTTCAGGGGAGAAAGAGCAGACGGCTGGGCACGGCATTGACAGAAGTAACTTTTGAACTGCTAAAGGCCATGACAAATCTTGCCGCTGTCCTGAACATAATAGGAGGCCAGGTAGAGTGCATGGACATATGCCAGTTAGCAAGGGAAAAAGTTACCTCAGGAATAAACGCCAGAGACCAGACAGAAGTCTTTTGCCCATCCAGCTTTCCTTCTGCTCGAGCAGTTTGCTCAAGGCAAGCTCCTAAACTACACTCCCAGCTACTGACAACACACAGATCTCTCCAGCTTCACAAAATAATTGTATGGGTGTCCTCAGCTCCTTAGCCCAGGTAACAGTGAGGGCAGCAGTATCACTTGGAGAGAGAAACAGGATTATGCAAGTAGAGAAAGTGAATAATGCCTCACTAATAAACTTACTGGCTTTGAGGAGAGACTAGGACAAGAATAGGCAGAATAGATGAAGAACAAAATAGATGAAGAACAGAATTCTAAAAAAAACTCAAGCACAAAAAATAAAGAAACAAATAAAAAAAAAAAGTTACACAAAGGGGTACCAAGAAAGCAAACAATCACAAGTATTTCCAGACCCTTAACTGTTTGCTGAGCTTTTCATCATGGGAACTGTACTCCTCAGAGATTATCACATCAAGTATCAGATTGGTTTTGGAGACTAGGAGTGCAAGTGCCAAACAAATAGTTTCTCAGATGTTTATTTGGGGTAGAACAGAGGAGCAAAAACATATTAGTAGCACTATTCAGAAAAACATCACATCAAGGACAACACAGAATAGAGCACAGAAGAAGGAAAGGCCACTGCAATCAATTTATATCACTATCTTGTCCAGGACAGGTTTGACTAATCCATCCGATGATGGAGCCTCCTCAGCATTACCACCTTGGCAAAATATTGCAGTCCTTCACCATCCTTATTTTGGAAATATTTCCCCTAATGTATAATTTGACTCCTCCCTGCTGTTCCCTCCTTTTTGCCCCTATGCATCATGACTACAGAAAATATTTCACTCTCCTCCTCCTTGCAACAACCCTCTATATATTTAAATCTACTGCCTGGCCCCCTTCAGCAAATTGTTCTCATTCTTCTAATCTAGTAGATGATATTTTCTAGCCCTCTGATCATTCTCACTGGCTCTTTGCTTTCATCCTCCCAGGTGGCCCTCATTTTGCTTTAAGGTGACTGCCCAAAATTAGGTGCAAAGCTCTAGCCCAGGCCTGACTAATCCAGGAAAAGCAGCAGATGTCTGATTACAGCTTCTCTGTAACCCCCCTAGACCCTTTTCTCGTGAGTTACTACCTCTCCACTAGCCTCACCTCTTATGCTGGTATTGACTGCTGCACGTGTTGACTGACCACCTTAAGGTAAATACTGACTTCTTATTCCTACAGAACTGCCTTTAATTTCTTCTTTAACTTCCCCACAATTTCTTCAACTTATCAAGATGGTTTTTGATCCTAAAAGGAACCAAACTCAACATATACCACCCAAATCTCCACTTGATCTGTCCTTCTGCTTTAACTGCAAACCATTGACATCGCCTGAGACAATGGGTACTCAGGAAGTTTTGCTTCTACACTTCCGTTCCATTTTGACTATTTTCCTCTAGCTTGCTTATAAGAATATGTGAGACCATGTCAAATGTGTTATTAATATCAAACTCCTGCTGATTCTTTCCTATTTGTAAGACTTGTTACTGTGTTGCAAAAAGAACTTAGACTGGCTTAACACATTTTGTTAATTCATACTGGATGCTACCTATTTTCTTGTTATCGTTAAGGTGCCTACAAAATACTGTTTAACTACTTGTTTCAGAATCTTTCTGAGAAATGAAGTTAAGATAATTGATCAAAATTAGTTCACTGGCTCCTCTTTTTTTTTTTTTTTAATTTAAGTATCCCTATCAGACTCATCATCTTCTAGTCTTCTTGACCTTTGGCTATTCTCTGTCACCTCCTCTCTTCCAGAGGACCATAAACTGTTTAGTTTTGTGATAACCATGACAGAAACTACCCTCCAACATAAAATTCTCAATTCTCCCTACTAGTTAGATACAAATCTGTAAGGACCTTCCCTCCCAGTTACTTTTACCACTCCTGTTTCAAAACTCACCGCCAGCATGCTCTAAAAACTGGATGGACCATCTGTGTTTTGTTTCCAACAAATGTCTGGGTAATTAAACCCCCATTAACACCACATCCTGCTCTGAATGATTCTACACTTTCTTGTGCTCAGACATCTCTGCTGAGGTGTTAGCAGTAAGCAAATTGCATTTGGTGATTTGTCAGTCTGGGAAAATAAGCTGTAAATTCTCAGGGATGAGATCTAGCTTTTCCTCTGCATGATTTTATTAGAAAAGACAAAAAGGGAGAAAAGTTTACAGTCTGAGTTTTCTCTATGGCCTTTTTAATTTTCAGTGCCAACAACCTGGGCTCATTAAAACTAAGGCACAGCCTTATAGCCTGTACAGGTACCTCTTGTCCCAGGAGGATCCCCATTTCCTAACATTTTAAACCCTTCTTTTCTGCCTCATCATTTCCTCTGTGCATTGGGACGCTGGCTCTCTGCCTGCCTCCTAGGCCCAACGTTTGCTCCTGGTATTTCAGACAGTGCTACTGCAGAGGTCAGGGATACCAGTCTCCTGCTTCCCAACCTGAAAACAGCCTCAGAGCATCCCTTGATTGGCACCAATAAGGAACCCAACCCCTAGTTTCTCCCTGCACCCCCAAATTAACAATGTAGATCTCTCATGAGGTCCCCCATCTTTGTGCATGGCAGGCAGGTGGTTTACTCAGACACTACAGATTTAGCTGTGCCTTTGCCAAGTATTAGAGTCTCCCTTTCCATCACCTGCTTCTTTCCAGCCTTTAAGGCCCTTTGTGGTACAAGAGGATGATCTGATGCTGACTAGAGGACTGCTTTCATCTAAGGGGTTAGATCTCACATAGGAAGCTCTCTCTTGCTCTCAGTTGCTCCAACTCAAACTTAGGAGAAGAAAGCTGCTCTTCCAGGGCCGTGGCCTCCTCACACTAACAAAACCTGTCCCTGTAGGTGATCGCACACAGTGTAGTCTGTGCAGTCTCATGGGAAACCACCACTCTGTTTCTGATCTTCTTCCTGCACTTTGAGATTAAAGTCTAATTTGGCTTTGAAAGCTTCACAGAATAGTTGAGGTTTGGAAGGGACCTCTGGAGTTTATCCAGCCTGACCCCCCTGCTCAAAGCAGGGTGACCTGGAGCAAGTTGCTCAGGGCTGTGTCCAGTTGGGTTTTCAATATCTGCAAAGATGGATACTCCACAACTTCCCGGGGCAATCTGTGCCAGTGTTCAGCCACCCAAAATAAGTGTTTTCTTATGTTCAGACAAACTTTCCTGTATTTCAGAGGCAATGGGCACAAACTGGTCACTGTGCTCCACGGAGAAGAGTTGGACCCCATCTTCTTTGTACCCTCCCAGCAGATATTTAGAAATATTGATAATCGGGAAGTTGAACAATATTGGCCCCACTGTTGACTCTTCGGGTACTCCACTAGTAGCTAGCTCCAGCTGGACTTCATGCTGCTGATCACAACCGTCTAAGCCCATTAGTTCAGCCAGTTTCTAATCCACCTTGCTGTCTAATTATCTAGCCTGTACTTCAGGTTGTTTATGAGGATGCTATGGAAGACAACTTTGAAAGCCTTACTAAAGTAGAGATAAACAACATCTACTGCTTTCCTCTCATCCACCAAGCGAATTATCTTGTTGTAGAAAGCTATCAAGTTGGTTAAGCCTGATTTTTTTTTTTCTTCTTTTTTTCCCCCCTTCATAAAACCATGCTGATCACAATCACCTTCTTGTCCTCCATGTGTCTGGAAATGGTTTCCAGGATTAGCTGCTCCTCTGCACTCCTAGGGATTGAGATGGAGCTGACCAGCCTGTAGTTCCCCAGATCCTCCTTCTTGAAGACTGGAGTGACATTTGTTTTCTTCCAGTCCTCGTGAACCTCTCCCAGTTGCTATGGAC
Organism: Struthio camelus; assembly: GCF_040807025.1. NCBI lineage: Eukaryota > Metazoa > Chordata > Aves > Struthioniformes > Struthionidae > Struthio > Struthio camelus. Next base: position 81,780,565 of record NC_090944.1, on the reverse strand, counting down.
TTTTCAAAGAGAGTCAAGAGTGGCCTCACAGTGACATCAGCCTGCTCCCTCAGCATTCGTGAGTGCATTCTGTCAGGTCCCACAGATTTGTGTAAATTTAGTTTGTTTAAGTGTCCCTTTACCTGATCCTCCTCCCGCTAGGGTTAAGTCTGCACTGCTACAGACTCTCCCTCTGATTTCAAGGGCCCAGGATCCTGAAGGTAAGTCTTACCAGTAAAGACTGAGGTGAAGACGACATTGACTACCTTGGCCTTTTCCGTGTCCTTTGTCACCAGGACCCCTGCCACTAGTGGGATCACATTTTCCAAACCCTAACCCTAAGAGATTTCTCTGGCCAGTGCTGGGATTCAGACCCTCGATTTCTTGTCTGAACAAGAAACTCTTTGCAGGATAGGTCCCTTGGCACCACACATCTTCCTCTGGCAGGCCCTTTTCTGGACCCAGTCCAATGGTACTGGTGGATATGGAATTAAGAGAACTGCTCGCTTCTGTGTGCCTTCTTTGAGGAAATAATTTTCACTGGAAAGCTTTAACTTACTTCAACCTTCCCACCTTGACTGTGGCTGCTGTTATCAGCCTGTGGTTAGTATGTTGTTGGCATATCCCCAGGTTTGTGTGATAAAAATGAAATGTACACCATGGAGACCTTTTCTTAAGCAATTTTTCCTTAGGCTACTAGCACAAAGAAGATCATCAGTGAAAGTGGCATGGTAGTTCAATAGCTGTGAACGGTTAGAGAGATGTATTTTCACAGTTCCTTAATTTGCTGGAAATGCTGCCATGAAAGGACCTGGTTTTGGAGGAGAAGGGGGTTTAGCATTGTCTGAGGCATTTCTTTCTGTCCCTGCTCAAATGATGGAAGAGCTGGACCATTGCTTGGATCTGTCAGAGTGTCTGATCAGATGCTTATTATACAGTTTTCCTGGACAATTATCTCTCTGAACCTTTTCTAATGCAAAGCAGAAACCAGATGGGACAGCGCTGTGCAATATATCTAGAATGTTAAATAGTTAACAGCAGACCTTTTGTTTTGATTTAGTCATACTAGTAACGCAAGGCCAGCTTCTGTCCTCATCTGACACTTCAATGCTGCTTGGAAGGAACCGCTGGGGAAATATGCTTTCACAGTTGTTAACTGTACACGCACGTCCTTCAGAGCCTTGTACAATAAGAAATAGGCTGAGGAAGGGGAAATAACCAAGTACTGTCACATACCAGCTCTCTTTTTGCTGTCAGCACAACCTCAAAGGCAGCTGACACCAGGTTTAAGTTTAAGCTATTCAGAGGTCATCTCAGTTAACAGCAGGGCTAGGATAGGGCCCCTGTCTGGCTTCATAGATAAAGTTAAGCTACTTTTTCATTCACTGAGGAGAACCTGGCTAAAATGAGCAATTGGACTCTTAATCTACAAAAATGCACTGGGAAACTACTAAAGCAAGATCCTCTGTTTGTGATCCTAAAGCTGTTTTATGATGACAGATTATTTTATGGGTAGCAGGTAAGGGGGAGTTCTTAGCACAGAGGGAGCAGTATATAATTCCTAATTCTGTCTAATTTTGGAGTGAAATTATGCTGAAAAGCAAATACTTGCAGTCAATACTGAAAAATGAGCTGACTTACCTTTTCAGACATGGAAGAACTCTGGCATTGATTAACTGCAACCCACTGCGGTGCACTGATTGCAAGGTAAGATATGATTGATCACTGGTGGGAAGCCACTTGAACTTGGAGCAGCACCTTGGTGATCTTTAAAAGAGCAGCATCCACAAATGCAGAGCTGTCCCAAACTGAAATTAACATATAGAAAACATGGACTCTGTTGTTACAAAGTAAATGGGGAGCATCAGAGTGCAGCAGCTTGTTCTGTTGCTGGTATTGGTCTGTAGTGAGAGGGCCACAGCTGTGCTCACAGGGTGAGGGTTAGGGTACGCTGGCAGAGTGCCTGGATCTCTTGAGTTTACTCAGTAAAGGTGCACAGCATTTTTTTTAGAAGTACTCATTCATAAATTCTGAAATAAAATAACTTCTGTGGTTCCAGTCTTCCTTTCCTCATACCGAGCTAATTCGCTACAGCCGTAACATATCTGCAGTGGGGCAAGGATTTGAATAGGGGACTCTTCAGCTCTTTCAGGCATCACTAGTCATTGTTTACCCTGCAGAAGTTTTCTTCTGGTGTCAAGGACCTCATCCCTATTTTAGAAGGAGTGAGTGTGTATATATATATATATATATATATATATATATATATATATTTGGTTCATTCACAAAGTAAAATCTTTTCAAAAGGCTGTAATGGCCTGAGCTTCTTATTGTTTTATGGAGGTAGCACAGTGTTTCAAAGTCGGATGCAGAGTGGATTTTGCCCATGCAGTTAGACTCAGGGCCTTTCAAAGAATTTAGATCCCAAAGGTCCTAAGGAAAAACTTCAGTTGAGCCCATTTCCAAATCCTGTATGCTTAAATCAGATTGAAGCCTATAAGAGAAACAATAAAACAATACTTAAATCACTGGCTGCAGAGTAGCAATTTCAAACAGTCTACTTGCAGTACTTGGTTGTATTTTTCAGACAGTCAGCTAACATCCAAATTCAGAAAGTGACCGTCTGTAACGAAAGTCTAGGTTAAGGGAATTGTTTAAACAGTGCCGAGGTCTTGAACTGAATGTTGCGGTGAGAAATGCTGTCTTTCTGCAGACCAGCCAGGGGAAGCTGCAGCCTCTTTCTCCAGGAGGGAAGACACTAAATGTTAATCACCTCTTGGCAATCTGTCAGGTGATGGCACTGCAACCCAAGATGAGCAATTCACTGATTAGCTGATGTGACATTACTAAAAAAGTGTTTATGCATAGGGTGAAAGGAACAGTAGAGCTGGGCAAGAGATATGCATCTCCTGAAGTCTTAGATCAGTAATTTGGAGAAACAAGTTTTCCTTTCCTTTGCTTAGTCAAAAAGGGGAAAAAATCTTTATCAGGTTCTCTGTGGTGGTGCTTCAAATTGTCTGTGTGCTTGGGATCATTCTTTAAAAGGATGACTCCAGAATATGAAGGTGATCTCTGAACTTCGGTCCCTTGGTGCCTGGCTTTCCAACCTCAGCACCCCTGTGGAGTCTGCCTTCTGGAGCACACTGGCCCAGCTCTCCCTCTCTCCCCAGATACCGAGACATTTCATGTTATCTGACACTTGACCACTTCTGTGGTTTCCCTGAGAGCAGAGTCAGCACACACGCTGGTGTAGGCTGTGCACATGTGGGACACTTCCCAAGCAAGACATCTCGGAGCAAAGGGAGGGAAATGTTGGAACAGACCCACCACTGATGCAGCCGAACCAGAGCTGTAGTGACCCTAAATATTAAGACATTAGGCTGATGCTGCTGATGATTGGAAAGGGAGGAAGGGTTTTGCCGGGAGGCATCTCCAGGGTGCTGCAAAGTCCATTTGCTGGACAGAGAAAGAGCTGCAGAAGAGAGAGCTGAGGGGGCTGGAGCTAAGGAAGGGCAGAGCCACCCCATGGGAGAGAGGGGACCCTCCAGGCAGGAGGGACAGGGCATTGGTATTGTGATGGATTTCCTCACGAGACTAAGAGGGGCAGGAGAAGCTGAAACTATGATTCAAAGCATGGAAAAAAAAAATAAACACCTTTAAACACTGTTGTTTAGGTTTACATAGGAATTCAAGGCTTCCTGCACTTTCATAGATAGGAACTGCTTTCCTAGATGAAGTCTTTAGAGGCTCAGATGTAAACAGCTAAGGAACTCTTCAAACAAGCTAGCTGTGTTTTGATTTGGTGCAAACAAGAAGTGAAGAGTCCAGGAATAGCTGAGGCTTTGAAATGCTGATTTTAAATATTGCGTGATGCCATTCAGCTGTCCTATCATAACAGGGTGGAAAGACGGACAGTTTCCCTCTCTGGAAGCATGTAAAGTATATAAAGAACCAGAAATAAAAATCTACCTCTGAAAAGTAGGGTTGTTTTCTTTTTTCTTTTTTTTCCTTTTATTCTATTTTTAGTCTGCTTTTCCAGTTTTTTTTTTTTTCTTTACACCAGGAAGACAATAGAAGTATTTATTATGTCAGCTACAAAGGATATCCAGTCATCGTTTCTCTATCGCTAGCAGTTACCTGACTTCACATCACCGTTTGAACAGTCTGCTCATATAGGGCACTACTATGAATTCGTTATAAACATTCATTCCCTTGTGCCATGAGCAGATGAGATCCGAGGTGGCACCTGTGCCGCGGTCAGAGCCTGTGCCAGAGCACACATAGGCATACCTGTGTTAGCTTTCACCTCCTTACCTGGGGCTGATGGCTGGGGGAGCTGCAGCTGCTGGGGCACCAGCCTGTGGGAGTCACTTGAGTCTCGGCCCAGGGTCTCAGGCAAGCTGCTGGGGCCCCCCTGATGCCTTTAGCGCCAGGATTATGCAGCTCTGATAAGGGAGCTGGTTGAGGTACATCTATACGTGCTTCAGTCCCACACTGCAGGCAGCAGGGACATACAGAAGCTGCTTATATAATTTCTGTCTCAGCTCTTTGCCTTTACCTCCCTCTCTTTGGTCCAATATGCTGAGAATTAACTTGTGTACTTTACCTGGTGCAGGTTACTCTCCACTTCCTGGCCATTGGGAGGGGGCCACTGCTAATCCCTTCCTTCTTCCCAAACACCACAGCTCCGAAGAGATTATAATAGCCCTTACTAGGCTGCGCCCTCCCGCCTAACTCATGGGCATTCAATACAGAGAAAAATGGCCTTTTATTTTTTCCTGATTTTTTTTTTTTTTTCCCTGTGGGCTTGCATCAAGGGTAAACAAGTGGTACTCACAGAAGAAAACAGAGCCTATTAGAGACTATGCCTAAAACTGATCATGGAAAAATAATATTGTGACTTTCTGTATTTATGTACCTCTACAGTCTGGGCAAATAACTTGCAAGCTCTGTTAGTTGTAGAACATTGGTGGCTCCTCCTACAAGTTATGTGATGTTTCTGAGATTCCTGTTTGGAGAGCTGAAATTTTCAAAGTTCCTGAAAACTCATCCAAGCAGCTTTACTCCAAGGAGTACTGCCATTAATGTTTGTCAGACTCCTATCACAGGTGAACTCTCTCTTTCATGCCTATGGTGGTAGGACTGGTATGGCAATAACAAATCACGCCTGTATGAAGCTGAGGATAAATTATTCTATGAGTTAAAATTTAAGTCATTTTCTGAAGTCACAAATATTTTTAAGACTACTGTTGTCCTCTTGGACATGAGTAAAGATTTATCTGGTAGCACAGATCCTAATAAATGGGTGATTTTATTTAGAAAAATATTCATGAATCACGTTATCTACTGCTAGGTTATTTCTTCTGCCCCATAATATATAAATGTGAGGAGCTTGCAATTCAAGGGCAGTACACTGAAAACAAATGGAAAGAATTACTCTATTGCGGTGCGTGTTGTTGTCTCGTGCCTTCATTGAGATGGGATGTAATTGTGTTAGCTACTGTGCTGTTAGATTTCAAAAGGCTAGTTCATAACCAATAATAACATTTGTGGCAATCTGAACTAAGTTAATGAAAAAGATAATCAAATCTAATGCTACAGGGCATGATATCTGATTTCTCTAGGGGTAATAAAGAGATCATATGGTTGACGGGGAAGGGAAGGAGGCAGTTATGTGCGTGCAGGGCAGAGGAGGCAAGAGACAGCACAAAAGTAAGGGCCGCCTTGCTCAGAGGCACAGTATGCTGGTCACTGATGGAGGCCAAAGAGTATGGACTAGACGACTCATGGAGTTGAAGACACTTGTCAAGCTAGTGATATTTTTAGTAATGCCGATACCTGATGAAGTGCAAGTTTCAAATCATCCCAGACATTTGTCTCTATGCATTGACTGGGAAATTGGATTAAGTGGTTTACCTGTGCTTCTGCCTTGCCTATAGCAGATATGCACTGAGTTAGTGGCTGATCATGGATGGCATTTGTTTTGTTTTTGTTTTTCAGTAAACATTAACTCTAATCTGAAATTCACTTCTGTTTCTGATGCCCGGAGAATACAAACATTTTACTGCATCTCTAGACACCCTGTGGCCACTTTCTCCTGCTTCTAACCAAATTTGTTGCAAATTGTCTATGTGAACACTTTCACAGGCCCATACTGGTATATCACTCAAAGGTCCAGATGACAGTGGCATGTACGCCGACTAGTAGCAGAATTAATGGACATGTTCCTTGTGTGGGTGTAACTGGTAAAGTTCAAAGAGATGCGTACTGAGTACTTCTATTTGTAGATAGCACTCAAAACAGTATTTTCCTTCATAGACTTGAACTATATTTATTATAACTACCTCCTTCATCCTACTCTGTTCATTTATATATTCCCTATTATCATTCTTCTCTTCTAGTAATGCTCTCCTTTATACAGGTGTACTTCTGGCTAATGTAAGAATCCTCATACTAAGCCAAAATCCATCTGAGGCCACCTAGCACTATAGCTTGTGTCTGGCCATGGCCAAAGGCAAGGGATTAGGAAAAAACAGAAGACTGAGGGCTGCACAAACGGGTCCCTCCTTCAGTATATCTTCTCAGGCTTCGCCAGTCAGAAGTTTAGAGACTTACTGAATAACGTGTTTTAACTACCATACTGAGTATTTGATAGCTAATTCAACCTCATTAAATAAACTGAATCCCTTTCTTAAATGTTCTGACATTGTTGGTTTCCCATAGCATTTTGTAAGAAATCTTAGAGTTCTCTGAAAAAGTGCTGATAGAAAAACATAGGTAGGAGACTGGGGGGAAGGCTGGCTTTGGTTCTGCCTGGCTATTCACAGTCTCTTTTCCATCAACTTCTGTATCCTCGTGTAGCCAGCACTCACCCTATACAGATAATATGCTCACCGATAATTTACGTATTTGGGGGCTCTCCAGTCATTTACATCCCAGGTACTAGGCTTCAGGGCTTACAATAGAATAGAAGAAATAATTGTAATAAAGTTGTTTCTACTTGTCATGATAATAATCCTTGTATGTATATATAAAGTTTGGATGGAAGAAAATCTTCAAGTGCCTTAGGAAAAGCTGATGAAAATCCGCTATGCACAAATTGTCTGTTTCCATCCACCCTTCCCCACAGTTCCTCAGAGCATCACTGTGCTTATATTTTGAATATCCATGATATGGAGTTATTGAAACTAAATCAGGTTTCAATAAACCAGGGTATTGTGGGATTTCTGTAGGGATGAAGTTCAAGTCAACAGTCTTGAATATATTGCAGCTAATAGAAACTTTGCTTAAGTTAATATCAAATAGACTTTTATTTAGCTTTCTTTCTCTGCTCTACAAGAGAAAAATTAATATCTCATCACCTCTGAGAAATTCAAAGCTATTCCAGAAGAGAGAGAGGTTACCAAATTCCCAGCATTGTAAAGAAGGTAGTTATTTTAAACAATAGGATTCAGCCTTCTATATTGCTTCTTTCTTGCCTTCAGCACAACCTGTCTCTCTGCAGAATGGATTCTCAGCTGCAAAGCACCCAGATACTAATTTATGTGTATGTGAATATTCAAGGTTAACAAGAATATATTCCTTGTGAGAGAAACAGTCAGTGCCATTCAGATTACATTCCTTTTTCCTTCCCTGACATCCAATAGGATGTTGAAAATCTGTCTGATAAAATCTATTCTACTCACATGAACAAAACGAACGTTTCTGATTGGGATTAGGTGAAGTATCCTTCCCCTTGACTGGATGGCCATTAGGCAGGAGAAATGGGTTTAAATGTCTGCTCTAAATCAAGGAGAGAGAGGATGATTTGAACTCTTTCTCCCACATGATAATTGTTGTCCTTTCTATTCACGTGCAGTGTACAGGTTTTCTTTTGTTTTTTTTTTTTTTTGGAAAACCCAAGATCAATGACCCAAGCAGATGATACAGATTATATATGGACTACAGAGAAAGGAAGAGAAGATTTGTGGCTCAAGTTTTCAAGCAGCTGGCCCTCTTAGTAAGAGATAGGTGCCTGTCTAGCATCAGTTTTACTGAACTGGAAACCTAAGCCAACTTCTGCATGTCCTCTGTATTTCATCTCTGATGGATTTGTGCTAGTTCTGGAGGATATTCATGTTATATGGATCCCATACCTTGCACGGAACGACCAGGACCTGTCTTGGACCTGGGAACTGTGCAGTGAGATAGGCTGCATTGCCACAGCAGTGAAGCTTTCTGTACCTGAGATGGGCAGTTGGTAGTGCCTGGCCTAGGTCCAAGCTGTGAGGCAGTTTCATTTTGTCTTTAAGCACATCTAGACGATGCAGGAGCAGCTCAGCAATTCCCTTGGCCTGCAGAAAGCCTGTGCACCAAGACAACCCTTATTTATGCTTTCTGATGTACAGACCCTTCCTCTAGGCACCTGACAGTATTCCCCAAAGCATGTGAAGTCAGAAAGCATATGGCAGGGAGCTTATGGGGTGGCAGTGTTTAGAAGGACCAGTATGGGTGTGCTCAGTGCTGCAAAATTGGGGGGACAAGAGATGTGAATGGCTAGGCTATGGACTGAGACCCTGTCAAGATGAAACCTAGGCACGCTCTAACTTTGCCTCTCCCTCCATATGCTCTACTTTCTGTACCAACAGGGCGGGGGGTGCCCAAGACAGGCTCTGCAGCTCTCCCCAGCAGGTGCCGTTCCCAGTGTGTGATGTGCCCGGCCCTGGGCACCCTGCGTCCTGGCATGGTTAAAACCACAGACGGCTCTCCCTTACCCTTGGTGGGCATATCCAAATGAGGATTAGCTTGTCATGGACTCAGAGACTTTAGAGTTGGTCTTGTGCAGAGTGAGATAAGGCTTGACAGGGTTAGTGCTTAGCCGGGGCTAAAAAGATGATGGGTACTGGTAACTGCACATGGTCAGTATCGCTGTACTGTGCTCTCCAGCACACCCCTTTGCACCCATTGCCACCTGGTTTTTCATTATCCTGAATGTCTCAACTGTCCCACGTAAAGAGACTGATTCAATACTGCACTGTTGATTCAGTTCCCAAGCAGCTGACAGAAGAAAAAAATAGGTTAGGCATGTAGACATTGACCATTCCTGGATTAGAGCAGGATCCTACCACTTATTAATCTTTCCTTTGATAAGCTAGTTGAATTAGAGTTTTAAAATTCAGTACAGCATTGATCCTTCAACTCTCAAACCATTCTCATTTCTATTCCCTGAATTCTGTTCTTTTTCTGGATACAGGGTTCTGTGAATAATCTCATTCATGCTTCATACAAAGGTAAAGCTACCACTTTACTTATCTGCTTTATTGACCTGTTTATACAGCCACGGGTTGCTCTATAAACTCATGTTCAATTGATCATATTCTGCTTTCCCGAGATACATGTAGCATGACTAAGAATTACAAGTTAATCATTAAAGAGATGCTGTCAGTTTTAAAAAGTCACATTCCTACTTGAATCTTTCTCATACTCATTACTACAAGTAAGATTATTAGGATCTATATAACTAAAATAGTTACGGGGGGAGTGTTTTTTCTTAGTCTAGTGTTTTAGAGGTGTTTTTTTTTTTTTGCATTTGACAGTATTTGTGCATTTGTATGCGGTCAGTGCCTCTGCTTGCTGTTTGTAAGCAATTTATTCCCAGAAAATAGATAAATCTGGATCTGCTTAACGGTAGGAGCACATCCCAGATGAGACTGCAGGGGCAGTGGCTGAAAAGTGAAAGTAGAAAAGAGTTGGAGGACTGAACCCTCCTTTCTTTTCCATATCCAGGTCCACCCCTTTCTGCTTACTGCTTTACTGTTATTCCCATTTCCTCCTCTTCTTTTCAGGAGAGAGAATATTGAACTTAGAAAGACGGACATTTCCGTAGTCATGGCACTCTTTTCTTCCCTGACCCCAATCTTTATAGCCATTATATGTGTTTTGATTGCGGCAATACTGAAGAAGAATAATGGAGATACAGAAAAACGTGAGACAAAAAGCAAGCCTCTATCTCGCCCATGGGTGGATGAAGACCTAAAAGACAGTACTGACCACCAGTTAGAGGAAGAAGGTAAGGAAAATCTCTGCCAGGTGAGCAATTTTGATATCTGAATTTGATCTCCCGTTACAAATAAAGAGGTGTGATCTCCTGGACCTGAGCACTGAGTTTCTGTCTGCATGCTAATTGTGTGGACATCTTATCCAACTTACCTTCCAGTGCTACATGACACAGTCTGTATTTGAACTCAGCACCCCCAGAGCAGATGGAAATGGATTTATTACACTTGTCTGCTCATTTTCTGGAACTGTTTCTGCTAAGAAAAGACACATTCAGTTTTTGTTCCTGAAGTCCCTCCTATGTGACTTCTGTGAATGTCCGCAAGAGCTCTAGTTGGATTAGATCTGGGATCATTTTGGAGGTAATTTCTGTCAAATATTTAATAATAAAATGAGGGGATGTTGCTAATATGTGTGGCCGATCTGTGTTCACTCAATTGCATATCTGCACCTGTACAGAATGTCCTTTTCCACAGTACTGACTTCAGATGTACAGTGTGACATAAGCATGAGCATAAAATATACTCTCCAACTTTTTTCTTCTTCACTATCCTGCATAAGCTCCCTTCAAAATGTACGGTTTTGTAATGTTTTAAACTCTCAATTAACAGAGCTTTTTTTCTAACGCTGGTTTTGAAGGCTTTCTGTCCCTTAATGACGCATTCCGCAAGTCAGCTTCTAGGAATCTCGAAACTTAAATCGTTTTTCTTAGCAATATACCTCTTGCTAAGAAATATTATTTTTGTTTATTTCTCAGTTTTGAGTGCATCTTGAGTAAATGTTGTATATGTTTCCAGAAAGAGTTGATACTTGGAACCTTTTAAGCCAAATTGACTATTCCCAAAATATCCAAAATCTATTTAAAAGTTAGTTCTACGCTGTGCCTTCCTTTATACAAGTCAAAATAGATTCTTTGAAAAATTATCCAATATTTTCTTTCTGTCGCTAATAGTTAAATAGTTCAATTGAACAGTTGCAAATAAAAATTCCTGTGGCTAGTTCAAGAGATAATCTATGAATTGTCATTGTAACATCTTTGACTGCAGTTGTTTCCATCAGTTTAAAATTTTAGATCTGCTAAATAAGCAAACTATTAGCTCCTAATAAGGAACCTTACTGCCACAGCTTCATGTACGAAATGTTATTATTTTTATGTCTTAGGGTTTTTTCCTGTCTTTCAGGTATTGAATTCAAAACTGTACCAGTTGAAAATTGCTTATAACAAATGGACAGGTAGATAGGCACTCTTTCCATTTTGCTAAAAGGAGGTGGTTTTTACAAAAACCTCCCTCCATGTACCATAAATTCCCACATTAAATTAAGCTTTCTTGCTATATTGTTTTTAACAACAAATAATCACCCTTCCCTGAATGCTATGTGGTTTTAAACCAGCATCTTTGCAAAACAGGCCTGTCTTTCATCTCCAGAAAAATTAAAATAATTGCAACAGCCTGAGGAAGTTTTTCCTCAGCAGAGAAAAGTCCAGCATAAGTGAGAATACAATACGGCCACCTTAGCAGCAATATGTTATTCTACTAATGCTATAATTAAGGATCAAATTACATTTGCCTTGTAGTCAATGTTAAAATTTTCACTGACTTAGTAGATGCTGAAATAGGAACATGGAATGTAAACAGAGTTTTTGTTAAAATTAGAGAACACTTTGCATGCTGTATAAATTCAGCTACTTTACTAATGTATCTTACTTTATTAGAAAAGCTCCTTTCTACTTAAATGTCTCACGTTGGCTTGTGGTTAAAGGCAAAGTTCCTCTGGAGAGAGTTTGAGTTAAATAAGATCAATCATTTTTAAGGCCTTCTCTAAAACTAGGCCTGCTCTAGTTAAATGAGCTGAATTTTGAACAGCTCTCAAGTATGAAGAGGCAGCTAAGGACCAAGTCTTTCCATACCTGACCATGATCAAAGAAAGGGCACTTCACCAAGAAAATGAAGCAAACCAAACCTGCATAGCGTTCTTACTGCACTGTGGTGCTTCAAGAGGCAAATCATACTCTTCAGCTGCATTACAAAAACACTCAAACTTGCTTGAGCGGTCACCAGCTGCATGAACTGTGAAGCAGTTCTGCAGGGATGTTTCCCTGGCAAGTGGCATACTCCTGTGGGGCAAAGCATTAGGCATCATTAGCTGAACTGCTTGGACAGACTCAGTCGAGTCACTTAATGGAAGTGAATGGCTATTCAGGTGCTACCAAGCTTGCCTTTGTTATGCTTGCTCTGGCTGAAGGGAAGGATGTTTCTTGGAGCAGTCAGAAAGCCACTTCTTTGGTTAAGTGGATAGCATTCAGTCAGCCAATTTGTTTAATGTCTCGGCTGGCAGTACTTGAGATGTGTTTGTATGCAAGTCTGTCCCATCTAACTTCCTCATTTATGAGACTCAGAATGAGAGACTGTCATGCTGCTGATTGACAAAAATGGACTTTATGTGTGTATATGTGGCCATGTACTATATTAGGCCATATGTGATTACCAGTTAGACACAGGCAGAAAACTTGTTTCTTCAGCTTTGTCTTGAACAGTGAATCAGAATGGATCTCTCATAGTCATGGGCATCTGATCCCAAAGTAGTGGTACCTAGTTCCTCACAGCTTTAAGTTTACATGGTTACATCTATACTGCTGTTAAGGCAAGTTCGGATAAATGATTCAGTCTTCAGCCTGGGGAATTTAGAGAATGTAGTGCTACTGAAATCACATCCTTCCCTGGTTAATTACTACACTAAACCTATTAGGCTCAAATCAAGAAGAAACATAAATCACTTTGAGTCATGTATTAAGGCCAAACAATTAATGGATAAGGTAACTGCAGACCTAATTTACAGCGGTGTGGAGGATCAGAACGCATTTTATTTGTACCCTTGTTGCCCCGGGTATCAGTTGCAGAGGTTACTAGCAAAGGTATTTTACTGCTATATACTTAATTGTGGGGACTTTGCTTGGTGATATACTGTATTCAAGGACTATAAAGCAAGGTGCAAAGGCTTAAATGTCCCATCTCGTCTGAAAATGCACTGCTCATTGCTTGTGATACTTCTTAAAATAGACCCCTCCCACTTAGAAGTACTTCTTTTCTCCCTCCCCACCACGTTCAAAGGTTACTCATATCTTTTACTAGTAAGGGTAGTGACATGACTGAGACAGTAGCAATTTAATTTTCCAATTTAATGACAATTCATGCTTTGTGTCATTGAGGAACACAGGATTTGCATGAACATGGTGCCATTGTGTTTTTCTGCCTGATGCTGCAGACACACCTCCAGTCTCTATCACCAGCTGATTGAACTTCTCTTGAAAATTGGTCTTTTTGATCGCATTGCATTAATCTTGCTGGAAGGCCATTCCAAAACTTCACTCTGTGAGTTAAAAAATTTCTTCTAACTGCCAGTCTAAACTTATTTAATACTGGTCTATATACAGTTTTCCTGCTCCATCTTTCTTTCGTAGTTTAAAGAGTACTTTTCCAGGCCTGGTATATACCCTCCTGTGGTTCATAGACAGCAATAAGATTATCTCTCAACCTTCCTTTTGCTAGGTAAACCAGCAAATCTTCTCTTTATAAGATAGCCACTTCATTTGTCTGAAGATCTTAAGAATCCTTCTCCAGACTAGAATCCTATTCTAGTCTGAGGTCTTTTCCACAATATTTTGTTGTTGCCAGCTTCCTTCTTATAGGGTCTGCCTCTCCCACTAGCTACTTCTTTTGCTTAGGATCCCTGACTAGCTATTGTGGATTACAGGGTCACCCTGCTAACCACTATTTATATCCCATCAGTAGGCACTCCATCGCTTTTAGCTTCCATTAGCCGCACGCCCAGTTCAAGGTTGGAATTCATTACTGGGATTCCTGTAGTAGCAAATTACATAGCAGTCAAACAAACAAAAAACCATCAAACAAACAAAAAACCACAGGGAGGTCAGTTGCCAAGCACTTAAAGTCCAAAGATCTGGGGACTTACTTTATATACATTTAATTACCTTCCCATACATTGTATCCTTATACTGGAGAATAGGACGGGAAAGCAATTCTAAGCTTGGGAAGCAATTCCTTAGAGGAGAAACTGAAACAAGTGTTTTGAAAAGCAGACACTTTCTAAGTTGGGCTAATAGCGATGTTTCTCAAGGATCAATGTTGGGACCAGTCTTTGTCTGATGGTCTTGGCATAAAACCAAGGAGCGGTCAAGTGGAATTTGTTGATCGTATAAAACTGGGAGCCAACAACACAAGGAAGTATCAGTGTGGGTAAAATAAGTGGCTAACAGAAATGGAATGACAAGTCATTGTACCTGGTGCAAGTTTATGTTATTAGGAAGTCATAGTAAGAATTATTGCTACAGACCAAGAGGCAGAATTTACTATATGGTTTGTAGGCTGATTATTAGCTTCAGTATGAACTGCTGGGAAGAAGGAAAATATGATCCTAAAATGCATCCAGAGAGGAATTTCTGATAGAATTAGAGAAGTAGTACTTTTAGAGATTTCACTTGGAATATCTGAGCCAAAGCCCATGCAGATTTGCTTAAAAAGCAGGAAGCTGAAGTGGCTACTGTAAATGTACAACAGAAGTGATGGGAATCTTGAGAACGTGGCTAGTAAGATATAGGCTGACTAGCAGGATGCCTATTGTCCATCAGATGATGGAATGCATTGAAATCTAAACAAGACGTTTGTATTATTGTATAATGTGTATGTACAGACAGCAATATGTCCAAACACAGCAATTAAAGATATAGAGAGCATGCACTAAGCAGATGGTGCTGATAATGATTATAGCTTAGCATACGGATAACATTAACTGCTAAGACTGAATGGTAGACACATTGTAGAAGAGAATAAATAATAGATGAATTTATTAAAAAAATTGCTAGAGGAGATACGGTTTTGTAAGACAGCTCTGTCACTTCTGGGGTTTTCTCTTGCTTCTTCCAGTATTTACATTTTGAGTAGGTTAAGCTCTTTAAGTTTTGTTTACATCTTGGATATTATGATTCTCCTACTTCCATTCTCATTAGTCACCTCACCCTTGTCTCAAGTTCAAGATCTTTGAAATACATTTCTTTTTTGGCTGTGTTATTATCAATTCAAATTGTCTTGGCTGCACAGCAGCTTCATTTCTTTTCTTCTCTTATACGGAAAAACAAACAAACAAACCTCACAAGATTTAACTCAGTCTGGCCTTGGGTGATAGTGCAAGTTTAATGCTTTCCGCCTTACAAGGCCTAGCTTTCTTTGTTAACCAATCCTTTTCTTCCATTCTTAGTTGCTTATAGATCATATCTTTGAGATGTTTACGTAATCAATTATAGCTAATGCCTCTTCCTCCCAAGGATTCTCTCTTTTTTTAATTCTGTCCATTTAGAACAAAGATAGATTTTATACCTCTGATTTAAAGAAATGCCAAGTCTCTCTCTCTCGATCCACGAGTTCTTCAGTCTGAGTTCTCTAACATAATTTTTCTTAATCCTTAATTCTCCCTAAGTTTGTTCCTTTAAAAATTGAGACCCACAGCTATAGACCTATTTTTCTTTATCCCTTTCATTTAAGCAATTAAACCGAATGAAATGATAATCTCAATGTAGGGGTACTTTTTTTTTTTATAATGTCCTCCCCTCCCACTGAAACCAAAGCTAAGAGAGTCACTGAGCCAAGAAAAGAGCAAGTTATTTGATCAAGATATCAGATGCTTCAGCAGGGAAGCCTGGTTTCTGGTACTACCATAATATTTCCTCTTCAGTATATACCTAGAAAGCTCTACCTCCCACGTATACTTCATAACAGTGACACAGTTGAGGCAATATGCCCTTTTCTTAAAAATGTGGCCTGTGATTCACATGTGACCTTGGGGGCCTTTGTAGGCTCCACGCTATCCCAAAAGACAGTGCATCTGAAAAAGAAAGCTTTGTTTTAGCCAAGCTATGTGTTTATTTCTTTGCAGTCTAGCACAACATCATTTATTCCCTATTTTTTTTTATTGGTATGCTTCCTGAACAAGTCAGACCGGGTACTGCTATGGTTACTGCATCCTGATTCTCTTTTCTCTGTCATGTCTTGTTTCATGTGCTATATAGGCACTGATAGTTCTTCCAGTTTATTGTGTTAGGCTCCTGCATTCAACTGGCCAGAAGCAACATCCCCTTTGGACTAAGTACAATCTTTCCACTGTGTCAGCTCTCTGATTACTGCTTGCATCTATGTAAGTAATCTAATCTTGCTGTTCATCTTGCTGCTCTCTGACATTCACATAACTATTGCTGATTTATCACCTACCTGATTTTCCTCTCCTTGTGTTTCAAAACCAGGTAGGCAGATTACACAAAGTTCCTCCAGCCAGACAAACTTTCTTTTGTAAAGGATTTCAGTAGTTTATACACTGGTTTAAATATCTCTAACTCAAAATGATTCTCCATGGTTTTGCAATAATACTAGAAAAGGAGACGGCCAAGCAGGCCCTTGATTTGCTTTAGGAACCAATATCAAACTAGTAAGTCTCCTCCATCAGTGGCTGAATAAAAGGTAGGGTGCATTGAATATCTGCTATTTCCTGCTTTCTGAACTTTGATAAATCCTCACCCTAAGAAAGTAAATAATGAGAGAACATGGGAACTCTTGGGTTCTGGAATTAGTTTTACTTGTTTATTTCTAGGATTTCTCCCAGGCCACACAAGGGTAACTTGTTACTGGGAAATGGATAGGGATGATCTCTACAGCATGTTGATGTGAGCACCTCAGCAAATAATAGTCTGACCTGAAATCTTCACCAGGACATCAATCTAATACCTACTTTAACTATAGGTTTTTTTGGTCAGATCCTGCCTTCTGATACACATGCGCAGCCTGAGTTGACTTCAGTGTTTTGTTAACAGAAAGACAAGATTTGACCCATTTAGAAACTCCTCTTACTTGAGTGCCAATGGATAAAACTAAGACCTATGTCATATCTGTGTAACTGTTAGGTCTCAGTTTAGCAAAGAATATCTTTTTTTCCGGTAGTAGCAGTACTGCCATATGGATTTGGAGAGGGAGAATTTATTTTATTAGACAAATCAAGGCAGCTGCAAGTAGCAAACCAGCTTCCAGGCACATCAGCCCTTCAAGAGAAGCTTGCATGAGAGTTTATGTGCCCAAAGCTTGCATGTTTTCTTCTCTAATCTGTATCAACTGGCCTAACAAAGAGTTTTATCTCTTTGTAACCCTCCCTCTGTGGGTTAATTACTATTGAGCAAGCTCTACAGCGTGCAAAGAAACTTTGCATGCAGGCTATACACAATTTAAGACTACAAAACAATGATTTATTGGCTAACATACACAGTAGATAGCTATAACAAGTGAGCTACTAGGCTAAACAGTGATAGGTTTATCTGCCCTAATAAGGTACCCTCTGAATGTTCTCTGCTGGCCGGACTGTTATCGGTCAAGTTGGGAAGAGCTGCTGAGTTGCCATCTCCCAGCACCTTGTTTTTTCTCATATGGCTTTACACATTCTCAGGTCAGAATTTTTTTGTCTCAAATCCGGAGCTGCTAACTATCACTGTCTCAGATATTACGCTTCTGCTTGTGGCAGTTTTTTACTTCTACTTTTTTTTTTTTTTTTTTTGGTTACTGTTCTTATCTTGTATGGCTTTGTCGCATGTTCTTTCTCACATCTTCACAGCAATTGACTCAGTAAAACCGAACTAAGGTCACTAGGCCTTCTATTACATAGACCCATTCACCTAGGCTGAGGGCTACATCTTCTTCCAAACCATGACGTAGAGAGGTGAGAGGCAGAAATACGTATTCTGAGATCTGTTCCACAAACGCATTCCCTATGAGTCTTCATGGAGAGCTGCATACTGACTTTTACACAGTGGGAGTGAGGTCAGCCTGTCTTACCTAACATACTTTTATTTATTAGTGGTCTAACATGGTACTCCTCTCCCCCTTTTTTTGAGGAGTATATGTGAAAGAATATAGCTGGCGTTCATTTCTTTGGGCCAAGAAAATATATTCTTGGATGCATCTATGTTAGTGTTTCAGTCTGGATCAGGCATTTGGATCAGATTCAAGTGAATCTCCTAATTGTCCCCACTACCACACTTTTGCCTACATCCCAGAACAGTTAAAACAAGTGAACTGGACTCCTTTAGTATAAAAAAAAGTAAGCCAGAGATGTATGCCCAGAAAGCACCTGGTGTGCTCCAACTACTGGTGGGTGTTCAGCTCACTGTACCAGACTAGAGTTCCTTCAAAATAACAACTCCAAAACACACAGTGTTAAACATTGGGTCCCCAGCTGCAGTTGTTCCTCTCTGCAGATCTAATCCTATTGCACCATGCTACTTGCTAGTGTAAACACAGCCATTGTAACCCCATGGTATCCCCTTCGCCAAGCATGGAGGAGGAACCGCAAAAACGGGATGTGAAAGTTTCTGAAGGTTACCAGAATGCTAGCAAAGGTCAAGTCTAATCAGCTGGCTGCTACTGAATAATCATCCACAGTAGTAACCATAACACAGAAAGGGCAGACTAGAAAGATGTGTACTCTTTTATCAGTTTGGTTGTGCAAGATTCCCCCCCAAAGTAGTTTTTACAACTGGTGACTGCTTCCCACGGCCCTGGAGCCAGGTCTTTGCAGATTGTGATTGAGAATCCTGACAAATGCTGAAAGGAAGATTCTTGGTGACTTCTTTGAATGCAAAATGTATGTTGTCTGGGATCCAGAATCACTCTGTTCAGATTCAAGATACGAAACTGGATAGATTGCAGCCTCTTGCACATGCTGAGCCACACTTAGAAACATTTTACTGTTGTTTACAAAATGAACTAGTGATCAGCGTGGTCTCCAAAACAACTGCATACTACTAAAACGCAGAAATAATTGCTGTTTGAATTTGCTATGATTTTTGAATAATAGCCTAATGATGACTGAAAAAAGAACTGGAGTATTTTTTTTTCCTGATTCGGCACGCTGTAGCAGATTGTTCAGTACTACTGACTAGCTGAAATGCAAAATTTAACTGACTTTAGTTTCTGTGTCATAGTTGCAAAAAATGCTATCCTTGCTGATACTAGGAATGCAGGGGAGAAAGAAGAGATCTCTGAGACAACAGAAACTGTATTTTATGTTAGAATATCTATAGTATAAAAAAAATAGAAAGAAGCAGATTTCCATGAACTAAAGAACAATTTAAGTTCTTAAATTAAAGGCAAGAAATACGATATCCTGCACTTAATAAATACATTGTTATCCTAAGTGTAGATGTCTCTCACCCGTTTCCCCTCGTGCAGAAAGTATTCTGAAACCAAAGAACTTAACCACACAGTCACATTTGCACAAGGCTAGCTTTGAAACGTTCCTGTGGTGAAACGTGAATATGGGATGAAGCAGATATTCTACCCTTCAGAGGAGCTTTTACAAATCTCGGTAGTCAAGCCCTCTCCTTGACTTTAGTAATTTGATTGACTGACTTTTTTTTTTTTTTCAGGAAAGTGCTTGTGAAAAAGAAACATGCATATTCATATTTACTTAATGAGAAAAGAGGGCTGTAATTTGGCCTCTTCTTCACTGCACTTTCAGCTCATAAACCACTTTTGCAGGCAGGTTTGCAGACTGGAGTGCAGAAGGCCATAACTTGTTCCTGGATCACGCTTGCTACAGTAAGCCAGGACACGTCCTCCCCTCCCCAGTCCCCCCTCTGGCTGATGGCTTTTAAACATGTTTATTTGGTAGCTGGAGCTAGGAATCAATAAGCTGTGTCAGCTGGAACCTCAGACTTAGACTTTCCAGCAAAGCAGAAGTGCAATGTATGCAAATACAGGTAAAAGTTCATTACAGCAGTGAATGCCAAAGGTATAAACAGCTTTCTCCAACACAGAAAGCCCTAACAGTTCCTGCTTCACTTATTTTGTTTTCTTGCAGAGGTTGATGAAGAGTGGCAAGGATTTGATGAAAACATTGCCCATATCCCCTTCTTCGCTGAGCGCTACTCTGAGGCTGAAATGATTAAAAGGTCACAAGAGTTTTACAAACTTCTTAATAAGAGGAGGTCTGTCAGGTTGCTCAGTGATGAGCCAGTCCCCAGGGAGGTTATCGATAATGTCATCAGAACAGCAGGTATGGTACTGAATGGATGAAGGTCTGAAAGCAAAGATTACAGCATGGCTGTTCAGCTCTGTTAAAGTGATACAGAAAAGCTGAAGCAATTAGGACTTGGCATATGGTCTTTCTAGATTTACCTGTAGCCATACTGAATAAGAACCAATTGATTGTTTAGAAAATATTCAGTATGGTAATGAGAGCTGCTTGAACAACTATATGGTGGGGTCTGGTTTGGATCATTTCCAATTTCTTTTTATTTCCAGTGTAACCAGAAGAAGAAAAAAAAGAAAGTATTTCAACAGCATGAAACATTTCATTTTCAAGCTTTAACAATGTTATTTAAAATAAAATGGAAGTACTGTTTTGTGAAACACCTTTCAGACAGAAATACTGTAGTGTTTCCTTCTCAAAAATGTCAAATGGTAGGAATTTCGCATGCTTTAAAATGTCATTCATTTGGAAGATGTTTATCACGTGAAGCTTTTGTTTGGTAGGGTGCTTTTTTGGGGGGGGCAAAAAATCTGATGAAATTGGCCCAGTCATGCATAGTGTTCTGGCTGACATAAATGTTTAAGATTTATCATAGACAAAAGGTTTTGTCTAAACAAAAAAGAAAAAAATTCTTACAGCCCTTTCAACATCAGTGCCTGGTCCCTATTGGGTATGACTGGAGTGTTATGCTAATGACTCTGGTTAAGGTTATTTGAATAAGTATCAGAAATTAATTTTCATTTTTTGAGAATTCATATGTTTCAGATCATTACTGTAATGTCCTGGCCTAACCTCATCCCTGTTCTAGCAATGTTGACTTGGGCCAGGAATGGATTTGACCCTCATTATTTCTCTTATTTTCTGAACCAGCTACTGTTAGTACAGCAAAACATTCAAAAGCTGCCTTAGAGGAAAGTTCAATAGCCTCTAGTAGGACTAATAATAGAGATTCTTAGCATCTGAGGTACATTGTTTTTCCTTTAAAAACTGTAAGCAGCTTTGTTACTGCACTTTTCTGAGTCTCCATCTTCCTCTAATTAGCTGGGATTCATTAAAACACTAAACATGTTTTGGCAAATGCAGCAGAGTGAACAAGCCTGGAGTACAGATGAAGTACTTTGTAACCCTGAAAGCTTTGGGCTGTGTGCAGGAAAAGAAAACAGAGCAAAACGTAAATGTCATCAGTTCTTATCCAGACCTGAGGAGAGGCAAGGTTCTTGATTTAACCATGTTGTGACATAAAAGGCAGTTCAAGCTGTTTATTCATAATGTTTCTTAAGCTGAATTTAGTGCTCAGAGAGGCAAATATACTGTCTGCAAGACAGTATATTGAAACTTGAAATATTTTAAAAATGTTTACAAGGGGCTGGAAGACCTAAACAGTGTCCTTAACTGATTGCTCTGAGAGCTTGTACAAGTACATTCTTCAGTTTTCGGCTTTCATCTGTTAGGCAGTTAAAAAGTTCTCCAGTGATGATGGTGTGTAAAGATCAGGGCTGAATGAGCAAGCGCAGATTTACCTGTGTGCACACCTACATACACCAGCTGTCTTTGAGACAACAAACTCAAACCTGTATGCTATATGGCAGACGTTTGCATCGTGCAGTTCCTCATCTTTGTCAGACGGGGGTGGATTCCTGTGCATGGCTGGTTAGCCTTGCTTCCCAGAAAGCCGTTAGCTTTGCCCTCCAGCCAGAACCTTTTCTGAGAGCTGGCTGCATATTCAGAGGGTGCGTTGCTTTGGGTAGAATGCTTTTTGCATTAACATCGCTGCATGCACATATTGCATCATATTACTGCCTCATCATAAGAAGCACAGGGGAATTTTTTCAAATCTCTAACTTTTGCTTCCCATGTAAGATGGCTATTTGAAGGGACTAACCTCTGTCACTGAATGGGATTTTACATTCTTCAATAAACAAATGGATAGAGATTGTCAGCAAGAACTTATCTCGGTCCGTTTCTTCCCATCTCATGAACTTGCCTTCCCGTTGCTCTGGTGGTTAGTCCCAAAGCCCACAAAGGAAAGCTGATACCTCCCACTGCAGGCCCTCCTTCAGCATCGTGCCAGGTTTTCCTCTTTTCCTGTTTTCGCACCCAGGTACTTCACCCAGCGGAGCGCACACTGAACCCTGGACCTTTGTGGTAGTGCAAGATCCAGTTTTAAAACATAAGATTCGGGAGATTGTAGAAGAAGAAGAAGAAATAAACTACAAAAAAAGGATGGGAGACAGATGGGTTAATGACCTGAAAAGACTGAGGTACAAAAAAGTCAGTTGGCTAAGTGGTTTGAAGGGAGCTGGGTTTTGGTCTAGGAAAGATTATATTGAGAAGTTACATACAGCTTCTCTTTTTGTATTGTTCCATATGTTTTCAGGAAGAAAGAACACCCTAAAAATATTCAGCTCAGTTTTAAAAACTTTATTTTAAAAACGTGCTTTCAGGTCCATGCTCCTTAGACACTCCTGTTTTCCTGCTCTGCTCAGGAGGGCAGCTGTAATATATTTCCCACTTCCTGATTACAGGAGAAGGAAGAAGATGAGGTCAGAGACTGTCCCAGTCAGTGTGTTGTCAAGGTCTCTCTATTGCGGCCCTTTCACTGGTTTACACCTGGTAAGAGGAAACTGCTTCCGGAGGAAAGCGGAGCTCTCACCCAGCAGGAGCTCAATAAAAATTACTGTCTTTGTATTGCAATGCTGGCTACCTTGTTCTAAGGGTCAGGTGAAATGTGGCACCTAACAGACACACACATGCCGTGTGCTTCCATCTTACCAGAAGAGGGATGAAAGAAGTGAATTATACTCTCAGTATTACACAATCATTAATGTTCAGCACACATGTATACACATAACATAACATACAACCCTTTGTACAGCCTTATCTTGGATCTCAAGGTGGCAGGAATCTTACTGAGTGCCACAGTTTAGAAAGCCCAAGTGATAAAAGAAGCTGGTCTTGTTTTTTCCTAGTATCTTTCTCCTTTCCTCTCTCCATCCCCCCAATTAATATATTCCTAAAACTCACAGTTAAGAAGAAAAACTTAAAGATATGACTAGAACTGTGCCCTGACAGCTGGTCCATAAAATCGCCTCCATTAAAAAGAGATTATATATTCCCCTTTTTGAGACTTGTCCAAGCATTTGGCTCCATCGTTATTTTTCTTCTGTTACCTCTATTGCCAGAAATCCTATCCCAATTCTCTCCTGTTGTTTCTCAAACAATGTAGTTCCCAAAGTCATTGGGAGCTTTGCTGTTGACTGAAGTGTCCCTAAGGCCAGACCCTATGCAAGCTTTGAAATATGCAATATTTAATTGCTCCAAATACCCTGCAAATTCTGAGTGACTTGCCTAATGGGAAGAAATCTACTGCTTGTCAAATGAAGCATATGTGCAAGGCTTTGTAGAGTCAATTTGCCCAACCTATTTCATAATGCTATTTATTTTTCGGGTGCAGCAAAACATATTTGCTATATAAACAACTAAAATATAGTATTTTTATATTTTGTGTGAGAATAGTAGAAAATACACCTTTTCTTATCTAAATCCTATATATTTATTGCGTATATTCTCATAATACTGAATTAAGAGCCAAATGAAATCTAAAAGGGCCGAAATACTTAGAAACAGGATAATGATCTGTACGAGTATATTTAGGTTAATACCTTAGGTCAAGCAGTTTTGACAATTTTTGCCAGCAGTTTTTCCTGCAACCACAAAAAAATTGGCACTGATGATAACAGGGAGAGCTGCAGGTCTATAGAATTCCAGGAATTAAATCGTCTCAAGGGCAAATGCTCATAGAGTTCAGTTCATAGATAAGAGGTCAAGACCTGCCTCCCATTTTTATGCAACTCCGCTCTTTAGGGTCAGCACATCAACTCCACAGCTGAATGTGTTAAAAATGAGAGCTCCATTCAAGCCTCTTTCTGCAGAAAGGTTTCTACGTAAGCTGATAATACCTAATCGTTTGCTCTAACTGTTCTAACCTTACTTTTAATCTAGTGTTATAATTGTTGCATGCCTTTACTGCACCTTTGCAGGCAGTAAGTGTGACTTATGGGAAGGCGATAAGGTTGCAAAATAATTGTCTTAAACATTATTCTTTTGCAGAACCAACTGGATCAAAGAGTACCTGGACGCTGCTCCTTATCTGATCCTCATTTTCAAGCAGGTATATGGGAGACTTCCAAATGGCAAAAAGAAGACCCATTACTACAATGAAATTAGCGTTTCTATTGCCTGTGGTATCCTGCTTGCCGCACTGCAGGTATGTTGAGAGCACTGCCGTGCTGAGAGTCAGTGAATTGGTCTGGATTACATACCAAGGTTATTTTGCCCCAGTGAGGAATGAACCCAAGCAATTTAGATTTTAACATTAGCAGTCCCCTGGAACTGCTCCAATTCCTGGCAATATGTCTTAGTTTTGAGTTTTAAAGTTATTCTTTGAATAACTAATTCACTCAAAGTGAATTTTCCTGCTTAAATACTCAATTCTCATTAACATGAGAAATGCTAGTGCTGGCTCTGCCTGGGCCCGTGTCTGAGAAGGTGATTCCTGTCCTCGGTACTCGTTAACAAGAATAAAAATGTAATGCAGCTTACCTCACAGAGTTGTCGCTGTTCTCCGTGCACAGACTTCAGCATCTGTGATTACTGCTTTTTTTTAACAGGGCTGACAAGGGTCTGCAGGTTACCAAAGCATGGCTGTACAGTTCCATACCAGCATTTTTACTTTCAGTAAACCCTTAAAAAATGACTTGACCCGAAATTATTTTTAGTGCTGGAAAAAAAAATATCATGGACATATTTCACAGAACAGGTTGTACCATTTCCATCAATCTTTCTGAAGCATTTCTGAAGACGAACTGATTTCTAAAGAGCAGCATATTTGATTTTCTCTTTGGTTACTCAGTGTTCAGTTTTTCTTGTTATATCTGATGTGATTGCAGAAGTGTTTAAATAGTGAAGATATTCCAGTTATTAGTTTGGCCTGTCAACAGGATAATAGCAAGATGCCATCTTTTATATTAGGCCAATTTCCTACCGGGAACTGCCATTTCTCCTCTGTTCCGTTTTGAGCGGCAGTTCCCTGCCCGCATTGCTGTGCTGTAGGAGGATCTCCAGGGTGGGAGATCTGAGAAGGGAGCAGTGCAGGAGCACGTCACGAGAATGCTGCTGCTCTGCAACTGCACAGGGGTCTGTACTTTTCCTCCACGGATCTAAGAACAAAGGGGACGCACAGGGAACGGGGCAGAAGCAGCAGCGTGTCACTAGAGCCTTGCTCTAATTAGAGGCTCCATTTTCCTCCGAGCAAGCCCATCACCGAGTGAGACTTCCGAGACTCCCTACCAACTGTTGAGTAATTTAGTACTGTCTCCTTCCCAGCTCTTAGAAATTAATTGACAACATTAAAGAACACAGTCAGTGCCACGGACCCATAATACTCAGCATCACTGCTACTAGCTGTCCTCCTCTTCACAGAATCCTAGATGTTACTTAACATGAGAAGTTCACTGCCTGCGCATGTCTCCCTGGCTATCTTTTATAGCCTGAAGCCTCCCAAAAACACTTGCCTTAAATAGAGGGAGAGACTGAAATCCTCAGGCACAACTCTCAGTATGCCCCTCAGCTGCGTGTTCATATTTTGGATAGTGTCAACTATCTGACTATTTGTCAGATGGTTTAGCTTTTTTGTGAGATTTTTTTATGAGAGGGGGAAGGATGCACAGGCGTATTTTCGGGTTCTGCTGTAAGCCAAAATATTGGCCACTGTGAGATATGGCAACAGACTCTTCTGCCGCCTCTCCCTGAGAGGTACAGCTGTTGAGGAATAAGCACTCACAAAGCTGTAAGACGTCTTTCTGCCAGCCACATGGGTACAAGAACCAAAGCATTTATCAGCATGAGCCAGATTAACCCCACGGGATGATATTCCAGCAATATCCCCACAACTGCTTCTCAACTTTGCTGTTGATTAAAATGGAACCCCTATTACACTGATTGCTTCATGCAAACTCCTGCTGTACAACCTGCAGACATGTCAGGCAGAACAGGGCTGTTTCCATTATCCTGGGCTCCTGCTGCACTGGAGGAATGCTGTAATTTTCTGCAAGAAACATAGACTTTTTTTTTTTTTTGAGTTAGCCACTTAGTTACTGTGGCTATTAGTAAATTAGATGTTCTAAAGCCTGCAGAACAGTTTAATGAAGCAGTATTTCTGGGTTAATCAATATGAGAATGAGTACAGAGCTCATGAGAATAACAGATACAAATACAGAGCACTGACCTCTATCTCATTCTTCCTCCTGTTGAGCTGTTCCTGTCTGTCTTGTTGCAGAATGCAGGCCTATACACAGTGACCTCCACACCGCTGAACTGTGGCCCGCACCTGCGGGCGCTGCTCCAGCGCCCAGCTAACGAGAAGCTTCTCTTGCTGCTCCCTGTCGGCTATCCCAAGAAAGACGCCACTGTGCCTGCACTGACCCGAAAGCCACTGGAAGACATCATGGTGGTCATGTGAGCCTTGTGCCACGAGGAAGGAGCCCACTCTAGCGCCAGCTAGTAAGCACTAGTTCTCTAAAGCTGCAGCTGCTTTTCCTGTGTATTGTACCCAGCTTTCATCCTCCTATGTCACTGCTGCTCTGGCTGTTTACACCTATATATCTTTTAGTGCTAGTAATCACAGTGGCTGCTTCTACTAATAGCAGCAAGCAGTCAAGCCCTGTGAATTTGACAGATGCTATTATTTGACAGATGCTAGCCTAGCTGATTGTTCCGGGGGACATGTACAATGGCATTTAAATGACCTTCACCACCCGATTTTTCTTCTGCGCTTTATGGGACAGACGTCTCCTTGAACTGGAATGTATCTTCTCCTGATATTTTTGTGATTACCATTACACAGTTAATGTGTAATTCAGAATTTCAGTGGGGGTTGTATTAAAAGATATAAGGAGACTTAAGCAGCTCAGCTGTCTTACATTGCTCAGTGTGTGTTGTTCAAATGCCCCTTCCTCTGTACTGTGTTCCGTTTTGCATAGGAGGAAGATATTTTTCTCATATAGGGTAGTATTTTCCCTATGTGACTGAGCTCAAAAGCCTCGCCTACACCGGACTTTTCTAAACTATTGCTGGTACAAGTCTTCTCAGCTACGGGAGACCTAGTATAAAAAAAGGCATCCAAGTAATTTCCTTGTCATTTATACACGTTCCCGGCACATGTAGATCACACAACATCTATCGGCTAGGCCCCCTGTATTAGCTGCTTCCGCTGGAGGGGACCTAGAGTGAACTGCAATACTGATTACGTTAACAACAACATTACCAACTACAACTATACCACTTTTAAAGTCCGAAATTTAAACTGCTTTAGAGACTCTGATTCAAAAATGGTGCTTTTATGTCATGCCAAATCAGGCATATTTTGGTTTATTTTAAGACCATTTTTCATAAAAGCAACAAAAGGCCTTGTCTACAGGCAAGGTTTGAATTGACATCACTCAGAGCGTCTGGGCTGGAAGAGTTTGTGTTACTAAGATCCATGTTGGCAGAGCCCCCTTGTGGAGTTGTGGTTTCTACCTCTTTCTTGAAGAGCAGAAGATAAAAGTGAAAAGAAGAAAGAGTGAAGTGCTCTCCTGGAGGTGGCTAGGCTGCTGTACGCCTTCACTGCCTGCTCTCTGCTGCTTGTAACTCTTCTGAAAGGCTTCAGCCGTATCAGCTGCAGCCCCCCTTGTCGACTGCTCACGATAACTCACATTTCTCTGAAATGAGTTAGGGCATATTTAACACGATCTGTTGTCAGCTAAGCAAGCGGTGGGGATAATACTTGGAACAGGTACAGCTTTTTGCAGTGTGAATGTCTGTCTGTCACCTAATGTGAAAAACTATTTTTCTCTCTGGCAGACTGTTTTGCTGGTATTTAGCAGGCAGGCTATGTATCCATCTGCTCTACTAGCCCTATTTCCCTAATCCTTCCCACATGCTCAGTAGTATAGCAAAGGCAGGAAGATTCTCATGCAAACCTAACCTGAAATGAGCTTTGTAACAGTACAGTAAAACCAAAAAGAAGACCTGTGTAAACAGACTTTCAGTTTGCATTCAACTGATTTCAACAAAACTAGAGTTTGAAATAAGCACTCGGAGAAGGGTTTGGATTAGCTTAATTAAACCCATGCAGTTTAAACCCGCATGAGCTTGTGTATACAGATTCATAACTAAAAAACAAAGAACTAAAATGCATTACAAATATATACCTCTCTATACCAAAAAAAAATTAAGATTTTTTTTTTTTGCATATGTTGACTCTGAAAATCAATATACATATAGTACCTGAAAAAAACAAGCCCACACACCTACTATATGGGAAAGATTCTACCCTGGAAAGCACTTCTGGAATCACAGAATGTTTAAAAAAGATGCCTTTTCTTCATAAAAACACCTATGCAAATGCAAACGCTCCAGTAGTATTACAACGGCTGATGATAATGCAGAGACTCTTACAAATCATATGTTAGTGCTGCTGTTGTGACAAGCCTACTTAGAACCGCCAATATTCTCCAGTAAGGGTGCTATCATTGTTTAAAACAGAAAACAAGTAAGAGAAACTTTGTCTTTCCCTGTAGAACATTATTAAATAAAATTAAGGACACCAACTAAATTGTTTTACAGTTAACTAAGGACTTTTCATTTGTTTGGGTGAAAAAACTGTATTTTTTTAGGCAGACATCAATCTATGAGGAATATCTCCCACACATTTAGCAGAGATGCAATTTTTATATTCCTCCCTCTGTTAAAGTTTTAAAACACAGTTAAAAGACTAGATTATCAAAAGAGGCTGGCACTTGGCATCTATCCTCATGAAAATTTATGAATGGTCTCCAAAAGGTTCTGGACTCAATCTACCCACCTCTTTTAGAAAATGATTGTACCACTCAGACAGGAACTGAGTCCTTTAGAAAAATTAGCTGCAAATACTTGTTTTATAGAATCACAGGATAGCTGAGGTTGGAAGGGATTGAAGGCATCCAGTTCAACCAGCTAGACCTGCTCAAAGTAGGTCTAATTAGATCAGGTTGCTCAGGGTTTTGTCCAGTCAAGTCTTGAGCATCTGTAAGGATAGAGTCTACAACCTCTTCAGGCAACCTGCTGTGGTATTTGCCCACCCTCATGGTAAAAAAAGTTTTCCCACTATCTAATCAGAATGCCTAATGTTTCAGGTTGTGTCTTTTGCCTCTTGGCCTATCGCTGTGCACCTCCAGTAACAGTCTGGCTTCATCTTTGCTGCATCTTCCAGTCAGCAATAAGGTCTTCCCTTTGCTTTCTCTTCTCCAGGCTGAAAAAAGACCTCTCCAGGTAGGCTATGTGCTCCAGCCTCCTGACCAGCTTGCTGGTTTCCACTGGACTCACTCCAGTGCGTCAGCATCATTCTTGTACTGGGAAGGCCAAAAGCGGACACAGTACCCCGGACGTGGTCTCCCAAGTGGTGAGAGGAAGGATTGCTTCCCTGACCTGCTGCCTACTTGCTTACTGCAAGAGCACACTACTGGCTCATATTCAGCTTATTGTCCACCAGGACCTCCAGCTCCTTTTCTGCAAAGCTGCTTCCTAGTTATTCCATTTCTGATGCAGGACTTTGCATTTGCTTTTGGTGAACTACATGAGGTTCCAGTTAGCCCATTTCTGCAGCCTGCTCTTGTCCTTCTGAATAGCATCCCCTCTCTCCAGCATATCAACCACTCCCTGAAATTTTGTGTCATCTACCAACTTGCTGACAGGGCAATCTGTTCTAACATCTAAGTCATTAATGAAGACCTTAAACAGTATTGGTCCAAGTGCTGATCCCTAAGGGATGCCCCTACTAGTTAACAGATGGACTTTGCACCATTGATCATAACTCTTTGAGCCTGGCAGTCCAGTCAATTTTCCATCTACCCTGTAGTCCACTTATCCAGCCTGTAGCTCACCAACTTCATGATAAAAAGACTCCAGGAGACTGTGTTATAGGCCTTGCTAAAGCCAAGGCATAAAACGTCCACTGCCCTTCCCCTGCTCACAGTGACAGGGGACGTCATCATAGAAAGCGATGATGTTGGTTAGGCAAGATTTGCTCTTTTATTGGCTGTTCCCAGTCACTTTCCGGTCCTGCATGTGTTTAGAAACAGCTTCTAAGAGGGTTTGTTCCATAACCCTCCCAGGGACTGAGGTTAGGCTGACTGGCCTGTCATTACCTGGATCCTCCTGTTTACCCTTCTTGAAGGTGGGTGTGATGTTTGCCTATTTCCAGCCATTAGGAGCCTCCTCCAAATGCCATGACCTTTCAAAGACAATAGAGAGTGGCCTTGCAATGACAATACCCTTGGATACAGCCTATCTGGTCCCATGGACTTGTGTATGTCTAACTGGCTTAAATGATTCCTAACTCTATATTCCTCAGCTCTGAGTGCTGCTTCACATCCGCAGACTCTGCTAGTAGTGTCAGGGACCTGGGGAACCTTGATGGAAGGCCTTATCGGTGAAAACTGAGGCAAAGAGGGCGCAGAGTACCTCAGCCTTGTCCATGTTCTTTGTCACAAGGTTCCCTGCCCCATTAAGCCTCACTTCTTTTGACATCATTACGCTCCCCATGCATTTACAAAAGCCCTTTTCATTGCCCTTCACCTCCTTTGCTAGATTCAACTCCAGCTGAGTTTTGGCTTTCCTGACTCCACTCTACATGTGCAGGCAAAGCTTATGCATTCCTCCTGAGCAGCCTGTCCCTACTTGCACCTTCTGTATTCTTCTTTTTGTTCCTGAGCTCAGTCAAGAGCTCCATGTTCATCCATGCTGGTCTTCTGCCACACTTGTTTGACTTGCAATGTAACAGTATATCAAACTGTCCTTGAACTTTGAGGAGGCTGTCCTTGAAGATCAGCCAGCTCTCCTGGGCCACTTTGCCCTCCTGGGCAGTTTCCCATGAACTGAATAGGACAAAATCTACTCTTCTGATGTCCAGAGTTATAATGCTGATATTTATTTTACTCACTCCTCTCAGGATCTTACGCCCCCTTGACTCATGGTTGCTGCAGCCAAGGCTGCCCTCAGCCTTCACATCCTTAACCAGTTCTTCCCTGTTTGTTAGTTGTAGGTCCAACAGAGCATTTCTTGCAGTTGGTTCATCGATCACCTACATCAAGAAATTGTTAGAGGGCTGCTGAATCCAGGGAACTCCAGGACCCAGGGGATTCTTCATGTCCTAGTCTGATAGATGTGGCTACTGATGATCCCATTTGTAGATCTGACGCGTACTGACACTGACTTTGTATTTCAAAGAGACAGGTACACAGACACTGCACACACAACACAAATACAGCTGGCTACACCGACTAACACAGTCAGGGACTGCTTTTACCAGCCTGCCTGGAGCAAGGAAGAAGGAAGGAAGAAAGAAGAATGGAAAAAGAAGAAAAAAGAAAGAAGAAAAAATAAAAGAAGAACAGAAGGAAAGAAGGAAGTATAAAGGAAAAAGGGGGAGTGCGGGGGAGAAAAGGTGTTCCCGTGCCCCACGCCCCTCATGTCCTCACCTCCGGTGTGAGAGCAGCAACGGCTCAGGTGAGCTGAGTGCCTTGGGGTTGTCTGGGCGGGCTCGTAGTCTCATGAGAAGAGAGCCAGGAGGTGGGAGTAGTGGCGCAGCCTGCGCGTGGCCTCGAAGGCGACAGCAATGGCAGGGGGCCATTGGTCCTCTGGACAGGGCAGGGGATGGGGGCTGGGGGCTGGGGACTGGTCACATTGCTCGAGACCAACAAGTGCCCCTGCTAGCTTCAGTACACTCGTGGGTGGCAGCGGTGGCTGCAGCTGTGGCCTTGGTGAGCAAAGTGGCCGGTGGCCAGGGAGGCATTTGGGCGGAGTTTTGTCCTTGCAGAAGGTGCGTGGTGGGGCAGCGCTGGCAGTGGGACTCTGCTCACCATCCGAGCGGCACCGCGGGGCACTCAGATGGGCTGGCAGCCTGGTGAGAGGGGGCTGTATGGTTTGGGGAAGGCAGATGGCTCTCCCCGTCCCTCTTGGGGGGCAGGAGTGTGGGGCAGGGCAGAGCCTGGAAGCTCAGGGAGGAGCAACATGTCACAGGGGAGGAGGCATCTGACGGAGCTTGGCAGGTCTGAGAAGTGAGGAGGGAGGAGGGAAGTACCGGCAGGGCAGTAAGGCAGCTGGTCTGGGCAGTGCGAGCAGCGTGGGCAGCATTAGCGAGCTCAGGTGCGGGGCACTGGGGTGCTTCCTGGTTGTCTTGTGGCCTCTCACAAGAAGGGATCCACCAAGGAGCATCAGCCTGAGGCAGTGGACACCTGTGCATGGCTCTGAGGGAAGTGCTGGCAGCATTAATAGCATCCCCAAGCTAAATCCCAGGTGCTTGAGGGCTGTTGAGACAGGCTTGTTCCTCGCCCTCATAAGCTTTTTCTTGCGAGAATGAGGGAAGCACATGGCCAAAGAGTGGGGTTTGCAGGGCACCCCTTAGGTGCGAGGGTGATGTGGGCACCAGAAGTGGGCAGTGTTGGCAGTCTTCGTGCCTCCTCTCCCTTTGGAGGAAGCAGTTGGGTGGGCTTGTTCAGGTAAGGGGTGAAGGCATTGCCTAGGAGCAGCAGACACCTGACCGTGACTTCCCTTCGCTGGGAGGGCGGTGCTGTTACCAGAAACATGCAGCATTCACGAGCGAAGTAAGGGAGTGAGGGGAGTTTTCATTGCAACTTTCTAGTCTTCAAAGGACCTACCAGGCATGGGAGTTAGGTAGTGTCACCTCAGAGCAGTAGACACCTGTGCCAGGCTTTGCTGTCAGGACATCAGGAGTGTGTGACAACATTGATGAGCTAAGTGCAGGGTACTTGGGGGTCTGGAGTGAATTGGATGGGCTTATAGTTTTACAGAAAGCAGCTTGCCAGGCTGGAGTGGGAATTATTGCCCAGGGGTGCCAGAGGCCTGAATGTGGCTTCCTTGTGCTGTGAGGGCAGCACCAGTGAGAGGAACGTGCTGCAGTTATGGCATTCATGAGCTAAGCCCAGCATGCTCAGGGAGACTTTTGGCCAGGCTTGCAGTTTTGTGAGAAGGGGACCTTCTAGGGGGGAAGTGGGGAGAAGCGCTGCCTAGGATCAGCAGGTGCCTGTGCTGGGTTTCTATTTGCCATGAGGTCAGCAGCAACGTGTGACAGCATCCACGAGCTAGGTGAGGGGCGCTTGGGGTGTTCAGGTGGGCTGGAAGTCTTGCAAGAAGGGAGTCTGGGGCTAGGAGGGGATGTGGCAGCAGGAGCAGCTGGCACTTGTGCCAGGCTTCCACTTGCTGTGCCAACAGCACTGGCAGCAGTGATGGCATGGGTGAGCAAAGTGGCGGGTGCTCAGGGAATGTTTGGGCAGATTCATAGTTTCCCAAGAAGGGACCTGCTGCATATGTAGGGAATGCTTATCCCAGAAGCAGCAGGCACCTGTGGAGAACTTCACTTTGCTGTGAGGCGAGTGAGGGTGGCAGAAGCAGGAGCCGATAGCACGCCTGAGCAAAGTGTTGGGCATTTGTTGTGTGTTTGGGCATGCTCAAAGTCTCATGAGAAGGGACCTATCAGCTAGTGGGGGTTAGGTAGAATTGCTCAGGAGCAACAGACACCTGTGCCAGGCTTCCTTTTGCTGCGAGTGTGGTGTGGGTGTGGCTGGGAGGTGCTCTGGGAGGTGTTCAGGCATGTTTGTAGTTTCACAAGAAGGATATGTATGAGATGTAGGGCAAGGCTTTGCTCAGGAGTGGCAGAGGCCTGTGTGGAGTTTCCGTTTGCTTTGAGGGCAGTGCTTGCCAGAGGAATGGGTGATGGGGGTTCAGAAGCTGGTGAACCTAGGTGCTTGGGGGAGAGATGGGCTCACAGTCCCATGAGGAGAGCCCTTGCAGGGGTGCAGGAGGGAAGCATCACCTGGTAGCGGTGGACTCCTGAGCATGGCTTCCGTTTGTTCTGACGATAATAAGGGTGGTAGAATCATGTGGCATTGATGGTGTCTGAGAGTGAAGTGATGGATGCCTGGCTAGGCATTTAGGCAGTGCCATAGTCTTGTGAGAAAGGGGCCTCCTAGGGTGGGATTGGCAAAAACATTACCCAAGAGGAGTGGCAGGCACCTGTGTTGAGCTTTCCTTGAGCAGGACTTTTACTTAGCCAGTCAGTTCCCACCCCAGATGCAGACTTTGCATTTCTTGTTCAACTTCAAGATGATTTTTGTTATTGTTGTTCTGGGGTTTTTGGGGGGAGGGGGCTAATCCTCTAGTGTCTCACAGTCCCTCTGGGATGATGCTCTACTGGTACATGTGTCAACCCATCCTCCAATTTAGTGTCATCAGCAAATTTGCCGAGAGTACAGCCTGTCACATCAGCCAGGTGACTGATAAAGATGACAATGTTGAGCCCAGGGTTGATCTCTGGAGCACTCTGCTTGTTGACAGCTGTAGGCATTGATCCTATAGCTCAGTCCTTCAGCCTCACCAAGTCTAGTTCGTTATGCTGGTGAGGCCCTTGTTTTTCCCACTTTACATATTTCTCTGGCATGCATTTGCCCAAGGTCCTCCCTAGCACTCCATGTGTCAGATGCACTAATCACCAGGTATCATACCTCATGCAGCAGTTTCTAGAGCCAAATCACAGCAATGCTCAGCAGTCGAGGGGTGTTTGCCTCCAGCTAAGGCCCCATACTCAACAAGCTGCTAACACTAAAAGAGAGACTTCTGTGGTGTCTCTTCCTTGGACTGTGAACAATTCTGTACCCATTCAAGGGCTCAGATATTCAATCAGGGATGATTTAGCAGGGGACAACTACTGAAATTACTGTTCCTAGGTGTCCTAGGCTTCCCCAGACCAATTGGCTTAATAGCAGGTGTCTGTAGTATATGGTGGGGTGCATGGCAAACCAGACCATTAAAGAGATGGGTATCATATGTTGTTGGGGCTTGGAACCATGGTCTTCTGCCTACCTCCTTCCACTGCACTGATGGCTGAGCTGGCTTTGGTTTCAGTTTGTCTGAAAATACTGAGCTGTAAGCTATTGTGATTCACCTGGTACTTCATTAGCAGCCCAGATATCCCAGATATCCCTATAGTGAGGCTGGGAGATACAGCAACATCCTTACCTTTGTCACCCTTACCATTGTCATCCTTTCCAGCCATGTGAGCCACAACCCAACGAGTTCTTCCAGAAAGTGTGTGTGTTGGGTTTGTTTTTAATCTTGGTGAATCAAGGTCCTCAACACTGAGGACTCTGTTGCACTGGTATAAATACCCACCTGTCAGTAGCTTAGGACTCAGCTATGTGATCAAGTCACTGCAGTGTAAGATTCCAACAAGCTAGGTGAGCTGTAGGAACCATCTAGTAACACTGCTCTCAGCTCAAAGAAAATACCAGGCTGTGGGCACTTACCTTGGCTTGCAAGTAAGTTGTTTAGAGTTAAGTGAATGACTACTGGCTCTCAGCTGGTGCATGAGGACCTATTAAGCAGTGGCTCAACAGTGGTATGTTTGAGTACCTATTACCATGTGGATTTATGCAGGTACAATAAATGCAGAGCAACTTCTGGGTGTAAGGAAGTCTTAACATGCTGCTGTGTAGCCCAGATGAAAAGAGGCACAAAAGCCATAACCTCAGCCCTGACTAAAGTACAGTGCTTCAAAGGCCTTCAGGCAAATAAAGGTACAGTCAGGATCTGATTGATTTATTTTTTTTAATTGCCATTTAGATGTCATGGACTCATGAAAAACGAATCTTGAGAGGGCATTCAGCTCCCACTCCTAGGCTGGATCAGCTGTACCTGAATGCCAGGTACAGAACATGCATCCAGGGCACTGATCCATTGCTCCCAGCAAAACACTTGAGAAAAATAAAAACTCAAAAGCTAATTCTGTCAGCACATACAAGTGCTAGTAAGGCTTTTTCCAGAAGGACTCAGTCTTGGCTTCATATTGCTGACGCTGATCAGACCTCCATGGACATCATTAGAAACAGAGGCTGGCTGCTTTATTGCTTTTGAAGATTTCCACCCACCTGAACGTAGTCATCTGTTCTGCTTTTACAGAACTGACATTGTATTCATGACTCATAACCCACAAGGCATTTCATTATTTCTTTGGATAACGTTACCTATGTCAGACATCTGAGAGAGCTGTAACTTTTCAGATAGGCCTTGCCTCGTATGGATGGAACAATCCTATGCTTGTGGAGTGTAAATGATAAGGAGAACACTTAATGGTATGAAAGCTGGCCCACATATCTTTTCAAATTTAAGAGGGAAGGGAGTCCTTGAAGCTTGAATCTGCACTGCAATAAGTTACCAGCTGAAAATCCTATCTGGTGGGGAGAGGGAGGAATCACTGTTAACCTTAGCTACAAGACTAGACCTGCATTGCACTAGTTATGGTAGAAACTCGGACAAAGACAGTCCAAGACACCACGAACATGATCTCAGTATAAGACATGGGAAAGCAATACCAATTAGCATTGACAGGTAATGACCATGACTTTTACGCATGAGTTAGTGATCAAGTCTTTTGGGGCATATCAGTAAGGGAGAAGTTTAAAAGGCTTTGAAAAAGAGTATAATGAAGTATGTGGGGTTATTTATGAAAGGCTGTCCCAAGCTTGAGCATAAGTTCCCATCACTTCAGCCAACATCACCAGTGAGTCAATTTGAAAGGGAGACCAGAGTTGTACAGTTTTGTCCTAGAATGTGACTGTATCAATGAAGTTGACCTAAGGAACATCTCCCACAAATAGCAAATTCAAAGTATGTATACTGAGTAGAGTACTGAGTAGACACAGATGCAGCTGTGGAGACTTGGATAGTCATTATACAGATGCGCTTTAAATGGAGAATCTGCTTTAACAGATTATCTGACTCATTTTCCACTGGTGTAGGGACGCTGGTCTGTATATTACTCATTGGATTTTAATGAAGCTTTTGTGTCATTCTTTGTAGTGTGAATGGTTGAAATGTCACAAGGCCTTTACCATTTGAAACTATTCCCTTAGCTCATGCATGGAACTGCAAACTCATGCAGCTTCTAAAATGCAGTCATAGCCAATCCTCTGTGGGGCCAAGACCAAGGTACCAGTCTTTGGTTTATAAGAACAGTGCGTGCTCTACCAGTGAAGGACGTATATGAACAAAGTATTACCAGCTAGAAGGGAAGCAAAAGTTTTTAACATTCCCTTCCAGAGAAAAATAAGTCTGATATATGATATAAAGCACTCTTTGTTGTCTTTTGTTTTGTAGAAGCAATTTACTGAATCTGTGTTCTGAGCATAGTCAAACTCTTCTTCTCCACGGAGTTTGAACAATCTCTGCTATGTATTAGTTGTCCGAGCCAAATCTCATCTAAAATGACAACATACAAGAATAGCTTTAGAAACACAGAACTGTAAATCAATAGCCAGAACTGCCCCCCCCCTTCCATATTTTTAAACCTGCAGGAGACATAAGAGCTCTTTCTCTGCACCAGACTGATATGCCCTACTGGGATCTCAAGGTCTAGCCGAGGTTAATTATACACAGTACTTGCTGCATGAGGTTAATGAGGGCATAATGGCTTCCATGTGAGGGGGAGGAATTGGGGGTAGGGAGTATGAAAGGCTTTAGCTAGGCCATTTTTGGCCTCATAGCATTAATTACTAATATTTTGTACCATTGTGATAACCCCTTTTTCAGTCGCAGGATCTTAGGCTGCTTTCCATAGTAGCGTAAGCTCTGTGCCCCAGTAAGTTTGTTCTTTAGGTTTTACAACCGAGGAAAGACGTGGTGCAAAGAGAGAAGCAGCAACTACTACCCAATGCCTAAATATCCACATAAAGGTGGGAAAGGGTTGAGGAGAAAAAGAGCTTTCCCACACAGTCACAGTGGCATGAATTCTAAAACGGCCACTCTGTAGCTTCCCCATGAGCCGAGATGTGTTAAACTTGGAGCTGACTTAATTTGAGATTATGTGGCTATTGAAAAATCTATGTGATTCCAGAGGTTACGTGTAAAAGGGTACTAATGAGTAATAACTTAGCTGTTACCAAGCAGAACAGTTATGACACCGCTCTTATTTGGTGTGGTGCCTTGTTTGATGTGGTGCCTTTTATTTCTCAGAGTGATTTTTAGGCTTAATATGGTATAGCCTCTCATTCTCTAATTTTGTTCTTTATTTCACTTTTTGCTGTAAAATGGAGATGTAATGGGAAAGGAATTGTTTTATCTTCAAATGCAATGACATATGAATGTTCAAAGCAGAAAGGTGGTATAAAATCAATAAGCAGAGACTGGGCAGTTACACATAGCTTTACATATTTAAATATTAAGTAGTCATCTACATTGCAGTCTTCAACATGGTAAGAGCATCCTAAATTTTAAACAAAGTGAACTATCCACTAACTTTGGTAGTAGCTGCTCCTGCAAAGGGGAGAAAAGTAGACTTCAAAAGGAAGCATTGAAATATAAATACACTATGTATTTAGAAATCCAAAGTCACTGGAGATAGATAGTGACTCATTTTGATCAACCGCATTTTTGAGGGGGCATGAAAAGAATTGTGATTGTTTCCTTGTACTGCTTCGGAAACCAAGGCAGCCTGTACAAGTGTAATCACTTGGAAG
This sequence comes from Struthio camelus, assembly GCF_040807025.1. Classification (NCBI taxonomy): domain Eukaryota; kingdom Metazoa; phylum Chordata; class Aves; order Struthioniformes; family Struthionidae; genus Struthio; species Struthio camelus. Next base: position 81,741,860 of record NC_090944.1, on the reverse strand, counting down.
AGATTTAGGATCTATTTTATGCCAAACTGTATTTCAGACTGCCTTTGAAATCAGAAGTTGTATTTCCAAGCTATCTGCTGAGCTGCAATATTAACCGATCATCCATGTGTAGGATTCCAGACTGCATTTCAGTTAGAGGTGTGTTATGAGTTGAACTGGATTTGGTAGTTCATTTCTATAGCTCAGTGAGATGTGAGCTCCGGAGATGTTTCTCCGTGGAGAAACCTGACACACCAAATCATAATTACATGCCTTGAACCTCTCACTTTGCTGCAACAATATTGTAAATGAAAGCTGGTCAACAGATAATACTAAACAGGAAGATTTCTTGTTGTAACTACTAACTCCAGCTGTACAAGTATATGTAAATGTGCACGTATAAAAAGGTGTAAGTATATACACCCATATAACGCATATGTAAAGCATATGACATGGGAATTGTTCTTGCTTCATGTCGGCAACTCATGGATCGGTGCTTCATGAGTGGCTGTAATTTATTTACTAAAGGCATTTTGGCATTTCCCCAGGAAGGAAATCTTAAGCAAACAACAGACATTCCTGCTTTAGGAAGATCAGAATTAACGCTGGGAAAAAGCTCAAAGGGAAGAAGGAATCTTATGAAGCATCTTGCTGCTTCCCCAGGGCCATCTCTGAGTGAAGATAAGAATGTTTTAAGATCACCTTTAGTGATGTTTATAACTACTGCTTCTTCCTGCCAGCTGATGCACTTCGAGTGGCTTCATGAAGCATGAATAATAGCAAAATAGTAGTTGCTTCTAGTGTGTGCTTTTTCTAGTGGTGTCTACCTCACGCTTCTCTTCTGTCCTTCATTTCTCACCTGACATTTTATATTAGTCTTGCTGTAGGTACTTCTTTAGGTTTGCACACGGTGTTCTTTCCCCTTAACAGAAACAAGATGTTGCAGTAGCCACCGGCTGCTAACCACAGGGTAATGAGCTTTCCTCCATTTGACTACTTCAGAGTTTTGGAAGCTCTAAGGCTACTTCTACTCTGTCTTCAGTAACTGGATTCAAACTCAGGTTCTCAAATCCAAATAACTTGATATAGTTGCATCTATGCTTCCTTTGGGCTTGTAGACCTGACCTTTCCCTGCCTGGAGATCAAGTTGTCTTGTTACTGACTAGATTCAGAACAAGAGCTGACACGTAAGCAAAAAACAAGAGCTATCATGTAAAGAATATGCAGGTGTTTTCATTCTGCCCTTCAAGCCTGTGTATTTACATATGTGGCTGCTTTTCTGTAATATTAACCAATATCTGAGGTAGCACTTCGATGAGGTATTTATTATGAAGAGGGACAGAGCTATGGCATAATTCTCAGGTTCTGTGAGCAGGTTCTGGACACAGATCTTAGCTCTTTTTGTGTTACATTTGGTATTACTTTATATCCTATCACCCTTCATTTCTCAAAAGGCTGCTATGTGCAGTTTTAATAATAGAGTTGAAATGCCAACTTTTCAAAATTAGATAGGCAGACCACAGAAGTGAATGACTATCTCCCTGTACTTAATAATACTAAACCATTTCTGGATATAAACTCCATTAGCAAAGCTGGTAAGTTGAGAATTTCCCCTGTGTAACTTATTTCTATTTAGAGTGTGCATGACTGCGTGACTTTGCACTTGATGTACGTGATGTACGTGTACACACTGTACATGTACAATATTTGACAGAAACAAGCATGAGTACTGTGTAAAATGTGTTGTGTTGGCAGAATCCAAAACCTAGGAATACAGCAAGCACAAGTGAGTAGTAAGATCTTTGTTTTTATATATGTAAATTTTTTACTGAGATCTTTCTATAAGTCCATACAGCATCTAGACTCTTTTCACATATATAACAAAAAGCTGATCCTCATCCAGAAGTGAAAGCCGCCTTTTCAGCTGAATTTGTTTATCGTTTGCTTATAATTAGACAACAAAGCACAAGGTAAAAAACAATGGTTACAGCAACCTGCTGTCACCTGTTGTCTATGTTAACCACCGGTAGAAAATCTGGTTCTAAAGCATCTCCTTTCATGCGAACAGAACTGGATAACTCTCTCTGTGAATATTACCTCACAGTGTAGTTTGGTAAATTGTTGATGAACAAATTACAAAGTTCAAGAATGTAATTATTTAGAAATAGTAGTAAATTTCTTTAGCACATAATTGATATTCTGTGGATCATTTGATTAGCAGCTGAAAACAGTTTGTAATTTATGCTGTAATTAGCTAGCACAGTGCTGACTCTAAATGAGACTACAGTATTCTAAATTTGTGCTGTTTGGTAGACCCAGTTATCCAAACAGAATACAAAGTTAGTGCAGTGTGACTTCCAACTAACTTACATTGAACAAATGGCAAGTTTTATAACCAAACATACAACCTGAGGTGCAAGCTAAAGTCAGGCTTTCGTTTTGTTTTTAATGAGTATTCTTATAAAAGAAGACTACATGATTGTCTGCAGGTATCAGACATGAATGACTTGCAACCAGGTCTGCATCAAAAATCGCTTCAGAATTCACCTCCTGTTAATTCTGACTCTGCTAAGGTCAGACGTCTGTAGGTTCCCCCTTCATGGTGTCAGCTCTCACTGCAGAGTCATGACAGAGTGGAGTAAGTGTGACTGATGCATCAAAATCAGCATGGAGAGTAGCCATGAAATGTAGAAGACTCTCGATACAAATGCCTGATCTATAGGATTTTCCTGCAGAGCCTGGAAGTCCCTACTGACTGAAGGCCATGTATTCTTTCTCCTCCATAATCATGCAGCAGACCTGTATCTTGTCTCTTCTTCTGCCCTGTAGACCTAGGAAAACAGAGTGGATATGAACAGCTGAATAGGGGAAATAATGTCCTGTACATGGATTATTCAGCTGAAACAATAAGGGTACTGTGCTGCCTGTAGGCCAGGATCTGTGCCTACAGATAAAATACCTTTTGTAAGAAAAAGCAAATACTTTAAATAATCTTTTTTTTTCTCTTTGGTTGAGTTATGAATGGTGTAGTTACCTAAGCATGTCTGTTATGCTGTCTAAGGCCTGGATAGGTAAATACATAAAAATATTGATAAAAACTGATAGTTTATTATTATCTATTATTTTAAAATCTTTTAACTTCTCAGAGTAAGTCTAGTCAGATGGAAGGGCTCTTCCATGATCTCTTGTAGATTTATCGATCTTTTCATCTCCAACTACTTCTTGTTGTTAGCAAGAAAATGCACAAAGTTCTCCATCCACTACATCCACTGTCATTTTCTGGGGGCCACTAGATGGCAGAAGGACACTGTGTAGGAACACAGCACTTTTGCCTGGAAATGAACTCTTGGATCATTAAGTCCACTTCCTCCTGTTACGTTTTACCATATCCTATAACCCACATCAGAGATCTAGGAATCTCCTAGATCTGAGAATAAAAATGCAGAGTTTTTTATCTATGATCAAAAAGAGGCTGCACAGAATGTACAAAATTTAGTACATGCTTAGATACGTTAAGATTTCACTGTAAATACTAAGGGTGAGAGTTACCTCATTTGAACTCTGGTAGCTGATATAGATTTTTTTTTCTTTTTTGACTGTAGAGGGGATCAAGCTTTGTGTAGTCCCCTGACTTGGTAGATGGCTACAGCTTGATGCAGTGTCCCTGTTCCTTACCATTTCCTTACCATTTCACGTAGAGGTATAGACACAAGGCTTCATGTTAGTCATCCAGTAGACTGTCACATACACTAGGTGTCTTTAAATAAGAAAATGGTCACAAATTTCCAGTCATTTCCTTTTACTGAATTAATTCCTCATTTATTTCCCTTCTTCCTCCTGTGTGTCTTCATACTCATGTTCAGAACTCTGTAATCCCAGCTAGACAGCAGTTAGATCATGATAGAGAAAGGCTGTCACTTTTCTCCTGAGAAGCAGGTCCAATACTAGGCTACTCAAAGGCTCTCACTTGCTAACGCAAATTACAAGGCGTAGTTTGGCTCTAGGTAGGACACACAGATGCTCTAGGTTTAAGTTCTGCCACCTGCCTGGGAGGAGGTAACCACGAGGAAGGAAACCACTCCAAAGGGGTTCCTTTCTCTTCAGACATTAATAGGTTGTGAATGATATATATATAACATAAGACTGAGAAGAGCTGTGGAGGAAAAAGCTACTCTTTTCTCCCCCCAGCCCTATCTCATCTACCCTAAATCTTCATCTGCTCTCAGTGAAAGGGCTTTGGAATGAGCCATGTATAAAAACTAGGACTTTTTCTATTTTGATAAGTAGTGTGAGAATTAAGCCTGAGCCTTTAAATAACTAAGGAAGTACATGTCATCTTATAATATGGACTGTGGTAGCCTTAGAAGACTTATGGGAGCATAAAACGACAAAGGCCGAGGAATAAAAAAAACAGATTTGAAGGAAGATCTGTAATGTTCAGGCCAGCTCTGCTGTACAAAGAAATTGTATACTGGAGGGAAGGTAGGCTTGGACTTGCTTGCAGGTACAAAGGAGTTATTTTGTTGCCCAACCTGAAGGAAAGTTTATCGGAACAGGTTGCCAAACTGCTGAATATTGCCCACATAGGTGCCGTGTATCCTGCACACAAGTAAATGCTATCTCAAGCCTTCTCCATGGAACTCTGTATGATGCCAGATGCCAACATAAAATGAAGGCGCACCTGGTGCATCCAGGTAGTGAAGATTCAACCAGATAGTTAAGGCTCAAGAGTTGCATATCTGTCCTTGTAACATTGGACAAATCCTTTAACATCTTTTATCTCTTTTTATCTGTCAGTGCATGAACAGTGGGATTTGTGTTGTTAAGTAGTGAGGATCAATCCACAAAGGAAATGAAGGAGAAAAAAATACTAGAGCAGACCTTGATAACCTCGATTTGATAAACTTAAATTTGCTGCATACATCAGTTTTCCAGATTTTGTATTTATGACTAAATCTTATCTGTATTTGATCATTAATCATGAACATATTCTTCCTATAATAGTAATGGATGCTGAAAGAATACTGGGAAAGTGGGAGGCTGAGAAGGAATAGATAAACACGGCAGAAATACTTTAACATCGGAGAGACTCTGACAGCCGTGAACTTTATGCACTTGGGGGAACAAAGTATGTAGGCTTGAACTTCAAATCTGTCTTGATCGCTATTTTCAGCATTTCAGGAGGATGTCAGGAATCTACTTCAGAAATATGCAAAGTGTTCCTAGGCAGAGTTTTCTGCCTGTGTTCTGTGTTCTTGTCTTCACAAAGAGGAAAATAATTTTTTACAAAGGACAGGCACTTGCTGGAATACTCACAAATTAAAAAAAAAAAAGTGGCGATAGCACACGTTTAATGAAAAGTTGCTTACTATGTTGTTTGTATGATGCTTAGATAAGTATGATGCCTGTAAGTTTCTTCCATTAATATGTGATTAATTTGCACTACCTGTGTAACCTGGTGTACATTGCATTGTTTTGTCACTAGAGGCCATACACAGCAGCTGATGGAAAAAAGTTGCAGACTTACACACAGGGCAAAACATATGTTTCATTGTTACCTTGGAAGAGTTGCTAAAGGAAAAAAATTGGAGCAGACAGATCTCTGAGAATCAGACAAGGAAAGGGTCTAATTAATTCATGGCATATATGGGAGTGAGCAGTTGCTAGTTTGCAGATCTCTATTACTCAAGAGAAAGAGTCCTACAGTAATCTCACCGGGTATTCTTTGGCATATTTCTAAACTGCAGCCAATCTGCAATTATTGTATGGTCCCTTACAGAAGCTTCACATAAACAACTTCGCTAGGAATTTGGTAGTTTCCACAATACCTTGAACACATTAGGATCATAGGTGCACAGATGTGTTCACGAAAGCTAACTAGAGTGTAATGAGGCTCCCAGGGCTGTGTGGTCAGTGATAAGAGTACCCTCTCAGAGCAGGAGCCCAGCATCAGCATCTGTAGTGCTCTTGGGAAAGCTCCCCCTGCCTGTTTATAGACTGCACCTGGAGCTTGGCAACAAGCCTGCCTTGACTAATATGACTATGCCTGGAGTGGTAAAATGAAGGAGAAATCCTATCAACACCGAGGAATGCAGGACTGACCACAGCCTCACCCAGAAACTAGCACGTGGCTTGTAGTGAGCTTCCTCAAGTTCAGTATCAGGCAGCTAATGAAAGCTAGTGGTGGTGCAAGGCAGAAGGAACTAGTTCTGCCACCTGAAGAAAGAAAATGTTTGGATGAAGGAGGAAATAAAGCACCAGTTCCACAGTCTTAAGGCTAAACTCCCATGAAAGACTCCAGAGATGGTTATTTTTAGCTGGGGAGAGCCTAGGGGGAGGGCTTGTCAAATAGGTTAAACCATTGTTAAGAGCAGACCAGAATTCTCCTCCGGCACTTTCCTTTCCATCACACCTGCATCCTGATGTGAAATGTGTGAGAGGGGAAAAAATGTGGAGGAGGAAAAAGCTGTACTTGGCGAGCTGAAGTAGTAGCAGCGATGCAGTCACTCTTTCCTCCCATTGCCTACCCCACTGGGTTTTCTTATGCCAATTTCTTTCTGGTAATACCCAGGATAGCCTTTGAGAGCTGTTTATCATCCTGGGGCAGAGTGTTTCATCCTGGGGCAAAGTGTTTTGGCCTCCTGTCATCGCCCTGGCTTCCTCCAGGCAGTGGTGCTGATAGATCTAAGTGTCCAGAAGAGCCTGAGGACAGAGTGGGAGGATGTTTTCTGCATTTCTTTAAGCTCTGTAGGCCTCTTACAGGCTTAGTCTTGGGAGAATTGTTCTAGCTACCCCTTTTCTCTCTCAGGCACCCAGCTCCTGAAATGCAATACTGCCATGCCGCAGGGAGTACAGTACAGATGCACAGCAGCTAGGGAGTGCCTCGATTCTGGGCCAGGTGCTGTCTAATCTGACCTTGGAGCACATATTCAAACATCATTCAAAGCAGTCTGGTCACAGTGGGAAGGCATGGGTGGGTTGGGCAGGACAGGATATTCAAGGCTGCCCTTTCCCAGCTCGTTTTTGCTGGCTTTGTTGCATGCCTTCTCTCCCAGATAGAAGGAGAAGGAGGCCAAGAGAGCATTTATGCCCTGGAGAGAGAAGAAGGAGGGCATCTAAAGCTTCAGCCAGCCAGGCCTGGCAGCTTGCAGGTGTTGTGGCAACAGAAGCTGGCTCATTTTATTTCAAGTAAGAGCATGAATATGAGGGGGCCTTGCAGAGACGGAAAAGATCTCCGGAGACCGGGAACTACAATCTGAGCCTTTCTGAGTTTCCTCTTTTCTCCTCTTCACTTCTGCCCTATCTTTTATGTCACAGCCCTTCACAGAAGGCTCTTGTGATTCTTTTGTCTTTGGGCCACACCTTAGTTTTGCATTGCCTTATAGGTCCCCTAGCTTTGAACCCTTGAGCCTGGAAGCAGAGCTTTAAGTACAAAACAAATGTTAAACATTTTTGAAAGAACTGAAGCTTGGGGGAGGGGACAGAACTGAAGAAATATAAAAAGAAATAATCCACATACAGACCTCTCTTCTTTAGAGGCCTATCGGCTCAAAAATGGAGGCCACTGGGACCGTAAACTGTGAGTGGAGGGAAGGGGGGACTGAAATCTGTCTCCCTTGACAATCTTTGTGACTACTTTAGGAACTGTTCCTTTAAATCTAATTGTACGGCCTGTCCTCTGAAAGTTTTTCCTGCTTCTCTTGCTTACCTGATTAGCCTGACCTCAGGAAGCTCTTGCACCATTGCCTCAAGATGAATGTTTCTTGCCTTATACTAGAGTATTCCCCTACCTCCTTTATCATCATGGCAGGAGAGATCAGGCCCCTCTAGAGCTCCTGAAGGGCCCAAAGTTCCTAAGTGTGAAAACCCTCGCCAGGACTGGTAGGTAAATGGCTGAGCTATATGAAACTTAACATGTGTTCTTTCCTGCCTGATGCAGGCAGTATGTTTTTCAGTTTAGCGCCATGTATTCGTACAGTAAATTGCCTTCCAGTAAACAAACAAACATTACAAAGACCTTATATACAATTATAGGGGTCTCCAAATCCATCACAGATGTCCTTGGGGTTTTGTATGCTTCAGGGGAAGTCTTGGTTTTCCAAGACGGAAAAAGCAGGAGAGATGAAAGAGACTACTTGCTTTCACAGAAGTATGGGAATTATCAGACTAAGATTCTGTAGACTGGCTTGGATACACTGAGTGTAGAAAAGGGCTCCAGTTACTGCTATTCGCACCCACCACTGCAGAGCATGCTTCCAATCATGTAAATAGCTTGTGTCTGTACAGCCAAACCATCTCCATTTGGAGCAGGCATCCATATGAGCAGAGCCGTAGCACAACTATTTCTCTTGCTCATAATCCTCTAGCTGCATGCATGTTCTTCATGGGAAGGGATCCACATGGTGATGTCTGAGATCAGCCTGGGTTAGAGGAGGAGCAGGGAAAGAGGAGCTGTTGCGTTACTATGGAACAGCTGCAGTTTGGAGTCGGTGCCAAGAATGGGGGAGGAGAATTTCTGGAGGCCAAGAGAGATACAGAAAGGCAGATCCCTCCAGGTCTGCGGCTTCGAGAGAACAACACTGTGTGTGGGCAGGAGCCAGGACGCTGTGTGGGAAAGATTTACTATTAAGTAGAAGGAGAGTTCCCTCCTGGATCTTCATGCAAACTGCTTCCCCTAAATCCCAGGCTTTATCTCAGATCTAGGCTAGTACTGTGGGAATGGGCTGCAGAGCCACAGCCTCCACCCTCTTCCGCACCCCTGGCACAAGACACAGGTAACCACTGGACTGAAAGATCCACTGACTTAACTGCGTCTGGCACAGAGGGTTACAGAGCTGAAACAGGCAGTGGGATTGTCCTCCCTGCTAGGCAGCATGAGGAACCAAATTATGGGAAGTTTTAGCTTGGGGTGCAAAACTGTGACAATTCTTCAGCCTCATATTTCTTTCTTTTTATTGGGAGTGAGACTGAGCACAGTCTGAGGGAATAGATAGGTGTGGGGTTTAGTAATACCATCAAACATAAATTTTTCTCAAAGGGATAGCTGCTTGGTTTGAAACGTTGAGCATAAAGGCCATGTGTTGTTCTTACCTCTTGGTATTTGATATCAGAAGAGCACTTTGCGACCCTTCAGAAACGCCGACACTTCCAGTGACTTCATTTGGAAACATCGAACTACATCTGGGGGGAACTGTAAAGTGCAAGTTGGGATGACAGCATCTTCTGTAAATACAACAGGATTTCCTGGGATTATGTTTGAATGCTTGGCCATCTTGGGGAGGGGAAGAAGGTATTTGGTCTCTGACAAAGTCTTGAGAAAGCCTCCAATATTACGTAATTTTTAAGGCCACTGGCAATAGCCCAACCAGCATCCTGCTTCCAGTTGAATGATTTAAGAATGTCCACACGGTTCTGTTGAATAAATTCAAATTGCATGGGATACAGCTACACTGAAATCCAAACTACTTTTCTGTCCTTTTTTTTTTTTTTTGTAAGCATAAGAAAACGCAATACAAACCAGCTACTTTTGCGTTACTTGCAGGAACGTGTCATGAGGAATACTCCGGGACTGGTCTAAGTGCTTTCTCAATGGCCCACAGCATTCTGGTATATTCTCCATGAAGCTTTCTTCCTTTTTTTGTATTTAAAATTCTTTCTGACTCTCTGAACAGAGCAGAACAAATATATCCTAATGAATTATATAATGAATGGGAAGTTAATTTGGCATGGGCAAGCCAATTTCAGTTGCCCCGAACGTCATCGTTATTTGAATTTATTCAATAATTGGCGTGTGTCCTCTATGAGGGCAAATGCTTCACTGCAAATGCTTGGTTTTTCAAAACTGAAGTTGTATTCTGTGTGCATAAGATTTAGCTTTTTTGAGCGGCAATGGTTCAGGTAGACTGTGCAATATGTTTTTCTAGCCCTATTTGGTGGCGTATATGAGCTCTCTAACACACATTTAGAGTGTAATACCTGCAGATAATGTGTGTAGCTTTAAAATGAGCTTTGGTGAACAGTCACACAGGCAGCATTCGGTAACTGAACTGTCAGTGAAATGCAAGCAAGAAAGGACACTCCATTTTGAATTTGCTCTGTATATTAGCAGAAGTAGTCCTTGTATATGTCCAGTAGCGTTGCTGAATACAGTCACTGGAACAGCTCACAAACATTTTCAATTGTTGGGGCTAATGCACATTATCTCTGAAACTCACCTAAGGGGTTTTAGGAAAAAAACGTGTTTTAAATTTCACTTGCACCCGTCATTGTGGTTCCAATGCATTGTGATATAGTTGTTAGTACCACTCTGAAGTCCATGTCAATAGGGATCAGCATCTATGGGATAGCATTGCCAAAGGTATTGTTAGAAATCTGTCCCCACTAGCAAATACACTCTCCAAATATAAGCAAGGCAGCCAGTTTTGATTAGTATGAGCTTATTCTGCTTCTAAAGTGGATGGATTGAAGGGTTCCAAGGATAGCATTCAAGCGGTTCTTCATTTTCAAAAGCCATCACATTTTAGCAAACATCAGAGAATTTTGGGGTAGCAGACAGCTGCTTTCTTGTCTGAGTTGTACCTTTTTTGACATGAGATGCTAGAGACATAATTTTCTTTTCCAATGTAAAGGAAGGAAGTAGATCTTCGTCAAGATTCAGATTGACAGGAGTTAATATTTGCTTGAGAACAAATGTGTATTGTTCTAGTATAATGTCCTCTAATTTAAATCATCTGCATGCAATTCCTTCTGTGGGTCCAGTCTGTAGTCTAAACCAGAAACTGACATTTTAGCTGGGTACGTTTCGTTTCAAAGTGCCCAGTACCACTCAAAAAAAACCAGCGTGAATTCTCGTTTTCTTACGTTTTATAATTTTTGTAATTAGTGGATCTCCATCTCTTTCCTTCTCCATCTGAATGACGTGTATGTAATTTTTTTCTTTGTCACTGTGGAGAAGTACTCCATATCTTCATGTTCATTGTACTTAGCTTAGCTTACCTGGTTTCAGTATGCTATTTGTACGTGAAAGAATGTATAAAAGTGTTGTCTTAATCTGAGATACAAGCTGTTTGAGGATACTTGAAGCTCACTGTTTCAGCTTGCGTGAAAAGAAAGGCAAATTAGCTTTTTCTGAGTACTGTGCTAGCAGCCTCCATTGAGCACGGACTCCCTGGAGTAAGGATCAAATGGATGTGAAGGGCAGAAGGCCCAAAGAAAGATGGTTCAGATAGGGTGGAGTTTGCCAAAGGCGGAGTGATGTTCAGATCTCCTTCCTCTGTTTCCTGAAGGACTCTGAAGTTGTCTTACACTGTCAAAGGCACATGATGGAAAGGTGATAAAAGGCCTTTGCTTCTGTATTTAGGTGTTCAGTAAGGAGTGTTTTTCTTCACAAACATATCTTATCTAGCTGTACCTGATTAGTCATTGCCAATCCTTAAGGGGTTATGCCCTTCCTTACTGTTGATTTAAACTTGCCTCACATGTGGCCACACGTTAGAAGAGTACTGCGAATTGGAAGCAAGCACATCTGTGTGTGCACAAGTAGGCATCTGAATGTGGCCACTTCCTGAAAATGTGGCTGTTACCTCTCGGTCCTGGGAACCTGGTTGCTGGCAGCCACTTGATGTCCCAGGTGCACTCCTGGGAGTTTGCAGTTAGCAGAACATATCCTGCATAAGACACAGGAAAACTGGCTACAATCCATGCTTCTACTCCCATCTGGAAACTACTGATCTTACTACAGAGAAGAGGACACGCGAGACAACTTCTCTTTCCACTTGTGTAAATAATGATTCTTCTTGTTTGTTCCACCAAACCATCCTTTTAGAATGAGAGAAGAAAAGGAGCAAAACAGTCTAGAGAGAGCAATAGAGAGCAAAGATAAGCGAGAATATGCAGTTTTAATGTAAGTTTTAATAAAGTTCTATGACCTCCCTAGTATTTAAGAGCAGCATTTGCTAATATTTTAGATTTTTCATGAATGACCTACAGTATTCGTAAGACTCTGCTACATCTCCTTGTGTACCTCTCAAATGAAAATACCTCTTTCGAGAAGAGGGTTGTATGAATGTAGATTTCTTCCATATGAAATAATGAATAGTCCTGTGTGCAAAAGGAACTTTCTATCAATGTTGATTTGTCCCCTTTTCCTCTGTCTTTTTCAAATATTATTTTCCTTTTTACCTCTCATCTGCTGTCCATTTACCTCTTCCCACTTACCTTTTTTATTTCACTCCTACTTAATGCAACATGATTTGGATCAGCTGATTCACACATATACTTCCCCTGCTGAATAACCAGCATGAGACAGGAAAGCCTACCCCCTGACTAGTGACTGCTTGTTTCCTACTTTGTCTTTCTCAAATGCTTTGTCCAGAATAGGTGTAAGTTCAATTTTCAATGGAGAGAAGGGAGAGAGATTATAACCTTCCACACAGTTGAAAACCATCTCTGCTCAGTTAGTTTTTGTGCTGGTTTCTAATAGTGTTAGAATACACTCTAAGGAGGCAATGTGTTTAGCCATAATTAGATGTTTTCCTTTAGATCTGTATATCACTATTATAGTCCACATTAACAGACTGCAAATGTGGGCCTACCTTTTCTGTTTGTTTTTTAAACTAAGGCTTAGCGTCCCTTTGCACTTGCATTTCATTTTCAGTTCTCTTGCATTAACGCTGCAGAGATGTTTCACACATGACTAGGAACATTCTTTTTTTTTTCTCCTACACAGTGCTTATAAGCAAATTCCTACACAAATAGGACTGCTGGCATTTGGTCACTACAGTCTCTGAGATGACAGGGCTAGTGTAGCTACCATAGCTGTTGCTCTTCCAGGTGTTACTACTCACAAATTGGGCAGTGAAGGTGCTCATACTAATGCCTGGGATTGTAACACAATCTAAAGCAAATCCAAGCTTCTGAGGGTGATGCCTGCTAACTTAGAAAGTATCCAGAGGACAAGACCAGAGTGAGTGCTTGATATAAAGACCCTGCATACCTTTGTGTTGATGTGGCTATGAGAACTAAACCTCTAATTTCCATTCTACTCTACTGTATCTTTCCTGAAGTTACCTTAAACTCACCAGCTGCAGAGACATGCTGAAGTTTTATTGTCCTTGATGTCTCTTGTTGTCCCTAATGTCTCCTGTGTAACACCAGCAATGCTTTCTGTGCATTATAGAATATCCTTTTTGCCTGCTTTCATTTCCTTTTCTTGGACATTATTGTTTAATATTAATGGCTGTAATTTAGGAGTACACTCAGCCAATTTGAGTTTTATATTTAGGGAAGGAAGAAGGGAAAATGTGACAGTAGACAGAATTTATGGACAGACACATTTGCAAGGTGTAATTGCAAGGTCCTATTTCATCTGTATTGATGTTGACTTTAAGAAAGGCTTGCGTAAATAAACTTGAAAGTGTGAGTGAAGCCTATTTAACCTCTAATTCCAGTAAAACAGTATTAGCTCTCAAAGCTCTCAAAGAATCATTTCTTAAAACAGCTTTTCATTGTAAATTCATCAAACGCATCAGTTGGAAAAGAAAGCATGTTGTGAAGCTGCTTAAATTGACTGTTATATTTGACATGGTTCTTGTGTAAGAAACAGAGGCGGCAGCAGAATAATTATGTCAGCATGGCTTTCCACTTTGTACATACATGGGTTCGCAGATTGAACAAGCTTGCAGATTTGTTCTTTCCCGAAATCTTTTTCCCTCTCTATACAAAGCCAAGCAAGGCTTAGCATGTCCACTTTGACTGTTTCCCTTCATATGCGGACTAGGTTGTCTTCTGTGTATTAAGACCCTGTCTGTCAGTTTCTGACTGTATAATTACTTTTAATGGAAATTATTAATAACCTTAAAAACCACAAGGAACATGACTGCATTTCAAGTCCCAGTAAGTTTGCAATGTTGGCAGTTACAGAATTTATTCCTGTACTTGTAAACTGAATGCAGTTGTTACAGCATCAGCAAGATAGAATGAATATTGAGCACCACATTATATTTTCACGGCATTTTGTTTTCTGTGGTGACAGTTCAGGGATTTATTATATCTGGCTACAGCCCCTGGAAAAGATGCCAAGGCTAAAATGGACTTCATCTGTCATGAAGTCCACAGGCATCTATTTAATGTGGATTATTCCACACATTGCTGTTCTGCTCAGTGTATGGTACAACTAATTTTCCATGTGACAGTTTTGTGAAAGTATGGTAGGCTAAGGCTAAATCAAAACTGAAGGACTCAGGAGTGCTTCCCACGTCTTGTGTAAAGATCTGTGCTCAGGCTGTTTCCTGACTTACTTAACTTCCACCTTTTCCTCTCCACCTCCCCTGAGTTTTCCCTCCTGAGTTTCCAGCCATAAGAAACTCAGGCACATAGGCATGAATGGAGTTGCACGATATCCTAGTGTGGACAGTCCTGAAATCAAGATTGCAGGGCATGCCAAGGGGAGCACCCAGCCCAAAGGCTAGATGCGGAAGCTACTGAGAAGTTTCAGTAGTCCAGGACAGCAGACGAGGCTATGAAGTGACATTCCTATTCAGTATAGCAGAGGCAACACCGCAGAGGAAGGAAACCGTGTGTTAAAAGGAAAAGAAGCATAAAGTGACATGGGCTTATCTAAAGACTCTGTATTCCACATCACTGTCTGAAGGACCAGAACTCTACTACATTATTGCTTCTAAATGCTTTTGTACATAGCCATTTTTTAAAAGAGGGGCTGCCCTGCCAAGTAATTCTCTGTTCCAGGAATCAGAAAGCTCTGTCACAGCTTAGGCAGGCAGGCGTGTTCAGTGAAAGTGCACAGAAGCAATGTACAGTTTTATGCATGTGGGAGTTTGCCTCCTCGAGAAGCAGTCTGTGCTTTTTCTCTAGTTTGTTAGAAAAAAAAATAAATTCTGGCATGCCATCCTGGAAAGGTTGCTGGACCCTGACCTACTTTGACCTGGCTTAATTTAGGATACTGCCAAGTTTATAACATAGGACGTTCTTTGGCTGCACTGAGTGAACAAAGCAAGCTGATAGCAAAATACCATTTGCACGTGCACAGAACAAAATACAAAAATAGCTTGTTTAAAAAAAAAGTTTCCTTTAGGATGACATATAATGGCCTTCTTTTAATAGCCTGCCATGGACCTCAAGAGCTGTATGACAAGTCATCTCAGCTTCCTGAGTTTTATCTGTCTTCCCAGACCTATTACTAAAGCAGGGTTTAATAGTGCAAAACACATCCGAATCTTCTTCTTCCTTTTTTTTTTTTTTAAACCACATTTTTTTAACTTCATTACTGGTTCTATGCAGGCACCCATTTTGTGTTTGCCTACCAGGAATGTCAGCCAGTATTTACTGATGCAACAGTTCATAAAAAAACTGCTTTTACATATCCCCACATATGTGGGAATTCTGGCAAAATTCAGGAATTTCAGACAAAAAATATTAGGTATGGACTCATGTGCAAACACTTGCTTTGGAAGTACTTAGATATTCGTCAAATCAGGGACAAAAATGAAGAGCAGAAAACATAAATTACCTGATCAATGACACTGGAACACTACACCTTGAATTTCAAGCAGCCATAGTGACTCCATAAAGTAAAATATTTTTTTTAAAAATGTGAATACATTTGAATAACAAATATATAAGACTTTGTGATCAACTCATAGTTAAGCAGAATATAAACAAGGTTCACCAGCTGTGTAGAGAAATCACACTGAAGAGGTTTTATTTTTTTATGCTGTTCAAAGATGAATATGAAACCAGTGAGTGTAAACAGTTTGGTAGCCAGCTACCAGCTCATGTGAGGGGAGCCAGGGAGCATATCGCCGTGTTCCAGCAGCAGCTGTTCCACAGACGGAGAGAAGCAGCCGGACACAACATTGTTCAAATGCACTATCAGATTACCAGCAAAGTAGCGTCAATAGGACTGACTCTGGGGAGTGCTGGAGGAGAAATCTTTTATTTACAAACAAAGCTCTTTGCGGGTTGTTCGCCCGACAACTACTTGCGGTGCAGTACGTTTCACGGTGTGAATGACAAAGGACGGGTAAAAAAGGAATGAGAAGAGAAACGACAGAGATCCCTTACAGTTTCTAGGCAAAATATCTTTTGTGTCAGTTTTGGGAATGTCATTCATTAAATGAAGAGGCTGTTCCATGTTCTGAGAAGTAGTATTTCAAACTTCTTGATGAAAAACTGCACTACACTGTAACAGACCTTGGTTTTTTTTTCAAAGCAGCAGTCTAGAATTTCTATTGTTCTAGCTCATTACCTCCATGATGACAGGTATATCTCTAGGTTTATAACAGCCTATAAGAATGGGAGTTCCTGGTATGAACTTGTTCTTCATGAGCAATTTTTATTGTCCTCATAAAAATCACGAGGTGATAAAATCTCCCAGTCACTCCCCTACCATTAACAATCTCCCATTCTTCCTCCTCAGAAGGATGCAGCAAACTGGTTGTCATCAAGTTATATTCTTTTTGTCAGCTTTTACTTAGAAACTGTGAAAACAGGACAGTAGGAAGAAAATGAAGTTTTACAGAAAGACTAGCAGCAAGACTCATTATTTTACATACTAAATTTAAAGAAATGTTCTCCCTCTATATTCTAGGGCATGGACCTTTCGGGACCGAAGGGCTCTGAGTTACGATTAAGAATTTGAAATTAACTTTGTTTAAAAGTGAAAGATGCTGAGGCGCTGAAGGTGTCTCCTAATTAGTCACAGGCCAGCTGCAAAATACAGACCTAACTGGTAACCTTTCTATTACTCTCCAGCTATTGGTTTTCACACCTGAGAAACGGAGAGAAAATGGGAGGAAGAAAAGCATCAAAGAAGAGTTATTTTCCATTTTTAAAAATTAATGAGACTGCAGACTTTCACCTAACATTGCAAAATGCTATTAGCTACCACACTGAACCTGCCAAATCTGTGGAAGAAAAGACACTGCTGACTTAACAGCTCTTTGGAGTCCTGGAGCTTGTTACAGGATCATCTTTGCTTTCATTATTTAGGAGGTGTCTATATCTATTGTAATTGCATGTTGTACAAGGACATCAGAGGCATTCCTAAGTGTCAGGAAATGAGACTAAGCAGTAAGGAATGGGTTGCCTGAATTACCAAAGACTGATGTGAGAGCTAGCTGCCTTTCCTTCACCGCACCTTCTTTTTTCCACCCTCTCTCACTTTCTGTTTGGTGATTTGTTCATGTTATAGAATGAATCAGGTAAAGAATGCCTCATCTAGGAGCAGTGTAACATCCGAAAGAGAGCTAGAAACAGGCAAGCTTCTGTGAGTACAAGGCTTATACAGTCTGCTTATCGGTCTCTCCAGTTTTAACAGTAAATTCTAAATTTTCCCCAAATTCATCAGGAGCAGAGGTTTCGAAGATAACAAGTTTCTAAAAATTTCATGAAAATGTGTTGCTAAGAAGACTACCAAGGGAAAGTTTGAGTTCAGCGATTATATTTTATGTGTCATCTACAAGCTGTGCTATCAGCACTCATGGTCTGAATCAGCCATGGCCTGTGCTGGTTCTTGCCTGGTCAAACAGGTAAAGCACATGGGAGGGAAATGCAGGTATTGCATAAGTCAGGGAGGAGGGTGGGGTGCAATATGGGATATTGAGAAGCCAGGGCTGTTATAGTGGAAGAGATCTGCAGGACGTGAGAGGAATCTTATGTTGTGATGGAACCTTTAGTTAGTATGAGAGGGAAGTAAAAGTCTTGTGGATGTGAGGGTATGGGGAAGACAGGAGAGCATTGTGGTAGCAAGGTTCGTGAAGAAACAGTTCATACTGCACAGATGAAGTGAAAGAGACACACGAGACATAAATCCATACGAAAACAGACAAGCTAGATTTTTGTAGTTCATCTGCTTTTGGAGCGTCACGTGTAATATGCCTGCTGTTTAGAATCTGGCAGAACAGAAAGGCAGGATTTTGAGCAAGCATTAAAAAGGAAGTCAGTTAGCCTGTGTGTGCTAGTGCTGCAAACACTATGGAAAGAAGCCACTGACATGTTACTGAGAGGTTAGTTTAGATATCTCTATCAAAAGTAAACTTCTGCCTTAAAAACTGGTATGCTGAGTCTTAAAATCTGCTTTTCCTCTTGGACGGCAGCTTGGGTAGCAGCTTGGGTCTGAAATACAATTTACTATATTGCACCTCTCCCCCTCTTAGCCACCTCATCCCCTTTTCTTCTCCCTCCTCCTATTTGATGAGTATCCCCACTTACATCACTCCCAAGGTGACCATAAATCAGCTGAGAAAAGGGGAATGACTACCTTCCTTCCCTTTGGGTGTGTAGCACACTACTCTTATGAAATGCTTAGGTCACCTGTCTTCTCAGCAAGTAAGCATTAAGTGCACAATGTAATCCAACAACTTAAGTGTATCTCTTCTCTTTGGAAGAGCCACTAGCAGTTTTTTTGGGATACTGTTGCTGATTTTTATCTATAAGGATTTTTTTAAGGAGGAGTTTTTCAAAGACATCACATTTACATAGAGCCCTGTGTTGTTTCTGAAACACTGTGGATTATGAGCTGGTAATTGCAAAGGAATTTGATAGCAGCAGCTCTACTAAGCAGCCGTGTAAAATTGTAGAAGCACAATAAAATATGGGATCATAAAGAAATTCTAGACAAAAGTGAAAGGAGAGTTCAGAACAGAGCACAGTACCACAGCAGGTGGTTGCAAAGATAAGGAATGTAGATTGCGGGGCAAGCCTAGCTGTGAAATTGCATGGACTATCTTAGGGAGGTGTCAGTTTGCCTTTCTGTGCCTAATTTCACCTATTTAGGCAAGAGGCTAATACCCCTGCCTTCAAAAGTGCAGAGTTTCTGATTTAGCTCATCTTCTCAGAGTGTTTTGTGACACACAACTAGAAGGCACTGTAGAAATGTAAATGAACGTTTAGGAAGCATTATAGTTCCTTTGCAATCTGTTCAACTCCTTAAGAGAGAGTGGACTGAAGCAACTAAGAAAAAATGGAATTTATGTCAGCAGCTGGATGAAAGGCACGCACACACAGAAAAGATTGGGGCACAATGCTAGGGTGAGTAGGCAGAGATGGATGAGGAGAAGAGGGAAGTGTGTTGAGATATAAACAAAACATGGGTGAATGGTGAGTGCCTGAGAAAAAAGGAAGTTGGAGATGAATGAGGGAGGGCAGTACACAAATGGAAGGGGCTGATGATGGATAGAAAATGAGGTTAGAGGGTGAAAAGACAAGGACCTCAGCCAGTGTTAGACCACAAGGAGAAGGAAGGAAATGGCAAAGGGAAAATCAAGTAGAAAATATGAAAATATTTAAGGAGGAGCAAATCACGTTAGATAGAGAACATGTGTAGGGAACAAACTTCCTGAAAAAAAGATCTTGGGGAGTATGAATGAAGAAAAAAATGTAAGAAAGAGAAACAGAAGGCGATCAAAAGAGAAATGATGGTTGATGAGGTTATGGTAATTGTGAGTGGAAAATGAGAAAAGCAGGAACATGTCAGTGTTTGCAAGAGGTGGGAAAGAAAAAAAATAATTAATTGAAGGCATGACTGATTGGCGATGGCCCTTGTAAGATGGTTTTTGAATCCTGATCAGGTTAGAGACTGTTTATATAGTTTACCACAAATACATTACCGTACAGTGTCACTAGAAGTATCACCAAGTTCTGAAAACTGGCTAATGCTAAAATACCAGCCTGTGGACTACCTGTAAGTCATTTAAAAAGGTAGAATAATTTATAATGTGCAAAGTGTTTTCTTCCTTTTTCCTTTAGTGCAGCATTCCCCCCTCTCTCCCTGAGCAGCACTTCCCACCTGCCCTTTGTGGAATGCACAGGAGAAGCGACCTCTGAATGCAAAGATGCTGCCAGCCCTTGTCAGAGAGAAAAAGCCCAGAGTTCATCAGCCATTGGCATCATTTATGCTCCTCGGCTGAAATGTAGCTGGCCTGCTCTGAAACAGAAGCAAATTGTTTTGCAGTCTTTGGCTGCTGCTATAACACAGTGAACTTGATATGACACTGTTATGGCATTGCCAGTCTGGAGCAACTGACTAATAACACTTTTCTCGCTACCTTTGTAAACTCATCATGCTTTCCTTTTCCTCTAATTTCTCCATTAGAAACAAGATAGTAAAAAGTGGGCCTAAATTGCAGCCACAAAGATTCATACTAGACCTTGAGAAAATTTCCTGAGAGCAAACTAGGTGATTTAGAGAGATCACTTTCCTCTGATTTCAGGTGTTTTAAGAACATGCTAACAGCATGTAAATTAAAAAGGGATTGACGGCCGGGGCTTTAAGACACATGCCACAGGACGACAAGCCAGTACAAGATCAGGTGGGTGCGGAAGCAAAATCAAAGGGACGTTAGATCGATTAAATATAAACCACATCAGAAATACAACTGATGAGACATTTATTCATTCAGAGTCAAATAAGGTAGGGAATAAAGTATTCCTTTACACCAGCTCTCAGGGAGACGGTGTGAAAAGCTAACAGAGTGGAATAAAGTCCAGTACCATGGGCTGCAGTCATCAGAGAATAAGAGAAGACTGGACTTCCCTGAGCCAAATGACAGCAGTTAGGCTGGGGTCAGCAGTTATTCAGGGATGTCTAGAGATGAGGGGTCTGTACTTCAGACTGTTTTATAGCATTTGTTCTTTTTTTTTTTTTAATTTCTCGTTTACCTTTCCTGTGGGAAGTGTTTTAATGCAACAGTGCAGTATTTTGTATTTGTAGAATCCTTGTTTCATTATATTCCATAGAGGGTTGTGGTTGGCGAGAGGCTCTAACAGTTGCACACCATGTTTTCTGGTGTGGAGAATAATTTTTGCTTGCTGGGCTGGCAGCTGCTGTGTAAGTGTTTTAGTCCTTGTTAATCAATCTGCCTTTTGCAGCAAACTATAGTGAACCAGCTCTTTGGGGCTCGTTATCCAGGCTCCTTTACAACCCACAAAGGGAACAAAAAGTATTGAAGGAGGCCCCAGGGGATATCCCCTGCTTAATGAAACTCTGCCGCCCATGTAGAGCCACCAGCGGCGGCAGGAGGCTGGAGGGGTCAGGGCTGGGGTGCTTTGTGTTCTGACAGGTCAGTGCATTTCAGAACCAAAGAGCCCCGGTGGTGGGATGGGAACAAGTCAGAGCAGCCAAGAAATGGCTCTACGTGACACTGGAGACGATTGAGTCAGCTCTGAGTGGCACCAGGAAACAGAAAAATAAAGATGCTGCAAGCTTGTGTCCTTCTCACTCATACACTCTGCAGGGTGGAAGTAACTGAGGACTGAAAGAGAAGTAACTCAAAAGAGGAAGGAGGAAATCCAGTATCTGTGCTTTTAGGTGGGTTTCCTGGGATTCCAAGGAATTCGATCTCCTGAAGTGTGCCAGGGTAGAGAGGTGGGGCTCTTCACAAGGACGAGATTGAAAGAAGGAAATGAGATTTTGTTATTGTATCCTATCTAGACACCTGCAGATTTAGGGTAAAGAGCTGTCTCATACAGATTTTGAATGAGGCCATCTTTACCCCTTTTACTCAATGGATGTGGGAGCAACAAAGATCCTCACTTACTTTTACAATTAAAATAAAAAATAATTCTTCCCTGTTGTTCTGCTTTGAGGTTCTTACATACTGGTGGGGAACTTTGCTGAGAATAAATCATAGAATAGAAAGCTCTCTGCTCTTCCCTCATTAACTGAATCGCGTTAATTAAGGGCAGGAAAGGTGAAGCAGTTACATTAAATGCTGAAGCTTCAAACAGAACACAAACCTCTCCATGGACTGGAAAGAACTTAGCTTCACACTAACGCTGCTGTGCCAGCTCTTAACTTGAACAAAACTCTAGGGATTTAGACCCATCATTAAGTATATTAATCCTAGGATTACTTTCTAATTGCTGTTTTTAAACCACCTGTTCTGCTGCCTGGTGCTCTGTCAAAGCTGTGCTCACAGGGAAAAGCATGAGGAAAGGAACTGACAGAGATTTGCTTTGTGGTCTCATAGGGTGTGAAGTGGGTGCTACCTAGAGATTCCTCACTTGTTTCCACACTCTATTCAGAGTGTGACTTTGGACTGAAAGAGTTACATCTGAACAGACTAGGATGAGAGCATCATTATAAAGATACAGAGGTGCTCTTACAGGTGCAGTATGTTCTCTCCCACCTAGCTGTATCAGTATGAAGCATGCAGAGAGGCACACCAGCTATGCCACTGAAGTTCAGCAGCGGAGTCTTTGAATACGAATAAGGCTTTTGCTTCAGTCTCAGTCCTCTCCCTGCCTGATGAATGAATATATCTCTACAATTTTGCTATATATGTGATAACAGTGGATGAGAATTAGCCATTCAGGATATCTGTTTCACGTTCATGAACAAGCAGAACGGCTAGTGCCCGGGAAGTACCCAGTAATTACCCTTGAGCTGTCCTAATGAAAAGTGATAAAGAACAGCAAATACACCAATGGTTTTTGTTATTACAATGTTGTTGTTGTTGTTATTACTAAAAGGAGCAGAAGTGGAAAGAGCTGCATCTGCTGTCTGCCTCTTGAACATGAGCAGGGCTGCAGTTCAGTGCACCTCCTCTAAAGCCTGAATGATTGATATGTTTTAGTTACTGTTTTGGTCGTGCTAGCTACTCCAAAGGTAACTCTGGCTCCTGTGTAGAGGGAACGGATCCCACCTTGATACCTTTGCCTTGGACATCCTCTCAGGTTGCATGAACCAAAAGCAATAAAGGTTCTTCTCGATACCTGCTCTGGTAATGAAGTAGTTAAGTCAGACCTGCATGAAACCCAAGAGAAAAGCACTGATTAAACGCCTCGCTTTATCTTCTACCATTATTTTTGCCTACTCTTTTTCACCTTCTTCCGGTCTTGGCAGTGCATGTTCTTGTGTTTTTTGAAAAAGCTGGATAGGAAATTAGTAAACACTTTATTTGGTTCAACATATGTTAAGGAAGTGGAAACAGCTGGGGGCCAAAGGGAGAACGTGGCTGGCAAGGCAGGTTGTTATTTTTACACAGAGCTGTTCAGTTAGATCTCCTTGTGTAGAGACGACACTACACTGCCTAGATTTATCCTGATGGCTCCTACTAGTCCTCTTGCCTTCAAGTGTTTTGTCTTAGCAGTGAACACACCTGCATGTTTATTCACTGTGATCCATTGCACAACAGCTTCTCATTATCTCTCCCTTTCCTCAGCTCCTTTCTCTTCCTTTTCCTTTTGCACAGCTGTTGCCTTTGTTGCACACCCTGCAGACACGAGGCGGGGAGCAGAGAGAAAGGAGGCCTGGCCTGGCTTTGCCTGTTGCCTTCCCAGCCCTTGCTCTTTCAGGAGAGAGAGCCTAGGGTGAAAGCTGGGCTGAAGTAAAGCAGCCAGTCAACCTCTGCCAAGTTTGAAGAGACAAACCAAGCAGGAATATGGGGAAAATTATTGGGCAGAGGGAGCGGATGTGATGTTAGAAGTGCACAGGAGAATGGTGTCGCTCAAGTGACTTTCTTCACAATGAGGGAGAACTGAAAAAGTTAGTTAATTTTGCACAAAAACCAGAGCGAGAAGTGACAGAGCAAAAACTTGCAATCACCTATCAGTGATCTGGTGGCACGACAGAGCCCTGAGTCATTCTGCAAGGAAAACAGAGGTGTTACTGTAGTAGATAAGAAAAAGTGATGTAATAAGTGACGCTGTATCAAGGCAAAGAATGAAATGATCTCTTCTGTTTTTCCTCCCTTTCCCAGTATGTTTTAAAAATTACCTTCAAATCTATTGCCACTTATTTCCCGTAATGAACTAAGCCAAGCAGATTGGCATATTTTCACCCATCGCAGGGAAATAACACATCATGTAGGTCAAGCAATATTCTTCATCCTTGATCATACCAAGGCCACTTATATGGCTACAGGGATTGTTCTTGGCATTTTTATTCAAACATCAAAGACCAAGGCCACTGTGTTTATGTCTTCCTGGTTTGCCAAGGAAAGTGACTTAACTGAAAAGCTCTTATTACTGTTTTATTACTGTTCTGTACTAACCCTTTCAAATTCCAGGGAGCTGAAAAACATTTCCAAGCAAAACATAGTCTTGATTCTTGGCTTCTGTGTGAGAATTTTGTAGCCTACTTCCTATGTCAAGGATCACATAAGGCTTATCCAGAGATTTATGAGAGTCAGTATGAGCAACACTTAACTTTTTTTTTGCAATATTGACTCTGAAATTGGAGCTCAGCAGCTTGTACAGAGAGAAAAGATGAGGACCAGAGCTGCCCCACTGATTCTGTTGGCATGGAACTCTTTTACACAACCTTAATTCTGACCAGCCAAAATATATTTTCAAACTTCCAATAAATGTGTGTTGGAATGTTTTTCATCATCCACGACGCAAAAAATTTTAATGATTTCATTGTTGGAAAATATTTAGTATGTTCTGTGGCCCAGGAATAATGTTGTTATCTTTATGTATTTTATGGGGCTTCCTGGGTCTGCAGTGCCATTAAACAAATGCAGAAATAACAAGCCTAACAGAAATGGCAGTTACTTTACTCATTATTTCCAATTTTTTAAAATATTTTTGAAATAACACAAGTTTACTTGTCCCATAATTATCGTATACAATAAAATACCCCAAGGGCAGAAAGTTAATATGTTATACTAGTGTAACAAGCAAAGCTTATATCAGTTAGTTTGCCATTTCTTTCCCTTATTACGCTGGCATGGATCTTAGCCCTGGCTGCTGTGCTTTTTTTTGCAATTTTCTATTTAAGGATTTTAGGCTGCAGACTTGCTTTAGTTAGTAATAATGTAAGGTTGTTATCGATGCCAACTAATTGCTTCATTCCTACAATCAGATGTTTCGCATTTTAGAATCCTTTGATTTCCTATCAGTCAGATGATAAAAAGAGGAGAGAGGTTTTGTAATAAAACTTTCAAAGAACAAACAGAAAAAAACCTATTAAAGTCTGACTATGTAATTCTTGCCTTCTTTTAGTTCAAAAGGACAAATTACCAGCGGCCTCTGAAAAATCAGAACATGCAGAAGTCTTCATTAAAGCTGAACATTTCAGGAAATTTTGACAGATCTGCTTCTGAGACAGAATTTCCTGCTTTCTGCCTTGATGGATAAAATACTGACACACCATTGATTCATCTGTTCACTTTGGATATATGCTGATAGAAGCACTCTGACTTTTAGAGTCAGAGTCTCCAGGTGTAGAAAGTCGGGATGTCACTGACTGCACAGAGCAAGACTCTCACATCCTGTTTGGCATCCCTGGGGACTTAGAAGGCAAAATCATAAGCTTTCATGGACTCCAGATGCCAGTGGTATGCAGGTGACACCCCACTTTGTGTGCATTAAGAAGGAGCATTGCTTCGTAGCCATCCACCAGCCTTCAGGATCTTCGGATGAAGAGAAGCTGGCTGAATGACTAAAGATTAAAAGTGGTGCTTCAAAGAGGTTTCTGTCGCTTTCTTCCCATTTTTGGTCATTTGTTGCTAACTATCTGCAGCTTCTTAGTCATCCTTCTGGAGAGCTAGTTATGGCCATCCAGCTTTTTTCTTTTTTCTTTTTTCTTTTTTCTTTTTTCTTTTTTCTTTTTTCTTTTTTCTTTTTTCTTTTTTCTTTTTTCTTTTTTCTTTTTTCTTTTTTCTTTTTTCTTTTTTCTTTTTTCTTTTTTCTTTTTTCTTTTTTCTTTTTTGTCTGAACCTGGCTAATGCAATTCACCTCACTCTATTTGATATTTATCTGGCCAAGGTTAAATAGTGATTTTGGG
This sequence comes from Struthio camelus, assembly GCF_040807025.1. Classification (NCBI taxonomy): domain Eukaryota; kingdom Metazoa; phylum Chordata; class Aves; order Struthioniformes; family Struthionidae; genus Struthio; species Struthio camelus. The sequence goes on along the minus strand of NC_090944.1, from coordinate 81,716,134 downwards.
ACTTGACTGCTGCAGCAAAATATACCTGAAAATATACTTCAAAAAAATGAGAAAAAGTATTCAAGTAGTCCTAAAATTATCAACCAAATTCTTAGTACCACAGGATTTTGTTTTTTACTAAGTTTGGCATCGGTAACATTGGTCACGGCTAATGGACTGTCCCACCCTAGGCTGTGACAACTTCTGGTCACAGCTAATGGACTGTCCCATCCTAGGCTGTGATAGCTTCCAAAAGTTAGTCCATACTGGAATGATGAACCTGTCAGTAGAAACCCATGGTTAAAGCTGAAGTGAACAGAACAGTCAGGGAGAGACAGCCTTCAGGAACCTTGTCTGCCTGTAGGCCTTTAGAAAAGCTTAATTTATAGCAAACAATACTTTGGCATCTAAGCTGTCTAGACATGGGTGTCTACTTTGAAATCATTTTGATGGGAGTTAGGCCTGTGGGTCCTTTCCAAATACCATGGAAAAACTGCTACGGTTATCTTTTGGGGGCCTTTAAAATAAATAGCCTGCTCGGATATGGTGCTGACAAAAAAAGCTAGGCAGGCACTGATATAGTAATGTACAGTAAAAGTGGTTGCATATAGCAGGAATTTAATGATAGAGGAGCAGCATTCCATTCCTGAACACAGTGGGAGTCCAGACTTCCATTGGAACATAGCACTAAAGAAGCACTGAAAGTTTGGGGTATAGCTATGGCTGAAGGTACTTAAAACACATCCAAGCAGTGCATCTGAAAGCTATTCAAAATGCCCAACTTGGATAAGGATACCAGGAAACACTGCTTTATTTGTAGACATCCTGGGCAGCTGTTGGCAGATTCTGAAGAAATACAGAGGGCAAAAAAAGAAAAAAAGCCTAGATGCAGCGTACATTTTGCATTGACAATACATTCCTCTTCTGCTTCTGAAACATAATAAGCTTAAAGAGACTGCAAATAGCTAAAAAGCTGTAATTAGAGCCTTCTTCTAAAGCATGCATTTACTTCCTTGACGTTACGCAGGATAGTTCCTGTTTTCCTGTTGTTTCCTGTGGCATAAACATTTATTTTAAATTTCTTTTGTCATCTGGATAGATTTTGTCTGGAGGAGACGTGCTTTCATGTGACATTCTTCCTGTCCTGTAGCTGTTTTTGTGGCCTCAAAAGCAATTGCAGGATATTCCTCTTCCAGTTCCTTCAGTGCCTCTCCTTACTCCAGTATCTCTAATCAACCAATCTGTAGTAATGTTAGATATCATTTTTTCCCAGGAACCTATGTAATTACCTGAAAGAATTGTTTTATGTAGAGTAGGCTGGTCCTGAATTTCCCAGAAAAGACTGAAACGTTCTTCAAGATTCTATAGCTCACCGAGGGTTTTTGGAAAATTATGTAAGTAAAGTATTATTCAGAAGATAATCAAACGAGATGTGAAGGAACAGCAGGTTAACTTTATTAGTCTAGACCCTTTGGGGTCAAGAACAAGCTTGGCAAAACATCCAGGGTTTTTTTTCATCAGCTGGGACAGTCTAACAAAATTGATTCTCCCTCTTTTTGCAGGGGTATGGGCTGGATAATCTCTTGAGGCCCCCTCCTCGTGTGTGTTTCTCTGACACTAAAATATATAACTCTTTACCTACTTAACAAGCGGTATCCCATGACCACACATACAATAGGAAAGTTGAGAGGACTTTCATTAGCTGCCAGACTGCACTGATAATCAGCTTTAAAACTGAAAGTTGCCTTTACCACACGATTTCTTCACAGCTACACAGCTCTGATTTGTACTGAGCAATCCAGTGGGTAAGTTCTGCTAGCAAAGTTTTAACAGAAAATGACTGTCAAGTTCATAATCTGGCAACTGCAGAGACCCTATTTTAAAATTTGCACATAGGTGTATTTCTGTAAGAAGTGCTTTTCTGGATTTACCACGTGACTTACAGACTACATGATTGAACGTTGCTTGATAAACTAGCCAAAAAATGTAATAGCTGCAGTAAATCCATTATGTAAACCTTCAAAAAGACACATTCAAAGACAGAGACTCTTGGCTGAGGCTATTACAACATCAGAAAACATTCAAAAACAACATTAGGAATCTATTTGAAGTCTATTTGGGTGACTGGCAAAGTCCACTTTATTTAGGATTCAAGGAGAAACACTTTCTGATGGCCATCAGTGATGAGATCACTGAATTTTTTGTTCATCAGAGCAGAAAAAGGAAGCTGGGGGTGGTTCTTTTACTCTAATTAAATGAGCAGGGATCATACCTAAAGATCATACGGGTTTACTTCCTCTCAGGAATTTCATAGCATTAGTCTCCTATCTGTATGTAGTTTTCATTCAGTATTGCTACTTTTCTGTAATGTTGTAGATGACTGCTAAAGTCATTTGTTTTAGCCTCCTATGAAAGAGAGAAGGTAGTGGAAGAAATGGAATGTGAATGGTCAGGTCGATACAAGCAGAAAATAGGCAAAACAGTTTTTAGATAGATGTGTTAATGACCAATCAAAAGGCTTATACTAAGAGGGACAGTGATCCAGTAACTCCTCATAAATAAATAAATGAATTAACCCTTGTGGCTCATAAAGAGTGAAAATACTGGTCCTTCTTTTCAGCATCTCATACAAAAGTGTTTACATTTCAATAGAAAGAAATGTAATCTGCAAAAGAATTGCAAAAGTGGGTTTTATTTGCCATGCAGTTATCTTCCAACTGTTTACTCCAGAACTCCATGAAGCGTATGATCAGGAGGAAAGGTTTTATCTGATCTCAGTCAAGATTCTGGTATATATAAATAAGGACAATTAGGAGCTATAGCTTTTGTTGTTAGCAAACCAGTCCGGGTGACACCTGAGAAATGTTTGTTTATTCTAGGAAGCCTGGCTTCACCTTTCCTCAAAGCTCTGTCATATTCCCTCTTTTTCTTCCAATTAGAGTATTTTCAGCGTATTAGCTTGCATTCCAAACAGCAAATGGAGCATTTTGTTTCTAACCGTACAAGGTCAGCGCATACTGCTTGTAAAGTTAAATGCTGAGCACTACAATCCTTTTGAGAAACTCGTTACTCAGACATACACCAAATTTTCTGACCTAGTTAAGGGGCTGACATATCATTGAAAGAGTTAAGCTGGTTCAAGTTATAAGACTGTACAAAGATGCAAGTGTACTGAGTTTCACGGTCATTCCTATTATTTCATAACAGGACCAGAACACAGTGGTATAGAGTGGTAGCTAGTATAGCTACATCTGCACCAGCCCAGCGCGACACTTTGGTTTTACCAGTGCCAGACTGTAATAGCTGAAGTGAAGATAAACCAACCGTAAATATTAAGACCTTCAATTAGGGTCTGGTATTCTCCCAGAGTTTATAGCACCTGGCAGGGGGTGCTGGTCTTTCAGTATGGTCTGGTTAGAGCGTGGGGTGGAAAGAAGCGCAGGCAGCCAGTATGCAGAGGAGGGCAGGGACATCTGGTTGTGAAGCGTCAGCGGGTGGGGAGGAAGGGGTTACCTGCCAGCCTGCATGGTGGTCTGTGGCTCAGGGGAGACAAGGCAGAGGCTGGGGCAGGACATGCTTGAGGTGGTTTGGGATGGTGGGATGTCAGTGGGCTGCCTGACCAAAGCATACCACACCGTCTCTAAGTGAGGCCCTTTCCGTTTAACTAAGTCTGCATTCGGACTGTCAAGCTAGATATTGAGGGGCAAAGTAAGATGTGAATTTACAGTGTGGGTTGCTCCTCAGTACCTGCCTGGGTGCATGCTCTTACGACAGGATAAATTTTATCCCTGTTTCAGTGATGATTCATTTTCTCTGAAGGATAACATACCGAGTACTTACCATAGAGAAGTAGCACATAAATAAGCAGTTAGTGCAAAGTAGCTGCCACTAACTAATAACCTGAGAAATGGGATTTTTCTGGTAAAATAATTAATGCAGCATGTGTTTCAGTGCAATATTAGTGGAAAGGTGCCTATTCCTTTCCTTAGGAGATTTTTTTACCAAAAACAATAGGCTATGATTTTGCAGTATGGGAAAAAAAAAGGTGGGTGAGGAGGGTTACAATAGGTGTCAATAAAATTCAGAGTAGGAAGGAAAAAGTCAATATGAAAGAGTTATTCTTTGCTGCTTCCATTTCCAGAACAGGTGAGTATGCTGTGAAACCACCAGATGGCAGGTTCAAAGCAAATGAAGTGGCATACTTCTTCACAAAGTGGGTGAAGAACCTGCGGAACCCTTGTCCACAGCCTCTTGTGGGTGCCAAAAGTTTTCGGAGGTTCAGAAACTGACTGTGTAAATTCATGCATGAAAAATCTATTGAGGATTAACAGGCACAAAGATCGCAGACCCGGTTCGAGGAGTCTCTCATACACAGACCCCTGGAAACTGGGTAAGAAATCTTGCAGAATGTCAGTTTGAGCTTGCCATGGTCTTTTACTCCTCCTTGGCATCTATTATTAGCCACTGCCAGAGACAGGGCATTATGCCAAATGTTCTTCTAGTTTGACCCACTATGGCTTTTCTTATGTTCTTAACTATACTGTTATATGGCACCTTTATACCAGGAGTACTATGTCTATACACGGAGAAGATGGGACTATGCTGTACTGGCTGTTTAAAGGACACAATTTCTCTGCATAGCTGAGACAGCAAAAGGCATTCTAGTACCAGCACACAGCACGTGAACAGAACAGGCGAACTCGACAGTCCCTCCAGTCTAAGTTTTGAAAAACAGAAATTTAGTGGGAAATATTTTTAAGTACAATTCTTAATAGCAGAAATAAAAGTCTAATGTTTGAAGTCCATATAACAAAGAATAATTAAGTCTCCTACACAGGACTGCCAATTTGAGAGTTCAATGACTTATTTTGAGTGAAGAAAAGCATTGTTTAGCATTTGATAATGGGGAAAACAGGAGACATTCAGAGTTGTTATAAAGCAAGTTTTATCATTCTATAGATAGTAGATAAGTTAATTTAACTGAGACTTCATTTCCTGTTGTTACAGTTGTGCCAGTAGGAAAATCATAGCAGCTATTTCTAAAGACTAACTGGAAACTTTATCTTTTTGGCAGGCGGTGTTAATGGCTTGCACACAGCAGGGCTCAGCCTGGAAGAAACCTGGATGAAGCTGCTCACAGACAGAGAAGAGGCCTTCCAGTCATTTTAATCAAAGAGTAACTAGGATGGTGTAAGGTATTATCCTTCATCTGACAGCTAAATATATTCATATGGGTCCTCTGGCATGACACAGACAGGAAAAGTGTGCCTCACAACAGATGCGACCTTAGCCACGTTATTACTGTTAGGTGCAGACCTGCTAGATCTGCCTGCATTCTGGCCAGCAGGACATGTGCAAGCTACCGATAGGAAGCTGCTAAGACAGATTAAGGAATATCTACGCCCATGCTAGAAATCAGTGAGGGAGAAGCCAGGGTAGTTCTCCCTGGGCTCTAGAAACAGGAGGAAGCCCGGAATCCTCTCTCCCTCTTGCCCAAGAACCACACAACACCATGCTGCCTACCCCTGCCTGGCACTGCAGTATCCTGAGCCCTAATGACAAATCCATGGAGTCCTAAGGAGGAGCTTCAGCTCCGCTGGCAAATCTCCTGCACCCAGCACCTTCCCTGGTACATCCCTCTCTCCTCTCTGTCTTCAAGGCCCCTGGGCACCAAGTACTTGGCATGGGGAGACCCAGGAACAACTTGTAACTGTGGGGAGGACCTCCCTGTCCCTAGCCAATGCCATTGCTGCTTTTTACCCCTCTGTACTGCAGGACTGCGGGAATAGGGTTCCACCTCTTTAACCTATGTAGGCAGTAGACAAATAGATAGACTGCTTCTGCCCTCATCTTGCTGAGCTACCAGAACAGAGGCCATGGAAGCAGAAGTGGTACTGAGGTAGGGACTGCAAGTGTCTTGTTAAAATGGGAATAGAAAGGAAAAGTCTGTGCTATGACCTGTTCAGCTTTGCCTCAGTCTTTCCAGAGTCAACAGCCTTCTTTGAGGCTGGTGGGACCTGGAATTATTTGCTTCTGTGCAACACCCATATCAGCTTACAACATGCTTCCTATTATTCACCTGGTGTTCCCCTCTTTCCAGATCCTTTGGATATAAGTGTAAAAAGCAGGAGGACTAGGGAAGGAACAGGGCTGAGGGCAGATAGTTGAGAGAACCCTGAGAGCAAGTAGAGGAGGAAAGGGGAGGGTGACGTTCTCAACTTTCCTAAGTGTGAGGATACTAACTTAGCCCTGGTGCTAATACAGTGATGAGGTTCCCAAATCTGAGCATCCTTGTATCTCTCTCTGATTCAGGACCTGGATATAATCACCACACAATTTTCTGCATCTGACTGCAAACTTGGACCCATACAGTGAGTTGGTGGTAAGGGGAAGAGAAACAGGACAGCAGTTTCTGGATACAAGGCAAAGATGTTGACCTGTATGTAGGGAGTTGCTTGTGTGCCATTCATTGTCATGGTTCAAAGGAACAGGAAATGTGCAGGTTTGGTAAACAAGCTAATTGCACTAAGAAAATACTTCATTGTATGTCACCGATTTTGACTCTCGGGGTAAACTAACTTCCAAAACATTTTCATTCAGCAAAACCCCGAGGAACTATGCTGTTTTTACTTGGTAAACATTCCCTTTCCTAACAAAAGGTATTACTAGTCAGGAATGAAACGGCTAGGCATACTTTTTCTGAGAAGTGAAAGCCTGCAGGCAGAATAGCTGACATTCACCTAAAACCCTATAATTCTGTGAGTGAAGAAAAGAAAATACACTCAACTGGCAGATGAAATGTACTGCTTTCCCTGTCTTCAAGTAAAAGGTCAAGCAGAAAAAAATCGGGAGGTTAGAAATAAATCAGGAACAATAAAAATAGTTCTTAAAAAAATGTGGTATTAACACAGTGCTCTTCTTCCTGTAGCCTGATCTCGCTGTACTGCTAGAAGAAAAAATCCTGAGAATATGCCAAAGTATTGAAAGTGATACAATTGCTTTATGAAGGGCGAGGAAGCAGACTCTGTGGGTAAAGGGCTATGTCTTTTACCTCTCATCTCTCTAGTGGTGACCGAAGGATCTCCTTTGTGAAAATAAAGGGTACCATTTTAAGAGCATTCATGTTGCTTGAGTGCGTTATTTAAACAGTATCTCCACATTGCTGAGGTAACTTTAGTTAGGTTCCTGTTTATGCAATGTAATTAAACTATTGCCCTTCTGAGGGCAAACTATCCAAATTAAATAGTCTTGTTTGGGTAAGGGCTGTTAAAATGTAGAGCAGCTTATTGGCCTACTTCAGTTTTATTGATCTGACTCTCTGAATTTATCTTTTATATCGCAGGAAAGTCCCTCCGGGCCTTCTGTTCATTTCATAGACTTTTTTCCCTAGTGTGTCAGGGAGAAAGATATTCTGACACACTTGTAGCTGCCTTTGCTCCCTGTTCAGTGAGAGAAGGTCCCCCTGGAACTGTGCATCTCCAAAGAGACTGTGGTAAAACAGTGCTTCAGCAGAGCCACTCGGTAGAGTTTCCAGTTTTAGCTTGCAGAACAAACTTTCAGCTATCCCTTCGAGCAGGAAGCTCAGGTCAGACATATGGCTTTTGATCCTCAGTTTTATATAATGAATTAAAGGCAGCTGCATTTTCCCCTTGTATTAGACATGCATAATTAGAATAGCTTGCTAGTTTCTTTATTAACACAGAAGCATTTTTGCTTTTAGAGTGGATGCTCTGATCAGAGAGAGATTATTTGGTAATGGTTTTCTGTTTGGAGCTAGCCTGTGGGAAGGTGGTATAGCAGACTCAACTTGGAAGCTGACACCAGTGCGAAGAAGGTCTATACCTTCATAGCCGTGACTGGCAGAGATTAAGACAAGTTAAGTGAGTTGACCATTTTCTCTCCATGGACCTCCATAGACTACCTTTCAGTTTCTGGAGTTTGAATACCTTTCTTTTTCCCTGTAGGTGATGTCTGTGTGCCTGAAAGGTGATGTCTGTGTGCCTGAAACAGACTTTGCAATCTCCTCTGCTCTGGTCATCAGTGTGCCTGCACCTGTTTCTCCCCATGGTCCATTTCTGCTGGACCTCCGATGGAGAGACTTGTTCTCGAGGCCTCCTCACTGCTAGAGCTGTTTACCCACTTTGATTTAACCTTTCACCTCCCTCAAATCCCAACTTTTCTTTTTAAACTTCTGTGCCAACAGACGAAAATGAGATTCCATACTTCAGATTTTGGGCATTTCTCTGGACCTGGCCAAGTGGTTGCAGTCTGCTCCTTCCTCTCTCCTCCCCCCTCGCCCCCAAAACAACTTTTCTTAATAATTCAGGATGGCTTCTAGCTTCCTGATCACCCCCACTCTTTTCCCTGAGGAACAGTGAAAGCTTGTCCTACCCAGCTGCTGGGAGTAGGCAGGACATAGTTTTAAGTCCTACTCTGAGGAGCTCAATTACAGGAGCTATTTTTCTCTCTCTTCCACCCTCAAACTCCAGCTCAAGCCAGAAGGGAAGTGAATCTGAAAGCTTTTAAAACAGATTTGTAACTTTTTATCATTTTCTCACCACAGCCGAGTTTCAAATCCTGTTCTTATCAAAACGGACGGAACTTTTCCAAAGGAACTAGGTCTTAGGTGACTATAGTGTTAGAATCAGAAACTTAAATGTAATATGAGCTGGAAATACTTATATTCTTAGCTATTTTCTTCCCAGCTTCCTCTCAGAGAGTAAGTTCTGCTCCCTGAGATGTGAACACATGAAACTTCCTGTATGGCTGTTTTCCTGAAGAAAGTCTGGGTGGCAGTAGTGGAATGCTTACTCTGCCCTTTAAATTTGTGTTTTACCAAGTCATTAAGACAGGCTGTGAGTAAGGCAAAGAAAGCGTGCTTTTACAACCCTAGATTCTTGCCAAGCCACCTGGGCACAGGACATGTCTGCACAGTTTCACGTACAGAGGCCCAAAGCAGTCTCCGTGCTAGAAGTGACAGCCCCAAGTTGCTGTAGCTCTGTGCCCCTGCAGACTGCCTTTGCTAAGCGGTAGGGTGTATTAGCTTAACCGACACGCTGTGCTGGCATGGCTATACTCCCTCTGGGACCTGAACTAAGGCTACTTCTGCATATTTCTGGTATCAAAACTAGTCTATCTGGAGTTGTCCTGGCTTCTTGCACAGTAATGTATTGTACCGTGCAGATATATTCCAGCCTCCCTTTGAAATAATATCCCAGATGTCTTCAGACCTTGCTCACTCACCAGAGTTGAGATCCATATTTCAAATAGCTATAACTCCTTTTTGGTAACTACTGTAAAAACACACAAAACACACAATGGCAAATTAAGCAGTTTGAAGCACAGTGATGAGAAGACAGTAAATACTCCTAACAAGAAAAGAAGGTTAGTTTTCTTACTTAATGTTGAGCTGTCTAGCATTTTATGCCTGTGTAGCAAATTTAAAGACTCAGTTGGAAGACTATAGACTATGACAGTAGAAAGATTTTTGACACAGAAACGTGCCTGACCTTCCCTCAAAAAGCTAAGCTAAAGAGTAGTCCCAGCCTTGTTAGAACATAGGTTTAGAAAATTTTTTTCTATTTTTCATAGTTTTAGAATCTTTCTCTGTTCAGTTCTGTGTGGTCACCTTTTTGCTTTATCTGTGAAAATATGGACTGTTTGGAATACGTATACAATTTATGCAACATGATATTGGAATTTTCCATGCTTCAGAAGGTTCTGCCTGGCAGAGAAGAAACTAAGGTTCAGACTACCAGCGCTGCCGCAGGATTCTCTCTTGGCTACTGAGGTCAACTCAAATGTAAGGAAACAGGTCTGTTTTGGATAAAGCTCAGTTTATTAACAGGTTACTCTCTCCATCCTGAGTTCTGGTGGCTCATTACTACGTGGCCCCACATGCTCTCCCAATTCCATGTGTGTTGCTGTAAATTAGTGGAAATTAGCCCCTTCTAACACACTAGGATAATTTAAAATGCAGTTATTCCCTGATCTAATTCAGTCAAAATGATCCCTGGAAGCTTCAGTATCTAATAGTAGGGATTTTGAACCTAGAAAGTTCAGAGAAAAGTAGGTGAGGAAGAAAATGCATGTGACTTTGACAGCGTATCTGAGTTCTCAGTAATTTCTGTTGGAAAAATGATGACAAGCACCTTGGGGAATGGGAAAGGGGGGCATAGATTCATGTAACATACACACCTGTCATTCATACCTACAATCTCACACAGAATACTGTTTTCTCACGGAAAGATACTACTATTCACAGAAGAAGAAAGGCCAAGTAGGAGATTTTGCAAAGATCAGAATGAAGAAAAATAGAATGTAAGTTTGCATAATTGGCACAATGGATTTTTCTTGCAAAAATTGCTACCGGAAGCTGGTGGTGTTTATCATTATTTATTTTGCATGCTACTATCTTTACCTTTAGATATGTTCATAGCTGACCTCATGTGAGACCAGAGGATGCATAGACTGCAAAAAGTAATTTTGAACACCTTTCATGCTCCAAAGTACTTTATATAAGACCAGTCACCATTTCCTGCCATTTTCAAGGTAAAATAGTTCCCTGTAATAGTAGCAATGAAGGGATGGTATAGGAACAGCCCCCCAAAAGAGGGGGAGGAATTAAAAATATTTTCATGTAACATTTGATTTGAGAGTTTAGCCACCATTAAAATGGGATAAATTATTTTTCCACAGCCCTGAAGAATTACACGTGTTTGGGGCCTGATCAGTTTAACTGAAAACTTGTTAATGTAGTCAAAGGGCTGGGGTTTTAACACGCAAATTTAAACAAGCAGCTCTGGCTGTGGGTGTAGTCTATCCCAGTTGCTCGAACTGCTTGAATGCAGACTCACTGAGCACACCCTTGGGTTAACAGAGAACCTTTTCCATGTTCCCCAGCAAAGCACGTATTTAGGAATGCTTGCCATCAGTAAGATACATCAGAGAGGTCTTCCCACCCCAGCGTCCGATTCTGTGCCCCAGGCCTCCACGCACCTGGAGCTAGCCTCTAGCCATGGGCTGCCTGGGACCTTGCTCGCACTGCTGCCAGGAGAGGGTTTTACAGTGTGTGCTTTGGGAATCTGGAGGCAGTTTTGGCATTAGAAGCAAGCTAATGCAAAACACAGTCACAGTGCTTTCATGTGAGCTCCTGAGGAGAGGCCGCGGCTCTGAAGAATATGCGCAGCCTTGGGTTTGTTTATGAGGAGAAAAAAAGAACTGTTGTGGGAAATGGACACGTCACCGTTCCTATGGTGTTCTGTAGGTTGTTTATAGGCTAGTGCCAAGTGGCTCGCACAAACACACTAGTGACAGTTCATCCTGGGAACTGCAAAGTCTCCTTTTGATCTTGTTCAAAACCTAAAAAGCAGAGAGTTGTTTTAACTTGTAACTCTGTTGCTGCTATTCAACTGTTTGAATCATTTTTTTTTTCCTTACGTGTGCTACTCTTAGCACAGTTGAGTTTTCCATCTAGAACACAACATTAAAAACATCACAAGCAGTACCAGTGTTTGAAGTCCATGCCTGTATCCTTGGGTAGATATTTTAACTGCAGAAGTTTTGGGCAGCACAGCCCATAGGAGGATCTATATCCACCTATGATATCTGTGATTTTACCTCCACTACTTGGCATGTTCTTAAGTACTATTCCAGGTTCAAATCAAAAGTGTTTCTATTCTTGTTTCATAAGAGCTTTGTACATTCTGTGAGCCCAAGAGAGTAAGAACCGCTGGCTTCTCTAGCCATGTTTTGTTGAATTATTTTACATTTTCAGATTGGTTTTATTCCCTATAGGGATGTCCTGGGCTCCTCTGTAATAACTATTCTTGATGACTCCGCTAACGCCTACTGCTGAAGGCAGAGATGATCTGTTTCAGACTCCCCCTGCTGAATGAATTTAGCCAACAATCCACTCATGACTCTGGCAGATGTTTCTGCTTTCTTTCTTTCCTTCAGGCCAGTAAGAACTTTATAAATCTTCCCTCTACCATTCCAGAAATGTGAGAACTTTCCCCCTTGACACCTAAAAGATCTCTCTGACCTCGTCTGCATGAGACAGAACACATGTTTGTAGATGCTGCAGTTACCTGAGTTTGAACACGAAACAAGATTTGCTCTTATAAGTGATTGATCCAAATTAGACTAGTCTCCACAAAACTGGATTTTCCATAACGATACCTACTTCTGGTCCTGGTACACCTACAATTAAAAAATTAATCTAGTTACTATACTGTAACAGGTCCAAAAGTTTCTGTTGGTTTTCCCTGCTGTTTATATAAAATGGTGCCTCCTGACCTTAGTATGCAAACCAACAGCCATGAAGTCAATGGACTCTTTCTATCTATCTCAGTAGGCATTAGTTAAAGGTCGGTACAAAATACATGAGAGTCTGCTCCAAAGCAAGCCTGAGGCAAAAATATATAAACATGTTCTCATTACAACTTTTCTTTTGTCTCCGTTTGAAGATGCTAATGCATTCCTTGGTCCGCTCTCCCATTCAAGAAGAGCAGAGAGTTCAAAGTAAATACTTCAGATTCCCTTTCCAAATGTTCTTTAAGGCTTGTTCTGTTTGCTAGGAACTAGAAAACATTTAGATCTGCTTATTGTTTCCTGGGCAAAGTGAGGTGAACTGATTATTGGAGTCTAGCTCCCTGTAGACTAGTGGACAGGTTTTTTTTGGAACTAAGTTTAACTAAGAAGCCAAAGATTAATTGGGAATAGGGACTTAATTATCCTTTCACTTTATAATTTATTAGCAAATGTCACTATGTTGTAACCAGAGGCTGTTACAAGCTTTCATGAAGATGAATAATTATGACATGATGAGACACGGCTGAAGAGGAATTTTTGAAATCTCTTTAATGCAAATAAATAAAATAGAGATTAGCATTTTAGGAAGAAGTATGTAAGGTCACCTAACTGCAAATGAACTCTAGCATAAACTTTTTTCTCTTTTTTATTTTAATTTTTGGTTGTGGAGGTTTTTTTTTTTTTCAAATCAGTAGCATGAGCTTTTATAGCTCATTAGCTCTGTGGTAGTCGTAGCTTTAGGATAGTCACGAGAAAAGGACTCGTACAGTATTCCTCTCTTTTCATTGTCTTCATAAAGCAGTGAGATGGTGATCCCTCCCTCATTACTTCTATCATGAACATTCTTTTTCTTCTGCTCCTCAAAGAGGCTGTAAGCTGCCTATGTAGAAATTGTGGTCTTTGACTAGAAGAAAATGGCTTCTACTTCTCAGACACCCTGATATTTTATACCTCTCTGGGTATTTTGTGCTTTCTGGGCATGTTCTGCAACTAGTAAATCCCAAATATTCACGTAAATAACATGCCAAGGGAAGGGAAAATTGATATTAGTGAATCTATGGGATGGATTCAGTCAGGATCTGTGCTGATAAATGAGAAATAACAATTAGTAGAAAGTTCACAGATATGAGAAAGATGGTGAACATTAGCCGTAAAAGAGATGATGCAAAAAAGAAAAAAAGAAAGAACAGCATAGCCAGCACAAATGTAGAGTTTGCTCTTCCCTGCAGCCACAATAATAAAGCAGAATGAAGATGAAAAAGTATCCACCTTTTCTCCTTTCACCTTCTTTCAGGTAAGAGCTTTAGGCCTGTGGCTTCGCTATAGGTTTTACTGATAATTAACGTAAGCCAAAGTATCCTCTAGATAGAGACTTCTGGGATCTGACTGTTGGATGGACTGAGAACCTGGAACTCAAGTTTTAATTGCCAAAAAATACACAAAATGCCTGCTCCTGAACATCAGGCAGTCAAAGTCAGGAGCTACTTAGGAAAACAGCATCATTTCCCCAGGAACGATGGAAGTAGTAGTAATTCAGAGGACAGTTGTTTGCTGTTTGCTTCTAAAATGCCAAAAGATGGAAATAATCAAAACACACGGTATTCTTATTTATTTACTAACATGCCAAAAAGACTATAACTGAATTAAATAGCCCTGTGCGGTTATTGCTCTTCAGCACCTATTTCATTAATTGTTGTTATTATTGTATTTTAAACTATCAATCCTCTATTCAGTTTCGGAGCTGACGGCCAAGGCTGTGCTGGTCCCTCATTGCTTGAGACAGATTCTGCAGGCCAGGATGCCCACTGAGGGACACCTGAGGAACTAATCACCTTCAAATTACTCACATCAGGCCATCGACCCACATGTCATCATTGCCTTCAGCTACTTCCTCAGCAATACCCCTAGCATGTCAATGGATTTTCCTAGAAGTGACACTCTAAATTTGAGAAATTTAATCCCTTGTTGCATTGATAGGAATTTTACCTGTGATGCTGGTGAGGCGGAGTTGGGATTTGATGTATAAGAAACAGCATCTTAGTTCTACTGACTGTCCACAGCTTTTTGCAATGATTCTCTATAGAGGGCATGGGTGCTCCGAGTGCAGGGAGCAGGTATGCAGCATGAAAAGGTTCTATTTCTTTGCATATACTTTGCTGAGAAGCACAGCTCTTTAATGATTTCGTAATTAGAAGCGATGAGTTTATCAACAGCAGAAATACGGCAAAAGCTGTAGTAGCTGGTCAGGTTTTGGGCCGACTGTTTGTGAGTCTCCTAAGCCTCTACAAGTTTGGGTCTATCTAGCATCTAGATCATGCCTCAAGTTACTAGAAATTCGAAATTCACTAGTATAATTCTAGAATAAATGTAGTTACTGTAATCCTGTATTATTTGTCCATGTTTTACACAGCACTGCTCTGCTCCCTGAGGCTTAGACTGTGGCTAGTCTTGCATTCTCATCAATGAGAGATGACTTGTGCATCTGGGTTTTACATCAGGAACACATGCTCTCATTTGTGTGAAAGTCATTCAGAAAATGACTCAACTGAACTGTTTTTCAGAAGTGAGATGGTATATTTTTATATCAGTGAAGTGCCAAAGGATATAAGTTCATTTGTCCTTGTTTCTGGTTGCAGGAAAAGATATAAATACAGAACACATGTTAAATTCTCTCTGCGTAATGAAAAAATATTTTGACTATACTTTTTTCAGTGTAAACTACTGAACTTGCAAATACCAGGATGCATGAGAGATAAGCCAAGGTGATGAAGCCGAAGCAAAATGAGGAAGCACAGAGATGGTAAACACATTATCTTCTTTTAAAGGAAGCACATGCTATAAAGTTATAAGGTTTTTAAATTATTATTATTTTAGTAAGAATCAGCTTAGGTTTTTCTGTGACAGGCAGCAAACTCACCAGAAAAAAAGTCTACAAGAGAACAGACATGAGCCAGAATACTTAAAAAAAAGCCTCATTATCTGTTGTCCTATATGGTAGAAGACTAAATGCCCGTCCTCTTGAAATCATTGGCAAAACATTTTTTTCCAATGACTGGGAGTTTACCCTAGGTGTTCTGTTACCACCTTAATGGTCTTACCCACATGTGTATAGAGCAGTTTTGTTTAAATAAAGAACGGCTATTGTCAGACTAATTTTGGAACCAAAGGACAATTACAGTTAATTAAATGTAAACAGAATTATTTCTCAGTACACCTTCTGGGTGTAGACCACCACTTGACAGGAAAACCCTCTTGTCTCCCTACTACAGGCATTGTTAAAATACTTACAGGTCACAGTAAATACAACGAAATGCCATATAATAAGGATAAAGAGTTTTACCCACAGAAACTTGTGCTTTCCGGACACACAAGAGTTCAGTAGAGCACATCAGCAGAAGCTAAACCAAGAGGCAAATCACGTACATAGTCTACCTGGGAGTAGAGCAAGTTGTTCTTTGTTAGGCTAGTCCGTTTGTTATAAAGCTATGCAAGCTATCTCTCCAGATACATTTTTTTGTAGTTTCCTTTGTGAAGAAAGTTCCTGCTAAAGAAAAGTATTGGTTTCAAGTTCTGTTATATTGTGGGAATAGCCTATATCCTTACTTCTTTGTATGTTGATTTGACAAGTACTAATGATCTACATGCTTCATATTTTTCTTTGTTACTTTTCATAACAAGCATTTTATATGTTTGGGTTTCTTTTGGGCTGTCCTGAATTAATTCATTCTCTTAATTTGGAACATTTTGGTAACTGGCACAGATAGTAAACTAAGGAGGCTGAGAAGATTTTGGGGCTGCTAATGCTTTTGATAGGTTTCCACCAGTGCCTTTTATGTTTTTTTTTCTTGATATTTGATACTTTTAGATCTTTATCAGTGATCTTCTTTATTGATCATTTGCAGATACGCAATCCTAAAAAGATAGGTCGGCTATATTCAAGTTTTCCCTAACTGAAAGACAATTAAAGAAAAGAGGGTGTGACAAGGCTCTCTTATTCATTCCTGACACAGATCCGTCCAGAATACTAACACTATTACTCTAAAAAGGTAAAATCACCTTATTTTCCTGGCAGTGCTCTTTCTCTCCAATTGTTTATAACACATTGAGCTTGGGCATCAGCTATGGTCCTGTCCCTGCTGCTAAGTATCACAGCGTATGGAAAACATAGAGTCTGAGGTACTTCAAAGGCGTAAAGAAGTTCAGTGGGGAGTGGACACTGAATGTCTTTGAGCCCATTTGAAAATCCCAAGCTGAAAATGGAAATAATCCCTCCTCTCAAGTTTGTTTGCTGTTAAATTTAAGGCTAAATTCTACAGCTTTCTCCCTGGTCCTGCCAAAAGATCCGATTTCTGCATAATAGTTTTCCAGTTCTAAGAATGATTGGCTTTTTTTCAGAATGGTTACATGTATTTATTTCTTACCAAAAGATTAAAAAATACAGTTTTAGATTGACGAGTGTCATGAATTTAAAATAAAACAGTTCATCTAATTTATCACTACTTCTAAAGCAGTTCTATTCCCATAACACACCTCTAATAAAATAAGATTTGCAATAGAATTTGTAGATGTCTTAGAGGCCTAAGGAGAAGGAAGAGAGAAGGAAAATAATCTGCTCAATTAGAAAAAAAGTTTTTTTTCCATAGCCAGTTTCAAACCAAAAATCTAGTCGTAGCGTAAATAGTATCTTCATTTATTTGAAAATAAGGGTGATAAACCAGGTAAATATAATTAAAAATCTGAAATCAGAATGAAATTTTAAATTATGTCTTGAGATAATCTTTAGAGTAGTTTTAAAATCTTGTATGAATCAGAAATTCTGAAGAGAAATGTTTTTTGTTTATATCTAGCTCTCATTAGCAATAGTTAATACTGGGTCCTACGGCATCTGTCTCATCCTGTAAAGGTTATGGAAAGTGGAATTTGCATTAACATCAGTGGCTGTTCAACGCACGCAAGCTACAGACAACTATTTGTGTCTCATTCTGTCCAACTATGGACACATAAATTGGGAATTCATTTTTCTGAGATGCAGTTACTATGAGGTAGATGGCTCTTACTGACAGATTTGAGTATGTCAAATGAGTTTGATTCATAATGATCTTCCTCATACCCCTTCCGGATGTCCATTTCGGTTACCATGAATTGATTTTTAATTCTTAGTAGTTTTTTAACTACCTTTGTCTCAATTTTAAAATAAAACTGAGGTGTTTATGTCTTTGAATGGGTTTATTGCATCAACTGCTAAGTTATTTAAAAGGCAGCAGTGCTAGGGAGCACAGTGGACAGCCAGACAAAAATAAAGGAATGTTATGAAAGATCAATAGAGTTTTTTAAGCTCAAAGACATCTATTTAATTCAAACCACACAATGTGCAATTGTGATATCATTAAAACAAATATCCCAAATGAGCTGTCCCTCACCCTCCATATCAAAGGGCTGACATCATTTCTGCATATTGTATTGATAGTTCTCCATATTTTGCACAAAGGTCAAACAAGGAAGCAGTGAAAGCAAGCTGTGCTCCAGAACGCCACACCAAGTCCCAGCGTGAGCTTTTTTCTTCTTCTTTGAATATAAGATGGCAAGAAGTGAATTTTTCATCTGTTTAATCCACCTGTGTTTACTGTAGCTAGGGGACCTACTGCTTTCTTTTCATTACGTTTATTTAAAGACAAGATGAGAGAACAAAAGAATATGATAAGAGTCCTAATAAGACAGATTGGGCGGGAGTTTGTATGTTGCAATCCCACACTTCGGTAGCTTCTAAGATGTAGATGTAGATAGTTTGCCTGTCTAATTTTGTGTTGTGCTTCCCACTTTAGTGTATGGCTCCTACAGCATGAGCCTCACACTGTTGATGTTGTGGAAAATGGAATTTGCATTGAAGTCAGTGGCAGTTGAGTGTATACACTGGATAAAATAAACACAGGCATTGCTTTCATTGTCTCTTCCTTCCTCTATTATGTACACTGAAGTTTTTGCTGTTGGTTTTTGCTCACAAAGATACCAGGAATATCACTGGAAATTCTGTCTTCCAGCCCTTTGAAGGAAGGACAAGGAATTAATTTTTTATTTTTATGTTTTTAATAGTGGAAGAGTACCAAGTCACTACTGTGAAACTTGTTCCTCTATGAAAATAGCCCTGCTGGGAACATAACATGGCTTTGTTTTGCTATTGCACAGCAAAATCAAGAAGCCGATGAGTAAATGGAAAAACACGTTGACAAAAATGTTTTTTCTTATAATATGTTACACGTTCTTATGCCCAAAAACATCTGAAATAAGGCAGATGTCTTTTATTAAGGTACATCCTAAAGCAACCCATTCACCAAACAATAAATAACAGTTTAGAAAAATGCTATCTGCTATTGTCACAGTAACAGCAGAATGCATCTGACTCTGCTTGTAGTACTATCCCTAAAGAAGTGTATGCAAATTCAGGCTTGTAATGCCTTCCAGATATAGAAAGTTTTCTTTATGATGAAATTAATTGGTTTCCATTTCTATGCAGATCTTTCTGCTTATTGACTGTAGAGATCTTCTGTTGTATTTGGAGGCATTGCATCTTAAGCACTCGAGAGGCCTTGCATTATTTCCAGAAATCCCACTGAGGTACGTGGGTGTGTGTAAGCAGTCAGAGGCACAAATTAATGCCATTTCTTTTTGTCTTTTCCATATTTGTTCATTGACTGAAGAAACAATAGGAAAGAGATTTTTGGCATCTCTTGTTGCAGTAGTGTATTTCACAGACCACTGTTGTTCTTAGGATTTTATATGTAAACATGTTCATCATTGTGTACAGCAGATGCATAAAGTCCAGCAGAGCCATCTCAGATTACAGTGTGGTACAGACAGTGAGGGAAAGATGAAGGAGAGTTGCTTTGTTCAAAGTAAAATGAGTCCTTCCCTATTGGAATATTTTACTTTAGGAAGCGATTGACGGGGGCAGAGAGAAAGAGGGGAGGAAAGGAAAATCTGGCTTTAAAAAGCCCACCAGAATGATTGTTTGTTTATCTAATAGCTATCGTGTTGCAAGACTGTCCCGGGATCAGAGTTCACATTTCTCCTCCTACTGAAGAGGTCTGACTCACACCTCCTCAGAGATGCCACCCTCTCCTAATGGCTCAGGGGTG
This sequence comes from Struthio camelus, assembly GCF_040807025.1. NCBI lineage: Eukaryota > Metazoa > Chordata > Aves > Struthioniformes > Struthionidae > Struthio > Struthio camelus. The sequence goes on along the minus strand of NC_090944.1, from coordinate 81,696,710 downwards.
AGAGGCCCTCCCAGGTGACAGCAGAGTCTGAGTCCCTCCTGTTAGAAGTGTCCCCCTTGGTGTATGAGTGAGAAGGACTTCCTTTACTCCAGTCCCCTGGGAAGTGGGATTGTCACGTTTCAGTCTCATTTTCTACTTTATGTAGAATGTAGACTGAAAATTTAGATATCTGCGTGCCATATACATACTATATGCATATACTGGTGCTCTGGGCCTTTTCTTGAAAGTAAGTACATCTTCAAGTTCTCTCAAGCGAGGAGGGAACTAGACTGAGTTTTTCAATATCCGGGAGAGGAGCTCACATCCCCCTATCAACGGGGAGAAAAATGTTAGTGTGCAGTACCGTGTATTCCCAACAAGCAAGGAGTGTCATGGCTAGTTTGCAACCAGGTGAGTGGTGAGTGCAAGACCTGGAGTGGGAGTCTGGAAGAGGTGAATTTGACATGTCTTTACCACTATGAAGGCATTTGTTTGGTTTCATCCCTCTATACAACCTCCAATTTTATAAAGTTTGTAGGTATGTAATTATCTTTGGGACATTTAGTCTACTTTCAAATTTGGTTGGAAAGTGCCAATAGGCCCCAAAATACAGAACAGTAGGAAACAGGATTGTATAAGCTCTGTTTTTTGAAGAAACCAAGAAGCTTCACTTCCTCTTTTCCTAGTTTTGTACCTGTAGCTCTCTTGTTATTTTTAACAAGTCTTTAGTATATCCAGGAAAAAAGTTACTTTTGCTCTGCTGTCTAAAGAATTTAAAAGAAAAAAATCCTATTTGTTTTTAGAAGCCATTTATAAATTGCTCGTATAATATCTCCTGAATAGTATCACAGAGTGATTACTTCAGCCCAACAAATGATTCCTCAGCTGGTTCAGTGGAATCTGGTTTTGTATTGGTATTTTAATTTCTAAAAAAACCTTGAATGCTACAGGAGATATAATACATATAGCACTATATAACATCTAAATTATACACCATTTATAATATGTGATGTAATTAAATTACTGATAACTTATAATTTGGTGCACCATATATTCTTTCTTCTTTGTAGTTTTTCTTAGGTTAGCATGTCCCTTTGGTAGATGTATTTTTAATCCCTTCACAACTTCACGTATTTTTTTTTCAAAGAATGAATTTGTTTTTAATATATGAATAGATATTGGAAACCAGCTGTCAGTTGTTTACATAAAGCTAGATTAAAAACAATCTCGCCTTTTGGCAGCAAGTGTGGTCACCTTCGCTCCTTACAGCTTTCCTTTATAGTCATGTAATTAGTATGAATTTATATTTTTCCTGCAATTTAAACTCATGATTTTCCCCCTGGTGACAGTTTTGGTTTTTAAATTGAACCTTATGTTCTGTAGCAGAGATAGCAGACTCCGCACCATCCCACAAGTGGGTGTCCTTAGTACTCATTTTCTCATTACCTGTTCTCTCTTCTGATTTCTGTTTTTCACTGGCTCTTCTCTCACTAGTAAACACAAGTGATACCATAAGGAGGTCCAACTAAACTTTTGATCTCGTGATTTCCGTGAGGTCAAGATTAGGCAAAATGAATTTTTCCATCCTTAACGCAAAACTTCTTTTTAATTCCTGCATCAATAGTACTGGGACCAGAAATAGGCTGGAGAAGGTTTTAATCTGTAACATGCATTATGAAGTCAAAAAAGCACAATGAAATGTGGAAATAAACAGAGAAGCAAAAGTAGTTTCTTTCTTGTCATTTTTGATTACTGTTGAATTGGCAGAGCACAGCAAGGCCATAAAGACATTCTTGTGTATTTCAATTAGGTTTTAGAGCCAAATAGTTACAAGGCAAATTCATTCTCAGTATACAGCCTCTGAAGCAACGACCCTAACATTGAATTAATCAGATGTGATCAAAATGCCAAGACGCTCATAAAGAAATCATTCACTCATCTGGGTTATTACATGGAGAGATTTTTTTGACTTCAATAAATATAGGGCATGGAAGGAACTGAGTTATTTATAGTCACTTTTTTCATACTGCTAGTGCTCACCATCCCTCCTGTACTGCTGCAAACCTATTAGCTTCAAAATACATCAGTCACATGACTCAAGCCATCGTACTTGCTGCTAACAAGAGGTAACGTAAAAGAGTCAGATCAAAAACCATCTTTATTGCTCTACATTCCATGTATAATATACTACCACTACTTCTTTTGATGTAATGTTGAAATCCATCTAAGCACAAAGATAATCGCTGGAAACTCATAAAAACAAACTTAAGAAGTGCCGCACCGGTTCATCTATCCTGCTAGTCCGTCTCTGACAACGGCCAGCACCAACAGCTTTGGGAAAGAGCTTAAGAAACAGAGCAACGATCCTTTCCTCTGTCCTTCCTTCCAGTAATCAGTGCTGCAGGCATTTCCTTCCCTCCATATTACATTTGGGCCATTGTTTAGTTATCCTCGATAGACCTTTCTTCCATTGATTTGTCTAATCCCTGTTAATAATTTTGGGGAAGATCTTGAAAGTGTTGAAGTCATCGATGCTCTCTATGTCGCACAAGCAGTCATCTAGGACTCCTGTGAGCTATTAGAAAAATACATCAGATTGCATTTTTTGGTTAAAAAAATAAATTTTAACTGTAAAAATCCTCTAAAGGATTTAGAGGATTTGAACCTGTTAATAATTTTGGCATCCAAACTTCATGTAGCAATGAGTCAGAGTTTAATTTCTTGGTGCGTGGAAAAGTATTCCCTTTGCTTTTATCTTTTTTAAAGCTGCCATTGGATAAATTCATTTGTTTACATGGTGAGAAATAGTGAACAATCGTTCTTTACTCACCTTCTCCGTCCTAGTTATGATTTTAGAAACATCCTCTCCACAAGCGCTCAAGCCATCCAGAGCTGAAGAAAGCTAATCTACTTAGCCTTTCCATGTACAGATGCTGAGCCATACCTGCTCTCACCCTTGTCATTCTTTGGCATACTCTTTCTGGTTCCACTGTACGCTTTTGGAGGGAGAGTGATAAGAATCATACCAACAGACTTGCCAGATGTGAAAACCATGCAAGAGCTGAAGAACCCCAGATTTTGAGGTCCACATAAAATACAGGTTTTGAGGCCTGTCTATAATCAGTAACTGGTTTGAGGGTATTTGGATGGTCTTACCTGGAATAGAAGTGTTTCTTTTTTTTTCTCTCTCTCTTTCTAAATGAGTTCAAGCTGCTTTGGATTTGCAGTAAGTTAACTAGAAAAAGTCACACTTATTCCAGAGTAGGAATATCCACCCACAGAGGCAGTCTGAAACAGCTATTTATTTTAAATAGACTCCCTATAGGTTATGTGTTAATTTTCATGCATAGACAAGCCCTTAATCTCAGACCTTTCTGAATTTCTTTCACGAGAGAATTGTGTGGATTAATCAGTGCACACAGTGGGTTGAAAGTCATCAGTGTCAAAATTTAATTACTCTCAACACCAGTTATTCCTTATCCATACATTGTGCATGCTATAATTTTCCATTCCTCTGGGATACACTCTTTCTCATATTGAGTGCAGATGTTCCATAAATTAAAATGTAACGTACATCCTCCTTACTCTGGGAAATTTGTGTGGTCTGCAAAACAAAAACAGAAGTAGGAGTTCAAAAGGCTTCAGCAGAGTGTAGTCCACTCTTTCAGAGGAGATATTCAGGTCAATAGACATCTAAGGAAGGTGCCTAAACGGATGTCAAGTTCTCTGTCTATTTAGAGAATGGTAAGAGATCAGTTGCCTTCTAGAGTAACCACTCTCTCTATATTGACCGTATAAAGAGCCTAGGGGAACTAGCCTGTTCATGGAAGCTAAGCATCGTGAATGATCTCTGTAGTCTTAATTTTGTAGCAGGTGACTGTTGTCTGTTCAGTCCCACACAAATCTGAACAAAACATAAGACAGCAAAATTGCAAAACCCACAGAGCCTTCTAACAACTGACATTTCTGGGATAGCAGTATATCGTTTGAATCAAAAGAGTCATTGAACCAAATCTTTCTCTTAAGCGCAATGTCTAGAGTGTAGTTTCAGTTCACTTAAACAGTTTCTTCTGCAGCCAGGACGGATTTGACTTGTGACTAGTAAAAGGGTCATGGACACTACAATATAAGCTAGTGGAACTCTTACTAGGTTCAAGCTGTTGGGAAAAAGAGAGAGATCCAATGGATAAAGTGCCAGGCGGGGCTCAAGGCACCTGGATTCTAGTTCTGGTATTGATGTTGACCTGTAGCATAACTACAGTCATTCTTTACTTCTGCTGATTTTATCTGGTTTGCTCAGCTGTAATCTATTTGCAGAAGACAACTTTTATTACATATTTGTAGTCTAGCACAATGCAATCCTCCTAAGCTGGAGCTTAGACGTCTGCTGCCTAGGTCCCCTGCAGCAAACCAAATAACACACTATTATTGGGGATTGCCTAAGCTTGCCTGCAGGACATCCTCACCCACTTTGTAATTTCCTGGAAGTGGTAAAATCTAACTGTTAGCTGAAGTCAGCATAAGTGTTGTTTTAGCGGCTGAGGTGAGTGACTCCAGGAGCCCTTATTCCTTGACTCTCTCATGAAGTTACTTGTTAAGTTATGGCTCCATGGGCAACCAGTCAAACTAATGCTCACGGCGGCCAAGATGGAAAAGTTTAACTCTTGCCCGCAGACCTGCTGCCCAGTCCCGTCCTGTGCCACCATTCCCATGCTTAACGGATACTTCCGTCAGCCAACTAACTCACGAGCCCACCACGAGTTAGTCAGCAGAAGTTAGGCAGTTTTCTTCTAGGTTAGTGCAATATTCAGAAAAGTCCAGGGAGCACTGGGGCCATCACAAGATAAGTGTCAAGTGTGCTGCATGGGAACAGGGAAGAAGAGAGGCAAGGGCAGGGTAGGATATCCCCTTTTTTGACCACAGCAGGACACTAGGTTTGCTTGGTAGCCTGTGGAACTACAGCTTAATAAACTAGTTAATTGTCGCATTAAATCTTATGGAGCCACAGGCTAGGAGCATTTAAAACTCTATGCTTGCCCAGATTCCATCTGAATTCTTGTAGTCTGTCCACTTACTGTTTTTACTAGAGGCTTTATTTCGTACATTCTGTCCCCAATATATCCCTATTAACCGTGACCCAGAGCAGTAAACATATTTCACTAATGGAGCAATGAGTGTCTTCAGCAGGGAGAGAGCAGTCTGTTTTGTTATTCTAGGATGCTGATTTTCACTTTATCAACAGATTTTGTTTTGCATAGCTGAATACCATGTGACAAAGTTGAACTAATGGTCAGTTTTAAGTTTACTACTGGGGATTTCAACCTTGCGGCTACAAGAGGAAAGGTCTCAGATATTTTCATCATGATCTCTGTTGAAAATGTTTGAGCATGCCTGCAAATAATTACATAATTCGATAACCCAGTGAGATCTTCCAGAAATACAACAAGCTGCCTGCAGTACTGACACCATGAAGATCTGTTTGTTTGTTTGTTTGTTTGTTTGTTATTCTCAGGAAACCAGGAGTTTTGTCAGGGCAGGATACATATTTTGGCTTTTGGAATACAGTAAAGAACACAGGAAATCATGTCTGTTGATAAAAAAATTACAAAGTTTTGCTGGGAGGAAACAATTTCAGAATCTTCTCTAGGAAAATTCCATCCATCTTGATATATGATGTTTTCACCAATATCTGTTTAATAAGAATGGAAATAACGTTATAAAGACTACGCATGTTTTCTATTAGAACCAGTTTTGTATTTCTCATTTTCAGCCCTTGCTTATACACAAAATTGCATGGATTTAACTAAATCAAAACCACTTCTGTAAGTCTTTCTGAAAAAAACTACTATATTGAAATTTGCTGTTGAGTTCTGTGTTTTTTCAGCGTAGACAACAGTTATTCCACTATGTAACAGAAACACTAGCATTAACTGAAGCTTCAAAGAGATGATAATGACTTCCATAGTATAGCATGTAAGCCCCTTCCTGTAGCATCTTCTAATAAGGAGAGGGTCTTTCTCGGGCAAGCTTAACATATGTTTCTTATTAATCTGTTTTTCTTGAAGTGGTTTAAAGATGAAGGACGAAGCACTGGTGAGCACAATGGAATAGAAGATTCACTCAAGTGGGTGAAGGACAGTTAGGAAGGTTTTGTCTCAGGGCTGGGATTTCCCATCCATGCTGCATACACTTGGCCGGGCCACTGACCATTGTTTCAAATGATACGCTGTCCTGGCTCCTACACAAGGTGATTTTTAATATGTCCCATTCACAGTGCAAGCTCCTTTTAGAATATCTGGGATACTGGCTCATTATGGCTTCCATGAATACAGGCATGAATTCCTGGCAGGTTCCAGGAGCCAGGAAGTTGAAGGCTTCTCAATGACTGAAAGTGGAAATGAACCCTTGTCGAAGGCATGTGCACTGTGACTCTGAGAGTCAAACTTACCATCTCCCTTACCTCCTACCGCTGAAATAAATAGTGCTGTCATCTGAGTGTGTCTGAAAACAATTGCTGGTCTTCTGTCCAGTCTCCTCTTTAGTGCAGCATGCAGTTTTGTGACTATACTATAAAAGTATGGCATGATCTGTTTGCGTTGATCAGCTAGGATAGGGTCTGACATGGAACCACAGTACCTTAACCCTTTCCTTATTTTGAAATGTCTAATATATCAAAGAAGCTGTACTAATCCAAACATACCTTAAGCATTACAGACTGTTAAAAATAATAAAAAAAAAAGAGCATCAATGTATTTGCGGCTGAGGCTTCTAGGGGAAAGAATTACAATCTTTAACTTCGGTTAGCCGATTGACTGCTTTTAGAGTTTTGTTTTTGACCCTTGACTTTTGGTATATTCTTTGCTGTTCTCCAAGAAGAGCAATTTATGTGACAGACCTGAAGATAGTAGCAGAATGGTGGGCAGGTGAGTCTGCAGGTTTTCTGTACTATTTAACCAAATGGCTGTTCATTCAAAGGTTGTCATTGCTTCTTTAATCTCACCTTTAGCCATCTGCTCTCTCTGTCCTCACATGTTAGATAAACTCTGTGGGGTCACATCTGTCAGTTTATTGTTTGTTTTCAGTTTTTGATCTCCTAGGACACTATAATGACTAAGTTTATTATCAATTTATTATTAAAAAGCTATTAAAACAAGAAACACTCCCTTTATTTGAAGAACGACACTTCCATGGAGCACCAATCAAGGTGCCTCTTGATTTATTTCCTACCTTCAGATTTCCGTTTTAAACGTGGTAGGAAGATGGTGGTTATGACAAGAGGAAACACAGAAGTGCAGTTAGTAGCAGTAGGTTTTTTCATGTTTAGAAATAGCCTCTGTGTGCAAAAACAATTGTCAGCAGCTTTCACTAATTTCAGTGATGGATCTTCTTTTCTCAGACCTGACCACCCTTTGTTCACCAGTCTTTTCACATGCATCCGTTATGAGTCAGAGCCTCTCAGCAACTCAGCGCTGAGCTCTCATTAATCATTTCAGACTTTAAAAACTGCTTATGGCTCTCCATGGTGGGCAGAGCTTAGACATCAGGGACCAGCTCTGTCTGACTTCAGTCCATCACAAGCACCGTAAAGCTTTTTACCGATGTGCACAAGAGAAAAGATAAGAAATATTTGTTCTACCAAGCCATTTGTGGTGAACCGCTTTCAGCTGTTCCAAAGAGATAAGCGAGAGAGACTCAAGTCTGACATCCCCGCTCCAGAAATTGTGGGTACAGTTTAATCTGGTTTCTGAAGCTGGATGGAACCTCTCATCACCGTCTTCATCCCATATACCAGCAATATCTGATGGTATGTAAGCTCATCAGTGGACAGGCTAGCTCTGGGGTTAAAACACATGGCTGGGAGTCAAAAGACCAATGCTCAAATTACAGCTTGCTAAAATGAACTCATTACACCAGGAAGTTTAGATTTGCAGTTTTCTATCATTACATCTCTTCTATGGGTGGTGAAAGCTGTAGGGTGACACAGCTGTGTGTAGTGAAGACACAAACCATTGTGTGTCACATAGCACACCACACTACCTGGGGTAAAGCTAAACAATGAGATAGTAAACACATTCAAGTCCCATTTATGTTACAGTATCCACCAGTGGGACTGCAAGTTAATTGCGAGTCCTCATACAGTTTAAGAGACATCCAGCCTAAAGTATGGTACCATTTTTTCACCCATTTGATTACATCAGTTCAAAGTGCCATAATGACTAACCAGATCAGTATACCTTTTCTCATCCACAATTTATGTTTTATAGGACAATGCTAAAAAAGAAATCTAGCAATCTGGCTTGTTATATCCATCTCAGAATGATTATCATCCTTCTTTACTCAGGCATATAAATGTAATTGTATATGTCTATTCACATTTTAAATTTTTTTGTTGGTGGAACAATGGTTCTGCTTTGTGTGGTTCTGTCCTGCATGAGGAGCCATCCAGGACTGTGCCATGTTCATTATACGTAAAATGGCGGAATACCAACAGCTTCCCTCACATTCAAAAGCAAACTAAAGGTGAAGGGAAACATTTAATTGCAGTAACTTGTATTGCTTCAATTGTCAGCCCTAACAGAGGTAAGGTGCTTGACTGCATCTGCTTTTCCTTTTTTAGTAAGTTTGCACCACTTTGTTTCCCTTCAGTGTTGAGGAAAGGGTGGAAGGTTTGCTTTGTCTAGGGGATTCCCTGTATACTTTTGTCTATAATTGAAACCTGATGTACCACACCCTAAATGCTGATGAAGGTGGTCTTCCGGTAGTACAACAGACCACAGGAAGATGTATAGTTCCACAGTGTCAAGTAAGAAAGAGGCTGGAGGGGCTATATCCAACCTAACCCAGTCTATTTTAAAGTTTTGGACATGCTGTAACTTCGGTTAATGAACTGTTCTGCCCCGAATATTTCTTGGATGTCTATGTCACCGTTTTCAATTGTGCTAACTCAAACAAACTGGCAATCAATTAGTTAGAATTACAGTAAGACCAAAACTGTAGGCTAAACAAAGCCGTTGTGAGGAAACTGGCTTTCAGCCCAGTATCTGCTGATGATGGGATATGAAACAGCCTATTGATTCTGCAGTTCTAGAATTTGTGCATAGAAGTAGAAACAATGGTATTTGTCTTTCCAATAGAAAAAAAATTTTCTTTCACTATCACCACTTTAAAAAGGCAAACAGAATTTTTGAGCCAATTTTTAGGAGGTTGTACAGAAAGAAATATTTTCAGCACATTAAAAAACCTCAGGTTAGAGTTACACAAACCTTGCGCAGTCATAACAGAAAGACAAGAACCCCACATTTAAACTACTTATATGCCCACCTGTCAAAAATGTCAGGCAACATTTTTGTAACGTTTTCTGCTTTCTGAGTTTCCAGAACTGCATGTAGAAAAATACATGAGAAGATACAAAACCTATAACAAGCTTCTATGCTGCTGGCCGGTGGTTTATCACTAATAGTGTGACATTTGGTGCTTTTCATCTGGCCTCAGAGGATAAAATCTTAAAATGTACGAAAATCTCAGCTTTCACTCAAAGGTTTTTAGCATTCATGGTTTTGGGGGAAATTTGGAAACCTTACACAAACGCATTCAAATAGCTCAAGCTAGAAGACAAAAACAACTCAAAATTTTACTTTTAAAATTCTCTTTTCATTTTTCATTCATCCTCTGTTCTGAAGGGGCAATTTCATGGTTTTTCAGTACATGACAGTAGCTAATACAGAAAGCGTGCAGTAATTGTAAAGCAGCAACCAGTCCAGCTGCATTCCCTGTTCAGAAACTGAGAGGGACAACAAGCCATAAATAGCGGTGTCACCGCCCCTCTTTGCCTCAGTTAAGGAGTATTATTATTCTAAACACAAAACAAACTATTGCTTAGGCTCCAACTGAAAGTTTCAAAGCCTCATAAATCTACCAGGTCAAAAACAATTTTCACTGGAATTTTGAAAGGAACCTCTGAAGAGAAATATCCAAGGCTAATTTTAATTTCCTTCTCTCACTTGATTTAGCAGCATTGTCCAAAATACAGTGTTTTTCAAAGAGAAGAATATATATTTTCTTCTGATTAACTTCATTCTCTACATGCCTGTAATTTAGCACCAGCCTACTAAAGCAAGTGCAAGCAGCACACCTACAATGAGTATATATCCCTTTCTAACTTGTGGCTCCTGGGAACTGCCTTCTCCAGGCAGTGCTTGGCTTGAGGAGCAGCTTTGCAACATTAATGACTGGTGGGCATCAGACAGAACAGCACTGCCCAAGCTGGAGCCTTTAAGATCCCCGCCAAGGGCGCTACCTAACTTGCACTGGGCAGAGTCCTGGGACAGGCCATGTTGGGTGACAAACGGTAAGATTCAGCATGTGAGCTTCTTCAGTGCTGCATGACACACAGATGCCCAGATGATTCAGTGCCATGAAACAGAAGCAGAGCTAAGTGCAAAGTCTGTATAGAGCAGGGAGGGGTTTGTGCAATAAAAGGTTTGGAAACTATTGGCCCTGAGTGAAGCTTCTGGCTCCAAAATACAAAGAGGAAGGTTTTTATTATTTGTTTTAATAAAAAGGAAAGTCCTTCCATGAGGACTCAGCAGACAGCTGAGGCAACATTCAGGAAAATCTACTCAAAAGGAAGGGTGTGTGTATGTGTCCTCTCTCTGCTTGCCCCTTCGAGAGTAGTTTTTTGTGCTACTTTGATTCTGCTTTGGAGTTCTTCCTAAGCGGAAAGGCCAGCCTTCCAGAAGGGCATATGGAGTAAATCAGAAATGGTGCTTTTTTTCCTCCATTTTCTTAGCCTGCCTCTCTTCTCTCAGTATGTTGTTGCTGTAGTATTTCAGTGTCTTCTGCAGTGCAGCACAGTGTTTTCAAGACCCAGTATTTTATCTAGTAGTATGTGCTCTTATATGTTGGCTAATACACAAAAGGAATGCAAAAGAAACAAGGCATGCAGTATAAAGAAAAATCTGAGGGCTCTTTTTGGGGGAGGTTTGTTCTATTTTCTTGGTTACTTTTAAAATTCAGTCCTGCTTCTATGCAAACAAATTTGGCACTGAGGGTAAAAAGTCACATCACACCTGAGAAGCCAAGTGATTGAGTATGTGTATGCCTTTGAAGGGAGAGGTAATCTTTTAGCTCTGTTTATCTCAGTACATTGTCCTTTTCTGAGGTGCTTGGAGACCTACGTGCTGATTTGATATTGTAATGGTAAAGACCAGAAGTCAGGTTTGATGCTGTCACTATGGCCTTTTACTGCTGAGGACATGTGGCAATGTGCTTGGATATGTAGCATCACTGGCTTCTAGAGAGCATATGAAAGGCGTATGTAACTAATAGTAGCTTAGCATCAGATAGGGTAGGAGAGAAACTCCTGAACAGTCAGAAAGAACTGTAGGCAGGTGCTAGGCGGAGTTTAACACTAGAAATATCTCAGAACCTCTCTTTAGCTATGGATCGTGCTTAACCTATCATGGGATGTGTTCCTTGTTCCAGAGATGTCTGTCTAAGCTGTTACTACAGTCTCTTCCACCACCTATCTGCATTATTGGTATTTTTCTTTGGGTTAAGTTTCTTGCAGCTACTCTTCATTCAGGATCTTGCCCCTTTTCCTCCTATCAATAGCATAGCCGCTTTGGGTCTAATGGTATTCCTGCTTGAATCCCTTACCAGCCCGTTGATGCTCTTTACTGACAGCTTCAAATCCAGACCTGAAAGTTTATGAGTTAGTAATAACAGGAGAAGATGCCGAGCTTGAAATGGAAGAGCTGGAACTGCTTACCTATAGCTTTTCTTAAAAATACAACCAATCTGCAGTCCAGGTTGGCTGATTTTATTTAGCCAATTAACTTAACCTGAAACAAAGTCCAGTCACTTTCTCAGAGTCAGAAGACACAAATTTACATGACACGAGTAGCATAATGCCAGAACCGCTGACTGAAGGCTCAGAGTTTGCATCTAGGAGGGGAAGAGAAGAGGAAAGTGTCCAAATTATTAGAACGGAATATCAACTATTATACTCCTAATTATCACTGATGCCTCAGAAATTCCTCTTTTACTTACCTTCTCTTGAAAACTATGGCACCCTTGTCATTAAACCTCAGCAAGAAAGATGCCTTCTTTCAGAATACAATTAGAGCATTTTGTTCTGTTTACCTGAGTCAAATAGGATGCTACCTGAATGCCTCATTTCACATATGCAACAGATCAGGTGCCTGTGGAAAAGCTTTTGCAAAGATTTTTGGGCTAAAGATCACTGTTATTGAGCTGTTGTTAAGAAGTTCCTCAACATCAATCAATGCAGTGATGTAATAGTTATGATCTGTTCACGATCACCAAAAAGAACTTAAAAAATGAGAAAGGGCTTGAAAATGTAGGTTGCGGAGAGAGAGACTGTATTGCTTGAGAAATCTAGTGTTGTGAAACGGCCCTCTTTGTTTTGAGCTGTTAAATCTTTTTCCCCTAACAGGAACAGGTGACTTGTAGCAGGCATTTGGCTTAATTTGTTTTGTGGAAGCATCTGATAGGCTCATAGTGCTAAGTCTATCAAAACATATGGTCCTGGGCCTAAAGGGAAAGGGTTTAAAAGAAAAAAAGGGTGGGAAAAAAGGACTACCACACATAGTTCAAGTGATTAGGGTAGAAAAGGCAAATATTCTGCCTCTAATGTGGATTTAAATAAAAATGTTTCTTTGCTTGTTAACCATTGGCAAAAAGGACCACATTCAGCAAAACAGATGCTGAAAAAAATGGGACATTATATGGGTGGTAGACAAAAATCTCTGCAGCTCATCTGTCTTTATACAAAGAAGAAAATATCCAGGGCAGCAGTTTTATATCATACCAGTCCATATGATTTAGAAAAATAATTGTAATGCCACTGTTTTTCATAACATTGGGTTACAGTTAAAGCAGACCTTCACTCTGCAGGTTAAAAATAAATTTATACGCTTGTCAAGCTAGCTTGTCTTTCTTTATTAGTCAGTCCTGGAACTTTGTGTTTTCCCATGGCTCTTCCTACACTTTTGGACTTATTCCTCTACCAGGGTTTCTCCTAACCTTATTCATGTACACTCTTATTAGGGGGAGCTCTGCCTAGCGAGGGTAATCACACAGAATCTGTTGTCTCTTGGGAAGTACAGCCACAAGGATCTTCCCCTAGAAATGGCAAACCAGATAGCTGTTAGGTGTCAAAGCACATTTAGCCTCCATGTGCAACCAAAAAAGGAGTCTTTTAGGTGGAAAAAAAAATGTGGGGTTGGAGGGGTGTGAGAGCTTTTTCCAGAAATATTTGTGTCAATGAAACAGCTTGAAATTTTGTTTACATCCTCACCAAAACTTTGTAGACTGAATTAGTCACAGCAGTGAAGCTAATTCCTCACCAGTGGAGGATCTGCACATTACGAAGTTTTCCTATAAACCTCATGAGGCTTAATAGGAATCACTAGTAAAATCAACAGACTTTTACTGACCCTGGAGTTTGATTTTACTAAACAATACCAGAACTGTGGTTAGATCCTCTGGCTCCTAGGCCTTTCTCTGTGAGCTTTTTTCCCAGTTGCTGCTGCTGACTGTTCAGTCTGCAATTGTGAGTCAGTGACCTTTTGCTGGAAAGTAGCAGAAGTCATTGGGGCTTCAGAATATTGCCCCCTTTTAGCATCTCTCTTAGCACGCTTCCCAGGATAACTGCCTCTCTGGTTTAGCTAGGTGCATGGTTCTCATCCCATTTTATCATGAATGCAATTCCACTGCATGATTTAAAAATCTGTCTAGGTTAGTGTTTTCAACTAGTTTTAAATTTATGGGCCTCTGTAAAGTGAATCTAGGTCTATCAAAGTAAACCTCCTTTTCTGAGTCGTCTTTCATGGTTTCCTAAAAATAGACTATAAGTTGGAGACCACCGATCAAAAGGCATGCTTTCTGGTTCAGTTCTAAGCTATATGTACATAAAGGTCCAGGACACATCGAGTAACACTTGGACTGAAAGCTCTCTGGTGTAGGCATCACCTTTTCATTTTCTGCAAGTGCTGCATTCACTCACTGTGCCCCCTTAGAGCTACAGCAGTATAAATAACCAATTGCAACAGTTATCTCATGGCCTTCAAAAACGTCGTTGTAAGTAAGTTCCTGATGATTGGATTTAGAATATTTGGAAATTATTTATGTTAGTTGCCCAGAAGGTGGTTGTGCTTCATGGCGGTTGCTAGACTAGATGTTGTAGGTAAACATTGTCATAGCTGACTGAATTTGTGTGACTGCACCCTAACTTATATAGCTTTCATGAGAAGAGATGCCAAGACTCACAGAAGACATGGGAGTTTCATGGAGCACAATTACAATTGTTTATTCAATTAGCCGGACCTGAAATGACTCACAACACAGCTGCTTAGATTTACAGGCAGCTAACAGATGTAAGTGTGTGTTGGCTTCTTTATCCAGTCAAACTGATGTAGTGGGACACTGTACTGGGCCAAATGTATCAAAAAGTTCAAACAACCAGGCTTGAGGAAATAGAACAGACTTTGTCTCTTTCTTGAATCAGCTGTATTGTGTGTGGCTAGGGAAAAATATTCCAAAGGGGATTCCCTCTGCCATATCTTGAGATAGTCTGTTCTCACAATAGTCTGGTAACAGTATGCAGTGAAAGTTAGGCATCGTTGTTGCCATGTATGATACACTCTGGGAGTCTCTGCTATTTGCAAAGTCTTGCATCTACAGTAATAACACAGTGTCACTGGGCTGCTTGACTGGTGGATGAGCTGGCTGCTTGACTGGAGGAATACTGCTTCCAGAATATTGAAAATTGGTATTCAGTTAAGCCTTGGCATTATTGAGGACTATTTCTGCTTTATTCACATTCAAATTTCATACTCCTTTGCATGGAGAACTCTTTTATGACCAAGGAAAGAATAAGCAATATGGACCATGTAACATAAAGAGATATTTACAAGATGCTGCAATACATGGCCTTTTCTAAAATATGTGTTTTCTGGTAATTATTTTGGCTTGTTCTCCTGTACCAGGTTTCTGTGCTAATCTTCTACATTAAATTAAAGGAATCAACATCCCATATCATAACAAAATAACAAACCACTGACCATAACACTTTAGGGAATTGGTTTGAGTTGGGTTTTTTTTCCTTCAATTTCTTCTGCTGTATCCCTTCATTACTAATATAATTATTTCACTGTGGTCTGCATTCTGCACTTACAACGCCATGATCTGAGGTTGAAGTATTGTCTTTTTTTCCTTTCCATTTAAAGTATTTTGCATTTTCACTTTGTCATACACAACTTTTGAAAAATAAAAAGCATCCGTCGGTATTGTAGGTTGCAAATAGTTTTGTAAAAACTAGAAGAAATTCTCTGGCATTTTATCAAAAGACAGATCTTCATTGGAGGGCTTACATCCTTCTTCCAGATAGCTACTGACTGAGGTCAATGCAAGTTCTCATTTGGGGGTTAACAGCCTTGATCATTACAACTTCTGATAAAGCTTTGGGATTTCCTTTTTCACTGCCTTGTCTGTACTCATGTATATATATGTGCAGAGTGAAACCAGAGCAGGTTTGTTAAATCTTGCTGCTGGCTTGATAGCATCTGATATATCACCTTCCTCTGACCAGTCTGCGGTGGCTGAGCATGAGTTGCTCAGTGTAATTTAAACTTGCCTAAGGGTTGTGATAAATTATGCCGGCAGTCAGTGAACTGATTGGCTTTTGCAGCTGCTGGAGTTCACTAAAACACAGGAAAGTCTTTCCCCAAGATAGTTTTTCCTGCGCTAGGAGGACATCCTGGATGCTTTTTGCCTGTGCGGGTGACTGAGCACTGGAGCAGGTTGCCCCTGGAGTCTCCATCCTGGCAGATGTTCCAAAGCCGTCTGGTGATGCTCTTAGGCAACCTCCTCCAGGTGACCCTGCCTGAGCAGGGAGGCTGGGCTAGGTGACCTCCAAAAGTCCTTTCCAACCTCAGCTGTTGTATAATTCTGTGATTCTGAAACCAGTGGGAGAAATGCCCTTTCAGCAGTCCCTTTCCAGAAGAGCAGCGGACATCACCTCGGCGGTGCTGCACAGAAACCTGGTGTGCATTGTAAATGGGGTTTCATTTATTTCCTTTATAGAAGTCATGGGACTGCACATGCCCCTGGAGCAGCCCCACGGCCCAGCTAGTGCATCACAATGTGATTGGGATAGCTAAACAGTGGCACAGCAATTATCTGACCCGTGATTGGGATTGTGTACTGCATTAGACTCCATAAAACAAAGGAGATTACAGCCCACTTAGCTCCCACTGGTAAATCCGCCCCTCAGGAACCACTCTAGTCCATGCCCAGAGAACAGCCCTACGTTTAGTAAACTTGTGAACGGACTCCAGGCTCACTCTCTGATAGCAGCAAACCAGACTAAATGCAAGGAAGAATCTCAGGCCAGAGAAATATATCAGAGATTGTCTGGTGCTCTCTGAGCAGTTAGCCAGAGGCTGAATTTAGTTTATTGCTTAAAAAAAAAGGAAGGTTATTACTCATTACTCAGACAGTACTTTAAAACAATTAGTCTAATTATCATGGCACATTGTGCTTCAAAAGGCACAGCTGAAAGTACAGAACCGTAAGCTTTTCATTTAAGTGGTAAAAGTTCTTTTAATAACCTAGATGAGCCAGAAGAAACCAGTGGTTGTACGTTTTAAGAAATTTCCTTTGAGTTGAAGTGAATTCCTGTAATCAGATGAGCTCATTCACCTTCTGAGGAATCTGTATTAGCAATGTTGAGAGGTAGCTCTTAGTTGCTGCTTAAAGAGATTCTAATGTACTCTTTGTTGTGTTCTTAAGACTTCAGATTTGATCCTACTTCTTTGTGCATATAGACTTACCACAAAGCAAGCGGCATGAATAAACTCTTTTATAGGGCATGCTCTTGCAGCCCCTAAAACAAACACACAGACCAAAAGCCTCCTTGTGACATCTATTAAACCCCTTTTCCTGAATAATCGACTTGAGCTAAAAAAGGGCAGCTGAGTGTTGAGAAAGGAACACCTGCCGCACGCCCAGTAGCCCTTCTATTTTGTGAGCAAGTGAAGAGAGAAGAACGGGGAATGGTTGGGATCCTGGTCCAGCTTCCCACTGAGTGCCAGGAAGCTGTGTTAGCAAGATGAAAGCATCTTGTATCCTGGAGGGGATGCAATGGTTCATCCTTAGGCAGTGGTCCTGATTAGAGGAGTGTGGAACTGATGGTGACTCTCTTCCCAGAGCGGTGTGATTGGATGTTCTCCTCTTCCACAAGACTGAAACTAACTACTCGGCTCCAGCCTCTTAACCTACAATACTCAAAAACAATAATTCACTGGGAAAAGGATAAGCCCCTGTAAGGCTGGAACATGGGGCAGTTTTGTAAGTCCACAGATGGAAATGTTTCAAGGTGTAAGCTGGCAGAAAAGTTTTCTGTAGGAGAATGGAGGAGAAATTTACAAGGCTATTGTCTACCAAAATGCTTAAGAAAGCATAATGAAGTGGAGGTTGTGCTTAAAGACCAAGACTCATTAGAAATTTGAGATCTAGGCTGACAGCAGAGTTCTGCTAGCTTTTGAATTTACCAGAAGTTTAGTTCATGAAACCTGAAGCTAGACTGAACGCTTTGTTATGAAATTTAGTTGCATTCGAGGTAGATCCAAGCGATACTGCTATGTGGAAAAGCAAGTAATCTCAAAGATGTTTGTTCCCGCATGGAAAAATTCCCCAAAAATGAGGAATCAAGCCCTCTCCCAATGAAGATGAAGTTCATTCAACTCCCTCTGTACAATACCTTGTTCTTTTACTATGTCTTCTTGCACTAAATCACATCATCTTACTCTCATTTTTTATGTAGACTATTTGTGTCCCAGTGCAAGTGATATAGAGTCATCTGGTACTTAAAATGCTTTCACTTAAAATTTGTAATAAGATTGGTAGGAAATTCTGAACTTTGTGATAAAAAACTTCAGCAGTTATTGATGTAAAGGCTTAAATATGCTTACAATTTTTCCCATGCACATACCTCATCAGCTTGGAGGTACTTAAATACCTACAGAACCCAGGCATAAAGTAGATAAGATTGCATTTCATTTGATATTAATGATTTGACTAGAACATATAATTACTGGGACAGTTGTGTGCTCTTTGGAGTTAGTATACATGAAAGAGAGTGTTCAACCGAGTAGTGGCATAGCTCTAAAAAAAACCTGCTTAACAATATTGCTTTGCAAAGCAAACAAGTGTACCTGTGCCTGCCAATTAATCTGTATCATGGGTGGAATAATTAACTTGGATGCTAGACAACAAGCACGTCACAAATTTTATTCGTTTAGGCTGACTGGGGAGTGCCCAGGCTTAGATTACATCTATCTCCCTGTGTTATACCCTTGTTTATGGCATGCATAAACATGCCATATGGTTTGCTTCTGCAGACCCCCCCCTTCCCATCTCCAACCACGGAATGTGATGTGTCTTTTGATTGGGGGGCAGGGGACTATTTGCAGGTAGCGGTTTTCAGCTCTCATAGGGCAACTGGTTTTTTTCCCCAGAGATTCTAACTCAGCAGAACATGTAAACTTGTGCCTCTCTTCCAGTAAATGCTGAAACTCATCATCGGTCAGTAAAGCTGAAGCGACATGGCTTTCTGCTTGTTTAAAAGCATTGCTCAGGTTTGCTGAGTTGCAGCTATGATGAGAACAGCATTAACATGACGACTGGTGCAGCTCAGTGCTGATGATGTAAGGAAAGGTGATGATGTTTGAGATTATAGATACATATATATATTTACATACATATATATATATTGTTCTATAGGTAGACTAGTTGATATGAGCAGGCTTCCAAGGAGAAAGGAAAATCCCAAAGGGGAAAAAAAGTGTTGGGTTACAGATACCTAATTATAGTGAGTAAAACACTCCAAAGTGGTTCATGAAAGCAAGTCGTGGCCACCTGTGCAGAAGGTGATAGCCGACCTATGGCATGAGTTCCTGAATGGTGGCAATGCCTGCTGGGGACAGCAGGAGGGACAGAGCTGAAAATAGATAGTGGATGGAGCTGGATCCCAAGTTATGGGAGGAGGGGAAGGCAGAGGTCCTACCGTGTGAGGGAGTGGTAGGAGTGTGAGAGGTGCTGTGAAAGCGAGTGGAAAAAAGCGCATGCCAAGAAAGATGCCAACAGTAACTGAGCAAACTGTTTGGGAACCCCTGTAACATACAGTGCTCTTACATTTGCCAAAGGCATTCTGTTACACGGGAAATACTCTACCTAAAGACTCTCTGTTACTCCCGCTCAGGCTATTTGGAGCTTTTAACAATAGTCACTTGGATTACCGTCAGAGATTAGAGCTCTCCCAGTTTATCCATGTATGCAACTCCTCCAAAAATGGGTGGTTCTTTGAATGGGTGTCAGCTGTTCTGTGTTACAGTATTGTAAAGCTTGACCTTTAAACCCCTATTATTCTTTCTGCAGCAATGATCGTATTCTATCAGTCAGCGGACATAAAACTGGAGATATTAGGTCAGTCCACTGGAACACTATTTTTAGCACAAGCAAACAGAAACCAAACTGGCTCATATTCTCTTCTTTGGGGAGAGGGAGGTAAAAGGATGAAGAGGGAGGAAGAGACTTCTCTTCTTGAAGATTTTTCCTGTTAGTCATAGCACTGAGAAAAAATAAACTCCATATGGAACAGATCATGTAAGGCCTTTAAAACATATTTGCAGAGACTGTAGAATTTTGTAAATGAACTTGGAATACTGTGTGGTTTGGGGTTTTTGTTTTTGTATTTCCCATTTGGGAATGTGTATGCATTTTCATTTGTTTTAATTTGGCCTGAGTTAAATGCATCAACCAGTAGTTTGTTTTATTATCATATTTGAAAGATCTATTCACAAAGGAAAAATATTCCCTAATTCCCCCATAAGGAAAAAATTTTCAAACACTTCTCTCCCAGAAGTTTTATTACAGAGTTTTTGCTGCCTTTTTTTTTTTTTAATCAGTGTGCCAATTAAGGCCAAACTTTTGTCCCCAGCACAAGGTCAGAATGAACAAGCTTTGTGCAGTGTTCAGAGGCAAGGCCATCTCAGTTGGACGCTGAATTGAGGCATGGAGCAGCCACGCAGTGCAGGAGGTCATGACCAATACGTTGGGATTAGTGGAGCTACTAGTCACATCCCAACTTATTTGCCCTTTCCGTCTTAGCCACATGGAGCAATTTTGTGGAGTGCTATTCCAGAATATTAACTGCAGAGTCCAGCTCTCTGATCTGCTTTTCCTGTGCGATATGACAGAGATGGTTAACAAGGAAGGAGGGGTGGAGCAGGACTTACCCCTTAGTGATAACTACGTTGTAATTCTGCTATGTGAATAAGTGTTATTAACACAAGTGGCTGTCATTAAGACACTTTCCTTGGGAGTTTTTTTTCTTTAGTTGAGAAGTGGATATATTCGCACTTATGTAATGCAAACCTTTGGCTTGAAACACAGCCAAAATGTATTTATAAATGTATTAATCTTTTAAAATTCAGCACTGGTCTGAACCATATGTTGTATGGATGTTGCGAAGGTGCTCTGGGCTTTTGAATTAATAGTGTAGAAACAGACCTTGACAAAGCTTTTTTTTTTTTTTTTTTTTTAAGATTCTAGTGAGAGCAGGTAGGATGCCAGCAAACAGTGAAACTTCCTGCTTAACTGAATTACTGGTTAACTGGATTACTATTGTAACTGGTTGCTTTGACATCTTAAAACTCTGGGATATTTTAACCTCCTAAATTTCCTCATATTCTGCACACTCTGTATCAGCATGAGTAAAGGGAGAAACTATGTTCTACAACAAAAGCAATAGAGCTTTACTGAATAACAATTACAGACCAAGATTTTACAGGAAACCAAGGATTTTGTGAGAAGTCAGAGGAGTAAAGACTGCTGAGTGTATGAAGAATTCAGGCTTTACTTAAGCAGCTTCTCTGCTAGTGCACATTTCATATAGCATTTTTAAAAAAAGTATCTTAAAAGTAGCTTTAAACTCACCTTTCAAAAAAAAAAAAATAGCCAGGCAAACTGCCAGAAGGCAGGTGTGATCTCTAAAACCTCTTTGAATTTGCTTTTTACAAACTGACTGCGTTTCAGGGTTGACTTGCCCCTTTCATATTGCGGTAATTTAAACTAATTTATGGACGATCTAAACATTCAATCGCAACGTTGCGCTTGAAAGCACCGAGTTACAAACCGGTGGCATCGCAGAGGAGCCAGCGGCGGGGTCCCGGGCGAGAGGGGGAAGCCCCGGCCAGGCGGCGCCCTGCGGGCACAGGGACGGCTGAACGCGAAGCGCAGGAAAGCCGACGGCTCGCTCCGTGCGTGAAAACAGTAGCTGATTCCCCCCCACCACACACACACACCACCCAACCCCTCCCTCCGTCTCCCCCTACCCTCCCTTCTTCTTCCCGGGGCTGTAATTTGACTGCTCTGTTTGGCTCGGCTCCAGAGGCAAGTCCAAGTGGTTAATCTTTCTCCCCCGTTGCCAGCCTCCGGGGGAGGAGGAAAAGAGGGGCGCGGAGTCAGCTGCAGCCCAGGGCCGGGCCGGGCCTCCCTGGGGAGGGGCCGAGGCAGCGGCGCGGCTGCGGGAGCTGCATGGAGGAGGGGAGTTTCACAAACTCCCCTGCCCGGACGAGAGGAGGAGGAGGAGGAGGAGGAGGAAGTCTGGAGATTAAACCGCTGCCCGGAGCCCGAGAGCACGGAGGGAGCCGGGCGCGGCCGCGGAGCGCTGTGCGGCCGCGCACCCGGCGCTGAATGAATTGCGGAGCAGATCCCCCTCCCCTCCACCTCCTCCGCGCTCCTGCGCCTGGATTTTAAACGGGGAGGAGGAAGAGGAGAAGGTGTGCGAGGGCGGCGAGAGGCTGCCGCCGCCGCCGGTAAGCGCGGGGCTTTGTTCCGGCGGGAGCGCGGCGGGGGGCGCCGGGCGGAGGCTCGCTCGGCTCGGCTCGGCGGGAGCGGGGCGGCCCCAGCCCGGCGGCGGCGGCGGCGAGGGGCACCGGGCACCGCGCTGCCGCCCCGGCCCCGGCCCCGCGCGGGGCGCCGCTCTGTGCTGGGCCGCCCCGCCCCGCCGCGCCGCTCTGGGTTCCGTGTCGGGGTCTCAGGGCTTGATGGAAGTCGTTTTGGGGAGGAAGGACGGGGGGGGGGGGTAATGCCTCCTGACGAGCGGTAGGCAGGATCGCACGGTGTTCCTCGTTTTTTCGCACAGACGTTGCGGCAGGCGCGGTGCCTTGCGGAAGGCTGTTCCAAGGAACTCCTTTGTTGGTGTTTTAAAACAGCGTTCATTGGACTGTGATAACTGTGGCCCAAAGGGTTTTAGAAAAATATCGTCGATTAAGCGGCAAGAGCATGTATTTTCGGGAGGGAGGGAGAGGAGCAGTTGGAGCAGGGCAGTGTCCTGCTGTCCTGCGGGTGCTGAGGAAGCCTGGATGTATTTCCCTATCTGCTGCCCGTGCCTCTTCCCTGCCTCTGCTGGTTGTGCCGCACAGATCCTGTCCTTCTTGCTGATTGACATGTCCTTCAGACCTCATCCTTCAGCTAGTCAAAGGGCTGGTGTTGACAAACCTGAGGCACTCGTTTCCTTCTCTTCACGAGCCGTGATACTCAAAGTATGACTCAAAAGTATGAGGGGGGAAAAGGACCTGAAATAAACTCAGCTGTACGTTGAGCTGGGTTATACTCTCCTCTCTCTTTAGTTGGCTTCTCCCCATCCCCCTAAATTATTGATTGAGACTCAAAAACAGCTGTGGCCTTGCTTCTTTAAAGTTTCTTGATGCTTTGGTTATTGAATAATGCTACCTAGAGGAACTGATAACTTCTAGGTGGTTTAAAAGCTGTGTAATAAGAGCCTAATAGTCTTTTGTTGCTACCGTCTTGTTCTTGGAGGGAGCAATCTTTGCTGCCTGAAGCTTGTGGTTCAAATTTCCACAAGTGTTTGTTGCCCATGCCTCTAGCTAAATTTATAAAGGAATCCTGTTAGCTTGTTCAAAGCTAAATCTGGCTGTAGCAGCTCCTGGCTATGTAATTCACTGTGGTTGGCAAGGCACAGTATATCACTTCCTTGAGACTTATTTTTAAACTTTTTTTTTTTGGTGTGGAACATTGTTGTCTTAATTTTGAGAACTTTTTACCAGTGTGGGTGCTTTGAAATCAAAACATAAGAGTTATGCTAAGGTTAGTAAATTTATTAATAGGGTGCTTGTCTTGAAAACATGAGATGGCCGTTCGAGATCAACCTCTTCATGAGTATTGGTATTGTTCTCTCATCCGTCCAGATGCTTAGCAGTTAAACTTTGACTCTCTGCTCCTTCTCAGTGCTCTAAAGTTCACAAACTAGAACGATGCAAAATACTCTTACAAATAATTCAGTTTTAAATGGGTTAATTTAGTAGAATATTGGCTTCTTCAGGCTTTACTTAAGCAGCTTCTCTGCTAGTGCACATTTCATATAGCTGTACCTACGAGTCCTAGGGTAAACAGTGTTGATCTCTGGGTGTAGATTGTGGATGCATCTGTGTAAAGGCATGCTATGATACTTAAAATAGGTGTTAATCTGCCACTCTTTATTGTTTTACTTCACAATTTTCAAAAATTACTTTTAAAAATAGTGTATGGTCAGATTGATTTGTAAATTGTATTTTTTTTTTCTTGATAACTTCTTGCAAAGACAGTATTGACTTTTTTTTTTTTTTTAAAAAAAATGTAACCATTAAGTGAAAGATAGGTAGATTTACAGCTTCAGAAATCTTCAGACAGTGAGCTTAGTTTGTTTGGAAACTCTCATGATTTCAGGGAGGCAACCTGATCTACTAATATTATGATCTGTCTTCCTTGGGCAGGATGTGAGATTTCAAGTTAATTGCCCAAAGACATACACTGAGGCTAAAGTGATTGATTGTGAAACCTTAATTAAAAACTACCTAGTAGAAACGGTATGGAGCTAACAGACTGAGTTCTTGGTATCTTTCTCATATGGATGTGGGGTGGTGGTG
Organism: Struthio camelus; assembly: GCF_040807025.1. Classification (NCBI taxonomy): domain Eukaryota; kingdom Metazoa; phylum Chordata; class Aves; order Struthioniformes; family Struthionidae; genus Struthio; species Struthio camelus. The sequence continues at coordinate 81,672,717 of NC_090944.1, read as the reverse complement.
GTTGTTGTTTTCAGTAACCTTCGTTGTGACCTGAAAGGTTAAAGCTAGAAAGAAATTGAAAATACCTGCTTTCTTGTAAAACAAGTAATTTAAGCTAGTCATGAGCATGTGGTACTTTCTGCTGGTTTTGCTTGCATGGGTGGGTATGGCTGAACCCTCCACTGATGTAATTTTACAAGTGGCACCAGTATTGTTTTTTTTGCTGTCCTGTTTGGAGCAGTGCATGTTTGAGAGCTTCCTCATACGCGTTTGCTTGGGTTACCATATACCTGTCTTTCATGCGCTTGTCACTTCTCGGCTCCAATTCAAGAAGGGCTTTTAAAGCCCTGTCAAGTAGATAGGGTTATGGTAACTGAAGAAGGTAAATGCTGGAAGTGGTGCTTTGGAATGCAAAGTCTGCAGTGTACTAGTTGATCTGTTTTCTGTAACCGTACAGCGCTCCAACAGAACTCTTAATTGTGATAGTTTTTCTTATTTTTACTTTCCTCAAAAGATTATTATTAATGATGTTAGCCAAAATTCTGTGATCACATCCCTGATAAAAGTATTCATCAGGGTCTATAACTTGTCAGATCAACATGGAGACACAGCACAAGAACACGATTACAGAAATCTGTCAGTAACTTTAAAGAATCCCTCTACAAATTAACACAAGATACTCCTATAAAAGCTTATTTTAATCTTAATTTCTACCAAAAAAATCACATTTTCAGAGCTGGCATCTCTGTACACAAATAAAAATGAAGTAAGCCTTTCTCTGCTTTGTGTGTTTAAGACCAGCCCAAAACCAGAACAATTCCTAAGGGAGGATGCTATAAAGTATATGTGAACTGACAACGGACAGGTTTTTTTTGTTTTTTGTTTTTTAAGAGTCACAAATAAATAGCTGTTAAAATATATTTAATGCATCTATCAAACTATAGTAAAGACTCATTCAACTTTTTTGTTTGGTTGGCTTTTTTTTCTTACGCTCTGCTGCCACACCAGCTATATTATATATATAGCAGTCCACTCGGAATGATCCTTTGCTGATGGGGACAGTGAAGATGTCTTGCTGCTTATTTTAAGCAATGTTTTTATTCTGTAGTATTAAAAAAGGGGTGTGGGGGAAGAGAGGCCGGTCCTCAGCAGAACTTGGAATGGGAGAAAGAACTGCAGGAGTGTTGCTGAATGTACACGAATTCCACAAAAAAAACCCCTCATACTTCCCAAACTTATGTGTTTGGTTTATTTAACCATTAATCTTATGATATTTTTCAGTTCCTTTTGTTTTTTAAGCCCATTGAAGTCATATTTTCCAGTTCTTTTTTGTAATTGCAATGCACAGAAACTTTTTTGAAGAAGAGCTGAGATTCCCGTGAGATGTCATGATCCCAAAACTTAGGGCTTTGAGAAAGAGATCACACATGAGAGTGAGTTGATTGAACTGCAGAACTGAGGGGGAGAATGGGAGCAGAGCTAGTGAAGAAGTGAAGTCAGCCTTAGTGGTATTAACAGTACAGTAGCAACACTTAGGTTTGGAAATACTAGAGCCTCATACACATGTAGTTAAGAGTACAAGAGGTGAACATGAAATGATTAATAACTCAAAATTTCAGCAAAGGCTATTCATATTAATTCTATTTCCAAAAGAGTGTGTCAGAAACTATTCTTTGTTGTTATTTTACAGTGTTAAAAATTTCTTTAGTCCCCTTACGGATATAAAACATTTTTCCAGATATGGTTGTAGTATCAAGTAGATCTGTCTGGTCTGGCTCACTAAGTTGAGCCTAAATGAAGTTAGCCTAAAATAGGTTTAGCTGCCAATTTGATTACCAGTGCAGGAAGAGAAAGGGATCTAGTTAGGACAAACTAGGGAAGGAGACTGAGGGAAAAGCCACTAATGCAAATTGAGGAAGCCTGAAAGAAACAGCTGTCCAGGCAATGTTACTGGCTTCTTAAAACCACTGTCAGCAGCTGCCTGGGCCTTCTGAAGGACCTGAATATGACAGTGGACACGGTCCTTGTTCTCACTGATCACAATGCAGAGCATTGCCATAAAACCACAGCACAGTATGTCAGTTTAAACAATTTATCTGGAACAGACTCTTGATGCATATGACCCTTGCTTCCACGGCAAGAACTCCTCCAGTCCTGCTTCCTAGCCCTTCTACAAGACCATGGGTGGCTGTGCTGGTGGAAACTGCATATATGTTTTATAAGTGTGATGAATGGTTTTATCTTGGACTGACAGCTGTTTCCCATGCAAACCTGTGACTCAGAAATAGTACTAATTATCTTTGAATCCTTTGTCTTGCTTGCCTGCTCCGCCACTGAGTTGAGACTGCTAATGGTGCCAAATCTCTTCTGGTAAGCATGCGTTCTGTAGAAACTTGCATGTGAGCCCTGCCCAGATGCTTTAAAATCTAACTTAATGAATGTTAACGTTGAAATATTTGAACTTGTATCCATTCAGACATTTCAGGAAGACGCCCCGGGTGTTAGTATTGTGCAGCTAATGTTTTCTGCTGATAGGATGCATACGTCCTATGAGCGGAGGTACTAAGCAGAAGTAAGAAGGGTGTCACTGCAACAGTTGTTGAATCACCTGCTCAGCTGCTTACTCATAGCTGTTGCAGCCTTGATCCCTAGAGCAGCAAAGAGAAGGTTGTTTATATTGCCCTAAGGAACACAGTCAGCAACAGTGTGACAGCCAGCTTCCTTCCCTAATCATGGTTGACATCTTTCAGCCTGTCATCTGGGTGTGGGCTTCAAGGTCAACTTCTGCTTCTGATCAGCCTGCATATCACCTAGATCTAGTATGTAGTCTGCACTGCTTTACTTTCTCCCTTTTTTCCACTTGTCTTAGGTGGCATTATCTGTAAATGCAGGAAAGTTATCGTCATTAACCTCCTATAAACTATTTGTTGAAATATTTACTAAACCCCCACTTTCCCAATATTAGCAACAGTGTCTGCTGCAGCTCTGCTGTGATTTCTGCCTTTCTTTTTTTGTTGTTTTGTTTTGTCTTGAAAGTTGCCCGCTGCAGTGAATCCAGGTTTATAGTTGGGATCCTAAGGTACTACAAAAACACAACAGTGGCAGGACTACTTGCTTTCTGCTGCTGCCAGTGATGGGTGGTATTTCAGTCTGAAGTCACGCTGTGCTTTGCTTCTCTAATACCTGATATGAAGGACAGGTTGTAGTTCCTTCTTTGTAAATGATGTTGAAAAGAGGTGCGTGAGATGACATCTGCACAATCAGTTCTTCATCTTCTCCATCACTTTGGCACGCACAAAGTTTTTTACCTGCTGTTTAAACTGCAGCAGGTTAATATCAGCAAAAACAATATTTTAGCTTGCAAGCAAGTGGAAATGTTCCAATTTGGTGCTGCTGCGACTAGTATTCTGCAACTCAAGCATTTGTGGAACTGTGTCACTGTTTATTTCCCAGGTACTTCTCATTATCCTGATAACGTAACTTGTGGTGCTGCTCAGGGAGCTGTCATATCTTAGTGTCTGAATGACATCATAGACTTCAGCCTGTTGCAAAAACATTAATTCTTCTGAAGAGTCAGCAGTCTTAGTCTATTTGAATAATAAACAAAGATGTATTTAAAAGTGAGTCATGGCTGTGTTTAGAAAGACAGCTTGCCCCCTCCCTCATTCACTAGCTGTTTGTAATCTCTTCTCCCTTTAGTCAATCTTCTCTGAAAATTGTCAGTCTCAAGTTGTAAATCTCTAAGTCTTAAATCTCTGGTCTGGTCCCCTTAGACAGGACTCTTGTCTTGGTCATTCTGTGCTCCTGCTGCCTGAGAGGATGGCTGGTTCTGTCCTGCATGCCACCAGGCCATGCTCTTCAGTGGGTGTAGCCTTGTAAAATCCTCACCTTATTGGGTTGACTGTGTTGTGAAGTCTCTTCTGTTTTGTGGTAGGAGGGTATCATCTGCCCTGTCTCCTCCCCCCAACCTTGAACCAATTTAATTTTGTGAGCCTTTCCCAGGTTTCCAGGGGAAAACCATTCGCATCTCCTACTCTGTCTACGTAAGCATCAAGCATCAGGTATAATGTGGGCTTTTCAGTATGCCACCACTGAAGCATATGATCTGTTACTAAGTGGAAGATGTTAAGTAATCCATAAAGGCATCAATAGCTATTTAATCACCAAGATTTCCTTTTGATTTATAGAATAATATCTTGGCATGTTCTTCTTCCAGTGCTTCAAATAACATTATTCCTAAGCTGGTATCAAAAAATGTCTGCATGGTAGGAGAATCTGTGATAGGCAAACTTTTCAGTTAGAATGACCAGATTCTTTTGCAGACCGTCCTACCAAGAATCACTTTCTTCCTTCATAAAGTCTGCCAGTAGGGAAATGTGGAATAAAAGATCAAAAAGCCTTTCTCCTTTCTTTCTTTTTGTGTGAAAGACAAAGTAGTTTGCTACGGCATGAACTGTGCTGAACAGAGTTCTGAAAATCTGGTCTCCTGCATGGTGAGGCTGCCTGGTGATCTCACTACTTCAGCTTGTGCTGTGCCACGTTATCTGCAATGTCATCCTTTTCTAGCAGTATAGCCTATTACCAACACAGATGCACCTCTGTGGTCACTGCTGCACATGATTACAATGTCCCTGTCACCCTTAAGTCTCACAGCTCAGCTGTGCATTTAGCAGTAGGAAGAACATTTCACAGTGCAGATCTGAAAAAAAGGCCAAATTGAAGAGTCTCTTCCTGCAATTCTGCAGCAGAGCAGCCTGCCAGTAAAACCATCCATTCCTGATGTATTTGGCTTTTACAGCCCTTGGGTCACTCCCAAGGAACTTGTTCACCAAGAGCTCAGCATGGGCATGCTGACTTTTATTCCCACAAAGCCACAGCACAGAATAGGTGTTTTCTTCTTCCTTGTGCTGGTGGAGGCTTTGATGTGATGGGACACGATGCACGCAGTTGGGCATGCAGGAAAAGGGGGTACTTCTACACACCACTGTGTGCTGTTGAGGTAGGACAGGAGCTGCGGCTGCTTCTTCAAGGAAGAATTCTGTAAAACAAACGCACAGATAACTGATTTGCTGTCTTCAGAAGAAAAGCTGGCGTTCAGCCTTTGGCACTGGGGACCTGCTGCTTTCTAGTCTCTTTTATCCCTAGGGGGCAGTGCTTCCATACACACCTACCAGACTCGCCTGAATGCCCTAGCTGCGTGCACCTACAGCCTAGTCAGGCTACCAGAGAGAATGGGTGCCAGGGCCAGCTGCCTGCCTCTTAGCTACCTCCGCTTTGTGGTAATGGGCGTTCTCCTGGCTATGTACTTCTCTTTTTTCTGCTTTTGCTGTTCTTTAAATCCATGCCTGTGCTCCATGAAGAATCCTTTCTGTTTTTGCAGGGGATCAGTGGCACCTGTTTTTACACAACTTCACAAAAATGCACTGGAGTGCGTTTCTTGTTTTGTTACAAACTCTTAGTCATATCAGCAGGTGGTTAATTTTGTACTTGGGCCAGAGTTACCTGCCTGTGCCGATATCTGCTGATATGCTGATTTCTCTCCTGGACACCGCTTGAGGTCATACCAGGGATGGTTTGGAGGAGTAGTTCTGGCAATGACAGATGCTTAACTGTTGACTTTCTCATGGAGCTCTGCCTTTGTGTAGTTCACTGTTGTGAATGAGTAGAGTAAAGGAAACCCTAGGAGCACTGCGTATGTTTGGCCCGTGCAACTAACTTAATACATCTGGGAAGGTGCTTAGGTGATTGCATGTGGAATAAATGCGACTTCTTGGGAAGCAGTATGCTTTCTGTCCGTTCACCACAGTTACGTCGTGCAGTGAGGAGGTGCTACTGCATGTGGTCTTCCCTTGATGCTGAAACAGGCAAATTGCTTTCCTTGGCCAGAAAGGTTGGGCTCTAAGTACTAGTACATAACTTGGTAGTAATCATGCCCAATAAATTCTTTCTTTAGTCCTCATTGCTGGTGATTAAACACAGACTGTGGTTTGCTGTCTGACAAACGTGAACTTCCGCTAAGTTTTTTTTATTGTCAGGTTTTTGTGTTGTATCAGCACATGGAATTGTTTGAGAAGAGTATTTGTTTTAAAATACTGTAGTAAATGTTAACACCAGCTTATTATGTAGAAAATGCAGTATGATCCAGATAGTAAGGATGGAGTTCTCTGGATGTGAGATATGATTTCAGATGGTTGGGAACGAGATAAATGCAGGGATAACTCTAATGAATTAATCAAATATTTTGATATGCTCCTTGTAGGAGTGACTGGAATCTGATTAATTGCATTCCACAATCTTCCCATTAATTTATACATAGTTGTGTGGCCTTGGCTTATTTTGGCCTTTCCCCTTAACAGAAGTAGGGTAGGGAAATTTAAAAGAGCAAAGATTTCAAAAGTCAAAAATACATTTGTTTGAGGGAACCAGTTTACTAGAAGAAAGTGAAAATGTTAGCCTTTCACTCAGCACCTTGGTTTTGGACCATTAGTGTGTAGCATGAAGCAGTTATGTGTCACTTATGCTTTTTAGAAAAACTGAGATGAGGATGATCTCAAAGACTCCTATGAGAATAACATAAACCACCTGTCGAATAGCTGCCTCCCGTAGAGAGTGTATCCAGAAAGAAAAATTTGATTTAGCAGAGTTTTGCAAGAAATATAGCTATGAGTTTCTAGGCTTTTCATTTTATGTTACAGTGAAATCTCTCCAGGTGCCGGAATGTTTTATGTACAACAGCCAGTCATTATGGCCCAAGTGAACTTAAATATACCTCTGTATCTGCATGTGGATTTCTTTGGGGGGTTTGTTTAACTTGGTCCTGTAGTATGCTGCTTTTACTTTTTTCTCCTCCCACTCCCCGTAAGGATTTAGCATTAAACTGATGCTTGCTAGATGTGTCTGTTGCTAAGACCTCAAATCTTTTCTAAGAGAGTGATTAAGAATGTAAAGCTTTTTGTTTAATAGCTATGATATATTTTCAGAATATCTAAAGCTATTTTAAAATGAGTGAACTTTTTTTTTTCAGGTGAAAAGAGAAATCACAATACAATTCACAGTACATTGGATAATACATTTATTTAAGTGGACATGCACATGTTTTCTCTACAATAGTGTGGAATGGTTTTGATAGTGATGTTTGAGAAATAAATCTTATATTTGACCTAATTGGTTTTTTTTTTTTCATCCTGTGACATTTTTGATCATTTTCCTTTCAGATTTTCCTTCTGTATATCATGATAAAACCAAGATCTGTAGAAAGCTTTCTTGGAAAAGTTAATGAGCGAAAACGTACTGGTAGAAGCTCACTCCGTAGCATCCAACAGATGATGTTTTAGTTTGTTCTGATATGATTATAGGACTCTGGCTGAAGTTACTGGTCCAATGCTTTGAAAAGCCACTGGGTGCTCTAGAGTTTAGTGAATGGCTCTCTGCTTTATGCCAGTAGCTTTACTCAGGAACTAAGAAGCCATTATTGATGAAAGTTTTATCAAACCAGGGTGTCCCTGTAAAAAAGCTCATGTTTCTTCAAAATTTACCTGGTTTCCTGATATGTATTTTAAAAAATTTATAAATATATATATTTATTTGTATTTAAATGGTCATGATTGCTCTTACTTCATATGTATTGACAATCTGACTCTTTTTAGGATTCTTAAAGAAACTGCTTTCTCTAGTAATTGAAATTGAGACCGTCGACTCTGGAAGGTTTGAGAATAAAGAAATTCACATGGACTAAATGGAAAGTAGGATGGTAGTTACAGCTCATTTTTTTTATTTTGACTTTGCTTTAACTTAAAATCTAAGCTGTAGTTAGGTAGCTGGGGATTTGGATGTTATAACTGTTAAGGTCTAATCACAGGAACCTAGTAAAACTACTAATGTATTTTCTTTTTCAGATTCACAGAAATGTTAGTGGCCACTATTCCGTGTGTTCAGTTACAAGTGGAAAAAACTAAATGCTGTAGATAAAAATTAATAATGTTAATGTCATGCAGTGATACTAAAAAAACCAACTATATACTCCTTTAATCTGTGAAGCTGCCTTGTCGTGTTCAGTGTTGATTAATTGTTGTAAATGTGGCAACTGGGTTGGGAGGGAATGTATTGATATTTCATTAAAAATCTCTCTGTTGATGGAGTAGTGGTTTTGTACTTGAACACCATGCCACATTAGCAAGATTGAGTTGATTGTATTACTGTTAAAGTTGAAAGTAGGCGAATATTTTTTTGAATGGTTTTCTTTTTAATATAAAACCTTGCCTGTTTATGGTTTGGTTTCTCTTGACCAAATTAACTTGGAAGCTCAGTAGGGATTCTATTTATTCTGGCGTAGGAACAAGCATTGGGCAGAGCTTCCTGGTCTGAAAAACTGGTAATGGTAAGAGGCATCTGTAATGTCCCCAGCCAGCTGAATGCCTGAGGTATTTTGCCATACAGGAAATCAATTGCAGCTGGATGTGCACAGTTTCCACTCCAAGTGTATAAGCATACCTTCTGATGATATAAAAAAAAAAAAAAAACCCAAAATGAACTAACCCCTGCCTTTTACACAGGCTTACAATCAATAACTACTAAAAAGTTCAGATCAGGAACATCTGATGCTCTGTTTCTGTGGAGTCTTCCCTGTCGTGCTTGGCTGAGTCGTGAGCCCAGAAAGTTATGGCAGAGAAGTAAGATAAATTCTTCCTGAAGTGCTCTGGAAGAGGTAAACCTAAACCGATCATTTATAGAAATGAAAATAATATCAATGATATATTTGATATCCTTATTCAGTTCCTAACTGATATTCTGAACCTGGGGGCAGTTGGGTAATCAGTTTTTTCCTTTGTTGAATTGAGAAATGCACTTTTTTTTGAAAAGGTTTCAAGATAGGCTAATGAACTGTGCTAAAAAGAGCTTGCATCACAACTGATACACTTGCTTTTTTTAAGTGCTAGAGGAAACAGTGTTTTGATTTGATCATAGGTGATATTTTGTGGGCTTCTTGAGAACATCTAGATCAGATGCAGGTGCCAGACAGATCTTAGAAGATGACTCATGGCTCTGATTTGCTTGAACAGCTAGTGATATCCTTATATTGCTCCTCAAGAAAGGAAGGGTCCATTTTGGATAGGGGTTTCCAGGCATTAATTGAAAGATGCTTAGGTTTAAAGTCAACGGTAACAATTTCTAGAAGCAGCACGGCCTGAAGCTCTCCGAGTTTAGAGCTCGGGAATCCAGGTGCTCTGCCACAAACTTAAAATGCAACTTAAAATCTCTGTGAAACAGTTTATTTAAAAGGTATGTAGGTGCTTGCAGAGGTGGTAAGACTCTTAATGGGATTTTCAGAATCACGTTAGCGTCTAATTCCCGTTCAAAAGTCTAGCTCTTCAGTCTGTCTGAACCAGATTCAGCCCATGCTGCATTTTATCCAGTTATTCCGTAAGGCCAAATGCAAAGGCAGTATTGTGAGACTTAAATTTCATAAGTCTGGATGAGCGTGTCCCGCTCAATGTATTATGGAGCTGTGTTCCCTTCTACCTTTTCTCTAATTCCATAAATTTCACATTCCTTTCTGCAGAATGCAATAAATGCAGTAGAAGAGAGGGAAAGTGATTCCATTTTGCCTAATCTAAGTGTGACTTCTTGGTCAAGTGCTCTACCAGGTAAATTTTATTTATTTATTTAAGTAAGAGACCATTTTTGCCGTGCCTCTGCCTGAGATGAATACTGTTGGCATTTAGTGAACATGCTTCAAGTTAACTATCAGACTGCTTAATATGCAAATCCCAAATAGCTATATGTACAATATAAGCCTGAAATGTTAGTGAGCCAAGATGGCAATTTTCCTTGATGTGCATGCTAGTTGGTTTTATGGTGATAAAATTAAATGTCTTAATTTAGATGGATTGATTTCTTGGGTATCTAAGCAGTTAGAGGAGGTTAAATCTTCAATTTTTAGCATCAGTTTCTTAAAGTTTTGCTTAATTGCATAATTCCTTCTTTTTGGAGGTAGAAGTACCATTTTTATGGAGAAAGAGTGGTCTTGCAATTAAGCCAAGTACAAGGGCTTTAGAAATCTGGGCCTTAGTTCTGTGTTCTCCAGAGTTTTCCTATATTGCTTATGTCATTTTTGAAACAAATTGATTATTCTGTCTGAGTTATTTACATATATAAATATATATTTATTTATTTTAGGGGCTTCATGTTGTATATATCCTCTTATTACCTGAAGGTCTTGGGGGAGCTGAGGAACTTTAGAGGCTAGGAAAAGCAGATTTTGATGTCTTGAAAATGCCTCTTGGATAGAACAACCAATTTCACTCAGTCAGGTATCTAAAACAAACTAACTTTCCAGACATTTGCACAGTTGGGCTGGTTTGAAACTCCACAGTAAATGTTCAACAAGCTCCTAGGTTTAGGCAAGGTTCCTTTCTCCCTCCTTTCCCTGACTTTTATAAAAATCTCAGTCCCAATGCCAACCCAAAGGAGCCGTCTCATCTCTCGGGGAAAAAAGCAAGTATTCAGTGATGGACTTTGTGGATAACTGCACAAACACTGGTATTTGGAAAAACTCAATAACTTAAAAATAACCTACTTTACTCCTTCCAGATGGACTACATAATACTGAAACCAGTACAGTGTGGATTAGTATTGCCTCTGCAGGTCATAGAAGCCAGTGGCTTTCTTTTCTTTTTTTTTTTTTTTTTTTTTTTTTTTTTTTAACAACTAGTATGCTATATTAGAGCACTAAGTAATAACATTTATTCTTTCCTACTGATACAAGGACTTGTTATAAATTTTTGTAGTATGTGTTGATGATCCAGTTGTATTCAAGTGCCTGTGCCGTTTTAAGATGGTGGTAATTATATGACAGATCCCATATACTCAGCTTGCATAGCTTTTAATAGATAAGAACTAGTAGAATTGCATAGCATTCAGTGAAAGCTTACGTCTGATATATGTTAGAGAGATCTTACTGCCTGGATCCAAAGGATAAGAGTCTGTGTAAGTAGCAAAGCATTTTGGAGAGGCCGAGAGAGGAAAGAACAGAAATTCTTCTTCAGTATTTTCTTAAAATAGCAAGATTTGAATAATTTATTGCATGTTTTAATATACATTTAAAAAGTGGTATGACCTAACATGAATACGTTTGTTGCCTATGTTATTTGCTGTTAGTTAATTACTAGCTTATTTTCTTGTCTGCAGATGTGGAAGGACCATATATTTCTAAACTCTACTCAGCAAAACATTTTATTTATTTATCATGACATTTGCACATATTAAAATACACATTAAGCATATACCTGGTGACCTTAGCAAGTGAGTAACTTGTACAAATTCCCTTCCCTCCTGAATACACATTTCATTTCAAATCTACTGCTTGACCGTGCTTCAGGTTGTGGTGATTTTAATGCGTTTTCATGATAAACAGAAAAGCTAAAATGGAATGTCAGTCTCAAATAATATCTTTGCTGAAAGCTGAGATAACGTGGCTTATACGTGTATGATGTAAAGGAGGAGAGGATTTCCTAAAGTCCTTTGGGAAACGTGGCAGACAAACATACTGTTGTATTAACAGAACTGGAGTGTGGGAGTGTATTTACTAAAGGGATAGGTTGTTCAAGCACCAGATGAAGTGTGTATAATACAGAATTAATTTCATGGGGAAAAAAGAAAGAAAATCAAAGTATGATGAGTGATGTCCCATAAAAGGGATAGCCTAATCATTTGGGCAGATTTGGGGCCAGATGTTAGCTCTGTACCAAACAACCAACAATAATTTTACTAAATTTGCTCAATGTGCCAGAGTTGAGTCTGAAGGTTTCAGAATGTTTGCATTCTGAAAAAAAAATTGGAGGTGGGGGTGGGGAAAAAGCTATTTTATGAAATACATTTATATTTTGCTATTACCCATTTGGCTTATATAACAATATTGTGTTTATAATTGTTTCAGTAAGTTGGTGTTTAGAATGCACTGAGCTTTGGAAAGAATTAATTAATGTGGGCTTCAGCAGCTCTTAAAATTATGACCTCTGTTCTGGCTGAGAAAGAAACATAAGATTGACATACTTGTTCTAGGAATTCAGGATGTGTTTTAGTACGCAGTTTGCTTATGCTGAAGGTCAATACATAATTAAAAAACAAAAAAATTTTCCTTGAGCATTCGTGCATCACTGAATGCTTTGTTTAGGCCATGTCTGTAATGGCATGCGAGCTTGAAAAGCTGCATGGGGGTGGAGAGGAATGACGCATGCCCATGTGTAAGCTTTTCTATAAGACTGTTCTATTTTTGGTTTGATGAAGCCGAGGTATGTTGTGAGAATAGGGATTTGGTTGTGATGTGAAGGGCTGTAAAAGGGTGGTTCTGGTAGACAACGCCTACCTAGTTCTTAGGGCAGTTGCCTTAGTATCCGTGGGAATATTCAGAGGTTAATTTAGCATACTAAATTAGGATACAATATCTTAGCTAAGGCTAGCAATTTTTAATAAATTTCCTCAAAATTCTTTGCTGCTGATTTGCAGTCAGACCACAATAGACACAAAGTGCATTCTTAGGGTATTTTCTTACTGACGATTTTATTGAAGCTGTTGTTCCAGTTCAGAATAACAAAGCTGATCAATGAACATGATTTTTAACAGAAGTGTCCACAGATCTGACTAAACACTAGCCCGAACAGTTTATGCTAGTGGCCTATTGGGAGGCTAAAGTTTGTACATCTAGACTAACTTCATAAAAACTGTGATAAAACCATTTTCCAAAAAATGTCCTTGTTAATTGATAAAACATCTTTTTCCAGAGGCTGCTTGTCCATCTTGTCTGTTCACTCTAGGGGTTTTTTGCTGTGGGGAAAAAAGGTTAAATGAAAAGAACTACCTGGACAAATTCAAGGAAAATGCAATTAGAATTTTGTATATTCTGTAGTCAAAATGAATTTTCTTGGGGAAAAAAAATGAAGATGTTAAAACAACAACAAAAAAAAAACACTCAGCTGTAACTTAATTAAAAATCTGCCAGCACAAGCTCACTCACCCCTGTCTTCCCCCTATGCTTGCTCAGAAAGTGGTCAGTCTTTTCCCTTGACATCTCCTATTGTTACCGTCAAATGATCAAGGAAAAGTGTATACTTCCTTTTGTGTCCGGTAGATAGGAATTCTTAATTGATGGCTGCTTCTTTCTTTCTGACATAAAGGAAATGAATGGGCAGTAGTGATTATTGCACATCTGTTGTTTTCTGTTGAGCATCCTGTACAGCAGTGAAACTGTCTTGAAGACTTTTTCCCCCCCCCTCCTCCTCCCCTCCCTGTTCAGAACTAGTTAATAGAGGGGATATGGGTGACATGTGACAGTATTGTTCCCTTGTCACAGGTGTAGCCAGAATAGAAAAACAAATCACAAGCTGGAGCAGAATAACTTGTTTGTATTTGCCAAATAAGTCTATTTTACAAAAAAAACACATCTTGCAAAGACTTCAGGAACGGATTGCGTTCTGATTACGCAGTGTAGGTGATGAGTCGTGTCTTCACAGTGCAGTCAACTGCATTGTAGGTGTAACACTTCAAAGTGATGCTGAGTATGACTCCCTCTAGGGGAAGGGCGAAAAACAAAATAGCACGTATAGCAAGGATCTAAAGGTTGAAACATTCATGTTGCTTTTGCTACGTTTTCTAGGGTGCAGTTTTTAAGCCCATTGGATCTTTTTCCATCTCCTGCTTGGACATCTTTGCTTGATGTGTTGCAGCATAACCTCCGCGGAGAGCTTAGCAATCCTTAGATACAGGTGTCAGGAGCTCTTCCTCTGCTTCAGCCTCCCTGGCTTCCTGGAGAGGGCCTGGGGATGGAGCCAGTGGACACTCCTTGCCTGGTTTTACAAAGTGTGGAGAAGGAAATGTGCTGGATGGAGGGGCAGTGAAGTATGGAAAGGGGCGAGGGTGAGCAGAAGGTGACTTGAAGATTGGAGGTGGGGAAGAGAAATATTTGGGGAAGCAGTTGAGACATGAGAATGAAATATATGAGTGAATTAGGTACAAGATGGTGGTGGAGTGTGTCATAGCTTGGTACTGGCATGAAATGGGGTACGCTTTTCTTAGCGACTCTCGTACTGGAATGGAGTGAGTGAAAGTGAGGTGGGCGCAAGTCAGTGGCTGCCCTCGGTGCAAACCTAGAGTGTGTCTGCGGGAAACCTTTTTGTTCTCTCTTACTGCAGTAAGTATTTTAATAATTGTTAGTTGAAAGAGCTCTGTAAATCTTAGTCCTTACCACTTAACACTGTTCTATGTTTTTATTATTTATTATTATTTATTGTTTATTCCTGGCGGACAACAAGTTGACCGTGAGTCAGCAAAGTGCTTTGTGGCCAAGAAGGCCAACGGTATCCTGGGATGCATTAGGAGCAGCACTGTCAGCAGGCCGAAGGAAGTAATCCTTCCTCTCTACTCAGCCCTGGCGAGGCCACATCTGGAGTACTGTGTCCAGTGCTGGGCTCGCCAGTACGAAAGAGGCATAGAGCTACTGGAGTGAGCGGAGAGCTACTAAGATGATGAAAGGACCAGAACATCTCTCCGGTGAGGAAAGGCTAAAGGAACTGGTCCTGTTCAGCCTGGAGAAGAGAAGACTGAGGAGGGGATCTTATCAATGCATATAAGTATCTGAACAGAGGGCGTCAAGAGGATGGGGCCAGACTCTTCTCCGTGGTGCCCAGCAATAGGGCGAGAGGCAAAGGCACACACTGAAATACAGGCAGTTCCTGTGCTCTGTCTGAACCTGAGGAAAAACTTTCCTGTGAGGGTGACTGAGCACTGGAACAGGTTGCCCAAAGAGGTTGTGGAGTCTCCATCCTTGGAGATATTCAGCAGCTGTTTGGACGCAGTCCTGGGCAGTGTGCTCTAGGAGACCCTGCTTAAGCCGGAGGGTTGGACTAGATGGTCTCCGAAGGTTCCTTCCAACCTCCACCATTCTGTGATATGTTTGTTTCCTTCTGTTGCCTCCATCGTGCTTAATTGCAGTCTTTCTTTTAAGCAAGATGCCAGTAGTCTGCTTTTACATGGTCTAAATGTTTTGGTGCCTTAGCTGACGGTGTTTATGTTGAGCTTGGACGGGGCTGGTCAGCTGGAGTTAGTGCACCGGCACAAGTGCTGTCTTCTTCCCAGGGGATTTCTGGTGTATGTCAGATAAGCTGTTTTTTCCTCTTTCTTGTCGCTGGCTATTGCAAGGGCTTCTTTGCTCTTGCCTTGTGATCTTCCATCACATAACTAGAGGAGGTGTAGAGACACAGTTTTGCATCTATAAGATGCTATTTGGTTGGAAGCTTATAGCCTTTACTAAGTTAAATGTGTTTTGCAAAAAACAGATGCATATGACCCACTAGAGACAAGAAAAGTGAATAAGAATACACCATGCTGTACTCATCAACAGAGATGAATACTAAATTCACAACAACATAAATGATTCATGCTGCACTTAGTGCCCAGTGATATATGTGCCCTTACGTGTTGGCATAAAAATTGTATCAAGAATGTGATCCCTCCTTTGCTCTGACTTCTATCCCCAGTTTGCAGACAATAAAGAGTAATCGGTTGCATAATAATCCAGCGTAGTTAGGATTAAACTTTTACTGCTTGCTCTTTTTCCCTGCAAATGTGAACTATTTTTTATTTTCAGCACTACTATATCTGTTCCAGCCAAATGCATGTAGATGAACTACTGATGAAATGTGTATGTACATTCAGATCAAAGTCATAAAATGGGAAATTTTTGGATTTCTGGAAAAACAGGGACCGTACAAACAATTTCAAGGGGCCCCTCCCTTTCATTCTAATTGTAAGGCTGTGATGGTTTGTTTTATTTACTTATCTAACAATCTTGTCTTGTCCAAGGGTAATTTAAGCAATTAAAATAATCCTTTGCTTTCTGAATGAGATGCACAGAGAGCCTGTTCATGCCTCCAAAGCCTTTTAAACATTTAGTCCATCCCCATAGGATTTTGGACTTATCTTGCATCTGTTGGCAAGCATTATGTTGTAGCTAAATATTAGTCATGGCACCAGCCAAGTAATACAGGATAAACCCATAGAATCAGTTGAAATCTATTTGCACAAGTGTTTGTAAATTCCATTTCATAAGTCTCTTAAAGGGACACTGTTAGCATATGAAGGTAAATTTTAAGAAACACAGTAAAATCCTTAATTTGAGATTTTTGCAATGTAGTACCTCAGCGCAGTACTTAAGACTTGCATCTCACCTCTCGAATGACTTGTGATAAACACTTGAACATTTGCAAGGCTTAATCATACCCAAAATGCTGTATAGAAGTTTGCTAGAATGTTTTTTATTATGGAATCCTGACTTTGGGAACAGATATGACTTATTTCATACTGAGTTAAAGATGCATGGATGACTCTTATTGCAGGACTATTTATTGTTTTACAGAATATTGCTCAGAGAAAGCTCTTCAGCTTGAGCATTGATGCATTGATTGCTATACACACAAAAGAAAATCCTAAGGAAAACATAAAAATACTTGGTCTGTTGAGGCAGATGTTTGCTAAAGTGTTGTGGTACGTAGCTGTTCAGTAAAAGAAACTATAGCAAGAACTTCAACTGCTAAAACAAAAAATAACTACTGCTTTTATCAGCATTGGCATCGCTTTGAAGATATTAAACATCTGGTTTCCTTCTGGGAGAATTAGATTTTTTCCACTTCACCCTTTGTAAATATTTTTGTTAGTTACATTTTGTAGGAATTTGAGGAAAATATTTAATACATGGAAAAAAAAAACACAATTTGCTTACTTTTCTGTAGTTGCATAAGTACAGTGCTTCAAATGCTGTTTTGTTTTTTTGTTCATGAGTTTCTTCTGTAACTCAAAATTTTCCAGTATGGAATTTTACAGGAGGAGTAACTATGGTTTACCTTTTTCTTTTTTTTGTTGTTTTTGTTATTTAATGGTCATTCCTCTTTTCCTTTGTTCCCCATCACCTCCCAAGAGTGTATTTCCATCCAACCCCCTGCTGCCCCCAGTCTTTCAACTTTAACTTCTTTCTTTCAGCTATTGCTATGAGCTGTAGTTCAAGGATAAATCCATTCTGAATTATATTTTATATTACATAACAGTAATTTAGGTGTGCGAAATCGCTTAGTAAAGCCAGTTGGTATTTTGTGTTTTGGTATGAGAGTCTTTTGTGGTTAAATGGCAGCTGGAGATTGTTACTAGAGGTATGGCTTCTAATCCTGTTTTCAAGGTAGAATAGAAAAAACCATAAAATGTATAATTTTTATATTTGTTTCCGCTGCATGGAACTAGATAGAAAAAATATCCTCCATACATATAGGTTTGAATGCTAGTGTTGCTTGTTTTGTGGGTACATCTTTAAAGTGTACCCATTTAAAAAAGTAAAGGTATAGGACATGGTGAAATGTTACACTTGAGAAATGATTTTGTAAGTGAAGCTGGTTAAGAGATTTTCAGCCAAAAAATATTTTATTGGAAAATGGCAATTTATTGAAAACAGAATGTTTCACACAAACATACTGGTTTCAACAAAACTGTTGGCAAGAGAACTTTCTGAGATACAGGACTGTAAGAAAAAGTGAACCAGTTCTGCGCAAGAGTAGCAATGTAACTTAAAACTAAAGACAATTCTTTCTCCCTCTGGGTTGTTCTGTTGGGAGTTGGGCTTTTTTTGGTTATTGTTTTGATTAGTCTTCCGAAGTTCACTACCTTTTCCTCACAAAGAGCACAGATGCTTTCAAAATTCTACTTCTTTTGTTTTCCTCCGTGAGGTAGAAGGATAGTTTTCCAGTTGCTTCTTGTGTATTGATGTTCCTTTAAGGAAATTGTTCATACTGATCAAGATTTTCTTCCTTACTTTTACTGTGAACAGTCTGCCTATTTTTCATGACAAAATCTTCACGTTATTCCTTTTTGTTCTGCAAACATGTATTTGACATGTATTAAAATGTCCACTGATGATTCATCAAAGAAGTTAAGACCTATTCTAAATTCTTACAAATTTGATTCGAGTCCTTTTTTCTTATTATTTTGGGTCTGAATGGTCTCATGTAATAGGTACCATAACTGCCTGCCTCTCTGGACAGCGCCAGTGTCAAGGCTTTAATAATCTCTGTGATGAAGTGAAGCCTTTCAAAAGACTTTTGCACCACTTTCAGTTTCAGAGTAGAGAGCTTTGATCCAATGGGTTTCAGGATAATTGAAGGAGTTCTGCCAATTCTGTCTAGAATCTAAAACAAAACTGTGATCAAGCTTTTCTGTGTTTATTTTGGGAATAAGCTTATGGTTTTAAAATTTGCCTCATGCATCAATATTTATGACAAATGATATTAAACTGTATATTATAATTTAAAATCTTGTTGTCTCACTGAAGAACATCTGTTAACACAAGCTCTAACACTATTAATTTGGATAGGACAATGGGTTCTTTATGAATTGGGTAAGATTAGTCCGTTAATTAGTTTGCTCCTGAATTAATGATGATCAAGGGTGGGGAGTGTGGAGTAATGACCATCTGCTGCATTGGTAAAGGCCAGCAGACTTTAAGAGATTCTGACAACTGTGGTTAGTCGCTTTTGCTAATAGTAATAGGCACAGAACAAAGAAACAAAAGCGGGGTGAAAGCATACAATTCAGATAAGGAAAATAATTGTTTTGTGAGAGGACTGTCTTCCCCAGCCTTGTGGTATGTTTTGGTTTTTCTGTTTTTCCTTGGAAAAATGATCATTTCAGTCATAGATCCACTGGCCCCATTTTACCAGGTGTGAGAGGCCTCTGTGAGGGAGCAGGGTGGAAGTTGCCCGCTCTGCCACAGGAGTTGAGTGCTCCGTGGCTAATTTGCCAGAAAGGCACAGAATCCTACCAACCAAACTCATCATTCAGTATTATCTTCTGTTCTCCAGTTATTCTGCAGTCCTGGGAACAGCTGTTTTTTGTTGTGGTTTGTCTTGCAGAAGAGATGAGAGGCATAACAACTATTTTTTTTTTGTTTTGGGGTGTGTGTGTGTTTGTTTGTGTTTTCCACTTTAGGGACTGGAGAAGCCCCACACGTGAGCTTTGTTGCACTTCAGCGGTGGTGCAACGGGACTGCTTGTTCCATGCAGCCAGGTTGCAACCTAAGATGAAGTTTAAATTCCTGAAGTAGTAATTCTCATAAAACTGTTTTACAGCCTTTCAACACTGAGAGCAGTGTGCATTTCTTGATATTGTCAAATCATATTTTGTTTTATCTGTGTCCTTATCAGGTGCCAGGATATAGATACTTGAGTAAATTCCTTTGTGTAAATAGCTGTCTGGTCACAGACAGTACGGTTTCCTTTTTGAATTGCCCTGCATGAGCAGTTTCCTTACCTGATTACTTGGCTTTTGGTCTTCAAGGTGAATGAGACAAGCCTGTTGCAGGCTTGCTGGAAATGAGATTAGTATTTGGGGGTTTTCCTTAAACTGAAATTGGCAGTACTGATAGAAAAATCCATACTTCACTCTGGGCATGTGGAAAGCATAACGTAAATATACATTTGTATATAAATAGATATAAATATTTTATTATCTACGGAGTGATGTACTTCCTGCAGTTGATCTTTATCAGTAAAAGTAAGCATATCATTTTCCCTTGATGATTCTCGTGTGTTAATCTAGCACTGCAAATCTGTATTCTCAAAGAATCTGTTCATGATAGATGTTTTGAAGATGCCAGTGTCCACAGTGTTTGGATTTGATAGAATGAATTAAAAGAGGAAAAACTTGTGAAGCGTGTTTCATGTTCTATATAAAGTATTGGTGTTTAATTTATGCTGTTTGGATATGGTTTTTTCACTGTGGTCTACAGCAGCAGGCTCAGACTTACCAATAAGATATGTATAAAAATACATATATTCTGAAAACAAAGTTCCTAGCCCAAATATTTTAACAATCCTTGTGCATAATTCTGTAGCCCTGATGACTTTCAGGGAAGCTATCATAGTCTATATTTTGCCTTCTAACTTAGAAAATAATGCAATTTCAGCCCTGCTGCTTTCTTTTCCACTTTGCTTCTCTACCCTAAAGCTTCTGCCATTACCCAAAAGGAAATGGGGCAGGGGGGGAAGGCTTCTGCAGCAGCTCTACTAGCTTTTGCTTTGCAGAAACAGAGTGGGGGGTAGCACGGGAGACAGACTCAACCACGCACCGATGTTGGAGCTGCTCTCTCATGAGCCAGATCAGTTTCAGCAGGGTCCAAAATCAAATCACAGCAGCTGACAAGAAGATGTGGGTTGACAGGAGGAGGTACAAGAGAAATTTTTATCTGAGAATAAAACCTCTATTTAGTAAATAAATAACGAAGGCCTGTTGGGAAGCAGGACAGTGTGAAAGGGGAAGGAATAAAAGCAGAGGCAAGTGATGAGAAGGGCATCGATGGCTAGCGGCTCTGCTGGCTGGCAGGGAGAGAAGGGAGCAGTGCATTCCCTGACTGGTTGTGTTTCATCAAATTTAGAAGCTTTGGAATGTGGAAAGACTTATCTAGGTTTACTTTTACATAAAGATAATCCTGTTCATCTTTGCAAATCTTAACATCTTGAATTCAGGCTGTGACTCTTCTTTTACATAGCTTTCAATAAGTTGCTAGTCAATCCTGCAGCTTACAGCAGACCAGTAATTGATTGTTTATTGTGCTAATTGAATGAGCAACACTAGTACAGTCTGAAAGATAGGAACTAACAACTGTTTCCAGTACTTCAGTATAGACAGTTACAGTAGGGGGTCTAATAATAGATGTTAGTTTATGTAGCAGGAGTTGGGCACAAATTCTCTGACTTGCTGTTCCTCAGATTTTCTTTGGATTCGTCAAAATCCAGCATGCATTGAATGCAGCAGTCTGTAAAGGGAAGGCAGAACACTAACTGTGTTCCTGAATAATACGGCTGAGAGTTACCTGGTCCATTAAAGGGTGACAACCAGAGGGATGTCACTTGCAGTGAACGTTGTCTGGGAACTGTTAAAAATGCCTAATGAATGATACATAAAATCTTAAGGGGGGAGAGGGAAGATATTTCTTAGCAAAGCTGAATTAAGTGATATGTTGGCTAATTGCATATTGGATCATGGCACAATAGCGTACAAGGAACTGTGCAAAGCTAGCAATTCTGCAGTTTGTATTTATATAGAAATAATTCCACATGCGCTAGCCAGTTTCACTGGCTGTCCATTTTCCGGCATCCCAAGTGTTTGTTTTCTGATGGGCTCTTTTTTTCCCCCGTCATGAAAAGTTGGGGATTTCTCTTTGTTTTTTACTTTTCTGGAACTGCACAAGGCAGCTCACTAACCCGTATTCTACTTGCCATGTTTCCTATTGCTGTAACTGATTGCTTGACTTAAGGCTGTTCCATTTCTAATGAACCCCATTTAATATGTAGTACTATGCTCATGAATCATCACGTGTAAGGGAACCTACTCAGAAATTGTTTGCCAGAAATATGAATAGCTTTTCAATATATGTACTCCTCAGTTCACATTTATGACTGTGCTGTAGTTTTGTTTAGATGTGGGCAGAAATAGATGTGCATGCCACTTTTAGGATACCGTTCTGCTTTATATATAGCATTTTTAATCCTAAAGAGCCTCAAAAGCGTCATACAAGTGGTAGTGCATGCGTGAAGCTTCTGTGGAATGCAGCCCTCTTGAGACGGATGAAAGCAGCCAGGAGGAAAATTGGGGTGTCAACCATTGTGCCATAATAAGGCATAGGGGAAGACGCAGGCAATCTGCTACCACTTCTGAGTCTATACGGTATCCTTCTTGCTATTGACACATCTTTTTCATTTATTTCAATTGAAATAAAGTTTTTTAACTCTTCACTAGATACATTCTTATAATCTTATTAAGTATGATGTGACTGAAATCTGAGCACACTGACATATCAGGTAACATGGATGTTTGATAGAGTCTTGGGGGGAGGGAGAAGAGCAAAACTACAATAAAACCTTCCAAAACATGCAACCAACTAGTGAATCTATTTCAGTTTGAATGCATGCTTAAGTTGAAAATGGGAAAACACATTTTTGTAATCAATTCTCTGAAAAGGGAAGTAGGTACATTTATTTCTTTACAGAAATATGCTGAATCTTCAGTCTTGGAGATCTGAAGTTGGTAGTTATAATTACTGGTTAAAATGGAGTACTTATAATTTATAACAAATTAACTAGATAGCTTTGGGCAAAATTTACACACAAACTCAACTCTCTTTGAGAGAAGACAAAGTAATTCTAGAAGAAATATAGAAGTGATGTTACTTTAGCCATCTGGGCATTACATATTCCAAACCTTTTTTCCCCATTTTATTTCATCCTACTTTGAAAAGAAAGCCAAACATTAAGAACTATTTGACAGAAGCACCACACTTTTTTTTTTTATGCATACGTATTTTAAAATAGATAAAACTTTTCTTACATTTAAGCCTGAGACTCTCAGAAATAGCTGGTAGCTTTGAATACCTCAACCTGAGCTGAAGTGCCCTGACTTTGCAAAGTATGCCAAATACTTATTTTCCACAAATTAGGTCAGATGCCAGAATGACTAATCAGTTTTGAAAAAATTGGCCTTTGTTTTGTATAATTATGACACATTGCAACTTCTTTCCTAACTCTAATGGCTTTTGCTCAAACTGTACTGGAATTTGATTAAAAAAGAAAACTCTCATTTCCAGTAAAGGTCTGCTTTCAATGTTGTTAGTATAATCCTGCCATTGTGATATGGACTGATCAAACCTCAGACTTGTGTGTTCCCTGAGGTGATGTCTGGAAAAAGTCCTCTTTTGGCTGCTGTTGCTACGACAGAGCTAGGCGGCCGCCTTTGAACTCTGCCTCTGGGACATCTCCTTTTTACACAGTCAAAGGAAGTATCTTCCTGTAGTTGGTCTAAGCAGGAGCTGAGATGTTGGAGAAGTGTTTCCGACTGTTGCAACAGCTATGCTCTTTATTGAAAGGATTATATCTGAACCATTTCAGAGGTCAGGTCTGAAAGGCTAAAGTGAACCCTGTCAATGGCATATGCAGAAGGGGAAAAGTAATGTAAGCATAAGTGTACCTTCTGCTCCCTTGCCTCATGGGTGTGTGTGCGTGCATCTGTTATGCTTTTTATATCAGTGTGTATGCATCTGTCTCTCCCCCTCCTGTTCAGAACTCTGTAAGTCTTTGGAGTTTGTAACCAAATTCAAGCAAGAGTAAAATCCTCCAAGCAACTACATTTCAGCAAAGTTTGTGAACATAGGTGGCCTTGGAGAGGAGAATAATCCTTATAAAGCTGCATCTGTACTGGTAAATTCAGATTGGACTGGGACTGTTCCCAGGTAGTAGAAGATGATTGTCTACAGTAGTCACACTTTCTGGCATGATTTTGGTGCACTACAGCTAGCCCTCTCCCCAGACACTTTCCAGACACAGTTCAGTCTTTGGTCCAGTTCAGCCACTGAGAGACCGTTTTCATGCACCCTGGTTCGGAAGCTTAAGACGGTTCATTAACATAGATGTGGGCTGTTCTGTGCCAGCTGGCCTTGGTGCCCAGGACTGGGCATATTTAATGTGCTAATTTAAGTATAGCCTTCACATCTCCACTGATGAAAATCTGCAGCTTGAGCTCAGCCCTTATTTGGCATCAGGGAATCAATCCATAGGTTGGTCTAGAGAGCCTATGCATGTCTTCGCTGTGAGGAAGATCAAGGTTCACTTTTCCTTTGATGCAAGAGAACCTGCTCCTCGGTCGGCATTTCTCCGCTGCGCAGACTTTCCAGTCCCTGGCGTGTGGAAAGCTCGTTCTGCAGTATCACTGTAACTTATTTTAAAAGCGAATTTCTGGCTTGTTTGTTTTGTAGGGGAAGATGGGGGAGGTAGGGACCAAGGATAAGAAAAAAACTTATAGAGAAACTGAGACTATGGAACTGACTCGGCACTTGTAAATCACCGTGCCCTGGCAGGGCACTTAGCAGGCCCTGAGAATACCTGTTAGGCAAAAAGTGGGATCACTCCAGCGATGCAGCGTTCCCAGCGGTACAGGCTATGGGGCTAGTGACAGGGAGGAGGAGGTGGTGAGGGGAGTGTTTTTAAAAAAAAAAAAAAAAAATATATATATATATATATATAAAATATAGGTTAAATCTAAGGCAAGCAAATGCTTTCTCCACCTACTTGCCTCCTTTAATAAGGCTCAGAGGGCTGCAGAGCCTCTCTTGCTCATGAGGTGGGACGTTTGCCTGCTTTTTGTGGTAATATCCTCCTTTGACCGTCTGAAATGCAGAGGGGGCTTTTTTATTGTGCCCTACTGAGTGTGCTGACCTCATCTCGCGGCCAAGGCACAGGCAGGTGGTGTTCCTGCTTAGCTGTGCCTTTCACTGAATTCAGTTGAAATCTGGTGTCGTTAGTATGCGCTCTGTGTGCTGGTGTTCTTCCACATAGAAAACGTGGAGTAAAAAACAAGAGTGGAAGTACTAGGATTTTTGTGTACCAAGGATGGAGTTATATAACTTGAAACAACATTACTGGAATACTGTTGTGGTTTTGCCTCAGCAAGTCAGTACTTAATGTTTGAATAAATCGTAAAGGTGCATATGAACACATATATCTATGGTTCCATAGTTTGGCAGTGCTTTTGTATTTGTCCTCCTATTACTAAATTCAGGAGGATGTTTTGGAGAAGGTTCACTTAAGGTATTTCTTCCCTTAAAAGTGGAAGAAAAGAAACTTTCATCTGAATTCACTGGGCTTAATGCTGAGAGTTTAAAAGGCTTTGGAAATTGTTTGGCTGAAGCCCTTGATACTGAGTTGGGTAATATCTCCTTGAATATTTACTTTAGTCAAGTCTATTCAGAGATCTTTTTTCTTTTTCTCTCTTTATTTTTTTCCTCCCCTCTTCTCTCCTTATTTGTATTTATTTCCAGTACTAGATCAAATGACCAGTGAAATACAAAGCCTTGGCCCTTAAAGAAAGGTACTTCAGAAGTTGTCAGTCTTATTCCTGTGGCCTGATTTTGTTCTTTGTGCTTACATAAACTGAAGTAGAGCTAGCAAGACTGGGTTTCGTACCCGTCTCTGTTACACTGCTTTCCTGCTGGCAACGCAATATATAACTGCAGTATAAGTCATGAATTTCAGTTGTCTTTGGAACCAAACAGTTGAAATGCATGTTATAAAAATGACCCAGTCAGCCCCAGAAAGAAATATGTCTGATGGTTTCTTATTGCAGGTTTTGCTACAGGATTTCATGTACAGTCCCTTGTTGAAATTAATTTTTCTTCCTCCAGACTTTTAATACAGTACATGAGTATCACAGGTAGAGTAAATATTGACATCATTTGAGGAATTATATTGATTTTAATGTCCTTAATTAAGGGGGACCAATTTCTTTATGTAGTTGTTTGTTCTTTTCCATAATCTTCTTTCTCAGGATGTAAATGGAATACCCAATTACCCTTTATGCCTTCTGGCATTGTTAAAGTACGTACATGATATATCTTTCACACTAATAAAATTTTACTCACTAGGAAGATGTAGGAAGTAAGGCATCCTTGTATAGTAATGGTAATTCTGACATCCCAGCAAGAGCAGGGAAAATTGTCTGTTCAGCACATGATTATTTTTGATTCGCCTTTTATATACTTAGCAGAGAAAGCTCAACCGTTCAGTGTAGTTAAAAAGGAATCATAAGAAAGCTGACCTTCATCTGCCCTGGTCCAGACCCCTTTGAGGTGGAGAAGGTGAAGAGAGGAGAATTTGAGCTTGTTTCCTGGGTGAAAGGAACTACTAGTGAAGAAATTTAAAAAAAAAAAAAAAAAAAAAAAGCTTTGAAATCTTAACACATTCCAAAAGTATATTGTAAAGTTAATGGAAGCTTTTCACTGACTACCCCTTAGCAATCTGTATTCAAGCATAACGTTTCCTGATGTCAAATCATTGTCTTTTACTTGAAATTAAATTAAATCTAAACTGCTAAAGGATTTTGGATAACTTTTCTCTTATCTTATTGAAAGCTCAAAGCAATATGCAGCCCACAGGGTGGGGGAGGTTGTCTCTTTTGGTACAGACTGAGTAATAGAGCTCTTTCAAGAATCTTACAAAGCCCTAAAAGACTCTCTACACTTGCATACTCTTTTTTATGCTGTCCATCAAGTAAAGTCGGATGACCACTACTTCAGTTCAAACTCGATGTTTCTTTGCTTCTGTGATTGAAAGCTAGGTCTAAATTATTTATTTTAGTATCTGAGAAGGTAAATGGAAGCCCTGTCAAAAGGCACAATGGCTCAGACTCCATACAGTTGCTGAGAATTACTTACAAACAACTGATTTGTTCAAACCATGTCTTTTTGGCTGGTGTAGAAAGGAGGAAAAAAAGGCATTCAACTAAAGGAAATCACCTTTCCAACTATAACATTTGTAAATTGTGTTATTTTTTCCCCCCATATGTTTTTTTCTGAATGAAGCTAGTGTTCTCATATGGGTCCAGTAAAGGTCTGTATTTGGCGATGCAGTGTTTAGTAATAAATTCAGCTTTTCTAAGAAAGCATGTTGGAGATACAAACTTTGTACGTTTATGGTATTAGGGAGTTTCCTCATCGAAGGAACCCTGCATTTTCAACAACAACAAAGTTTATTCAGAAGTTCAGGTCAACTTATTCTGTCAAAATGGTGATCCAAATTCTTTTGGAAATTGTGGCTGTTTAGATTCCACTGTGTGTGGTTTTGCTTTTGACTGTGTTAGCCTTTTAAGCAGTACTTGTGTTGATCACAGATGTGTGAAATCGTATTTCCTTTCTCTTTCTAGTCATATTTAAGGATCATCAGTTACATATTCTTTAACCACTGGCAAATCACAGTTTTTGTGTATGTTTATATATAAATTCACTATAAACATAAATCTAATCTTTAATTTATATTTTGCAATATGCATATGCATTTAAGTAGTTCATATTCCACAATATGCATATGCATTTAAATACCATAAAAGTGGATGGAACTAAGCATGCAATTACAGGTCTCTGCTGAGTTGAGGACAGATAATTCAAAGCTAATATGCAGAGACGGGGCGTTGGCTTCCCTGTAACAATTAGTCAGAGTGTTCTGTAGACAACTGCAAACTTTGGCTCTAGAAAATATATTATTTTCAAGCCACACTTCAACAGTTGCACTCTGTTGGAGTGGTTTGATTAAATAATGTAGTGTTTTTACAGGAAATGTCCTAATCTGAGTTATGAGGCCATTCATTATGACAAATTACAAGTGAAGGTGCAGAGTGCTCTTAGTCTGTCCTTGTTTCCTTTTTTGTGTGTGTGAACACACACACGCGCGCGTGCACACACACGCACACACGTGCACACACATATGTATCCCTAAAATAAGGAGAAGTAGAAGAAGCATGAAGTGGTCTTCCAGTCAACTGCCTAAAGCAAATCAGGGTAGCAGCCAGAATCAGCATTTGCATAACTGGAACATGTCAGAATTTTGGAAGTTTTAACCATGGAATATTTTGATCTTTGCTGTGTTGGTTTCCTAATTTTATGTACTCTATGATGAAAAGAAAAATCTCAAAAGTTCTTATTAATCACATTTACCCTAATCAAAAAGTATATGGTCTTGTTCTGATGACTGTGAGGGGAAAAATGTGTTTTACAAAGTATATGTAAGTAACTTTGTAATACACAGCTGTACTTTGGCTAGCAGTTCAGATGACAATTTCTGGAAAAGCCAGCTGAGTATTATTTGTCTAGTATTATAAGGACCTTATCTAAACCCTCATTTCAGCTGATGCAGTAGTTGGCTCAGTAATATAGGTCAATTGTAATTGTAGGAAACAGATAAGCCAGGTTTGTAGGAGCTGTTTTCTTGCAGTGAATCAGTCAAATTGTATCCGTCTTTTACTTGCAAAGCATAATGGAGTCACCATTTGTTAGGGAGGAAAAATAAGATAGTGAAGATCCAAGTGTAAAGTGACAGTTACCCATTAGCATGGTTTTCAGAAGGCTTCTCTCTTGTGAATTACCGTCAGCAATGCCAAGCCAAACATTCTTTGAAACCTTTTTGTCTAGCTTTTCAAAAAAAAAAAAAACTTACAGTTGAGGGGAAAAACATCTTTCTCTCTTGTTTACTTGGAATTTAATTTGTTTAGGAAAATTTTTAACAAAATAAATGGACCTTCGGCACAATGCTAACATTTTGTCATTCATGAGAAAGATTTACTTTTGGAAGTTCTGTATTTTTTTCCATAATGAGATACAGAGTTATTTCTTTAAAAATAAAGTGCTTGTAAAATATTTGGCTTCCCTATACAAGAGGTAAAAGAGCCTAACACATGCTGATGCATAACAATTGTTTTATTGTTAGGGAGCTTTGTTTTCAGAAAGATGTATTTAAGTGGAGAGCAGAGATTCCCCTAAAACAGCCTACTTTGAAATGGATGCATTGGTGATGTACTCTTAAAAAGCATTAGGTTGTTCTGTAGACTTTGAGTCCTGAATGCACCCTATGTATTTCTTAAGCTGTTCATGACTGCAATTTGAAGGCTTGTTGTAGACTGGTTATGTGAGTTTAGGAAAACTTCCTTCCCTGTTTCAGTGTCTTGACTCTGGGCCTCCACAAAATAAAAATACAAGTGCATTTTGTTTGCCCTATAGATATTGATCTTCTCTATTAACCTTCAAAACACCAAGAGTTTCTCTGCAACTGTAAAGAGGGCTATAGAACTACTTAAAAAAAAAATTTTTTTTTTTTTCAAAATGTAGTCCTGTGATTTTGAGAAAGGCTGCCTTGCATAATATATATCTGATAACACGACTGCCAACTTTGCAAGGATATTTCTCTTTCTGTATAAAATAAGTGTGATGGTAAGCAGTGTAGCTGGATTTCAAGAAACTTTCTGTTGTGGGAATGTGAATGTGAAAAGGAAGTGTCAGAAGATGAAATGCATGCAGAAAGGGTAAGTATGTTTCTGCCATTATAAGAAAATATTTCAAATATATTGGAGTCTGTACTTTTATCCATTACTGTAATATTTCTTCAGCTTATAGTAATGGATTCAAGTCCATGTAATGCTTTGCATGTTATAAATTACTTTCTCTGCTATTTATCTTGTTTGCTGTGTTTGGATTTTTTGTACTTCAATAATAACTTTGCTTCCTCAGTCTGTTCTGATTTTATTTCCTCTGCTATTTGATCCTGTGGTGAAATGATTAATGGAAAAGACTACCGTTGTGCAAATTCGAGTATGCTGTGATACCCTAAGTAGAGGGATCAAGCAAAAAGTGAATGTTGTCTTAAGTGCTACCGCACAACTTTTGTAATAGTGAACTAATTTGCGGGAGACCTTGAGGCCTGTGAAAGCAAGTATCAGGGGCTCTTTTTCATTTATTCCAGACATAGCAGAAATAGCAGAAATAGCAGAAATAACATTGTTTTGTTTTTTTCCAGGGGTTCTTTTTTCTGTCTCATTAACAGAGAAATGGAATTACAAAATGACTACTAGGATGCTAGGTTATTGCCCTTGTTTTGTTTGGTATTTTGTTTTGATTTTGTCTCCCCCCCCCCCCCCCTTTGTTCCTGTTCATGCACTGCAGTGGCTGGAACAGCAGCAGCCCTTTGCCCCTAATGCGGAGTGTGAAGTTGCAGCTGCTGAGCACCAGAGAGTCGAATGTGCAAAAGACCAAAGAGGGAAATTTTGCATGTGCACTTGCATGATTGTTTATTAGCCCGATCGGAGTCTTTGCTAATTGTAGCAAAGTTCAGAGCTTTAAAAGGAATTTGAGTAATTCGATATCCACGCTGCAATTTTTTTCTCTTCAGTTTACTTTCCTTAACCATGTGCACTATAAAGCAACCTTTGTTATTGCTGAAATTTGACAGCTGCAAATCCAGCTATGGAAGGTGTGGAGCTTTTTCATTTTATTTTTGTTAACCTACAATTTTTGATTTAGTAGTGAGGCTTATATTGTGCACCTCACTGTTGAATCTGTTGGAAATGGAGGTATCTGCAGTTTTTCTTGAAGGTTTTCTTACGAGAAAACACACCTCATAAGAAGGGGAAATGCTGGTGACCAGTGAAAACACCAAATGTAGGTTGGCAGGATTTGGGGGGTGATGGGTTTTTTTTTGGTGTTTTTTTTTCAGGAGCAGGGCATTACTATCAAAGTCAAGGCACCTAACTGGAGCGGAGGGGGGGGCTGTGTGTGTGTGGTAGTGGGGTGAAGGGTGGGGAGACAAGTGCAGTCATAGACCTGATGTCTAGAGACTGTTTGCTTGTAACTCCCTCTGGTGACAGGGTGCAGTGACTGTGTAAGTCCGTACGGTATCGCAGAGTTTATCAAGGAACAAATTTCATGTTGCTATAAAAGTCATATGGGCTCTTCTGGCAACTGACATGGTTCTGGGTCTGGGTGTGACTGTTCTTGCTATGGGAAGACTTGCGCCCCAAAATCCTTAGCGGTGTATGTGCATAATGCCTCCTCTTGTGCTAGTTCAGCACTTTCTACACGCGTTATTGAGGAGTGACAATTTACCCAACACTAAAAGTAAACCAAACTGCTCTTCTAGTTTAAAAAGGCTGATGGAAATGTCAGACTGTGCTAATTCTTGTCTGTGCTGAGGCCTTCGAGTGGTTTTGTTGCAGGTTTTAATTTTAAACTTGGTTTTCTTCGTGTGGTCTTAAATAGCACTTAACAGCGGAACTAATATTATCTAAAAGAGGAAATCGGGAAACAATGCAGTGAGCGCTCAGTAGAAATATTCAGTCTTCATTTTTGTAAATTTTAGTAATTAAAACTACATTGTTGGATGTTTTTATGGAGTAACTAGATGTAATGCAGTACACGATGTTATTCCTTAAATCTGCCTTTTAAGGAACAGATTTCTTTTAGTATATGACAGCAGTATCTTCTGGTATGACAGCAGTACTTGCACAGCAGTAGCTAGCTACTGCTGTGCTTGCGCAGTCAATGCTAGGGCTTGCCTTTAAGTCTCTAAATATTTTGGGACTGATCTACTTGTCCTGCCTGTCCTTGTTTTTTACTCTTCAAAGTGTATTTTGGGAACATCCTACACTGAACCATCTCACCCAAGTCGGTCTGTTTTCTCAAGTTTAGGGTCAAGAGCAAGTGTCCAAAGGGACTGATCTACTGTGTGTAGGTGAAATGCAGTCTCTTGATGGAGGTGGTGTTTTTGTTTGTGGAGTTTTGAGGGGGAGTGAGTAGCAGGGGTAACTTCTGTGGCCGACCTGTGTGGGGCCACTGAGTTTAAATGCACTGTATAAACGCGCTTTAGATAGGAACTTTGATTTATTCTGATGATAACAATTTTGAAATAGGCAAAAGGTGAGATAATGGCTTGGCTGTCAGACTATGTAACCCCGAATCCAGACTCTAAAGCTGGGCAGTATTTCACATACACCTGCAGATTGTAAGGATTTTTAGCACTTGCTTGGCATATGGACCAGAAAGGATAAGCAGTTTCTGCTATGAACGTTTTCTTTTGTCTGTAAACTGAGCATTGTGTTGCATTGTCAGGAGTAGCTAGTGCCACCTGCGGGAGCTTTGCTGGAACCAGTGGTTTGATAGCTCAGAGGTGCAGCATCATTAGAAAGCCAGATGGGAGAGGCGCTATCACAATTGAATGTCACCACAGGAGAGACAATAGGCTGTTTTTTACTGGCTTGCTGTAGTACAGCATGATAGTATGCGATGTAGAGCTGAACTGTGAACAAAGTTATATGTGTAAAAGGTGATATTTTCAGAAATATGCACTACCAGTTTGTCTTTACAGAAAGAAGAGTACTAGTGCTTACTTATGCTACAATAATTCCATGCAACCTACACAGAAATGGTTTATGTTGAGGATGAAAGCTACTACTTCTGCAAAACTGACAAGGTCCTCCTCCTGTGATTTATACTGGGTTAATGCACCAGAAGTAAATATATGTATTTCACCATCTGAAACTGCCGTCTCTCTGTTTAGGCTTTGAACTTAGGCTCAGCAAGGATTCTGGAGAGTATACAGGTTATTTGATGAAAAGCATCAACTGAGTTGTAATTTCTCTTCCTCCTCAGCGATGGCCCTGCGGGGTAGGTGTCGTCTTTGTTTCAGTTGGCACAGTGGCAGTGTATGTGTTAAGTAAAAAGTCTTGCAGTGTGACTGGACACTGGTCAAATGCTGAATAAGTCTCATCTTTTCAAGGAGTTCATTCTACACAAAGCTTGAAGAAGAAGTTTTTGTCATGTTCCCTCCTAGATCTCGTATCCTCTATTACTTTGTAAAAGTACACTGTCTTGACTTGCAGACTGTAACACAGTGATTAGTTGCTGAACTTGATCTGTTAGTGGGTTTGAAAAACCATGACCAAAGCCTTGAGGTAGCACTGGGAACGGGTTCAGAGCTAGTGGAGAGACGAGAGGAAAGAGATGATGTATGTGTAGCAGTTTAACCACAGAGGAGCCAGACACCTCATTCCTTATAGTAGGACATTTATGATGTTTTTTCAGATTCAAATACAGCGTTTAACAGTAAACCAGAATGAAGGTGGTAAAGGGAACTCTGTGATTCAGTCTTTACTCCAGGGGAAAGAGTTGGGTTTTTTGGTTGCTGGTGCAATATGAATGATTAGGCCCAGAAACTAGGATTTCTAGTTGAAAGATTAGGCCTAGAAGCGGAGGATGCTGCAGCCTTATGCCATTTTAAAGAATGGAGGAAGAGATAGGTGATATTACGATGACTTTCACTGATAGAGCAAGTGACATGCAAAGGAGGCTTTGCACCTTCTTGCTAACATAGCTTAGATGGTCTTGTTTGGACTGGCTCGTCTCTTGGTGCAGTTGTCTTTGTGCCACTATTACTGGCCTCTCTATGGAAAATAAGGTGCACGGGTGACCTGGTTTGGCAGTGTCGGTGAAATATGTGGCGTCTTACAAAAGACAGCTTGGAACATTTCAGTATTTGTTGGGACGTAGAGGGGAAAAAAGCCAAGAGATCTTTGTAGGACTTTGAAGGAGAGGACTGGTGGAGCAGGGAAGCAGTCCTTCACCCCCACATCCAGACCTCTGCTGGAAGGGAATGAAAGGAGCCATTAGAACTCCGTGCTATTTTGAAGACATAAATATTAACTTGAAATAACACTTTAACACAGCAGTACCTGTTTAAGATTACTTAGGGGTGGTGGAGAATTGAAGCAGCACTGAGGCTTGATAGTATGTTGTATTGTGTGTCCTTGTTTCTATCCTTTCCCTCTGTGTTATTTGGAGTTTCTTTCAGTGTCACCTCTTAGTTCATGTGAAAGAATTGTGTTAGTGTTAGCATATAAACTCATTTTTATGGTTTATGTGACCCAGGATCAAAGCTATTCTCATGGGGTTCAGAGCAGCAATGCTTCTGGTCCAGAAGGGATTTGTAGGCAAACAAACGGCAAAAACTAGATCCAAGACGGATGTCCTTCTTGTTTAACGAAGATGTATACAGTCTTTAACAGCCAAATGTCAAGTTCTGGTCGTATTAATGTAGATGAGAGTTTTTCCATAGCCTTCCTTGGATTCCGGAGTTCGTCCTGTAACTTGAGACTTTCATGAATGCTGGTTTTGGGGATCTGCGAATGATGTTGCATTTTAGAAAGTGCAAAGTCCTTTAGCATTCACCTGAGAAGTGTGGCATTCTTTGCGAGGAAAAACTACTAATACCCCTTTTCTCCCAACCCACAGTGTTATACAGTGGTGTTGTGTGGTGGTGACTGTTGTTGTTGTTTTTAATTAAGCAGGAGGAACTAACCTCTTTCCTCCCCCCGCTTCAATAAACCAGCAGTTGGCTTTACTCTTAACAGCACAGTGTGTAACATGGAACTTAAAGGTTTCAGTTGTTTACATATATTGATCTGTATTCATAAAACACTGGCTGTTTAACCTGTAAAAGGCTGACTGTAGAAGTGAAATACAGGATTTTAAAGGAATATAAAGTGGCCACAGTAGAAGGAGATCTTAATAGTAGCGATGCCGATTGTGCCTCTGGAAAATCAGAAAGTGCAGTGTCTGTTTAATGCACTATATGTTGAGAAGTTTTTGAAGAAATCCAATCAACTTTAAAGATGATCCCTTCCAGCTATTTGGAAGGGATGTAGTCTAGGGGCTAGTGTTCTGACACAGAGGAGGAGTTTCAGGTTAGATTTTGGTTAGTGATGTTAGTTGTTCAACATAAATACATACTTTGACTCCATAGTTACGACCGTAAATATTGCTATGATTAACAATAGTTTCTTTCAAACTACTTTTTTTTTTTTTTTAGAGTACAGCTATAAATTGCTGGGAGAATAAAAATGGAACAGAAGAAGTCTTTTCTCTAATGAAAAATATTCCATGGAACTTTAAAATTGAAAATAACAATACTTCAATTAATAGTTATTTTGAATAAATTGAAAATACTTAATATATTTTTAGCAAAGTACAGTTAATTTGAGATACTTGGATTGTATTTGTCTGTTAAATACAAGTCATATTTTTCCTGAGCATGCTTTTTTAAAAACATCTTTTAGTCACTGATGTGCAGTAAGCTTGAATGCTTTTTCAGGAGTTCAGCTATAGCATGATACTGGGTGGATCCCATGTTTAAAGGAACTGAAGTCTTATTTTTTGATAAAGTTAAAGCTGATCTGCAGTTTGCAACAGCTCAAGATTTTACAGGCAAACCAGTCTACCATGAGGAACACTGAATTTCTTGAACTAGGACCTCCCACTATGCCCATTTGGGTGGCCCTGGCTGATTATGGCATGTGAAAATGCATGGTCACAGATATGAATAATTTTGGTTACTGTTAAGAGTTTTGCTTGCTTACTTAAGAAACATAAACAGTATAGCTGTGTTTATTCACAAGTTCTGGATGCACACATATTTCATTTCAAGTTCTGTTACTGGGGAGTTCCATGAAAAGTGGTTAGAGGAGTAAGCAGTAGTTTACAGTGCAAAAAATGAAGCTTTGAGTGATGGATTCAGAAATGCTAAGTGTGTACCACGTAGACTACTAGAATAGCTGAGTCAAAGGTTCAAGGATAATTAAAAGTTATATCAATAATTATATCACAAAAGCATTTGGAAGTGTCCAATGGAAGTGTTTTTATAAGGTCCTTTTATTATCCATTTTTGTCTTTTTTTTCAGTAACCCAAAGATTCTTTTAATGTGGAGCCTATTTGTTTAGAAAGTGAGCAAGAATTACATTCTCTCTCTCTTTTTTTTTTTTTTAAAAAAAAAAAAAAAGCTTATACCCTAAATGCTGCTGGATTTTTTTTTTTTTACATCAGTCCTTCAGTCCTGCTGGGTGTCACTGAAGGAGGAGAGGCTTACATTCCTGGTTTGATTAATAGAAGTTGTCAAAGATTTCCCTCCTAGCTTAAAATTGGGAACTTCATAAATAAATAAAGGGGTGCTAAACTTTGTCTTCTGGTTTTTAATTCATTTAAAATTTGGTATGTTACAGAGAGCAAGAGCACAGTTTTAAATTTCTTCTAAATAAATCTTTCCTCCTTCTACTAACTTTGCAATCACCAAGTAATCAAGGTACAAGTTTGTCCAGGTTATGTAAAGAGAAAACTTGTACCTTGATTACTTGGTGATATGACTAGCATCGAAGAAAAATGTGGAATTCAAAAAAAAAAAAAATTTCTATAATTTTTTAGCAGCGGGGGTGAGCCAATTTACATTAAGGAGAGGGAATAAATTGGGCTTTTTAGAAACAAAATCTATGGATTTCTGTGCTTTTTAAAGTAATCACTTACGATACTGTTGTGTGGGTCACCTAGTTTGACCTCAGTTTATAAGTGTGTGGGTTTTTTTTTTTTTTTTAATTATGGAGACTACTAAGGGGAAATGTTGAAGGCTGTTGTGTGTTAGTACTGCCATATTTGCATCTGGCTCAACTGTTCTGATCCTATAAACATGCTGTAAATGGTATCCAGAAGAAGCTATGAAAGAGCAACGCATTTCAGACTGCTTATTACTGAAAATCATTGGAGATAGTGACAAGTGTTTCATGATAGCATTTTGAAAATGGATTTTTCCATCTTCAGGCTTCCCTTACTATCTCTTGTTGTGTTGTAGAGCTGCTAAATTGGTAAATCTGTGAAAAATCCATTAGTGGGATGGTAGCGGTCAAATTGCCTTAGATTGCCCAAATGCATTCTTGAAACAGACAGCTGTTACAGCTAGGGTATTTACTGGAAAAGTTCAGTCTTTCCATATTTCATGTGCAGCAATTGAATGATCCAGCTTTTAATCTACCATTCCATTATTTAAAAAAGCCAAGGTCATTCAATACCCGTTTGAATCCTGTTTGGTTTTGTGCAGGAAATAATAGGTCATGTTCAATAGATGAACACAGTCACTGCGTTAAATGCTTGAGAAATGAATGTTGGCAGGTATCTTTAAGCGAAACGCTTTCTGGTACTGAATTGTGATGACACAAAAGCAAGGTTCTAACCTCTTTAGAAGATCAAGTAGCAAACAATGTTGGTCTGTGTTACAGAAGGAAATTTGTACTTACATAAATGCAAATTTGGACAGGAAAACCCAGGAATAAAATTATGTCAACTTTTTTTTCTTGCTCCTATTTAGCTCCTCTACCAAAGGTCAATAAAAATCCAAAATTGTTTCTGAGATTACTAGTTTTAATTCACTAACGTTTCACTGAGTTGCCCCATTTTCGTGGTTAAGTCCTCTTGCATATATATGTTTTTAATTCCATGTTAACTCAGTCCTCCTCCTTCCCTCCCTTCCCTCCGCCCCCAAAGTACATGGGTGTCAATTCAATACCCTGAATTTGTAATATGAACCCATTTATTTAAAACCTAGAATTTGCAGAAGACATTTCCTTAAATTTTGAAATAAGTCATAGTAGTAAATATTGTATTTATTCATGTGACTATTTAACTCATGCTCTGTGTGATTAACCAGGCTTAATCAACTTTACTAGTAAATCACTGGATAGCTGGAATTTGATTTATAAACTTTCTTGATATTCACAAATACATAAACAGTATGTATAGGATCATTCAATGAAAAGCATTGGAAGCGAGCTTGGCAAGCTTTTAATCTTAGTCTGTGTATTTATTTTAGCCAACTGTTTAATGATGATAAGCATAGGTAATTAACTTTGAGTAACCTGTTTGAAAAAACACAGGGAGGTTTTTTTTTCAGGCTGCTTTAATTTACTTTAAATTCCCTTCTGGAGAGTATATTTCTATTTTACAGCAAATTTATAAAGGATTTTGGAGACTATTAAGTGTGTATATAGTTTGGGTTTTTTGTTTTGTCCCTGTTTGTTTGTTTTTAATCCTCTGTTAAGGGCACACTTATTTAATAAGTTTGTGACACTGTCCAGCTGTGCAATCTGTGAACTCACATGCACAGGTATTTAGGTGGATAAGGGTTATCACTGTTAATTTTAGGATGACAGGGAGTTGAAAGAAGATTTTCGGCTCATTCCAAATGTTTAGTAGTATAATATTGTATGGATGAAACATCTGCTTAAAGGATGAAGTTCTGCGGTCCTTAGGTAGGCCAAATGCTAAATCTGGGGCGATTCCTACATAAGACCTGGTCAGTTTGATCTTAAGTGGAGGTGGTGTAGGAAATCATATGTAGCAGAGTTTTCATCAGCTAAATATATAGACTAGTGTGTCCCCCAGGATATGATGATGGATCCTAACCTCAAGCATATCTATTGTCTTTCTAAGCCTTTTACGCGTACGTAAATTTCATGACAAATGTAATCACCCCGGATAACGCACCTCGTATAAATCTTCTCACTTACATTGCTTGAAAAAATCCTACACTTTTTACGTGTTTGAGAGCAAAACAGTTTTGGTGAAAAAAAGAGTTGTGAGCCATTTGTTTTGTCGATGTTCCGCCTCGGTTTTGCCACGGGATGAGCTGGGGAGCTCAGCGTTTACTCTCCAGGATTCTGTACGCCGAATCCATTCTTTTGTGACAACGTTTAGAAACAAGAGGATTTGGTGATTTCATTGGGAACTCTGACTGTACAACCAATACTTCTCATGCTATGCTCTCTGCACAGTACTGTATACAGCATTGTACATGTGTCAGCCCAGGTAAAGCCCCTATCTTGAATGCAGCACAGCCTCCTTGGGCCAGAGAAACTTGCTTTTTTGTTTTGTTTTCATATCGTCCTGGCTGACCTTGAGGTTTGCTTATATAAGAGGGGGAGCACCAGCCCAACTGGTGATGGGAAAATCAAGAGCTTTTTTAAAAAAAAAAAAAAAAAAATCAGGATACAAAATCTGAGTCAGTATGCCTTGGCTGCCTGTTGGCCATCAGCCAATAGTGCAGTAGGGGCGTAAGACTGCTAAGATAAGATGAGCTCGCTGCCTGCCTGAGAAGCCTTTTCCTCCCTCCCAGCTGCTGGGATGGAAGAAATATCGGGGTTGTACAACATACTGAAGCTTTAAGTAAGTGGCATTTGTTCAATGCAGGTTGGCATGGCCCTCTGAGTGAGCATTTTGTTGTGAACTTCAGCAGTACTTGGGGGTGAGCAGTCCTTTCGCCCCAGCTGACGGGCTTCCAGCTGGGAATTCACTTGGGGGTAAAAATATCCATGCTTAGAAGTCCACCCGACAGTATTGCAATTAATGTCTAGCAAGTTTTGTTTGTTTATATAGCTAACATTTAAACATGGAAATGATGCAGGCTGAAAATGCATCCTTCGTGGGGGGCAGGGTAGCGTGCTGTTGAAACATGCTGGTTTTGCTTGAGCATGCTTTCTTTC
Source organism: Struthio camelus (assembly GCF_040807025.1). NCBI lineage: Eukaryota > Metazoa > Chordata > Aves > Struthioniformes > Struthionidae > Struthio > Struthio camelus. Next base: position 81,633,989 of record NC_090944.1, on the reverse strand, counting down.
CTTTATGTCCATTAGGTCTTATTTGGCCCGTCTCTGCTGAGATGCCAGATAAAGCACCAGGTGGTAAAGAACCTGTCCTCAGGAGTGAAGGTTAGTTTTTGTTTGTTTTGTTTTTTTTCCTTGAAGTCTTTTATTTTCTTGACTAAATATTGAAGAAAAGAAGCCTTGAAATTTTGTGAAGAATTTTTAAGTCAAACATGATTTTTCCTTCCTGTCCTTAAACCTATAGGAGACCTGAATTAACTTTAACTTTGAGTGCATATTTATCTAAATAGCAGCAACTTTTCACGTATTGTGTATTTTGCTTATTTTCTCCCCATTCTCTCCGCATTATCCTTGATATTACTAAAATTCATGATGCGATTTGGAGAGGATCAGTGGGTTGCTAGGATTTCGTCTTTGGAGAAGATGTTTTGTTCCCTTTAGATAATGAGATCTCGTTGACTGATGTCCACTTTTTTCATACGGGATACTTAAGTCTCATAGAACCAAAGCTGAAATTTAACCTTTGTGTGAGGGCATTGATACAAGGAGGAATGAATGTGCCTGATTTTCAGTTAAATCAGTGGGATCTGGAAATGTTCAGTCTTCCTGAGAATCAGACCACTGTTTTGTTTGTTTGGTTTCAGGTCTGTTAACTTTAGATACCCGCATCTGAAATGTGGTACTTGATTTTAGGGAAAACTTGTTGTTTAAAATCTATTAATAATCTTGAGTCCTTCTTCAGAACCACTGCTGGACTATTAATATTTCATTGAAGTATTTTATAAAATAATTTATTTACTCTTTCAGCTCAAGGTTATGAGGTGTGTTAGTGTTTTTGTGTAGCCCTTGTCTAGGCTTACTATCTGTATCATAGCTATCCTCATAAAAATCTTTGAAATATTTGAAAACTTGAATTACTTGAAAAAACAAAATTCAAAAATTCATTTGAATATGTATTTTGTTTTGAATAAAACTTACAGCTCAGGTTGCTTCCTACTGTTTTCTGGGCAAGCCTAAAGGTACACATCTCAGAATTTGTTTTTAAATATCTTAGTTGCACTTAAACGTTAATTTGGACATTTGAAAAGGGATCATGGAGTAAGCTAAAATAATAATTTCAATAGGCCCATCAATAACAGCAGAGAAATAATTCCCTTTGCATGGAAGGAAATTTAAGCTATGCTGAACTACAAAGAGCCTTTCGATTCAGTTTTTTGTTTTATTTATTATAAAGCTCACTAGGTGTTACTGTGAAAGCTCTCAATACAAGAATTAGAAACAGCCAGAGCTAGTCTTTCAAAGGACTGAGTTCTCTCTCAAAAAGCAGCCTACGTGATCACATCCTTGATTCTCCTAAGTATTAATGAAGTATGAATGTTTTATGATGTAAATTACCCAGTAGGTAATTGTGTTGCAACACACAATTTCTTTTTGGCTATGGGATGGTGGCAAATGATGCTGAGTTCCAGTTCTTCAGCCTGTTAAGAGGAACTGGGCTAAACCAGCAGTTAAACACAGGGATGATTCAAAAACTTAGAATCAAATTTGGAGGGAAGAAGAAATCGCTTGCTCTGTGAAAGGTGACTTTATTTTCTCTTACTGCATTTTAATTCACCCCCTAAGCAACTGCCAGTGTATGAGTTGTAAGGTTTGGTTTGGCTTGGCTTTATGTCAGGAGTTGCAGAGGACAGGACTTGTGATCGTGTAGAGCTCTAGGAGGACTGGAGTGGGGTCCAGGGGAAGAAAGGGGAGTAGGTGGAAAGAGTTGCAGATCATCATTAATGTAGAGCCATATGAAAGGCCATCAAACACAGATGGATTCCCCTCCTTGAAGAAGGATTGGGTGAGGGCTGAGAGTTAGCATACCCATCTGCTAAATACTCAAAAGACAGCCTCTAAGGTTAGAGAGGACATCCCAGGTACCAGTTTGCAACCATTTTCTGCTAGTTCTGGCCCCAAATTGCAAGGTTGGTGCTGGATAAAGGTTTGTTCATGTCTGAGTACAGGCGAGGGAGGCAGGGAGCTGTTTGTTTTGTTTTTGGAAGACTCCCATGAAGCTTGCAGTGTGTCTCAATTTCTGTAAGTGTGGTTTCCTTTTACCAGAATTGCCAGCAGGTAAAGAAATATTCCAGAAACATTTTTGCAACTAAGCAGGGATGTAGAAACTGCCCAGAGGATCTTGTTCAGTACCTCATCAATTTTAGGTTATTTGGTCCTTAAGAAAGGTGTCAAGGAGCAGAAAAACGAAGTAAATCTTGCAAAATATGCACAAAGCCCTTAGATAGCTGCAGACTTTCAATTTGCTTGAAAAATCGCCCCTTTGAGAATCATTATTTCCTCTGTTTCCAAGGCTCATCGTGTGCCCTGTGGGTTTGGAATTCAGGGCAGGAAGGGAGGGAGGTGTTATAAGAGGTCTCAGTTTTTTTTTCCTTTTTTCTCCTCACAATCTATATTCTCTCCCCTTAGAATTTCGTGTATGTGGTGTTTGCACCTCCCCCTAGAATTTCATAGATGTGGTGTTCACACCAAGAGCACTTTGAGTGGGAAACATGCTCCCCCTCCCCTGATGAATTTTCTACCTTTATGCGAATCTTGTGCTGGATGCTGTACTTCAGAGCTTTACCTCAAAACTCTTGATCAAATACACTAGGCAATGTTTCAAGTCTATATAATAAGAAAAAATAAATTTCAGATTATTGCAGCTGAAACCATGCATGTCACATAGTACCTATGTTTTGTGCAGACTTGTATGAAGAATTAGCAATGGAAGCTCAAACTATATAAATTCTAATGATACATTCTTTAGGGAATTCTCCTTTTCAGGGAACTTTTTTTCGGCAAACCAAAATATTTTGAAGAATTTCAATCTTAAAGACACTTCCGTTACACGGGTGAGGGAGTGGCACAGGGTGTCAAATGAGGAAAAAAAAAACTAGAGTCTGGCCATTAACTGCAGATATCTGTAACTTGGATAAGTCATTTTTATTATTCATAGAAGAGTAGCTTCAATTAGTACTATGATGGACGCTGACAAGTTGAACGTACATCCTTATAAAGCACAGATAATCCAAGTGTGGCGGTTGAGTATAACCTTTGATGCTATGCTGCTGGAGTTGTTCTTCCATGTGAACTTCTGCAATTGTTGGGTATTTGCTTGCTGTGCAAGTGACACTTACGTGAAAATAAAACTTTTGGAAAGGTCTATGACTTGAAATTGCAAGGAAGCCTAAACACAGTAAATAGGTTTACTCTGTGGACGCTGTTCTTACCTCCTATCTGTGATTTCCACAGCCTTGATCTCTTTATCGTAGTACTTTGTCTTACACCTGCCCTTGTGCTCGCCTGATATATGTATTTGTGTTGTACAGTAGCGTCTGATGTGTTATCTGATCAAGGATACATAATATCGCACCATGCATGTTATCAAGGAAAGCTAAAATTGGAAAGCTTTTCCCGATGCCCAATTTATCTGTAGTGTTTAGGAGTACCATAATTAAGACTTTTTTTGGGGAGGGGGTATGAATTCCAAGTTGTGTGCTTTGATGGAATTCAGACAAGATTGTGCCTTAATCTCCCATATATGCAGAAGACATCAAAAATGACTGTCTAGGTCATCAGGAAACTATGTAACTTTTATATAAATATGAAATATATTTGTGTGTGTGTATATATATATATATATGCATATATACAAGTATATAAAAGGTGGTAGGGCCACTTTTCACTTCAGCTGCCCCGTTTTGTCCTTAGAAATTAGCTGTTTTCCATGTAGTTTTTGTTTCTAGACTATAATGATCTTCCTCCCTTCTCCAATACTTGAGATTTTTGCCCCCAATACAGGAACCTGAAACAAAAATGTACCTTTGCATATGGAAGTGAGCTTTTCAGGTTTTGACATTCAGACAATTTCACGGTGAAGCTTGCTGCAGGATATTAATTTTCATGACACTCCATCATGTTTTATAAGCCACTGGACTGAGAAAGGCCTAAAGCTGAATATCTTTCAGCAACTGGAAACATATCTAAATCGAAGTAGCGCATTCTGAGGTACTCTAGATCAATGACTGAATGAGTGATGTTGGCCAAGTAAGCAATTTATACCGTAGAATATGGCTAGTAAAACTTACGAGATAATGCTGAGTCCTCATATTCAAAATGGTTATCGCTGTATCTTGCTGTGATAATAATCTTTGACGTTCTTCAGGAAGTTTGTATAAAAATGCAGTTTAATACAGATATTTTGTTACTAAAAACAAAATATGAATTGATCTGGATCTTTTGTTTTTAATCACTCTCCTGAAATTAAAGTATAATTTTTTTTACATGTAAAAATTATGTATTAAGCATGAAATAATGAATAAAAATGAATCTTTACTTCGAAACCTGATCTTGTATCTTGGTGAAAGTGTTCTACTAAAAAAAAAAAAACCTTAAAGTTATACTTACGGCTTCTAATGATACTAAATCAACAGTGCTGCAAGTTAGAATTTCTATACTTTGAGAGGCTTTGTTTTTTTTTCCGTAAAAAGTAAGTACTCTACATAAGTACTCTACTGTTCTTACTTTTAAAGAATGTTATGATAGCATTTACTGAAAAGAATTGCCAGGCATATGGCAGCAACAGCTTTAGCACTGACTTGTAAGATGCACTTGCCTCTTGCCTATTCTTTGAGCACGTGCATCTCTGTATTTACTTAGTGTTTATACAGTTTACTCATATGTAGGAATGTTTCACCGATCCAAAATGTGACTGAGTCAGAATTTATAAGAATAGAGTGTTTAATTTCTCATGTTTAAAGTATCACTGCTACTTACATGCATAAACATTTATGTGAACTTTATTTCCAGACATCTTGTTGCTACTTCTCCTTTCAAAGTAACGTTCTTGCTATGGTTGGTTTGGAAAAGAAGTGTGCAACAACAAATACACCTCAAACAATTAGACTTTCACGGTTGTAAGGGTGAAACTGGATTGACCAAAGTGTTGGCAGGGTAACTGATTAGCTGCAAACTTTTTTAGAAGTCAGTGTTGCTTTAACCTAGCAGCGCCCCTCGCTGCCTCTCGCCCCCTGACCCACTGCTCCGTATACTCTAGTTAAACTGTGGCGCGCACACAGAAGCAGACAATTGAGAAATGAGCTTCCTGTAATTAAGTTACTGTAACTTAGTCCTTGACTTGAGAGTCCCCAGTGAGTGGGCAGATTATTTGCTTTTCTGCTGCCTCTTCTGTCAAACCCTGTAGAGTTGACGGTTGCGTCTATAAATGTCACTGCTTGCTTTGTGCTACAGGAAGAAGCAGTGCCCGCAGATTCTGTTGCTGCAGGGGTGTAATACGCCTATCACATGTGAAAAATATTTTTTCAAGAAGCTTCTGTAGTATCAAGGAATAGCAGACGAACAACTTAAGACAAAAACCCCTCACCATGATCCACATCTAACTTTCTTAACTGTTTTCCTACAGCAAAGCTATTATATTCCATTTACAATAGATGCATTGAGAACAATGCACTGTGTCAATCCCAGGAAGCGGACTGAGTGTATTTCTGGTGTAGCTTGCACAGGAGTTGCCAGTTGTTCTGTGCCACAGAGCAAATCTCATGTCTGCTGAAAAGTCACTCTTAAAACTTGTAGTGTAGTTAACATCTTGAAATTAGACTGTGACAGTGGAGCCCTGCCTGTTGTGCAAATCTCCCCCTCTCACACTTGTAGGGAGGCTGCTGTGGTTCACAGCTGCTGCTGTGGATCACAGCTACTGCTGCATAATGGTATTTGGAGCTTGGCAACTGCTCATTTGCAACGGGCAGGGGGAGGATTGTTATATTTTTCATCATTATGAAAAACCTGTATTAGATTTCTCCAGTCAACCTGATTGGATGTTTTGGTGGTTTTTCTATGCCTTCAACAGCAGAAATCTTTGAAGAGAAAGATGTGAAGAAGCTAAACTCCCCCAAACACTTCTTCCTCATTTCCCCCCACTTCTTTCATTAAACAAGTGCTATTACTTCCCCCAGCTGGATCCTCCCTCACTGTCTTTGTCCTTCATGCTAGCATCCTGAAGGAAACTAGTGTTAACACCTGTGCTTTATAAACAGGCAAGTCCCAGGGGAGAGCAAGATTTTATCATTGCAAAATATCCTACAGTAACAGCAGTGTTTTTCCTCACATTGTGTACCTGATGATACTAGAGGGAGCCTACCAGCTGTTACTGTTCTTATTCGTGGTAAGACTCAAACTTGTTTTATAACTTCTGACACATGTTTGCATGCTCTTTCTGCTATAGCATTTGGCATGTTGCACAAGAAAGTACATGTAAACATAGTGCTGCAAAACTTGTGATTTTCCTGATGGATCATACTGATGCTGTTTTCTTTGTTATGTTTGAAGTGTATTTCCACCGCCAAATTCCACTAAGGCTGATTCTTTTGTGGCAGGAATCCCAGGGTAAGGTTGCTCAGGTTAGTAAATACTATGTGTTGCCCTCGGCAAAGTGCTGTGGAGCTTTTCATGGGACACGTAGCAATGTGCTGTCACATACCATATTTGTTGGCATGTGTTGTGGCATGCAGTGATCATTACAACTTATTATCACCACACCCCTTTTCAAGTAATACAAAAGTAGATGGGAAAATGAAGCATCTTTTGTAAAGCTTTTTCACATCTTAACTGTATGTGAAGTCACAGATAACAATGATAATAGTGCACTCTAGGCTTAATGGTTTATCACTGGTGAGGGAGGGGAGCAAAAGTATGTGTGTGCTGATAGATGGTGACACTTGACTGTATACTTTGTTTCCCTGCTCCTGTTTACTGGAGCTCATTTCTCTCTGCTCCTTCCCTTCTCTGTTTCCTCTAGCTCCTTGCTGCCTAATGGAAGAAAAGAGGTATCTGAAGTAAACAGTGTGTATTGTGAGACTTGCAGAAACTCACTGTGTCATTTTGCATACAAGAACCTGTGGCCATCAAATGAGGCTAGAGGTGTGAGAGTTGAAACAAACAAAAGGTCTTGGTCCTTCGTGTAGAAGGTGGTAGACTTTGTGGACTTCCTTGCCTAAGGCTGTTGTCGATGCAGAAAGTTTGCCTGAGTTGAAGGGGAGACCAGAGAAGTTCCTGGAGACAGCTCCAAATAGAAAAGCCACTGCAAACCAAAGAAATCCCATTAACTTGAAAATAGCTGGAAGCTAGCAGAGCACTGGGGTGAGGTATCATGCATGCCTGTTGCATTCTTACCTTCCCCAGGCATCTGCTTATGGCTGCAACTGAAGGCAGAATATTGGCCTCTTAGACTGAATCAGACTGGCGTTTCTCAAAGTGCCTCCATGTAATCTTCCTGTACCAGATTATTTTTCCTTACCCAGTCTTCATAGCCTCATTTTATAGTAGCTTTTAATCCCCAAAAGCCATATTTGGAAGGAAGATGAAGTATCTGAATAGATGAAGACAGTATCTGAAATTCCTAAACTTTGATCTCGCCACCTCGTTTTATAAGCACTAAGTAGATTTGAAATATGGGAGAAAGGAAAAGCAGAAAGGTGACAAAACTGGGTGTTCATTTTCTGACGTGTCACTTCTCTGCCGTCTGTTGCATACTGGGAGAAGTTACTAGGTCTTTCTTTGAAACACTGGTTGTTGACTGTGTTGCAATGCATCTCAAAATTTGGGGTAGTTCTAGTACCCCTAAGATGAGTACTGGCAACAGCCTTAGTAAAAGCTAATTTTGCTCTGCTGTGTTTGCATGGCACTCTGCTTTGCTTCTATGCTATACAGGTCAGCTCATCTTACTCAGTAGTTTTATGGTGCTCTAAAGCATAGTTTTAGATGAATTTGCTTTCTTCTTGAGAGCATTTTGATGAACTCTTAGTTACTGGAGCATACTGATTGGGGCCCCCTCTTCCCCCCACTCCCTTCCCCGAGTTGCCAGCAGGATGTAACCAGATGGGCTCTCTTAAACTTCCACAGCTCAGTGGAGTGAGGAAGAGGTAGTCAGGTGGTTGCCCTTGCTCCCTTGATCTAGGGCAATGGAGAGCGGTAGCAGGTAGATTGTTCTGGACAATGAAACGAGTACAGAGAAGCCCACTCTTCAATATAAGTGAAGATGCAGCCTCTGTGATATAGTGGTGATTAAATCACACGTTACAAAGGTTAGACTATTAACTAGTAGAATAAGGTGTTCTTTAAGTGCCCAGCAGTTTCCATGGTGTTCAGATTGGCTGGTTTCCAGTTGGAGATCAGTATTCCAGTCACCTACGAGTTATGTTCCTTTAATCAGACCTAGAAAGCTCATGTGGCCTGAGCTGTTTAAACGCTGGGTTTGGAAAGCTATGCCTTCCCCCCTCCGCTCCTTTTTAAAAAAATATTGCTGATCCCATTTGAAAAAAAACTACCTTTTTGCTTTTCTATCTCAAAGGTAATTCATTCTTAGTTCTCAAGAAATTGTTGTACTTCAGTTTGATACACTTTTTCCTTTTGTATAAATAAATTATTTATAAATCATGATATACATAATGCGCACATATTAAAAGAACAATTATGTGCAATGCAAAATAGGGAAACTGAGTGTAGCTTTTACGGAACAATCAAATGTGTTATGTCATGAGGAAGAATACCAATTTTGTGCCATGGGCTTTAAAGCACTTTTGAATGCTAATGGTCTGCCTGTTTTTTTTTTTTTCTTTCTAAAGTGAGATTCCTAATTAAGAGAAAGCCAAAACAATTGAAATATTTCTGAAGGAGCAAAGATTCCTTGTTAAAGCAAAGAAACAGGTGGCATAATAATTTACTATATGTCCTGTGTAAATGTTCTCAGTTGGATGTTATTTAAAACTGGCTAAAGATGGTCCTCTCCAGGAGCTAGGCAAACTGTGAGCTTATTTTTTTTAATTGTTTTACACTTAAGATGCAAACTGTAATTTGGCTGTTAGCCTAGCCTAAATTTGTGCTTGCTTGTCCAGAATAAATATTGCCACTAATGTTTTTTAATTAAATAATTGATGCTCAACTTTATCAAATTTACATAACAAATGACCCCACCCCATCCCCAAATTGCTCAACAAACTGAGGTAAAATGTATGGATTCTATAACTGAAGTTTCAGCATCCAGCTTCCACATCAGAATAGAAATTTTAATTGTATATTGGCATTGCACTAAATTGCTAATTGAGGCAGAGCAGCACTTGGGCCAAAGTGATGTGATCCAGGTGGCTAAATAAGGTAGGAGGCATCAAGGACACTGTCTCTTCCCTCTCCCCTGTGCTAGCAAAGTGGTGCTCCTTCTTCCGTCTGCTCTGATCCTTTCCATCATGAGTGGAATCCCAATAACTGCTGTAATCTTGCTCTCAGATTGTTAGTAGTAAAGTTCTTATTTGCTTATGGACTTTATGTTCTTCTCTTTAACTATAAAACGATAAGCCCATCTGTTTATCTTGTTGCTAGTCATAATTGATAGCTTTTCAGTTTGTCATCCTACAAATGAGGAATCCTTTGTGGTTGAGTATCAAGGCTGCTAGTTTTAAGAGAGTCTGCTTAAATGTTTTTTCTATTTAGCTCAGGTACTTCTAGAGCTATTCTTTGTTCTAGGACTCTGTCAAAATCTTGACGCTTTAGGAAAGAATTAATTGGTACTTCAGGTGTGACTTGAGCGTTCTCCTACTGATGACTAAACCCTTAGTAGCCCTTAGTGGCTGAACAAAGCTAGTTCCCTTTATAGTGGATGTCCCTCAGGAATGGTAAAAGGTATCTAATTATTAAAATTATTATTCTTTTGAGCTTAGCTATCTATATGAAGTACTTCAAAGGGAATGACTGATCAAATACTCATTCGTGGACAGCATTTTTTGTATCTTGCTTAGTATCAGTCTTCCTTAGCATCTCGGAAATGTGCTGCTGATCCCTGAGAACCCATTGCAGGTCTAAATTCTCTTTTCCTCTTCAAAAATAGTTTGGGTACTATGATAGAAGTTGTCACAGAACATCCTGGATAGAGACTGTACCCTGTGATATCACAGTCTTAACTGTGTATGATCTGGAGTGAAAATAAAGAAGTCCCATTTTATGGTTACAAATGTTTGCAATATACTTTATATCTGCTCTTTATAGGTCCAGAATCCATTACTTCTCTTGACATTTCTTTATGGGAGGTCTTTGTTACCAAACAGAACAGTTATTTTTGCTAGAAGAAATTACTGTGTCTTAAATTACAGTTCAGTAGTACTTACAGCATCCTAAGAAGATGCAGTTATCTTGAAATCTGTCATCTCAGAAATCATGACAAAGAGCTGTTTCCTTTGCCAGTTTTGCTGTGGGCTTGGAGTTTTTTTGGTTTTGGTTTTAATTTTTTTTTCGATGACCATATATTTTAGTGTTTTTAGTGTTCCTATTCCCCATATTACTGTGTGGAAACACAAGATAATGGAAAGAGAACTCAAAACTGCTGCCAGCCACACAGGTTTAAACTACTGAAGATTTAAAACAAAAAAAAAAGTTAACAGGTGGAGTTAATTCTTCTGTTAATATTATTATTGGATTTTACTTACATTAATAAGGTGTAAAATATGTGTAAATATAAGTACTCTTCTTTAAAGTCAGCACTATTTCTTAAACACAGATCATCTCTCATCCCCAAAACTTGCTTTATTTCCAGTTTTGAAATTTCCCCCATATTTTATCTTTCTTCTTTATTCAAGTAACCAGCTAGAAATTTGTTTTCAAACTTACTGATTTCCACCCCTCTCCCCAAACACTCTGAGTGGTATATCTTCCAAAATGACTTGAAAGATATAAAAGGATAAGAGGGAAAAACTGATCACTTACTACCACTTGAAGTGAACTACAACTTTAAAGATAAATTGGATTCTGAAGGTTGCATTCTTCCGTCTTGGGATGACCACAGCTTTAAAACCACCAGATCCAAAGTGATAAAAATAGACAGAGTAGACAGAGCTAAAAAGACGTTTTGCCCTACTAGCTCTGTGCAGAAGAGAGGAGGCATGCAGCAGCACACGTAACCCCCAGCTGTCTGCCGCTTAACTGAAGAACTTTGACAAACATAGTTAGCAAATTCAGGGCTGTGTAATATTTAATTATCAGTGAAGCGTTGTTGTGTGTGTTTGTTTTTTTTTCTTTCAGTCACCTAGTTATATGTCTAGCCGTAAGTTCAAGCTATGCTAGCTACCTTAGAAGTGAGCTGAGAGGCCTTGATATATCCTAAATATAGAGAGATTAATACAGAGGAAATCGTAGTTGTTACTTTTTTACTTTTTTTAATTGGCTCCCTGTAGTTTAATTTAGCTTAAAAAAAGGGAAACTACTGCTTGCTGACGGACCAAAAAGAGAGCTAGCTTTGATGTTTTATGAGCAATAAAGTATTAATAGGAATTTCTTGCATGTTGTGGAGTGATATGTCAAACTACAAAAGTCAACTTCTTGAGGAGACAGCAAACTGGGGCCCTGGTTGCAGCACTACTGAAATACTTTCTGACCACAGAAGGCAAAGCTGAAGGGCATGAAGGATGGGAGACAGGTTCTGTTGTGCTGTGTTCGGGTACGTTAGCCTTCTTGACAAAAGAAAGAGGAGTGGTTTAGCACATAAGAGGCTTTTAGTCTTCAGACTAAAGCCGCCTTACTTTCTGGTAGCCCCGTTGGCCAGAGCATGCTGTAAGACTGATTGTGTAGTTTAAAGCGTTAAAAATTACCAAATCCTTTAAAAATAGTAACTGTTCTTAGTTGTGGGTTTTGTGGAACAACGCTTGATGTAAATTCCATTACACACATCTTGGCAGTGGTCCCCACAACATATATCTTATAGAATAATTAAAAGTGGACACAACTTCCAGGTGCAATACAGAATTTTCTTCTCATGTGCACACAGTGTACTCTGTATTTCAGATCATGAAAGGACTAAAGTTGTTTAAGGCATTAAGAGCTTGAATATAACCTCTATGCTAGCAGGCCTGGACTGTCATGGTTCACCAGGAGAGCTAAGCAATCCAAGTTTTTTAGTTTCTGTTATGTCTAGTTTCTGTCAAGATAGTTATAAACCACATGCTTGATCTCCAGTCTGTTTGTAAGAAGGGTGGTTATCAGTGTAAATGTTTGTAGTTTTCACTGTCTAAAAAATTTTGTGTTGACTGTAAAATCTTATCCTATGAGAGGGTATATCATTCATAATGGAAAGCAATATTTTAAGAGGATGTTAAGTACCAGGCTAATCATCAGGGAGTTTTGCTTAATGTCTGGCCAGGAGATGGTTCTGTCTAGTCATGTCCGAAGCGAGCCAGCATTCCTAAAGATGGGATGTCCTGTCTTGAATGTTTTCCTAATTAAATATGCAGTTCATAGGCAACAGGAAATCCTTTAGGAAGATGTGACTCTGCTAGGACTCTCCCAGAAAGAAAATGGCTGCATTTCAAGCTTTGTCCCTGATTCAGATCCCTACCCTGTGAGAATCTTGGTTTAGAATTAGATCCCGGCCCTAGGAGCTGTGTAATCATTCAAAATGAAACATGAAGACAGCCTTCTTAGGGCAATAGGTATAGATAGATAGAAATGCAATTTTTTCTCTCATGTCTCAGTTGTTTTCATCTTTGAATAATTGTTGGGAACTCATAGGCTTGCCACTTCAAAGAAGGGGCAGTGTTAAGTAGAGGTGCTGGTCTGCTTTTATAGTACCTCATACTCAAATACAAAGTTAAAGTTGCCCAACAGGTGCCCTCCTCAACCTGGCCACAATTTATTTTGTGAGCTACTAATGCAGGCAAAGTATTTTAAAGGCTTATTCCATTGATAGGTGTTAGCTGGAGAATCCTCACAGATGTGAGAGGAAAGATTTTCTCGGGGCTGAAGTCCATCGTAAATTTGTTGCCCGTGTCTATCCTCAGAAATAGTTATGAAGAATGTCCTAGTTTATTAAAGAATACAGTTTTATAGAAAAAGCTAATTGTTTAGTCCTGCTGCTTGTCATCACCTGTCATTTTCCACCTCCCCAAAGTAAAAATGCAGACCCACATCATCTTATATACATAGATCCCTACTTCCCTAGACTTCTGTGTTACCTGAGCGTGGTGCTACCAGCCCATAATGATGTGGGGCGCTGCAGTTTATGGGGTTATGGGTGCAGGGAGCTGTATGATTCAACTGTATTGCAGGACTGAGGTTTCAGTTTGCGTGTTAAAAAGATAATCCTGGAATATACAAATGTTATTTGGCTAGCTGCATGTTTTCTGTTAATGCAGTGTATTTAACAAAGTGTTTATAAATGTTTTAAGCCATGTGTTTCGTGAGGGAAAAGCTGAAGGAAAATAATGCATGTATTTCATATGGCTAAATCTAACGCCATTTGGAGCTTGAGTTCATGTGTTCCTTACAGTTATGTTACTTTTGCTACAAGGCCTGCAGGTTTCCTGGCTACAGCTGTAATAGTAGGGACTGGGTAGCTTTCGAACAAGTCTTCACATGTTGTTTCCCTAATAATAGCATTTGTCTGCTTTGCAAGTTTGCCAATTGGGAAACTTATTGAGAGAAATGAGGGTTTTTTTGTTTTGTTTTTGGCCTAGCCCCAAAGCTAAAGGAACTCACAGTGATGTGAAAACTTTCATTTGATTTGGAGAAGCAGGAATTGGAACTTATTGCACAGTGAAGGGTGCATCTTATTATTCTGGGGAAAATGCACTGTACAGCAATTCCAGAAACTTGTGTTAAGTCCAGCTTTCTCACTGAGAGCAATTATTTCTGAATATGGCTGTACCTTGGCAATCTTTTGTCGTGATCTGAACTTTCATGTTACATGGATGCCCTGTGCGTTTACCACAAACAGTGACTTGCTCATCACTTCAGGCCTAGCTAGAATCCACATTATTAATACAATAGAGCCAGTCTGTTTTGTCATCCCGTCTTTCTGACAGGTAGTGTTTAAGTATGTGCCACAGCCACATAACGTCACATATGTACATGCTTTTCTGGCAGCTCAATGAGACCCCTTGTTTTTGCATGTAAATGGCGAACAATTATCTTTCTACACATAAAAGGAAGTCAAATGGCCCTTTTAAAAGGGGATAGTGCTGTCTGTGCAATAGTCTCAAAAGTCAGTGTAAGGGCAAGTATGTTATTTAAAAGCATGTGGGTGGGTGGGTTTTTTTTTTTTCTCCTTTGTCCAATCTTATGTCTTGGATATTTGCAGTGGTTTTTGGTCATAATACTTTGGGAAACATTCTGCCTCATGAGGGAAAACTGGATACGCTTTGCAGAAACATGGATACCCTTCAAAGCATGACTTGAAAGTGTTGTGTGCTCTAAATCCAACAATATGCGCTTGTTCCTGCGTTTTGTGCTACACTGAATTCTTCGGGCCAAGCAAAAATCTGTACAGTCCTAATAGCAGTTTTTGACTTCAGCTGGGATTGTATAGTGAGGGATCTGGGTGGGTGAACCAAACGCACCAGAATTACCCCACGGTATGTTTGGAGTCCTTTTTTGAACAGACTTACGATGGATGGTTAGACTGTTGTTTAGAAGGCAGGTAAATTCTTATCTGTGCTCTCCCCCAGCTCGACTGCTTTTTTTTTTTTTTTTTTTTTTCCCCATGAGTCTTGATGGGGAGGATCTAACTCAGCTTTTTACGTTCCGCTCCTGATGTTTGAGGGCTTTATTTTGCTTTTAATAAAAAACTATATTTGTTCTCTCGAGCCTTTACACTTCTCCCCTCTTTTCTGGAGATGTGGGGCCTGTATTTTGATCTTTGCATTTTTGGAAGGTAGCTGTTAAGTGGGTTCTTGCAGTTTATGGAGTCTCTTCCTCAGGAGACTGGGAAATCAGGCATTTGCTGAGGGGAAAAAAAGTCAGTATACATGCTTTTAAAAGTCTGCTAATTTAAAAACAAAGGAATTACTTTTGTGACCGAAGTGTATGATATGAAAAAACCCATATGAAGCAGGTTTGCACTTATCTATGGTGGGAAAATGTCACCATATTGTTGTCGTGTCTGAATGCGAACAAATAACCTCCCTTTATAAAATTGTCAAAGTTTATAGACTTATTTACTTTACAGCTACTTTTATAAGTTACCCACACCCTCTTCTGTATGTGAGTAAAAGAACTGGAAAGGGCATACTGATAATGTCATACCAGGAAATCTGTAATACAGAAAAGAGCATGGACAAAAAAAAAGATGTTTGGGGAAAAAATAATCACACTGAGGGTAATGTGTGAAAGGAAAGAAATGTAACTGTTCCTTCAATGTCTCGTTTTTTTTTTTGTTTTCTTTTGAGTTTGAAGAAAAATGATATAAATGAAAACGGATTAAATGACAGCAACAACACCCTTGAAAGTCTTGTAGAACTGAAAGTATCATTGACTAGATCCTACTTAATTCTTTTCTGCTGTTAGGCATTCTGGCAAGTTTCCTCAGGTCTGGATATATTCAAGTATTGTATTTGGCAGACTTAGTTTGTTACTACATTAAGATAAATGAGAATCCTGTTCAAATGTTTTAACCTATAGTTGTTTTTACAATCTGCCAAGAAGCACAACTAATTGATATTTCAATTTATACTTTTTTTTTTTAAACTGAGTATTATGTATCTGGAAGTAGATTTTCCACTTAAAAACGTCAAATTTTGCCATTACATGTTTTAGCTGAAGCACTTTGTAAGGGATAAAGTTTCTAAGAGTAGGTGCCTTTTGTAATTAAATATATGTAGTAACACTTGTTCAGTCATTAACAGTCACTTTTTTTTTCTTTCCTTTTGCAATTTAACAAGACTGTTCAATCTAAGACACGGAAACTTCAGTCCATCTTTAATGCTCGATGAAGATGTGCAAAATCATTACATTTGAGACCTTCTGTATTTGAAGGGGATTATTTGAATAGTTGTCTCTCCTGTATAAAAGTAGCTTTTTTTAATGTTTAAAAAAAAAAAACATAACTAACCTATGTTTATCTGGTCTTGATCATAAGTATAAATTGGCCTTCCTTCTAAATCCAGTTTTAGATTTCAGTGTCCAAATGCAGTAATGCTTCTTGTGGATATAAATACTACTTGTTAGACTTGAAGAATAGAAAGGTGGGGATTTTGGTTTAAAATAAGTTCTGCTTTAGCTGAGGAAAATATGTGGACTTCCTGGCAGAAATAATAAATGCTAAATACACATCTACTGGAAAGGTCACTGGAAGCTGTTTCTAAAGCCTGGAAAGACCGTGTTAGCTGTTCGCCTTCTGCTTAAAGGCCTGAATCGCAAAGCTTTTGTTTCTGCTGTATCATACCTTTTTAGAAAGAGACTTAATCTTTAAAGCAAGAATTTATGTTGGAGAATCAGCCATGACAAAGGGAATTTATCCCTAATTATGCCACAATTCAGTCCTAATTCTAGACTGAACAGGTCTGGGGTTTTAACTTCCAACATAAAACTCTTTTTTTGTTAGATCAAAGAATTGGTTGTCACCTTCAAACAGGTACTTGCGGACTGTGTAAGTTAAACAGATCAAGCCTCTTTCTTCTGTTGGTGTAATGTAGACTTTCTGACTATAAATCACTCTTGTGGCTTATTTTGCACTCTTCAGAATTTTTTCTGTGCTCTTTTTGAAATGTAACTGCTAAGACTTGACTCTATTGGAGTCTTGTATCTTTTTCTCATGTGTCTGGAAGTATCGTTTCCCTGCTCCCCCTTGATTAAAATGCTAGGATTATTTGTAGACAAGGGAAAAATGGCTTTCCTGTAATTTATAACTAAACAGCACAGGCAGAAACTTGATGAGACTAAATATTGCTGCATTCCCAAAATAATTTGAAAGGTTTTTCAACAAAGGCACTGTCTTGTTAGTAGGTTACTCAATTAGACTTAAGCACCAAAAATAAACAACTTGATTTTTCCCCACAAGAAATCCAACTGGAACAGCCTATTCTGTTCTCTTGATTGATGCAAGTGTTAGGAATTGCTTTCTACAGATGTGGGATAGAGGCTAATCCAGGTCAGTCAGTACCTTTTAATTAATATAATTCCCCCCCCCCAGTAAGAAAAAGGGAGCAATCCCTGGTTTAAAGCTCTGAGCTGATCCAAAGTGACTTTAAAGGTTTTGAACGGAGTTCGGGTTACAGAGTAAAATTACTAAATAACAAAGGCCTTATTACGGACAGCGTTTAGATCTGGAGGGGCTTTGTTTCAGGTTTTTTGGGCAGTTAGGAGACAATCACTCTGTTCCATTAAAATAGCCATCTTTTCCGGGGCTCTGAAGGGGTTAAAGGAGAGAAAGATAAAAGCTACTTTGAGCTCAGTTTGTTACCTTGAACTTTGGATGCTGTTGAATATAGCAGCTATCTGTGGTCACAGGTATTTTAGTAGATTTATAATCTGAAACTATGAATGTCCAGATAGGAAATGATCCAGTAATTAAGGGAAACAGTGCTATACACGGTGACTTAAATCACTTTGATTTCTTGAGTCACACAGATGTAGTTGCTAGCCTTATCCTTTAACTCTCCTGAGATCTTTTCTCAGTACCTTGGCACAGTACTTAAAAAGCCAGAAAAATCAGAGTGGCTGCGAGATGGGAAGGAATGAAAGATTTGGTGTTTCTGGCTTGCTTTTTGTAGGTCCTCACTGGAGAAGTATGCCTCGTGGCTGAGAGCTACTGCTTCGATAGACTGGGAGGAGGACATATGGAAGTAGATGCTGTAGAAAATGTCTAGCTTTCTTTCCTCATGTATGTTGAATGGATAATATTAATAACCTAATATGAGGGAGTGGTGTTTTGTTTGTTTGTTTTTTAACATCTCACTGAAATCTAAATACCAAACAAAACTCGAAAACTAGCTCAGATCAGGATTGGAAAGGAAAAGGAAAGGTCTATAGCCTACCTGTAAAACAGGGAAATATGAATTAAGTTCCTTCATCTGATTGAACTAGGAGTTGTTGTTTCTTTTTCCTTGCGTGAGAACCGTATGAAGCTCATTCAAAAGTGAAATAGGCTGGTCTAAAGCTAAGTGGGGTTTTGAAAGTTTGGCTGAGGAGCCTTCAAGTGAAGGAAAGCAAAATTGCTATAAGTCATGCAAGAAAAGTCATTTTTTAAAGCAGACAAAAAAACCTGCTACTTCTGTAATGTTGAATAGTTACTTAGTTGTGAATGTATAACAATATATATAAACACTATATATATATATATATATATATATATATATATATATAGTATTACCTACTTCTTCAAAGTACTTGTGTGGTTTTACATATTATGTCTATTAATCTTGCACATTTGACTTGGTGATAAAAATATTATTTTAAAATAGTTGCTCTTAAATATAATATTGGCTCGGTCCTAATTATGACTTGTGATGCTAACAGTTCCTTTGTGACCTTTTCAGATTCTCCCGATAAAATACTCTTCCTAAATATTTCTTCGATATTTAAACCTTTTCCATCTTTCCACCTGCTCCCTTCTATTCCAAAAAAGTCCACCTATATTTATTGTAATGGTGCATTGCCATGGTGACATCTGTCTGCCTTCAGTTTCTACAAGGATATGATGCTTTCTTTTGTGACTTGAGATTCTAGACCAAAATTAATGTATAAGTGCCAAGTTTTTCTTATTAATATTGCTAAATTGTCTGATGTGTTAAATATTGGGGTATGTAAATGCTGCTGAAAATATAGAATAATTCACCAGCTTTATTTCCCACTGTGTTTAGTTCTACGCTTAAAATTCATGTATGTTATTTACAGTAAAAAGATTTAAAGAAACTGCATTTAATTATACTTTTCTGCTTAAAATGCATCCCTTTCAGAGAACTAATATGGGAACCTGAATAATTTAGGCCGATTTGTGAACCACAAACTTCATAACAACAGCAAAAAGAACAACTGAAGTAACTGTCAGTGTCTTTAGGCAAATACATGAACACAAAAAATAGTGTGTTTGCTCTATGCGAGGTCACACTCAGCTGGCCTGTTTTATGCCCGAGTTCCTGCGTCTAGTGTTTCCAGCCGTTAAGTGAATCCTTGCCCAAGGCCTAACCTCTGAATCCGTATTTGGGAAATTAGCCTTTTCTGCTAGTTAGCAATGGGATGGTTAAGCAATTTGCAGGCCAATTGAAAATAGTCGTCTCTCTGTATGCTTGTATAGACCCTCCTCTGTCTCCAGTTTATTTGGGCGATTTTCTAAGGCTGCGCGTAGAGCTTGGACTCTAAAGGGGCTCTCTGTGGAGGAAGGCAGTTTCTGCTGTGTGCACCCAGTTCAGGTTGGCACCCGACTTAACAATGCAAGTACTTATAAATGATTTTAAATACTGTATTTCCCTCTCTTCTGCCTATCCGTGTTAGGCTGTATTCAGGACGATGACACAGTAGGATTTTTGCAGCGGTACCGCCACAGGCGAGTGGTGGCTGAGCTGGAGGTCAGTCACAACACTGTCTTTCAGGAAGCTTTTGTGCTGTTTTCAGCAGTACAACAGTTGTCCTATATCACCTTGGCATGTTACTTAATACCACTCTGCTGTGTCCTTCTGTCTCCAGTATAGTTGTGACCCGAATCATAGAGTAGTTCGCTGAGGTTTATTTGGTGTATTTTAAGATGCTTTGAGATCTTCCTGTGAAGATGTTATTTACACACGAAGTACTTCCATGAGATGTGAGAGTGGAACACACCGAAAACTTGCACACTATATATGCTATATATGCTTAAAAAAAAAACAGTTAATATGCTTACTGCAAGAGAAATATTTGCATGTTTGGACTCAATACTACAACGTTCTCAGAGCTCTGATCCAGCAGATCCTTTAAGCAAGTGCTTAGCTTTAAATGAAGGATTGCACAGATGTAGAGACTGACATGCTCAAGGCTAAACACTTGTGTTATGATTCACACCTTGGAGGTGTAGTGGTGCGACTTTATGATACTGCTAAGCAGATTTAGCACTAGTGCCATAAAAAGGAACAGTCCCATCCTCTCCCTGGTTATGTGTTCTCCCACCTTTACTGCTCTTGCCCAGCATGCATCTTAGTCTGCAAAGTTTCCGGAGCAAGACCAGCAAGAAACTAACTTTGTCTTGTTGGTTTTCATTGCCTATACTGGTCAAGCCCCCCTAAAACAACTCGCCTTGAAGGTTTACTCTTGATCATCCATGCTGATTTTAAAATATGATTTGCCCTGCAGAGTGTTTGGGCATTAAGAAATGAATTTAACTCATTTTTTTCCCCTCCGTGATGTCAACTCTGTGCTAGTGAAATAATGGAGCTAACGGAATGAAGCAGCAGAAGCATATTTTGCTTCTGAAATGAATGAGGGGCTGCTCGTCTTTCAGTGATGGCGTTATGATACTTTTAATACAAAGTTGCAAAAGGATGTAAATGATAGCTTTACACAGAACAACACGCACAGCCTGCAGAGAGAAAGTGGTGTTTTCATTGGCTTGAGGGCTGCGCTTTGAAATCTGCGTGTGTTTGTTTCCTTGCCTGTTATACTCAAACAAGTCCCTAACTTGCCTAAGGAACCTGATAGGAACTTGATTGTATTATAGGCAGCCCAAAAGGAAGAATTTTAACCTGTCATCTCAGGGGAATTTTCTTTTTTCCATGGCTAGTACTTAATGTTTCACTCTGCTTGCCTCCTGTCTTCCCAAGTGTTATCCTGAGGCCAAAAAAAAAAAAAAAACCTGCTTCTGCCAATCATATTTTTACAAGCTAATAACTCTCCACTGTCCTAAAATCCCTTAATGCCTACTCCTAGTATTGTTAAAAAGGGATGAAGTTTAGTTGCAACTGCAGTGAGGTAGATTCTGAGTTATGACAGAAAACCGAGGGCATTGGTTGCTGTTTTTTCTGCAAATGAAGCATCTGCTATGCTGAGGCATAGCTGAGTGTGTCAAAAGTTTGACTATTTTGGTTGGGAGGTTTAATTAAAATGATAGCTGAATTACTCTTTGATTACGGATCTACAAAGATAATCTTCCTATTTAAAAAAAAAAAAAAACAACTTTTTTTTTAAATATATTTTTACTGTGATAAGTTGGATACTTTAGCTCTCAAGCCCTCACAGGCCCCTTCCACCTGAATTCAGCACAGCGGTACTAGAGATGCTTTGCATTCAGAGGGATCTAGTTTACTGCAGATTACATTTCAGAATATAAAGCGTGAAATACACGATTTAAAAAAAAAAAGACATTATCTTTAAATTAAGGAATGGGAAATGACATAGAGAAATGGATTTGCCTAAAATCCTTCTGAAAATCAGTAGACTTTACAAAAGCAAATATTGCTTTTGAAAGACCTAGAATGGTATTTATCCATTCTTTGGCATGGTCCTCTGGTTGTATTTAAAATGTAGTGCCTAAATTAACTTATCTTTTGTACAGTGATAAAGAAGTAAAAATTGTGACTATAAGCTATACTCTCCAAAATCTGAACTCTATTCTTTCTAAAGCAGAGCAAACAAGACCTCTGATTTAAGATATATTCTTTGGTATGTGGTGGATTTTTTCTTTTTTTCTTTTTTCTTTTTTCTCTTTTTGACAATATTTGCTCAGTGGTTGGTATAATCCTATTTAAAAGTTTTTGCTTACTCGAGCATGTTCTGTCTGGCTGCCATTGTTTTATCACTCATTCATAACTGAGGAACTGAAAATACTGAAATTGAACAAGTTTCTGAGTTTCACATACAAGCTTATTTTCTTTGTCATTCCGTTTCCATTTTCCTTTGTGCAAACAGGTAGTACTTTTGATGGCTATTCTGTAGCTGGCGATCACATCGAAAGCATTTGAAGCCAATTTTTATACAGAGTAAACATTCTGTAGTTAGAAGAGCTTAATTAGTTCAAATGCCTTTACTGCTGGTAGACCTCCTTATCTTGAAAGCCGTATCCACTAACTAATCCTTTATTTATATTGAGCTTTGGAATTTCCCTTGAAATGCCTTTTTGTAACCTTTTGCAATATAAATGAGAAGTGACCTGACTGTCAGGTAAACAGTGAGGCTGCAGGTAAGCAAATTAATAAAATATATGAATGTAAGTTTCTGCTCGTTGGCAGCTTGGATGGCTGTGATTAACCTGAGAGTGCTAGTGTCATGCTTATTCATGTGATATGATTTGTTACCTCTTGTTGTGCCACTTTAATCTTTTTTGTGTTTATGCATGAGAGGGCTGAATTTGTTAACCAAATGTCCAAAGCTATATTTTCAGTGCTAAAAAGAAGGGACTTGTTAAACCACAATAGCTAATTTGTGATAGTAATCTCAATGTGAAATCCTAGTGGACAGGTAGGCTTTTTCATCTGAAGCAAGTTGAGATCACAATGTATTCTCCAGTTCAGCCTAAACAAAGCAGTAGCCTGTTTCCATTTTACCACGATGGAACTAACTTGCATTTACTCTCTTGGCATAAAAAGGTATCGCTTTATTTTGTTTTAGGTACAATCTTAGCCCCATTGTAAAATGTTCTTTCTGATTACAGGAATATAGGTAATCCTAGAGACTCCTGATAGAGCTGGCTGAGAAAGAAAGGCTGTAAAACCATTGCATTCTTTTTCTCAAGTTTCTAGTTTTATAATAGTGTATGATTGCACTGACAGTTGTTTAATTGAGAGTATTATGTCATAGGAAGGGGTGGGGGGAAAGAACATGTGAGAAGTTACATACGGCTGGCTTCTTTCTCATACTGAGTTTCAAATCTTGTGTATTCAGCTGACCTAACTGAAATACCTGTAGCAAGCTGTCCCCCCTCTTCTGGTTAGAAGAATCTTTGGCCTGATCAGGTTCAAGAAATGAAAACTAGGAGCAGAAGTGCAAATGTGAGGCAAATGTGTTATACATCGAGGTGCCCGTGGTGAATGGTGGCGAGAGTGGGGAGCGTGGGAAGGCTGTGCCAGTGGGGTCCGTGAAGGGTTTGGGGCTTCAGTGAGTAAGGGCACCTGGTCCTTGTGTCACACAAACTCTTGTGCCGTGACCCAAACACTTGGGAATTCTGTTTTGTCCCAGACTCCACAGAGAGGAAACTGCGGGATTTTTCTGTGACTTCTTTGCAGCACACCCCTCTCTCCCACCCCTGCAGTTGTCTTGACCAGAGCCGAAAGAGGGTTATCAAGAAAGTCTGTACACAGAAGTGTCCAGGGAAAATGAATTGAACAAGAGGTTTGAAATGATAGCCTGTATTTATGCAGCAATTAGATATCAACTTGTATCTTGCATTTATGTTTCCTTGCCATCCTGGTGAAGTGCACCCTAATGGGTACATTAATCTCAAGAGCTAACTACAGATGACTTTATCAAACAACATGTGGAAGGAAATGGCTAGACTGGACTTACATAAAGGTATTAGTGATGGGAAGCTGAGCTGACCAAAGCTAAAGGAATCATGATAATTTTGCCTTAGGTATACCCCACAACGATAGGAGATGTTTGTAGGGATCATATCTGAAGAATACGATCCCTTACCCGAGAACCTGATAGTGTGTCGTTTCAGATTAGATCATGGCATATGGCTTAAATACAAGAAGAAAATGAATTCTGGTTTGTTTTGGGGAGTTTCTTTTGTTTTTCTCACCAAAGATATGCATTACCGATATTGCTGTTAATGTAGTTGGACTAGACTCGGATGTCATATTTGCTTTGTACAGTGGAGGATAATTGACTCTCTATTTTTTTCTAATACCCTCTGCATTGAGTCCAAAGCCAGAATGATATATGTCCATTTTCAAAGATTTTTATGGTGTTTTAGAAGTCAGCAGGAATGGACAGGTGTCATGACTGCATCTGTTTTAACTGCAAGTGCTCATATAGTCTCCAGCTGGCAGAGGAAGGCACATCCAAGCAGAAGAGAAACGCTACTTTAAACCCAATAAAAGCAAGTGCTCAAGAGTATGTTGTTCTGCTGTGAGGTTAGCATGTAATGGTAACAGAACATGCCTGCTCAGAGGGATATAACTCAGAGTTTCAAGTTGACTTGCCTAGATCAAAGTGAGAACTTAACCAAAAGATCCACTCAGATTTTTAAGAGACCAGTGATTTTTAAAATGTAATAAACCCGTTCTGAATTTAATGCTAATGCTGCTGTAGGACTTGAAACAAGAAGAATGAACCCATTCCGGGGGAGAATGAGAAGTTTAATATTTTTCAGTACCCAGTCTCTGGTGGAATGGACAGAGATTTTTGTTTTTTATCAGAGAGGGTCATAACCTCATCAAGCATTCCCTCCCTTCCGCAGCGCTGCCAAAAGGTGCAGTACTGCTAATTGGTTTTGGCAGAGGAAAGCTATGAGGAAGTCAGGGGAAAGTGTTTTATGTTTTGTTACTATCAGTAGTCAGAACTAGTTCTTAAGCTAAAAATATGAGGATATAGATTTCAGTTGATATATGTTCTGTAGTTACTATTTGTTTCCTCTCCTTTAGGTTGTATAAGGCAAAAGGTGATACATGCTTAACTTGAAGAAAACTGAACGTTTTGTGTATGCTTAGGATTAAGCACTTGCCTATTTCTTTACAAAATTGGCAAGCTTCTCTGTGTATTAGCCTGATGCAATGTAATAATAATGGCTGTACTTAAAATAGTCCATATACAGCACAGACCGCTTTTAATATATTTGGACTTGTTAAAATGTATTGTGTATTAAAAATAACTCAGGAGTTGACATGAGGATTTTCCAATTAATGTAACGAATGAAAATGTGAAATCTTAGTTAGCATTTGATCTTAGTTTTTCTAAAAATAAGGCTTCTATCCTTTGCTGTCTAAAAGACCTTCAGAGTACTTTTATGCAAAATCTAGCTTAAAACTAGTTACAGTATTCGGCTATGCATTCCCCAGCTACTCTGACTAAAAGAAGCATTTCATTTAAAAAAAAGCACACTTTTCACTGCTTTGCTGGTAAAAATCTTCTTTAAAAGACACAGTAAGGATACAGAAATTGTGCAACGTCGACAGTGCGTGATTAACATGGCATTAGATGCAGACCAGCAGAGATGGGGAGATCTTGGTGGTACTGTGGCCACCCCTTCTGTAACCTGGGCAGTGCTAAGGGAGCTGTAGGCTGGGGCCCTCCTGCTGCTGTATTTGCACCTGTGCATTGTAATTGCTTGCTCACAAATTGGTAGCTGTAGTTGTGTGACCTTATTCATGGCTTCTCCTTAGAAAGTGCAAGTGCCGTCCTTAATAGATTAGTCTCTAATCTAGTCTTTCCATTTATTTGGGGGATCCCTTTTACACTCTTACTGTTTGTAACATTACAGACCCTGTTATGCATTTTACAGAGTAGTATAAATACAGCCCACATAACATAGCTGTGGTGATATCACAGCTCTGTGTTAAGTAGTAAATTAACTAGTGTGTGTCTGTGCTGTGGAATTGTGATGGAAGAGCTCTGAATTAAGAGGAAAAAAAAAAGGCACAGTAAAGGTGTTGCTAGTGAATTCCATAAAGATGACTTGTAGAATATATTTAATATTTCAGTGAGGAACTCCGCTTAAAAAGAAAGTGCAGTTGCTCTGACCTTCATTCTTTGCTCCCAAGAACAAAGTTAAGTATATGTGATAAAGATAAAAGTGTACAGTATGGTTTGCAGAATCGGGGCCGTTATCAGTATTTGAACGTGGTGGCCAAATCTAAGGCTATTTCTTCTAAAAATATAAATATAATACTATATATTATAAGAATGTATGTGTGTGCAACTCAGAAATGGGTCAGGGCTAAATGTTACCTGACAGAGATTGTTTCCTTTTTGCTACATACAGCTGAAATTCAAACCCTCCCTCCCCAAAATTCTTCAGATGTACTAGAAAAGCACATGACGTACCTAAATTAATTCATTTTCAAACAAATGTGATATAATGTCCCTAAACGCTTGAATACAGCTTACAGTAATGAAAGAAACAAATTTGTTACTGGTCACATAGGAAGATCATAGATTTGAAAACGCAAACCATGTATTTGCTTCTGAATTTGAGTTCAGGAAGATAAAGCTCATTTGCTTAGTTCTGTCTGAGGGAGAGAGTTTGGAGATGGTTAAATTAGTTTTCTGATTGTTTGTGCAGAGGCTTACAGTGTTATCACCGGGTCGAATTTATGTTCCTTTTTTTGATCAAAGTTGGGTACAGAACTGAGAAAATTAAAAAAAAAAAAAAAATTGCTATGTTGGCACTGAGAAGCAAGCTGTGTCCTTTGCTTTTTCCATTTGCCATCCCATCTTCCCTCCCCTCCATCCAACCTTAAAACCTTCAATAATTTCTTTGATATTTGAAATTGTGGAAATGTTCCCAGCAGCCCAGACCTGCCAATGTTAATTAAACTTCAGGATTTGTCAGGTTTTTTTAATTTAAAATCGAGCCTTGTACTTGCAGCCGTAATTTCCGTTATCTCTCTAGGGTCCCTGGTTCACTTCATATTTTAATAGTATTTCTAGGGAGTACATTTATTTTATCTTTATTTCATACAACTCTGAAGTTTAAATTGAGTTAATTAAATATCTGCATTAATTAGTATTTTGCCAGTTGAGCTGCTTTGTTGCAAAAACTGATCAGAATGCTTAAAAGGAGGGATAGGTATTTTCCTTGAGGCTAAATGAGCAAGGCGCTTCACCTGCCCCATCCCCAAAGTGTTTTACTTGGATTTATGCAGTATGTTTTAATAAATGCAGGGAAGTGATGTTCATACGAACTGATGATGTTCGTAACTGATGAAGTTGAGCTCATTGTTCCTTGTATTTCCCAGGAGTTTTCTTTTGTAGTTGCTGTTGGGCATGCAGGGTGTGACACGGCCACTGTTTGACAAACACCTATAAGGCAAAATATCGGGGTTGTAATTCAGCATAGTGCTTAGACGGTACATCTAGCTGTATCAAAGGGCAGTATAACTTATCTCTTAGTGCTAGGAAAATTCTAAGTGATACTCTGATTCTTATGGCCATTTTCTTCGGGTACCTATCATATTATCAATAATATGAGCCATAGTGAGCAAGGCCAGTGATCGTAGCCGATACTAGGCATTTTAGAAAAAGATGGAGTAATTGTATCTTTTTGGAGTGCCCATCTCATTGAATAGCTAATTTATGCTTTTAGGATCTAAACTCTTGTCCTCTTTGAAAGTTTCTAATTCTATATAATAGATATTCCGTGTTTATTGTTAGCATTCATTAAGCAAACGTCAGTGACTTGTTTCTTATGATGCATAGGTCTGTCTCTTGTATTAGTATAGCACTAATACTAATTAGTACTGATACCCTGCTCCAACATGCATAAGTTTTTGTCAACAATGAGTTTTATCTACCTTCATGATTTCTGTTCAGCTAGACCTCAGTCACTCTTGATTTCCTCAGTTAATTTAATTTGCCTACTTTAGACTGTTTCATGTTCTGAGAATCATCCCTAGTGTCTGTCTTAGACAACGTTTTCTGATGCGCAGTCTTCTGGTGTAGTGTTTATGACACTACATGTGAATTATGACACAGCAATTTTCTTTTCATGGTTTTAAGGGTTTTTTGTTTGTTTGTTTTTTAATTGGAAGCTATTTGTACCACTTGCTATAAAACAGCTGGTAACGATACCAACTTCAGCCCATTCCCTCATAGAGGAGTAGGGCCTAAATCTCACTTTTGTTAGAGGGTTTTAGCTCTTTAGTTCTAGACTGAAGCTCAGTTTGCTTCAGTTCAAAAGGATATTTTTGTTCGAAATCCTCTCAGAAAAAAGAAAAAGAATCTTTCTTGCTTATGCAGCTGTACTGTAGTGGTGTTTCCTTTCTTTTCTCTCATTTCTACACTTTCTGAAGACTTGTAAGGTTTGAGTTTTAGGTTTGGGAAACAGTTCTTTTGGTGGGGAAAAAAAGTTTGAAAAAATATCTATAGTATCCATACTAACTTGGTGAAAGAAACTAGGTGGGTATATTTTACTCCGTTTTTGCTGAAAAATATGTCCATGCATGCAGTTTTTGAGCCTTTGGTTACTTTAATTACTCGGTAACTTCAGTAATATAACTGCATGTTTAGACCTTAAGAGAGAAAAAAAATAGGAAGATAAGATATTGAATATATAAACATATGCATGCCCCTTTAAAAAAAAAAAAAAAAAGTTTGAGGTTTGTTTGGTGTTTTGTTTTGTTGTGAAATTCTACGGTTATTTATTATTGAACTAATTCGTTCCTGTATTGAGGGGGAGAAAATAGGGATTTTCTTCCGATTTCACTTGCCAGCTTATTTCAATGTGGGCTAGTAATGCAGTTGGGGAGATGAGAAAAGAGAGAAATATTTCGTGCCTGAATTACTATTTTAAGAAATTCTTTTTCGTCAGTTCTTACATAGTCTGTACAGGGAGTCTTAGTCCTAACCGTAGAGTAAATAATTTGATAAGTAGCACTTCCCTGACAGCTTATGGAAAGCAATTCTGGAGGGTTCCCAACTGAAATAATTGGAAGATATTGTTTGGTATGCTTAAAGCTATCTGGAGTTGGAATGCAAAACTGGCCATGGAAAAAGCACCCTCCCACCCCGAGAAGGCTGAAGATGCTGCAAAGCAGCAGACATGGAAGAATTTTCCCGAAAGATTTTTTTTTTATTTTTTATTTTTTTTTAACCTTATCCCTCTTTGAGGCCTACAGTGATGGCAGGTGGCCAGCTGTGGTATTAAAACTATTGGTTTAAAATGGGAATGAGAGGATGGCTCTTAGCCACTTGTTAATCTTGTGCTAAACGTCTCCAAGAGGGTAACCAGTTACACTGCTTCACGTGTGCAGCAGTAATCACAGGGGGCTCACTTTGCGGACATGCTTCTGGACACCGTTTCTGAAATGTTTGAAAACAGCAGTACCTAATTATCTTTTGGAAGATAAATAACCGTTTGTTGGGCTAAATGGGGTATATAGCATATTTAAGCTTATGCAATCCAGTGAAAAATGAATGTGCTTTTGCTGTAGGACAAGACTTGGGGGTAAGCATTTCCTTTCTTTTGCATTTTCCATCTTTCTCACTTTTGCCTCCTTCCTCCAACAGTTTTTACCACTATGTTTGCAGTTTCTGTAAAACTCTAAAACAGAGCATCTTCTTTAAAAACCTGTAATGCTGTTTTGTAGAAGTATATAATGTTTCTGTTAAATTAATCTTACTGCATTTTTTTGCTTTATAGTCTTCAACATTGGCCAGCTATGTATATGTAATTTAATAAGCACTCAGTTGACCGTGAATGATTTAAAATGGGAAGTTTACTGTGATACTTCATTTATTTGGAAAAAAGAAAAGGAAATTTTAATTTCTGAGAATTAAGTAGCAAGAGAAGTAACACACAGTGGTATCCTATATTTTTCAGCTAAAAGTTTTCTGAGAGGGTTTTTCCTAAATCGTTCATGGAGTGCCGTGGACCATTGCACTTCTTCATCTAAGTATGCGCACGTTCTGTTTTCTCAGTCATGTACCAAAACTTCTGTGAATATTTGCCTGTCAGGTTATTAGTTAATGTTATGAGGTCATTTTGATTATCCTCATAACTGCATATATATATAAGAGTCGAAACCTGTGTTACAACACTAAGTATATTTCTGAGTACTTCATTTGCTATTTCTCTTGAAATGGGGGGGGGGGGGATGGGGAGAAGGAGGAAAGCGTGGACAGAAACTGCAGACTTTGAATATGTTTTATACTGAATTTTTATGGAAACCGTAGAAGTGCAAAAATTTCTTGAGTTTCTATCAGTGTAATACCTTGTTCCTGCCTATATGAATGTTACTTTTCTCTCTAGCGAGTAATTTGTGAAAGTGTGTGTTGCACAGGGGCATATGAAAGCATAGTTGTATAATCAAAGATAAAGTGGATCGTGGTATTTTGGGATTGGAAGATTTCCTTTCTCTGAAAATTGTCAGCAATAACAAAAGAAAAAAGTTGCTCATTAATCTTTCTAAAGCTTTCATAGAAGCATTTTTGCTTTAAATTACAGGCTTTCAGGAGGGGAAAAAAAAAGTTCATACTTTATCTTCCTCTAGTTCAAAATATCTTGCTTGTACGTCCTGGTCTCAATATAATTACTGTTTTTCAGAAGATAGATTGAAATGAAGTTACACTTCTTGTTATGGGAGGAAGTAGGAAGAAAGGAAAAGGATGCATTTAAACATTGCCCAAGGGAAGTAGCTCTGATAGGAGAGAGAAATCCCAAACTTTACCTCTGAAGTCACTGAGGGTTACTGCAACTCAATTTTCTTTGAATCAGCTCATGGGAAGAGGCTAGAAGGAGCTAATATGTATAGGATGAGTGAGCAAGTGTGTGTGTGCGCGCGCGCATGCACGCGCATTGTGTTAATTTCATAGATCCAGTTGAAGCAATAAGACCGTGTATGCCAAAAGTTAAGCCTAGATTTAAATTTCTAGAGGATATGGTACATGTGTGTCTGTCTGTCTCTCTTTCATCAAGTTTTCTTGTGCTTTTTAATAACTTAGAACCCACCCCCCCGCCAAAGGATCCTTTAACAGATACGGGAACAAGCGTGTATTCTAGTTGAACCTGCAAAAATCAGGATTCCAGTCTTGTAGATAGCAACACCTGATCCTTTTGGTAATCCCAGAGCATGTGTGTCTTTATTCTTCCAAACATTTCCAAATACTTTGGTACGGTGACCGAGGGGATGGCGACCTCCTCCCCATCGTCTCCAGGCCAAGTACTTGTGCCACTCCCCTCCCACTGGCCGGAGCATTCGCACAGCCCCCCAATTTGAGCAGAAGCTGATGTAGATGCAAACCAACTGTGTGGCCACAGAAACGTTAGTGCTGGTTTGGGAGTACGTGGTCAGAAGTGAGGGGAGAGAAGCAAGCCCATAGTTGGGATTAATGTGACAAACATAAACAGATAAATATTTTATTATTGGCCTCTTTAAAGCAGTAAGAAAATTTTCAAAGAAAAGTACATAAAATAATTAGTATTTTTAAAAAGATATTCATGTGCCTTTAAAGTAGGGAAGGAAAAGAAGAGAATGGAAGATGAAATGAATAATCATATGATGCATGGGATGCTTTGCATTCAAGAGCAATCACAAGAGCAAGAAATTTCACAAGAGCAAATATTTGGGGTGATGTGTTGCCTATGTATGATGTGCTTCCCATAGTGCTTATAAATATACTGGAATCACACATTTGCTAGCAGTGTTAGGGTACCTAGTGTATTTCCACAACCATATGAGGGTTTTGAGAACAGTCTAAATAAAATTTATCCAGTTTTTGTAGTCCTGGACACCTTTTCTAATTCATTTATTTTGAAAACCTGGTGATTTCTACTGTGCTGAACCCTTATTGCCCTTTAATTTTACTTACTGGAAGGTGGAGTGGGGGGAGGATAAGGAGAGAAAGGCATTATGAAATCCCATTCCTCACCTTGCTAAGAAAGATGACTTTTCCTTGTGAGTCTGGTTTTGAGTGTAAGGTAGCAAGTAACAAAAATGTATAGAATATTTCATCCTTCAGAAACCAAAAGTTGAAAGTAAAGTATTAAATATTTAGGAGCCTTGTGAATTTGATATAGGCTACATAATAAATGAATATATATTCGGCTCGGAAAATGTCTGTGGTCAGAGTTGAACAGCCTTTACTCTGGCAGATGATTTATTTCTAGTATACTCTAATTACTATTTCAATAATGCTTATGTAAATGGATATTATAATAGATTTTGCTTTGTGTTCCTAATGTATATGCTACATTATGGACAGATTAAGATTCTTTTCTTCCTACTTAGAGAGACATCATCCAATTTTCTGTTTAAAAGTACTCCTTCATGCAGTCAGTTACTTTTTGCTAGATTAATTTTAACTTCATCTAGTTTTTTATTTCGATTTTAAAACGGTACCGGACATTTGGTTTAATAATGTCTATCGCCTGTGATCTGAAGAGCTGAGATTATCAGCTACTTTTGTACAACTGGAGAAAACGTATGTGTTCATTTCTTAACCTTTTGACATGTCTGTTTTTACAAGCCTGGCTGGTTTTGGTGGGGGATTGAAGTATAGAGTAACAACTGCACAAGGAAACATCTTTTGTTATGATCAGAGTGTAAACTGAGCCTAGTGCACTGGGGGAGGGGGGGGTAATATGCTTACATAAAAGATTTCCCCTAAAAAAAGCCTCAAAAAGAAAGGACCTCATCTTCCTTCACCTGATTGCCTGTTAAATTTTTATTTACTGTAAGAAAAGGTGAAGTTTTAAAAGTCCTATTGAGGTGCCCTAGGCATCTGACTGTAAAATTCATTTGCAATTAGTTGAACCACTAATTCTTCCCTTTGAAAGAAAGCTCAACGAAGTTGAGATTATGTCTTCCTTTTGTCTCACTTACTGCCATGAACAGATCTTAAAAGTCAAGACAACTGACTTCTGTGTGAAGATACTAAAGCGCCCTTACCATTGTAAGAAGCAGGCAGATTCAGGAGTTTAAAGCATTCACAGAGGAGTCAGTTTACAGAACTGCATACTAAGTGTTTTTGATGGCATACTATCTTTAACCCTGAGCTCAACAGAGTCCCAAATCACTGATGCGTGTAGATGCTGAAGAAAGAAGTAGTTTTATCTGTCCTCTGACTCAGAGTATTATATTCATCAAACCTTTAGTCTTCAGCAACTTAACACCCACCCTACTTTTATCACACCTGGAAACGACAACATTATAACAGCACTACTTAACCTTTTCAGTATTTTCTCAGTAAAAGTGGAGGCTTGTAGGAGTGTGGTGTGACAACAGGTTAAGTTTTCATCCTTCTCCCTTCAACCACAAAGTAAAGTTGTATCATCTTGGAGCAGGACGTGTTAGTAGTTCTTGACCATCAGGTAGATATATGCGTAACTTTGAAAGATATTTCTTTCTTTTTCTCTCCTTTATATCATAAAAATGTAATTGAGTATGTTGCAGTGCTGAATAACGCTGCAGATAATAAGCATATGCAAGATAGCCTTTGAACTAAGCTTAGGAATAGCTTAGGAAAGGCATATTCCCTACAAGAGCGTCCTAATGGGCATAATCCTGTTCCTGACTAAGTACTCACTAAGTCTGTTGCCAGTGTGAGTTGCTGGCTATACTGATGGAGAACCAGTCTTGCACTAGCTCAGGGATCCTGGCGCAAGCTGCAGCATTACCTCTGGGCCGCTGTGATGGACTTCCCGATTCAGAAGGTCCTGCCCGGCAATACTGCTGAGAATTGCTTCGTCCCTAAGCTCGCTCACTTGGTGTGTGTGTGAAGTAGGCAGACTTGCAGCAACAGTGTAAGGAAGATGAACAAGAAGGCCTCTGCAATAGAGCTTTGTATTGGGATTTCAAAGTGAATCATAGCCTCTCTAGGCTTCTGCCTAGTGAGGGTTATGCATGCTGTTATTCCTAAGGTGGCAAATGAAGAGTGGTGGCAGAGGGAAGTTAGGCTGTGCAGCGTGTTCTGCACTTGGTAGCTGTTAAAAATTTTTTGTAGTCCGTTAATGAGTTACGGTTCTTTTCTACAAGCTAAGTATCTCACTCCAGGGCCTAGTTTTTAAAGTTACCGTATTCCTTCAGCTTCCCCTTCCTGGGGTTCCCGAGTGCTTAGCATTTTGCAGGAGGCATCAAATTTGGAAACCATCAGCAAAGGACTGTTCTGAAAATTTGGGCTTAAATACCTTGGTGTGATAGGGGACTCTGAGAGAAGAAAGTCAAACTTACCAGGCTAAAGGCAATGCTAACACTTCATCATGTGTAACCTCTGCCTTCCCTGTGGTACTTTATGTGCTTTATTCCTTTCTTTTTTCTTTTTTAAGTTTCTTATCTAACCAGACTTAAGAGACAGACCCCAGAATATTAGCTGAAGTATTGTATCAACTCGCTTGTTCTCACTTGTTCCAGTTATGGGAAGGGATAAATCATTCACAGTAAGACCTTAGGAGTTATATGCATGGAAAAGACATGCCAAATCCATTTAACTTACAGCAGGTTAAAATGCAGCTCCCTTTTCAGGAGTTGTTTATTTAATTTTAAAGTTTGTGGTATAAATAGTAAGGGGATATCAGCTGAACTCTTTGGGTGCCCTAGCACATGATTGCTGCAGTAAATCCCAGTGACAAAGAACAGATTATCTTTTTCAGTAGGTAAAAATAATTCTCTCGGGCTACTGGTACCTAACTAGTAATGAGAAATATCTTTTTTTTTTTTTAAGGTTAGTAGATTTTGTTTGTTTTTCCCAGTTTCTGATTAAATTCAGTGAATGTTTCCTTAAAACTCATACAGGAAAAGTCCACGGCTAAGCACTTTGGAAATGTGGAAACCCTGATGTGCTCTGTATGTATCCCTTCCGTTCCGCTTTGGCAAGTCTGATAATTTTTTTTTAATTAATCTATTTGGGATGAGAACGTGGAATTGCCTAGTGAATTAGCTTTATTTAAACTAACCCTGTAAGCTATCACTTCACACACCCATTCATCTTTGTTGCAAAGGGGGTAAACGGAGGGGGGAAAAGGGAGTGTTAAGGAGAGATTCCTAGCTACATCGCTATGCGTAGAGGAATAGTATAGTCTCAAAGCAGAACCACCACTATCAGTAATATGTTCCTAAACTAACCATGCTAGTTTGAAAAGAGAAAAGTAAACACAAGAGAAAGGAATGTCAATACCTGGGGCAAATGGTGGGCCCCAGTGTAACACACTCAGTGCGTACTCCATAATTGTTTTCCTGTTGGCTAATGCTGATAATCAAGTCCTTTATCTTAAATATGTTTCTTGCCACCTCTGGATGTGAGAGACAAAGTGCTGACATAGTGGAACTTGAAGTTCAAAATATCCTTTTCAGGGTATAGAAAACCTAGTAACAAATAAGCCCCTGCAGTCCCTCCAATAAGAGCTCTGGCAAAGCACTGTGGTATTTGTTTTCCTTCCATCCCTAGATATGCCATGTTAGCATGTCACGGCTAAGAAAATCCTTGAAATGAAAACCACCATTCAAAGTCCTGTAAATTGACAATGGTGATTTGGCTAAGACTGTTGTGCGACTAGGACTTTCAGGTGCTTTCATCCTCACACATTCCTGCATTGAGTAGTCTTCAAAGAGAGAGTGGTTGGCAGATACAAAAATATAACAAAAATTATCCCAGCTATCAGGAGTTTCTCTTTAATATTCTTCTAGCACAGGAAATCCTTCCTCAGTCATATGTATGTTTTATTTAAAACAATTATTAAAGAAATAAATATATATTTAAAGTGGTGGTTAAACTAGATTAGATATTATGCACAGCTTGTGTCCTGAAGTGGATTTATGTCGTTTCTACCTGGATGGGCAAAGAGGTTATTGATGTCTTGCACAGCTTTCTCCTGTTCACCGTGGCAGTCAAAACAAACAGACAAAAAATCCAACCCGCAAAACAGCAAAAACCTCAAGCGAATAAAAGAAAAGCCCCTTCTTGCTAATTCTAGTGTTGTGCTATACTTGTTGAGAGATGCTTTTACTTGTACGGATTAGGCTCTGCTATGTCCGGCAATTGGAGCTCTCATGCCATGGCGATAGGCTTCCGTTCTGTCCGTCACAGCGCAATGAAAGTTACGGTATAGGCATGGCGCACTTTCGGATTTGGATGTTGCATTACTCTGAGTTGCGGTCAGCTACAACAATTGCCATCCCGAAGGCAGCAGTGCAGCCACAGGCAGTTTGACTGTCCTTGTTACATAGCGCCGGGGCCTTTACTGCTAGAAGCGTTTTCATTGTTTTTAAAGAATTCTTCTCTAACTTCACTGGGAGGGGAAGGTTTCTCCCAGATTGTTTTTGTAACCTTCAAAATATTTTGCAATCAATTTATAACTGGCAGGGTCTGTACATAGTTTAAAGGTTTAAAATGTTTCAAGTTCATTTAGTTTATATCATAAAGAGCATGTATTCATTGAAAAATCATTGGAGTGGAAACTTTGCTATCTTTGAGTGCTCTATTAAATGGTGCTGATCAATTGCAAAAGGGACCTTGATTTACTCTCCTCACTTTACTTGTCCTGGGGAAGACTATAGCCATTTCTGCGACTTGAGAGATTAATGCTTTTGGATGCAGGAGCAAGTATAACTGATGTCATCCGTAGATAACAAACTTCACTTATTTTTTGCCAAAATCCTTGTTAGTATAATGTTTTAATAGCTACATAATTCCTGAATAACTTAAAAAAAATGCTTATTACTGACATCCTGCCTACACTAGTAACACATTATATATAATGCAAAAGAAGGAGAGTAGGAAAATGCCCAGCTAAACGTCTTTTAACCTCTTTGTAATAATGGTAGTCAGGGTTTCCAAAGAGACCGGGATTTGAAAAGTGAGTATGCCAGCTAATAGCTGTGATAACAGGCTGAACTTAGGGAAATAATGCCAATGTAGTGGCCTCTCAGTATTTCACTCTGCCTCAGTGCTCAATAGTGAATGTGCAGCATTGTTCGGCAGTGAAAAGTCTCGTAGCGCTTAGTATGTCTGGACGGAGCGAGGGAAACTGATGTTAAACTTGTAGCCTCCTGGTAGCTGGGCTTGAAGAAGCGTGGGGGTAGGCAGCAGGGGGAGGTGAGCGATTCCTCCCTTCTTGCCGTGCAGGCAGCAACAGGTTGCCGTGCCAGATCTGGACTTGTAGGTGGTGAATCCCCTGAGGAGGGTTTTTGGGTCCCCCGTCTACCTGCGCGTGAAGACAAGAGACAGGAGAAGGATCCCCCCGCTTCTCTTTGAGCTCTGTGGTTGAACGTTAAGAGGAAGCTTGTCCAAGGGCAAGCTGCGCTTGCAGTTAAGGAGAGCCGTGGACGTTACAGGAGATGCCTCACTGAGTATCTACAGCTCAATGTTGTTATTTTGATTGTGGGTTTTGGAAGAAAATAAATATTGTTGTGTTGTGTGGGTTTTTCTTTTTTTTTAAAGAAATGGTTGCTATACGTAAGTAGTGAGAATGGCTCTTAAATACTGTGCCGTGTACTGAATTAGCTGACAGATCCCATGAATGTAGGCTATAGAGTTGAGAAAGCATTGATCTTTTCTTTAAAAATTTAAAGAACAAAAGGAACTGTTTTCTAGCATGGCTTGTTCAGAAAAACCTGCAGTTATAGCGCCAATAGTTAATATGTATCCCTCCCGCCCCTGTGATTTTGTATCATAGTATTTGCTTTCATGGCTGTTTCCCAAAGTCTGGGCTGTGTGTTTTGGGTTTGGGATTTTGATTTGGATCCCAACTCTAATATTTAAGTAAGGAG
The DNA here is from genome assembly GCF_040807025.1 of Struthio camelus. Lineage (NCBI taxonomy): Eukaryota > Metazoa > Chordata > Aves > Struthioniformes > Struthionidae > Struthio > Struthio camelus. The sequence continues at coordinate 81,596,871 of NC_090944.1, read as the reverse complement.
AGATTTGGTGCTCTCTTCTCACAGAAAACAAGCAAGTAGAAAACCAAAACAACAAGAAAAATGGTGGGATTAAGTGTCAGTTTCTGGAAGAAAGATCCAATATGAAAGAGAAGTCTTAAATACCTCCATTTTGCTGTTATTAAGAGGATTTGAACAGGAATCTAAGTTTATTTTCTTTTTTTTTTTTCTTTCTCTGTCTCTATGATCTAAATGCTAAGATGCTAACCCAAATTTTTTATTGAATACTACACATGGATGGATTTAGACTAGATGTTTTTTGTTATAGTTAACGTGCTTTCTGAAAATTGGCCAGTATAGAAGTGTTTGAAGACTGCAACAGAAAATTAGTAAGGTCTTGACTGTAAAAGGGGATCAGAAAGATGGTTGCAAGCATTTATGTGATGCCTTTTCATGAGTGTTTTAAATTTCTCTCACCTATCCTTACTGTATAGTATGTAGCAGTACATTTTTATAAATGAGATTTCATGCCCCTCTCTTGTTTCTGTTTTTCCTGAATTGACAAATATTGCCTAGTAAATCAAATAATCAGTAGAAATCTAAAGACCCCTTTTCACTGCCTGACTTTGTAGGGTGTCATGTGCATGTAAAACTCAAGTAAGATATCCATATCTTCACCTCCTGATTATGAATATTAGAGAATTAAAATTTTAAAATCTGTGAGATTATTTTTGTGTAGCTGTTGATAAGGAAGGCATACAGGTTCTGCATTACACATAGCTTTTAATAAATTGACTGCCTTTCTGGTTCAGATTAAGCATATTGTTGTTCTAATACGAAGAAAGCGCAGAGAAAGGCTCGTGACTCAGAGTCAGTCCAAGTGAGTTGTGCACCAAACGTTCGCTCTGAGCAAGTCCAAGCTTCCAATGTTTGCCTCTTGCCTTCTAACAAGTGACACTTGGCGTTGTTAATCTTGGATACTGATATATGATAAGTATTGCAGGCATTAACACCATCTATACGTGAATGCAGACACTAAACTGCTCTGTACACTGACACTGCAGTGATCTAAGATTGTCTTAACTCTTGCTTTGCCTCTTGGATACAAAAGCACTGAAGAAATTATTATTTGTCTGACAGGAATATCATTGCTCTCAATAACCTGACTTTATGAAATAGTAGCTAAAAAGTAGTAGCAAGGGGCAAACAGTGCATACAAGCGTTAAGGCAATTTCTGAAGCATTGTTAGACCACTTTCTCATCTCAGATGTGATTGTAGTGGAATGACTTTCATAGGGACATGTTAAAGCTTAATGTCAATACAACACGGGACAATCAAAACAAGGTAAACAACAGATCAGGATGGAAAAGGCTCATCAGCAGAAAATAGGAATGAAAATTTGGGGTGATTGCCTTGTTACAGATCTTTTGTATGTGGTAGCACTGACAGCATCTTGACTTTTTGCAGTGATCAGTTACTTCATTGCTGTTTGGTAGTCTTAATCTTCTGGACCGTATATACATAAGGTACATAATTTAGCTATAGAAGCAACAGAATAAGAGGAACTGTGATATATTTGTAGTATGTATACTCCTTTGAACTTGAACACCTGCTTGGTTTCTTTTTCATTTATTTGTTTTTATTTCAAATGCTGTGAGATTTCAAAATAATTAGTATTACTATTATTAGTAGTATTAGGATTATGAGTATTAGTATTACTGCAAAACTCAGTCCCAGTCATTCATTGAGACCAGAGTCCTTTATCTGCCATTGAATACATTCCTATTGAACTGGGGTTTTGAAAGAGTTGTTCACTTAGTGTTGTAATACGCCTTAAAAATAAGACATGCTGTTGCCTTTGAGTAGAGTGGGCATAGGAAATGACTGATTACCTGAAATGACAGAGCCAGCCTGTGGTGGGCATAGACTGTCAGTATGTCTTAATTCCAACCCGGGTGGAATTTAAGGATTCTCCTCCCCACTAAACAAACATGCACGCTGTTTTTTGTAGGTTTTATTTTTGTCCAAGACAGGAAATCCAAAGAAAAGGTTTTATTTTATTTTAAATGCAAACATCTGTTAGTATAAGCTTAGTGTTTTTATTTCAGTTCTGTTTCAAAATTGTTCTTGCTAAACTTTCTGAGATGCAGAGGAGGTTCCAGTAAATGTTTACAATTCAGAATGATTTCTCCCAACTCTTTTCACTGAATTTAAAGGAAAGCATCAATTTATATAAAGTTCCTGAAACCTAATTTGTGTTCTGAAAGTCGCTTATTTCAGAGACCTGGCTTTTACAAAATACGTTTTTTATTTTTGTTTGTTTGTTTTAAATGGATGACTTTCAGTGGAAGGACTTAAAAGTCAACACAAAATTCAGTGGCAAGGTTTTAAAGACAACAGCCAGCTATTAAAATGAATTTAAAAGTATTAATCAGTTTGCGCTAAATATTGCGAGTTCTTGTTAAATTGGAAGACGTGAGTTGTACGAAGAGTTGTCTTTTTTTTTTTTGTAGTCACACAATTAAATTTGTTACTGTAACTCATCTAGTAAGAATTATTCCTAGATGTCATATTTCCTTCTACTGAAACCGTGCATGCCTCTTTAGAGGTTTTATCTACTTTATATTTCTAGCTATGAAACATTTAAAAATTTTTAATCTTAAAAACTGCACGACACTTTCAGTAAAGCAGCCAGTGGATTGTGCTATATATGGAGTGACTAGATGAGGATTCCAGTGCCCTTGAGCTGCAGTAAATTTTAAAAGGTGGTGAGTTTCAACGACAGCTTTAGCTTGGTTGGATGAGGCTGAGTGCCCACACCATCATTAATTTATTGTCATGATAGGACGCTTACTTGCTTCTCTCTGGATTAGTCTACTGCTTTAAGCAAAACACAGGCTTGATGTCTGAGCGCTGTTACCTTGCCATCCCACCTTAGATCACTGTCTCAGTAGCGTGCCAGCAGCAGTGCCTCTTCTGTATGGTGCTGGGCAGAGGGAAGGGTCTGTGCACGTATAGGAGAATTTTCAGTCAAGTCACAGCATTGAAGTTTGAATATCAAAATGCTTAAAAATTCAAGCAGCGTCCTGTTGAACGTTTACTGTTAGTCTTATAGAGCTGTCATCACTAAATGCTGATGTGGGTAGAAAAGGACATAGAAGCTTTGACTGCATTTTAATCTGAGGTAGAGAAGAGTGGTGTATTGTATTCTTACTTATGCACCTGTATGTCAGTGTTTTCACTGAATTTTCATACAGTCTGACTTGCAGGTTTGCTAACTATAGTGAGCCATCTTTTTTTAAGGGAAGGGAAAGCAAACCCCCAAAATTCACAGGGAGGGTGGAAAATAATCCCTTTAGAAGGCCTATAAATGGAGCATTGGATCCATGTACTCTATTTGTGTTGCAGTGCATCTGCAGGTTGTTTCTTTTGTTAAAGAGTGTCTGCAGCACTGTATACTGGTTAAATAGCTACTGCATTGCAGAGAGTTATTAATACATTACACTGCACTTTCGGTAAAGATGTCAGCATGTCCTCTAGAAGGACTTGAGACTGAATGTACCCTGCGGTTGAGGTATGTGGGTTTTTTTTGTTTTTATTTTTTTAAATATTGCTGAAGAGACCTTATTTCTTCAGTAAATCATTAGCCATTTGGAAATTACAGAATAACATTCCTAACTCAATAAACTGCATTTATTGTTTAAGTCTAGAGAAATCAAGGTTTTGCTTCAAAACAAAAACAGGACACCTTTTTTTCAGCAGTTTATCATGATGCAGTAATAATGTATTCTTACGACACTCTGCATACAGCAGGAGACAGGAAAGACAGGACAGAGAAAGGGACAGAATGCCAAACCCTAAAAGATAATGCGGATAAACAAAATGCTAAACCTAGGGAACGTGAAGTGTTAGAAAGTGAGGAGAGATGGGACAAAAACCATTATTTTTCTACCACATACATGGACTGTGGGGTTTGTTTGTTTATTTTCCTCCACTGTCTAATGTGCGTCACAGATGAGGCTTTGACTTTCCGTTCTTCTGCGCTGACAGACCTTAGTACCATGTATGTTTAAAGTGGTCAGAAGCCGTTTTGTTTTGTTTTGTTTTGTTTTCCCCCCCATCCCTAGAGAGTCCTCATGGGTTATGATCTAAGTGTCTGATTATACGTTTCCCCATATAGATGGGCTCTAGCTGATGTCTGCAGGAGCTGTCACGTTGCGTAGGTGGAAAAGTGTGTGAATGTGCAGCATAGCAAATGTACAGTAAATTTGCTGCATTCACATATACGTGATCGAGTACCCATGGACCGCACTCTGCACGTGCGAGGACAGTGGGACCAGTGTTGTTCTTGTGCCTGTGAACATATCCTGGACTTCAGATAGGGCCACCATATATCTGTAAGTATTGTGCAAGACTTTCAATAAAGCTGTAGGTATATTTTTCAACATAAACATTGAAAAAAAATCAAAATCTATAGGAGAGTGTGTTTGAGAGAGATCGCCTCCCAAAGACCTGAGTTGTGGCAACATAGTAATTGGCTGTAATCACCTAGTCTTTAAAGTTGAGTAAAAGGGACTTTCACCCTGACAGCCCAGACTGTTGAGATCAAAGTGTTTCATAGCTTTAGAGGATGGTATCAAGGCCATTTTCACTTTCTTTCTCTAATTCTGGCTTCCTGCTGAAAGGTGCTGTTCAAGGAGTATGCTCTTTAGGAAAATTTAAAACAAAGCTGAGGCACTGTGGCCTACAAGGAGAGGGGGAATGAATTTTAAGTAGTATTTTACAGATTGAGTATCTTTTTGTGGCCTCGGTTTGGGTGTGCAGCCGTAGGGGCACACCTGGGAAGTGGTGCTAGCAGCTGGGAGCTCCGATTTATTTATTTTTTATTTTTATTTTTTTCTCCCTCCTGCCTCTCAGTACAGAGACAGGGAGTACCACCACCTCCCCTGCAGGGCCGGCTTACGCCAGGCTGAGAGAGCCTGCACCTTCCCCACCAGTTAGCACCAGTGTGAGAGCCTGGGACTCTGGATGAGTTGAATTATCATACTATTTCCATCACCGCTGCCATCCACGCAGCAGCTGCATCTAGCCTTGGTTTAAGATGTACTTAAAGTTATCATCTTTCTGGCTTTGTACTGCTCGTTTTTCCAGGTAAGTCAGTGCACAGTCAGCCTGCCTGGCATCATGTGCTCTTTCTTCCTAGTTATCCAACCCACTGAGCTAGAGCAGGACTTCACTGCAGAATTCACAGGCAGTCCCTGTTAGGGCAAAATAAGCTTTGGAGTTCCAGGAAGAGCTAGAACCGGAGACCAAATTGGTGCATAAACAAAGGTCTGCATTAGACCTTTCTTTTATTTTCTGCTTGTAACTCTGTTGTTCCTCCCCCTCCCCCCCACCTGTATTTTCTTCCTTTTTATCTTTTTTCTCACTTTCTCTGTTTCTTCATCTCTTTTCTCCTGTTTCTCCTCGCATGCTTTCCCTGCCCATGCTTCCCCCCCCCCGCCTTGTATTTTGCTTCATTGCAAAGTAGCACAGAGCATCTGATGGTTTTAACACTTTCTAACATTAAAAAAAAAAAAAAGAAAAAAAAACTAGTTTTGGGCAGGCACTGCAGAAGCCTATTCCTGATTTTGTGAAGGCAACATAGGATCTAGAATGATCCTATTTAATTAGCATTTTGCATGTTTGTGGGAGTTTCTAACATAAATACAGCTGTTTCACAATACCGTCAAGTGATGTATTTGCTTTGCATGCTTATCAATATTGTCTACAAGTGAAGGGGCAAAGCATAAGAAATGCTGTGGAAGTGTGGGCTCTATTTGATGTTTTTACAGCGCTGTGCCTGGAAAAATGGGAGTTACTGGGTGTTGCTCAGTGAAGTGTGCATTTTAAAGTTACCCACAGTGATGTCCATTGTCCTGTCCCTGAATTGAATGATGTCATGTTTCATTTAAGGCTCTTAGCGATGCTGAAGACTGCCGGTGCACTGGGAAAAAGGCAGTGAGAAAGTTGTGAATCAGGTTTCTGTAAAGCCTTTGTGTTTAGGGTTTTGATAGATAAAAGCTGACTCATGGCAATATTTCTGGCGAAGGAGCTGTACAGACTAGTAAGAGCTTCTCATTTTACCTGAGTGCCCAATGAGGTAATTCTGGAACAGCTGAAGGCAGAGCGTGCGTTCATCCGCTGTTACACAGGTAGGTTGTGGGTTGCTCTGAGAGGGTTTGAAGTATAGAGAGGACTTGTTCGCTCTCTGTGCAAGGAGCCAGGGACATTCCACAGTGGTGAGATACTGTCGCAGAGGGTTTTCCCTTGCAATAATGCTCTCGGACATTAGCGTGCTTAATTATGGCAGAGGCTATTCCGCTTTAAATGTTGTGTGGTGGGGAGAGTGATTTGACAGAGGCACACTAGTTGATGGCTTTTTTTTTTTTTTCCTTCCTTCTAAGATTGCTAATAAATGGGATTTCTGTTGCTCAAAGTTCAGTTGAAGTACTTGGCAAGATATTGTACATGACGGTTAAGAGTGAATTTATAATATGCAGAGATCTAATCCTGCAAATATTATAGCTCTCTAATGTGATTTTGTTCACGGAGGGTGCTAGCTTTAGAAATGTCGTGTGTTCATGCTCAGAATTTCGTTAAAGAAAAAGAAAAAAATCTGCCAGCCTTCACTTTGGTAATATTCAAAGCAGAGGATCTGGGGAGTGTATTTAAGAAGATTGTATTGGGATTGTTGCAGGGAATGTATTTTAATCTTTTTCAGTCAGGCAGCTGTGTAACACTTATGTTTCTGAATTTCGGTGCTGTAATTGAATGTGATATTAAATGTAGAAATTGCTCTAAACAGTCCTGCTTATTTGTTTCTACACTATAATTGGTTTATTTGAAATGTGAACATATTTCAAAACAAAGGAAAGAATTCTTGTAGACTCATCGCTTTTATTTGGCTAAATATCCAGAGGATGTGAAGCTTGTAATTTCTGTTAATATTGACTTTGTAGATTACATCTCAGGTGTTCTTTTTCATACCAGAAGAAAGATAACAACAATACCAATTAAGAATATAAATTGACTTGCGAGTTTTCAGTCATGCAGGGTATATTAAAATGTCCAATGCTGTAAACAACTTGGAGAAATAAACACCTGTATTTAGACAGGGCTGGGGGCTCTTTGTGTCTAATTATAAAATTGACTGAAAACACTTTCTCTTTTATTATATGCCAATGTTTTAGAGTAGCCAAAGCTCCAGAGAAAATGGAAGACCATTTATCGTTACTGTGAATATAGCTATAGGAAGGAGCTGTAGGTTAAAGAATAGTGAATGATGGAAGTTTATGCGTTCTGGTGAGAAATTGTTGATGGATGCAGGCTGAAAGCTAAGCCATTTGCTTTACATGTGGCTTTAATGTGGTGGAATGCGGGTATTTCTTGCCCTTGCACCACTGCAGGGTAGGCACAGGTTGTTATTTTTGCTGGCGTCTCCTGTTGTGCCATGCCAGCGTGCGAGGTTATGTCCCAGGGAGGGGGGCAGAAAGGTCTGCAGGGGACGGGGAAGGGGGGAGGCTAACTGCATTCATGCAAAGGCACAAGCAAGAAATGACCTTGTTCGGGGAGCAAGTTTCCATGCGAGTTCAGACAAGTACGTAATTATCCTGCTTTCAGCGCTGAACTAACAACTGATTACTGTTATGCCTTAATTGAAGTATGCAAATTTAAGATCTCTCTTTTTTTTTTTTTCCTCCTAGAGTGAGTAAAATACCATTGTTCACAATTCACAAAAGTTCTCAATGTTTTTTTGCTTCGTTATTGAGAAGGTTCAGTAACAGAAGAATATTGAACAAAATAAGTAGTAAACTGGGCCAGACAGGGGTCAGGGAATAAAAGACTTCCCCAAAGTATGTACTTCTCAGAGGATCTGGGGATACCTAGAATTACACAAACTGTTTGCAGCCTTTTAATTTTTTAAATTTTTTTTTATGACTGTACCTAGCTCCTGGTGATACTGCTGAAATTGGGGTTGGGGGTGGAGGGAGGAGGCAGATCCTTATAAATTAATCCCTCAAGTTATCTATGAAGTGAATTTCCTTTTTACGATGACACGTTTGTACCAAAGACAGAAACTTGAAAGAGGTCACGATGTTTTCAAAGGTGCCACCGGTAAAAGGCAGTCATTTCAGTTATGGCATGTTGAGACCAAACTTTGGGAATTTTCTCTCCTCTCCCTTCGCCCTCGTCTATTTATTTGTGGAATTTTCACCGGTCAGTAGGTACGAGGCCGTCACAGTAAGACTGTACCAGAGCTGTGAAAATCCAAACCCAGACCCCAACACAAAAAAGGAGGATGGGAAAGCGACTGTGGCAATCAACAGTTCAGTTTCTGCCTTTTCTGATGGACTTGAACTTTGGAGAAATCATCTAATATCTCTGTTCCTGATTCTAGCAGCAGGGGTGGTGCTGCCTTGTCCCAGACGTAAACTGGAAAACTCTTGGAAGATTTTCCCATCCTGTGTTATTGAGGAGGCAACATTTACCTGTAGATCAAACAAATTCAGGGATAGACAGAGCCAGGGCTTGTCCCTCAGCTCCAACTTAGACTAGCAGGGTGCAAAGTGTGTGTTACAGAAAACTTGAAAGCTGAGGAAAGTAATCTGTTTCCTGGTTTTGTATCACGCTGAAATCCCCGGCCAGGGTTGTCCTGCCTTTTTGCTGAGGTTCCCAAATGGTTTCTGTGAAACTGAGAACGGTTTCGAGCAGGCTTGGAGAGAGATTTGCAGCTCTGGTGCTGAGGCTGCCGGAGCGTCAGGCTTTGGACAATGTCTGTGTGAGTTTTGAGACACACGTTTCACTGATAAGACGTGTAATGGGCAGACTTTTAGCAAAAAATCTTTGCAGAGAAGCCAAATGACCAATTTGCACACGGCTGTGAAAGTGATAAGAGTCAATTTAAATAAAACGTAATTTTGAGGGAAGTAATCAGGGTGAAGCTATGAGGACAAAGCAGACCAAACTTTTCAAGTAGGAAATCGTTTGCTTGGTGTAATTTGAGTAGAAGCAGAGGAATAGCGATTGGTATGAAAATGGAGGAATCGGAGTCAAACGTGTGTGGCATGCAGTTACCCTTGCCTGCCAGGTGCCCTGGGGTTTGCCAAGGACATGAGAATATAGGCTTTTAACAGCTATCATGTTTTAACTGTTACGACTGATCCTTGTTTTTTAATAGGCAATGAAATTGTAATTAAGCAAGGAAAGAGGATAGTGTGGAGGAGTGGGTTTTTTGTTTTTGTTTTAAAGACGTTAAAATACGCCTATAGCTTCTGGCTACAATTATGCTGTATGGGAAAATACTTTTATTCAGTTTCAGTGACCTGAACTGGTTTGTTTGTTTTTTATATTAATGAGCCGCACAATGTTTGTGAAGCAAATATTACATATTAATGCCTTCAGGTTATCTGAAAGGCAGACAACGTATCAGTGAAACAGGAAGAAAAGAGTATGGAGTAATGGAATGTAACAAGAACCCTTTACGTTCCCACTAAACTTGGTTAATCAGGTGTTTCTTTGTCATGTAATTTTAGTAAAATATCTTGGAGTGCAGTTAGTTAGCGGAAGGGTATTCCTGTTATCTTGTTTATCCTGTGCATTTTTCAAGGGGGTTTACATCTGCGCAGCTACACTGTGCTTTCTAACCACGCTTGAAAAATGATCCAAAGGTGATAACAAAAATACATTCTTCCTTATCAAAAACGCATACTTTCTTATCACAAGCAATAGGAAGGCAAACATCTTTGTCCATACCCATTTTCAAATGAGAAACTTCACTGCGTTCTTCAGTTTTAAATATTTTCATGTGTTTTTTTACTTTATACTTTGTTTTGGAATTTATTCAAGAAAGATACAAATCCATGATTTTACCTTGCAAAAAAAGAAGAACGTGACATACAGAAGGTCATAGATTTTAAGACTTTAAGATAAAACTGGGGGTGGGGGGTTTCAAATCGGGTTTTAATCTAATGACCAAATTATGACCCGTGTAACAAACAATTTAGTCTCTAGTCTGTATATTAATTCCATGTGTTACCTTGAGGGCAGTATTTCCTTAAGAGAAAGCTAATACCATCATCACAAAATGATAATATTAATTACCCATGTACAGATAAAATCTTATGCATTCAAGATAGGCCAAATAAATCAAACATTCTTTTCTGGGATTTTTTGTTTTGGATTGGGGGGTTTTATTTTTAAATAAGTACTAGTGGTTTTTTTTTGGTTTTTTTTTGTTTTTTTTGAAAGATCAGAGTGGCATTCTGGTTTGAATGAATTTGTTCCTATTCACAGACCAGTTACAGCAGAAGCAGTGTCATGGAAGTGTTTTTCCTTGTAATTACATAACTAATCTGCTTTAGTTTAACAAGGATCATCTTAAATGGTGGACAGGTTTAATTCACAGCCTTATTGGCTTTACAGTTTTCCAGTGGAAACTGCTATCTAAAATGCTAATTGCCAATATGGTTTTTGAAAAATGAAGTTGTCACTGGAGTAAAAAAAAAAAAAAAGGGGGGGGGGGAGGGGGCTGAGCTACTGTTCTATAGGTAGCTATAGGCAGCTTCTATAGGCATCTTACTTTGTTGTACTGATTTGAAAAACAGCTTCAGATCAGCTCAACAAGGGGTACTATTCTGGCTTGGCTGAACAGACTCAGAGCAACTTATTTTCCCAGTATAAAACTGAATTATTTGGCAGCATTATTTCCTGTGGGAATTTTTTTTCATAAGCCACGTTCTTTTTTACTGGAAAGTCATTCTGATTCAGGTTCTGACCTGGGTACAACTTCAGACTAGTACTTTTATTGTGTGAGCCACCATGAGCTGGTAATGGATAGCTGCTTTTAGTTTCTGTTTAACCATGTTGGTCTATGACATTGAAAATGATACTGTCTCATATCACAGACACGATTCTTTAGTCCTTCAAACCTCCCAATCCAGGGTTAGCTCTCAGCTTGGAGATAGCAGGGGATGTTCCCACCAGAAATTTTTTTTAACCCTAGGAAACGAGTCTTATTTCTCTCCTGTGCAGTGAACATGCTAGCATCAAGCCCAGCACCCTGGAATAAGATGTACATGCCAGCGGCATGTATGTGAGCAGGCAGTATGCTGTGCCTAGATAGTAGCTGCCGGTGGGGGATCCCCACCGGCTGAAAAGCATTAGAGCCGCCATAGCCAAAACATGTTGTTCTGGATGTCTTTTGTACAAATCGCTGTATGTTATATCCATATGCTAAGCTTTGAAAATATCTGTTGTCAGCTTTTCTGTTATGTGGAGCAACAACAGTGAAATCACTTCTCTATGTTTATTTTTTTAGAGGGCTTCCATGTGCCTCTTGACGTTTTACCGGCTGTGACAGAGGCCCTTGACTCCAAGACAAAAGAGGAAGATTTGCACAAGGAGAACAGACCTTTCCGCTACTGTGAAAGAAAAACCATGGAACTGTCAGATAGCGACCGTCCCGTCAGCTTTAGCTCCACTTCCTCCTCCGCTTCCTCCAGGGACAGCCACTGTTCCTTCGGAAGCAGAACGACCTTAGTTTCAAACAGCCATTTGGGCTTGTTTAACCAGGATAAAGAAACGGGTGCCATCAAGCTAGAACTAGTCCCAGCCAGACGATTTTCCAGCAACAAGCCGCGCAAGAACACCCCTGCGGAGCACCAGGAGACTGAGGAAAGCCTGGAAAAAAGGCTAAGTATGCCAAGGAAATCGGAACCGAAAGGAGCGGGCAAAAACTGTGCGATGTCACTGGCCACAGAGCCCACGAGTCCCAAGCTCCTCTATGTAGACAGAGTTGTCCAAGAGATTTTGGAGACAGAGAGGATGTACGTGCAGGATCTCAAAAGCATCGTGAAGGTAGGATTCTTGTTTAGAATGGGTTATCTATTTCTGTGTTGTTTCTGATTTTACAGCAAGGCAGTTGGACTGGACAGTGGAATTGGCCTTTGTAGGTAAACTCAAAGGTCTTATAAATTAGCGTGAGTAACATCTTCGTTCTTTTGTATTTGTAGTTTTTATTTGGTTAGATAAATCTAAGCTGTTGTTACTTCTTCATGAAGAAGTAATAGACAAAAACATCTTACAGTTGATGGTAGTGGTGGTGAACAAAAAGTGGTGAACTGTTGGCAGTACTCTTTATTTACAAAGAAGGTACAGTACTCTGCTTCCTGGAATATAGCAAGAAGCAAACAGGAGACAGCTTCTTTGCTTGTAGTTCCATGTCCCTTTAAATGCTTTGTCTGAAGAATCTCCCTCCAAATCCTAGTCTTGCAAGTCCTTTCTTTGCCTTTTTCTTTCTCCCTTTCATACAAACTGACAGCTGCAGTCTGTTCACTCCAAGTCCTTGGCTGGAGGCATTGAATATGGCTTGTGTATGTGATGGAAAACCCTGTTGTTTTGGCTCTTATAGAATGAAATGGGTTCTCTTTAATATTAATTCTGAAAGGGTCGTGACTGTTGCATCTATTAGTGGAGTACAGATTTTGTTCAGTCCCTGGCCCAACAATTTTTTTTTTTTTTTACCCCTTTCTAGTACTGGGAATGTGTCCTTGTCCTTATGTGGATTGTTCTGCTTGCTTCATGTGCTTTTAACTATGCCCATCACTGTCACATTTATTTGTGCTTAGGAAGACGATAAACAAGTCTTTTGGTGGTTCTTTGTAGTCTACATACTTAACCTACATGCATATGCTACCACCACCCACAAAGAAGGATTTCCTGGGAGGTGCATCTGTAGTGCACTATACCTAGAGTAAATGGCTTTAGGTAGCTGTATGTGCTAGTCTGTATAAGAACATAAAAATCAGTTGCTGCCCCCCCCCCCCAAAAAAAAAAAAAAATCCCCCAACCCCCCAAACCATGCAGTTCTTAAATGAGGAGGAGAAGGCTAAGACTTTAATCACATAGATGCATGTGATCATTTCCCCTCCAGCCCCTCCATCCCTGAAAAGTTCTCACAAAGAAGTCTCTCTGCAGAAGTGTATTCATTTCTGTAGCTGCTGGTGTGTCACTAAATTTAGTTTTTGCCTAAGTTTCATTATGGTAGTGTTAAAGGCTGTCTGCTGTATGCTGCTCTCCATGTTTTTGAAAGCTTCACTCCTCACTCCTTCCCCTGTGCAGTAAATTATTCAGCTTGAGAAACTGGAAACTGTCATTAACATAATCTTAACAACTGATGCTTGCTAGAAACACTTTAAGCATCACCATTATAAATGTGGAGTAAATGAGGCAAATGCTCTTGAAGTTATGAAAGAACTTCAGGAGCTTAACTGTGAAATGCCAAAGCATGTACAGCGTCTAATAAATAAAGACTCTTGAAAGCTTTGTGTGGCTCTAGCAGAGAGATGAGGTATTGGTAGTGGGACTTTTTTTAGGTAGGTGTTGAGGATCCACAGGCTTCAAAGGAGCACCTTCCCAAATGGAGAGGACAGGAGGGAACCAGCTACCTCAGCTTGTGGATGTTCTGCATTTGGTTTCAGGGGAGGGAAGAGTATTTGGAAACAGGTTACGGACTTCTTCATAGTTTTTTTTTTTTCAGGATTCCTTTCTCCATGAGTCACCTCAGCAATGCTACAGTGATTTACCCAACTCTGGGTGGTGGTTGTGAGAAGGATGGGAAGAGTCCACAGACATTTGTTAGGAGTGTTGCAGCCTTTGAGGATTTCGATTATCTGAGCCTCTATGACTTGAGGCCATTTAGTTTGGCAGCCAGATAACTGGTGCAGAGCCAAATTAAGATGAAGGGAAGCAGCTCAATCTATCTTTTTTTTCCGAATAAACATGGGTCAGGTTTTGGCAGCTTCTTAGGAAATGGGATGAGAATGGGAAAAGGGGAGCCGGGGAAAGGTCAGAGGACAAGAGCTGCCCATGAAGGGTATGGGAACTGAAGATTGGGAGCTGATGCGGGGGAAAGCATAAGCAAATTAACCAGTGCTAAGTGGAGAGAGTAAATCATTAGAGGGAAAACAATATGAGGAAACCCAGGAATTGGAAAGTTGAGGGCAGTATGAACGAGAGCAGAACTAGAGCATTCTGGGGAGTTTTCCAACAGACTGCAATGCACCAGAAGCTTATTATGCACACAAACTAAAAATAGTCATGAGGGTTTTCAAGGCGCAGGGGGAAAGTGAGGCAATCCTAGTATAAAGAGTTTAAAAACTGAAGAGCTGTAAGACTGGGAAGATGACACGAGAACAAAAAAGGAGGAAAGAGCAGCTATTATTTTAATCAGTCTCTACCCCCAGCTGAGAACTGTTAGTACATATCTAGTCTATTGCTTTTTGTCCTCAGTAGTGGAGATTTGCTGATGGTACCTTCTCTGTGGGCAGCAAAAACATACTTACAAGAACACTGTTCTCAGTGTTGTTTCCAGCACTTTGAAACATGTTCTAGTCTGGAACTGAAAGGTTCTAGACTAAATGTTCGAAACTCACATTCATGAATCCGCTTTCTAAATCTCTAGTGCTGAGCAAAGCATATTTGCCTGACATACATTTCCAAGCATTTTTTTATTACTTTTTTTTTTTTTTAATGCATCCGTACCCCTAAGCCCTTGTGACATTGCCTGTACCAGGAGATCTAAAGAGGTGGAGGAGTGCAGCCCCCTTAAGGAAGTGATGTTGACTACGGAGTGAAGGAAGCAACTGACAGCTACACAAAGGACTCATTAACATAGATGGTGTGAGACTGCATGTAGAATCCAGGTACAATTCATCTTATCCCAAGTATATTCATTAAGATTTAGCCTAGCGTAGTATTTTAGGCAGTATCCTTTCTGCCTTTGTTGCCATAGAGCATATCGAGTTAGCGTAGTCAGTGTAAAAGACAGTGAATGGAGGAAAATAAAATTTCACCCTTTCTGATGACTTTATTGACCAAGCCTTGTTAAAATGAATTAAAAAGGCACAGACTTCCATTGGCTTTTAAATATTTGTGTGGGTTTTATTCTTAACAGCACCGAATTGTTGGACAGAGTTAGAAGGGACTTCACTGCGTATGATCTTTAACTGATGCTGGAGACCTGCCGAGGATCTCCAGCTTCCTTTTAAATTGTTAATAAAAAGTGTTTCAGTGACTGAGGTTGAGCGACAGGAGGCCATACAGGCACCATGTTGCTCCTGTCGCCCTAGGAGATGCTTTGAAAACAACAGTTTTTCTAGCCAGTGCAGCCATTTTGTATGTGACCTGGAAGCATAGTTGAATTATTATTGTGTTGAGGAATGCTGCTGTGATTCTTGCAGAGGCAAGCATTATAACAAGGAGAGAGTGAACTTTTCCATTGTTTGGTATGTTTTTATCAGGTGATCTGTTAAAAGTAATTAAGACTTTGAGTTAGTGCAGCTTGAAGCATGTTCTGGGCAAGTTTGTGATGATAAATTGGATATGTGGGCTTCCTGCCTGTGTCATGCTGACAGGTGTACTGGTCAGGGCGAAACCTGCAGATTTTCTCCTCTTCAGGACCCAGCCTGACTCTTTCAAATTGTAATTTAGTTAGAAAATGCATAAAATTGAATGAGAGTCACTTACTCGAGTACCTTTTTTTGTTGGGTAAAGCACTGGGTAAAGGGCTTCACCTGAGTTTATTAAGAAATGAAAATGTGTTTTGCTCTGGCAGTTCATAGGATTCCAAAGCCCATGTTCATAACTTTTGTACAAATGCTTGTAACTAAAAAATGACATCCAAATCTGTTTTTTTTTTAACCTTTGTGAAATGGAAGAAGAATGCAAATGCACTTGTTATAGTGCATTTATCCAGCGTGCTCTATTGAATTCAGACGGTGATATCAGCAGGTTTAAAAACATTCAGGTCCACTGCCTGAACATCTGCCATTAGATCTAAGAGGTAACTAGTATCAGTGAAAAGCTGTTGGCATCTACATAGGCCAGTAACTAGAGGGGATTGAAACGCACTTTGATGCATTGCACATATATTTGATGTACAGGGAGGTTGAGCTTCAGGAAGCTTCAGCTCCATCCTGAGTCTAGGAGACTCCTTTTAGGTGAAGGAGTTCCTCTGCCCTTTCACTCCAAACATGATGTTTTTAAACCATCTCTCTTGGACCAGTCCAAGTTCTTGTCCAATTTCCTTCTCTCCCTGTGCTACCTCTTATTCCAGATGTTTTGTCCCCCCCCCTTTGTTTTAATACTTAAGGTTCCTCACTGAAGGCTTTTTACCCAGAAAGTCCTTTTTTCCTCCTCTGCACAGTTGTTTTCTGTCTACAATTTTTCTGCCCGTCTATCCTCAGTCTTCTCATAGTAACCCCATCCTTGTACCCAGTCTGCGTCCTCATCTTCTTTCCTCATGTGACTTCTCATTTTTTTAATCTTTTTTTTCCACTCTCTCTCTTTGCTGATTCCAAAGGTGTCTGTCTGTCTGTCTCTCTCGTCCAGCCTGAAGACATTCTTTCAAATAGCTTGTCGCAGTCGTTTTGCCAGGTCCGCAGTAGTTCTCCCTCTATACCGCGGTTTTGTGTTAAGTTTGTCTCCTCTTCTGACAACGTTTCATCACCATTTCTAATTTTTCTGTCCTCTGGGTTCTGCTAACATACAACCTCCATATCCTGGTGTCCGTCAAGCTCTTTGTTCTGTTTTCTCCTTCCCACCTTTCTGGACGACTCTTTTGCGTCCTCTGCCCTGGAGTTGCAAGGCACATTGCATAAAGTCCCTCAGGGTCACTGAGACACAGGAACAGCCTGTTCCCTGCTTTTGCTTCAGAGGAGCAGATCTGAACCAGATGTGACTTGTAGCAACCAAGAACGGCAATTGCAGGTTAAGACCTACTGAGGCCTGAGCCTCATGTGAAGTACCATTGCTGGAAGTTTCTATTGGATATTTACTAACCTGAGGGTTTTCTTTCTCTTCCCTGCCACCACCTTTCCTTTCAATACAGTCAAATGTGGGGAGATTTGCACCCAGATAGCAAAAGGCATACTCTCTGAAACAAAGTCTCCATTATGCTCCAGTCTGTTACTGCTCATCCTTGAAAGAGGAGGGTATGTTTCATGTCTCTGCTAGTCAGCCTGGGGGTGCCTGTCTTCTCAGGAGAAAGGTCATCAAAGTTTGTCAACATGAGCAAAAAAGTGTATTTTCAGTTCTTTCATAAAAAGGCTTGGGGGAATGCTTTTGCTGAAATCTGCTAAAACAATTCAGCAAGGAGACAGGTTTCTAGCATGGAAGGCTTCATCTAAGGTGAGTAAAGTCTGACGAAATTAAAAACCCCTTGAGGGAGTTAGGGGGCAAGCCTTGTAAGGGAGATATTGGACACTTACAGTTGATAGTGATTTGCCACAAATGATTAAAGGAAGCTCTTCTGACAGGAAGTCAGTATCTGAGCTTTATTGTTCACAGTTTCCTGCTTCCTGGTTCTGCATTGGTGGTGGTGGTTTTTTTTCTTTTTTTCTTTTTCCCCACAGCTCTGAAGATTGGAAGGTTGCAGCGTGCACATTATCATTTCTTGTGGTGCGTTAGTAAAAGCGTAGCTGCTTTTGCGCTGGCTTGTTGGATTGCATAACTCAGAGAAAGTTAATTCACTTATGTTCAAAAGGTAGGAATCATGATGTAGCTTGTGCATCCCAGCATGTTTGCTACCATCTTATACTTAATCCCCCTTTCTGTTCGCAATTTCTTTTTCTGTAGCTCCCATTTACGTGCCTGAGGAAGGCACCTTTAGATTGCTGACATGAAGCTGTGTGTGAAAATGTTATTAGCACTGGAAGAGTGCCTCTGGTTCCCAATGCAAAGTTCAGGCGCCCAGCGAAAAAGAAATGGTTATTAGCAGAGCCGCCCTTCTTTAAGACTCTGGTAGATGGGGAATTTCAGAGTGCTCCAACGAAATGTTTCTGGAATGCTATTGAGAAGACAACTGCAACGTGAGGAGGATGTACTGGTCCCTGCTGTGTTAAGTACCCTGAGTTTTATAGCACTGCTGTAATCAGCAGACAGTGATGATGGCGTTCTTCTGTTTTCCAGCATTTTTATTTCTCCCAGTGTCAGAAGCAGTAACGTGTGGTCTCGCAATTAGTATTCTTCTTGAGTGCATTAAGACCAGAAGCTAGTTAGAGAGTACCGTAACAGTGGCTCTAAAGCTATGAGGCAGTACCTTCGCTTCAAGTATGGGCGCTACAGGTTTGAGAGTCTGTGCCTCCCAAGGTTTGCTGATGTGCTTCATTCACTCATCTTAAATCTCCAGTACAAAAGAGGAAATGCAGGTGAAGGATGCATGCTTTTTAGAGGATTTATGTTAATTTCGTCATGAACAGTGGCGCTTTGGAAACAGGCTGTCTTTCTCTGTGGGGCCACCTGAAGCTACGGAGCCTACCCCATACAGAGAGAGAAGACATTCAGCTGAGATTTAAAGCAAAACAATAATATGCAGAGTGAGATTCCTAGTGCTACTTTCCCCTTTTACCTCTATGTAGAAATTTGTCTTGCTAAGACTTTAAAAGGCAGTTAAAAGCAGATTAGTTTTCCATTAGCTCAGGTGCTGTTCCTTCTGACCAGGAATTGATCCTTTTAAGTTTTTAGAAGATTTGGATGAGTGATTTAAATTAGCTGCAAAAAAAAAAAAAAAGTTATGATAATGACACTGATAACCTTTTACACTGATTAATATTTGGTATACTTCTGGGCTGATGAATTTTCTCACCTATTATGTTTTCCTTCATAAAGGAAGAGCTATGTCAAATTCTGATCGACTTCCTCATGGAAAGTGTGACTTAAAGGCAAGGAAAGTTTGGTGGTTCCTCCCACCCCCCCCCCCCCCACCCGCCTTAGAGTAATACTGAGATATGATAGCTAAAACTATATTCTGCTCGACTATCTTGGTACAAATCTAAAAGGCCTTCTTGAAGTCAGTGGACTTTATTCAGTGTTACAGCAGTGTAAATTAGAGCAGAAAACGTTCTACTTACAAAATCTGTAAGACATTTGGAAGCAGCAGTATTGGAGAACTGCAGTGGTCAGCATTTGCGCTTTGTTTTGTTTCTGGATTTGCAGTTGAAAGAGCAGGATTATAATCCACACTGGAGGCTGCTGAAAGGTGAGGTGTCTAGTAACAACACTAGATATGTTATTGAACAGGTGTAAACAGCTGTTCTGGCTACCTAAAAGGAATAGCTAAAGTATATCAAACTTCTTTCTTCTGAGGCAATAGGACTGTTCACTTTTCCTCATGGACTTCTTGCTTGCTGGATGTGAGCCATATTAAACATCCTAAAGCAACCCAAAGTGATGGAAATAGACACAAACTGTTGTTCATGCTTGTGTCTTAAATAGTTTCAGATGAAGTTGTTCCTCAGACTCTGGGATCCCAAATGAAAATATTTTTCCAGCTATATATGCTTTAAGCTTCCTATAGTATTTTCCCCTTTTAAAAATAATAGTAAAAAAAAACCCTCACCACTATTTTTCTGGGCACAGGAAAAGGATTCTGGACTTTAGAAAAGGATGTGTTACAGTTGTACAGTAGGAATAACTCTTATTGTGAGCAACTAAAAATAACCTAACAAGCCACGTAGGTGGTAAAAAGGAACTGGTGTATGTTATGGCATGAACAGGGAGCTGTTTGTAAACTAACCTTGTATGAAATATGCAAAACCACGCTTAAATACATTAGGGCGTGTTTTTGTTTCTTATATGCATTATTGCTACTCAGTCTTATTTCTGCTAGTGAAATTCATGAACGTCCTTTATTCAGCATGTTGCTGAGAATTGGAAAGACACTGAGTAAAACGTCATCATTGCCTTGCGTTTTCGCTGCCTGTACTTTGTATCTAGTTGCTGCACCTTATTTTATACTGTTGAAACTTGTTGAGACAGGGACCATCTCTTTTCCATGGGATTGCACAGCTTCTCAATATATGGCTGGGACTGCATACATTATGGCAATACAAATATATAGTCATAATTTAGAGCTGACCTTAAAACAAACGCTCTGTTTGGACAGCATAGAAGAGTGAGTTATACTGCTGTTATAAATGAGGTGTCTACAAATGCACAGTTAATCTTTTAAGCTTTTGGTGGAAGATAAGTGTCGGGGGTAGCTACTGCTGTTCCAGTGAACTGTAGAATTGCTGAAAAAAACTGACTGCAACTGCTATTGTACTTGCTTTTCTTGCAGCGTTGGATAAATCGCTCAACTGTGCTGTCTGTTTGCAGCCTGCTAAATGCTTTCTAAATGGAAATGAATGTAGCTAAAAGGGCAAAAGTTAATCTTTGGTTCTGGAGAGCTTTGTTCTTTTCTTTTTGAAGGGGGGAAGGTAAGGGAAGAAAGATAGCTAAATATGAGACGCACCATTGAAGAGCTCTCGCGGTACACAAAGGACTCTGGCTTTGATTTGCTCCCTGGCAGCAGATGAGTAGCTCCAAAGCGTAGTGTGGCAACTCCGGGAAAGTAAGTTTGTGGAAGGTGGATAGCAATATTGGGAGGAGGAGGTATGGGAGCTAAGGAGCAAGGGAAAGAAGTGCAGGCTTACGCTTCAAAACTGTCAGTAAATATTTAAAATTTTTAATGAGATGATGCAGCTTTGCAGAATGATTGGGATTTCTGTAAAGAAATTTCAGAACTTGGAAGTGATTGCTTAAAGCAAAACAAACTATTCAGACTACTCCACCGGACCGTGTTTTCTGGAATTTTATGTGCTTGTAATGGTTATTTCCTTTCTGGTCTGTGAAAATATTTGACCACTTGTAAATTTGTTATACCGTTATTGTTAAATATTTCTTGTCAGTGAAAACTGTTCTTCTAGTAATCCATACACTTTGAACCTGAAGGCTTACAAAGCAGACAGCAATATCTCCCTCTTTTCCCCCTCCCCACTCCCAGGGATTAAGGTGTGGAGGTACCTGCTATTTTTATGGTTTCATGAAAAGACCATTTTGCAAATAAGACACTTACATTTCATTTGGAAACCACCCACTTTCATTTTATTGCTGTTCATATATTAATAATATCTGTTCATAGGTTTCTGAGAATCATATGGTTAGTAAGGTTGAAATATATATGTGTTTAGGATGTGTGCAGACTTTCTCCATTATGTTAGGTTTATGTTTTTATTCTTTGGAAAACAGATTGTTTCAGTTTCCCTTCTTCTGTTTTAAAATAAACATTTCTCTTCTGGAATGTCTCACTTAAGATGTAAGTGTAGTAAGATTTCCTTTAAAAAAATGTTAATTTTCATTTGCTTTATAACTTGGGGAAAGTTTATTTGGCAGGGCAGAGGTCTGCAGCACAAGACTCAGGTTCACTCCCTGGAAGGCCCACACGTTCAAAGATTTGGTTCTCTGTGCTTTGTTTGACTGTGGTATAAAAGTTTATAATCAGATCAGCTGAGCCCCCCCTTTGTGAGGATTAATCTGTATGTGCCCTGAAGAACTTTGAGGTTTTTTAGAGCTTAATCATTGCTACACATTTTTTTCTTAATCTTGAGGTTATTGGAGGATTATGATGATTCCTACTGATATTCAATTGAAGCCTTAGATTTAGAAATCTGTAGGGTGCTTGCTTCATATGCCTAGCGACCACAAACTACTTGACATCCTAATTGCTGTTTAATGTTTTCATTTGCTGTCCTCATTACTGTGGCTTATTTGTCCTGTGTTTTCTATCTCTAGGAAGTCAGTTAGATGGAGGCCTCAAGTAGCTCTTCAGTGAGATGTCAGTAAGCTACTGATAGCATATTGTCGCATGGTCTCCATCTCGCTTTCTGAATTTACCTCTTAATCAGCCTTCTTGAGTAACAATCCTGAATGCCATCTTCGGGGCAAATTCCTGTAGCTGTGGTTTGACAGTTGGTGCTGGCTCGTGTCTGATGATAGACATGGAACGTGGTTTTAATCAGTGGGTTATGACTTCATTAAGTCAGTGTGCTGAAGCATATAAATGGGGTTATGTATGAGCTTCTGTTCCCAGCGATATGCCTGTATCATCTTTAAAGATAACAGACAATTTAAGGAACTTTAGGGAACTGAGCTATGTACAATACATGAATCCCAGTTTCATACTATGAGTGCTTCTGATGCATCTCTGATGCATTTGATCTAATGTATCAAATTACAACCTGATTTAGTTGGTAGTTTGTTTTCCAGCATTTCTTTTCAGGATGGGAGATTTTGGCATGAAATTCCCAAAAGTGGCGAGAACAGATGAACAAGGGAATATTATTAAACTTTGGTTGTCTTTCATTCTAGGAAAAACTAGTGAATTCTGCAAAATCCACAAAAGCTGTTCATCCAAGCAGGCTGGCAATTCAATGCTGAATTGGCTGGTGTCAGGCTTTTTGACCCTCTAGAGAGCTTAATAAAAGAGCGTTCCTTCTAAAACGGCTCATGAGATAGAGAAGACATAAGAAGAAGAAAGCAAGGCATTGGATGCAAAGAAAGGACGCAACCCCCAGCCCCAGTGGGGTAGTCCTTGTAGGGTGCTAGCCTCCTGCCACCTGCCCTGAGAGGGAGCTGCGTGCTGGTGGTGCAGCTGTGCCCCTGGAAGCTGACTGGGGCATCTGCTGATGCTGGGGCAGGGGAAGGCCGGTCACGGAGCCGGCTTTGGAGGCTCAGATCATGGACACAGCAACCAGGGAGAGGGGAGCCCCCCCGAGTTGTAGAAAGCAACCCCGCTGCCTCCCAGCCACGCACAGTGGCCAGTCTGTTGTCCAGTCTTAGGTCCCCTGTGGATGACCTAAGGGCAGTAGCTGGGGGAGTGTTCAGGAGACCTCACACTCGCTAAGTTTTCCAGTCAAATACTTCAGTTAAATTGCTGGGACCAGCTCTGCTCTGAAAACTTGAGGTCCTGCGACAAAAATCTCATGACCGTTGTTGTTGATGTGCCCTACACTTTTCTTTTAGGCACTGATGCGCCCTGCTGACCCTATGTACTACCTTGTGTGTGCTTACGCGCTATGCAGGCACAACTGTTCAAAGACGGTTTAAAACAAAGAAAGAATGTGTTTTAGAGGTGTAGGCATAGTGTTAGGACTCAGGAATTGCTCACTGCTAATTTTGGCTGACATGTACTCCTGCTGTGGCTTTCCATGCATGTGGATGAAGCCAAGGCGGGGACCTACCAGAGGTCACTGCCTCCAGTCCTTAGTATCTGTTTTACAGTCGGTAAATGGGGCAATATTTTAACATCTATAAAATAGGTAAGTCATGTTGGTTATGGAAAATCTGTTGCTTACTTGGGAATAACTAACTACATGAGAAAGATATTTTTCTTCCCCTTTTCTTCCCTCGTAGGTGAAAGTTAAGTTAATATTATGCTTTGTAGGCTTAGTAATTTGCAGGCCCCTAACTGTGGAAAACGTATGGGGAAGTCTGTCATGATCACCTTACTCTGCAATGTTAAACAGTGGAAAAAAACTTAAATATGCTTCTCTATTTTTAGTCTTTCTTCATATCGTGTTCTCACAAGTGCTCTCACCATTAGTCTGTGCCCTTTCTACATGCAGTCATTGCAGTATCGGCTTACTGTATCACGATGCCTGCTGTGTTGCTGTTATTTGTAGGCTGTAAGTTGGTTGTACGTGTAAATTGGCTAGTTCTGATGAAGCTAGTCATAAACAAAAGAGTGCTTGGTAAGGCTTCCTCCAACACCTCCGCGTGGTGTCTGGAGGGAGGACTAATGTCAGCAAGGCGGCATCCTGCCAATTCAGAGAGTCTAGTGTTCTGCGTGTAAATCAGAGATGAAGGAAATTAATCACAAATCGCGTGTAATAAAAGACTGCATAAAGCATACGGATTGCTTTGACTATGCCTGTTTGGAGACTCTCCAGTTGTCAACGGTGCCTTCCAGAGGATGTATTCTCCTGGCCCTCGCTCCCTCGACAGTGTGGTTAGTGCACTGCAGGCACGTAGGTGGGTGCTTCGGCACCCGCTGCTGAGGCTCCATGGAGCCGAGTTTCCCAGAAGAGTGGAGGACTGTTATCTCTACTAGCATTGTCAAGTGGCAGTTTTACCCATGAGGTACTGGGGGAGGTGAAGGGAATGGAGAAGGGGGATAAGAAGTGCCTGGAGCCCCCCAGGACCTTTTTGCTCTTGTTGCTGAAGCAAGCAGAAGAGGCTGCGTGGCTTTGCCTGAGGCTTCAAGTGTCTGCGATGTCCATGGAAAGACCCTGGCTTTGGTCGTCTGTTGGTGGCAGGGCTGCGCTGTGCCGTGCCTCAGCTCTGGACAGGCCCTGCTCTTTCAGACCTGTTGTTGCTTGGGCTAACGTGAGGGTTTTCCTGCTTCAGATGTTTTGTGAAAAAGAAAGGCAAAGCAAAAAACAATCTGCACTTTCCCCTAGAAGTACAAGGTGGAAAGACACACTCCTCCTCTCTCATTCTCTAAGTCTGTTATTTATTTTTAAAGTAATTATTTATTACAGTATTGCATTCTTTAATTTTTAAGTATTTTCACATGCTGAGAATCTTGACAGTGGATAGCACAAGTTTTTTTTTTAGGTTTGATTTACTGGCATCTTTAATGTGCGCATCTATAGCAGAAGTAAAATATGCAGATTTTTATGCAATCAGACTGTCAGGTAAAATAAGTATTTAGCTCACTGTATGACAGTGATTGTGTAAGGTTAAAAATGAAGTCAGAAGTGCTGTTTGATTGTGTTTCTTAAGCATTGCTTGTGTAAAAATATATAAAATATATCTAAAAAGTATTTTATAAAAGTATTATAAAGTACTTATTATAAAATTTATTTTTATAGTATTTATTATATCTATAGAATTTCATTGTATAGTCATTTCCTGATGTATTAGAAAATGAAAGAACAAATATTTGAGAATAGAATGCAAAATACCGTGAGAAAAGAGCTGCTATTCTTCTAAAACAGTTTAATTTTGTAATGAGTTGGAGACGATACAATAACTATACATTCTAGTATTGTGCATGTGTGAGGAAAGGGTAAACTAACTTGCAGTGTAGGTAGTGGTTGTGTTCCTCATGCGTTTAGCACTTCTGTTGCAGGGAGCTGGAGCTACTTGCTGCAAATTCTCGTTGCTGGGGAAAAGAGCATTTGAAAAGTTTCTCCTCTCTCTCTTGTTGAGTCAATATGAGTAATACATTGAAGCACAGCTGCTGCCACTTCTGCCGCTTCTCTTACAGGGGAACTTTAGAAGTGGGAGTTTAAGGGCACTAATTATCTTGACAGGTACGGATTTCTACCTCCCAAGTGGGAACATGTCAGACTGAAAACAGCAAGGGGGTTTTAAGAGCAATTGAGCAAGCACATTGGCTCTTGGAAGATAAAGATGGTTTCAGTCAACAGGAGACTGCCTATAGATAAGTGAACAGTCTGGCCTCCTTACGGAGAGCAGAGAGGCAGAATATGGGTGATGAAAGGAGAAGAGCAGACAGAACAAGGTGTTAATTTTAGCTACATGAAATGTTTTGCAACAGGTGTCTCCAAGTAAACCCTGCAGAGGCTGTGTGACCAGCACTTAAATAGCAGACATGTCATCACCTTTTGTGATGAAAGAAGACAATAGTGATAATTGTATTTTAGGGAGAAATCCTGATGAAAGGCTTTGATACAGGATGGAGATGAACTTGATTTAAATCTGTAAGTCTGCAGCTGATGTAGCGAAAGGAATTAGAGCAAGAAGGCAATCTATGTGTTGTTTACAGCTGCACTTTCACTTTGTAGGTTGCAGCTGCACTTTCGGTAGTCTGAGAGCTGCAGTGAGTTGCTCTGACCAGAATTCAGTGTCCTGCCTACCTATTGTGGATAACAAACATTCCCTTCCGCGCCATTTGAGACATTCAGAGGATGTTGTGGTAGGAGAGAGAGAAAGGAATATAAAAAAAAGATCAGGTAGAAAAGGGAATAGTGGTGTACAGGTGATAATCATTTAATTCTCAGAATTAGCAGTGAGGAGTATGTTATAGCAATTATCCTCTTGTACAACTATGCCCGGCCTTTCTCTTTGATTGTAAGCATGATGTTTGGTTTAGTCCATGATTCCAGCTAATGCTCTATAGAAAAAAACTCAAAAGCTGAATTCTGTCTATCTGGCCTGCAGAGTAGTGGGGGAATAGTGTTCAGGCAGCCCAGGCTACTGTGCCATTTCAGCAATTCCTCTTCTGCACCACCATCCTATTTGCTGCTGGCTTGCCTCCGTGTGGAACTGAAGGGAGTCAGGCTGAAGAGGTGCCTCTTCAGGGCCGTGTGTGGTCCAGTGATTTTAGGAGAAAGAGCTGGCTTAGCAATGTAGTAGCTGTGCAGGGAGTTATCAGAAAGCCGGGATCTAAGTGACGTGGCACAACCTGGATTTGGGTTCTGCCTAATTGAATACTATATTCTCTTCTTCATGCTGCAACACTAGAAATCAGAAGGTTTGGTAAGTACATAATCTTAAGCATTTATTGGTCAGAGACTGAGTTTTTGTTGGTGAAAGTTCTCACTTCTTGAGCCAGAGTGTGTGGTGTTGGAGTGCAGAGGTGTTACAGCAGCTGTGCTTTCTCCTTCAGCCTTTGTTTAGGGATTGAAATGCAAAGTTTGCTTTATGGGCAGAAGTCTTCAACCCACAACCACCCTTCCCCCCCCCGATATTTATTCAAGTGCTCAGTGTTTTGTGTTCCTACAGCCTGGAAAGGGTGTTCGTATGGAGTAACACTACTCTTTCAACAGTTTTGCCAGTCTTTGGTGCTTTCCGTATGTGCTCAGGCCCTTTCTGTAAATGGATTACTAAGAGCTTCTCTAGTATATATTTTTCTTGTAGGATAGACTAAAAGTGGATTGTTATCTTACGAGACAATATAGCTTTTACCCAGTATGCCTGACTTATTATTGCTCTTCAGCATGTAATCTGTTTTTAAAGCTAAATGTATGTCAGTTTGCCAAGGCAAACTTAGGTGGCTGGATGAAAATGCCATCCATTAATTTGCATTTAGTTTCTAAAGCTTGTTCATGGAGAAACTAGTTTAATCAATACATGAAGCTATTCTTACTCATTTTGTCCTTGACAGTTTTCTCTCATTCCTAGTTCTTATAGTTTATCCTCTCAGAAGGATAAACCTGAAGTTAGTGTCATCAGCAGTTTTGTTCCCCTAAAGGTCTTTCTCATTTGATTCTGGAGGAGGAGACGCTAGTCGGATATGAGGCTTCTAACAGACCTGCTTCTTGATAGATGATGCGTGCTGAGAGATAAATGGAGAGAACGTCAAACTCGGCAAGGAAGGCAGAGCAATCTGGCAAGACTCTTCTCGTTGTTGCAAAGTTTCAGGAAACAGGATGGAAAAATTGTGCAATGCCGTTATAGAGCAAACCTTGTTCTGTAAATCAATCTAAGCAGACTGGCTTGAGTGTTTTTTTATATATAAAGTGAGCTAAATGTTTTGCCATAGCTGCTGAGAGGCAATAAAACACTAACAAAGGCAAAGGTTATAAACAAATCATTCAGTGCCAACAGAGGGGCCATAGATGCTGACAAGAAACAAATAAAGCAAAAAAGCCTGGTGCTCTGTTCTGATAAACTTCATTGACTTCTGCACCATGTCATTACAGCTGTAGCCTGGCCTGTTATCGCATAGCTCCAAACCTTTCATTATGGCTTCAGATGATAACAGCTGTTGATATGCTGTAGTAGGTTGCAGTGACTAACATGGGGGTAAAGTCTCATTTTCTAAGAAATAATTAGGAAAAAACCCATGGCTGAGTAGCTTTGATCTGCTTTTGTCGTTGTCCTTGCAGAGAGTTATATGCCTATAGTGCATCTGTTTCCTGGATGAGTTCGTGAAGCCTTTATGGCAGCACGTCTACTCTATAAAGCAATATAACCGGAAGGGTCTGTCTTACGCTGTCAGTGCAAGTGGTGTGCAGTTCCCTTGTGCCTGGACTTTGTCAGACCACTCAGCCAGGACTGTCCAACATCCACCGCTTTCACAGAAGTGTAGGTATTTGGAGGTCTTTGTTGCTGTGACTGCCCCACTTGCAGTTCCACATTCAGCAGTTTGTATCGAACTCGGGTATCAGCTCACACATTAAACAGCAATATAAGCATGTCGGTAGCTGTCGAACTGTTGCACAAGCCTTGACTCATTAGCAAAAATAAAAGATTAGAACATGAAAGCAGTCCCCAAAACTTGAGTGATTTCCTAACTGCGTGAGGTGAGATACAAGTACTGGGTACCTTGTAATTCTAACCCTTTTTGGCAAATAATCAGCTCCCCTTACTCTACGTAAGCAAAAAAGGAGGAGAAGGGAGCCTGAAATACAGTCTTAAGAAACTTTTAGCAAAAGAGAAGACAAGTTGTGGGTACATGGTATAACCTGATATTGGCATATGCTACTGGAATGCTGGAAAACTGCCAGAGCACCTGCAGGCTTGTTCTTGGTCGGAGCATTAGAAAGTGCTTGGTTCCTTATTTCTTAGTAAGATTTGGTAAAAGACCCAGAGAAGCGTGTATGTGGAGTAAAACTGGGATGAGAGGACAAAAGGAATACCAAACAAGTCATGCTTATAACAGTGTCTGCAAGAAGACTGGAAAAAATAATTGTGAGCTGTTGTTATTCTGAGGAAATCCAAGTTCCATCTCTGCAGAGGTGGAGATTGAAAGTAACCCTCCTTACATGATAAGTGCACTGTATGGAGTTACTTTGTATAAAGTTTCCATTCCTCTGCTACCATTTTCTGTTTCCCTGTTGTATCACTCCAGGATTCTGTTGCATTGTCTCCTGCAGTGCTAAAAATCAGAATTCCACTGGAGCTTACCTGTTCTTCAGTTTTATATGCAGATTTGTGTTAGTGGGCAGAAAGGCTTGTTATTGTGATTTTTTTTTCTTGTTGTTTGTTGTATGTGTTTTTTTTTTTTTAATACATTCTGCAGAAGAAGAACAGAGTCACAGAGTAACTCTTCTAGCGCTTGACTTAGGCGATTGCATGTTGCAATCCTGTCTGCATCACTAGACTCGCATGCAATCCTGTCTGCATCACTAGACTTCTTAAACCTTTAACTCTTATGCAGCCTCTGAGTATGAATAAAAAGCCAATGACAGTTAGGAAGTCCGAGGGATATTGTTCCAATGACTTCCTGCGCAAATGTGTTCCGAGAACAGGCTTGGACTACAACGCTACCGTCTGCTATGGACGAAAGTGAAGTATAGATGTCCTTTTTAAAGATGCTAAGGTAACCTTTGTGTAGGGTCATTTTCTTTCCTGTCAGTTGTCAAAAAATGCTGTTTTATGGTGGTAGCGAGGGATGCATTTAATTGGAGGTATTAATGGCCTCCAATTTGCCTTTTAGGCTTAATGAAAGACTGAATGTTGATTAAGACAGGTGTAGTGGTGTCTAAACCTGGTTCTTACAGGCTCACTTACACCTGTGCCTCTGCTGGCACCGTTTTGACTGGAAAGAAGGATATAGAAATGGACAGTCAAGCACTTCCAATTCATAACCTCCCTCATGAGGGCATCTAAAATCCAGAGGTCATACTAATGGCTGGTCCAAACCCTCTCTCTTCACTGGGTTTATACAGAATAAATCTTGTCCAATGCATGCATTCTGTAATATTTTTTCTTTACGATTTTGGAATGCATTTATGTTGTAAAAACTTTCATGGTCTAGTTGACATTTTGCAGGATTTCTTCCTTGTAGTGTTGTGGAATGTTGTGTTGCTTTTGGTAGGTTGCCACACCACATTGTCTAACCCTGGGCTAAGGGATTTTATTTATTTTTATTTCACATTGTTTCAGCTGTTTTCACTTTTCCTTTGTTGTTGTCCTTCCTCCAGAAGAATTTCTTCATGAATATGGCAGCCCATTGAGTTCCTTGGTTTATGAATTTTGATTCATTGCATAGCCCAGTGGATTTGTTTTCCCTGGATCTGAGACATTTTAATACTGTAGCAGCAACAGAATGAAAGGTGACACTTTGGGGAATTGAACCCTAATCAAAATGAGGGAAGATGTGGGAAAGTTGTTCTGCAAGAACAGTGCAGACCTGATCATTTTTAACTGTCTTGTTCCTATGCAGTTAAAAGCACTGGATGTAATAGCATCACACTTTTAAAAGTGAGAGTGAACTGCAACAAGAATGTATACGAATGTAATTTGCAATGTAACTGTATGGGTGCTGAAATTGCACGCTAGCATGTATAGAGTGGGATCTCTTGTTCTCTACAGACTTTGCATTTTTTTTTCCAACTAGGGCTTTAAAAGAAAAAAGCTTCTTGCAGTGGTTATGTCTCTGAACCTCAATTGCTTGTATGCATTGTGCTCTTGATTATATAGGTTTTCTGTTGCTAATACTCCATTAAAGTACATTCTTTATCTTTACTTTTTCCAATTTTTGTCTTTGAGCCTGTTAAATGATCAATTAAGCTGTCGTTGTGAATGAAACCTGGATACGTTTGTGTTTCAGTAGCAAGAGAAATGTTCACTCTCCGGTTTAAGGACTATAACTTAGTGTTCAGTCTTTTGTTATTTTTCTTGGTTTCAGTAACAGATAAGTATTGTTACCTTTCATAACAGAATGACTGTTCACAGAGGGGCTACTGAAAGGTTTGCTGTAATAATAAAGTGAAACTGATACGAAGGAACTCATCTTGCACAATTAAGGATAGCTCCATTTAGTGAACTAGGAGGGGAGGGAGTGTCTAAGACATCTTCTTGTTTCTCTTGCAGGATTACCTTGATTGTATCAGTGACCAATCCAAGCTCTCCCTGGGGCCAGAAGAGCGGTCAGCCCTGTTTGGAAACATACGGGACATCTACCATTTCAACAGGTAAATGAATATTTGACTAAATGAAAACATTTAACTAAATGCATTAATGGAGAGGGAGCAAATCAAACAAATACTCTTCTGTCACTTTAATACAGCCAAGAAATATAAATTGGGAAGTGATATTTCTTTGATTTTCAGCAGGGCTGGTTTTGAGTCTTGGTTAGGCAGTCTTTATCCCTATCAGGTTGCTTAACTGTTGATTTTTATGAATCACATGTGGTCTTCATCTGCTTTGTTTTCTGTTTCATGCTGGGTATTTGCAGAAATTTAAGCCTAGCCTGCTCTGTGCCCTAGCTAAGCCTAATGTAAGACCGCTGTGAATGAAATTTTTGTCTTCCTAAGGAGACATCATTTCATTCCAGCTGTATTGGTTACTTTTGTTTGAAGGTATACACTGATCACCTGTGGCTTCTGCTTCTGCAGTATGTTAAACTGCTAGGACCGCCCTAAATTAATTCATCAAAACTCTGTATTCAGGTACCTTTCCAATTATTGAACACTTACGTTATGCATCTTTACAGCCCTCTCTAAAACTCTGCAAATGGGATTCTAGCATGTATTGGGAACTTGAAGTAAAATTTCTCTTGCTTCTACAGATAGTTCCAGATTGTGTGGGACGTACAGTATCTGCAGTTTTAGGAGCATGCTACTGCTGTTTTTCACTGCATATCCTGTTACTATAAAAATAATTAACTTACCTGGCATGTAAAGAAAACCTTAACATTTGTGAGTCCAAGTTTCAAAAGAAATTTAATACAAATAAAACATATTTTCAGTGAAGATTTGGGCTCTCCTTTATAGAAAAGCTTAACTTTTGTTAACCTAGTTTTAACTGAATTACTGTGATTTATGTATGAAAATATTTGAAGTACTTATCAAATAGAACTGAAGTTTGAACGTTCTACTGAATCAATGTAACAAATATAATGACATAAAGTTTCTATGTCTTCTGTATCTGGCTTAAAAAAAAAAAAAACTATAGCATATTAATGTCAGCTCTCGTAAAAGTTTTCGTAGCTATATTTTAGTGGGCAAAAGAGTTTCCCAAACTGTTGTGTTCTTTGGAGGTCAATAAATGCTTTCAAGAAGAGCATTCTGAATGGAATGATTCGTGTCAAAGGGTGTCTTCATCAATATCTTTTCATCATGGGATGCTACTTTAATGTGCTTCTGCTCCTGGGGACCATGGTTCGGTATCAGAAGGAAGAGTGAAGATAGATCTATTTAGAACATTATGGACAAAGGTGAAACCTAAAAACTTTTTCCTGAAACCCAAAACAGCTACTGTAGAGTTGAGGACAGTGGTCACATACGCTCATTGGGAAAGCTGCTGTGTCCTGCTTCAGCTATATCATCTAACTTGATTGAATGTATAACATGATGGAAATACATACCAGTAGCCTGACCCTAATGTTTTGGAGCCATGAGACAATGACTGCAAGCTATCAGCTTCCCAGCAGATGTAGGATGGAAAAGACCATCCTGGCTGGTGTATTTTCTGATCCTTCAAAGGACGGAGAAATAGCAAACTTGGTAGTTAGGACATATATTTTTGCTAACATCATTGTAAATATTACCTATTAAACATGCCTGTTAGTATGATCAGTCGTTATACAGGATAATCGAGTTGCGAAAAAAAGATTGGTAGAGGTTAAAACAAAGAAATAAGCAAATGAAAAGGGCACTTTTAGGAATTGATATGTTAGAATGGTTAAAACCGACTGGAAAGGTGTCCAAAGTTTCTAGCAAATAACTAATGTGTGTTAGGTCTCCTAATTTAAATCCTGCATGGAAATTATGAGCTTTCAAGAGTGAACACTTTCACTGTAGATCCTAATATAGCTTCAAGGATAAAGTTCACTCCTGCGTGAAATTTGGCATGTAGCTTCTGGACCCTAAATGTACCCTAGAGTCTTTGTATTTATTTTTACCTTTGAAAAAGTTCCATCTGGCAGTTCTGTGTTAGTAGTTTCAGATGCTTTTTGTGAGCATGATTTTGTACTTTCAGAATGACCTTGTTTTTCTCAACTTTGAATTTGGCCATTAAAATGTCCATTTATCTGGTGTGTGGATTTTTATGCCCTTGAATGTTTGGAAAAAGAGGTAGCTTTGAAAAGTGTTTTTTGTGTACACGATAGGTTTTGTCAATGATGGAAGGTTTTAGTCTTGAGGTTTTTTGGACTTTATAAGTCTGAGAAATTCCATTCCAGTGAATGGGAATTTCTCTCAGCTAAACTAATTCTGATTTTCAGGTATTACATCAATAGCAGAAATGATGATCATGACACTAACTGCTAGTCCTGTCACTACAATCTCTTGTTGGAAAGCTATTTCTTAAGGCATAATCACTGGCTGTATTCCCACAGTCTCCATCGCTTGGGAAAAGCTCCCCTGCTTGTTGCTTATTTATTTAGATGGAAAAGGAAATTTTTCTCTAAGTCAGCATTTGATGCCTTTCTTCTCTGGCCTCTCCTGTTGAGATTCTCCTTAGTGTCAATTTAGGATAAACTCTCCATCTGTGACCAGATACGTACCACGACTTGATTCTGAAATGGGAGCTCTGAGGAGAAGCGTGCATGGATTTAGTACTTCTAGCAACACTCAGCCACCCCTATGGGAGGCTAAGGTGAAACCTCTGCTGCTCGCCAGGTTCTGCACGTGTTTTATCCATTGCTGCTGGCCAAGCTTGAGCACTGGGGGGGCTGTGACTGCAGAAGTATGTGAATACTGGGCAAAACGGTTTTCTACAGCTTTGTCATATTCAGAAATTCCTGTTGTTCTGAGCTTCATGGTGTGGTAACAGTTGGCTCATTGTCGGTGCTTATCGGTGCTCACTTTTAATGGAAAAGCTGTTTTCTGAATGTATTTTAAAAAAAAAAAATTGCCACAGGATTTTTGTGGCAGTTAAGTTATACCAAGGCTGAATTTCTCTCTTTTATTTTATTTTATTTTATTTTTTATTTTTACTGGAAGTCTGAAGTTTCCAGATTCGTTTTCCAGATATTTTGATATGATGAAAGTATTCAGCTGTGATGACCAGATTGTGCTTGCTCTGTCCCTTTTGTAGTTTGAATGTTGTGCTCTATTAGGCATCAAAAGGATGAAGTTTCTCAGTAATGCTATTACATTAGCGTTTCTGGTTAGATGCACAGTACTCAGTGATCAGTTGTTTTTGTCCTGGATTCAGGACAAATAATGCTGTTCTCTTCCTGCCTTTTTCCATTCGTCCCATCCCACCACAATTGCCTGTCTCATGTACCTGTCATTATCATCTTTCATTTGCTCCAATTCAGATCAAGAGGGAGTCTTGTATCTCTTTTTTAATAGTGTGGTGATGATGTATGATAAATAAAATGACAATATGCCTCACTTTTCAACTGTACGTGCAAATATACTAGTTATTTGCAGAGTTATGAAGGTGCTTATCTCATTCCACTCAACTTTGTGTATTTGATACTAGTCTGGGCTTTGTCACTTTGAAAGTCCTCACTTCCTGGTGCAAGATAACACTATTTTATCTTGAAAATAATTCATGCTCTATAAAATGAAAAAGCCATTGCTTGAGACTTTTATTCATTTCACTTGAGATGATAATAAGTGCATTGCATGAAAAATTGTCCATCTTTTTACTTTTCTGTTCCCAAACTAGTTAA
This sequence comes from Struthio camelus, assembly GCF_040807025.1. Classification (NCBI taxonomy): domain Eukaryota; kingdom Metazoa; phylum Chordata; class Aves; order Struthioniformes; family Struthionidae; genus Struthio; species Struthio camelus. The sequence continues at coordinate 81,562,510 of NC_090944.1, read as the reverse complement.
TGTTAGCTAATTGATTATGACTGTGCGGATTCTGACTTTTCCAGCCCATAATAACCCAAGCTATATAACTGAGTATGTGGTCTGAGACTGCCCTGGCACTTGTGGCATGCTTCAGTCTAAGTATTGTTAGTGATTCAGCTGCAAGAGCATTGAGTTCCCCTAACAGTGCTTCCTCACTCTGTTCCTGCGTGGGCGGTTAGTGTAAGTGCCTCATGGATGCTGAGAGCTGTGTTACTTATGAGAGCTGCTGCTTTCTCTCTGCCATTATTTTTACTGCTTCTTGTCAGGTACTCAGATGTAGCCTAAAATAGTTGACTTGCTCTTTCACATGTCAGCTTGATAGAGAAAGATTTATTTAGTTTTTTTAGGATTCCTGAGCATGACTGATTTGTTTATTGTTACAGGCAGGCTGCTCTTACCAATCCCATTCTTATCAGCCAGATGAGACAGAAGATCTTGCAGTACAGCTAGCAAAACTGTTCAAAGCACAGTATCCCTATGTTATGGGCTTGTGCTGAAGACGCAAACTATTGATTTGTTTGCTACGTGATGGACTCAATTGCAGGGATATGGAAGATTTTTAAATGCAGCATTATTGTATCCTGCAAGGAAAAATAGCACGGTGTTAAAGGAGACCAGTAGAAATAAATTGTTAATGGATGCTTTGTATTCTAAGCCATCAGGAGAACGTTTGCTGACTGCACAGCAGGAGTCCTCTGGGCCTGTTCAGCACATTTGATGTTATACCCAAAACTCATTTGCAAAAAATTGTCAATCATTAAAATTAAATCAGCCAATGAAAGACGTTGCAGTAACGCTGAGCATAACTCTTAAAGGAGCTTTATGAGTTTGTGGTGTCAAGCAAGAGTCATATTTTCACCCCCATTTTAGTGAAGGGAGAAATTGAGGTATGTAGGTTATATTATTGCTATCCAAACTGGCTAGTGACCAGTGACCTTGAGTTATTTGTCTGTTATACTATGATCATTGTGACTGCTAACTTCTCCCTGTCTCCTCCAGTAATTAGAGAAGCAAAGAACAAGTCAGGAAACTTGTCCATTGTGTTACTTTTCTTAGTTAAGCAGGGAAATTGTGTCTGCTCTGAGGGGAAAAAGGTAGTTCCCTAGATAAAGGCTTAGGAAATCTTACGCAAAATTAACTCGGAGCCATCTGTGAAATGGGGAAAAAAAGTAACACTAGACAAAAAAAAATCATCTGATCTAAAAAAAAATTCTATAAAGAACCATTTGGCTGGCAAACTCAGTTTCTGTTCTAGTTTTTTGAATGCCTTTTTCAGTAAGGCTCTAAAGAACATTAGGACCATGCAGAGACCTTTGAGACTTTCCTCTCTTGCTTGAATTATCTTTCTTTAATTGAATCAACCTCCAAGAACTGCGTTTCATACAATAGTGAACATGTTCTTTTATTGCTTTACTCCTCATATAATGAATTCATTTCCTGCTTGGCATGTCAAAAATATAAAATCCTCTCAGTAGGATTTTATTTTTATGCACATAGAATTTATATCTTCCAGAAAACTTTCTCCAGGCTAACCGTTTTCCTCCAGTGAAGGGACCTACTAAAGGCAGACAAATTTTCCTTGGTGAACTTACTACCATTCTTCTTGTATGTGTAATACATCCCTGTTTCTCATTTGTGGTTTTCAGAGTAGCTCCTCATCTCCCTCGGTCAAGTAAAGCTCTTAGAACGTAGAATGTCATTACAGGACAGGGCATGTACTTCAATGTGGTTTAAGTTTTGTTTCACTTGCCTGTGTTAGTTGATGTACAAACTAAATAACTATCCAGCTACATCAATGTGAGTGTTGTAGAAGAACTGTGAATCGGAAGGAAGGTACTCAGCTTTGCTTAGGAGGTCGGTGTTCCATGTCGTTGTGGCAACTTGAATTTTTAACTACATGGGAGTACCATTTCCTTAGTGTCCTCGTCTTCCTCCAAACAAAAAACCGCAATGGCTTTATGTCTAGGGGAAAGAGACCATCACAGTGGTCATCTGACGTTGCTAGTTTGTTGGAGGGGTGGATGTTCCAGGGCTGCAGCTGTTATGAAGTCAGAATTTGTTAGAATCAAGTGAGACATTCATAAAGGCAATTCAGTGTGGCTCAAAGTGTTGGTAGAAAGATACGCAGTTCTGTGTTTTAATCACATGTTATGGTGTCAAAACTGGAATCTTTGTGCATATGCAGGTAACAGCTTGACTGTATGAGAAAAAAATATCTATTGGATGGTACACATGAAGATCTTATGTGACTGTGCATGTCTGAATCTGAATATCTGACCTATAAAGGAGAAGGAGCACTGGCCACAGCACTGAGTAGAGCTAAAATACAGTTGTGTTTTATGTGGGAGGAAACACTAGAACAGTAGGTGTGACTCAGTCCAGTTTTGATCATGGCTGAAAATGCAGTGGTGGTTAGAATCGGAAAAAGAAGCAGAGAGATCTGTTTACACAGGCCACTTCACTGGGGAGTGTGGGACGCTGGGACCTCAAAGGGGTTCTAGTTCCCTTTTTAGGACTCCCTGCAACATGTGTGCTTTGGGCATCACTGCAATGAATGACAGAGCTGTGTCTGGCCCCGACTATACAGGTGTGTCTATTCTAAGCTGTGTCACAATGGTCGATCTTTTTCTTGTTCTTTTTTTATTAGTGAACTTCTACAAGACTTGGAAAACTGTGAAAATGACCCTGTGGCTATAGCAGACTGTTTTGTTTCCAAGGTAAGTGACTAGTGCAAGAATCTGCAGCGTAACAGCTGTTGCAGAATAGCATAGGAGAATAAGATTAATTTATTAATTGTTGAGGGCCTAATTCTGTCGGCTGGTGTGATTTCAACCGAGAAAAGGTAGCAAATCTATGGAAAGGGAAGGAGTTTCTCTTAGTAGGTAGTAGTGATATGGTTCTGATTCGCATTTAAAAAAAAGCGAGAAGATGATGGTGTTTTCTTCAAGAAATGTATCTGAACTGGTGGAATTATTGATCTGGGGTTCATTTTTAGGACTTCTTTTTTGCTGAGTACCACAGTGATTGTTGTTTTTTCACACACACACACCCCTTTTTTTTTCTTGAGTGGCACAGCAGTTATTCTCCAGTTGTTTTTAAACTAACAAGGCATATTGTATGGCTGAACTTTTAGAAAAGACAATAACTTTTAACAGATTTGTGGCCATGTTTTCTGATTCCAGCAGCCATATGTTTAATTTCCCTTTTAATGAGGATGGCCTAAAGTCCAGCCTTAGGATTCAAATCTCAGTGTCTCTGAAATACTATGAATTTTTTATTCTGCTCATTATTCTACTGCATAATTCAGAAGCCAGAAAGTATTGAGAGACCAAAGTTGTCAGGTGCGTGAAACCAAGGTAGGCGTAGTGTCCTTCATTGTAGGAAACCCAGAGAGCCGATTGAGAAGAAGGGGAATGGCTATAACATGTAGGACAACAAGATACTGAGTAATCTGAGCTATAGATGCTTCTAACTCACTGCAGACTTTCCCATAGAACCCATGTTTGCCTTGAATCTGTAGAGGTCAAATGTGTCAAGAAATAATGCCATCTCTGTGGCATTTCTGAGGAAGGAAGGAAGAGCAGAAAAAGGGGATTTAGTCATTTACATTTAGATAATCTCTCTATAGATATGCTTACTTGTCTTTATTTAAAAAATAACCTGTGTGATGTTCTAGGCTTTGTCCTCAGCTCAGTATTGCCAACACCAAGCACTCATAAAACAGAAGAATTGGCCTAGTAATTGTTTCTAACACAAAAGACTTAAGATTAACTGAACCACTCTGTTTTCTTTGGCACTGTTGTGACACAAGGGATTTCGTTGGAAAGGGAAGTGATGATACCAGCTTAGCGCTGCAGTTTTGCTGGATTACTTGCTTGAGTTGAGTTTGAGCAAGCTGTTATTTATCTAGCAACTGATCTTTTGTAAGCACTGAGAGATATTAGCGTTGGCACCACTGCTACCAGAGTAGGATATATTTTTATCATGTTGCAATGAGGCTTGTGGCATGTTGTTACCACTCCGAATAGCCTATGTTAACTTCAAGGAGACAGAATACAACAAGGACAAGTGCAGAGTCCTGCATCTGCAGTGGAATAAGCCTGTGTACAGGCTGGGGCTGGCTGGCTAGGCAGCTTAGCAGAAAAGGATCTGAGGGTCTTGGTGGACAAGAAGTTGAACATGAGCCAGCAGAGTGTCCTTGCAGTGAAAGTCATCAGTATTTTGGGCTGCATTAGCACAAGCGTAGTCAGCAGATTGAAGGAATTAGTTCTTTCCCTCTATTCAGCACTTGTGAGACTACATATGGAATACGGTGACAAATTTTGGGCTTCTCGGTAGGAGGCAGACATTGACTTACTAGAGTGAGCCAGCAGATCAGGGGGCTGGAAAACATGGTGCCCAAAAAGGCAGAGAGAACAGAATTTGGTGAAAGCTGAAGGGAAAAACTTATTGCTGTCTACTGCTACCTAATATATATACACACATATACACATATGTATATGCACATATATATATAAAATTATTGATTATATATATGTGTGTGTGTATATAAATTAGTACTTATATATATTTTTAATTAATTAATTATTTATTTATACCATGAGAGGGTGGTCAAACACTGGAATAGGTTTCCACAGACATTGTAAAATTTCAGTCCTTGGAGATATTTGAAACTCTAGTGGACAAGTCTCAACAATCTGAACCATTTCACCCTGTTCTGAGCAGTAGGTTGAACTACATGACCTTCAGGGGTCCTATTCAGCATAAATTACCCTATGATTTGATGATTTTACTGGGGTGTTTCACAGGTAAGGGTTCTCAGGTGTAACTGTGGGTTCGGTTAGAAAAAGAATTGACACTGTTTTACTGCTTTGCCATATAAGTTGTTCCTGTGCTGAAGCCTGACTGCAAGGCCTTCAGGATATTTGCAGATTTCACAATTTGGAGCTGTTAGGTGTTTCAGACTTTCTATCATGTTGCATGTTTGTAGCCACTGGGATGCTCCTAGCTGAAACAAGAAGCAGAGATAGTAGAAGTGATGATTGCAAGTCCAGTAAAAAGTTGCTCCTTCTTTCGTACTGGCCAGCTGAAAAAGAGTCTCCTGATTAAACTTCCTGTCCGTTAATTCCGAAATCCACCTGCATATCATTGCTTGTGCTTTTTGTTCCCTAGTCAAATGCTTTCAGCATTTGCATTATTGGCAGGCAACTATCTGATGGCTTAGAAATTGCTAGAAATTGCAGTCCTAAGAAGCAGTTTTCTAACTTCATCCAGACAAATGCAAACGCTTAAAAGCAAAATCAAACAATACCAAAATACCCCACTGTTCTGTTTTTGGCCGTGCAGATGTCATTGCAGTAACTGCTGGCTGTCTTAACAGACTCCGGTTGTCCGTTCTTAGTTGCTCGTGTCTTTCCAGCATTGAGTAGTGGAAATAAAGCTTCCTTTTTTGGCAGGATACGATCTTTAAATCTGTACAGGACTTTTGCCATCTACTGTTTGGTTGCTCTGAGTGTGCTAGATCTTTGCTGTAACTTAAGCACAGAAATAATATCATACTGAAATCACAGCACAAAGCCTTAGTTGATAAAGGTAGCTCTACTGGAGATTTTTTTAGTGTTTTCAGTGGAACTGTGCTCAGGTTACACTAGCTGTAGCTCTGGAGCCATCTTTTTTACTGTAATGATTCAGTCTTAATTATCTTAAATTAAGAATTAAATGTATAATCAACTCTTCACTACAGGTACTGTGTTTAGTTTTTTCATTTCATGAAGTTGAGAAATCAAAATTAGATTTATTATGTAACAGCCATTTTTTGCTTCAGCATTCATGTGAAATGACACAAAGTTTGTTTGCATGTATAGCAGGATAGTTATGGTTAAGGTAACCCTGGAGCTTATCGGAACTGAAGTGTTTGATAGTCATGGAGGCATCTTTTGCATTTGCTTTTAGTGAACTTAATTTTGTTAGGCTTAGTGCTGGTCTGTATTTGACAGTCTGTGGTGTGGAACTTGAATTCATCATTTGACTTTGCTAAATAACATTCGATGTATAGTAATTTATACTCCCCTCACACAATCATGTGTCGTATTTCCTATGTATAACACTCATGTTTAAGTAATAAAGACAGACTTGCAGATTGTACTTGTAAGGGAAATGCAATATGCCAAGGATTATCAAATCACATTAGTGCATTTGGAGCAAAGACTCATAATTGTGGATTTAAATCTTTATCTTAACGTTTATTGTGCTGGATGGCCAAAGCAAATACCTCCTAAAATGGCAGCTCTTATTTGTTGACTTCAGCAAAATGTCTTTCATGTGAACCAGCCAGTAACAAAAAACTCCATAACAGATAAAAATAACCCTGCAAAGTTATGACACTGAATAAAGATATAATAACAACAGACAACATTGTATTAAATCCATCTGCTTCTGGATCTTTTAGTTCAATAACCCACAGGCAAATAGAGACACAAATGCTGAAAAGCATACCATTATTTTTGTGTGTCAAACTATGAATTGCTGTCAAACTAGGAATTGCCTTCTTTACGTATCTGCCCCAATATGCAATAGCATGAATGGGCATTTATTTGAACAATGTGGGATGGCAGCTGCCCTGAAATAACCTGCCACTGAGGGTAGTGGTGTACTAGTTTGGTTTTCTACCAGCAGTGGTCCTGGCTCTGTCTGTAGAACTCTGTTAGTTTAATACATTAAATGTCTTGGAGACATTTTGCTAGTAACTGTAATCAGAGGCTAATAAAAGGGTTCCAGTGCAAGCTTAACTGTAGCTTAATTATTCACATAAAAGTTTATATGTTTTGTTGCCAACTCAGTTGGCAATTTTCATTGTAATGAAGCCAACGTTAATTAGAAGATTGACTTCAGTATTCCACGCATTTGCATTTAAGTGAGGAGTTGTAGAGGAGAGCTTAGTTTTGGCAGTCGCTCTTCTCACTCAGCACCCCAGAAATTCAGAACATATGTTTTCTGAAACACAAACCAACAGCTTAAATATGGGGGAAGGGAGAACTACTTTTAGTCTAGCGTCTCTAATAAAGAGGAGATCTGGGCAAACGGCTTGAGCTTATGCTGTGACTCGGATTTTGTCTCCATTTTCTTTTAAAGTAGCTTTTATGGCTATAAAAAAAGCATAGCGCATCGAGAGTTGCGAGAAGATCGGGGATGTAGCCGCGAGTTTGGTATTTCACTTCATGTGTGGGAGATAAAAAGTGAATTGATTCAGCAACAGAGGACAAGCTAAGTATAGCTGGTATTTTCTTGTGCTTGGCTTTGCTCTTCAGGATGACTCTCGGTCAATGCAGCTGAAGTCTTGGCGTTGGTGTCAGTTTTTGCACCCTCTGCTGTATCAGCTTTGGGCCCACTTGGAGTGATTCCAGTCTCCCGGCAGAGATCATTTGAAACCTAGTTTGAAGAGAGGTGAAATGACCATAACGACCTTGAGGATGAGGGAGGATAAGAAACAGTGATGTGTGTAGCTGGGGTTTCTCTTACAGTGAGAAAGTATTGACAGAAATACATGAAATCCGTTTCTGTCTTGGCTTTTCTGTTGCCTCTGCCCACGGTTCACAGTGTTGGCTTTAGCCTGCAGGGCTTGTGCCCCGGTACTCCCAGTAGTGCAGTGCTCCCTGTGGAGTCAGCTGTAAAGTAGGTAAGATCAGCTGAGCATGAGAACGGAAAGTCCCTTTGAATATGCAGAAGCGCTCAGTAGCTGTGTGGTCTGTGGGAGAACGACCATCCTGGACAGCGTGGCCCGCTTACTGAGTTGTAAGCGAGCAGTCAAGTATTCTTGGGGGGGTGAATTACAGGGTATATTTTAGCTCAGTGGAATGGATTTGCTTATCATCAAGTCACAGTCTTGTTCTTTGACCAGGGCAGTGATGGGGAGCAAATTAATTGCTAAATTGTATGGGTGAGCTGTATTTGGAAATAAATCCATAAAAGTTCACACAAAATACTTGTTTGGATTTTTCCTGTGCTAAATGTTCTAGGTTTCTAAGAGATCAGGAGACTTTTAAATAACGAAATGCAAATTTACAGCTCTCTTGGCCATTCTCCCTATGCTCAGCCCTGGCATGCACGTGAATCCTGCTGGGGCCTAAGGAAGGTGTGTGGTGTTGATTCATACCAGCTTCCGAAGTTTGAAGGAGTCGCAGCAATCTCATTCTGTAGGCAAAATACATGTAATTGACTTTCTGCTGGTGTTATGCTTACATAGCTCAGTGAAATTAAATGCACTCTGATAGTTTTGCGTTTCTGATAAGACGAACTGTCGTGAAATGAAGTGAGTGTACAAGTAAGTGCGATTTGAAATTTTTGAGTCTTGTCTCTACAGAAAACAAGGGTGTTTGAAAAACTGCTCTTAAAGTTCTTAAAAGGGTTGAGGGCATGAGGAATGTGGTAGGAAGAAAATGCAAGTTTGTTCCAGTTAATAGCTAGGCTAAAATTCATTTAATAGTTAGGCTAAAATTCATTTAAAACCAAAAATCCCATTTAAAATAGTTTCAGCTTTGGGTGAGAAAAGAAAGAAAAAGTAGAAGAGGGCTCTGTGATAAAAGCTTTTGGGGATTTTAGGCTTGCTGTTGATTTTGTGGGGAATGCCTTAATCCTTTTTGAAAACCTGAAATGTTCGGTCTTGTTTGTTTTACAAGTAACACTTTCAGTTGTTAAAATTTCACAATGGACATTCTTTTCCATTTTATTTGAAAAGCGGAACAATCACATGAGTATATTTAAGAGCTGGAAATAGATATATGCAGATATATATATATATATGTATATACACACACATATACATAAAAATTGTCACAAAATGTTTTAAGACTCTGAGCTTTGCTTATGAAGTAATTCTATAAATTGCATTATTCTATGATTGTAACCGTGGGAATATATTATAATTTACACCAGAATTCCCTTAAACAAAGACTTTATACTATTACATATATATGAAATAAGTCACTTTTTTTTCTATCATACTGAATTTCATAATAGTGTTTTCTCTATAGCACCCTGATTTATTATGAGCACTAGCTACTTTAGTAATGTTTGCCTAGGAAAATTACACAGGGTAATGTGTGCAGCAGCCTGAGGTTTGTTAATTCTTAGTTTGAGCTGAGATGGGTTTTAGCTGTAGCTGTAAGTTCCAAGCGTGAACGTTAATAGGTTATGACACAAGCTCATTGTCTTTGGGTGTGGACACAGAGTGTATGTAAACCACCATAAAAACTAGCAGTAGCAGCAAAATCAGCCCAAGCATGAAAGGCTAAGCTCAATTGTTTAACTGTGTTTAAATCGGGACTAAATTTAACTAGTAGGTTCCTAAGGTAGGAGCAGTTCAAAGTGCTAACAGGTTACAGCACACTAGTGGGCAAACAGGGGATTGCAGCTCCCAAGAGAAAAGTATATTAGAAGTTTGCTGGAGTTATTTTTTTAAAACGGTAGATATTAAAATCCAGTAAGAGACAGTGAAATGAACTGCAGTATCTTATACTAACAGTGAGCAGCACCTAGTTTAGACATGGTCCTAAAGCATGTCGTTTTTTTAGACATGATCTAATTTTCAAAAATTAGACATGATTTTTAAAAATCCCTGCTAACTGGAAAAATGAATGGCACAACGTGGTTTACAAGAAAGACGCAGAAGGATCGGGGGGAAGAGAAGATTACTGGTGGAAAAGTGGACGGGTACTGACTGAGCTTGCTCTGTCTGATGAATAGACAACAACAAGAAACAAAAACCCTTTCCTGCGCCAGCCCTCTTCCCCATGGTATTGCTCCTTGGAGCATGAAGCGCAGTCATTGTTGCTTTCTGGGAGGGCAGAAATTTGGTCTCTCTGTTCGTGAGCTAGTACTGAGAAGAAAAAAGCCTTGTGGAGTGTGGCTGTTGTTGCAGCGCATTAGAATCCATTTTGAAGATGCTTCAAGTGGAAACTGGGGCCTTGTTTACTACCAGAGAATCGTTTCTTTTCGGTCTAGGGCTCAGAGAAAAAAAAAAAAAATAGTAGTAGATTTTTAGAAACACTTCACAGTCCTGAAGTATTTTCTTAGTCTTTAGAACACCAACAAGCTGCAGAAATTGCATATCACTTGGGATGGAAGTTGTTAGGCAGATGGGAACTTAAAGCACAGAGGAATGTTTCCAGAGTCTTGCACAGAATGAAATGGTGATAGTTAAGAACCAACTGTAGGCCAAAGAAAGAAATGAAACTCAGGCACTGACTCTGAGAAACTCATCGGCATTAAGTGGGCAATTCTGTTGTAACAAGCAAGTGTGGCAACCCACGTACATCTAGTTACAAACTAGTTTCAGCAATAACTTTCTACTTCCACCAGGTCATAATGTAAAAAATCACTTCTGTGGCTTCTAATTTTCATGCTTAGACTGTGCTCAAATGTGAAAGTAGTCACAACAGTTGAAAAAACACATGGTGAGCATATCCTGTAAAGCGTGCACCTGCAGATTGGGAAAAGTTTTAACATGGGCAAAACTAGGGATATGTGCATATTGGGGGTGTGGTGTTTTAAGAGGTGTTCATTGTTGTAAAAGACCTTAGAGGCTCTCTACAAAGCCCTTTATCTCTACATCCTTTTTATTTTTTGTTCAAGTAAAGGAAAATTCTCCAAAATCAAAAAATGAAATTCAGTAAATAGGTTTATGGGATGGAGGATTCATTGACTGGGAAAAGCAGATGTTCCCTTGACATCACCATTTTTGTCTTGCACGTGCATGTTAGCTGCTGATCCTTTTAGGCATGTTAAATGCAATCTTTTAATGTAAAATGAATAAGGAGCATGCAATAATACTGTATTGCACTAGATCAGTCTCTCTCATCTCAGTTGTAGCAGCTATAGCACAGTATTCAGTTACGGGATTCTATTTTGTTTTTCACATTGATTCATATCTGATTTGTAAGCTAAATTTCGTGCTGTTTATTACATAAATACGGCAAGTGAATAAGCTACCCTGTCCCTAAAGAAGTTGATCTCATTTGGTGGGTTTCTGCCTGTCATGCACAGAAAGCTCTTAAGGGATCCACAATAGGTGACTGAAGAGAATAACTGTGGTCAGTGAGTGCAGTCTGTGCGTTTAAATGTGCTCTATGGTGTTTCACTGGAAATTTCCTTCCTGGGAAAAATTTAAGGGCCCTGCAAATCAGAGGAAGTTAAAAACTAGAGGTGTAAGAGCTAGGCCTAAATGGGGTTGAAGGATGTGAGTGGGAATTGAAGACACTGAACAGAACTGCAGAATTGTTTTTAAGGTATACTAGAAAATCAATAAAAAAGGCAGAATAAATGCAGGAAAAAAAGGATTAAAAGACATGCAGAAAACTGGGCAGTATATTTCCTTTCATGTGAAAGCTCAAAAAAAAATGTACCTTTGGTTGACTTTCCTCAAGGGGGCAGGAACCTGAAGTGTGGCAGGTATTTCAAAGACTGTTTACCTGAGCAGGGGGAGAGATGTGAGCTGAGGTATGCGGGTGGGAGATGGGAAAAGGAAACGATCGAAGATGCTCTTGAATGATGGATGGGGGAGAGGATAGAGGAGAATCAGAAAATTGCAGCAACAGTACTGCTGAAGTTCCTTTACCCAATGAAAAATATTTGATCCTGAAATTTCTGTATTGTTTTGAAAATATCTGAATCTAAAAACCTTTTTTTCCCCATGCAGAGTGAAGATTTCCACATATATACACAGTACTGCACCAACTACCCAAGGTAGGAATTCTGGGTTTCCTTTCTTGGTATGTCCCTTGGCATGGGTATGTAATGAGAGTTTCAGCCCACTCAAAGACCTCCCCCGTTCCTTACAAACTGGAGGGAGGGACGGACGGGGAGTTCACTTTTTTTCTTAGCTTACAATGAAAAGCAAAAAAATGGACAATGCTCATCTAAAGGTTTATTTTGACCATTCTTGTCCTTCATTGCCACGACGGTCTTATTCTGCAGTGCTCCGAATATGTAATTCCCACTGGTAGGAGAGAATGGTTGTATGTCAAAGGGAAACATAACTGAATGCACAAGAAAACTTAAAAAGCAATGACTGGATTAGGAACCTGCTGCCCCTTTTACAAGGGAAGAAAGAAACAATTCTTGACTTTACCTACAGACCTGTGGAGACAGTGTGTCCTAAAGATGTATGTTTGATATTTTCAGGTCAGTAGCTGTGTTAACAGAGTGCATGAGGAACAAGATGCTGGCCAAGTTCTTTAGAGAACGGCAAGAAGCTCTACAACACTCTTTGCCCCTGGGCTCCTATCTCTTAAAACCTGTCCAGCGAATCCTCAAGTACCACCTACTTTTGCATGTAAGCATCCGTTAGAAATGCCTTCCATTTAAGGCTGCAGCACTTCTGTTTTCCTACCTCTAAGACAAGACTTGCTAGTTGGAACAATTCTGTATTTCTTCAGATGCTCAGTCTTTTAGGACTATTCAGTTTTTATAAACGGAGACTCTTTGTATCTTCGTCAATTCATAATATATGCATACATTCTCAGTGGGGAATATATGGCAATTGTTTTAAATGCATTGAATGTGTGTCCAAATAATTAGGTGTGTTTTTTTTTTTTTTTTAAAGCTGGTCTGTAATTCTGAAGTTGTTTGGGAGATTATTGTCATGAGTAAACAGTTTTGTACAAAAATTTATTGTTCCAATGAAAAACAGTATTTTTCCACATGTTGCAATGCTGGGGGTGGCTGAAAGAAGAAATAAATACATATGAACACCCTGATTGGTCAGATTTTTGTGGAGAGGAGTGATTGAGGAAGTGGGAACTCTTTCCATAGCCAGTGAATTGAGTTGAGCAACAGTTTCGGAAATTCCTGCTTTATTTTTAACGTTTTCCACACATGTTTCCTATTACAAAGTCATGTTCTAGTGAAGTGTAAAGACACTCATCTTTATTTAAAACGTCTGGTGTTTTTCTTCTCTCCAACTCTAATGTAATGCCCAATGTAATTTCATTAGTATTGTGTAAGCATGTAGATACGTTCTTTGTTTTAAGAAAGCCATTAAATTTTGTCTGAAAAGGTCTCTTTCTTTAAGCGTGCTTTGTTCTCTTTCTTGCATCTGTGTTCACATCAGCTTCTGGATGAGTAGTAAACTGACTGAAAAAGCTTTGCTTTGTCAGTCATCTTCTGTTAACCAAATTGATAATAGCCTGCAATAATAACAAAGGCAGAGATGTCACATTTGTGTGATTTTTGATATAAAGACAATATAATACAGATAAAGGTGCAGTCAGTATTATATCTGATTGGAAAATTCGTTTGGAAATAATTGAACTTTTTTTTTTTCCCTGTCTTAGGAAATAGAAAACCACCTTGACAAGAACACTGAGGGCTATGATGTGGTGCTAGATGCCATAGATACAATGCAGAGAGTGGCATGGCATATAAATGACATGAAGAGGAAACACGAGCATGCCATCAGGCTTCAAGTAAGTTCCCGAAGAGATTTTACTGGTATTTCTTTGAGTGGTTTCTGTCGATAGATATCAGCATTGTTTTAGTTTATCTTTTCTTTCTGTCTTTTGTCAGTCATAATTTAGGCTCCTGTTGAGTATGCCTCTGGCTGTTTGCTCTTAGAAATCATGGTCATAGCTGCTGCAGGAAAATCTCAGAAATCTCTACCCTACAAGCAGCATCCTGTAAAGCATTTTTTTTTTTTTTTGCAGTAATATGGAGCATAAGATAACTTTCCTTTCTTCCTTTCCCTCAATTGTACGCCACTGCTGTGCAACCCTAGGGCATGTCTTTGTTCAGAAATCCTGTGATTTCCTATTTCTCCCTCTTGTATTGATTGATTGTGTTTTAAGACATTTCTTGTGCTTCTACTTGTTTAAGTACCTTCCTCTTGGGCTACTGAAGACTCATCAGTTGCTTTACGAAAAATATAAACCTAGAAATCTGCTGTTGAGAAAAAGGCTAATTCACTTCAAATGAAGGAACTCTTGAGGAAAAAACAAAAGCTAATTTTTGTCATCAAGAATAGGCTAGTTCATAGAATTTTTACAGAACCATCGGTCTGTTTCAAACTTCCCAGTGAATCATCATTTTACAATCCATTTTCATCAGCCATCTTTTTGTTGCTTTAAGAGAAGTGATGGCTTCAGTATATGAAAAGGAGCAAGTAACAGCCTTATACCATTTCTGAAATCTGTCATGTTTGTTCCTTTATTTCTTTTTAACATAATTGCTGCATCTTGGCCCTCGTTCTTTCGCTTATATTATAGGGGAACAGGGTTACATTTGATAACGTCTTGCCCGCAGCAGTGTGTAACCTTTGCCACATATTGCTGGAAATACAGACTAATGCCTTTTACAAACAGCTTGCTCTAAATCTGAATAACGATAACCAGTAATATTTGGCAATAAAGAAGGTCAAAGGCTTTTGAATAAGTGAATTCTGTGATTTATTGAGCAGAGCTGGCAAATTGAGGAAAACGTTTATGTTCACGGTTACTCCTTCTAACAGTAAAATCTGTTTCTGCAGTCATGAGGAGTGCAGGTCTTTGGTGAGCTATCACACTGCCATTTGTCTGTAATTCTGCAAGAATTGTGGCAACAGTTCCTGCTCAAAGTCTTCTTCAAAGTGCTGAAATCAATCACTGTGCTATAGCTTCATTTATTTACAAGTTATTGGAGAGACCTGATCAAATACAACTTTTTCCATTTCTTACGTGTATTCATTTTATAGCAGTCTTGTGTATAGCACAAAGCAAGTTGCTGCATGCGTGTTTTTTTTTTCCCGTGTGCTTTTTATGCTTCAGATGTACTGACTGATAAGTTGGGTAGTTGAATGTAGTTGAATTCAAGAGTTGTGTCCTAGAGAGACCAGCCCTAGGACAAAGAAATTTGTCCCTGCTTTGCTGACACTGCCAGGGTAAACGTCAGATGGCTACTTTTAAAGAGTGCCTGACTTAAGGTTCAATCTGGTCTTAGAGCTTGCTGTACCATGCATAAATCGTATGTCTGTGCCAGTGACAGAAAAAACAAGCAACTGAAGGAAACGAGAATAGTCATAACAAAGTAAGACAGATTTGTAAAGTTCTCAGATGTTTCTTCAGCCTTTCTTAAGTGATAAATAAAGTAATGTGTGTAAATCGTTAGCAATACAAATAAATCTTGGCACCTTCAAATGATCAGTTGGTCAGATCGCTCTGCGTCCTTTAGTCTTCCAGGAAACATCTCTTCTCTCTGAACAGCTCCCAGAGACATCATCTGTGATGGGTATACAAGGCGTGGAGATGGGATTACAATTCATCCAGCTGTGGACCACACAACTTCATGAGGACATACGGGGAGGGAGGGAGGGAGAAGGGAAACGCTATGAGGGATTGCTTAGGGACAAGCATGGGAGAGAGGAGCAGGCATGAGAGACTGATGATTGACTTAGAGTCAATTCTCCATCACCACAAGTCAGCAGCAGCTTGTGCAGTTTCTCTGCAAGCATCCCTGGGAAGCTCAGTGCTCCTTGCTGGGCCTACACAGAGGTAAGCAGAACATGCTAGGAGGGCATGCTAGTCTGGGTTTAGCATTGGTCCTGGAAGCACCTGGCTGCCATGTTTGCACCTTACCCAGCAGCCGCAGTACCCTTATAGGGTGACTTTATACCATTGACCATTGCTAACCTCCATGCAGTGACTTTGTACTGTTGACCAATGCTGACCATTATATAGGAAGCTTGAAATGGCCACAGCAGGCTGTTTTTTGAAACTGTATTTAAGTAAAGATGATGTCTGGAATGAGCTTTGGTTGTTGTTCTTCAATCTGTTGCAGGAGATACAAAGTTTACTCACTAACTGGAAAGGACCAGACCTCACGAGTTACGGGGAGCTGGTGCTGGAAGGAACATTCCGCATTCAGCGAGCCAAAAACGAGCGCACGTTGTTCCTCTTTGACAAACTGCTGCTTATTACAAAAAAGAGAGACGAAATGTTTACATACAAAGCTCACATATTGGTACGTCAGAAAGCGAGTTGTAATGTGCTATCTCCAGATCTCCTTGAAACCTCTCCATAACTTGCGTTTTTGCCTGTGTTGCAGTGTGGGAATCTTATGCTTGTTGAAGTAATACCAAAGGAACCACTTAGCTTTAGCGTCTTCCACTACAAAAATCCCAAGATGCAGCACACTGTCCAGGTATGACAGACTTCCCTGCCCTGTGGATAACCTGATGGCCGTGTGCTATTCCTGACCCTGCATATTACAGTAATGGATTTTCTCATGTTGCTACAATTTTTAACAGGCAAAGTCACAGCAAGAAAAACGCCTGTGGATTCTTCACTTGAAGAGATTAATTCTAGAAAATCATCCTGCTAAAATTCCTGCCAAGGTAAAAAGAAAAAAAAAATCTACAACCAAAAGCATACCTCCTTGAAAGCGTATGTAAATCCAAACACACTTATTAGCTGCAAGATACTTGGCAAATAATATTCCAGGTGATCCCTTCAGTGGTTAATACCTTAGTTTTTTACGTCTTCAAAAGTTCTTTAGCATTAATGGTAAAGTTCCTCTAAAAGCACACAGTGGATCTGGTATGGGAGAAGAATTTACCTGTGTTGACAGCATCCCTGCCCATTAGGGAAAATTTCAGGCAGCTGAAAAATGAATAACAGAGATGCAACTCCAGAAAGCTCTAGTGCAAAAAGAACATACTTTGGCTTGAAGCTGCCTGCGTGCACACCACTGAGATGTGGTAATTGCAACACGTGTAGATGCTGTCAAGCTAGTTTTAATCCAGCTTGGGTCCATAGCAGTGAAGCCACTGGCAGCCCACACTTTGCTTTACAAATACACACATCCATCCTGGACCCTGGGTGCTTAGTTGGGACACCCAGTCCTTTTCTGTGAGATAGCTAGCAAGCCTTATGCCACAGAAAATGAATGAGTCGTGAATTTCATAACAAGTTGCAAATACCTGCTAGTATCTCGGATACCTGCTAGTATCATATTCATAGCTATGATGTCTAGGAGTGGATAAATCTGGTCCTTTAAAAAAAAAAATCCTATGTTGGGCCTCTGGGTGATATTTCCCAGTGTAACTTGTTGCACCTCTGAAATGATGAGTCACTCAAAATATCCTAGTTAACTCCTGCCACAGTTGCCACTGATTCATGTGGAAGCAGGATTTTTTCTTCTGGTTTTGTGCTTTACCTAAACTTTATCACAAAATCACAGAGTGGATGAGGTTGGAAGGGACGTCTGGAGATCATCTGGTCCAACCTCCCTGCTCCAGCAGGGTCCTCTAGAGCATATTTCCCAGGATCACATCCAGATGGGTTTTGAATATCTCCAGGGAAGGAGACTCCACTACCTCTCTGGGCAACCTGTGCCAGTGCCCAGGTACCCTCACAGGAAAGAAGTTTTTCCTCAGGTTCAGATTGAACTTCCTGGCTTCTAGTTTCTGCCCGTTGCCTCTTGTCCTGTTGCTGGGCACCACAGAGAAGAGTCTGGCCCCATCCTCTCGACACTCTCCCTTCAGATACTTGTACACGTTGATGAGATCGCCTCTCAGTCTTCTCTTCTGCAGGCTGAACAGGCCCAGCTCTCTCAGCCTTTCTTCAGAGGAGAGGTGCTCCAGTCCCCTCATCATCTTTGTAGCCCTCTGCTGGACTCTCTCCAGTAGTGCCTTGTCTCTCTTGTACAGGGGAGCCCAGAACTGGACACAGTACTCCAGGAGAGGCCTCCCCAGGGCTGAGGAGAGGGGCAGGATCACCTCCCTCCACTTGCTGGCAACACTCTGCCTAATGCACCCCAGGAGATCATTGGCCTTCTTGGCCACAAGGGCACACTGCTGGTTCACGCTTAACTTGTCCACCAGCACTCCCAGGCCCTTCTCTGCAGAGCTACTTTCCAGCAGGTCAACCTGTACTGCTGCATGGAATTATTCCTCCCTAGGTCAGGACCCTGCACTTGCCTTTGTTGAACTTCATGAGGTTCCTCTCTGACCATCTGTGCAGGTCCTTCTGAATGGCAGCACAGCCTTCTGGTGTGTCAGCCACTCCTCCCAGTTTATGTTGTATTGGCTAAAAAATATGTTACCTGTCACTGGCACACGCAGTGGAATATTGACTGTAATATTTTTAGCAGTTCAACAAAAAGGGTTATGGGAGAAAAAACCACTAGCAGTAGCTATTCCTAATTCTTCTCTTTCTTATAGTTTTGTGTCATCAGAGTTTATCAGCAGTACAATATTTATGTAGTATCCATGTTTACAGTACAAGTACTTCTTGCTGTTTATTAGATCGTAGTAAGAAATTCTATAGCATGGGTTTAGTTTTGTATCAAGGTTGTCATTACTTCTTAATGTATTTGTTTAAGTATGAAGAACAATATATATCCCAAATATATCGTGATGCTGTTTTCAGCTTGAAAAATCATTTGATTTAGGAACAGAAAAGCCTAACCAAATAAATCATTAAAGTTGTCTGCACGTATATTTTGACAAACTAGTACTAGCTCAGTCTTGGTATTTCCCTCTGCCCAGCGTTTGGGGGCTTTAATAGTAGCCCACATGCGACACCTAGTGGAAAACAGCTGAACTGCAACTATGGAAAGGTTTTCTAGGTTGTTTTATTTTACTTTACTTTCTTACTTACTGGCTGATGTGTCTGTTAAGGAAAAATAAGTGGGAAGTCTTAAGAAATGTGTTAAATTCTAACCAATCATGATTATTGTCCAGATTCAATCTTATATAATTTTTTTTAATAGCTGTTCTTCGGGGAAGCTCTTAAAGGAAGCAAGGTTGCTTCCTTGTGATAGTTTTTCCTGTGCTTAAAAGCCTTGAAGAAATAATTTGGAGGGTTCTGATTGTATGGCCAGCTATTTCAGAACTGCAAAATAATAAAGGAGTTAAACTGTGTGATTTTCAGAGAGGAAACGTTCCATGAATCGCTAACAACTTACTTGAAAAGTATTTGTGACTCCCAGAAGGTAGGGCCAATATGGTGCCAATGCCAGCAGAATAGGGAGAGGCTTATGGATGGCTCTCGGTTCTGGGCCTGGATGAGAGTTCTCTGGAGGTTCATGTCCTTGTGGCGGAGAGCCAGAGCACACAGCATCGTGTTAGCACAGTCCCTAGTTTTCGCAGAGTCAGCGATCCCCCAGCACTCCGTTCTCTAAAAATTTCTCATCCTGACAGGTGCCCCACCTTGCACGCTCCTCCTCTCGCACTGCCTGAACGGTAGTGGGTAAGCAAGGTGCAGCTGTCATGTGCAGTGAACAACTGATGATGCCCTGAAAGTTAACTCTAGCAAACTGTTACTGGCAAAATTTTTGTCCACACATGTATGTGTGGTGTACAGAAAGAGACAAAAAATAGAGCTGCTAACAGTATTTATTAGGTCAAAAGTTAAACGTGCTGTTCTCTATATATAAACTGCCTACTGCCTGTTACATGCAACTTAATTTGTCCTTCTACGTGTGGTTTAATCTCTTCATGCACAATTTTTTTTCTCTTTCAGGCCAAACAGGCGATTTTAGAAATGGATGCCATACGTAAGTTGTTTTTTTTCCCTCTACTTTCATTTAAAAAAACAAATGAATAAAAATATCTCTAACACTTCACGTATAGCTGTTGGTTTCCTCTAGGATGCAAGAAGGCCGTGCTTATGTTTCTTGAATTATGATGTTGCCAGAAAAAAAAAAAATTGTGTGCGGATCCTGTGGAACTCTGTAGGCACTGGGTTGACTGATCTGCAACCAACAGGATATGTCTCATGGTTAGCAAGGAAGAGGCAGATTAGGCCATCCGTAAACAGTGGCCATTCTGTTTTGCTTATTCCATGCTCACTAAACATATGATCTTCCTAGTCTCTGTAGCAAAAGCTCCTAGCCCTTCAGTGGGTCCTTGCCAGAAGGAATAAGTAACGCTACTTGAAGCATCGAGCGTTTTTACAACTTCCTTATGCTGGCAAGCCTGCAGCTGGGGGACAGGGAGGGCAACTGCTGGCTGCTTGTTCCCCTGGTCCACCTACGTGGAAGTTGAACAAGGGAGCCCAGAGCCCCTGAGGTGGCATGGGTGGCTGCCCTCTATCACCTGGCAGCTTAATTAGGTACAGTAGCTGAATTCATGGCTATGGCAGAAAGCAATTGCACGTAAGGAGCAGCTTCAAGAAAACTCCATGCTGAGACCCAGCGGGGTTGTGCTTTCCGTAAGTTTGAGTTTGTGTGTGTCCTGAGAGCCAGGATTGGAAAGCCCGTATGACAGCGCTGTCTTGCATCTAAATCTAGTCCTGCCTGTACCATCTCTTCCATTCCGGTCTTTGGTTTGCTGCCTTTCCTGGTGCTTGCCATGCTAGCTCTTTCTGTTGCCAGTGATTCCTGGCAGTGCAGGGAAATGAGACCTCACCTTAAAATACAAATGCTGAAAGAGCCTCAGTGTAAAGCAGGATTGTTACTTACATAGGTATTGTCCTGGGGAATGGGTCAGGAAGGCTCTGCTGAGAAACTGGCTGACAGTTAAAGGCAGTCATGCATAAATATTGCTGGGCTAGCAATCCAGAGCAAGGCATAACTAAATGGGTGAAGTTTTTCCGTGGCTAAGTGGTAACACCCTACAACAGCCTGCTGCTCGCTTATTCTGCACCGAGCTCAGATGAAGTGCCACCGTATGAGTCATAAAGGGAAGACAGCACAGACTCCAAAGAGAGCTGCTGAAACGTGTAAAATAACACCCTGTTTTATACGGATGCCTCTGCTTGCCTCACAGATCATCCAGGCTTCCATTATAGCCCTGAGGGAGAAATGAAATCATTGTACCATCCTAAGGAAGGCACTACTCCACACCGAGTGAGAAGGAAATCAGGTGAATAAACTCCTTTCCATCAAGATGAGAAGAGAAAAACAAGCAGGACTGTTTAGAGCTTAGTTGAGGTTAGGCACATGGAATTAATTGGTCCTTGCCCTGCACTTTGCTCAGACTTTACAGAGCCCAATATGGGTGGAGGATCTTGCTAACAAGCTGTTTGTGTGATTTTACGTACTGTTTGCATTTCATTTCATGGATGCACATTCCTAATGGATGCACAGGGAACAGTTGGTACTTTCTGAACGATAAAGAATGCAAAGCAAACCAGTTATATTATTTAAATCTGGCTATTTTCCCCTGGGTAATTATTATCTCAGAAGTGGTTCCATCCTGATTATTGCAAAACATGATTACTATCTCTGTTTACTGTAGTGTCTGCCTTACGAAAAACATCGATTTGACAGGTAGTAATGTTGACTGACTTTCTTTTTCCTAGCTCTAACAAACCTCCATAATTACAGTTATTTTTCTCTTGAACCCATTACAAACATCTGTGTAGTTGGAGTGGGTTTACATCGCAGTCGCTTTATTCCCTTTTCAGCTACTTAGTTTTCCAGTTTAGAGCATGTAATATTGTTTATGCAGGATGAGTTAAGGTTTTTGAGAGCACAGGTTTAGTGATTTATTATGTAGCAGAATTAGTCTGAAAAGCAATCAAGTTTTAACTGAGCGTCTTCTCTGTGTTTCCAAGATGGAATATTCCTTTGGTGGTGTTTTGCCTATGAAAGGAATACTACAAAATTATGATTAAATGGCCTCCTCTGTAGCATTGAGCTACTTAAGCTCTTAAAGCATTGCTAAGCTGTCCGTATCTCATATGTATTTCTAACCTGACTATAGGAAATCTCCAGCAACTTAGAGCAACGACTTATATGGGGACTGAGTCTTTGGAAAGCAAGAATCTTAACATGAGGTTAAAATTTACATATGTGGTTGTGTGGGGGGAGCTGCTGTTCTGTTAAAGACACCTATGCACTTTGGGAATAGTTGCAGGTTTGACGCTTCAATGAATTCAGCCCTTTTTTCCAAGCGTCTGAGGAAACTAGATGATTACAAAGTGGAAATCCTGCTGTCCTGCATGGGCTCGGGAACTTAAATTTTCGTGTCTGTGTTGTAAAAAGCTGGCCAGGATACCAATAACTAACTTTAGGTTGCTGTGGTGTTTAAACCTTGTTGTTGTCTTTTTCAGAACCCTCATCTAGAGTCCATAAAGTTTTGAAGTCAAATGGTAAGTTATCTTGCCTACTATTTTGTTGTCCAAGTGTTTATATATTTCGTGAAACAAGTAAGGATGGATCCTCTTCTCCAGTAACTTTATGTATTTCAATCACATTTAACGGACCTGTACTGACTTAGGTAAGCTGAATATCCTACTTGTAGAAAGTAACCCCAAGTACATATTTGGGGAAAAAATAACCTGTGTGCAAGGAAGACAAAATATTACTATTTAAATTCTAATATTTGCTTTTCCGTGGTTGAGTTCTGACCTTGTAAATGTCCTAGCAACTGGTAACTGAACACGAAGTGTTTTAGTCACCATATTGCGTAAGTGTCGCAAAGTCAGGTTGTTAGAGAGAACTGGCATAAAGCCAATGCTATCTCTGTTTTATGAGAGACCCTGAAACGAATATTGCAGTTACATTTAATTCCCTTTTGGGGAATTCATAATTGGGATATTAACGTAGCGTTAGAACAGTGATACAGGCTGACACCAGCTTGAGTACTCACTTATAATGTATTTGTGTTTTCAGATATAAATCCAGATATGCAGAAGGTAAGCCGTTTTTTACGTTTCATACTTTAGCACATACCAATGGCACATGGCTTTGATATTGTATTGATTTTTAATAAGGGAAACAAATAGTGTTTAGAGTCTCTGATAAGATTATTGAAATGAAAGCAATAGAAATACAACTATTTCAGCAATATCTAATAAAGAGAAATTGACTGATCTATATATTCCTGTACTTTATAAAACAGCACAATCAATCCCTAATATTATAGGGTACTTAAAAATACTGCTACAGTCACAGAAGTTCTATGTAAATATGGTGTTTATTCTTTGGAGAATTTTCTCTTTGTATGTATTAAATGAGAACGTGAAAGTTTCAGCTTATTCTGATATATAGTACATATAGAAAATATAAGAAACCAGGCAGAGCCAGTACAGCTTAAGCAGACTGAGCTGAGCTCTTCAAACTTCTGCATTTTCTGTAAGAATTGTTAATGAAGTTCCAGGGCAGTCTGAAAGAGTCATGTTGAATTTTGGGTTCTAGGCGTAGATGGGATGGAACTTCAGGCAGGGAGAATGTGTGAACAGGGTACACTACATATGACTTCACTGGGATGCTATAACACTGAAGCCCGTAGGTCCCCTCCCACTTACCCCTCCTGCCCCCCATATTTTTCCAGCTCCTTATATTCCATGGAAAAATACTATTTATTTTAATTCTTTCCTTATGCATCTCGTTTAGTGCAGCTAACTGAATGTAGCTAAAACTGTGCTTTGGGGATTTAGTGGCTTTGACCAGAAGTTTGATGTAAACCTGTGTCATGCTAAAATGCTATAGTCTATGTAATTTTTAATCATATAGTTTATATAATATTTAATCGGTGTTGTTTCAAGCGGATCAGTATTGAAGGAGCCCTGTTATCTCAAACCACCAAACTGGGATCAAATGAAGCCCTGCTGAATTCAAGGAAGAAGAGTTCACTGGAAGCCAGTGGGCGAGAGAGCCAGTTTCAAGAGTCCACTGAGCCAGCCTACATCAGTGATCAAGATGAAAATCTCCAGACTTCTGCTACAGAACAGATTGATGCTGATGATGAAGAAGAGTCTGAACAGGTAAAAAGAGGGGAAAAAAAAGAAAATCCTTCCATCCTGGGGAGGATGGAAGAGGAATTAAATTTATCTGTAAAACTGCAAGGAGACAAGAATGTGTTAAAAATACGCTGCTTGCAACTTCTTCTCCTTACAGATGTGTTAGTTATTCACTTCACCTCTGTTACGATGCAAGAGAAACTGTGTGATGAAATTAGCCCCTGTACACAGGATGAGAGTATATGAAAACCCTACTGCTGAAACAGATTTTACTTAGTCCTTCACAGTCCTCCAGCCTATTTTGACAGAAAGCAGTAGCTTTATTAGGCCAAATGCAGAGACAAGGTCCTTGGGCCTCAGAAGCAGGAACCTGAAAGTTAGTTTCTAAGATTCAGAGAGAGAAAGATGTGATGTGATATTTCTAGGCTGATGACCTGTTGGCTATGAGTAGAAGTAGGTGTGCTTGAATATGAGGTGTTGTGAGTAGGATTTCTGAAAGAAAGAATCTTGATCGTTTACTATTGCACAATCATTGAAAAGGTGGTAGTTTCCTCCACTCTACATGATGTTTCCCCACATATATGCTATTTCTGAAAGACTAAACCAGTTTTGAAGTGTGGGTGTATTAAATAATCCGCCTCTTCAATTTGTTGGATTTAGTTTATGCTCAGGTTCTATAAACGCTCAGCTCTCTAAGATGCTGTTGTGAACATCTGAATGCATCCTTCTCTGGCTGATCTGTTTTATAAGTTGTCCAAATCTATTAATGAACTTTTTCTTGAAGCTCATTGCACCATTTCTCTTTGGAATTATATTATTTGAATCGTAAATATCTGATAAAATATCTTGTAAATCAGTGAAGTGTAGTGTGCTGTAATTCACCCTTTTCCTGACACGAGGGAGTACAAAAGAATACCACTCTAAAACGGTACAAGAGTAGCTTAGTATTTAATCATAGGTGTGGCAATGATACGTTCTTAGATTCTCATATTAGCAACCATCTAGCCTTGTTCCTGTTAGGCACGGCCTTCTCTCTGAATTACTTTCTACACTGCCCAACATGATGTTGGGGCTTTATATTTTTCTGGGAAGTTAGAAGACAGCATATCTTCTAGTTTAGACCTCTTCCTGATTTTCAGGACTCCAAGTGATGGTGAATCCATCCCCTTGCCTTTTCAAAAAAACAAACAAAAAAAACCTTTAGGAATTGAATGTTTTGTGATTGCCTTCTTTTGCTATAACTTATTTTCTCCATCTAAGTTATTGCACAGAGACTCTGCTTTCATCCCCTTTTGACAAGCTGTATGGATTGACTTCATTAAACTGCTTATTGTAAAGCAAGTTTTCTAGACTCTAAATCATTGTTCTAGCAGTGCTTTGACTACTCACTAGTATTTAATCCTTTGTGTGTATTCCTGACCTGGCTCTGCTCTTCAGGTAGCTAGTAGTTTTTCTGAACAAGGCTGTACAAAGAACTATAGATTTTAATGACTCTACCTTGCTCTGTTGTTTTAAATCACAGAGAGCACAACAAAACTCACTGCAGAAAGCAAAAGGAGGAAGGAAAAGACTTAACAGTCAAGCTGCTGAAAATGTTGAAAAACGGAGAAGTGTTAATCTCAACAAATGTGAAATACAGGTACTTCTTTTCTTTTTTTTTTTTTAAACTTCTGTCTTGCTGTCCATCATAGGTATGTCAAAGAAATCTGTTTTTTCTGGGTAGAAAGATTAGTCAACTTCTATTTATATCACACATTGATATTTGTATAATTGAGATATTCATTTATATCTATATGTACTTCAAAGAGTTTTCTCTTGACGGGGTGAGGGGAAAGCAAATCTTGAAAAACAATTAACATTAACTTAAGCCAAAAGATATAGTCCTTCCCTCTCTTTCCCAACCTCTGGCCATGTGCATCTATAGTATCTTTCTTGTTACCGTTAGCAGGGATGTGGCCTTGTTGTATGTTAGATCTGCTGGTTGAGCCAGATGAAAACTCACTCCAAAAAAAATCAAAATTTTCAGTGGCGTGTGCTAGAGTGCAACATACCTTTCTGCTTGGATTGTAGACGAGGGGGAAGAGAGGAGAGCAGAATTTTTTGGCAGGGGCCCAGATTCAGGTTAGCTTAAACCAACTGTGAAACAGCAGAGTTAGCATAAAAGGACTAATCTTACCCTTGCCAAATAAATTGCTTTTAATTACCCATGCTTTAGCATGAGCTAGTATCTTTTGAAGTATTGTATTGTTAAAAGCCAAGAGTCAGCTCTGAGCAATGGTAAGGGCTGGGAGGCACAGAAGTCTGGCATTGCCACCTTGGTTCCCTGGCTCACCAGCAAGGAGCCTGCCCACCCTTCCCATCTCTGCCTGGCACCATGGTTACTATGGCACCTCTGTGAACGGTGGGAATCCTTGTATTATTGCAGGGAATAGGCTAACGTTACCTGCATGTTTCAAATCTCCACAGAGCTCCAAAGATCCTTCAGATGAGGAGTTGACCCAGCTGAATACTGATCTTCCATATTCCTGCTCAGCTAGACAGTCACCTAGACAATTTAGCACCCCCCAAAACAACTCATTAATCATGAATATTCTGGGGGGAACTACCTCTGTCAGAAACATCTGGACTGACCACCAGATCAGGCAGGCATTATTTCCTAGCAGGCGACCACCTTATGAGAACGAAGATGATGAAGACGATTACCAGATGTTTGTGCCATCAGTGTCTACATCCAA
Source organism: Struthio camelus (assembly GCF_040807025.1). NCBI lineage: Eukaryota > Metazoa > Chordata > Aves > Struthioniformes > Struthionidae > Struthio > Struthio camelus. The sequence goes on along the minus strand of NC_090944.1, from coordinate 81,536,100 downwards.
CTCCAGTGCAGCTGTTGATGAAGAAAGGAGGGGCTCTTCTGGTCGACCATGCAGCTGGCATTTGGGGGTAGGGCATCAAAATGAGGCTTCCAGCTCCAGCCATCACAAAATTGTTAGACGAGCCAGTAGCGCTGGTGAAAGTAACACATGTCCAAGCAGCACAAAGTATAAAACTGGTGACCTCAGCCAGCGCAGTTCTCGAAGGGAAGTGAAAAGAGCAGAGGTGATCAGTATGAATGCTTATCCCGAATCTTCAGAAGAGCTGACTGTTGATGACATTGAGCATGTTTATGACAATATAAGCTATGAAGACTTAAAGCTGATGGGGCTGACAAGAAGGGAGGAAACTGACCGTGGTCCTCAGAGATCTGCTAGGGACTCTCTCTATGAGGCCGAAAGTGAACGCAGCTCGGATTCACCCTCCAAAAAGAGGACAGCAAATCAAAACAGGGCCTCCATTCGTGCTAGCAGAGATGAGGCCCTGCTCAGTAGAGAAGCACCTACTTCAAGTTTGGATGAGCTCAGGATTGTTGAAGATAACATCTATGACACCATAGTGCTTCCAGAAACACCACTATTGAGTTTTAAGTGTAAACCTCTAAAATGCTCTAAAAGGAGGAGTTTTCTGGGCCTGGAAACAGACTTTGCATGCTGTGACAATTTACGGCAGTTTGTTTCTGAAGAGAGTCTCCAGTTCAGTGAGGATGAAAGTCCTTACCATCATGTTCCTCTCGACAATGACTATTTGAGCTTAGTGGATAGCTCCTCCAATTCCGATTCACTCTCCCATAAGTCTGCAGCGGATAAACTCTCAGAGGAAGTAGATGAGATATGGAATGACCTGGAGAACTACATCAAGAAGAATGAAGAAAAAACAAGAGACCGTCTCCTTGCAGCCTTTCCTGTTTGTAAAGATGATATGCAAGAAAGACTGCATGCTGGCAGTACACCTGAACTGAGTAAAGATGTAGAATACTCGCTGTCTACTCTCTCTTTGCCAGAAACTCCTATTTTCCCAAAAACTTTGAAGCCCAGGGCTGCCACCTTAAGCGAGGCTAATCTTGGACTTGAAGACACCACACCGTGCAAGGACAGCTCTTTCATGAATGTGAACAGATCTTCCTTCTCCAGTGAGACGCCTTTTGTAGACAGTCCGTATGAATCTGCCAATAGCATTCTCTCCAGTGTGCATACAGAGGGCATGGAAAATGACTTGGATATTGTGGATAAAACAAGGAACAGAGTTTTCATGATGGCAAGGCAATACAGTCAGAAAATTAAGAAGGCTAACCAGCTTTTGAAAGTTAAAAGTCCAGAGCAGGAACAGCCAGCTAGCCGACAGCAGAAACTGAAACACAAAGATCTCGCTGCCATACTGGAAGAAAAGAAACAAGGTGGTCCAGCTATTGGTATGTGAAAGGCATACGTTATTTTTATGCAGATTTCTTTCTTTAATAACTTGCAGTCAAATGGTTTATTGAATTAAGATTATGGATTTTCTGCTCCTTGATCTATTGGTTGAATATCAATATTTAGTTTCCTGTGTTATTGCTGAAATGAGTTTTCTGTGACTGTTTTTAACATGAATAGTCGTTTATATCTCAATAAATCTTTGCCATTACTTGATAAAATTCAGAAGAAAGAGTGGGATAGTGTCAGGAAGGATTGATTCAGCTTAGGCTGGAAGTAGAAATCATACCTAAAGCATCATTGGCCTCTTTACAGAAAAGCATTTATTTCCTCGAATAGTGTGATCTTCAGAGTTTGACTGAAGAGGTGCGTTTTCAGGTAGGTTTAGCTCCTAAACCAGTAATATAGATTTGCTCAGATATCACCCACATCACACTTGTAAGCATGGGGAATAGGATCAGATAAGAAAGAGCTGATCTTTTTACTCTTTTCAGTGAATGTGCAAAGTGATGGAAACCTAAGGCTTTGGAGCTGTCTGTAGTCAACTGAAACAAATTGGATACATGGACCCAACAAACTGCACACACTAGTGTGTCGTTCTTGCCTTTTTGTGATATTTGTTTTCGAAAGTCCCTGAATACCTTATTAACCAGGCCATTTTCAGAATGTTCTCTTCCAGTTTGATATGAAGCGAACAGTACGTTATCAGCCCTATGTTACGTTGCATCCTACTGTGCGGCCTGCAATACTTCGTTGCAGTCACATATGTTGTAGTAAATATATTAAAACACCAACCATCCTGTCATAGTAGCAGAATTTCTCGTGAATTAAGCAGCAAGAAATTCCAAAGTTTAGCGCTTGAATGAGTTTCCCAGAATGCAGATATTCAACCAAAACTCCAGATATTCAGGAGGTCCCTGAAGACTTTTGACTGCCTCTTAGCTAACTAGTTTTCACAGAAAACTATTTTTGGCTTCTTTATCATCGCTGGAGAAGCCCCGGAGTGTTTCCTTGAATTGGTGTGACTTGAAAAGTGTTTCCTTGAATTGGTGTGACTTGAAGGTAGCTGTGAACCTGCTCCCTCTGGCCTCTTTGTGAGGCAAAGTCCTGTCTCGTATTTCCAGCATTTCCGCAGGATGTCTACTTCCTTCTCTCTCTCTCTCTCTCTCTCTCTCTCCCTCTCTCTCTCTCTCCACCCCCCCCCCCCCCGTTCTGTTACTGATCTAATAGTGGTCCTATTCCTTTTCCTTTCTTTTATTGTTGCCTCTTCTTTTTTATTGCCTTCTCTCTTTTGTTGAGAGTAGGATATTTGAGAGCAGTTCCCCTGCCTAGGAAAGCCAACTATGGAAATAAAAAAAAAACCCACAAGAGCAGAGTGTGTCTATGTTTGCCCAGCAGGAGAAGGTTTTGGGGACTGAAGATATTTGTTACATCCCAACCAGTTGCTTAGGATACTGAGATGAAAATTGGCTTAGTCCCATCCATAACCAAGCTTTTTATAGGCCTGCTTGAGTCTCTTGATTGTTGACTCTGAGGCGCTCATACTTCTGGGGGGGTGAGGAGGGAAAGGAAGAGGAAGAGAGATTAAGCAGGTCATTAACACTTCCTGTCTTTTTCTAGCATAAAGATAGCAGTGAAAGATAGATAGAAGTCACATTCCTTCATGCTTTTTCACATGCTTTTCTGCATTTAGCCAAAAGGATTTTATCTCAACGGGACTGGGAAGAAAGGCATCTTCAGGATAGCAAATAGACTGCAATCACCACTATGTTAGTGATGGTTTGATCAAACAAAACCAGTGGACAGGATAAGCAGACCTACAGGCGTAGGGTTGGGAGGCCTCAGGAGATCAGATCATCTAGTCTCTTTTTTTTTCTCCAGGGCAGAATAATTACGCCTATGTCGTATATGTATGATTCAAGTGTAGATGGGAGAAATACTTGCCTTTAAGATGAAAAGCTAATACTAGTGATTTTGAAATACTGGAACAAAAAAGGCCCAAACAGTTTCACATTTTATAGTAGCTTTTTACTCGTATTTTATTTTCTTCCACAACTACTGATATTGCTGTTGTCATGTATCTTCCTGAGTTTGTGATTGATGATTGTTCACTGTTGCAAGATGTTTTATCCTTCTTATTTTCATGTTGTAGTATCATGAAAGCAATGCAAACATGTCACTGAGGCATGACTCTTCTAGCCTTCATTATTTCATGTTACTTCGTGGACTAAGGCTGAAGATGTGGACACAACCGTAAACTTTTCTCTTGACCCATACAAAGCATACTTTTTTTTTTTTTTAATTTTCATGCAATTTGTTTGTATGGATTGTTTGCCTCTGATAAGCTAAATCTCTCTCTTTTCTAGGTGCCAGAATTGCTGAATATTCACAGCTCTATGACCAGATTGTCTTTAGGGAAAGTCCACCTAAGACCCAAAAGGAAACCTGGTCTGGCCCTCAGGAGTCATCAGCCTCAAGGTATTCCACACCCGTGGCTGCACCTCCTTCCCGTTCTCAGTTAGTCAGCGAACACTCAAGAGCAGAAGACTGGCTTTTGCATTCTACATACAGTAATGGAGAGCTGGCTGACTTTTCTCCATGGCATGAATCCCAAGACCTGAAGTCCAAGAGCTCATGTACAGAAACTGGTACAAAAAGCAATTCAAGGCAGTTGCCATCAGCTTGCTCAGTGCCGTCCCTTCAGATTTCTAACCGTCTGCATGTCCCAGTGCAGAGGTGGAGTGCCATTATAAGCCAACCTAACAAAGAAAATTTGCATCAAGATCACATCTATAACTCCCTTGGGAGACGAGCAAGCAATATAAAACCACAGGCATACAGCAGGTCACAGTCATCATCCTCAATTGTGGTCAATAGATCTGGAGAATCAATCATTTATCCCAATGACATGGACAAGAAAAAGCTTCATTCAAATAGAAACTTCCGATTCGATAGCCATCAAGCACCAGATACTGCTGCAGGATGTACAGGGCATGACACAAGACAGCAGATCCCTGAGAACTATTCAGATATGATTCTGCAGGATTCTCAAAAAGTTCTGAGAGTAAACAGGACCTCCCCTTTGACTGCACAGGTGGCCACTCAGAACTATTTTTCTAATTTCAAAGATACTGAAGAAGAAGGGGATGATGACGACTATGTTGAAATCAAATCGGAAGATGAGGGATCTGATTTGGAGACTTCCCAGAACCAAGCAAAGAAATCAGATCCTAAATTAAGTAACAGAGACGCTGCTCCTTCTGAAACTCTCTGTAGCAAAAGTGTCTCTTGTACTCCGGCGAAGTCAGCGAACAGCAAACATGCGCTTACGCCCTATCTGACTGCTTACAGTGATTCAGATAAACTGAATGACTATCTGTGGAGAGTACCATCTCCTAATCAGCAGAATATTGTCCAATCCTTAAGGGAAAAGTTTCAGTGTCTGAGTTCAAGCAGCTTTGCTTGATGCTTTCAGTAACTTCTAGTTGTACTGCCTTAACGTGACAAAGTACATATTAGTGCAATCACTGCTGGCGTCATGTATTTCAAAAATATTACACAATCAGGCATTGTATCACAGTAATATTGTAAATAGATGTGAAATGTATCTTTTTTTATGGTTTAGAATCCTGAACGTTGAAAAGGTTGTGCGCGCATTGTCTCGATAATGCAGATGGACTTCTCATCTCGTACTTAACCTTTACATCTTTTCCCTTTCTTCTCCACAGCTCAGTTTCTTACTAGGTGTGATATTGAATTTGATTCTTAAATTGTGCTACCGTGTGGAAACCTTAGTGTTTGGACTTGTAAGAGTTGGTGACCAGTGTGAGCCCAAAATACCCGTGTGATTACTCTGGTTACATATGAGAGCGTTTAGTTGGGCGGCTACTCCTAAAACTGTGGGTTTCTGGGCACAATTCTGGTAATCGCACCAACAGCTAGGTGTGCAGTCGCACATACTCTTTGCACATTACTTTTTAATAGACAGATTCCAAGTCTATGGGACCAATGCATACAATGCCAAATACATTACTTTAGGCTTCTTTATGTTTTAAACAAAATCTAGGCCTCGTGCTTGTGAATGGTGCCAGGCTGATAGCTCTGTATCTGAAGCCTCTTCTACTTTATATAACTGCGTAACAGGCAGAGGACAGGCCATGGCAGCTTTTTCTATGCGAATTTGTCAGTGTGTTATAGTCCTTGTCTGGAGGATATTTCAGGGGAGTAGAAGGGGAACCGTGCTGCTTGTGAAGATAGCTAGGCTGAATGCTGGTTTTGCACCTCCTGTGATTGTGGTGTTTGTGACGCACAGAAAAACCTGCATATCTGTAACTCAGAGCCCAGCAATGGAAAGTGTGCTGTGTGGATATGCTAAGTACCGAAACTTGTATGCAGTGGCCTGTCGGGTGTTTGTTCAGTTCCCAAAGTCAGTAGCACTAAGAGAGAGAGCAGGACTTGGCCAGATGCTTGGGTGAAACATTAATCGTGCTGCATGTTTGGCCAGTAGGGTGTTTCAGTGCTACTAGGTGTTGAGTTACAAGCTGCCTTCCCGAGGGAATGCATCTCCCATAATAGGAAGTGATCCTTTCTGGCACAGAGAGTAAAATGTGCATTTTCTAAACCAGCCAGGGCTTAATCTTATCAACCTAAGTACAGTAAAAGTAGCTAAAGATCAGAATACATTCCATTCTTTTGCAAATGTACAGTAAATACTCCCATTTGCAACGAGAATAGACTTCACAGTGTGATATACGTTTACTTTCTTTTATCATGTGTTGCACAGCTTTGGATTTTGTTACTTGAAAACCTTGTACCTAAAGGAAAGCCTAAATATGTCTACTGCTCAGCCACTGATCATCTTGTGTGACTGGCTTTTTTGGTGCTTAAATCGTTCAGATTAGGCATTATAAAGCCAGTACTGAGTTAAACATATCACTAAATACAGGAGTTTAAGTGAAGTACTATTTTTAGTAGTAATGTATTCCTTCCCTAAGAATACAGAGCGTTGCACTTCCAGAACTGCCAACTATTTACAACATCAGTTATCATGAGGAAAACCTGAAATTATCAATGTACAGTAGATTAAGATTTAAGGACGTGAATTTGTTAGAATGGGTTAAGTTATCTACTGCACCTATCTTGCATTGGCTAGGAATTTGTATTTGGAGGGTTGGTTTGTCATTGTACTCCTTAGCTTGTATATTTTAACCATGATACTTGTTACAGCCAGCACATCCACTGTAGTAGAACCTGCATCTAGTCAAATACAACTGAGAAATAATGCTGTACATATTTAAGACACCGAGACTTAGCAGAGCCCGTATTTATTTAACAGAGCTTGTAAAGTTATTGTAAATACGAATAGATCTGTGCTTTACCCGCGCATGTCTAGATTTGTTCAGGCTGTTAAGAGAATCCCGTTCAACTCGCATCTCAGTGCTGGAGTTGAGAGAGAGAAAAAGAGGTTGGGGTGGGGGGGGGGAGGAAGAAAAAGGGGGAAAAAAAAAAAAAGAGGGAGTTCTACTAGCGTGTAACGTCTCCCAGGGGACCATTTCATACTATTTTTTAATAAATTTTGAGTATGCACAGTGGGTGGTTGTTGGGTTTTTTTGGGTGTGTGGCTTGGTGGGTGTTTTTTTTGGGGGGGGGGGGGTGGGGGGGGTTGGCGCTTTGGAAACTTTGACCAGCGGGCGGAGCGCCGGGTTCATTTTGGGGGAGGACCGAGGGTTTGCACTCAGTGGCCGGGGCCGGGGACTGGGGCACGGGGGAGGGCGGCGCTCGCAGAGCGCCGCCCTCCCCCGTGCCCCAGTCCCCGGCCCCGGCCCCGGTTCGGCGGAGGATGCGGGCGGCGGCGCTGCGGCGCTGGCTGGCGGCGCCGGTGCCCGCGGGGGCCCGGCGGGGCGGCGGGCTGTGCGCGGAGCGGAGCGGCGCGGCGGCCGCGCGGTGAGCGCGACCCGGCGCGCGTGGGACTGATGCAACCGTGGGGAAGGGGGTGGGGGTGGGGAGGGAAGAAGGGGTGTTTGGGGAGGCGTGCGGGCGGCGGGACCCGCTGTTTCCTTTTTCCCCGGGTTCTTTCGCTTTTTTGGTGGTGTTGTTTTTTCCTTCCTTCCTCCCCCCCCAACCCCCGGCCCCCGATCCGGGGTCGCGTGGATGTTTCCCGCCAGTGCGCGGCGCTGCTTTTAAGGGTGCCTCCTGCAAAGAAACAAACAGAAAAAAATCCCACCGCTCCGGCTTGCAGGGATTTTTTTTTTTTTTTGGGGGGGGGGGATGTTTTGGTCGCGTCTTTGTCCGCGTTTCCAGGGAAGAGCGGAACAAAGGGGTATGCGGCGGTGCAGGTGAGGCTGGGCATGGAAATGGGGCTGGAAAACGTTGCTTCTCCTTCCGGCCTTTCCCCCCCGCCCTCTGTCCTTTAAACCTTATCTGGGACAGCTTGTCCACCACGGTATTGACCTGAATTGGCCTTTGGCTTCAGCGAAGGGATGAGGTAGTAAAAATCCTCTTTGGTCTTCGTTTTCCCAGCTATTCTTGCCTGCTGGAGGTAGGGGAGGACGATAAATAAACACCTTTTCAAGGGAACTTCCACGTATGGAGATAGTTTCTTAGTTCCCTGCTTTTAGCTTTCACTTGTGTGTACAAGAGGTAACAGAGGGGAGCTGACACCTACTTTTCCAGAAAACGTTCCCGGTGCCTGGCGGCTGCGGCTGCTAGTGGATTTTCCAAGAAGTGGCGCAGCAGACAGAGGTGCCTCTGTCTCCCTGCTGCCTGCAGCTCTGAATAGGAGCCCTGAAGCTGGCAGCTTTGCCGCCGTTAATTCCAGGGATGTCTGGATAAACTGCAGCGGCCTGAAGTATAATGGAGTTTAAGTGGAAAAAAATTGTGCTTCTGTCGCTGCAAGGGCTAAGTTTTAGAAACAAAGTAACTGGCCGAGCAGAGAGCTGGTGATTTTGTGCTGGTTCCCTGCCTGAGCTTCCCGCTGTGGAGCTGGACAAGCCTTCTCATGAAATAATCCTGGCTAACTATAAAGTTTTGGGCATGTCAGAGCAATGACAACCATAGTTATAAAACAAAGATTTTTTTGGTCAGTTACTTCAGTTTTTTCTGTATCTAATTGCCAGACACCACCCTACAGAGTTTATACGGAGTTTTGGTGATAAAAACAAATCCTCCTAAGCACCTATTCAATGCTGCTAACTAGCATAGGTCTCTGCTGACTGATGTTTTGACTCCGTTTTTTTTTTTTGTAAAAGACTTGCTTGTGTTGTTACTATGTTGCAGCAAAATCACTGAGAACGCAAAAAAAGCCTTGGCCTCGCTGAAGAGAGAAAACCCTCGGCTTGAGCCAACACTAGCTATTATTCAGGTAAGGAATATCTGTATTTTAGCTGGCCATAAGAGAGCACTTTGCAGTACTGCTTCTTGTTTGCAACTTTAAAAACACACGATGCAGAAGGTAACTTTTATTCGAGCAAGACAGTAGGAGGAGGTAATGCCCTCAGTGTAGGAAGGAATCTCATGAACTTTCAGTCTCAAGAGCCCTTCTCCAGGCCGGAGGCAGCTGCAGCAAACTTCAGACTGTGGACAAGGGGGTGTTAGAAAGAAGGTAATGATTTTATACCTTCCTCCGCACCCTTCTCCTTTATACGTACGGTTGCCTTTTCTCTCAGATTGTCTAGTTGATTGATATAATCAAGTTAAAGTGTTTGTCCTTAACCTTTATTTAGGCTGAAATTTTTGTTGTAGTCCTGAAAAAGGTGTTTATATGCCTGAAAACCTGATCCTCTTTCTGTTCCCTCCATCCCCTAAACGATATTAACTAGGCTAATGAAAGATGTTGCATCTTCTTGCAAGCCTTGTTAACCTTTAGACTGCTGTAGCTTATGACTGCATTGCTACTACTGTAACGAAGGGAGAACCATACTGAAAATTCCCAGTCAGCTGAAAAGGGGCTGTATGCAGTAAACGCCCTGTGTGAAATTGTTGTCAGTATCTTAAAAGTAGCAGTGCTTTCTAAGGTGGAACAATCTCTGAATAGCTGAGAGCTCTTTTGCTACTAACCCGTAAACAGCTTTTTTTTCCCTTTCTCATTGGCGTTGCCATCTTTGAAATACGCGAGCAAGCTCATAGGTGAGGACTGCTTTCCTTACGAAGTTGAGAGATTTTTCTCTTCAGGTTTCGTAAGGCTTCAGGGCCAAGGAACTGGGGATGTTTGTCCGTTCGTTTGGAGAAGGACCAAGAACCGTGCAGGCGGAGGAGATGTTCTTGTTGCGTTTCATAGGACTGTCCTGTAGGTTTTGAATCTGGGCATACTGAATCTTTCATTCAGTAGATATTAATTTTAAAACCTAACTGTGGGCACTTCTAAAGCTGTAGCAGTGATTCTGAGAAACAATCTGCCGATTTTAGTGGATCTTCTTGAGAGGCGGAGCGGGAAAGCTTTGCCATCTCTTACCCCTCCGTAGGTACTTTCAGGTATCATTTTCAAATAGCTCTCCAGGACTGTAAGTCTAAGTACTGCTGATACAGCCATAATCCCGTTCTTGGGATTACCCACAGTAGTAAAGCAGGGCTCCCTCCGCGGCACTACTGGGAATGTGGAGTTTCAGCCTGAACCTGCTCAAAAACAGTTTTAGCCGCGTTCTTTTCCCCTCAAATCATCTGCTCCCGGATTCGGATCGTGACTGATACCTGTATTGGTTAGTATGTGTGTTGAACATGAACTGGAGCCGCACAGTGTTGGCTTCACTCGTGTTCCCAGTGCAGTGGCCTCTGTCTGGCCCCTTGCCTCCAAGTGCCGGGTTTAGGGAGCGGTCGTGCTGCACCAGGGATGCAGCTGGTGCTGGGCTTGGGAAGGGATGCAGGGGGGTGAAGGCAAAGGCTTCCCCCACTGAAGCTGTGGGGTCAGCAGCTGCCCCTCTCAGGGCACCCCTCTGCATTTTAAATGCTGTTTCTCCAGCGTGAACACTCTTGAACCATCTGGGATTAACAGGATGGTTAAGTTGTTACAGGCTTGAACCAAAATTGTTTTGGGTAATGTTAGTCATAGTTGATGCTAGTGTAGGAAACTAGCCACTAAATTAATAGTTTGACTGACTGGAAGTCACTGGCATTGAATTAAATGAAATTGCAATAAACTCTTTTAAAATGGTTGTTTTCCACTCCATTGTCTGGAGTGGAAAACATGCTTTAAATATATTACTACAGTTATGAACAAAGTGTTTTACTCATTTTGTCATGAGGCAACAGTGACGTTTTTGAAAGTGAAATTAAAACCTTCCTGATGTGTCGCTAGGAGGTTTTTAGTTCTGGATATCGAATTCTCTGTTTTATTGTTACAGTAGATGAAAGTATTTCAAAAGCCTTCTAAAATTTAAGAGTAGGTAGTAAGCAAAAATGAAATATAGTAGTTAATGCAATGTAAATAGTTGCAGGGACCTTAGGGAAGGAGGATTCCTGAATGAGATGGAGCTTGTCCTAGGTAATCTGCCCAGGAGAAGCTTTTATTGTAGGGCAGGTGTCTGATGGCAATTGGTAGGACTCGATAAACACAAAACTCACTGTTTCATATATGTGGTGTATGATTCGCGTCATTTTTGGTGATAAGGCGAACCAGTGTTGTTAGACAATATGGGAACAATGTAGAAAATGCTTCCATTGCCAGTGTCCATTTCTTCTTTGCTATAAGCAGGTGTGGAGAGCTGTATCTTCAGATACAGACTGGCATCTTTCTTAAGTGATAAACTCAGATTAAGGAACTGTCCTCTTTTATCTTAAAAGTCAGGCTACTCTCAACACAGACTTGAACCAATCAAGTCAAAATAAATTTACCTGACAGTAAATTTACCTGTTTGTTTCTTACAACTAGCTTTTTTAGCTTTTTTTTTAAAGCTAGTAGACGCAAACAACCTCACTGCATGTTTCTTACATATACCTGTGTCTTAGCACCCTTAAGCATTTAAATATGAATTTATTATTTTAAAGCTAAGTTTCTGTTTTGTTCCCCAAAGGCACATAACGATCATTTGAGTCAAGAAGTAAACAAGAACTTTGCTGAAGAGGTAAGCTTTGGCAGATACAGTTGTTGTTAAGCACGCGCTATTTGCCTCTGATAATTTTTAAGTATTGTTTTCTTTTGGTAGGTTGGTCTACGTGTTATTCACATCTGTCTCCCTGAAGGCAGCAGCAAAGATGAGGTAATTGTAGTACCTGAAGTACTCTTCCTTTCTACTTGCATCGTAAACCTATGTTTATTTCTGACATTCGTTATTACTTTGAACTCATCTCTGTTAACTCAAATTAGGTTTGGGACTGTCTTAGTCAAGTAGCAAGTATTAACGCCTTTTGACAAGTAAGGAATCAAGGGAATTAATGACTTACCTGCCGTCCCCTGGCAGCCTGAAACAGGACCGAGAGAGTAATGTTTTGTTTTCATATGCGGTACTTCAGTACGAAAGGGCACTGCGGTTAGAGTGGTCCGGGTGCGTTTGACACTGGTGGAAGCTCTGGACTAGGCCTCCCATCCGATATCCGATCTCCCACAGTTGCTGTTGTGATCGTGCCTCTATTTGTGGAGCTCTTGGTTTTTGCCAGGTGTTGTTCGGAGAAGTTAGAGCTGAATTGTTTTTCTTGGAGTTATTTTGCCTGTTCATTGTTCGTGTAGCATTTAAAATACATGTCAAAAATGCACTCCCCTCCCTCCCCACCAAGTTGCTAGAGAGCTAAGCTCTAACCTTGTTAAATACATTAGGTTGGAGTCATAGCACTAGTCTCAGGTAGGCTTTAAATATAGAGAACCATATTAATATACAGTCTGGGGGCAGCTGAAAGTAAAAACAACAAAGGAATTCGTAGTAAAAGATGCCACTGTTCTCAGCTGGCCTTGTTGTGCTTAAGTTTGATAATACAGTGTGCTTGTGGATTTTATTTACCATTTTGTATTTGGTTCAGTTTTTAAAAAAATGTTACTATCTTGCTCTGTAATTTCAAGCAATTTCCAAGCATAGTGCAGGGAACAGGTTTGCACTTGCTATCAGTTCCTTTTTTTGAATAATTTTGGGAATCCAGTTTTGTGAAAGATGAACAGTCTGTTATCCGTTTAAGAAAGTCAGGCTTTCCAAAAAAAAAAAAAAGAAAAAGTCAAATGCACTTTGCTGTTAGTGAATGAGTTTCATCTATTGAGTAACATAGTAGGATGTAGGTAAAATACAGTGACTATGGAACTTCTGGTACGCTGAAGTAATACCTTGATTAGGAAATGGCTGAGCCATGTAAGTAAAAACAGTGTATTTTCGTTATTTGGGCTAAGTTGCTTTCCACAGAGGTACTAATGATCTGCTTACTTGCCTGTGTACTCACTACGACAATATTTTTTACAGCTGTTAAAATTCACATTATGTTGCATGCACTGGTTCGGGAAAGTGGGAGGGATTTCAATACCATATACCTTTTGTTCTTCCATACCTGCCTGCCCGTGGTGCAGATGAGATAATACATGATTGCTTACCCTGCACTAGTTGTAAGTATCTTAAATGCAGTGATAATGGAAAACTGAATTAAAGTATTTTCCTAGGACACAGAAATGAAATTCCTTAGATTCAGGCTTTATATGGACTGTGTTTCTTTTAATAGATGTGTGGGCCACCAACCTTTTGCAGCATCTCAGAACTTTTAAATGGAATGTAGAGTTTTTACGTCTATATTGTGGCATACACATTCATCCTTGCTTCCTCTCAGAATATATACTAGCCCTATTGCTGTCAAGTGGTCCCTAACAGCCAAGAGCTCAGGGAGAGTTTTTGTACATTAACAGTAATAATTAAAAATTAGGAACCCAGTGCACCACTAACAGAAGTTCCGTTGTAATGTCACTTCTGTGTTGTCCTTAATACTTTTCTCTGACTTAAACGTAAAACTGAAAGACAGATGATTTGGGCTGCCTTCTTGTGGTCCCATAGATAACACTGTATTAAAGGAGAGAGATTTAATGTGTAAAATAACAAGTAAAGGTAAATATAAATGATATTGCCACAAGTTGGATATTAGAAAGTTTTGAGATTGTTTAGAGGATAGTTGTTATTTCAAATTAAATCTATAAGTTCATAAAGGGAAAAAAATGTAATGGCGCAAAATTAAGAAAGGGAGATTGTATTGACTTATATTAGGATTGTCAGCTTTCAGCAACACAGAACATTTAAGCCTTTTCATCAGAAGATTTGAAGCTTCTCTTTACTTCCTCCATCTGCTGAGAGGAGGGTGATGTCTTAACCGGTATCTCCAAGCCAGGATGGTTAAATGACCTGGCCTATTCCATGGAACAGTTTGGTCACAGCTTGGGATAGAATCAAACTCTGATCATCTGAAGAGGAGCAATGATTTGCTTTACTATCACTGAAGTTTTACTCATTTGGTCTGTAATCGACTAACATGACGTTGTTAATCCAAAGAGAATAGGTTGGAACAGTTAAAATTTCCATTTCAACATCCCTATATGTACATACCCTCTGTATTCATAAAACGGAAATTACTGTGTCTTTCTTCTTTAATATTTATATACATATAAGATTTATATATATGTGTGTGTATATTTAGGAAGTCAGCAAGCTAAAGGGTTATTTATATACCAGTGATATGCTGATACAGTCTTCAATAACAGGAACACAGTATGTTCTCCTAAGTCCAGCATTGCAGACAGTCTAATTCTTGCCAGATTCCCATAAAGTAATGTTGATTGAGTAGGAAGTGTTTGGGCGGTATAGTTCCCAATTACACAGAATAGTTTCCATGCAAAGCATTTTGGGAAGGCATGGCATTAGCTAAGGGAAAAACCTCTTATATTTGTTTGCTGTTGGATATGAACCCAATTAAATTATACAGCTTTGTGTTGATTGTTCTTTGTAGTTCACAGTACAATTATATTTAGTTATGTAATGGAGAAATATATTCATGACATGACATTTCTCACACGAGAAAATTTCAGTGTCTTTTATTCCATTATATTTTCCATGACCATGGCAAAATGGGCATATATCACTATGGATCAGTGCTGTAATTTAGATACGAAGCAGTCAAGGGTAGATAATGCAGTCTGGGATGTCGAGTGTGACCAATCATAAAATATTTTAAGGCGCATCAGATTTGGTACCTGCAGTTCACAAACATTTGTGCAATGCCTTTTTAAAATAATAATTCTTCTGAAGATGACTCTCTGTTCTTAGAATCTGAGCACTTTGAGAAAGATAATCGGTAAAAATATATACTATTTTTAAAAAGATGTTTGCTTTCCCTTTCTGCGCATGTAATTGCTCTTGTGACAACTTTATCCATGTTCTGTGCTGGGACATGAACTAGTCATATCTTGTGCATTAACCAAGGATTCTTATTTCTAAAGGCATCCTCTGATGCCATCAGTGTTGAGCTGTTGCAAAGCTTTGGCAGTGAAAGGTAAAATGCTCTGATGCTCAGAAGCTCTAACGCTTTCCAATGTCTCCTGATCCGCACTTGGGAAATTCTAAGCATTGGCTTTGCAAACTGTTTATTATATAATAGTGTCAGAATAGCTTAATTTGATAGGCCGAGGAAATATAAAACAGGGCAAGCAGGTTATTCATTCTTCAGTTAAAAGCTGCAATAATATGGAAGGGAGGCAAAAGTGGCCATGAGTTGATTATAAAAAATAGGTTGCATCTCCCTTAAATTAGGTTGTACAGGGTGAGTTATCATATAAATACACTTTGCCTTCTGGTGTTTCTAACTCCACTATGTTTTTATGTCGCGTTATGTTTTCATTCAGTCTTTGTATTTCAGCACCATGCAAAAACTAGTAAAATTTTGTCTGTCTCGTTTTGAAGAAACGCTTCCATTAAAATATGCCCTACGCTAAAATGATGTGGATTGTTAGGGCAGGTTCAATGCAACAACCGTATGTCATGGTCTCTGTGATATGCTGGACTAACTAAATGCGCACAGACTATTTCTCCTTTGCCTGCTTTTGAATGGACTGTGAAGAGCAAGAGTAGGAAGTGGGGGCTATGGAAGAGGGAACGCTAATCTGACTCATCAGCTGTCAGAGTAAAACCAGACTGTTTGCTGGGCTTCTTACAAATAGGTGACGACCCCCCCATACACATAGACTTTCCTGACAGCAGTGTTTAGTATTTGTCTGCTTCCTCCTCCATTCCACACCCATATATCCGCTTGTGGCTGTGGATATGAATGAACCGTACTAGCAGCAGTATTTCTGCCCCTTTTTTATTGCTTAATACTGCAGATCTGCCACAGTGTCCGTTTCTTGCAAAGCGATAATGTGAGGGATGTGGTTGTCAGACAAAAAATCATCAGTTTCTTCCACAATAACAAGAAGTTTGATTTTATATCGTAGTGTTCTTTTGTCTATTATTGTACTCCTTAATATCTTTTCTTAACTCCCTAGATTGTCAAGGAGATCTTGAGACTTAATGAGGATCCTAATGTGCAAGGCCTTGCCCTTGACCTCCCAGAAAGTGCATATAGCAGCAAGGTATTAAATGCTGTGAAACCGGAGAAGGATGTGGATGGGTAAGTGAAGCAGTGAGAAATCTTGTTAGAAGAAGCAAGGCTGATTGCTCTGTAAAATCAGTTTTCCCCACTGCTTTTTGCTAATGGATTCCTCAGTCACTGTGTCTAGCTGTGTTGTTGAGCGGTGGTAAAGGATGCTACTAAATCTATCAGAAGTCTTTTGCTGGAGTCATTTTGATCATAATGTTTTTAATTTTCATATGCTCTGTATCCAGGAAGTGATTCTTCCAAAGAAATCAAAAAATGCTACTGATATATTTAATTAAGGTATTTTAGTACTTCAGTAATACAAATGGCAGTCACACAAAAATGTAGTTTTTGAAACTGGATTTGTGGAAAAGTTGCATGGAAGGTTTTAAATTGCTATAGCACTTGCTTCTGGTGGGGAAGAGAACTATGATAGTTTGCATCCACTACCATGACTTTCCAATCAATCTCGAGTTGCGCCGCTATCTGGAGAGTCCACTGACATAATTTAGATGCCCAGGCTACTATTTTGCTGCTTTTACCCTCTTGCAGTCTTCCTGCTCTCAACTGCAGACCGCTGCCTATCATTTCTTTTCCCTTTCTGCTTTTCTATCATGTCAGGCTGGATTGTGAAAATCTTGCTAATGAGTTGACTTTCCATTATCCAGAGCCCTGGAGATGGGCAGAGAATGGAAAATTTAGATAATACTTGCGTATGAGAGAGAATCTGACTTCTCCTCAGCAAGTCAGTTTAAGTCCGGAAGGATGATTTGCCTCTGGTTCGACTTTGCTGATCTGGTTCCACAGAAAGCTACTTAGAGGTTTTGGCATATGTGCTATGGCTATCCCAGCACAAAGAATAGCAAGCTGTTTGTATATTGTGCACTCATTTTATTCTTCTAACTCACGAACCCCTTTTCCAGTATTTCTTGAGGCTTGTTGTTTGTCTAACTAAAATGTAGGATGATACTAATAAGCCACAGTACATCACTATGGGAGGATTTACTTTTATGAGGCATGTTTTACTCTGTTCTAACATGGGTTATAGCTAATCACAAGAACAATATTGAGGATTAATATTGCATTCTTTTTTAATTCCCATGTGTTTCCATGGCAGATTATCTGATGCAAACCTAGGATGCTTGATACGTGGGGATGCCTATGACTGTTTAGTTTCTCCTACTGCCTGTGCTGTGATGGAGGTTCTTGAAAATTTAGGTGAGACATTCTGTGGTAATTCTAGCATTAGTGAAATCTTCATTTTCTCAGTAGTCCTGACTGAGACAAGTATAATCTCGTTTTGCTTTGTGTCTTCTATTTTGTTTTGTTTTCCCACCTTTAATATATTTGCCTCCTTCTGATAAAGAACCTCAGTGACATTTGAATGTAATAGCCTCAGAAACAGGTCTTCCGTTTTACAGTATTTGGAGATGAGGCAGGGATTACCTGCCATCAGCAAATTCTATTTCACTGAAGTCACTTGAGGCATCTCCAGAACCAAAAATATTTTAAGTGCAAAGATCACTAGGGATTTCATGTAGCTTTTTTGATTAGTGTAAATACTTGGACAAATCCAAGTCTGCCTATAAATAACTAATGGATGAATCTTTTGTTTTGGGCTGTACTGCGTAAATGCTAACGTTTAAATGGCAGATGTAAACAAGTGAGTTTATAGCTCTCGTAAAGACAGTGGTAGTTTAAGGCACTGTTTCAGAAATACTCTCTCTTGTGGTGATGCAGAATTGTTGAGACAAGGATTTATGTAACTGAACTGTAAACATGTAGTAAAATGTACTTAGTTACAAATATGGATGAAAGAATACATGAAAACAAAATACCAGAAAACCAGAAGAGCAATATCCACTGACTAGAATTAAAGAATCACCAGAGTGCAACTTAAAACGTATAGTTGTGTATTAGTTCACGGACTCTGAAAGAGTCGCCTTTAATGCTGTAGTTAACGTGGTTGTGCAGGAACACAAGAGGAGTTGTCTTGTAGTGATCGGGTTCTTTTTATTGCTTTTTTTTTGTTTGTTTTTTAAATTTCTGACCTTAATGAAAAGAGAAGAGAGTGGGAGGGGAAGTCCAGTTAAATGCTCCAGCTCTGTGATCCAGTGGAGTTTGGTGCTTCATGCCTTTACAGCTGAGGGCAGCTTAAATGACTTGCTTGCCTTGTGTCACACAGACGGAAAGAAAGTGCTACTTGTGGGAGCCAGCGGAGCCCTGGGAGCCTCCTTGCAATGTATGCTGCAGCGGAGAGGTGCGATGACTATGAGCTGCCAGTGGAAAAGTCCTCAGCTCCAGAACAAGGTGAGCGTGCCTGCCAAATACTCGGGGGTCACCTAGCATCTCCACATCCGGCTGGTCCGTTTGTCAGTGAGTGCTGCACTGGTCCAGCCCGCTGCCCTTCACGAGAGGGAGTCTTCAGCACAGATTGTCGCCGTTTTGGTAACGGATGGCATCCGAGCTAGCCAGCGGCCAGATTAGGTTAGGACGCTTTTTCATCCTTCCTGTTTGTTCAAAAATTGTTACTCAGGCAAACAGATATTCTGTATATTCTATACCAGAATATTATATGCGTAGCAGAAGCTGTAAACTTCTTTGTTCTGCAGCAGTAGCTGTGTCAGAGAAAGAATTCACAAAGTTTAAAACAAACATCCCTCAGTGCAAGAAAGAGACACTTGCTTTCTTCTTGTTTTGCAACATAGTGATTCATGTAAAGTTACCTACACTGAATTTATATGTCAAATAATTTTGCAAGTGCATATTTTGGGACAAAGAGGACCAGGATCTTTTCTTTAGCCTTGAAAAAAACAAAAATGGAAAAGGATTCGGTGAAATTCATGGGATTTAATTTGAAGGATTTCATTTAGACTTTGTGGTTGCTTTTTGCAGAACTTTTAGCAACAGTTTGGAAGTCAGTCCAGCGTCACGTCAGGCTTCCCAGTTTGTTCTTTAATCTCTCATGCACGTTTCATAGAATAATATAAGTGGGAATGTGTTGTACTTTGTATATGTGTACAGGGTCCCAGTTCAGCCTGCAGTACGCCACAGTACAGACTCTAGTAATTAGCTGTAGAGGGGGTGCACGTTATTCCTGTGGCTTCATTCCCAAATCCGTGTTTGGGTGTAAGGTACAATGAGTAAAGTGTTATGTTGTATTTCATAGCACGTGCCACAAGGTGGCAGCCAAGTCAAAATCATTATGTCAGGCAGCCAGGTTTTGAATTCGAGGACAGAACGAGGAAATACATTTTGCATTCGTTTGGGCAGCTGTGATAGTTAGAAGGTTCTTTGGCAAGCTTATATTTTCACAGCTGCTGATGTTTTTGTTAGGCTTGTCTTGTTTCTGCCTTTTAAGTGACTGACAACTCTTGGGAAACATATGCTTCTCTCAGAGATGGAAGCACTATAAGCTTCATACTAAGTCTGTCTCATTCTTTAATTATGTCTCATTGCTCGCGTTTGTGCTTAAGGACTGCGTTCTCTGATAGTGGATCAGCGAGAGGGATAGCCAGGGGTGTTTTCACTGGTTCTGGTTCACAGCACAGGATTTGGTCCAGGCTGGAGCTCGGTGGGCTGTGCTGCCTATATGCTGTAGAAAGATCCATTTCCTTCCATCCAGATGCTTTCCCATAATCACGCCTTGCTCTTTGGCATTCCCAAGCTTACCTCTCGCAGCAGGTCACTGATGGGAAACAGAGTATGAGGCCTAAGCAGGAAGAAGTTTGGGGCTTTACACATCAGTCTTCCCAAGTTCATTTTAACTTTTGGCAGTAAAGGAGTTTCTGCTTTGCCTGGAGGTCTAATCAGCAGAGCTCTGGGGAAGCTCACCTTCCTCTTTTTCATCTCTGTAAGCCTGGAGCACCGTATCACCGATAGTCCTGATGGACCTGGCTGGATGCAACTCTGTGAGGAACAGCTTAGAGACAAAAATCTAATGCCCCCGCACAAGATTGCCCTATACCATGTTCCCAGCAGCCCAAGAGGCAGAACCCAAGCACAGATTTCTCACCAGACAGCTAGGCGTTGTTGTCTAGTGGCAACCTGTATTAGAAGTACCATGTTGTTAAATAATGTGATTATAACCAATGATACGAATCTGTTTTCTCTTGCTGGTTCAAAACCCTGGTTTGTTTTGCTGAAATTAACTAAAAATAGTTCAAAGCGCCACAAGGTTTCTCTTAAGGTTTTTTGTTTGAATTTCGAGTAAGCAAATATATTAGTCTGTGCAGAGGTTTTTCCAAGACTTTCGAAAAATTAGTTCTCATTTTGGTTTTGGTGCATAATATGCTAACTTTAGACATGATTGCACTCTTTATTTTCTACTTCCTCTGAATGTAATACCTCTGCAATAACGTTCTGTGTCCTACTGTTTGGAGGTATAACCTACTGTAGAGTAATAACTTCACTTAGCTGTATGAATATTTCACTGAGATGCGTTCATTTGGCAGTACATACAATGAAACCAAAAATTAAACTTAAGGCTAGTGTACCTTTTTTATCTTAATCCATTTGTCAGGCCCGTTTGCACGGAAGCACAAACCCCAAACTTAATGATGTAATGCATTTTTTAAGCAGGTATTCTATTACCTTAGACTAGCTCTGTTGATTTGTTCTTCTTTTTGAAGGGTAGCATAACTACAACTGTTTTCTATAAAAATTCTGCTGACTTAATGAGATATGTAACACTAATCTTGTAGATTCTTTGGATCAGGTTTTGTATTGGAATGGACTTTTTATTGCTTCTTTCACTTGCGCACTTTTGCAAGAATGTTTTGAAAATGATCAAGACACAAGTATGTTTTAGCTTACCTTAGAAAAAGTTTAACAGAGGTACAGCGGTAGCTCTGCCAACAGGCAGTATAATATCATCGACCATCCAACTTGCAGCGTAGTAGTTGTGCTCTTTTCAAGCAGGTCTTTTGTGTCCCGTGTCAGCAAAAGGAAATAAAATAATGGGACATTTTAATTTATTCACTTTGACTTACATGAATAACTGACACACTTTACATGTTCTTTTCCCTCTCCACTTTACGTTTTGTTATGGTGAACAGATAATGAATGTTTCCTTCTGTTCCATTTTGGATTTCCTTGACTTTAACTATTAAAAATAATCATCACTGTACAGCTGAGCTATGTCCTTTAACACTCTTAAGCTTCCTGGATTTTCAGATAAAATCACTAGTGAGAGAAAGCAGTATATTTTGGAAGATTCTGGCACAGCTGTGCATAGTTGCCATGCAGAGGTGCTGTTCTTTCTGCATTCATACATGTTGCGTGTAAAAATGGATTCTGAAGTAAGGTATAAAGACTTGAGCGTTTAGGTGGAAATAGGTAAGATGTTATCATTCTGTTAAGCTTTGTGTAGATAGTTCTTGAAAGCACAATCCCTGCAAAGTGTCTTGAGAATGACCTAGCCATAGATTTTCAGGAACATCTCACTTCACAGTAATGTTTAAAAGATAACCAAAACTTGATACAATGTTATAATTGAGGAACGGAAACCAGAACCTGCTTAATCCTTTACTGTGTTAGAATTAGAGTATCTTTGTAGTTTGAAAGTAGATTATCAAATAGATGCAAATTGGCCAATATAGATTATTATCTTGCCACAAAACGTGAATACCTATGAGGAAATCAACTGAGTCATCTTATGGGTAGTCCATATGTGAATCACATTATGCCTACTTTAGGAAAGCTGCTCTCCTGCAGTTCTCTTATGAGAACTAAGACTTGATCTATGTAGACGTAATTTGGGATGAAAAACTTCTTTGTAAAAGACTGATTAAAAAGTATGACAGTGATTCAGCTAAAATGAGTGACTTGGGAAGGTGGGGAGGTTCTTTTTCAGGTTTGATAAGAACCTCTCTTGGCCACCGTCTACTCTTTCTTCAAGTCAACACTTGAGTTTCAGTCTACTAGGCAGGTTTTAGTCATTTGCTGCCCTGTTATCTTTACCTTGATAAGACCAAGAATCTTAGTGCTGGCAGAAGAATACATTTCACGTTGTTGGGCACGAGTAAATGTACAAGTGTGTGAGAACAACTGTACAGATCCCGTGAAAGGAGAGAGAGCCTATGTGACAGTTCTAACGATGATTTTGTAAACTACGCGAGTATTTCTCTTTCGACATTTTGTGTTTCGACACTGTATGTTCCTTGCATTTTGAATCTTACCTCCCACCTTGTGAGCTCAAAGCACGCTCTGCCAAAGCATACGTGGAGATAGGCATGAGCCTGCAGTAGAGATGCCCAGCAGGGCCCCGTGGGACTGACAGGGAGACAGGGAAGGAAGGGTCCCCAGCCAGTGTCTCGTGCTGCGCTGTGAGCTGCAGCGACAGTGTGGCTACGGAGGCCTCTAGCCAGACAGAGCTGCGAAACGCCCGAGTTGGAGACAGGCAGTTGAAGAGACTGCATGTTGTCATTATGAGCAAGCCTAAGAGAAGAGTGAATAGAGCATAATAGAACATTTCATGCGATCGTTGCAATTCCAGAAAGTATGCCATGATGATCCTTAGTTAAAGTGCGGCATTTCTTGGATTGCTGGAGTTGTTCAGAAAGGCAAGTGTGTTAATGGTGATAAGCAATATTATGTAGGTTTCTCTATTTTTGTTTGTTTTGGTTTAAAAAAAAAACAACTAATGAATTTTGTGTTTTTTTTTCCCCTGCCCCCTTTTTTTTTTTTCAGTTGATATAGCTTTTAAGTATGTGGAAATAAAAGCAAATGTTCTGCCAGGGTTTTTAATCACCTCACAAGTGATACTGTTTGGAGTAGTTTTGGTAGTGGCTAACCTGCATACCTTGGTGAGCTGTGTAGCCGGTTGTATGTTACTGCGCAGCCTGCGCTTCTGGGCTTGCTGTGTAACCACGTATCCAAGAAGGGTGGTGATTTTTAGAAGCACCACATTTACTGCATGTGCATAGTGTGACTGCATTGCTCATGAGCTGCACAGAGTATAGTTAAAATTGCTGTGGTTGAAGTGGAAATAGATGTGTAAATTGATGTTTAAAAGGAGTTTTTTTCATAACAGAATTGTGGGAAAACGCTGCATCAGTTTCTTGTTGCTCATCATATCTATTACATTTTAACTAGCCTAACTTCAGACCCGGGAAACTAAGTGCATTTCAAAAACTAAATTATTTTTTTCTTTGATCATGAGTTTAAAAGCAGATTTTGTAGCAGTCACTTTTAACTATGAGGAAATGAAATATTTATGCAGCCCTTATGACAAAACAGGTTTTCAATTATCTGGCATATACAGTTACTCTGTATCATTATCATTAAATGCTTGGCTTGAATGTCAGTATTGTTGTTTTAACATTTGGTGTTCTGTCTTGGGAATGGGTGGTTCTTCTTAATCTGCTTCTACTTAAATCTTGTTGGAGAGAGTCATATTTTGCTATGAGGTAAGGTTTCAGCTTATTTATTGGCACTGCTCTTCCCAACTGAAAAAATATTTGTCGGTGAGAATGCAGAATTCTCCCTGAGCGTTAGCTTCCTTTGTCTTCCTCGTGCTGCCTGTTGCGTTGCGGGTTGTTTGGTGTGATGCTCGTCGCTCCTTCCACTAGCTTGAGCGGTGGGATGCGGTGGTTTCAGCAACTTAACAATGCATAACTGGTTATCCTGCGGCTGCATTTTAGCACTTGTCAGTGTCTTCTCAGCCTGTTGGCTATGGTTGCCTGTAGCATCTGGTTTGTATCAGATACATCCTCTGTCAGGGGACTATGCGGTACATTTGCTAGGGAGGTTGGATGTGATGATTTCATAGGTCTTTTCCATCTCTAATGACTGTGATTTATTTCTGATTTAGGAGGTTAGTCCTGCACATGCCTCCAAACACCTTTTTTTTTCCTTCTCTTTTCTTTCCTTTTTTTTTTTTTTTTTTTAAAGTGATTTACAGGCAGTTAAAAGAGTAGGTTATAGCAAAAGAAAAAAATGGGTAGGGGGAACTTCTTGCAAGTGAAACCAAAATGCCCCAATGGAGTTCATATAAATCTCAGTCAAGGACTCCTAGCATTCTGTAAATAACTATTTAGCTTTCAAAGTCAAACAAGTTTCTGGATAGAATTAAAAAAAACTTCAAGTGAAAAAATAATTGTTCTGTAATGTGCTTGTCATGTATACTTTATTGATTCTCTAATAATTTTTTTTACTACTTGCAGGCAAAAATACTTGTTTATAGCAAGAGTGTGACAATTATTTCTGTACCTTTTTTCCTCTATACTTTGTTTTTGGAAAACAAAAAACAGAAATCATGGGAGAAGGCTCTGAGATCAGTATATCTTCATCCCAAAGGATACTGCTCTGTGCCACATGAAACGACTTTTTACCGGGGGGAAGTGGAACAAGGCAGAGATGAGATGAAACGTCTGGCTGTTTTTTTCTCATGTATTTACGGATACATGTGACTTTAGCCATCCAAAACGGTGTTAACATTGGCTACACAAATGATTGTGTTAGACTATTAAGAACATTTTGCAAAATTACAATTGGTAGTCATAGAGATGAGTATTTGCTCAGGCCAGTTGTTCTGGCATTATAGTTTCTTATGACAGAATTGATCCAATGTACGTTGGCTGAATATTTCTCAAAATTATTACTTGTTGCATACAACTCTCAACTGATCAGAGCTTTATGATGTAAAAAGTTGTTAACCTTTCTCCCAAAGGCTTTGCACGGGATGATATACCTGGCTTTCAGTATATGTATTACATATAATACATATGTATTATAACTGCGAGAATATGAATAATTTTTTGTTATGGAAAAGACTGGACTTGTGTAACTGAAGATAATCACTGATTTTCTCTGTGTTTGTTGACATTGATGATTGACTGTGTTAACGGCAGCGGCTGCCTGCTCTTGCTGGGAAAGTACTTTGAGTACACAAGTCACTGCAACATCTTTTTATCCAAAGTTGCTTGCAAATTCCTCAGTATAATTTGACTTGACGCTGGCCAAGCATTACTTATCTGGCCTTCTAGGAGTGGCATGTAAGTCAATGCTTGCACCAGACACAGGAATCTAGATAATTTGAGTAAGACTGAATGACTGTTTGGTCTGTACGTTTGCAGGCAATCATAGCAGTGTTACAGGGACTTTTGACTGAAGCTTGAACCAGCTTGTAGCATTAGTCATTTGTCAAGCAAGCAGACCTTCTCCCACACTTTTGGCTCTGTTTCTACGTGTTGGTCTCCAAAGGAGGGTTAGACCATCCCTGTGTCCTCTGAGGAGAAGATGGAGCTTTCTTAGCTTTCTGCCATTTCCGCCACAATTATGTTCTTCTCCCCTCCTTGATGCTCAGCTGTGCCAAAAACTGCTTTACTGATGGAATTTCTAGCTGTTATTTCTTGGCAGGAATGTCAGGCAGGATTGCGTCAGAGCGCTTTTGGCCAAAAAAGAAGCTGGAACACTTGTCAGTCACAAATCAATTCTTAGAGAGGCTTGCGGGGTGTGTGACACTTGACATTTCTTTACATTTTTCAAAATACTTCCAAAATCACTGTATCTCTGCAATAATTTCTATGCTTAGGCTTGAGCTAGTGTTGTGCCTGGATTTCCTTTTTTAGTGCATCTTTATACGCCTGCCTCCAGTGAGAGCCTTCCCTTATCTCCTGTTTATTCCGATAATTGTTACAGATTCCTGTTTGAAAATAGGGAGGAAAGGAAGATGCTTATGTCTTTGGTTATGAGAATTTTTTTAGTAATATTTTTTGCCCCAACATCTGCATGGTTGAACTAAATCAGAGGCACGGATTAGCAACCATGAATTGATAAGGGGAAAAATGCTTTAATTGCTATTCTTCAAAGACATCAGTGTTTGCGGATCAGGTCATCTGGTATTCTGGTGAACTGGCCTGGTGTTCTACTTTCAGATAGTCTGACTGTACTCTTCGTAATTAATTATTTACTGTCTTTCAACCCTGCTCTTTCTTAAGTTTCTCCACATTACCCTGTTGGACAGTGCTTTGGACAATGATAGGGCTTTTTCTTTGCAATATGTAATCTCCATTAAATGTTATTGTGCTGACTCTGACCCCGCTTGCACAACTTCATGGTTTGTTTCCCTGACTTAATTTCAGTGCAATTGTTCATAAATCAGGCCATCGATTTACATTTTTTTCTTTTGTCTGGAAATACTTACCTCAAAAGACAATTATTGTATAAGTCTAATATAAATTGGGTATTCACGAAAATACGCCTAATCTTAAAATGCCTTTTTTTTTTTTTTTTTGCTGTTGATAGCTTCATCATGCAGATGTGGTGATAGTCAGCAGTACAAAACCTGAAGATACTCCAGTCAGCTGGATAAAACCTGGAACCGTTATTGTCAATTGTTCTCGTGACTTTCAATCAGGTAAGAGGAGTTAAAAGGGAATAGTTCTTGAAAGTAATGTGATGAGTCTTTGAAGTAAGCGTATGACATGTTGGGGACAACAAAGTGTGATTAAAAGCTATGTATTTGGGAGAGGGCCCTTTAAAGTGGGTACCAGGGATATATACATGTGTCTCTAATATATAAATAGGAAAAAGATGTCAGATGACGGAAGAAACACTAGAATAGATTCTTCATACCGGGATTATATTTAATAAGTGATGATCCTGTGGATTCTGAGAATTCAGAGAGAAGACTTTCGGATCATCAGATGTGTAATTATTTCAGCATGTTGTCTGTTAAGACTTCAATGCCTCACCTGGGACATGGGGGAAAGGCAAGGAGGGCGAAAATGTCAGCTGTGATGTACTGCAAAGGTGTGCTTAAAGAATTGTGCAGGATGGAGTAGAAAACACATGAAGCTAAGTACAGGCAGAGTGTCTTCTATATTAGCTACTCCTATGAAAGAGTCTTGATTTTTTTTTTTTTTTCCCTCCTTAAACATAACTTAGCTTACTGTTTTGCAGGGAGGTAAGTATTCATTAATTTCTCAGTTGAAAAATGCTCAGTATTCTATTCGGGTTAGGACGAAGAACTTTTCCCAGAACTTTTTCTATTCCACTGCTAGAACTGTGTTTCCTATAAAATTCCTTAAACTACTATAAAGATCTTTATATGTTTTCTAGATTTTTTAATAGGATATTGTTTATGAATTTGACTGTTCAGTGTCCTGATGGCATTATATTGTGAATGAATAGGAAAATAAGGAAATATACAGGTAGTCTGATCAGTTAATATGCTTTTCTAAATCTATCATACCTGTGCTGATTGACATCTAATGATATAAAACTGGGATAATGGGCATAAGGCCAAGGAGAACTAATTTTATGGTCCTGAAGCTAGGTGTAGTCCCTGAGGACAAATTCAGCAGACACTCTAAACAGAGCCAGCTAATGGAACATCAGGCTCGTCCTAAAGCAGCTGCTATTCCTGTGCAAAGTGTGGCCACAGGAGGAGATCCTTTTCCGTCTTTTTCTTGATATCCACTTGATTTGAACACACACTGTGGATGTGGGAGATCTGTGTTAAATTTACCCAACTGTCCAAAGGCATTTGGACACTCGTCACCCTCCTCCCAGAACAGCACTCTGGTCGTAATGGCTATTTGAGAGGGGTACTAAGCCTTATCTCTTGTTGATGCTGTGCAAGTTGGTGGAAAATAATTAATGTTTTGTTAAATCAAAAAGGAGCGGAGGGAAATTTTGACATACTATTCTAATAATTAGGAGAAACTATCTCTCTTCAGTGCCCACCTATTTTGCATAAGGATCATTGGACATAATTGTTAAGCATCCTTGGAGCAGGGGTTGGCAGATGGGTCTCCTCAGCAGGCACTCAAAACATACATACATACATACAACATACATACTGTTTATATGAAGTAGGAACGGGGGAGAAAGGGAAAGGGGCACAGAGGGGAGGCAGTGGTGGTACAGCAGTAGTATCTAAAAGAAGGGAATGGCCCCTCCTCATTTTAATGCTTTTAAGCAGAAACTACTCAGGTGTCAGACTTGGAGGAGAAGGTGTGGGGCTGTGTTCACAGCCTGGAGATGAGCCCTTCCATGTAGTCTGAAGGGGCGGAGCTGACCTCTCCCAGCTCTGCATGATGCCTGGTGTAAAAAACACCTTCAGGTACCTCGTTCTCCCCTTCCAATGCAGAGGGAGCCTGGGTCTTAACTTCAGGGACCTAACAGTTATGCGTTGTGACTGCACGACACTTCTGAAGTGCCTTCAAGCCTCAGCTGCACTATAGAACTCAAGATAATAGTAGTGTTTTGCATCCCTAAAAGAATGCTGTTAGGGCAACTGCGTTCAAACATTGGGAGATGTTCACATACCACAGCAACATTTGTCCTTAAGGCAGGAAATGGACTGGTGGTAACATTTGGCATGAGCCTATAGATTTCTCTCCATTTATCTAGTTGTGGGCTGTGTGTTAAGGATAGTGATTCTTTTGAAAGGCATTATGAGATTTTTAACAAGATAGTGTAAATAGGAACTTATCTACCAAATGTCATCTATCTTTATGCTTCTGCTTTTGAGTCTGCCAGAATCTTGGAGAAACTCTGAAAGAACAGCAGAAACACATTTTAGCAGCTTTAAGAATTGTTGGCCTGAAGACATCCTAGAGAGGTACACGAAACACAGGTGTCTGTTTGACAGGAAGAATGCACTCAGTTTAATTGCAAGATATTTATTAAAAGCCTATTGTGGAACAATTATGACCTTAGAGAAACCAGTAAGTCTTCTAAGTGATTCTTCACTTTCAGTACACAGTGAAATCTGTTTGGCTGAGGTGCTCAGAAATTTTTCTGGGTTTTCTCAATGTCCAATTTAACATCTGTAGGGTCACAGGAATTAAATGAAGCCTGAAGGCAAGAATGGCCGTGAAATGACTTTTATTCTTGCTAGCTGGTGGCAAGATTTCTGTCTCATGTAGGTATACATGTAGCCTAGCACACACGTATGTTTTAAAAGCACTCAGAATTTGCAAAAACATAGTTATACTGGGCAGGTCTAATAATGTAAGCCAGGAAAGCAGAACTAAAAGTGCTTGCTCTACAGTGACTGAACAGTTTTTTCAAAGCCTTTTTTTTTTTTAATCTGATAAAAGTTTTAAGTGTTTTTAATTATAAAATGTTCATATAATTTCTATCAATGCAACACCTTGTTCTGCTGTAGTAATGATTTTGGTATGAAGTGAGTGGTGGTAGCCTCTTACAGCAAAATGCTTTATATGTAAATCTATAGGAATTAGGAATGAGTTTCTGAAAAAAAGTTAAGGATGCCTAAATTTATGGAATTTGATGTCACCCTCCTTCTGGGTCACTTGAAAGGTCCAGCCCATACTGTGTAGTATCTTAGTGGGAAATTCAACCGTTTCTCCATTGCTTCTCCGCTGTGACCCTACCGGACTGCCTGAACAGACAACTTGCATGTTACTCTTACCCATCTGCACAATAGGGTACAAATAGGTGGGTGTAGGGAACATTATTAGGGTGAATCAGTGCGGGAAACACAACATCTGTGGTCCAGCTGATCTTCTGGCCTAAATCCAACACATGGAGAACTGTTCTAGCCCCCAGCTGGAAAATCTGTCTGAAGTGAGTTTTTGCAGTCCTGTGGACTCAAGCTCATGTGTGCATCAATTTTACCTCTAGCTTCACCTTCACTCCTTGAAAAAGCCTAGCTAGTCATCTTTGCGTAGTGAGTGTGTAGCGTAGGCAAGCTGTGAGTAGTTTATTGAAGGGAAATCTCCAGTTCCAATATGTATTTACACACATGCTATCTCTGCCCTGATAAAGAAGTCATTTTAAGCCAAATAACATAAAAAGTTGAAATGTTTCTGTAAAGCACAGCTGTCTGAAAGGGGATTTTAGCTTCATTCTTCTTACTTCATTTGTCTCTGGCAGCTATCCCAGTCTGGTCTCAAAGCAACAATAGTCAACTTATGACTGTGATAGACTGTTACAACTTCCAGTAAAGCTCTGTCTTTGGGTCTAAAACTGAACACCTCCAGAAATTTTGTTTTAAACATAGTAAGTGTTAATACAAGTAGAAGGCTTTTTTAGACGCCTTCTTATTTTGAGTTTAATGTTAGGACTGTCATCTTACTCCTTGGTTAGCTTTGTCACTGAAGTACAGATGCCAACTGGTGATAGTATTTGAGACAGGTTTAGAAAGCGAATTGAACGAGGCTGAGTGTATCTGCAAACAGGGTCTCTTGCTCTCTTCGTGACAGCTGTGAGAGTGGGTATTGCATGGCCCAGTGCTGTGCTGGCTCCTCTGCACGTATGTCTGCCACGCTGATTGCAGCTGGTGATTTCTGTGTCCTTCCACTATGGGGACTTTCATTAGCAAAGGTGATTATGCAAGATAATGTGAGCATTTTATGGTAGGTACAGAAGGGACAACTACAGTGAGAGCTTGGGTAGGTCAGGAATTGCAGTTCAGTTCCCCTGAAGGGGAAAGGCTAAAGTTGTCAGTGCACAATCGTTATTTTTTATTATACTTATGTCTACACCCTTCAGAATGAGACTAAGGCCTTGATGCACCCACAGAGACTAAGTTGTGAATTTTGTCTTGGAGAAACTGCATCTAGACAAAAGTTATTAAGAAACAACAGAAGAGCGAGCCAAAAGGAGGGCTGCAGGAAAAAGACAAAATAATACATTTAGTCAGAGTAGCTAATGTGTGATTATTATATGACATGTTGCCACTAGAAACACCCATGTGTCAGTAAAACTGGAGCCATTGTAAATTGTATAGACTCTTAAGAATGTCCGCTTTTAATTTTAGTGTCCTGCCAGTGAAGAAAACTTTTGCTGATCAAAGTTTTGCATATTTTGATTTCAAATTTTAAATCTCATTGGATAATAATACTGTTCAATACTTTATGATCATTTCATTGTTTTCTTTCACTGAGATAGGCATATGAAAAAGAAGACAGTCTTTATCAAGTTCATTCAGGTGTTCTGTTAAAAATATAGGTAGCTCTTCAAATCCTAGTGCCTGTCAGGCTTTTTTTATTCCCCTCTCTGTTTCTTTTTGTCCAAAAGCAATTATTTGGATCCTGGAATTGGTTTCTGTTTTTTCTTATTCTCTTTTCAAGTATGTGCATGCTTTGTCAGTCGCAAGTGTATGTTTGCATCACGTGCGTTAGGGCTTACGTTTGGTGTCTGATTTTCACACTATTTCCTTGTCAATCTTCCTAGGTGATTTCCATTTAAGTATAAAATAAGCCATCTATAATTTTGGCATTGGCGTTAAGCTGCAAATCAACATGCAGAATTTTTTTTTGTTTGGGGACAGCTTTCAAATACACGTGCTCCCACTCACCAAAGCTCCTTGATTTGTTAGTGCAGTATTTTCATTTTACAGAGAAACACCACTGTGGTCAGCAAAACAACCATCCTGTTGAAAGTGATGTTTGTTCTCTTGCGATAGCAATGCGAATGCAGGTTAGTATAGCTTCAAACACTGTAAAATTTGGTCCTCTCTTTTGGGTTGTAGAAATTGCTTCTACATTTGGACTTTTTTTTAATTTTTGCTTTGCTCTTTTGAAAATCCTACCTACCTTCCATTTTAACAGCAACTCTGCAAACAGTTAATTAGGGTGACTAATGCCAGTTACATTTAGTTAGAGAAAGGTAAAATAAAAAGCATATTTATCATAATTATGATAATTATAGTCAAGCTTGCCAAAACCACTTGTATCAATAAACTAATGTTGCCTATTCTTACAAGGCAATTAAGGAATAACTATACCTGTGTGTGGTTTTGTGTCATGATGGATAAAAGGTCCAAAAATATATTGTTTTATGTGGAGGCAATTGTCATTCAGAAGGCAAGAGGGAATGAGGCCATTGCTGAACAATTAGTATCTTCCGTTCTTTTTAATGTGTGAGAAAATAATAGCCGTTCTCCATTTTACCCAAATAAAATCTCCAGCGCCTTATTTAAGATTTTTCTCTGCTACTTTCCTGTAAATGGTCTTGCCTCTTTTTGAAATCTGGATGAACAATACTGCCGTAATAGTGCAATGGATGTTTTTCTTTCATTCTACAACCGTGAAATTAAAAGACTCTTAAATTTGGTTGTTGTTAGCCTTTGCCCTGAATGTTCTTTCAGTGTAGTTTTGGAATCATTTGAAATTAGCGTTCAGCATTTATGATGCAGCTGGTGTGTGCTGTCTGTCTTGTTTAAAAACAGAACATGGTAAAAACCACAGAGAGATGGATCCAATCCCAGCAATACAGGAAGTGGGACCTCCACTGCTTGAAACTTCAGCCCCTCTCTCCAGTGCCCAGGTAATACTTTTTAAAAAATAAAAAATAAAAGCTAGATAGCCAAGTGTTTAAATGGGACAACGAATGTGAAAAATGTCTGTGCTTGATTCTTTTTCATCTGCGTATGGGGACTACAGTACAGAGCGTGCCTTTTTGTTGCATGCCTTGTTGTGACCTTGCTCTGGTGTTTCCTCTCAATTTTTCTTTTCAGTATGTGCACGAGGGCCAAGCTTTATTTGACAAAGTCCTAAAACTGGAAGGTGAAGGCGTTTCAGTGAGGAAGGGAGGTGAAGCTTTGTGGAACAGCAACAGAAATACAAAATACAGAATGTTCCTAATCGCCAGGGCCTAGCGTGGGGAGATAGTTGTGGGGGGATTCAGGGCTCAGTGATTTCAGTGGCGTTTGGTCTTGTATTTATTTTCTTCCCTCAGCCCAAATGTTTTCTTCTGAATTAGGCTTTCAAGTTTCTGCATGTACTTGAAGGGCAGGAAGCGTGTTTATTCTCAGAAGCAGAGTTTTCAATCGGTTTCTTTCATTCACCTGCCAAGGCCCCTGTCTGGACCTCGGGGGTCTGGGTCTGCGCTGTCACCGGTGTAACGACAGCTCCGATGTTTGAAGCAGCCGCAACTCTTTGCTGTGCTAGAGACGCTGCTATCAATCGTTGTGGGCAATATAGAGAGAAAACGAGGGCTTGAAGTGAGGTTCTGACAAGTAGGAGGGCTTTGAAATTTGGGTGTGATTATTTGTATGTCTGCCTCTGGATTCCGCTGTTGTGTTTGGGAAAGCAGTAATGAAATGTGTTTTTTTTTTAAGCGCTCTGATTCAGTGTTCAGCACCTCTTACCAACAATTTCATGGGTTAGGGAGGCAATCTGGAATTTAGATGGTCAGAGAACAAGCATTTTCTGTGAGGTGGGGGGGGGCTTTTTCTCGGCCAATATATAACATTGCAAGACTTAAATCCTGGAAAAAAATCTGTCCACGAATAATATAGTTAGGCAGTAGATTATAGCATGCATTGTATCATGAGTGTGATGGAGGAAAAAACTCTCTCTCAGAAAAAAAAAAAACCCCCAACCCTCTGAGGCATTGTATTGTGTATGTTTAGTACATAAATATATATTTAATATATACTAGTATATAGTATAACCAGTAATAGGATTTCCATTTTTGATTACTCTAGCTCCGTATTTTTTCCCCTTTAAAATGTAAAGTAGCTCATCAGATGGAAACTGTACTGCAAGAATATATGATCTTACAATACTACACAACTTCGTATGGAAGCAGATGTTTTCCTCATTTAAAATGAGGGAAAGCTGCTCAAGCACTCTAACTAGGAACATTAGCCTTTTGGTTTCTACGAGCTCTGGGTGTTAATTGTAGTCATTTCCAAAGATATTGGAAAGGAGCTGAGGATTTCCTTAGAAATACACAGTAACAAAATTCCAGCACACTCAAAAAATCCACATGAATTTTTGTTTTAGCAATTCTTGTTCAGGCACAATAACCAGTGTTACACTTTTTCAACTTAATATTGAATAACATAATTTATTACATAATTCTAATATTTCCAATATAGAAAATATTTTATTTGCCAAACTAAAACATCTAGGTACAAATGCAGGCTTCTAAATGTTGGTTAATATCAAACCTGTAATTTCGTATTGTTTAGAAAATACTTTTTACCTGAAATAATTTACTAGACATAAACATTTCGTGTATATTGTTTAGCGTCATTAGTATTTAAGGCATAAATGCGAATTTGTTGTGGAATCACACCTTTCATCAACTTGTTAAATGATGGTCTCACCATGTGGTTAGTATTTGGAAGTAGGGACAGACTACAACTAACTTAATTCAATTGTCAATGTGTAATCTGTTGTTAAAGGGTTTCTGTTTTGTTGAAAATGTATTTGCCTTGAAGGCTCGTAAGATACCTTCAAGTGAGGAAGTGATGGCAGCCATGGTCTTAGCCAGGAAGAGCTGTAGCATCCACTATCAATTTTATCTGACTCCTAAAAATGTTTGTAATTGATCTAGAAATCCTCTACCTGTTAACTTATTCATAAACGTACAGCTAGGTCAGTTTTGCTTGTTCCACTTTTTGCTGGTAGTGGCATGTGCAGGATGGAAGAAGCACGATAGTTTCCTTCGGAAGGAAACTCTGTGAGGGAGGCATTTGTGGCTGGAGAGGTGGGGCAAAAGGACCATCCACCCACTTACTGCAGAGGGTCTTGAGAGTCTGTCCCGAGATTTTATCTTTTATTAAATAGATTGATATGATTGGTAGGGAGCAGGGAGGAAGGCAGACAAACTTTCTGGCATTCGAAGCTGTAGGTCCCCTCCTCACCGCCCGCAATATATCAATTGTCTTAATAAGAGATTAGGTCACCCTACAAATTTTGTCTTGCTTAAGTCCTTATGAGACTACACTGTCATCATTTTACCAGTATTTCTCTGGGACTTGAGCTGTTTTTATAGACAGAGTTCTCAATAAAAACTTTAAATAGCTTAAATAATCTTTATCGTGAGATGTTTGTAAGCCACTGCATCTTATGTTCTTGATAACATTTTTTTACCTAGTTATGTTGGAAGTAAGGCATAAGAAAGGTGCAACTATATCACTTTATGCAAGAGGATGTGATTGAAAGTATGTCTTTGAAAGTAATCAGATTCCAGATTAGTAGAAGTGAACACAACAAAATGGTCTGCAGCCCAGCTTTTGAAGTGCCATGGAGCAGTAGCTTCTTGCCTTCTAGTGCTGGGTTTTGCCAGTGTTAGGATGGATGATTTCTGGGGTTCACTTAGCTGCTGCGTGGTGTGTGAGCGGGAGAAGTACCTTCTGGATTAGAATTGAACAATGATCCAGTTTAGGATATCTTCAAAGAATTGCAAGCAATTAAGTTGGCACAACCTGATCATTTGGTGGTGGATGCAAAACAGCTGAAGTTAACACCTGGAGTTGAGATTTGGCAGTAGTTCTGTATTCATCTGTGGATATTTGAGGTCTTGCAGACTCTGAAAAAGTGCAGGGCGTTAGCTTTGATGCCATTGCCAGATTCTGTCTTAAAAATATCGTAATCAACTGCAACTGCAGGAAGAAATTTAGCCTGGATAGACTGAAAACAATTGATCTCTTGTTAATTTTTTTAACCTGTTTTTTGGTAGCGTGAGCAGTTCAAAGTGAAAGGAGGTAACTTCTTGCATCCTGTGTGGCTGAGCTGTGAAACTTATTGCTGTCAGATCTTGCCATTGCCCAAAGCTTATATGGGCTCCAGGAGCAACTGAGTCAACCTCACAGAAGAGAAATCCTTAAAGGCCTTTTAAATCCAAAGTCTCCAGGTCTAGATCAGGAAATGCCAGAGCTAAGGGTGTTATAGGCTGGGGCAGTATGATGGCAAGGAATTGCTGTGTGCTTGCTCCACGCTTTTACTCTTGCCTAGGCTTCCACTTTCAGTCATTTTTGGAAATAGTTTATAAACTAGATGGACTTTGGCCCGAGCCCTGTACGTTAAACTCCTGCTGTGTGGCCGTTTTCAGCTTAGCTATGTTTCAGAAGAGCATGAATTGATCTTCACATGCTTTGCTTGTTTCCTCTCATTGCCTCTTGGGGGAGTAGCGAGGCTTAGCTTGCTTTGCTGCGTCCTCTGATGAAAGGAGCTAAATATGCAAGTATCGTGTTTAGCTGACTTGTTTATGTGAGTGTTGGCCAAGGAATGTATGTGCTTTTTAGTAAAGTGTTATGTGCTGAAATATCCTGGGAGAGAGGAGGAGAAAAACAAAGCCAGAAAGATGCATTCCAGTGGGACACGCTTGAACATCCAACAGACATGTCCCTAGCTTGATATGAAAGAATTACGTAATATTTGGAATCTGATTAAACAAGAGAACTCTATGAAATTATAACAATTAACAAACATTGCCTGTGATTTTCAATATTATATTAGGTGTCAGCTAGTATTTAGACTTGGTTAATAAAATGTGAGAGAGGATTGAAAACTGATTACAGTAACCTCATTGTTGGAGTGTTTGCTGTTGTTTTGTGCTCTGTCGTCGACCACCTAAGCTGAGAGAAATCTCCTGGCTCCTCTTTGTTTTCTTTTCCAGTGATATTGAGATTTCCCGAGCTCAGAGTCCAAAAGCTGTTGATGTACTTGCCAAGGAGATAGGATTGCTTACAGATGAAATTGAAATCTATGGCCAAACCAAAGCCAAAGTACGTTTGTCCCTGTTGGAAAGGTTAAAGGATCAACCAGATGGAAAATATGTTCTAGTTGCTGGGTAAGAATGCGCAGTAATGTGATTAATGTACACCCTTTCCACTCACAGTAAGATAAACGCACAGCTTGTTTCTTCTTAATATACTACACAAATAAAAACCTGAATGCTTTGTGTTGTATGTCACTCTATTCTGAAAGTGGGCAGTTGTTGACATTATTTCTTTTCTGAAGTAACACAACCTGTCTTCCAAAGCAAGTGTTATTACAGAAGTTAAGTAAATTTGTGGAAGATATTTTGTTCTAAGCCTCTTACATGTTGTCTTTAGCTGTGTGGCCTTCTTCTATTGTTTTATTGGAATTTAAAATGTTTAACTTGAATATTTAAGCCCGTGTGCGTTGTGGCCATTTATAAACAAACCTTAGCAGAAGCTACATGATAATCTGTTGATATTAATAATAAATACTTTTTTTATTGAAGAACAAATTACATAGTTAAGTAAACCATGTTTTTTCTCTGAAATGTAGACATGTCTCCAGGCAGGCTTATCCTGCTCGCTGTTCCCACGATTATAGAATATGCTATGCTCAACAAGAATTATGTGCTTCACTTCTGAATAGCAATTTTTTCTGCAGTCAGTAACACAATTATTTTTTCATGTATCTGGTTTGCAAAGTGGAAATTTCTTATTATGAACAGATACGTGAAGGGTTTCATTAATATTTTAATTGCAGTGTGTACCTTATGTTCCAAAATAACCTATATAGTTGTTTCCTTGTAAATAGGACCAGTCAGATCTAAAACGTCGTTTGGGACTTATCTAAAAGGAGAAGGCTGATCTCAACTGTCTTGCTCTGCCAGTTCCTCAGTCGGATAGCTTTCTGCAAACTGTTTGTTTTAGTACCTTCACGTGGGGAAAATGTGGATTTCTGGCGTTATCTGAGATGGAGCCGTTGCACATTGAGAGACCTCGGTTAGACCTGGGTTAGCAGATGTTAGTTAGAAAGCTGAGGCAGACAAGTTGTGAAGCTATCTTCAAAGATAACGCTATAGAATTATAAAGATGCTCCCGCAGGAATGCAGAACAGTTGTTTAGGAGAAGAAAATAATAGCTCGTTCAGCCTGGTTTCCTTTAGTAAGGTTTTATTTTGTGTTTTCTTTTATTAAAAAAAGAAAAGTAGATTCAGCATTTTATAGAGTTTGAGGAAGAAAGCAGCTACCATGTACTTTCAGGCTCATGTTGTCAACTACATCAATTAGGCACAATGTTGTAAGCTGTACCAGGCTTCCCTAGCAACGGAGTCTCACGTAAGCAGAGGCTATTTAAAGATCCCTGGAGATGGGGGATAGCATAAGGCAAAACTCCATTCAGATGAATTTTGCTTGTGTTGGATTCTGAGCACCAGTTTTTCTGTTTTTTCACACCTTTTCAT
Organism: Struthio camelus; assembly: GCF_040807025.1. NCBI lineage: Eukaryota > Metazoa > Chordata > Aves > Struthioniformes > Struthionidae > Struthio > Struthio camelus. Next base: position 81,498,295 of record NC_090944.1, on the reverse strand, counting down.
GTCTCCCACTCATCTCTTTCAAGGGCAGTATCTCATGAAGTTCTATGAAAGCTGCTTTGTGGGCACAGAAACAGAAATCTGCATACATGAGGAAGAAAGGGCAGATTTTTGACTAGCGAGGTGAACAACTGGGAGGGAATAGAAAATTGTGTCTTCATAAGTTTATATGCTGTGTATGAAGAGTGAACAGTGTTGCAGAAATAAACAGCTGGTTTTGGTACCACTATAATTTTATTATGGAATACGTTACTACTTGTAACTTCTCCAAGTCATTGCATCTCACACAGTGAGTCCAATACCAGTCTACCACAGAAGGGTTAGCCTGGAGGGCTTGGGAAAGATGACTACAACACTGGGACCTTTCTCTTCTGAGAGGGTTCTAAGATTGACTTTGAAATGTTATATAAATAAAAAAATACATAATTTGTATTTGTGTTCTCAGCTTGTTCTCATTTGCTGGGCTGATTGTAACAGAAGTGATTTTAAGAAAATTGGTGCACTGAATCTCATGAGGAAATGCTCAGTACGATGATGACTGAATACCACTCAAGTGCAGAAATTAGAGAAAGAAATAATATCCTAAGTTGCCTGCTTCATCTTCTCTTTGCCAAGGCAACTCAGCCCAAACCTACCCTTTGGATTATGTTTGCACAAACTAAACGAAGATATTTAGAAACTCTTTTAGAAGGTTGCAGCATAGGTCTTTAGAATAAATTTTTAGAACTTTGAGAAACTTCAAGGCTTACGCTTTTGCTTCTGGGTACTTGATCTGATGTGAAAGTTAATTTCCATGAGCAAGGCTAACAGTAAGTATGCATGTGTGTGTATTCTGTAAGTTGTAGGATCTCCATCATCTATCCATGATGCAGGCAGCAGCCTAAAATTCCACAGTCAAGCATAACTATTTCATAATGGGTTGGAATTATGAATATTTGGTGCAAATTCTCATCTTCTAGTTTACTCCTGATGTGCTAGAGATTCCCTAGTTGTTCTTCTGAATGGCAAACAGGAACCAGTATGTACCTTTGTATATCTAAGGATAGCTGCATTTATGACTTTTTAAAAAGTTGCTACTAATTGGGAAGTCTTATTTGCACAGTCTGAATGAACCTGGGCACGGCTTCTGAATGCACCCAGGCACAGCTAAATGCCTTATCTAATATGTGCGTTGTGTGCTGAAAAACTGCAATTTGATTAACACATAATATCACTCAAAAATAGTCACACAAATGAAGACTTAGTTTCCTAATAACTTTTCCACTTTATTCTGTGAGGAAAAGCATGTTTTTCTACTCTTTTCTTTTCCTTTTTTCTTTTTTTTTTTTTTTTTCTATCTTATTTGATGGCTCATGTCAAGACACCCTGGGGTCAGACCCAGAATTTATCATGAAGTAATTAGTTCTTGTGCATCAGCTGCCTGTGTGCGTGCTCTTAATATGTTAAAGTTCTATTGAAGGATATGTTATCTCAAACTGCCTCCGATTCACAGCAAACTAAGAGCATGCAAATGAAGAATTCCTGTGAATGACGTAGTAACTAAGTTTAGTACACTGGGTTAACTTAATCAAGCACCTAGATAGCATAGTGGGCAACACAGTATGAAACCGACATCTAAAATTTGTTAGGCTTTTTGTATGTTCCATTACTTTGTTTTTAAATGTTCCAGTGCTCTGGCTTTTATCAGTTAATTTAAGTAACTTCTTCACTTCAAAAATGCAAGAAGATGGATGAGATGAGGTAAACCCTGAGGAGTAATAGAATATGGAAAAACTATGAAATTTAATGCTTCTTTTTGCTACAATTGTGTTGCTTTTTAAATGCTAGAAGACTTAAAATCATACTTCTTTCCTAACAGTAATAGGTTGCTTTGTGATGAACTACGGAGTAGAACCAAAATAATAATATGTATTTAAACTATTTTGGTGAGATAAAAATGCACAGTAATAAATACTGGTCTACTGCTTGTACAGGCTGTAGGATGGTTAATGTCTTATTTTAGGGATGGAATTTTCAGATTGCAGATTACTTGTATTGGATAAATGTTTGACTGTATTTGTTCATTGTATTTATTGGCCTTTCAGGTGCTTAAATGAAAATAAAAAGGGCAGACACAAGAAGAGAGAGATTATAAGGAGGAATGAATGAAAAGCTGATGCACTGAAACTTCTGACAGTCCAAAGCAAAGTCTTTGCTGAGGCAGTTTGTCATATATGCATTATACAGCTGTATAGCTACTCACTGGAATTATATTGGTTAGGTCTTTATCACCCTTTAACAGTTTGTAGCTGTGGGTTCTTAAGCCTGCCACTGGCTTTGTTCAGTCATTTTAATTTCATAGTGATCACTGTGCTTTCGTATCCAGAAGTTTAAGGTGCCTTTTTGAGGATGCCACTGCAATGTCGTCATAACCTAACCTCGGTGAGGTCTTGTGACAGAAATGGAAAGATGCTTTTTTCTTGTACTCAGAAAGAAAATTCAGGCAGTTGTAATCTTGAAAGGGGGATAATTTAGGTGAGGTTGTCATTTATGAGAGCTTCTCTTCCTCAGTGGCGAGAGTGCAGGTTTACATACGGATTGCAGGAATGGTGAACTCATTACAGTCTTTAAAATTTGCCAATACTGACAAGTTAAATATAGGAAACTGAAGGAAAAGAACAGTCACATAAGCACTACAGTTCTTGCTGGATTCATAACAGCTACAGTAACTGTGAGGAGGTTACAGCTGGTGCAGTGTATCATCTCACTGCTAGTTTATTTTTCCTTTGTCAGACCTCATGTAGCTTTCCTGCAGAAATAGCTCCACTGTAAGCTCCTGTGATGTATAACAAACAAACAAAAAGTCTGCATATCTTAGCTTTGTTTTGATATGCGTAAAGAGAGAAGGCTTTCCCATGTTATGGAAAACTTACTTTGCCAGGGAGCTAATGACTGCTTGGTAGGTGGCAGAATAAGAAGTTTTAAGGAGGAGAAGAACTGGGGGATTTCTGTGTTTAGACTGAAAACATGTTAAAGGAATATGAGGAAGAATGCAAATGTATGCAAAGGCTCTTGAAGTTCATTAAGATTTAATGTACTTTAAAGGGTTTTTTTTCTAGATTTGCATGAGGTCAGAACACAGCATTGCATACCTATCTAAAAGTGCGCAACTGAGCTAAAGTTAGCCATTGGCAGTTGCTGGCGGCAGAAGTTGCAAGTGTGTATGCTCAGTAGTACAGCCAGCAAAAAAAGTATAGCCAGTAATAACAGCTAATGGCTACACAAAAGCTTAGATGGATTATTTTATATATAAAAGCTGATCAAAGTAGGCCAGATGCAAAAGGGAAAGAATGTAAAGTAAGCTTGAAATTATTAGAATAGAAACTGGCTTTAAGTTTGGCTTTTTATTTTTGACTGATATTTAAAATAGAGACTCCAGTATCTATTGAAACTGTTAAACTAGTGCACAGTTTTTAAGGTTTATCCTGTAGACTCTAGGCCACTGCTGAACCTCTCAGAATAGGGTTGTCCTAATGGGTCTTCTCACGTTAGATGAGAACTTACGGTTAGGTAAATCAATTGCCTAGATGAATCTGGCTTTGCTGAATAGTGTGACTTGCTGGACTCCTCATGTTTTGTTGGTTGTGTGTTAGGTGGGAAGAGAATGAAAAAGTTAGGTTGTTTTAGGCTTCCCAGGGGCTTGTGCCTATTCCTCCCTACTGTGATGGACAGCTTTTCATAGGAAAGCGCTTCACCCAAGTGCTGTAAAGCATTAATGGAGGTTTGGTTCTTGGTTTTCTTCCTCCATCACAGCTGCCTTTTAGGCATTTTCAGCCTCTAGAAATTCGCCTGCGTAACTCTAGTCCAAGAGAGCTAAAAGTCACAGGGTTTCTCAGAAGCGAGAAAACAGGTTAAAATGAACAATCTGAGGAATACCTTAAAAATATAGATATCTGAAGCCAGGGGGATTTGTGTAAGTCAAGGTTCTGCCTACACTGCAGCTTCACTATCACAAACAATTATGTGCTTGTAAACTCAGCCCTAATCTGACCTAACTGAGACCTAACTCTGCTTAAGCAAACTCCCTTAGGATATTCACTAAGTCTGGGTTACAGTGCGCAAAACCTTGTTTTTTTTCTATTGGCACATGATTTGGAGAGTGTGCCGGGGGGGGAGAGGAATCATCTAGCAGCAAGTGAATTCTCTTGTTAAGTTAACAGATTGCAATTCTAGGAAGGCTCTCTTTCAAAATAGTCTGGAGACTCAGTTATTAATTGCACTTTCAAATCTGATCGTTGGCAAACATGATGCTGTTACAGACGTGGGAAAAAAATGACTAAAGGGAAATGCCCATACATAACCCAAATGCTATGTGGTTATTTAAGCGCAGTTCAAAGCTATCAGTAGACAAAATACTATTTCTAAAGAGTCTCAGTTCAGGGAATCTCTTAGAAGCATATTAAAATGCCATAGATTTCGTTGAGACTTGACTTAAAACATTACTTTTCCAAACAGGAAAATACCTTCTACTTAAATTCTTAATTAGGCTTGCCTCTGATGCCCAAATTGTTTTGGACAAATGTGATTGATGAGATACATCAGTAGATTTGTGACAAGTTAATATTTTCATGCATATTTAATTTGTGGGACAAAGGAAGGCTTGTGTCAGTCTGTAAACTAACTGAACCAGACTATGTTAAAGGCAATGAGGCTATGGAGATGTCTCCTTGCACTGAGCAATTTTACTAACATTTTTATGCTATTTGTATTGTGACCTGAGGACAGCAATTCCTTGGAAAACTGCTAGTTGGGAAAGGAAATGTTTCTAATTAGAGTTAGATGTTTTAGTTCAAGTCTTGAAGCAGTCATAGAATAAGGATTCCTCTTCACTAGAGTGTGTATGTATGCTTGTATTTCCTTGGGAATGATTATTAGTTCTTAATGTCACCTTGGCTAAGTAAGGTACTTAACTTCACTGCAGGTAGTGAAGACAGAGAAGGTAGAAACGGTTAAGCTTTGCCAAAAAGTAAAACTGAAGGCTTGTGTAGGGGTTGTGTGAGTGAAAAAGGACTGGGCTTTCTTTTGCGAATTGGAGAAAGAAGCGCCTCAAATGAATCATTTAAATGCATTTTGGAGACTTTCTGCACAAGACATGCTCATACTTTTTTTTTTTTTAAACATGGATCATAAACAAATGTGATGACCTTGAAAGTAGGAAGGACATCATTTAAGCTAAGGTGTCTTTCATTCACAGAGTCCTTTACAGATTAAGAAGGCAGTGTCTGTAGAGCCTGCTCTTTTGCTAATGAAGGCCATGCGCTCACGCTGAGGGAACAGCACATCCCAAAGCTGCATTTATCAGAAAAAATAATTCAGAGTTGCTCAGAAACTGAGGGACAGGTTAAGAGAGGTTTTTCTCTTTGTGTTTTGTTGTTGTTGTTTTGGGGGTGTTTGGAGTTTTTTTTTTTTTTTTTTGGTCTGGTTGGTTTGGGTTTTTTTTACTATCCAGTGTGCAGTATTCCTTTCCCATCGAGTGGAAGTGCTCCCTGCTTTACACATTGCCCGGAGCAGAGGTGGGGAAGGGGCTGATGCAGTCAGCCATCATTGTTCCTTCATTAAAGGTAAATAGTGAGAAACAAAGATAAGAGCCTTTGTATTGAGGTTGGTTGTCTTTCTATAATACTGTCCTGGTTCAGTCGCAGTTTCTTTGGAGGGGACATGGGAATCCATAGCATGAAGGTTTTGAGCTGTTGTGTGGGAGATCAGACTGAGAGAGTAATTGTCCATCCTGGGCCTTAGATCTGCAAAAACATCAAGAAACGTAAATGCAAAATACATGATGTTCAATTGAGTATAGTGACTTTTGTGTCCTGTTTTATTGAAAAATCAGTTGCTGAGGGTTATGATGACATGGGAGTTAGAGAAAGGATAGTTGAGCTTTGCAAACAAAAGCATCTGTTCTTTGATTTAAAGTATGTTATTATTTCATTCATAGTTTGAGCAGTGGGAATAAAACATCCCATGCATTGCCACACAAAAACATTAATACATGCTCAGAGGATTTTGATGGATGGTTTGCTAATGAAATCGGTAAAACTTTTGTGCTGTAATGAAAAGGCCTAAATTCAATATATTCTGTTTAGAACTTTTGCCAAAGTAATCTTCTCTTTTTCTGCTTATCATACTAAATTACTTAAATAGAAGACACATGTATATTAGCATTCCAGCTTGAGCTAGGGGATAACATTGTGGCAGTATTTCTGTGGAGATAGAGTAATCTTATTGAAATTTGTTATACAAATATTTTTCGTTGAAATCAAAAGCCGTAAGTTCTGATATCCTTAGCCAGGCTGACATCAGCACAGAATCTATCTGATTAATCTTTTTTTCTTGTTTTGATAGAATAACTCCTACACCTCTAGGAGAGGGGAAAAGCACAGTTACAGTTGGTCTTGTCCAGGCTCTTACAGCACACCTTAACATTAATTCCTTCGCCTGTCTGAGACAACCTTCCCAAGGACCTACTTTTGGAGTTAAAGGTACCTAAAATTTGCAAACTGTATGACTTCTCTCAGGTTAAAAGGATATACTGCATTTTCTTTTTGTTTTTTATGTGTTTATTTTTCTAATTCCTTAGTTACTTCACTGACTCAGGGGGTTGCCTGAATCTGTCTTCTCTGTCTGAATCTATCTACTATCTTGTATTTTTGATAAGTGTATACCTAATGCTTAAAGGTTTCTTGCACACATCTTCCCATCCAAGGTTCATGTGTATGTTTGTGTTCTTGTGTATACTGATAATACCCATAAAACCTACACATTATGAAAGGCATCAGGATAAGTTAGCCAGGAAGTTTTCTATGTGAGCATGCACCCTTCCACCCACTCGCAGTTGAAGACACCCTAAAAATGTCTCTTTAATGTTGCTATTTAACTCTTCCCTGAGAAGGAATCCTAAATCCACCCGTATTGAGCCAAGGAAGTTGGCAGTCACGGTTGTGATGTGGTGTGTTGGTATGTGGTTCAGCTATATCTGCATCATATACTTGGCTAGGTATGAGTCTCTTCTTTCTGTTCCCTGAGTTGTCCCTCCTGCTGACTTTTCGCCTAGAAATCCTCTAAGGGCCTGAGGGCCGGGTGAGAGCCAGCCAGAGTTCAAGCCTCTCTTAATGTTGATAGGAAGTAATACAACTTTTTTTTTTTTTTTGGCCATTTCTCATCTGAGATTGGTACCTAACTGGGCAAGCACTCCCCATCTGCTCCACTTTGCTTTGCTGAAGTTTAAGTTAACAAGTTTGATTTCAGCTGGAAGGCTCCGAGTGCTTGGTGCTTCTCAGCCGAAACTGGTGCATGTGAGTGCTTTAATCCCTCCACTCAACTTTTGTATAGGTTACAGTGAACTTACTTGACAGTACGTTGGGAGGCATCAGGGAAGGAGCACTGAGGCAAAGATGTGACGGTTTCATTTGGAAGCAGTATGAAAGCAGTAATTGCTCGTGACTGCAGTGTCTCTCCTCCCAGCTGCTGCATGTGCATGACCGTGTCCTAAAATCTGGGCAGGAGCAGTGAGTAACCCTTATCTAGCCAAAGCCTGGGCCAGCTATCAGCTGCAGACTTTCCTTTCTGCTCAAGAATTTCCTTTCTACTGCCTGTGTAAGAAAGGTAGCAAGGCTTAAGTAACTGCTTTTTATTTGGCTGTATGACTGATTCCCTGATAGAAATTAAAACACGAAGAAATGAGTCAACAAAGCTGTGTGTTTTACTTTGTGTGCTGAAGGGCTTTTTTCCCCACACTGGTGAGAATCTGGTGTGACCATATGCTTTCTTACACAGGTGGAGCAGCAGGAGGTGGATACGCTCAAGTGATTCCCATGGAGGAGGTGAGAGACTGACTGGGGGGGGGCAACATAACATATACTGGGCCTTTTCTGGGAGAGGTGGCAGCCCAAGGGGGCTGCTGCACTATTTGATTTGTGATGATGACGTGATCCTTGGCATATTCATGTCGCTGCCCTGTGAAGTCTAGAGTCTGGGGAATGTGGGTGCAAAAACATTACATAGTATATATATTTGTAACATCTCAGCTATCATTCAGGTGCTTCCTGAGAAAAAAGCCCACTATTTATGCATAAGATAAAAGACAAAGAGCTGACTAAAGCTATTTATTTCCTTTTATATCCACATCTTTTGCAAAAGACTTGAGAAAGCATTACCTTTTTGGTGGAGTAGAAAAAGGCAAGGAGACCCAGGGCTGGTCAGTAGAAGTTTCTTTTTCAGATACAGATTTAATGTTTATTGTTAGCAGTAGTCACTAGCTGTGGTGAAAAGGATTTGCTTCTAGCCAGGCTGACCCTTCTCTGGTAGTGATTTGTCTTATTGTGAGACAGACCCAAAATATTTTTGAAGGGTAAATACCAGAACTTTTGCTAAGTAAAGTAAAAGGAAAATGATTTGGCCCCAAAATGGTAATAGAATAAAGAGGTTGCCTGCGAAAAGCTCTTTTCACATGTGCTGGCAAAGTGAAAGAATTATTTTCTTAAATTAATCTATGACTTTCCCTTGCCCATATGTAAACAGATTTCTATTGAAGATGGTATTATCCCTAGGCTTCGAGTATTTCTGAAAAATCATGTGTTAGCTTTTGAAATAAAGTGGATGGGTATATGCTTTCAAAAGACTTTCACTGTGAAAATAGTGATATTCTAACTGAAGTCTTCATCCTTCCTTAGTACAGCATTCAAGATGTCTAATCTAAGCAATCCATGCATTTTATGAACCGATTGAAGCAAGGATATAAGTGAAATTTAGGTTGCGTCCAGTATTGTTGGTTGACTGGTGTCATTTTCTGTACTGAGTGTCTCATTTAGCCTCTCTCATTTGTCATCAGCATGCGTAGCTGTTTGCCCAGGGATGTAGTTTGCTGTAGTTGACGGTGGGATTTTGTTTTGATTTCCAAAGATTAAAATGCAAGCAGGTTTTCTGGATGGAGGGGCAAAGGAAGACAGTACAGTTAAGCCTATGTGTTTGCCTATGTGTATATTCACAGTGCTTATTTGGAAATGCACACGCATTTCATACAGTGACCTTCTGTGAGTTTTCCCCGCCACAACTGCTTTGCCCTCAAGTTTCTGGGCTAGGAAGATGAGCTGGGACCACCTAGTCTTTGGGATGACCAGTGGTGGATACAGAGCAGAGCAGGGGCCCTGGCTGCGACCCAGTGCCATGAGCTGGTGTCACGACAGCAACGTTGGCAGGTGGTTTGGGGAGGCTGGACTTTGTTCTAGCGGCCAGTATTGTCCTGCAGAGCCTTGTGACCCCGATTCCCGCTCGTCGGCAGCTGAGTCAGTTTCATATGGGCAAGCGATTTGGTGTGTGGCACAGGAGCGAAGCTGTGATCAAAGCTTCTGGAGCTCTTCTCCGCCTTTGGGTGATGCATATGGGAGACATCAACAGGATCACCCAGGACAGGACCTGCATCTTTTTTGTAGCGGGCTGTGAGCGTGCCCAGGGCTCAGGAGCAGGCTGATGACTGGTAGTACCATATCACTCATGAGAGAAAGGGGGATGCAGTAAATCTTTCTAAACCATTAAGAAATGGTGGGGGTGAGAAGGCAGAAAGCATAAGGCCTATGCAAGCTACCCAGAAGAGTGATAAGATCTTGAGGGGCTGAGCTGTCTGATAAGGCCCAGAAGGAAGAAAACAAACCTTCCTGCCAAGGAAGATTTTTCCCTCCTTTTTTCCCCAGTGAGACAAGAGCTTCTGTCCTTTATTCTCTCCTGTCCTTTTCAGCTTTCAGATGAACTGATCCTTCTGCCTTGCTGTCTGAACTTTTGACTGGCAGAGAGCCCTTCAGAGATACTGCACCCTGCCAACCTCATGATGAGCCATCAGCTCTTGGGTGGCCCAAGCTCCCCGCCCTGAATCCCTGCCCTCCTACCCCTAAACAGGAACAAGGGAAGAAGGGATGTCGCTTTAGGCAGTGCCCAAAAATCTGACTGGGAGGGAAACTTTTAGCTAATCAAAAATGGGTAAGGAAAAGCATCCAAACAACAGCAAGATTTGGTTCCTGATACGCCCCGTAATTTCTAGGTGGACAAAAGGTATTTTATTTAGGGGGCTGGGGAGAGGGGAATACTAACACCACCTAGAGCTTTAGGGAAAGGGAAGGAGAGATAGGGAAGGACGTTGTAGGGGTGTCATCCCATTTGTGCATCTAGGGATAGGGTCCAAAGTGGTGCATGTAGCACTGCTTCCCTTTCCTCAGCCTTCACCCAGCTGCTTTCAGGGAGGGGAAGAAACTAGTACTGTGTGCCAATCTCCGCATGGAGGTATGATAGGGTACTCATTGGTTTCAGAGCGTTGTGTTGGCATACGTATGTGTTGTAGATGCTGGAGGACGTGGTGTCAAGACTGAAGCGGATTAATCGTGTACCTCATGCAGATCTTGCAATTTGGTTTCATTCAAAAAGAATCTAATTTAGAGCTCACCAAAACCATTTTACAATCTGAACTAGCGAGGTAGCGCTCTGGAAGTGCACAGCTGCTCTGAACAGAGAACTAATGTAGCAATTAGTTGCAATTTTGATCCTCCCTTGCACTTTGGTATGATTACAGTCCGGGGCTTGGATTAGTTGTGACTACTTGCCTCCAGGCTGTCGGTACCACAGTGCAATGAAAGTTGACTTTCTGTCTCCTTGGCCAGATAAAAAACACAATGTCTATGTCATGAGCATCCTAATCCAATCTAGTGCTGCTGATTTCAGATTTTTCCGCAAAATGTTGATGAGCAAACTTTGTATCAGCAAAATTCATGCCTGATCAGGCACGGGCTTTTCTCTTTTGGCTAGGAGAAAGCTGATGTAAAAGCATAAAGCCAGCACAAACTGTGCACTCTGGGAGATTCAACAGAAATCTGCACATCTGAGCCAGGTCAAATTTGTACTGCTGATTTGGACTGATTTAGTATTAATGACGTGGAACCATAGCCCTAGGCTTTCTACTCTTGGTTCATTTAGCAACGAATAAAGACCTCTTTGGCTTTGTTTGGGTAGTTTACCACCTGCTCATGTGAAAACATGTCTTTCGTATAGCTCGGTGTATTTTCAGCCCTAATGATACTTTATCTACACTGATAGGTGGTTAATCTGAGCTGTTTGCATTATTCTGTCCGAGATTAACAGATTGAGTTAAACAGTTTCTTAAAACTTTTTTTTTGTTCCTTTCACCCTATAGTTCAATCTTCATTTGACTGGAGATATTCATGCTATAACTGCTGCAAATAATTTGCTGGCTGCTGCCATTGATGCTAGGATCTTGCATGAAAATACTCAATCTGATAAGGTGAGAATTATTTTCTAATATCCACATGATGTTTTTTCTTTTCAGTTTTTCTATAGAATTGTATTTCAAAGTAAACTAATTTGATTATCTATTTATGTTTTCACCATGAGAACATAAACTGTTGCTAGGGCCATTCTATGTTCTGCTGGGAAATTATGCTTATAGGATATATTTTTCTGTTACATACCTTCTTTTAAGACCAAAAACTTGTCAACAATTGTTCACAAGGCTGTCAAACTGTACTAAGTAGTCTAATAAAAGATGTTATCTCTCCGTACAAATCTTGTAGTTCTTAATAATTTGTAAACTTCTTTTAAAGCTAAAAGTTAGTCTTATGATGTATTCTTGGGTGTGATGTACCCTAAGAAGAGGAGGCTGTGAGGAAAATAAATGAGATTCTCCTCCTTCCACTAAGGTTGTTGTGACCTTAACACAAATACAACTTGCATCTTTGGAGGGAGAAGGGAGGGGAAAAAGCATGTTTTTTTGCCTGCTGTGATAAAAGTGGGAAGGGCTATCTTGTCCTCTTTACTTAGTAGGACACAAACATGCATTTAAGCCGGCTTGCAAACAGCAACGGTAGTCTGAATACTATAATTGATTAAAATTTGGTTAAATTGGTTAAAGGTTTAAAGACGATCCCAATTTCAGAAATACTTAATTTTTTTCTGTGGGACATATTGAAACAATAATTCTGATAGTAATTGAATTTAGATTGCTAAATCATTACTGAAAGCCTACCAACCTTCTCAAAATTATTTTTTAAATAGCTAACCAGAAGTCCACAACTTAGACAGTTAGGAAATTCTTACTAGAATTAATCTAAATAAAATAAAAACATCAGGTTTTCATATAAATAGTTCTTGGTTGTAACTTTTTCTTACGTTAACTTGCCATGTGGTTTTTCTAGGCTTTGTATAATAGACTGGTTCCAGTAGTTAATGGTGTGAGAGGATTTTCTGCTATTCAGCTTGCCCGTCTGAGAGTAAGTTGTTAATGTATTTTCCCTTCAATTATATTGTCTCTTCATAAAACATATTCTTTTATTGCAACTTGTTGCAAATTATTTGAGGTATGGGACTGAGTTTATACAAACTTTCTTCAAGAATTTATTGAGTCCAGACTTTTTCTAAAAGCATCCTCCTTGCAGTAATAGGATCTGGTCTGATATTATTTTCGTAACTGGTATTTTCACTGTTTTCTTCTCTGAAATAAACCAATAATGTTTTGTGAATATTGTGTCTTTCCTGATGAAATATTAAGGTTAGAGTTTTTAAAATTCTTTTCCTATTATGGTAAAGTCGCATATGAAAGCTCAGACTTTCTAGTGTAGCAATATTTTCTGGTTTTGAAAGTTTATTGTAGCGTATACTTCTGGGAATTTATTGAGGTCTATTTGAGTCTATGCCTTAGAGGGATAGAAATGCATTTGTTTCCACAGTATATTTTTGCATCCCATTGTGCTTCCTGAATTTTTCTAGAAAAGCTTCCTATGCAATTCATATGTGAATAGCACATCCAGATTTGAGGTTGGCAATCAGTTAAAAAACTGGAGAACAGCACGATTCACTGCTTTTGGGGAAGAGTAATTACGAATGTGAACCTTAAGGACGGCTTCAGTCTTCTGCATCCAGTTCCATGTTTGTTGTTGGCTTTTGAGGCATCAATGTGTAACCCTGGCCAGTGTTGCTTCAGAGCCACTGGATGGCAATGGCTGGCTGCCAAGCGCGCACAGAGCTGCACTGGGGACGGCAGGGGGATTTGAAAAGGAGGAGGGAGGTAATATCAGCTTATGTTTTTAGAAGATACTTGCTAGTAACTTTTTAAGCTTTTGGGCTGCTCAGTTGTGGGGATGTCCTTAAACGAAGATGTGGATGATGCCCGTTTACCTCAAAGGCAGAGTAGATCTCGCAGAAGTTCTCAGGAGAACACTGGGGTGTTTTCATTTTGCCCTTGTTCACACTCTGGTGTGTCGGCTGCAAGGTGGGGGTGATGTTTCTTGTTGTTCATAGCATGCCAAGCATCACTGTAACAGAGATGGATTTCTGTCTCCAGATGAACTGCGACTGAATAAAGATGTTTAGCTTTATAAGATTTAAATAAGTGCATTACAATTTCCATTATAACTGAATTATTTTGGTGTGAATTATTTTTAATCTAACGATTCTTTAAACATAAAAATAAAATGTAGATGGACACATGTAACTTTACGGGTTACATTTTTGTCCAAAGAGCATTGTGAAGGTTGGGACTCCTCCCTTACATACATGATTTGGGCTCGTAGTTACAGAAGGGCCTATGCTGTTTCTTATTAGCCTTTTGTATAACCTCAGGGAGTACTTTTCTCATCTCACTGCTCTTCAGTTCTTTTTCCCTTTTTCCCACTAATTATTGGCCAGAATCCCTAGCTTACCGCCTCCCATTCATTGCTTCTGTCCTAGTCTTTTCTTTGTCTCCTCGTCCACATCAGGCCTTTGTCTTACTCTCTGTCAGCTTTTTCCTTGCTGCTTGGATGTAGTGCAGATGGCACTGAGACTACGGGATGGATGGTCTACCCACTTTTCAGTCCCAGTGCCCAGCCTTCCCTATGGATGACAGTTGAAAACTATAAAATAACTGACAGTTTTGCTGTCAGCCTCTGTTGAAAGATGCTCTGTGCAGATGTAATCTTTGGGGAATTTAGCCACTAAAATTAACAGACCCTGCTGAAACACACACACTTAAAAAAAAAAAAAAAAAATCCCCCCGAAGATGTATTGTTTGGCTAAGTCTGTGAGTGGATTTTCATCTGGATTGAGGTGAAAGGATGGTGGCAAAAAGTTTGCCTTTGTAATGAACTTTGCTCACCTGAATGATCTTGTTTTTAAGAATGGGCTAATAGAGCCTCCTAAAGAAGGTTGTTTTATTTGTAAATCCGTAATTTTTGATTGTTAGCCTTATTCTGCACTGTTTGGATAATGTCTTCCAAAAATAAGTTGTCTTACGGGTGGCAGAACTAATGAAGCCTGGTTTCCTTTGAATCTAAGTCTAATTTTCTTTTCTATATCTTGTTCTAGGCCTTAGTTAAGGCATTAGGCGGTAACTTCAGCTCCCAGCCTCCAACTTTTTGCCAGTCTGCCACTTCAGTATTCTTGCTGCCCTCCAGTATGACTCCCTGCCGTAGTATTCATGATCGCCCCTCTCTTAGCTTCTCCTGTCCATGAATGTTCCTTGTTTCCCCTCAAGGACACCCCCAGCGCTGTCCCATATCCCCAGTGCCCTCCCTGCTTCCACAGCATCTCTATATTTTTTAATTAATGTTCCCTAAACCCATTCGCACAACACTTCTAGCTTCCTCTTATTTCTCTTACCGCGTTTGGCTTGTCAAGGTGCACAAGGTTATGTTTCTTGTGACAGGTTTGAATCAATGAGCGTGTAGGATCGTTGGCTGGTCTGTACCTCCTGGCTGCCTGATACACCAAACAGAGCAGGCGGACGTGGATTTCTGACTGCCTTCCCTTGATGGAGACACTCAGGGGCTATTTCTCCTTTATCTATCTGCCTATTTGCATGAAATTTGTAGGAAACAATCTCCGAGACTTCTGCTAACTCTGTCAAATTCGACTGAAATCAGTCAATGAATTAAAAAAATATTAACAAGGCACTGATTGTTGAAGACGTAAGGCTTGCTTCATTAAAACTGGAGTGAAAATCTGTAGGCAGTAATTTCTTTAGGGTACCACATGTCAAAAACTGCAGGCTATTCTCAACAGCTTTTTCTCCTTCTCAGTGGAGCGGGAGCCCCAGTGCCTTCGCCTGGTTTCAGAAGCATCCTTCACAATCTCAGAGATTGATCTTCAGTAAGGAGCATGGAGGAAACACTTTTAGTAGTCTCAAAAGGATCTCCTCAGCTTTCTGGAAATGCAAATTGGTTTAAACAGAGAAATAGCTGGTGTAGCGCTCTGTGCTCAGCACTACATGCCTGCATGCTTACTTTCAACATAATGCATTTAATCGACACTCAGTGCCTGTGTTCAAATGCAAGAATATTAGTATTTATAGAATTTTAGATTTGCTTTATTTCTAATACTGAAGTATAAATACGCCATTTAATTCAATGAGGAATGTTGTGTCATGCCAGAGAGAATAAAGATTTTGAAAGACAACAGTTCTTCAACACAATTTTCTGATCCACCTCTGTGTAGATTCACTAAAAAAAAAGTTTTGATTTTTGTTGAAAAGAATCTGTATAAAAGTCAGGATATATTGACCCCTTCATTATAAATGACTGGGATTATGGGTGATGGGCTGTTTCAGCAGAAGTTTTTGATCTCATTCAAAGAGTGTTCGCACAAGACAACACATGGGTCTTCCCACAGACATCCTCAAACCAGGGCAAGCAGTTAATTATCTTTTCCAAAGTGATTGGTAATGTTGATTTTTCTCCTTGGTGTGTATTAAGAGCCTCTTCTGTGTAAGAAAGAGTTATTTTATTTAATAGCCTACGAATATCTCTCATTTTTCATTTCCTTTCTCCATCCACATTTGCCTATTTTAGTTACAGATTTCATCCCGTGTGCTTTTTTAAAACAGTTTCAGTCCTGACTTATCTTCTTTCCCAAATGCTTGCTTAAAGGGAGGGAGATAAGCCAAAGCAGCTATACCTTTCGAAGAACCACTTTATTGCCTTTATTTATCCTCTTTTTCTCTAGAGGCTGGGAATAAACAAGACCGATCCTGGTACTTTAACAGAAGAGGAGATCAATAAATTTGTGCGCCTTGATATTGACCCATCTACCATAACATGGCAAAGAGGTATGTAATCAGAAAGCCTCGCTTTAGCTTGACTCTTTAAATTATGATATTTTTATTTAACTTAGCTTAAATATCTTTAGTAATTCAAGAGACTGCTAAAATTCTGAAGGATAGATTACTCTGTGAAAGTTTAAGCACGTCCCTTGTTTCTTACACACCAGTAAATAACCTTAAAAATGTATAAGACTGGCTTTTTACATTTTATAAGTCTTACCTGTTTTTAAGTGCATCCATTGTACAGTGAGTACAAATAACCTAAACACACATAGGTTTTGTCGCTCTCTCTCCCCAGTTGGGCAGCCGGGGTAGCTCAGAGACTAAATAGGCCTCAGAATTTTATTTTTATTTTATATATTTATTTTTTTTAAAAGCGTGTCTTGAGTTGTTACTTTGATTTTTAGGAAGAAGAGGAGAAAGAGGCAGTATGGTTTCACCTCTTTTTCCTAACAATCAAAGTTGATTGTTAAATGGAATATTTGGCTGAACATCACTGATACAAGCTAAACCTATTGAGAAGTCAGGAGCCTTGGCTGTGCTTTACTGCGCCCTTCATATACATACCGTCTCAGACTCGGGATAATTTCTCAAGATAGTACTGGGGAATGTGGTGTAAGATGTTTCTTATTAGTCACACCGTGTTTGTGCGTGGAAGAGACCTATATGGGGATAAAGCAATAATATAATAGTGTAATACGACTCATTGTTTTTATCAGCGCATGTTTGGGAGGAGGCAGCATTACTCAACAGCTGTCAAGTACATTATTGAGTTCAACTCAAACAAGCGCTAGTGGAAGTTTTATCCCACGCAAATCTATATGATGTACACATTTTAAACATTACAGAAAAAACTGTTTTTAAGAATGCTTTAGATAGCTTTGAAAGTGCTTGTTTTGGGACTATTTCTACAATCCATATGTCCGTGAAGCTTGTTAGTGTTACAGGAAATTTACTGCATAGGGCAGAAAAGAGAGCTGTCAGATTGTCTGAAAGTGAATTACAGTCAGGATCTGTCTCCTTAGAAGTGTCACAAGCTTAAAGTTCATTGTCTTCTTACACAAGACCTAACAGGTACAACACACTGAAGAGAAGGAAAGCTCCCCTCTCCTGCCCCTTTCCGTGGTATCCAGATCCTGTTTATATATCTAGAGGATCAGGAAGCAGACATATTAAACCTTACGCTGGCTCTTGGTTGAATCTAATCTTTCTTGAATGTTTACTTTAAGTAAGGAAGAGGGCAGATTGGAGGAGAAGTAAAAATTGTTTTTGTGGCAAAGGCAACTCTTCCGTGTTTTTCTACTTTTAAGTGCAGCTATTGGAACCTAGAGCAATGTGCTCTAGAGGACCCTGCTTGAGCAGGAGGGTTGGACTAGATGATCCCCAGAGGTCCCTTCCAACCTCAACCATTCTGTGTGATTCTGTGAATCTTCCCGAGTAATTAATTTTGACTGTGGTGAGAGAGCTGTTGTGACCCAGTGATGAGAAAAAGTTGCTGGTGCTAATTACAATTTGATGGTTAGGGTATTCAGATTGCATTAATCCATTGGAAAGGACTGGATAAAAACCAGCCCATTGGCTGTCCAAGTTGGTGTGAAGGCTAGTTCATGCTCTCAGCAGTATCTGGGTAGGTAGAAGGGGCAGTCAGGTCTGCTTAAGGCTGTCATGAGGCTGCGTTTCCCGTGAGGAGAGGGGATAAGCTTGTGCCTGAGAGGTTACCTTGCCATATGGCTTTGCAGTGGCATGTGGTCCTATAGCTTGGCACAAGCCGGCTGCTTCCTTGTACGGAGCTCTGTTCACGGTTCCTGCCAGTACCGTAGTATTTTAGAGTATGGTTGTGCACAAACAGAAACCAAGATAAGTTAACTGTATAAATAAATAGAAACCAAAATAAGTTAACCACATCTTTTTTGTACCATCCCTTAAACGGAATTCCTGAGGAAATCAGGGCCCTGAATACCATGGAAGAAAGCACATATGACAGCCCCATGCAAAGTGACCAAGAAAGGCATGTGACTGAAATCTTGCTTTTCTCACCCGCTCACAAGCATGAAGTAGGTCTTGTGTAGGACTGAGAATCAAAATCCCTCTTGTTCTTGGGTAATTACATTGACCTTTTCAGCACAGACAAATTTGTTAATCTCTAAAAACAGCAGGAGAAGTGATGCAGGGGGTAGGTGATGTCACTGGCCTTCAGTACAGTCAACTCTCAGGAAAGTCCTCGATTCTCTGCCTTATATCGAACAGGGCTCCAATCTACATCTCCGAGAAGAATGATCTGATCACTACATTGCAGATTAAACTGGTTAAGAGTACCTTCCACCACTTCTTCTAGGGCTGCTGCAGGAAGGATTGAAAGATTCACAGGGCCAAAAAGACTGTAAGAAAGAGGGAGCCAGTTTGCGTAGGGATCACCATCCCAGGGAAGGAGAGGTTCTGCAACCTGGTCTTTGCTTCTAACGATAAGAAATATCCTCCTGATGTTTTCTCCTAAGAGATGATATGGTCAGGTCTCAGTTCTTCCTTTTGGTTCCTACAAAGGCATGTCCAAAGTTACGTTGCAGTGCAAGAATGGAAAACTTGAATTGCTGCAATGTAAATGAAGTTAGCAATTCTACAGGATGGTTTGGACATGCCCTTGCAATATCCAAGGTGTTTCCAGGTTAGGAAGACAGTTGTCTGAAACTGAAGTTATGTTTAATAGCAGATGCTTGGTCTTGGCATTTGGAAAAAACTTCCTCTGAATTCTACCCAGCTGAATATGGAGTTAGTTACTGTGATGTGCAAGAAAGTGACTTGTCTGGAGGAACCAATCTGACAGCATAATCATCCTTATAAAGAGAAACAGACCAAGTGTAAGTTATGTCTTGTAATCTTAAAAATCAACTTTTAACAAGTCAATAAAGAGGCAAATGATTTGAGATAGGTCTGAGGTGCTTTGTAGCTACCAAGGCAGATTTTTCTTGTGTAGGTAATATTAAGATGTACATTAGAATGTTAAGCATCTATTAGCTTCAAATATTGTTCAGAGAAATTGTGCTTGAGTTATTTCAACCTGTCATCTGAAGGTGCTAAATAGAGGGGAGAAACCAAGTCAGTAGCACTGCTAACGTGCAGAAGCATGTTTAGCTGGTTACACTGTACTGTGCAAGTAGCTGAATCTTATGTGTAAAAACACGTGTAAAATGCCTGGCAAGAATCCAGATCTCTGGATCTTTGTTAATATGTTTTGCTTTTGCTTTTCCCTTATTTTAGTGGTGGATACAAATGACAGATTCCTACGAAAAATAACAATTGGTCAGGCAAATACAGAGAAAGGATTTGTCCGTCAGGTACGTAAAGGTAACTGCTGTAACTTATTCTAGACAGACTTTGCTTTAGAGACTGAGAGATATTTGCTAGTCTGTAACTCTTAGCAAACTGCTTTGAATTGCAATGCTAACATCTGCTGATACTGTGTAGTAGTGTTGCAGGGAAGCTGATCATGTTGATGAGTAACAGTCTGAAGTTTCAGAAACATTTCAATGCATATTGCACAATGCATTGAAAATACTTGAAAAATATGCATATATTAGGGAACAGTGGAAGTTTATTAAAGCACTTGCTGCTAAATTGAAGGCCAGACTTCACTGACGCTATCTGAACAAGTGTACCTGGGTCATGTGGGTAAATCCAGTTATGAGACAATGTGATGCAGAATAACAATGTTAGGTGGAATAAACTCATGGTAATGTGGAGTTGCTTCTAATTCAAGGAAGATTATTGTAATTTATCACTCTAGATAACCAAATTCATGAGGTTCTGACTGCTTTGAGGTGAAGTAAATAGTTATTGTGGTATAGATAAGGTCTTACTTCTTGTGGAAGAATTAATCTCTCTTTATCATTGCAGATCTCCTTTAAGCTTTACGCCTCAATAAAGAGTCAAAAAATTAGTCCTACAGGATTTTTAATGTTTCTGCTTAATTCAATAGTTAAAATAGTCAATTAAATTAGACAAATTTGGGAGAGAAATGTTCATTTATTTTGGTTCTGAGCACATGGAGTAGAAACTTTTCTTTCCATAACTTACACAAATTCAAATCAGCTAATATTCATCTTTGATAATGGGCTGGGACTATAAAATATGGTACATATTATTCGAACACTTTAGACGTTTTCCTGTATTTAGATTTGTTTCAGTGACTTGTTGTGGTTATTAGCTTTCAGCCAGGCTCTGCCAGCGTTATTGTGCACTGCTTTACTACCAAAGTTATGCTGCTGACTTCAACGTGGGTTGTTTTACTATAAAGTACTAGTCGACGTAAGACTGTCAAACGTTGCTTTTGTACTGCTTTGGCTAAAATGACCTTGATGCATCCAGTTTTGATGTACTGAACTGATGCATATCCATTCATGTTTTAACATGGTCTTATTGACTCGAGAAATAAAGAGCAGTTAGAGAAACTCATTTCAGAGTCTAGCCAGAGAGCCAGATAAAACAAGACTTCATAGCTAACAGATGCATTTTATAAATATTTGGAGTGATGTTCTAGCACTCTTAAAATCAATGACACCTGTGTAAAATGGCAGAGCACAGCAGGCACAAGAGCCTGCATTTTAATGAACAGGGATGCTATGGTTTTTAGAGAGTATTACATGACTGATGGCCTTGATCCTGCAATTGAATCCATGTGGGTGGATCCTTTCATCAATAGAGAACTGAGTTTATAGCTAAGGCTTCTGTCAGCACTTCATAGGTGTATAAAGGTTATTAGAGTTAAAACAGCACCTGCTATCACAATCTTGTGCCTGTTTTTTCAATAAAATGTTGTGTCATTCTTCAAGCATCTACCTGGGAATGTTTTTCCTGTCCTTCTTATTTTATGTAAAAACAGTAATACATATAATAAAAACTTAGATTTTTGTCTCCTGATGAACATCCTGATAAAGTCAGATAATATTCCAGTATATGGGTTGGCCGTAGTTTTCTTAGGCCTATTGCCTGTACTGCATATGCTGCAGTCATTTCCAGGGGGCGTTCTTCTTACCTTCAGAGATGGTAACACCCATGTCATCCCAGCATTAACAGTGTTCACTGTGTACCTAACTATTTTGTTGTATGTTCAACTGCTTCCAGGGAAGAAAAAAACTGCTTCGTAACTTCAGCATTTCATTTGATTGCTATCCTGAAAATCTCTATTACAGGATTAGTTTTCATTTTTTATGGTATGTGTCTCTCCCTGCCTGAGGCCCAATCCAGGAAAGTGCTTAGGTGTCATCATGAGTTTTGCTGAAACGTGCACATACACAGAGGTGAGCCTGGTCTGAAATAAGGGCCAGTCCAGATGTCTCTTTCTACATAGGTGATGGTGTGAGGTCCATTAATAAATTTTGTATAGACTTAAATTTATTGGAGCTGGAGATGTTGTTAAAGAGGCTGTAGTTCCTCACCCTCACGTTGTGTTCCTGTTACATAATATATTAGTGGCTGTGCCTTTCTTCTCTGTTTGTTTTCTAGCAGCGTGTGGCCTTTTCTAATAGTAAAATAGTCCATACATTACTAATGCATATTGCAGGTCCTTAAAAGTAAGGACCATGGCTCATATTATGTTGAAGTATTGCACAGTACTAATCTACTTCTACAAGAGCGATAGGTCTGATGCTGCAAATATAGTTCTTGTTTTTCTTCTTTTTTTTTTTTTCAACTTATATATTTGTTCATGAACAAGGGGGATGTGGGGGTGGATATGTTTTGCATCATCATAGATCAAGCTCAGAGCCTGGCAGTCTAAACTATAAATTCTGAATTTGTATAGAAAAAGAATGATCAAATACAACAAGAATGTTTTTGAAACTAGTATTAAAAAAAAAATTTTGGACAGCATTACAGATAGTGGAAGAAAAAAAAAAAAGTTCCGTGCTCATGCCAGAAATGTTGAAAATACATCTGGTCTTTTTTTGCCCCAGAAAAAAAATAATCTTGGTTCTTCAGGGAGATTTTGCTAAGGATAATGAGAGCTGAGGGGCTAAGCAGTCTGCAAGACTGATCCCCAGGAAAATGAAGTGTAACATACAACATTAATGAGGAAATTCAAACAAAGTGTTTGAAGTGGGTTACAGTGTCCAGTGTGACATCTGTCTTTCTTGAGTCTGTTCCTGACAATTCCCTGTGAGTATTTGATCTAACTCTTGATTTGGTTCATGATTCTTCTTTTTATTTTGCAGGCTCAGTTTGATATTGCTGTTGCAAGTGAAATTATGGCCATCCTGGCACTTACCACCAGCCTGGCAGATATGAAGGAGAGGCTGGGAAAAATAGTGGTGGCTAATGACAAAAAAGGACAACCAGTAACAGCAGAGGATTTGGTACGTACAGTGCTGTAGACCTGTGAATAACCTTTGATTCTTTTGTTTTGCCTCTTGAAGCAGTAGAAGAGCAGGTGCGTGCCAAGGTTTTTGTTTAGAACAGCGCAGTCAGATGTCAAGGAGAGATCACCATCTGGGCCAAAACTTCCCTGCAATGAGAACAAGATGTAAAACTAACTTGTCCAAGTCTTTTGGTAACATCTGGTTCAGGAAGTCTCTGGTCTCCAGAACCTGCTTGGATAGATTTCCACAATTCTTAAGGCAAACAAATTTGGTGCTGGAGGGAGTCAAAGAGTGTAGGCTCCTATCTGAGAGAGCTGGTAATGTTTGCTACTGAACTTGCCAAGGGTGCTCAGGTGTTAAAGCGCTAGTTACCACACGAAAGCTGACGCTGCTAAATTGAAATTAAAACAAGCTATTCCCAATTAATAAGTTATTGTTACTGCTGGGGACAGGGCTATCTCTTTACATCAGTAAGACTTTTTTTTTCCACCTATATTTGTTAATTGCTTCTTACTCATTCCCTACTTCAGCTTCTGCAAGAAGTCCATAAGTTCTTCCTTTGCACTGAATCCTAGCTCTGTAGCCAAGCTGAGTGTCAGTGGACCATGGTTGGAAACTCACCCATGTTTGACTATGGCAAGTTCTGGCGCAGCCGAACTCTGCCATTCCTTTGTCATCTGACCTGTATGCCAGGAGTAAGTTCACTGTGATTGCCACTAATTTACTGTAACATGACATTACATGTATTCTGAAGCCTAAAGGCCAAATTAAGATCATATATTGCAGATTGACAGTGCACTCTAAATATAATAAATACCATAATGCTTTCCTTTCATGCTTTATCTGTCATCTAAATATGTCCTTGTAGCAACTGCAGTATGCCTTGGAGCTGTGATTTCATGCCACCCTGCTGACAATAGCTGCCTGTATCATGCAGACTAATTTCCCTTATGAAGAATAGTGTTTTCTCCTGTTTGTCCCTTCTATATGGACATTTGCACAAACTTGCTGCCTTTTTTTTTTTTTTTTTTTTTTTTTTTTGAGCAAGGAAAGGAACCACGATCCTGTCTTGTCAGCAAAGATAGCAAACCTGTGGGCCAGGAATACCTATGCAACCGTAATGAACTCCATTTTCACAAGGAAATGAAAAAGTAATATCTAGCTGTCTTGGATTTAAGATTGGAATTTTAAGTACAGTCATCATTAAAATTCAAACCAAGTCAACTATTATGTGGAAAATTATGCAGGAAATTCAAATCTTAAGGCATCCTGGCATGTATCAGAAATTTTGGTATAACCATGAATAACTGCAAGACCGCATTTAATATTCTAGCTGCTAAAGTTTTGATATTCCTTTTCATTTGCATACCTTAGTCTTGGCCCGTTAGGGTGGGAGCGAAGGAATTACTTATCTTGTAATGCATATGCAAAAACTTTAAAATAATTCAATGTCAGGATTAAAACCGTACATTTAAAATAGATTAAAATAATCTTGATGCTACCTTTGTATTTTAAGGTATTAATACCATAAAATATTTAACCTGCGTTTCAACCGCTTAACACTCTTTAGCTTGCTGAATGAAAGCAGTTGTTTTTCCATAGTCTCTTTCCTCTGTAGTTGCAAGTTGAATGTTAGGACTGAAATTATGAACAGTACACAAAAAGCTTTGAATTTCTTTATCCCCATAAAATGTTACTAATTAGGTTTTGTTTGGCCTTTTTAAAACAAAAAACAAAAAACCCACAAAAAAACAAACTCCCCATGCTTAGTGTCTCAATCACTTAATAGTGTCACTTGTGCTGAACATATGCTTCCAGTACTTCTTTAAAGCAGTATTCTGTACTGCTACAAAAAAAAGCTGCCTGAAAAAAAATTGGTCACAAGCATATGTATTATGACCATCTATAGCTATGCTATTGCATTGTTGTCTACAAGATCTCTTCGTTGTACAGGGCACAGAAAGGATCTGGGTGCAAATTAGGATTATGAAATAAAGAAACTCCTACCTTCACTGTTGCACAGTGTTGCAAACAATGAGAACTGTAGGAAGAAAACGAAGGTGGTTTCATGGTTAAGGCAGAAAAGAGCCTTTCTGGAGAGTTGAATTCTTTTCCTATGTTTTTGGCAGAGCTTCTGTGTAATGTTGTGTCCATACAAAGTGGTTCTTACAGTTCATGAGGAACTGCGTGTTCCCCCTGGGTTTGATACCCAGGATCTAAACAGTGGAAATCTATGGAAAGGGTGAAATATCATCAAGAACTTTGAACTAGAAGAAATGATTTTTAATTTGTCTCAGGCTGAGCACTCAAAATTAGTGAGTGCTTTTGACTTTGGTCCTTGTGTGTGCTGTTGCTTCTTCTGAAAACAGGCAGGCGTTATTAAGGGTGGTGAAGCACTCAGATGCTGTGGTGTTGGGATATAAGAAATGTCCTAACAGGAAATTAGTAAAAGGTCTTCTGACTAAGATTTCTTTATTCAAATTAGATACTAGATACTTTTTACAAGGGGAGAAAACCTATGAAGAGCTGATGTGTATTGTATCAAGTTGAATCTTCTGGAAAGAACAGCAGATGCATATGCACAAAAAAAAAAAAAGATAAATTTCAGTTCTTTGGGGCTGTTCCTTCGTCTGTCTTCCTGGTTTCTTCCCACTGGTTGTCAGTCTCAGTTGCAACAGCTTGCAACTAAACCTACTGTTTCCAGCCTGTAATTGCAGTATCAACTCTTTCTCCTGCTGTTTGTGCTGCCTGTGCTGTTACTGTGCCTGCTGCAGGCCCATTTTGACTCCTCATCATTAAGGGGATTCTTGTAGCATCCCAGGAGAAGGGATCTTTGCTTGCGGTCCAGATGTCTGGACCTCGAGCTGGTCCAGCCTGTGCAGACTCTCACTGTAGTTGCTGCAGCCAAGCGCAGGCTGAAAGCTCGCAGCCCACTGCAGCTAAAGCTTGATGGCGAGCATGGCAGTGCTAAGCATTCACTACTAATGAATGCTGATGAAAACTATGATTTGGGTTTTCCCAAGGTTTATATCTTGTGCGAATTTTCAGATGTGGTAAGAGATTTGATATAAAGCTGCTCTTCTACTGAATTTTCATCCTTCTTCCAAATCAGAGGCAGAGAGGAGATAAAGCTTTACAGCTTGGAAAGAAAAATCTGAAGACGCCTGAATGCTTTCACAGACAATGTATGCTTTTCTGATACTGTCGTTCTAGGATCAGCTCAATCATTTTGGTTTGAATTTTAATAAAACAAAATAAAATAAAAAAAAGCTTGAATCTATTGTAATGACTTGGCATGGAATGTTTTAGCCCAAGGAACTGCAATTGCTCATAGTTTTAACAAATTTTAAAGGCAGCTTTATAAAGGGCAGTGTCACACAACCTTAATAATGAGTGGTGGCGGTAAATTCTACCTGAAGCTAAAAAAATTTCTGGGGATCATGTTTTATGTTACCCAGATTTACTTCTTATAAGCTTAAATGTTTGACGATAATTCTCGGTTCGTTGAAATCTGCTTGAACCACAACCACTAAACTCTTCTCTATCATTTGTTTCCAGATGTACACACAATGTACTTTACAAAAATACAATTGCTCTTAATTTTGACTTTATATGCAATATATTTATCATAATACAATGGTGAAATGTAGAATAGACATTGACAGATATATACCAGATGTGGAGGAAGGCTAGCAGTCAGAAAAAAAAAGATAAATTGAATATTTCATGAATTGAGAAGACTCCTTCCACAAAAGTAATGGATTAAATATCTAGCCTCTATAGTGGAACGTACAGATTTCTTTGCCAAAATGTGGTGTTCATTCCACAGTATGTTGAAGACTGGATTGCTTTTGGCTTTTACGGTATAGTTGAACTTTGATGGACACATGCCATGTCTTCACATTAAATTAAATATGTGTGCATGCCCTAGATTAGTATTTCATTAACCGTGAAGAATATTAAATAAATATGTCTCTATTTTTTTAAATAAGGCTGCTTCTCAGTTTACTTTCTCTACCATGCTGTTAGATGTCAGTAATTCTAGGACAGAAAAGAAAGATAGTTCATATTTGTTTTTATAAATGATCTATTGGCTGATTATAGTTTGCTCCCCAGTTCATCAAACATGTTGTGCACATACTTTACTTTAAACACAAGTAGCTGCAGTTCTTCTCAGCTTATGATTAGGGGTTTAGTATTCTTCAGAACTGATACTGCAGAAGAATATTATCAGTTTTGTTAAAGGCTATAGTTTCAAACAAAGAGCTAAAACTATTTCACTTCTTTCCTTATAAAGAAATCTGATGGGTTTTTTCTACCTTAAAGTGTATTCCCTTATTGATTTCACAGTAGTTGCTCTCAGATCACCCTCCTTGTGATCTAATGCTGGCTTTCATTTCCACGTTGACAAACTTCAGAGACTGTTTCTCTGGAGGTCAGTTTGAGAGTATGGGCTTTCCCTTTGAGTTCATTTTTCCTTTGTCGCTTGTGCAACTTATTTTGTGCTCTATGATCTTTGCTGTCCTGGGAAGCGTACCTGCCCGCTCCAGTGGCTCATGGGTAGTATGGAGGGGTTTAATTTTCAGAAGTACTTAGGATCAGTTCTAGGAGGGAAACTCAAGAGAGCTGGGCATCCATGTGCATTTGATTCTGCATCCTGCGTATTTCTCCTGAGAGTGAATGAGTTAGTGGGAATTAACAATCCTTAGGCTCTTACATGGTTAAAATGGTTAAATGGCGTGCAAGTGTCTAAGCCTCTAATTCTTTTGTGAAATTCTTTTGCAAAATTTTATCCATCTCCTTTGAAGTAGAAATGGGAGCCTGATTCCTTTAATAGTTTTAAGAATCAGATCCAGGACTTTGAACTAACTGTGGCAATTGTTTGTTAGCTGTGTGGAAGATTGGGGATGTGAAAGAACGATGAGAACTTTATTTTGACAGAGATATGGCAGCCAGATATGAACATTTTTTGGCTGTTTAGTTTGTAAGGACTGTTGTTGATGCAAAACGTAGTTAAGAACCATGGAAGGCAGATAGATGTGATGTGTGCTAATTAGAGTCTTTTTGCATCTGTTTGCTTTGCTTTCAGCTTCAGACACTATGAGTTGTTGTGGATGGATGCTTGTCTGTTAGAGAAGAATGAAGTTTACCACAAAGATAAAGGTGTAGGGATTACTGGGTTTTTGTGTTTCACTATTTTTATCATATTGATGAAACTCTATCAGAAAGTAGAGGAGAGAGAATCTGAGCCATTATTGGCTAGGAAAGGGAGGAAAAAAAAAGTCCTTATTCTTTTCTTCTTTTCTTTTTCCCTCAAAGCATTCTTCTTTGCTTCTTTCCAATTAACTTCACTTCAGTCAGCAAACAGCTGTTTGCTTGCTTGCTTTGAGTGAGTTGGTTGTCTTGTCCAGCACAGAGCAGACAACCAAACTCCCTGATCAGATGGCTACAGCTGGCATGCGTTAACACTTGTCAGGTCTTGGGCAGGTTTCCCCAGAGGAGTGTTAGGGCTGATGGTGGCTGATAGTAGGCTAAGGTAGTTAACCTTACCGTTCACCTGGTGGAAGGTATGGCTGATGTACAGTTTTCCATTTGGCTTTTTTTTATCCAGAAAGTTGACTAGCTATTATAACAGCCTCTTATATGCTAAAATATCTCAGTGATCATCCATTGAGACTATTAGCAGCTGTGTCTCTTTTAGAGTAATAATTGAAGGCAAATGAATAGCTCATGCCCTGTGATCCTGGAAAAATGGAGATATGGGAAGAAAACCTTTAAAATTAACCAAATTTTTTCTTCAGATAATATTCCTATTACCTGTAACCTACTGACTAGTGTGTGTACTTAGTGCTGCTCTCCATGAGATAGAATACAAGCAACTTAGCTAGTTGTTATGTTTTTCTGTTGCTAGCAGCTAGTGAAGGAGCATCCTTTAGCTCAGCTGAGGGATGAGGGGAAGAACTGTGCTTCTGATCTGAAAAACTGTCCCAGGTGTTGGTAGAATGGGTCATACAGGCTGAAAAGCAACAGGCTTGTAGATCTATTAATTAGGTACACTTAAAACTCTTTTCATCCTAATGCAAAATTTGAACTCATTAAAATAGGAAAAAGAATGTATTTGTTTTGCTAGATTAGTAGCGCTAAAACTAGGTTTTAATGAAAATTACATCTTTGTTGGTCTGTTCCTAGTTGTAGATAGTGGAAGCTTGCAAAATGAAAAGAGGGGGAAAAAATCGTCTTTCCCTCCTCTCTCTCCTGCCCTTCAGTCTTCTCCGGTGAAACACCTGCCATGCTTTAGTACAAACCAATTTTACTGTGTTAGTTTTAATTCATTTTTAGCCAAGGCTGAAAAGGACGCTCCATTTTCTCGTGAAGTTGATGTTCAGATGTGAAGTTCAGAAAGGGAAAACTTTAATTTGTATAAGACATTGTTGTTATAAAAAGATCACCTATCTTAATGCCACTTTCATCTGTCTGTCATTAGGATACTCACACTGATTTTTATTGTTCAGATTTTGGTTAATTGGTTCTTTGAACAATACTGTTCAGCTCTTAATAAGCTAATAAGAGAATAGATCCACATTTTGAAACCTTCATTTTAGACAGTTTACGGCAGCTGCTCTTTTTATTTGGTTTTAATGTTTCTTTTGAAGATGATGATCTATTAAAATCTGTTTTTCGTGTTCTCTGGCAGGCTTATAAGCCACTCCTTATAGTAGTACTTCATTTTTTTTAATCCGTGAGCTATTTCTTTAAAGTCAAATACATTTTCTTTCCAAAATCAAAGTAATTTGGGAACAAACTGGAATATATGCCTGTGGTTTCCAGATAGCACTCTGCTTGTAGTCTCATAGTGCTGTGCACGGTCTGTAGCCAGTTTTTATAACACGGACATTGATATTTAGTGTAGCAACAACATATTTTTTCTCTTATTAAACTGAGTCAGTGTGAAATGTGTACTCAATAGCCAGAAAAATTTTTAGGGAAGAGTAAAACTTTGCAACTACAATGTAGCAATTCACTTGGCTCTTTTTTGTCCTCTTTCCTCACTGTGAAGTGTTTTTCATGTTTAATCTCATGATACTTTAGTTATTTATCCCTAGACAAATCTGTGTCTGCTTTCATGCTGCATCTATTACTCATGTATTTGTTCACGTCTTGCAAAATTCCTCTTCTGGTTGTTGATAGCTATTGATCTGTTCTGTTGATGTCCATTCTGTCATGAGTGAAATACATCTTTCATTTCTTCAGGCAGTTTTAGCAAGTTATTGCCCTCTTGGTTTCTCAAGTCTCTCAGTGGCCTTTGCTTTGGCTTCCTCTTTTCTTCCTGTGAACATCCTCATGCTGGTCGCTTAGTAACTTTGGTTCTATTCTCTCCGTGAAATGAGAAGAATATTTACCTACTGTATTTTAGGGGTATTCAGAGTAAATTCATTAATATTTCTGGAACATTCTGAAAATACAGTACATTAAAAATCTTGAGCTGAATAAATTTGTTACGTAACTGTGTAACACTGCTAATCCATAGTGGTTTCTCAACACACTTTCTTTTTCTCCTTTCGGCTATAAGGTTTCTTATTTTAGCTGTAAGCGTAAGTATAACTCAGAAACATTCCACCGCAGAATTGATATTGTTAAAATGTGAACTTTTCTTGTTTTTTAGGGAGTAACAGGTGCTTTGGCAGTTTTGATGAAAGACGCAATTAAGCCAACGCTAATGCAAACATTAGAGGTGAGTACGGCTCGGGATGCCTTCCCTCCTTCTCCAGCTTTCAGACTCCGTATAGCGCTTGTCATGCGGCTCTCTGGCGACAGCACGTAACTTTCTGGGTTCAAGCTGGGGTCAACTCTATAAAGGCATTTTAGCAAATGTTCATTTGTATATGTTAACTAATCAACTCGAGCTACGTTTATACCCTTCTGGTGTGTGGGGTTTTGGTCCCTCCCCCCCCCCCCACACACTTCTTTCCTTCTGGGAGACTTCTGGCTTCAGTCATAATTTTGCCTAGAGCTGCAAAGAAGGCACAGTGTGCCATTGAACTGCTTGGGCACAGCAGAAGGGCAGGTTGGGCTTCTGAGGCGTTAATCCCCTTCTGTTTCCCATCTCGCTCTGCTAGGGAAGTTTCCTTCCTATATGTCGCTTGCTTTACATTTATGTTCCCACAGTGATTCCCACAGCCCACTGTTCTGAGTGGAAGGCAGATGCTTCACTGAGGCCATTCTCTTCTGTGCTGTATTTTGTGCTGTTCAGAAAAACATGAGGGTTTTTCTCCCTGTTTATGCTTCAGAGCGCCCTCCGAGGGCAAATGAAGCTTTACAGGTTTTTGCAAGCAATGTTTTACGATCGCTCCTAGTGGGCTTTCTTCCAACAGCTTGAAGAATTACAAATAGAAGGAGCACAGCCTAACTTTGTGACTGGCTTTTGAATAGTAAGCCCAGCGCTGAACAGTGTTCATGGGGAGAGGGAGGAAGAAAAGAGGGTAAATAACAAAGGAATTTTGAAAACCAAAGGTATTTGGGGAAAACCTGGAATAATGCATATTATTGAAAACTTAACTATCAAAAATACATTGCTGGAATATTTCACAACAATTCCTGGTGTGGTGAAAAGCTGAAGAATTTAGAAGGATACCAATGCAGTCCCAGACTTGTTTAAAAAAAAAAAAAATCTCATTTTCTACAGCATGTCAAAGTGATAGCTACATTTTTGCTGTTGTGTTTGGATGGGGACAACTTGTTTCTCTCAGGGATTATTAGAAAAATAGGATTTAAGTCACGCTTACTATAGCCAGCTTGATTCTCCTGCAAAGTTCATTTGTTTTTTCATGTGGCTGCATGAAGAGAGTATGTGTGTGTGTACTGTAACATCCAAAAGCTGAAATTGGAGATCACATAGAATCAAGAAGTATTTCACAGCTAGAAATGTGTATTAAATTGCCACTTGGATAATGTTTGTGTGCATTAAGCATCGGTCACAAAGTAGCTTTGCTTCTGAGTAATCTGCCACTCTGTTGTCACCTTGCATATCTATTAGAAAACAATGTGGCTTTGTTGTAGTGTTCTAAAGGACAATTATAAATGTCAGAATCATTTCTTTTGATTGATAGTCATTTGGTTCTGGGAATTTCACACTTTTTTTCATTCCATTTCTTTATATTCACATTTCTAAGCAGTACAGTTTCAGTCTTTCCTGTGGTTTTCTTTTCTGGTCTAATCTATGCTATGGCTGAAATATCTGTCAAGCTTCATCAAAAACTGTTGCTGATTATGTGGTTCCTGACTACGGTAGCCAAGGATATTTTTTCCCAAAATTTTTGTTATAGAGTTATTTTTAAAACTACAACAAACGAAAGCAGCTCAAAGGCCTCCTTTATGCTCCACTCCTGCCATTTGAATCTCAAAGACAAACTTTTGTCACCCTTTGAATACCTCTTGGTGTGCAGGCCACTTTGGGTCACCTATCCAAGAATGCACATTCTCTCTCTTTGGTAACAATAACGTCAGTAACGATCCTGTGACAAGGACATCCAGTGTCTACACCTTGCTGGTGGTGAAAAATTGAATAATGTGATTGCACGAAGCACAAATGCAGCTCAGGCTGTTCAGGGCACTTGTCCTGCAAGCAGGGATGAAACAGCTCAACAAGGCAGGTCTTCCAGATCTCTCTGGCACTGGAGAATGGCAAAAAGACTGCCTGAGAAGGAGGAGCAGGAGATCTTCAGGGTGGCTTCCAGCTGATACTGATAGTTAATTTGGGATGATTTGTAAATAATAGTGTCTGTGGTTAGCAGCAGCTGCAAGTAACTGTTGCAGAGAAAGCCCCATTTACTCCTTCCTGTGATCTGGAGAAGAGCCTTTGGAGGGGTACTCTTTAAGCTGTGGGCTGTGGCAGTCTGAGGCGTTGCTTCTACGGAGCCTGTGAAACACAAGAAAAGAACTGCCAACTCAGTAGGCTTAAATTAGCTTTATGGGGGGCTCTGCATGCACTGGAGAAAATGGTTATAACTTCATAAATCAGAAATGACTGAATGCCAGTCCTGCACAGAACTGAACTGCCAGCTTATGTGTGAATGCTTCTTTTTATGTGTGAATTGATTCATTTTGCTTTTTAAAGAGGCTGATTGCTTTTGGAGGCAGGTGGATTTCCATCACAGCCCTGCCACCCCCTCCCCAGTAATGCTGCCTCAAGGAGTTAGTGATTGGCAGGTTTTTATGACAGTAAAATCTCAAAATGAGAAACATGGCAGGGAATGCGAGCGTCGTGCTGTTGACTCCACCTATAATAACTGTAGGCTTCAGTAGCATTTACATCTAATGCTGTAGAATTGAGATTAGTGTGAAATATGCATAATGATTTCATAGTGTTTATCCATGTTTGTCATGACAGATTTGTTTCCTTGTGAACTGATCCCTTAATGTTTAGCATTTATTTATACTCTGTGTAACAGAACAGCTGCTGTATGGGACAGCTCTTTGTAACTGCAGAGTGGCTGCACTGTGATGGCCTGCTGATGTTACGTTTAAAGTGTCACTCGCAGAAAAGAGGAGGGGAAGATGGTAATAAGTATGATAAACATCCTTTTAGCTGCCAGATCATTTTAGATATTTATTGGCATTCAAAGTTTATTTTCTTCTACTAAAACTTTGATAATAAAATTTCCTGTATTAAAACTGTTGGCGGAATGCATCCCTGAACCACTGTTTGTTTTCACATGTAGCTTATTAAGAGTGTTACAAAAGTAAGTGACACTCTGCAGAGGGGGATGCATGGACTGTTCAGAGTTGCTGAAGTCGTTCTAAGAAGACTTTATTGTCCCTTCTCCAGGGTGTACCTGAGGTTCCCGAGGTTCTGCTGGAGTTCACTCCATTAAGTCCCTAGACTATTTTTCTTCCAGCTGATTCACATAATTCCCCCTTTCCTTCTGGTGGAGTCCCAGGGGACCATCTTTCTGTGCCAGTGGCTTAATACTGTGTTTTGACTTAAAGTCAGTGGAAGGGGGCCTCTTGGCTACGAATATTCTGGATATCCAGTCTAGTCTAGTTGGTAGCTAGCAGTGTCCCCCACGGGTCAATACTGGGTCCAATATTGTTCAACTTATTCATCAGTGACCTGGATGAAGGGACAGAGTGCACCCTCAGCAAGTTTGCTGGTGATACAAAACTAGGAGGAGTGACTGATACCCAAGAGGGCTGTGCTGCCATTCAGACGGACCTCAGCAGGTTGGAGACATGGGCAGAGAGGAACAACAAAGGCAAGTGCCAAGTCCTGCACCTGGGGAGGAGTAGCCCCATGCAGCAGTACAGGCTGGGGGCTGACCTGCTGGAAGGCAACTCTGCAGAGAGGGACCTAAGAGTCCTGGTGGACAACAAGTTGACCATGAGGCAGCAATGTGCCCTTGTGGCCAAGAAGGCCAACAGTATCCTGGTGCGTATTAGAAGAGTGTTGCCAGTAGGTCGAGGGAGGTGATCCTCTCCCTCTACTCAGCCCTGATGAGGCAGCATCTGGAGTGCAAGAGAGACATGGAGCTCCTGGAGCGAGTCCAGGGAGGGCTATGAAAATGATGGAGGTACTGGAGCCTCTCTCCTGGGAGGAAAGGCTGGAAGAGCTGGGCCTGTTTAGCCTGGGGAAGAGAATACTGAGAGGGGATCTGATCAATGTGTACAAGTATCTGCAGGGGGAGTGTCAAGAGGATGAGGCCAGAGTCTTCTCCGTGGTGCCCAGTGACAGGACGAGAGGCAACAGGCAGAAACTGAAACACAAGAAGTTCCATCTTCCCAGGAAGTCCCAGGAAAAACTTCTTTCCTGGGAGGGTGACAGAGCACCCTGGGGCAGGTTGCCCAGAGAGGTAGTGGAGTCTCCTTCCCTGGAGATATTCAAAAGCCATCTGGACACAATCCCGGGTAATGTGCTCTGAGTGACCCTGCTTGAGCAGGGGTGTTGGACTAGATGATCTCCAGACGTCCCTTCCAACCTCAACCATTCCGTGATTCTGCAATATTGGATCCTTCAGTCCAAACCTCCTTCCCATCCACACTATGTGGGCAAAACCCCAAAGCACAATTCAGGGAATGGTGTGGGAGATCCTTCTGGCCCTAGCTGTCGCTCAGTGCATAGCTGCTGCAGGTATGGGCTGGGCTACCCTCTCAGCAGCCGTGTTCCTGCTTCCACATATTGCATCAGCTGGTGTGCATGCTGGCCTGTAATGAGAGTGGCCCTGTAATTGCTTACTTCAAGGAATTAAGGACTTAGAAGAATAGAATTAAACCTACTGAATAATTAAAACACAAGTCAGAATAGTTCCAGTTTATTTAAATCCAGTAACTGAAAACAGACAGCAGTCTTATTTAAGTGCTTGGAGGGTAAATACTGGATTAAAGTAGAAGTAAAAATTGAGGAAGGATCAGCTTAGATAAGCCGAAGTGTTTTGCTGTTTTACTTCAAGTTATAAGCACTTTGGGCCAGGAGTAATTTTTTTATTTTATAGAGCATCTCTCATTAGATTGAGGCCCAAATGTCAGTAAGAAACTTTGAAACAGAGGAAACTAAGTTGTAATTTGAAAGCGTACCTAGTTCCAGTTAAATTTTTGCCTGAGTATATTAAAACCCAATTCATATTGCAGTATTTGATCACTAACAGACAGAAAGCAGGAAAAAAGGTATTCTCTGAGTAAATACGATGATGTCAGTGTCTTGTGATGATGACCTACGTTATTTTTCTTGTTACAGGGCATGAATTTCTGGTTTATTTTCTTTTTGTGCTTCTGTTCCATTGTTTCTTCTCCCATACATGAAGGGAGGCAGAACTGACTTTGGGTTCTACCTTAATTGTCCAACTTTTAGAGAACATTGCTCACCTATATGTGTGCATATTCTCCTTTTGCCACTCTCAATTTAAAAAAAAAAAAAACCTTAGAAGGACCTTGAAGCTTAATGTGCTAGTGGCTAAAAAGTTATTTGTCTTTGCTCTGAAGAAAACAATTATTTGTGTGTAATCACTTCTGGATAATACAATAAGAACAGATATTTGTTGATATTTTGTATATGATTTGTATTCAGTTTTACTAAGACAGGAAAATTGTGTTTTTTGAAGGTTTGATTTGGGTCAATTTCCCTTAAGTGGTCTGTCTTTCATTAAGAATGTATGGAGGATATTACTTTATAATACTATAAGAAAGATTAAATCTTTCAATTTAGTTATAGTAACTTAAGTATTTTGCCATTGTAATCCAATTGTTCTGAAGTTTTATGAAAAACATGGAAAATTTTTTGCATTTAAAGGTTCTTTTCTTAAAATACTGTGGAGGAAAAAAGACACAACCAGCTTTTATTATATGCTTAGAAGTAAGTTGTGGTTCATGGGGCTGTTGGAAGTGGCCTGCAGCTGATCCATGGAAACCTGTCCTCATTAAATGGTTTTTCTTGTCGAAAGTTGAGGAAAATTGCACAGTACTTGCCTGAAATTTTAAGGGTTGGCAGTAGCTGCAAATCCCAAATGTGTGAAGAACATTGATGTAGATAATCCAGAGCTGCTCTCTTAACTTTTCTTTCACTAGCTGGGGAATTTTTAAAAGTGTTAGTATGACAAAGGTGTGTGTTTGTTTGAGTATTGTGTAGTAAGATAGTTGAGGTGATATCTCCAACACCTGAAATGTGTCTAAAACCCCCAAATTATCTGACAGTTAGCACTTATTTGTTATATGTGTTTTTGGTTTGTATAGCACCTTGATTAGTCTGCATGTGTCTATTGGGTTAGCATTCTTTGCTATCTGTTATATTATTAAAATATATGTATTTTCTCTTCTTTAGGGAACACCAGTATTTGTTCACGCTGGACCTTTTGCTAATATTGCACATGGGAATTCTTCTGTTTTGGCAGATAAAATCGCCCTTAAGTTAGTCGGAGAAAAAGGATTTGTTGGTAAGTTATTGTTCTGTTTATTGCATTATGTTTTTTTGGTAAGTTGGCAAACAGTAATGTAATGTGAAAAATGAAAGTGCAATTCTATTTCAGGTTAATATTAATAATAATCTTAAAGAGAATGTATTTAAAAAAAAATCCCCAAACACTAATTCTGTTACCACCCTTTGTCTCAGTTGTCCCCAGCACTGAGTTTGAGGTTCCACAAGATAGCTGAATCAATTAAATGACTTGATTACTCTGAAAGAGTACTTGAAAGAGGTGTCCTGTATTTCCTTGTATTAGTATTCGTCTGATCCCTCTGGCTAAACTGACAGAAAACATTCACTTTTCTTTGTTGGATTATTCCTCTGCCAGTTCAGCAAGCTAAGCCAAATCGGGGTCAGATGAGAACCTGAGCCAGAGCAAAGGGAACAGAAAGGCTGGGAGCAGATGGGAGGCGGTAAAAGAAAAAGAGTGAGACTGCCTTTTTTTGGTGGCAGTGAGGCATTAGGTTGGCCCAGCTACATGGTGAAAGCTCACGAGGCTGTCGTCTTCACGTGAAAGCAACCATGGATGGATGGAGGGATGGACAATTTTTATATTAATAGTTCTGCCTGCAGAGTTTCCACAACAGACATGTAGAACTTGCTGTGAGGTGAAGTGCTAAATCTTAGTGTACCTCAAACATCCTCAATACACAGTGGATGCTTTCAAACTGAAATTGTCCTAACTAATACCAGAGTTGGAACTTGGCTTGTGTTAGAATCTGGGTGCTGATATTTTAGTGCTGACTTCCGGAAGCTTAAGATTCTTAAATATGTAAACAGACTATTTTTAGTATGAGGTTCAAGCACTGCATCCAGTGCTGCACTAATTAGTGACATTTGCTCTAGAGGGTAGTAGCTATTTAAATACTCTGCCACGTTGCGAATCTGAACAGTAACAGTATGATTCTAGAGCAGGAAACTCGGGGAATCTTGCTGTAGTATAGCAGACAAAATAAACTTGTGATTCAACAGTGAACTAGATGTTATAAATATTTTTTGTGTTTTTAAACTTCAGATTTAATGAAAGAAAAGGGGCATTAACATGCTACGGTAGCAGTGACCTTTGCATTTTTGCAACCATTCCCTTTTCTGTACACTGAACACCCTGCTATCTGCATTGCAAAGAAATGCAAAGAAATGCAAGAAACGGGGGTGAGAGAGAAGGGGGACCAGAGCAGCCCCAATTTAAATTGTTTTAATTAACTTAGAACCATATCATAATCTAGTGAGAATAAGTGATGAGCTTTCAACTGGATGAGCTTTCTTGAACCTCCTTACTGCAATTGCACTTCTGCTCGTCTTAGAGCAAAGGAGAAGGCAAGAATATACAGCTAGGAACAGTGGGAGAGCAGGCAGCAGGCCAGGTTGGTTTAAATTAATCCTAAAATTGCACTTTGAGTACCTATGGAACAGTGCTTTTGAAGAGCTGCAGTACTGGGAAACCTGAGGTTTCCTATCTGCTCTACTAATGCCCTGAAATTAGCAGGGAAAAGCATGCATCTGTGCTTATGTCATATCTACATACTGCTATAAATGACAAAGAGGATCAAATTACTTGGCAGCGTTGTTTCTATTTAAAATCACTGGTAATCCTAGAGAGGATAGAAAGATTGGCTGCATTGTTGTATAGACTGTGTATACCATTTGTGTGTGTGTGTATATATATGCAATTCAACCTACATATTCACAGGTATAGATTATTAAAAATTCTTGTACAAAATGGTACACCAGTGAACAAAAAGATATCAGGTTATCTTTTTATAGCGATTTTAAAAAGTAATAATGATTAATACCAGTACAAGGAGTAAAGGATTAAAATCTGTAGACCATGCTGAGTTTGAAAAAGACCTCCAGAAATTGTGCAATGTATACCTTTGTTCTCTGGATAACAACAAAAAGGTAGAGCAGGCAGAAATTGCTTGGTTTATCTGAGTTCCATTATCTTGAGGGTTTTTTCTATTTAAATATTATTTATTTGCTATTTTCTCATCTCTAGTTACTCATCGTTATAGATCTAAGTTTCTAAACTCCTTTACTCTTCTGGGCCTGGAACAAATACTCTTCATTCTTCTTTTTTTTAAGTTGGTAAATTATAGCAGAGCGCACACAAGGATTTTTAGATCCTTGTGGAATATTATTAACAGCGATAGTAGCTACAGTCAGCTTTGCTAACTCTGCCCTTCTAAGTCAATATAATTTGCAAAGATTGTTG
Source organism: Struthio camelus (assembly GCF_040807025.1). Classification (NCBI taxonomy): domain Eukaryota; kingdom Metazoa; phylum Chordata; class Aves; order Struthioniformes; family Struthionidae; genus Struthio; species Struthio camelus. Next base: position 81,459,680 of record NC_090944.1, on the reverse strand, counting down.
GACATTTGCATGTAACATTTTGTTAGCAAGAGCATTCTTGGGAAGAGTTTGATTCAGTATTCTGCCTTCACCTCTCATGGTTGGATATGGTAACTAAGGAAATGCTGCACTGCGTAAGAAAAAAAAGTATTGTAGTCTAGGTGATGAAACATGAGGTTTTCAAGGTAGTTTGGGTGTGTGTTGTGTATTTGTGTATCCTTTTGAAAATGCGTCGTCATTTCACAGAACGGGTTTTTTCACCAGTGTGTTGCTATTACAAAGCTAAGAAACATCTGTTCGTTTCCCTGTAACAGTCATCCACTCAAAGTGAGCACATTTTGCATTCTGAATACCTTTATTATTTTAAGATAATGGAATCAGTATTTCAATAAGCCTGTTTGTTGCTGCATGGCTTTGTAGAATGAAAAGCAAAAGCAGTTAGAGTGCCTAACATTTTTCATAGGCTGGATCCAGTGACTTCGTTTCTACAGTAAGTAACCTTTTCAAGTGGGAAGTCTGGTTTGTATCATCTCAGTGGGAGCAGGCTGGCCGCAGTCCTCTTGATCCAGTTTTTGGAGCCCAAAAGAATTGCCTTGGGTTTGGATTCCTCTCCATTCAGGCACTGCAAGCATATCCTTACATTTCAGGCCTTTTTTTTTTTTTTTTTTTTTTTGCTTTGTCCCCCTATTTTGTCTTTAACACACTTTTTTGTTTTGTTTGTCTTTAGCCCTGCTTTCTCTGCAGCAGGGAGGCAGAGCAGCGTAGCTGCAATAATTTCATCTTCCTGTGCTGCCAGCTAAGGTCTCTTCTTCCAGATTTTATTCTACAAAACAAATTCCCATGAAACTATCATCAAAATGAGACAGCCTCACTCCCAGCAGAGCAAGGAACGTTAGCATGACTTGGCGCCTACCTAAATATAGTTTGCAGGTAGTAACAAGCGTAAGCAGTTGCTCTAATGGCTTTGTTTACTGAAAGCTCTACAAGTTTAAAAAATAACTGTTTCTGGTGAATAGTCAGGGCACATTGGCAGAGTGTGGTGAACAGCTGGTTTATTAATTGCCGTCCTGTCTGCCCCTAACCAGTTTAAGTCTAAAGTGATGGATATAAAATGTGCACCAGTCCACAATGAGTTTCACATCTATACAGGTGGAGAGCTCAGAGCTCTGTGAAGCTTCACAGCAAAAATTAGCAAGAAACTCCACCGTATCCTGTTTGTGTGTAATGTTTGTCTTAGCACCATATTGTCATTGAAACTTGCTGATCCTGTAGGTAATGCAGACAGTAAGAATTCAGGACAGCTGTACTGCAGTTCTGTAAGTATCTGAAGCAACTTAGTTATCCACTCCTCTTAGAAGTAAAATATTTGACTGCCTCACATTTTTTATCTTGCCCCGACCTGTTCCTGTGCAGTCCCAGTCCTCTCCTTGCGTTGGATCTGGCTCTCATAAGATTCTTGTTTTAGTGATTTCAGTTCATGTTTTACCATGTGGCTTAGTTGCATAAGCTTGTGAGGGGATCCAGGGGGTGTTGGAAATAGCGTAAGATAAAGGGCAAGACTTCATGGCCAGGAGAAGCATCTTGGGGACAGTGAGCTGTTAGATTGGCTCCCAACCTTCTGCAGCTGCACCCAAAGCAGGGACATGAGAAATTACTTGGTGTTTTCAGTGGGGGGGGGGCTGTTTTTGTTTCTATTTGTTTGTTTGTTTGTTTTAATTAAGCCCTAGTTATTTTAAGAGCAGAATTGATCTCCTGCTAGGTGTCTGCGCTGTGCTAAGCAGGACAGTATGGCCTGAACTTGCAACATAGTTTCACAAACATTTCCTTATTATTTCTTTCCCTGATAGTTTAAGCAGCCTCCTCCCTGCAGCTGCTTGTTTCCACTCCTGTGCAACCCCTTGGTTTTGCCAACACACCTGTTTACAGAGCCACATGATAAACTAAACTGGGGAACTGGTCTTCATTAAAAGCAACAACAACAAAAAATCCCCTTCCTTCCCCTCACACGCAGTGGCAGGGCAAACAGTTGCACGCGCAGCAAGGGGACGAGGAGAGAAGCTGCATAAGCTAGTGTTTTTGCTGAAATAAATATTTGTAAAATTATAATCTGGTTTGGAGCTTTACAGTGCCAATAAAATTCTGTGGATGCAATAGCTAGTCAGCCTGAGCCTGCAGTGCTACAGCAGCTAAGCCGGTCTCCTTTCTCAGCCTGCGCTGAACAGCTTTTGCACGACATCCCGGCAGAAACCTATTCCCCTTTTTTGTTGGCTTAGTTTTCTGCTGACTTAACACAGAAGCAGTTCAGCCCAGAGTCACAAAAACACCATAGTCGGAGCAGGGGCGGGTAATGTGGGACAGCCAGCAGTGAAACAGCAGTCTCATTTGTGCAGGTCCCACTGTTTGTGTGACCCTGTTCGGCAGCCAAGGCACAAGAATGCTCCCAAAGTCTTCCTTTAACATTTATTTGTAAACCTTATCTTCTCTCTGTTTTTCTGTTTGTTCTACATATGGAATTGGGCTTTGTGGTACTTGGCCTTTCTACTTGCTGTGCCTTTTGAATACTGCTGACTAACAGTATTGTGGGCAGTCTGGATGAAAAAACAAATCTAAACAAAATCCAGCCATTGAGGCCTATTGTGAATGGCAACTAATTCAAGGCATTCCCTGCTTCAGTTTCAGATGCCCACGGCAATCCCAGATCCTTGCAAGTTCGAGACAGCCTAAGCCCTTTAGGTCAGTTTGTCCATTCACCCTTCCCTGACATACTGACAGTTCAAAGTCCTTTTGCTCTTAATTTTTCTCTGGTAAGAGAAAACTGCATTTTAAGCGCAGCGGTTCAGCTAGCTTTGGGTGCCTCTCTTGCCTGTTTGTGCTATCAGCCTTTTACTGCTTCGTGCCTCTTCCCCTGCACCATTTAACTGCAAATTCCTCTTGTCACTGCTGTCAGCACGCGTGGCGGCTGCACGGGGCCAGGGCGCAGCCAGCCCCTCGGCAGGCCCTCTCCGGTTTCGCCCGGCACCTGCGAGGAGCTCGTGGGGGGAGCGCGCTGCACAGCCCTGGGAAGCTGCACGCTGCGGCAGCAGCCTGCAATCTCCTTCAGGCTTTTAATTTTCCTTTTGTGTTAAAATTTGCCTAAACTGACTTGTTAAACTGGTTCTAGATCTCAGATTGCTGAACAGCAAGGACGGCTGACGTTTCTGCAAAGTGGCAGGGAAAGGAGCTGGGCATTTAGTCCGAGTCATCTATTTATGACTGAGCGGGGAAATATATCTTTATCTGTATTTAGGTGGTTATTTCTTGTTTTTCTTTGTGGTGTTAACCTTTCATTGTCCTTTTGTTCTTCATTGCTCTGACCTCTGATGCAGGAACAATTTCAAAGTCGAGGCCAATCCACTAAAGCCCGTTAATACTGAGCGCCACGCCTGGTATAAATTGCAGCTGAAGTTTTTACTGACAGCCTTGAGGATAAATGTTCTGCTTCTGTGAAGTTTTAATGTTTTACAAGTTTCTCCTGTGCTCTCTGTTCTTATTTTACACTTAAGGGGAGTGTATCTTGATTTTTGCGAAAAGTACTCCTCTGAAATGACCTCTATGTCTGTTCTTTTTTTCCTCCATGGTTTCTGAGTATTACTCAAAAGTGGAAGATTTTGATCGTTTCAGATGCATAATGGCAGTATTGGCAAACAGGATCATTAACCAGGTTTCTGGCTGTCTAGCTTAGAATGATTATGGTAAATGAGCAAAGAATTGCTGTATATGTTTCCGTGACAGCAGAAGTTCTGTATCTGTACCAACACAACAAATAAAATCAAGTGTTTCTCATGTATTAACTCTAAGGATCACACTATTTAAGGAGGCGAGTGTGGCTGATAATATTTTGCCGCATAAAAATGTTGCAGTACAGGGAATACAAATTTCACAAGATGTTGATCTATGAGTGTTCTTGAAGACACAAGGCTCTGTCCCTCCCCTTCAAGGGTTTGGGATGTAGTGTGTGGGTTCAACCACGCTGTAACTGCTGGCGGTTAGGAGTCCCAGTCAGAAGCACTGCATAAATGTAGAACAAAAAGAGGCAGTCCTTGTCCTAGAAAGATTTGCCAGTTAGTTGAAGGCCAAGAGGCAATGGGCGCCTACTGACAGGGAGCTGGCGAGGCATGGGAAACAAGACAACGCTGGTTGCCTTTGTTGCAGTGGTGTTGCCTTGCCGCTCACCCAGCAATTTCCTTTTCTGTGATAGTTTCTAAGGGGAAAAAAAGCGTATTTCTTAGAATAATTTGTGAGTAGATCAATGGTGTGGTGTCCTGAAGGCTTACAGGAGGCACGTCTTGCCTGAGGAAGGAGTACAAAAGAAGGATCAGACCTTCATGAGTTGAAATTTGTTCTAGTTCTCTATCCTAAATGTCTCACTAGGAGCAAAGGTTTGTTGAAAGAGAAGTATCTTGAATTGGAGAAGAATTCTAGCTTGTCACACTTCAGGCATGCCACGTGAGCAAATTTTTTTTGCAATCCTTAGTTATTCCAGTGAGCATGTATGTTGACAGCCTGACTAAGAAGGGAAAGGAGATACTCATAGGAAAGGAAAGGGAAACTTTGGGAACTTCATCAACACAGGACACAGCTGGTCACTTGTTCGTGACAGGACACTCAGGAAGGGGTAAGCACTTAACACAGCTGACATCGTCAGAGTTTCTTATATCACCTCTCATTGCCACTCATCCCTCATCCTCTGTTGGTTTAAAGCAACAAAATCCCTTTTTTTTTTTTTTTTTTAACTCCAAGTTCCTTTTCTGCACCAGAGTCTTTCTTAATGTTAAGGTGAATAGAAAGGATGAACTGTTGTTCTTCCTGATGTTTCGAAGGTTTAGAGGATAAACAAGGAGGAGAAGGGAGATTCTCTGAGTCAGATTTGTCAGTGTGTCAGAAATTATTGCAATAAACAACTCAGCAGATTGCCCCATCCATCTCTTTAATCTATTGAAGATGTTTCAACTAAGAAGAACAGTTGTAAATCCGAGAGAAGGGAAGTGAACCATCACTATGTTTTCAGAATCCAAAGACAAACTCCTAATGAACTATGTTTTTAAGGTTTGGACTACATGTTTGGCAGTTGCTTTCTTTCCTACTCCTAAGCACATCCCATTCTATGCTGAAAGCGCATAGTATTGGACAAGGTCACGCACAGTTCTATCTTTCCTGATAGAGCATGAGAAAAGGAAGATTATTGCAAATCATTGCTCTCTTTCTTAAGAAAGATTCACTTTCTGTTTCTTTCCTTAATTGCTCTACTTAGTTATATCGGAGAGACTTTATACCATTAAAAATGTCTAACAAACCTAAGTAGAAGCAGTAAATTTTATAAGCTAAATAATTGACTCTCTTTATTGCACTAGTACTCTTGTTAGAATAAGCAAACTAATGATGCTAGCTGCTCTAGCTATCTGTGCAGTGCATACAAAGTTGTGTTTCAAACATACAAGTTGTTACATACAAGTTGTGTTTTTCATACATACCGTAAGAGCTGACACTGTTTAACAGAAGTTTATAAACCACCTTATAAAAATAGTATGTTTAATACACTAAGTGAATAAACTTCAGTAGTGTCTTAGTAGTAGTCTTTCTCCATAGAAGGAAATAAAGCCTAAATACTTTGACTAAACTTCATTTGGCACCAGTAGTATATCTGATATGTTAAATTTAAATGTTGAGTTCAAGGATTTATGTTTTAATTTTTTGTTGCTTAGTATGAATAGAAACGAGGTCCACGTGGTGACCCTCTGGAGAGTTCTAATTTTTCAGATTTCATCCAGCTTCTTTTTACCTTGTTTAATTCTGTCTCTGACTTCTTCAGTCCTACTCAGTTTGGCAAGAAAGAAAACACAATGCCACAATGGCATTTTGCTATTTGAACAAAATGTCTTTTTTTCTTGCTTAGGTGTTAAAGCACAAGGCAGCTACATTTTCATAGTAGGAGACGCTTGACAGCATTATCAGAGCAGGTGTTATTGACTCCATTCTACGTACTACAAACTAGATGAGGGCGTACAAAACTTTAAAAAGTTTTCTCTGCTCCCATTCATAGTGCAGCTCTCAAGCAGTTGAGCTAGCCCAGCTGAGGCAGCAGGGATGGGAAAGGAAAGTGATGCTATGTTAGCTGGTATTAGACACTTGTAATCATGGTCGGATAGCACGAGACCTAGTGGTAGCACCAACTGCATGTTAAGTCATTGTTACTGCCAGATCACCTAAGAATCTTTGCCGTTCACTTGTGAATGGTATTCCATTCACATCCCAGGTGCACTTTTTATTTCTTTTGTCACTTCCGCCAAAGTAAAAGTAAACTCCGTTTTTTCACGCACGCTAAATCTTGGCTTCAAGTTGAAACAAAAAATCCTCTCCTGCCCCCCCTTTGAAATCTTAGAAAATTTTGTTAGCAGGAAAACTGGAAAGTTTTCAGAGACTGGATGTCATGTAACACATTTTCCTTCACTGACAGAAAGTCAAGATTCCTGAAAACTGAGCTTAATTATTGCCTTGTCACTAGGAAGCTGGGTGCAAATCACGCATCTCTTGCTTATCAGATTGCTTTCATTGAAAGTCAGGTGACACAGGTGATGTAAGTGAGCATTTACTGCAGGAAAAGTTGACAACTATCTTGAAATAATTTATCAATTTTTATACAGAATAAGAATCATACCTTTCCTTTTACTGCAGTGTGTTCAGAGTTCATGAGAACGTTCTAATGAACCAAATTTCCCCTGCAGAGCTTTTTCTTCTGACAGTTTTTATCTTCAGGATACTTTGCAAAACCAAACTTTTTGGGGGGAAGAGTGGATAGCAGAGAAAAGTCCTGAATGTTTTTGTGTGCTAGGACCGTTGACCTTGGCACCATGTGTTACTGATGTATTTCAGAGCTGAATTAGTTTGGGAACTTGCAAAGTATGCAAAGCTAAACTCAAAAATGAAAGCTGGTATCGATCATGAACTGTTGAATGATGTCTAATTGATATTACACTTGTCATTAGTGTTACACTGTCAGTTGCCCTTAAACATATGAAAGAGGTGCTTTGCCCGATAAGGAGAGCTTTGGCTTGCAATGTTTTTTTGAAGAGAAAAGCTCCCAAACTGCTGACTGCATCTTTTAGTGAGATTTCAAATTCTTCCCTCTTAAAGAGAAAATAAATCTACGAAAGTGTTAGATATTTACTTGGCATTCTGTCAATAAGCAAAAGTATATGTAAATGTACTTTCCCAAATCTGTCGTTGATATCCAGTATGATGAGGGGCAATTCACAGGCATAAAAGAACATGTGATTATAAATCATCAGTCGTTTAGCTGAGTTCTCTGCTTTCTCTAACAAGCATATCAGATGATCTGCTTCTCATAATCTGACTGAGATCCAATTTTAAACTAGGCAGGACTTTTAACTCTTGCTGCTACTGCTGGTAGGCTAGCTTAGTTTCCATGGCCAATTTGAATTCACATGCGCTTGTTCTGTAATATGGTGATCCAGCTTAATCTTTCTCTGATGATTATTTTTGTACTGTCTAACTAAACAAGCACAGCTTTTTAAACCTTTTTCTGTGCTAGACTTGCTATTCCTATAAAACAACCTGGCTGCTTTTTTTTCCCCACTCTGCCTGTTACAGTATGCGCTTTCTTCAACATAGGTGGCCCAGCTATGCACAGGTCTTTTCAAAGTCATTCTTACCGTGCTGGTGTTTATCCTCAGAACAATAATCTTTTCTCTCCATTTTCTTACAGTCATTCTGTGATTGTCTTACTGCTCCCACTCTTCAGTGATGTTTGCAAGTATGAAGCTCCCAAACTGTAGGTCAGATTCTTGTAATTATTCACCTGTGGCATTGGCCATCTGCTAATAACTTTAATCCAAACTCTCTTAATTTCTTCCTGAAGACCACAGCTTTTTTCTTATGTGATATCCTAGTTCTTCACACTGATGATGCTTTCAAACTTGGGCATCACCAACAAACTCCATAAGTGTTTTTCAGTTTCTCTGTGCAGTGGTCATTAAGAAAATAGTAAATAAGAAAGGCCCTCAGGCAGATCCTCTCTCCAGTCCCATAATGCTTGTGTCATTGCTGCTTGTTCTCTCTCTTTACCATTTAATCATCTTTTTTTCTAGCCTCACTGATACATTTCTGTATATCATTGCAGCAGATTTTTTCCTGAAGGCCAAACTGATGAGATCTCATCCCGTTTTCCTTACTGAGGAATGGTTTGTATCTGGCCTAGTCTGCCTCTGGTAAACAAAGGTTATAGTTCTTACCTATCTACAAATTTTAGGGGGTTTTCTTTTTTCCTCCTTCAAAATATATTTTAAAACAGGTAGGCCCATTGTCCCTCAGATTCTCCCCCCTTTTAAAATTACTTAAATACAAGTTTGATAGTTTTCAGTTATAAGGCACCAAGCCAAATGAACTTTATTCAAAATGCTGATACAGGATTTATGGCTTTTTTTTTTTCCTTCCAGGATTTTGGAATTGTTGATTTACTCCTAACTGTTAAGTGCAATGCATTCAGCTCTTGGAATTAAGATTAAATTCAAAAATCCAAACTCTCATCTTTCACGTATGGTAGCCTTACTTTATTTACTACTTTTTCATTTTTGTGGCCAAAGAGCCTTTGCTATTTGTTTTAATTTCCTTTGCAGGCTCTAAGATTAATTCTTCAGTGTAGCAAGTCTTTCTTTATTTTCCTTTCTTTTAGTGCTCATGTTATTGATGATTGTGTATCCTCTCCTCAAAAAGTCCATCCTGCAGGGTAACAGAACTATATATTTGACTGCTTTTCCTCCTAATGACCTGTAGTTATTGCTGTTCTCAGGCCAAATGTTTTGTGAGAGACCAGGCGTTTTTTAATTAGACACTACATTTAGAGGAGTTTGAGTTCATGGGTGAGGTGATTCAGTATGAGGAAAGCATTTTAAAAAGTAAGGATGACCTGTAATAGAATAATGAAGAGACAGCGTGGCCCAGCATGGTAATTCTCAAAGCCTTTTGAAGCTTTACTGAGGTGATGAATCCTGTTCTGTACCTCGCTGGCAAAGGGATGAAATGGTTTCTTCTGAGTAAGAGGTATGAAATAGCATGCCTATATGTAAGTAAGGTCCTGAATAAAGTATCACACCGTAAATGAGCTGGGTGTGCTAGAAGTAAGCAGAGAATTGGCCATGTGTGCCTCAGTGAGAGTCATGCTTGATTTTCTTCTTACGGCTCTTGCGAGTAGAAGGGAGCTGCAGTGAAGCCGTACTTGGATTGGGATCGTACGGGCTGGGGATTTGGTATATGATGATGGTGTAAGTAGTCCTCCTGGCTGTCTGGGCACTGGAGCTGGCTAGAGCATCCTGCCTAGAGCAGGATGGTGGAGTAAGTGAGGGGAAAGGACCTTGAGAAGACCTGCCTTTGGGTCCTCTTTCTTGCCCAGCAAAAGGTGAGGAAAGAGAGCTGCCCAGCCTGTCACCATGCTTCCTTGCTCACTGATTGAGAACTACTGGCCTCATGGCTGAGGCACTGTACTGCGCATCAGGAGATGTAGGTCATGTTACCGACTCCATCTGTGACTTGCTCTGTGGCCTTAGGCAAGTAATTTCAGCGTCCCTGCCTGCGTGTGCGATCCCACTCAGTTTGACTTAAAATTTATTTGGGTTATAAGCTTTCTCGGGGCAAAAACTGTCTCACCCTAGCTTAAGGAGAGGTGCTAAACACTGCAATATTAGGAACTTGGAGCTATCAGGGCTGTATCACTTGTAGGGCCGCAGCAGCTGCCTATACTTAAACATGCATCAGGAATTTACTGACAAGCTGACATGGTATTTTAATGCTGCGTGTGCTGACCTCTTCTGCAGCATGTTAGAGCTTAACACAACTCCTTCCTCTATCAATGACATTCATAAATTAAAAGTATGGATTGTGCAACTGGTGAGGCCTATCCATTATTCTTGGTCCCAGGACAGTTATCGAGAGGTAAAAATAAATGGGAAGGGTCTGCCATTCATTCAGAAAGAAGAGTCGCTGCCCAGCTTCTAATAAATAAAATACCGTTCTACTGAATAGAAATTGATGATGTTGCAACTTCTGTCCTGTTGATCATAGCAATCTTAGCTAGTTTTAAAACTTTAACTCTTTAGCAGCAAATAAGCAATTCTTTTCTTTTCTTTTTTTTTTTTTGTTACCTGCTGGTTGTATTGTTTTATTTGAGAGAGAGAAAAAAAGCCCAGAGGTTAAAAAGAAAAAACACAAACAGTAAAACATCATATATGCTAGGAATTTCTCTTAATTCGTCACTTGGCAAAGAAAATAAAAGCAGGCTCTCTAGCTAACAGCGTTAGTTTTGCTTAGGGTTGTTTGGCAGAAAACTCATCGTTCTCTCTCCATTTGTGAGTACTTCATATTGACTTTACACCGTTTAGCAAGGGTCAGCAGGGCATAGTATACATAAAGAGTTCAAGTCCCATTGCTAAGGCTGGATTTTAATTTTAGTGGATGCTTTATTTTAAATGTCATTCAAAAATGAAAGGTGGTTATTCAATTTTTTTATTTTATTTTAATGGCTAATTTTTTGATACTGAAATCAAACGCTCTTTTTTTGGGCTACTTGCGTAAGAATTAGATTTACTTAGATATTTCCATCATATTAGAGGAACCTTCTTTTGCTCTCTATTTCTTGAGGCAATGAATGTCCTGAATCTGTAGGCAAGAGAGATTTGTTTTCTCAAAGCTTTTATAATTAAGATTGTTAGTAATGTGCAAGCATGAAGGGAGGGGAAGTGTTTCTTTATATGTCTGTATTTTGCAAAGCATTGGCTTAATCTTCAAGACTCAGCAAAGGCTGATAGGAATATAAAACCTGGAGAAGGCATAGATGTATCTCTTTCTACCCTTGATGATTGCAGTTATAATTGGCAGAGTTTTAACATAATCTAGCACAATTTTATATTAAGAGAATTAATTTTCTGTTTTCTAATGGTATTCCATACACACATACACATTGCAAGTTCAGTTAATAGGCATTTCAAGAATCAATTGTGTGTGTATAATCAGAAGGAAGCTGACAGAATATTTCAAAGCCACATTGTCCCCTTTGGGATCAGACCTCGGAAATCCACCTGGTCCTCTTCGCCAGCCTTGATGAAATAGCGTCAAGATTTGGGAAAAAAGGTTAAGGTATTTCTTCGTATAGTCCCTGAAGAGAAATACATACTCAGAGCATTCCTAAGATTTTATTTGGAGGTATTTCGTTTTTCCTCGTGAATTTGAAAACATGATATATATATTAAAAAAGATGATATTGTGTCTACTCAGAAAGCATGCTGACTTCAAATTTTTGGGGTTTGATTTCTGAACAGCAACAAACCATATTTGCTGTTCTATGCTAGGAACTTCTGAAACATTTTAACAGAAAACAATTACTTCTCTTTGTTGAAAATGGAAGTTAGATTTACTTACATGTCTGATCTAGTGACCTGGTAGGAATAGCTTAAATAAAAATACCAAGAATTCACTAGTAGGGACATAAATTTATTTCTAAACCATTTCTGAGGATGTTAATTAAACTGCAGATAATACTAGGTTATATATGGCTAGCATGATCTGTTAATGGGAAGAGCTTTGGTGGATAGCCAAACTGTGTAAATTTGTGTATGCTTTTGAAGGTCAGATGTTGATGGTATTTGAAAGTGTTAAGAAACTGTTCTCTGATTATCTAAAATAATATATTTTTTTAAAAAAAGATTAATGTTCTAAATGGTATATAAGGGTCAGTTTGCTGCTCCAGCTTTGTCGTTATGTCATTATGATATTTCGTTTTTCAGTTTTAATAACTGCTGTTTAATTAATCTGGTCAGATAGAGAAGATAGATTCAAATAAAGTAAGAGAAAATGTGGATTACAGCTGCTTTTAAACTTTGGGTGGACTTATCTGTCTGTATATGGTGCGTCTTTCTTTCGATTCTTTTATACCTGATTTGCCATGCTGACAGCTTTATTGAACCTGACAAACTCTTCAACTTCGCTTCCTGCGGTAATAAGGCACATGCTCATAATGTATCTTCAGCTTAGCCCCGATTGCAAGCTCTTACTGGGAGTAAAGCTCAGGGACAGAGCAGATGCTTTACATGCAGGAGGACGCTGCATCCGTCTGCTGCCTCCATCTACTGCAGCTCAGACAGAGCTCCCTCGAGGCTGAATAACAGCTTCATAAATCATGGGCTGCAGGTTCAGCTTTTACTGCAGCGCACTTGGAATTCAGCGTGCAGTTTGGGGCCCTTTGTCGGATAAGTAGTGAAAGAGCGCAAAAGTGCTGGGGTGGGCAAAGAGCAAAAGAGCAGCTGGGATGGCAGAATGATGTGCAGTTATGAAAAGGAAGTGGAAAAAAATAAATATATTAATAAATTATAATGCTGACTAAGGGAGGATCTGCTAATAATGTGCAAATATTTCAGAAATGGTAATGGGTAGTTTGCAAAGGGACTGCTGTTGAGTTGATTGCATGAATTGTGGTTGTCTTAAGTGGAGAAATTCACATTAGGCATTAAACAAATGGCTTAGCCGTGAGCAATTGGAAGGATTTGGCTTGTAAGCTAGTAGATTTAGGGATTGCTTTGATTTTTTTGTTTATTTTTTGTTCTTATTTGGGAAATCCATGTAGCAAAATCATTCTCCATGTGGGATTTGGTGGTGCGTGACCTTAGCACTTTTACTCTCCTCAGTTTGTGGTGCGTTCTGTAAGACAGATTATACGTATGTACACACACATGGCTCAGCAGATAGTTACTTTCCACGGTGATTTTAAGCAGCTGAGTCCTTTTTCCTCCTTCAAAAATTCTGGAAAAAATAGTAAATACTTTTTAGCAAATTTGACACAAGCCATCAATGTTTTATTTTAAATAGAGGATCAAATACTGATTTTTGTGCCATTTATCAGAAAAATTTAGAGGATTAAAACCAAGCTAATGCCTACCTGCGTGATGTGTAGCAGGGTTTACCTCTGAAAGCTTCCAAAATTTTCAAAATTGCCCCGATACATTTCTCGTGCATGTGGATATTTTACAGAACTTTTGCAGCATTGTGGGTTTGCATTACTAGTTCTTTTACCCTTATCTGCTATTCTTTATTGTAGGCTGCATATTCTAGCTTCTGGGCATTTTTTCTCATCTCCTAGAACACTACTGACAATATCTGGCGTGTTTTATTCTTGAGCACATTTGGAAAGTCATTCTGTTCGTTGATGTCTTAAATTCTGCATGTATTTGGAACGCGCCTTGTGCTCTTTGTAGGCTTCCAGCAGCAAACAGCTCTCAATGTAGTGGTGTAGAGTAATTTATAGACCTTGCGTCAGACGTTTCACCGGGCTGTTTTTTCACCAAGACAAACCACTAGTGCCATGGAGTGTTATTCCCCCTGTAGATGCATACCAGGAGATGCCCTTTTCCATGAATTTCTAAAACATGGCTTAGTAGTTTTGTCAACAATCCTGTTGTTGTTATCCTCTCCCGGGCCAATCATGAAGGGAAGAAATTCTGTCCCAGCAAAAATTAAGCAGAATGAAAATGAAACAGAAGCTGTCCCTCCTCCTAGGAGGAGGATTCACTGAATGTGTAGGCTGAAAAGACAGTGCTTAAGTCACGGGTGAAACCGTTATCATCTGCCTAAGAAGCAGGCACTCCGCAGGATTTTAGAAGGGCAGAGTGGGGAATGCTTTTCAAACCGTGTGCCTTAATAAGGAGTCTGGAGGACCAGAGAAGTTTTAGCCAGGCAGCAGCCCAAGGCGAATAGTTACGTGCAGTGTGGGGTAGGTTTACACTGAAGTGATTGATGGTGCAGTGCCCGGCATGCCTGGGGTGATTGCACCCGGTGACAGGCGCATTGATCATCCCGGGGCGGCGCTCTTTGTTGTGTGACATCTCCTGTAGTCTCAGCAGAGATCGCGCCCCCCGCCGTACATGTGAAGGCACTTGTGTTTTATGATCAGAGTGAGGAGCGCGTATGGCTGGCAAGGTGATTTGCTGGCCTGACCTCCTTGTGTATCCGTGCTCGTTTGAATGCATGCAGAAGTGCATGAGCACATGCAGCCCAGCGGAATAGTAGTCAATTGACTCTTGGATTTTGTCTCCCTGAGTCGTGATAGTCTCCAAGGGCACCTTGTACAGTTGCAGAAAAATAAGTATTCAGCGTTGGCTACCTTTTCCATTACTCATCACCTGACTGTTTTTCTGTTCCTGTTTTGAAAGTATGTCATCTTCCAAGACATTTGCTGAAGCTGCACTCTGTGTCAAGAATAAGCTCCTTTTCTTCCTCTCTCTCCTTTTTTAAACCAGTGCAATATCAGTGCTAAGAGCGATGTTAGTTCATGCCATTTGAAATAGGTAGGGCGTTTCCAGGGCAAAGATCATCAGGCTTTCTGCCCAGCTCTTGAAGTTGGTGTTTTACAAGTGCTTGTAATTTGACTTTTTGAAGCATGTTCCAAATCTGTTTTCCCAAGCTCTTTCTAGGGGAGTAGGAGGGGCCAAGATCCGAGCGCTCCCTAGAGAGCCACTTCAGTTTGATGAAAGGTGTATTTGTGGCTGGAGTTTCAGCCAACTGTATCTTTACCAGCAAAAGTAAATGAATGTCTGGGAGTGAGATGCTTAGAGATAAACACGATCTAGCTATAATGAGATTTATTTTAAGCAACCAAGATAACACTGCAGGTGCTATAAGTTAACATACTCCTTACAGTTCAGGAGTTGTAAAAGAACAACCTTAAATGAAGATCCATCAATCCTGCTGTTAATTATTCCTTCTATGCAATTCCAAATAGAAAGTGGAGAGATTTTAATTTTTTAATTACCAGAAGGGTAATAATTCTTTGCCAAAGGCCGTGATGGTCTCTTAAGTGCGAGACAATGTAATTGCTTTATTCCTGTGCCATTAAGTGAGCTCCATGTTAAAGGCACGGTCATCTATCTTATGAGCAAAAGGGTACTCTTGTTACCTCAAAAGAAACGTGCTATGAATGGTAAAGGCATGCAAGCTAAAATGATTCGCAGTTCTTTTGTTTGAATTTTTCTAGTTACCAGTGCAACTTCCAAAACGATTACAACCGAAAGAGCTTAGAGAGAGGGAACTGTTTATATTTGGTGAGTGTATTCAGCTATGCGTTACAATTCACGTCAGAGACCGACACTTAGTCTGTGAGTAATGGCTCCTTACACGGACAAAGGAATTAAGAAAAAGTAGTTGTAAAACCCACCCAGCTTAGTAGAGGGTTTCAGAGAAAGGTGTAGCTCAGGAAGCCACGTACAGTTCACTTTATGTCTTTTAGAATGAGTTGTTTGTGGCTCATAAGATGTCCTAATTTTTTTTTTTTTATCTCTAGTAATAAATCTGAATAATGAGCCCGTTGCTGGTGAGCTGCGAGAAGGCATCAAATTTTACATTCAAAGTATCAGAGTATGGTTTGACAAGGCGGCTAGGGGTGAGTTAACAATTTGTCACTGTCAGAGTGGCATTTGTTCCCCCTCCGCTCCTGCTTGTGTACTTTTGGGGCTTGCTTTAACCGTGCTCAGACACTTGTCTGGTCACAGAGGAGCTCATTCAAGTCTCATCCAGGGGGAAAAAAAAAAAGTTTTTGTTCTGTGTTTTTCTGTTTGTTTGTCTGCTGGCCTCGCAAATTAGATCAGTTTCTCTTGCAGTGAGATGAGTGTGAAAAACTTCTTGGGGATGGGAAAGAGGAGGGGGGCGGGGGAGAAAGGTGCAGGAATGAGGCGGGAACGAGACTCCCCCCTTTCAACACGCAGGGTAACCGTGCCCTAAAGCGGGGCTCTCTAGAGAGGAATGGCTGCAGCTGCGCTTGTGCCTGTTTTCCGGAGGGAGAGGCAAGCGGCGCTGTGAAGATGAGCAGAGCTCCCTCTCTGTCACGCAGCGCCGTGCCTGCCAGCCCCTGGATTTTTCAGCCCTTTTTTTTTTTTTTTTTCTTGAATATCAAATCCAACATATCAGCATATACATAGAAGCTGGCTCGTACAGCTCGCAGAGGAGGATTGTATTCCTGATTGTGAGAGAATCAAGATTTAAGGGTTATCTTCAGCTATTTAGCTTGTAGTAAATAAATTAAACTTTCTTCTCTCTTTTTGTCTATATACTGGGAGTAATCTGTATGAAACATCGCGGCCTATTCCTTTGTTTAATGTATGGGCTACTCTTGGAGAATACTGGCTATTAACAGCACTTGGTATTTAAAGTGAGTAACTGCCAGGGGTTAGGATATAACCTTTGGTTTCTGATTTAAGTGTTTTGCATTTAAATGGTGAAATTCAACTTTTTGGAGAAAAAGTTTCTGACCACAGATTGAAATAGTTTGTTAGAGGGTCCCAAGGGAACTGGAGCTTAGCTGGAAGAAAGCCTCCCCTCCAGAGGAAGGCAGCGGGAACTGAACTGCTCCTGGCATTGAGGTGTGAGGGCAGAATGCTTCGATGTAAATCTTGGTTTTCAGCTGATACATGGCATTGAGTGGAGCAGTTGAAAATTTCCAGGAGGTGTTTTTTCCAAATAAAATTTTATCAGAAAAGGTCTTGACAGCTAGAGCTTGAGTGTTGAGTCTTGGGGGTTAAGTCTATGGAACCAGAAATCCAGCATTTGTAGTGTGTCTCCTTGTGGCTGTTGCAGGTGGGCTGCTGTCTGTGTGCATTTGTAGAGGCTTCCACACAACAAGGGTCTTGCGTGAACAGTAATCTAAGACTGAACATAACTTGCTTGTCATATAATCTGCTTTTTGAGAACAAAATTTATTTTAGCCGGGAATTCTTGCAGAACAAACTCATTAACAGCTTGTTAAAAGTATGGTGCTTTTGGCTTAAGAAGCTCAAACTCCCAGATCTGCTGGTTCAATCAAAAGTCTGGATTGGTGGTCAACACTGAAAAATCTCCAGTGCCCTTACCTCTGCAGGGTATAGACAGCCATGGCATCTTTTTGTAGTAACGGATGAAAAATACTTGTTATCTTGAAAGAGATTAGGTTCTGCCAAACTAAGTGGCAAATATTTTTGCTATTCTCGTGCTTCTAGGCCTCACGGAAACATGGGCTGTCACAACAACTTAAAACTTTGATAGCAAATACAAACTGTTTTCTTCATGGCATGAAAAATGTTCAGCCTTAATATATGCACATGTTATTTTCTAGCCTCAAGGCTGTATTGAACTGTGCAGCCAGTGGCGGTAGCAGCAAGTGCTTCAGTGTTGCATACTGTCTGAGAATGCGTCAGAAGTAAAACGAACAGGAAAACTCCCTCCATTTAAAACAAAAAAAAAAGAAGGAAAAAAGAAAAAAATGTCTAGTATGTTCCAAGATCAGTCATAATAATGGAAGTTCATATCAGATAAATTGCCAGAGTCAGAATGGACAAACATCTGGTTTATTCATCCCTAGCTATACTAACAAAAATATGATATCCTGTTAGATAACTCACTGATCATCCTAGTTTATCTTGGCAGTTGTGCACCTTTATATTTTTCACTTAAACAGGAACATATCAATACTTTACAGCTAGTATGCCTCGAGCTCCAGGTTCACAGTTCATGTGCTTCTGTGACTTTGAACTCTTCTTTTCCTGAGTTTGCCAGTAGACAGCTGCACCAGAACAGATATGTTTACATGGGGGGAGTAAATGGCAGCAAGCAGCTCAGAGTTTCCATTTCCTTTTACATTGTTCAGGAATCCAGGCTCACAACTCTTGTCCTAAAGCTTCACCTTGTGTGTTTGCTTCTGACTTGGCCCTTTACAGTACGAACGTTTTATTTTGACATTGATTTGCTGATAGAAAATGCTGACTGAGAAGAAGCTAGTTTCACTACCGGTTAGCCTCAGTTTACATAAAATTATATTGTGCGTGAATTGTCTTAAAAAAAAAAAAAACCACTTTATGTGAAGGAATTAAACAGTATGTAAATGTGAGGCTAATGTGGAACCATTTTATGCAGTTATAGCATGATAGATGTATTTCTAGGTGGAGAAAAATTACATTTTTTATTAAGCATGACTATGAAATCTGATTAGCTGC
The DNA here is from genome assembly GCF_040807025.1 of Struthio camelus. Taxonomy (NCBI): domain Eukaryota; kingdom Metazoa; phylum Chordata; class Aves; order Struthioniformes; family Struthionidae; genus Struthio; species Struthio camelus. The sequence continues at coordinate 81,441,645 of NC_090944.1, read as the reverse complement.
TTAAACCATGACAGTGACTATTTAAGCTATTGTGATACACAGATGATAAAATATTCCCAGATGTGCTTGGCAGGGCAGTAATTCCATGACGAAGAGGTTACGGTAATTATAAAGAAGAAACAAAACCATCACAGTGATTTGTTCGTTTGCCTGAACCTGAAAGTGGAATTAGAGACTTCAGTGAGTGGTGTCTGTTGTCCAGAAAGGAAATTCTTTCTCTGACTTTATACAGCCTAGCAGACTTCTCATCATCTCTGCTTAATTCCACATGCCTTATGAGCTTTTACTCCCCTTTTTGTACCTAACCTGGACATTTTAGTTTCTTACTCTGAACTAAACCTGTGGTTTATTGGTTATTTTGGTAGCTGAACTGAGTGAAGTAAACGTCATATACGTGACTTGTTGAAGGCCCTATAGTAATTCAATGTGTTTTGCCTGCTGTTAGTTTGAAGGAAGGTTCCCTGCTTAAACCTGATGTATTAGAATGAGCCTGGCTTTAGGTCACTCTCAGGTGGTATCTGTTATGAGAAGAAATTGCTTGAACTTGTTGGAGCAATTTGATTTGGTTTACTTTTGATATATGTGTTTATATTAATTGCTAGAGGACCTTGGGACATTATTAAAAATTATGTAATAGCACAGTACCAATGCGTATAATTTTAATATTTAATCAGCATTCTAAAGCTTCCTATGATGCTCTAGGTCATAAAATTGAAGCGTAAAATTTAAATAACAAAGTATTTGTAGAATTACGTTTTGCACTTTATATGACTATGCAGTGAGCCAGCTCAGAGTGCCATACTGGCTGAAAATTATGCCTGGAAAATAATCTTTTAGTTCCTGTATAGGTCATTGTCCAGTTTTGCCAGTGCAAGAAAGGGAATGGGAATTCAAAGCCGGGCGTGGGACTGTAGTGGTCCTCGTTTAGGTTGGCGTGTGTTGCCATGGGATTGCATTTTCAGGCTAGCAACGAAGCACAAATACATGCATATTTTTCCGTGAGCTCGCTGAAGGTAAGTCGTTTAACTCTTTACTTTCTTTTGAAATATTATATTTGGCAGGGCTGGGAGGAGGCATCAAAGCAAGCAGTTAACATCGTGCTGGCTTCATCGTGTCTATAACGCACCTCCTCCCTGTTTGCAGGGCAGCTAGCCCGCTTAGCAGGGACTCGTGGCGCTCAGAAGTTACTGCTTTGAGGGGGATGGGGTAAAGGGGCTGCTGGGGAAGGGAGCAGAGGCTGAGTAGTGGGGTTAGGCTGTCAGGGCTTCTCAAAACCCAGTCTCGACCACTGCAGGTGCTGAGGCCGCTGCAATCTTAGTTGCTTGGTGTACGTTGAGAAGCTGGCCACGTTGTACCCTTCTGCCTCGGTAGAGGTTTGTTCCTGATACCTTCCTCAGCTGACCTGTAATCAGTAATTACATTATGTTGATATATCATATACTAAAAGTGGTAACTGTTGCATACATGAATATATATACTTGCAATTTCTGCGATTTCATTTAAAGTGATTAACTGTTTTATCTCATAATCTCTAAATGCAGATTAGCTTGAACCTTCCTATCCATGATCTGTTTTTCACTGGCACTCTAATTTGGAAGCAGGAAACAATCTGAAAGCAATTGTATTAAGTGTTTCGGCACAGAGATTTTAAAATACAGTAGTTTGGCATATTGCTCTATCTTCCCACTGGTCCTCAGAGGAAATAAAATGGAGATGGTAACTTTCATCCAGGCAGCTTTTATACTACATCCTGTTTCCTTCCTCACATGGGAGAAAGCTCTGACGTTTCCTCTCTCTGTTTCCTCCACTTTAAAATGTGAAATCCCAATCTCTCTGTGTGCTGTAGGGCTCACATTCATCTTTTCAGATGTCGGTATAGGATTCGGATTATTTGTGTATGTCAAGTTTAGGCACATTAGTGTTTCCCCTCCATGTCAAGTGAAAGCATTACAGAGAATAAGAAGAAGAATATGCATAGCTAAACAGGTCAGTGCCCCCTGCACAGCTTTCCTGGGTGTTTGCTCTGGCTTCTTAGTTTGTTCTCTCCGCATAAAGGAAGTCTAGCACCTTCCTGAGAGCTGTGAAGTGCTATGTGAACTGTTCCTGTGCTCCCTGGAAGGCTGAAATCTCTGCTTTCCTCTCATTGGAAATTACAGAAAGGGGCATCCCAACTCTTAAGAAAAACTGACCCTTTAAAAGGCTTGGAGTAGAAAGGATTAATTCCCTGGAAACTTTGTTTGGAAACCAGTGAGGAGACTGCTGTGTTTACATGCTGGCCATCTCCATAAGAGACATTATTTTCCCACCCTCTCAAGTACTTGGTAGTTTATCTGTTGTTTATATTAAAGATTGATCATGTTATATATTCCTGACTCGGAGTTCTCATTAATCATGCTGTGCCACATAAAAGAGCAGAGAAGAAGAATGAGGGGTACTGGAATTAGACATGTGATTGTTGGCTCTGCTTCTAATATGACTTACGCTGACAATAGCTTTGTTCTTATGAAATACTGTGTTTGGGTAAACTTTTTTTTTTTTTTTGGGGGGGGGGGGGGGGGAGAAGAGGGCAGGGGGGTTCCATGGTTGAAACATCTGTTTTTCTCAGGACTGTTCAGAAAGAGATAATATACTCATTACAATAATTTTGGAGAATGCTAATAAGGACACTTGCCGGGTTACTGTTGCAGGAGATTTCTGCTCTCTTTCCCCCATCTCCTTGCTGGCTTGTCTTTGCTTTCTCCCCCAGCCCTACTTGCCATTTCCTCTGTCAGAGCAGCCCCACGCAGGCGTTTGTTTCAGCCTGTGCTAAAACGAAGGGATGGGGAAGGGCTGGTGTGGGAAAACAAGCATGCAAAGGCTGGGACTTCCTAAAGCACATCAGCTGCCAGCAGAAGGCTACTTCCTCCCACAACAGCAGGGCCTGTCTGAAAGTTGCACCTCCCACTCCTCTTCCTTGACACCCCCCCACCAAAGATTTCCAACCCCCCCGGTATTATATCGGCTGCTTGCAAGCTCCATCTGAGAATCAGTGTCAAAACTGCTGGCGAGAGAGAGAGAGTGACAAGTAAATTTGTACAAGCTGGTTGGTGTTATGCATACACGTTACCAGCCTTGGTCTGTCTTTCTCTCTCTCTCTCTCTCTCTCTCTGTATGTACACACACACACACACACACACATATATATACACACACATACACAAACATACATACATATATATGTACACACACACACCCCTAGGAATAAGGCAGCTCAGGACCCTCTGGAGGCAGCTGCTTTGCCAGCCTGGCTTGCCTTGCTGAAAGTCCCTTCACACCTTTTGAAGGCACACTTTGAGCCCATCTGTTCAGTGTGTTCGGATGGGAAACAGTTACATCGACAGATTTTCAACCAATAGGAGATGTAATCCTTTGAATTTCTGAATGGCCATATGCTTGTGTTCATCCAGTTAGAAGAAAATCTCAGCTTTCTTGAGTTAGAATTTGAGAGAGGCAGCTGAAGTAATTGATAAGTGGCAAATCAGAGCAAATTTGAATAAAGGTAGTTTCTTCAGAGCTATGCAGATATTGTTCTATTTCTCTCTAAAAAGTACTTTGCCTGGCACCTCCTAGTTCTGCGTAAAATTTTTTGAGTCATGTTGCACTAATGTCTGACAATTCCTTGGTGCAAAGTCCTCTTCTAGAACTCACTGTTAATGTTATTTTCACTATTAAGACATGATTATAAATTCTATTTTGTGTTTGTAATTAAGCATCTGCTTCAGAAAAGCAAGAGACGAGCAAACTTAGGAGAGTTTAGATCCATTACTTGTGATGAAAGCACATCTTCAGTGAAATCAAGGAAGAAGGTGTAATGTAGGGAAGTCTTATACGTGTAACAGTTTTCCCACATTTTAAAGGAGTGTAATTATACAGGAAGAGTTATTTTAGAGGACCAGATACTTGTAAAGGATTTTGATGATTCATACTAATTTATTGCTTGGTTTTTTACCCATGTGACTACACAGTGACATATTATACTTATCAAGAGTGAGAGAATTTATTTCTGAATTGGGAATAGTTTTTTTAATCAGACTCGTTAATGTAAGTTTGAAAGTTGAAAGTTCATTCAAAACTGAGTACTGGTGTATATTTAAGTGCGGTGTATGGTAGAGTTAAAGTATCCCCTAGTGTTTAACCCAAAGCATGTTTTATGTGTGGTTTTGTTTTGTTTTTTTAATGTTTAACAGTAACTGAAGCTGGCTTTGGTGCTGACATTGGGATGGAGAAATTCTTCAACATCAAATGCAGGGCCTCTGGCTTGCTTCCCAGTGTGGTTGTGCTTGTTGCTACAGTGAGGGCTTTGAAGATGCATGGAGGTGGGCCAAATGTAAGTTTTTGCACCTTTTTTGGAAAATAAAATTGGTGCTAATGTTTCAAATGAGTAAAATACCTTAGTTTAAGAAATAACGGGGATAGGTCATGGGACAGTATCCTCCCTGAGTTACATTATCGTATAGCTGTAACCTTCAAAGGCAATGCAAGAATGGAGAGGAACAAATGAAAGAAGAGGGGTGAAAGAGCTCTGAAGAAGTGCTAAACCTTGCTGAGAGAGCGAAGACTGTTTGCATGAAAAAATAATACTATAAAATATTTATATTCTTGTCCCTGCATCTTGAAATAGTGTTTGAAAGTGCACTAAAGGAGTCATAAGCTGGGAAACTTGACAGCTGAGGAAGAGTGAGAGGAGAGTTCAGGTTGCCGTATTTGAGCGGAGGTAGGGAACCTAGTGAAGGTTTTGAGATTTCTTTCACGGCAATAATGGGAACCCCTTCTGTCCTTTTAATGTGCTCAGGTTAATTCCCTCAGGGATGCTGAGGTAACAGATAAAGTTGTGTAAGTGTTTTCCAAGTGTAATAAAGGTCACCAGTGTGTCATTTCTTGCTCTTTAAGCTGAGAAGAGACTTGCACAGATTACCGATCCTAGAAGTATTCCCCAGTCATTCAATCAGACTAGTATTCTGCTAGCCGAGTAGACGCTAAAACCCTAGAAACATTCTTTTCTGCCTAGCAGCATGCAAGAAAATTATGCTGCCAGGGAAGCAGTCTTACTGGGTGAAAATACCACAGCTGTTTCCACAGCCGCAACATTTTGGAATGCACCATCTTCCTTACAACTAATCATCTAAAGCTGAGCTTCTCCTTTTTCAGTCTTTCAGATGGTTGACATAATTACATAACTTTCTGCCATTTTAGCCCGCTTCTAATGAAACTTTTTTTTCTTTTATGATATTCCTCCATGCGTTTCCAAGGCTGGTTTATTGTCATGTGCATCATCAGTCAGTCTTGCAGAAACAAAACTTAAATATGTCTTCATAACTATATCTATTTCTGTTTGATCTGTCTTTAGAAGTGTAAAGTTTTTATTTGGTCACATGATGAATCATACAGGCATGTAGAGAAGCAGCTACTTTTACTGGGGGGTTATCTACAAAAGTGACCAAGATCAACACTTGGGACTGTTTGGTCCTGTACCCAGGTGATATTCTGTCTGTCCATCTTTGTGCTTTCCAGCAAAGGAAATTCATTGCATGCAGTCCCTTGCCTCAGGCAATTACAGGACGCCCAAAGATGCTGTTCCTTTCCTGATTGTCTGTGCTGAGTTGTTATTCCTTCAGCCAGCTGTCTGAGGTTGCTTTCCATCATGTTTGCACTGCTGGCGCACTGTTAAGCACATAGGAAGGGCCCGAGTTCTGTCTCCATATACCTGAGGTGACAACATCTGAATCCTTTCCAATTAACTATTTAAATATAACTTTATATTTAAATAGAAATGGAAAGCCATGTAAGTGAAAGAAAGACTTTTCAAGTCCTAAAAACAGTTTAAGCGACTCTTATTTGCGATTGAGAGCTCTGTTTTGCATAGTATTTGCTAGTTACATCCTGTGCTGTATTAAGGGTACAGCAGTCAACAACAAAAACCATATATGTCACTTTTTGTAATACGAGGTTACGTTAAGGCTTACCTTCTAAAAATTCAAATTAAATTAAAGGAAACTTTTACATACAAAACACTTTGTTCATTTTACACAATCTAGTTTTTATATTTGTCAAACTGAAATTTAGCTAACTTGCCCAAAGTCTCCTAAATGAAGACACATTCGCAACTCCCTCCTTTTTTACTCTGCAACTTTCCTTCAACTTTTTTTATCTGTTTTTTCACATAATGCCAAAATATACAAGCTAGAAACAGAGCACAGACTGCTTAAATAACATTATACCATCTTTGTTCCTTCCCTGACTTGAACTTGTCCTGAACTAAATATTTGTAGGCAGTATTAGTCATTTCAAGCATATGGACATACCCTGAAGAGTGACCTAGGTCAAATGTGCATGGAAATGTTCTGGATATGCACGCAGTTTTGTCCTGCATCTGATTTGCTCAGCCTACTTATCCTCTAAGCTGGGTGTTTTGTGATTCTCACACTACTGCGACTAAACTGCGATTCAGCAACTACAATTTATGTTAATGTCCAAGTTGGAGAAAAAGTCAGCTTAAACTTCTGTATTTGTGTTTTCATGGCAGTAACATGTTCATGTCACCGAAATCGTCAAACTGGGTTTCAAATACAGAAAATTGATTTAAGGGATACAACAATGGTGCAGGTTTTTTGTTTCTTGGTTGTATATAGTCATTTTACTCTCTAAGAAATCTTTTACCACCAGTTTCTGAGTCACTACCTGTATCTTGCTGCTCAAAGAAAATGGGAAGTGTTGCTATTTACTAGCAACAATTTGCAATAGAACGTATATAATTTGCGATAAATTCTGCAGATTTGTAATGTAATTGTAATTTGTAATGTATTTACAAATGTAATTGTATTTGCATTGTGCAAATATAATTGTATTGTATAGATGTATTTGCAATGTAATTGCAAATTTCTAATGTAATTTGCAATAAAACAGAAGCTGATTTTCTGTGCACTGTGTGCGCTGATTAACAGCGTAGAAAGTAAGCAAAGTGTGCTTCTGACTATTTAAGACTATGGCATGCGTTGTTAAACCTGCAGTGATTTTGACTTTTTATTATTCCAGGTAACTGCTGGTGCCCCTCTTAAGAAAGAATACACAGAAGAGGTAAGCGGAACTATTATAAAAATTTAGGGAAAAGTGTTTGCTTAAAAAGGGCAGCATAATATGGTGTAACTAGCATAACAACTTCTCCTTCCACTGGCTGGACGGTGTGCGGCCTCGGTGGTGTCGATAGCACACTCTAATGCTGGCGTTCAGTGAACTCCCTCAGCAGGCATTGCCAGTAAGTAAAGCCATCTCACCTTCCCCCAGCCACTTGGGGTTATCCCTCTTGTCTGTGCTGTGTGTGTGACTGGACGGTAGATTGGACTGAGGAGCTTGAACCAGCTGAAAAGTAACTCCTTTTTTTCCAGCAAATTTTCTGGGACCACTGAGCTTTCAGGCTGGTCACCTCTTTGTTCCAGTCCATCGCGCGGCCTCTCAAGCATTTCTGGCATTCATGGCACAAGGGCAGAGCGGTGCAGAGGTCAAAATTGGCATCTGAGATGGCCGGGTGAAGGAATGACACTCCCTGAAATTAATGACAGCTTAACCTGTTCATTAAACAACAGGTTTAATCTGTTTGTGCTTCGTGTCTGGCATTGAATATCACACTTCAAACAAGACTGGATTCTTTAACTTTTCTTTGTCCCTTCATTATAGACAAAGTCAAGTAGTTTAACTAGTTACTTGTGCTGTAGCTGCTGCCCTCCGGTTTTTGACAGTTTTGCAACCTGATCACCTTTAAGCCGAACATGCGTTCGAACAGCCACTTAAGTGCTTTGGTTCTGTCCGCTTAAGGATGCGTGCTTTATTACAGTTAAGAGAAGCCCTACACAGCATAAGATGAAAGAGCAGATAAGAAAATGCAGTCATGGGTTTTTTTTCTGGAACATGCATAGATTAGGCTGTGCATCTAACACATCTGTGTATCAAACCCCACCCCTCTACTGTAACTTGTTCATAAACTTTGCAAGAAACAGACAAATGGCCATTTATCATGACAGGCGACTCCAATATATTTGCCCAGTTATTTGCTCATTTAGTGTCTTATGCGTATAATATAGATCTTGAAGTTAACATAGCTTCAGAAAGTTTAGAAAGAAAGGATGCAACAAAGGTTTTGTCCCTTCACATGACACTCTTTCTGTGCCATGATAGGTATAAATTCCTATTTGACTATGCTTTCCATGGGGAAATGAGTAGGTGACGTTCTCAAAGCCCAAAGCCTCTAAGCCAGCAATTTTTGAGAAACTCAAAGATAGTAAATTTTCTGAAGTGTGTTTACAGATGCATACATGTTTTTATATATGACCTCAGTGAATGTTTACGGTGTTTGATATTCTCTATATTTTGAAGTCTCCCAAGTGGGTAAGTCTTATAAGCTCCATCTCTGTGGACCCCATCTAACGGAAGTCTTGGGGTGTGTACGAGCATCTGTGGCTTAGAAGACTTTTGGTTAGATCCGTCTCCGTGGCTGTGTGGCATTGCACAAAGGCGCATGATTTCAGTGCCTTGGTCCTGCACTGGAGTTTAGGAGGGGGATGAGGTGCCTGCTCTGCTTCGTGATTGATTGGTCTGCTGAGAAGGGGAATGAGAGGGTGATCACAAGGTGACCAGAGTAGCTGAGGAGAAAAAAAAAAGATCTGCCATCCATCCAGTAGTGACCAGCTTTGGCAGCACACCTCTGTTGTACCACTCGGTATCTCCTTCGGGGAGCCACCGGTCAGAGTTGGAGCAATAGGGCAGCAGGCAACAAGGCTGCCCATGTTTTGTGTGAATTTGGCCACAGACCATTTTTGGCATCCTTTGTATTTACCGGCAGCCGGTCATCAGCTGAACTATCTTCTTGTGTCACAGAAAGGAGCAGTCTGGCAGTGTATTTGTGTACAAGTTTGGACACTGCTTAGTCACTTAAATATGTCTGTTGCTTATTAATTGAAGTAAGAATTAATAGGGTAAGTACAAAAATATTTTGTCTGGAAGCATTTTACTTGCCCATAACTGTCAGGATCAGCCCTGTTTATATTCACTTTAATTTATGGAAAATTCTCTGGCTGGAGAAGACTTGATGCATCTTACTATTTCCATTCGTTTTTGTTTCATTGCACAGAACCTCCAGCTGGTAGCTGATGGCTGCTGTAATCTGCAGAAACAGATTCAAATTACTCAGCTGTTTGGAGTTCCTGTTGTGGTTGCTCTAAATGTCTTCAAGTAAGTCCATTCTTCCATTACTTGTGTGACTAAATCCACAGTTCAAGCCTGTAAAGTTTAAGCAGGAGGCATAGCTGTGCTGCCTGAATTACTGCTTTGTCTCTTATTTGTATGTATAAAGCTGGTCAGTGGGGACAGAGGAATTTGAATCAATATGGTCTGACTTTAAATGGTTTAAATTTAAGTTAAGACCTAAAGATATTACTGTATTCAGAAAACTATTATTTAATGTTACACTTTGAACTTTGTCTTTTCTTAGTTCTTAAATTAAGCGGTTTTGGCATGAAGAGAAGAAACTATTAAAGAATTTCTGTTTTTCATTTTGAGTATAAAGACCTTTAAATCTTTCACTGCAGCTTAAGGTTTTAATAACAGAGAAGATATATAACGTTATGGAAGTGTTAATGTTCCATGTTCATTAGTTATAAAAATTGTTAAAAGTGTTCTTGAAAGACATAAATATATGTGCTGTGCATCAGTGAGTGTGCTATGTATATGTCACAATTTTTGAATACACTTGGTTTACAATTGCATACCTAGATCAAGGCTAAGCGTATATGGTTATAAAAGAAAGCTAATTAAATAAAATCATGACACAGAATTTTTTGGTTGGCAGAACTGACTCTCCTGCTGAGGTTGATTTGGTCTGTGAGATTGCAAAGCGATCCGGAGCATTTGATGCTGTACCCTGCAATCACTGGTCGGCTGGTGGTAAAGGAGCAGTGAAATTAGCTCAAGCTGTGGAAAAGGCAGCCAGTCAGAAAAACAGTTTCAAATATCTATATAACTTGGAGGTAAGATTTGTTTTTTCTTTTTGATGAATGCATGCTGCATCAGTGTTGGATTTAAAACAAAAAGAATGTTGCAACAAAAGTGTCTAGCATACTTGGAGTTGGCTAAAATTACGAAAGCTGAAGACAAGGAACAATCTCTGTGACTTGTCTAGTCAGTACTGCAGAATACTCGCTGGGAGTGCCGGTTACTCACTGCGTTAGATCATGTGTCTGACACTTTCTTGTAACTTTCTGATACTTCTTGTGTAACATAAAAGTATATCTGTAGGGGGAAAATCCAAAAATTATTGCGGGAGAGTTCTCTCTGAAAATCTCACTATCCTGACAATCATTTAAAATGAAAATTTGCTAGTGTAAAATGAAAATCGCTAGTGCAATGTGTACATGCAACCCTTGGGTCCCCCCACATAGACCCTCAGGCTGCCGAGGAGCAGCCCCTAGTCCCCCTGCCCTGCTCCAGCTACTGGCACCTGGAGCGATGAACCCCTGCAGTTTGCGATGTCACTCCAGTTGCTGGCATGCAGGTCTCTCTTTCACCAGCTAGTCTGGCTTGGAGTTTGCTAGTGGTCACACGCAGACACCTGGAGCAGAGAGCGCAGCCACACAGAAGATACTCAGAAATCAGGTCTAATGAGAATAGAGGACAAACTACCACCTTTACTCGATCAGCCCATTCTTCCCCTTTGCCCTCTATTTCCCGCTCTCTTTCCTCCCCAATCCACTTTGATCCCTTCCTTTCCCTACCTTTGGTCCTTCCTTTATATACCACCTAATAAGTCTCACATATTCTCACAATCCCCTGAAAAAGTCCCATAATAAATTTCACACAATCACAAAATGCTTTTCCTCCTGCATCCCCTAATGAGTCATTTACCCCAGTAGGCGATCACTCCCTTGCTTTGCAAAGCTTCCTGGGGAGAAAGCTGTCTTATCTTGGTGGATTTCACAGTAAGGACAGTGGTCTGATCCTTCCCCTTGGATTGTCTTTGGAAGGAACTGATTCAGTGTGCTCTGATTTTCACTGATTAGGTTACAAGAATTTCTTCACCTATTGTCATTCCTCTGATGCTTGCTTGGTCTTTGTGTTCAATTTGCCTAGCTGTTAGTCAGATATCCTAACAAAGGCTAGATTGGTGCCAAGTTTCAATTCCCGCTCTGCCAGAGATGGTGACTTCTTTTCCCAAGTTTTAGAGGCTTTGTTATTACAGTTGTCTGCAAGGTAACATCAATGAGAGCCTGTCGAGAGCTGCAGCTTGCAAAGAAAGGCTACTTGGAGCTCTGAAAGCACTAGTGTGGAATATCACTGTGCAGGCAGAGCCTTTGGAGGAACAGCGCCAAGAAAAGTTATACAAATGATTTCCCAAGGCTTTTCAGACTGTATAGATCTGGGTGGGTTAAAATTTGGGCAGTAGGGTAGACTTCTGTGGCACCAAGGAAGCCTATGTCAAATTTCAGATCCTGTGCCCCAATTGACAGTGCTACTTAAGTTTTTTCAGAAAATACTTAAAAGATATTTTTTTAACAGCAGAACCCTTGGCTTCATTCTTTTATATGGCTGAAAGTCCCTGTTTTGATTCCTCTAGCCAGAAAAAAGTTCAGCTTGAGGTAGATATGCCCTGCTATTGTCTCTCACTCTCCATGTCCTCCCTGAGATGAACCTCATTTCCGTTGCTCCCATTTTATTTCTTCTTTCCACCTCCTCCACCATTTTTCCAAATGTCAGTAATCTGGCCAACTCCTGTTAGTATTAAACATTGCCTTCACAGAATAGATGAAAATACCTTGGGAATAGAAGTGCTGCGGCATCTATTCAGGGCCTTTTGCCCACGCAATGTTTTTACAGCCAAACAATGAACAATGTATCTCACTTTCTGAGTTTCTTTAATGAGATGCCCTGGAAACTGAGGATATCATTTTATGGTTTTTGCATAATAAAACGAAAAAAAAAGTTTCTCTCAGAAACATGTATAGTAGTCATCCCCACAGGACGCTTGCATTACAGAGATAGCACATTAAAGCTTAGTAAATCCCATATTTAAGCTCTGAGGTTACTGTACTCTGTATAACCAGCAGTCTCGCAGTATGAATGAGTAGAAAGGATTGGTAGGGGGTTTTCTGTGCCTCTGTGAAGGAACAAAATGCTACTCTAATATCTTTCCCAGGCACATCTTCTTGTGCTGTGTTTCATAAGCAGCATGATCTTAACACAGAGGGAATGAATCACATCTTTACATCACCTTAATATCCTGTAACTTAATACAAATATTATAAGCCTCAAAAATATGTTGAAGGGATTTTGTAAAAACATATAAAATTTTAAAATATTGTAAAAAAAAAAAATTAACTTATGCCAACAAAAACAGTAAAAAGTGAAGTTCAGGCTTCTGTTTCATTCTTACTGTGCAAAGTATAGGGACTGAAGCAGCTGGAAGTAGGAGAGTGAAATAGCAGTGCTGTCACTTGTAAAGTATGGCAGGTCGTTTGGTCACTGTGCTCATAGAGATGTGCAGGAAAGCAACATCTTCCAAGTGAGCCTGCGCAGGTATTAAGTAGGGATATAGAAGGAAGTTGTGGTGTGGCAGTTTTGAAGAATGAATCCTACTGCTCCAAGAGGTAACTATGATATAAAATTCAAGGAAGAGAAGGGCATATGAGACAGACAGATCGTTTCCACATGTCATTGTGCCTGAAGGGGACAGGAGTGAAAGGATGTAATGCCAGCCCTCAGCTTCCCAAAGAATCCACATTCATCTGATTACTTGTGTACTTTAGAGTCCTGGTTGCCTCAAACTTGATGAGGTGTGCTGTTTTTTTATTTATTTTTTTTTCTTCTCCCCTTTGAAAGGTTGAAGAGGGAAGTATTGTTCAGAAGACCACTACCACTTCATTCATATCTCTACCTGTCTTTCTAAGATTACTCTGATTTTCCTTTTAATCCATCTCTCTTATATGTGTCTTATTTTTCCTGTATCTGGAAAACTTCATCAGTTTTTACTCTTTTTCTCTTTATAATGCTTTGTTTAATTTCCAAATGTGTGTCTATATATATCTGAAAACAAAGACTTCTTTGAAAGGTGTTTACAAATGTATGTAATGTGAGAGGAGCAAGAAACAGTCTTTTCTACGTGGACTGATCTGTCAAATACTGCTAAAAAGCTGAACATCACCATTTTATTTTGTTGTTGTTGTTGTTAAAGCTTGGGGTATGTTTCAACATTTATACTGCGCCTGTCCTTTGATACCTAAGCATGAGCTGAATGAGCAGATTTGGACACTGGACAAACACAGTTGTATCAGCTCAGGACTCAGACTCGACTAGGTGGTCCTGCAGCGTATCAAGGCATGCTAGGCTAATTAGGGGGTTATGCTAGTGTGATTATGTGACGTCTCAGTTGGTCTGTTTAAGCTTTCTCAGGTGTCTCTCCATGACACAGTGCACGGTGTTGCACAGTTGCACTTTTGGCTTGCCCTTCAGATTCTCTTAATTTATTTCTGTAAGAAGACAAGTTTTTATTTTTGTCCTAGCAGCTGATGCTTGTAACATCTTCTTTTATTACTTTTTGATTCCAGCAAGTGTTCATTTGACATGTGGCATTAGATGCAGATATTTTTCAAGAGCTGACATGAGAGCAGGATAAGTTTCAAGCATGTTTTGAGACAGTTTCTTCTGAGAAGAATAGCCGCATATATGATTTTGGGAGTGTGTATGTATGACATATGTATGACAGGACGGTGTCTTTTCATGGGTCAAGTACAAGAAGTGGCCTCTGACAATTAACTCCAGCATTGTTGTCATTTTACAAGTGCAATAAAAGGGCATCAAAAGATAGTAATGCTTGCAGCATTAGGAATCAATCATACTTGGAAACCTGACGGAGAGAGAGGGGCAGTCAGGAGCAAGGCTGAGATTTTCATATGATAGACTTTGGAGGTTATAACATAGTTTAAAAGATGATTAGCAGTACTCATAATAAATATTCTAGTGTGTGGTTTTACTATGGGTTTTTGTCTGCAGTGTACAGTAACCCCTCTTACTTTATTGTTGAATCAGTTTCTTTCACAGTATTTTCCTTTAGTGTTTGGAGGGATGGGTTTGTTGTAAAGGCCTCATGAACTCTCTATGAAGCAATCTGCACTTAATTTTTTTTAAATATATATTCTTGCTACATGTGGAAAATATCAAAATATCAACTCTCTTATCAGTGTAGACTTCCTTTCTAGGTTCACTTTTCTTGAAGTATGAGTCTTGAAGTTGCAGCAGAAAGCTATAACTCAAAGTAAGTTGACTGACCTATTAAAAGTAAGTTTAGATAAATAGGGGGAGGATAGGAGAGGATGGAAACATACGCATCCCATTCCCAAATTTCTCTGGCTTCAGTGCTTGCCCTTGGGGAGGGGGGAAGCTATATTCCCCAAGAATGCATGCCTGGAGAGTAACCTATCTGCTTTTGCTATCCAGCACAGTGAAACGTCTGTGCTTTTAGAAAGGGAACATTTGGGGTCTCGTCTCTGCTCTTGTGCTGAACTCTCTCATGACTGCGGCAGCCCTCCTCAACCATCTGAATGAAGGCAGGCACTAGTCTTTTGCGAGAGAGAAACACTGCTCCTTCGTACAAAACAGTCTAACCAGTGTGGGCCAAAGCTCCGGGAGGCAGAAGGGAGGAGGAGGACAGGCATATGGCATGAGGAAATATTAGGGATCTGGCAGGATCAGTAGATCTGATCAGTCAGAGATTTAGTATTGTCCCTTTAAAAGGTGGACGTGATGGACTGACAGAAGTGATTGATGAGCCTCAAAACACCTGATTTATGCTGCATGGGGAAACTAAATTAACTAGTGCGAAGGTCACAGAAGGAAGGAGGAGAAAAGGTTGTTCCGGTCATCCAAGTTCTTCATATGACACCCATTCTTGCCGATGCTCTTCCTCGAGATCATATCACGACAAATGAAAATCTCTTTAAGTTATGCTGCAGAAATTGGTCACACAAATATTTTGGCCGACTGCAGTGCTTTGCCTGGCCAGCGCGCAGGGCAAGGGAGAGCTTTATCAGCTTGGGGCCAGCCACTGGGAGAGAGGCCGAGTAACGCTTCGTGGGGAGGCAGTCAAGCAGTTATCAGCTTTGGCATTGGGATTTTTCTTCCCTTGCTGGGAGTATGACAATAGCTCAGGCAAATCCAGAGCAGCCTGGTCCCCGCTGTTGGCTGCCCCTGCCTCTGTTGTGCTATGGCAGTGGAGCGTCAGAACAGAGGAAACTGCCAGCAGTGGTTCTCTGGGCATTAGCCTCACTTCGGTCTGCTGCCTGTGGTCTCAGACAGCAAAAGCGAGCTGTGAGTAATGAAGGAGGGAATGAGGAGAGGTAACAAGGGATATGGCTCCCTGGTGCGAGGGCAAGGAAACGGAAGGCAGCGCAAAGAAAGGCTCATAGGGACTGGTTTTGAGGGAGCGGAGGTTGAGGGAAATGACCTAGAGGTGGAGGGTTTCTCCTCTTTGTAAGTTGGTCATCTCTTTCATTTCAAGACGGGTGAGAGGTGGGAGGATATTTTCTTCTCCCTCCGCTGATATCCAAGCCTTGGAAACCATCCATCACGGTTCTGCTGTCACATTGGCCCAACATACCACTGTTCTTTTGCCTAGGAGGCAAGAAACTTTTTTTAAAAGGTTTTATATACAGCACAGAGTACAGTGATGTATGGACCCAGTGGAAGGTCCTTAAGCACTACTGCAGTAGGAATAAATAAAATTATATATGCTCCTTATTGAAGCATCTCCTAATAAATGATGAAGATCATTTCTCATCTGGAAACGTACGTAGGCTTGCTGCCCTCCAGGGTATGCTAGTCTTTAAACTGCTTCCACTACCCGGTTGCTAGTGAGCCACCTAGCAGTAAAGCCACGTGAAAGACAGATTCTCCAGTACTGTACCAGCCTCTCGTCCTTCCCACTTCTATCAAAGAGATTTCGGTGCCATGTAGACTTTTTTTTTTGTTTTTTTTTTGCCCATTGAATCAGGTCTTCTGGGTTTGGAAGCTCTCTTTGTTCCACTTCATCTCTTCCTTTTGTGTGTGTGCGCGCGCATGTGTGCAGGTTTATGAAGGCACTGCAATTTTATGTTTGTTTTTACTGTTTTCTCATTCTTTCCATGAAGCTGGGGTTTCAAAGTTTGGGAAAATGGGAAGTAACTCTCTAAGGCCGCAGGCTTAGGTGTTGATTCACAAACTGTTTAACTTGACTGAATATGCTTTTCCGCAAATTATAAAAACAAAATCTTGTCCTATGCCAACAAAGGAAGAGGAGTGCTAAAGGCTTGGGAATCCTTTTGTCAGCCAGAGATCTTCTGGAACCACAACATACAGATACTTTAATAATTTTTGTTTTTTTATTTTATCCAAGGGAAAAGCTAGAAGTAGGAGTTTGAAAGTGCAGAGTCAGCTATTATTTTAGCACTGCACTCTGTCACCCCACACAGCACCTTCAGCCATACTCCCATCATATGTTTTCATTTGGCAACATTCCCGAGAAGAGAAATGAGTGATGTCTGCATACCGTTTCACTTAGTCAACCAATGATTCTTTATTATTATTTTCAGTGAAGGCAAAATTTAAAAAAAGGAAAAGTGTGACTGCCCTGAATTTTAATCTGTTTTAAGAATTTCTATTAAAATAGAAGTAGTGTAGCAACAATAAATTAACCAAGCCATAATATGGACAGTGGGGCTAAAGTGAATGTTTAAAGACTTTTAAGTGTTGAATATGTGTATTACAAGTGATAGTGCAGTGGCTTTTATTAATCCTTTGGGTAAACGCCGTGTTTTTTCAACAGAATCTTAAGTTTTCCCAGAGAATAAAGTAGTTTCAAATATTTATCTCATATAACTGTGAAGAAATCCTTTCAGATGGTGCTGCCCTGACTCGCATTCACTTACCATCTCAAATGTAAGGTAGGTAATATCAGTACTTCCCGCAGTAGTCATTGCTTTGCTGAGACATGTTCTAATGAAGGCCAACTAAGGACTTAGCACTGTTGACTCTGGCTATTTAAAGCCATGTTCTGTGGGACTCTGTTTTGGTGGGGAAAGATGGTCAGGAGGAGTATTTGAAAGTAGAAGAAGGTAAGGAAGAAAGTAACTGGGGTTGTTTTCAGCTTGTCAGCAGTCTCAGAGGTTGGATGTGGGGGTTCAAAAAGATATAGTCCTTTCTCCAGGAGCCAAAGAGATTAAAGTCAGGTGTCCAGATTAGGATATAAGAGATGTGTCCCAACACAGTCCATAGCCAGGTCCCTGGTGATATGAATAATTTCATGAAATGCTGACTTTTGGCAGCAAGACTGATTTCAGGAACTCCAGCCAACTTGTGTAGGTACGTTTCAGTGGCCCATTTTAAGCTGGCTGAGCCTTTCTTTCTGCAGTGATGACGACTTTAGCCATCTCTGTCCCTTTCCTTTGTACGGGCTTTGCCTTATGCCCACGGTTATATTAGTGTAACACTTCTGTGTGACTTTGGGCAGATCACTGAATCTGTGAACTGATCTGGCTTAAAATAGCCATTTTTTTCCTGGGTTATGTTGTAGCCTGTATCGCTTTCGCTGGTATGTAGGGCTGGACAAAGAGTGATGCTGCCCTCTCAGTTGCACTGGTGCAAGAGTGATTGTGAGCAGCAGAGGAAGTGAGGAGGAGAAGGAATTTGGTCTGCTGCTCTAGGAAATGCTCATCAAACTGCACTGGGAAAAAATGATAATCTGCAGTACGCTGTTACAGCTAAAGGAAGAGATGAATAAAAAAGTGAGAAAGGCTAACATATCCAGTGGAGGGCTACAAAGATGATTAGGGGACTGGAGCATCTCTCCTATGAAAAAAGGCTGAGAGAGTTGGGCCTGTTGAGCCTGGAGAAGAGAAGACTGAGGGGGGAATCTCATCAATGTGTACAAGTATGTGAAAGGAGGGTGTTGAGAGGATGGGGCCAGACTCTTCTCCGTGGTGCCCAGCGACAGGACGAGAGGCAACGGGCACAAACTGAAACACAGGAAGTTCCGTCTGAACCTGAGGAAAAACTTCTTTCCTGGGAGGGTGCTTGAGCCCTGGGGCAGGTTGCCCAGAGAGGCAGTGGAGTCTCCTTCCCTGGAGATATTCAAAGCCCACCTGGACGCAACCCTGTGCAATGTGCTCTAGGTGACCCTGCTTGAGCAGGAGGGTTGGACTAGATGATCTCCAGAGGTCCTTTCCAACCTCAACCATTCTGTGAATGACAGCCATATTAAATTACCTTCTGCTATAAAGTATGTTGTTGGTAGTATTAGAAGAAAGAATACTGTGTACTAAACAGCACCAGGTTGCACTAAGACTATGGCTTGGGCCCGGAGGGAGCAGTGTGACGAGACTGACTGGCGACACTGGTGTGATTTCGTCTTCGTTAATCAATTTAGTCTTGAGAATGACAGACTGTCCTCTTTATCAGTGCCGATTCCTTGGTTTAATTATTCTCTATCAAATAATGAAATGTAGCACTGCACAGGTACTGTTTTTTTGAAAGCAGTCTGTGTACCTTTGCTGTAGCACTTGTTATACTTCAGCTGAGGAGATAATCCTTTTTAAGGTGTGGGTGCTTGGTAGCCTCAAAAAGTATGTGTATTTGTGCTTGCCTTAGAAGTAACATGGTGGCTCCAAATGTGTGAGATTTCAGGACTGTGCATGGCCTCTGGCAGAGCGGTGGAGATCTGTTGTTTCTCAGAGCAACACCAAAGCTCCTTAGGCATCAGCAGATATTCATAGAATGTGACCCTGTAGCACTCTGTCACATTCGGTATAAATTTACATCAAGTATTTCATGGCACCATTTGCTTAAGAAGCTAAAACTGAATATGAAATGAGTTCTGTGAATTTGCCGTAATTCCTTCACCATTAGTACTAATACATAATTGCATATTTGTGTCATTATCACAGTAACTGTCCAAACAGCGAAGGTGCTGTGAAACTCAGTGTTTGTGAAGGTGCAGCGCTACACGCGTTATCCGATCAGGACTAGTTTCATGAAGAGTGTTGTAGTGAGCGCCTGCAAACAGTTGCATCAGCACAGCTGAGGGTGGTGAATTACAGTTGGGCAGTGGGAATGAACAACTGGTTCAGGGATATCGTAGGCCTTTGTAGAAAATACAGAGGGGGCTACACCTTCAGACAGAAATCATAAGACAGACAAACAGTTCTTCTGAGTGCCTGGGATATGTGGCTCCTGATGGCTGATGTTTGATCAAGGTGTTCCAGGTACAAAGAGGTGATTCACAAGATTTCTAGAAGTGTCTATGTTTGAAATGAACTGGAGCAAAAATCCAACTCAGGTCCCTTAGTTTTTTAGGTACTTTGGATAATTTGACCCTTGTTTTCCTCTCTTTTTTTTTTTTCCTACTGTTTGAATTAAGCTAAACAGTGTTCCGTATGAGTTAGTGTCACGAGGCATTAATACGTATGGTGAATCTATTTCTATCACCGAGATGATTTCTATAATGAAGTGCTGAGTAATCAACAGCATTCTTGAAAACGTAAAGTTAACTTACCCTTAAAGACCAGAGGAAAACAACTTAGAATTGTTCCTACAAGGGTCTTGTCAACATGCAAGTTTCTGCTGTGGCAAGTGTGTAAAAATTCTCTTGAATTACTAGCTCTTTGTTTCTGATAAATACCATTAAGTTGTTTTTAACTGAACTGAATTTGTGTTTCTCATGTGAAGTACCAGGTGGCTTTACTTTGGAAAATATTTAAGCTAAGTTAAAACAAAATTGCCCAGCAGTGTTACTTGATACCTGGAACACAGGAAGCTTTTTGGCTTGAAATGGTGTTATGCTGTGAATTCTAAATAGATAATCCCTTAACAACCCCACTAAATACTGGGAGACAGGTGGATCCTGAACACAGTGTAGTGTGTTGCTTTCCTTGCTCCTGAAACTTGAGGAAAGAAGTGTATCTGGGAATGTGCACATAAATGGGCTGTGTTAATGTGAGCATCTGTGCCTCCTGGCTGGTTTCTACCTGAATCGTGCTTACCCAGGGCTTACCACTTGTTGTACTTGAGCTTAAATAGGCCCAAACTCTTCTATAGCATGATGCAACCTACGTCACCTGTTTGGACATGCAGGTCTCGCAGAGGCATTTAACTGCCTCGCAAAAACATTTTTGTTAGCTGTTTGCACTCTTGTATCTGCTTCTCCGGGGGTGATTCTTCTGAAGTTAAATTCACAAAATTTGAAGTGTGGTTGGTGGCCTGGTAAGTGTCTGAAATTCTGATTTAAAAAAAAAAAAAAAGTTCCACTGTCCAGCTCACACTCAGTCATGCAAGTTATTTAGCATATCCTGGGAGAAACAGAATGCCACTGCTTTCATTAAAGGAGTCTGTTCTGATGCTAGCCAGAACCCTGCTGGGTTTTATTTGGAAAACAGAGCTATTTTTGCTGGAGGAGGGTGGGGTTGCAGTGACCATGTTGCTGTCAAATTAGTTTGAAATATTTTGAGGCAAATGCAAGTTGAATCTGAATGAACATCTCCATCTCAATGCATTTACTGAGATTCAAGCAGAAAGCTGTTGGTTTTGATGTTGGCTTACAGACAACAGGGAGTGGAACTTTTCCGTTCGCTGTTGCTGTTGGTCCTTAACTGGATGCAAACAGCACCCAAAAGGCAAGGTGACAGACATGTTTTGCATTTCTTATACTGTGTTCTTAATTGTGGTGGACATGAAGATACCATAATAATGAACGTAGAGGAAGTTTCATCTCATGATGGAACCACCTCATGATGGTTATCCATGCCACTAAACTGTTCCCTTCAGCTGAGCACTGCCCAGAGTTATGTCCAAGATGTCTGTGAAGTATTATCTCCAATCCTCATTAGGTTTTATTGCTTTGCCTCTGTTATAAAGTCTGAAGTCAAGGAGGTGACATCATTCCATCCAATTAAGCTGCAGGAATAGTATTGTCAGCTTGTTTCGAAACATGTCTTGTAGCATGTTTTTAGACATCACTTTGGATTTTCTTATGTGAGGGAGGGATTTTATTTGAGTCTTAGCAGCTTTTAATTGTCCTATATTTTAGCTAATTGAAAGTGTAGGAAGCAACCCTTCCCTTCCTTGCAGTATCTCTTGTTACTGGAGTTCTTTGTTCATATACAGGCAGACTACTATAAACTTTAATTTTTCTCCAATATAATCATAAATACAAAAAAATGTCAGCCTGAAACAAACTCTTATGTTCATCTGATATATCTGATGAAAAAGCATTTTTTTCTAGGAAGAGCATTGCAAAAATGTGACCGGCTATGGAACTTTCTGTAAATTCAGCAGTACTCATAGACTCCGAGTTTCTTATTCACAAATCAATTTCTTGCCCTTGTGGGAATAAAAAGAATTTTTTTTTTCTATTTTGTGTTCTGGTGGGTTTTGAGTATTACTTGCTAGAAATTACCAAGTCCTTTTCCTCGAGTGATATTTCTTTAGGTTTTTTTCAAACCTCCTTCTGCTTATGTTGTTATTTAAATACTCTGCAGTGCAAATTACTGATGAGACTTTCCCTGGAGTACTGTGCACATCTTGAACCATCTGTGGTCAGCACTGAAATAGCTGAACTAGTAGTGCAGAGGCATGATTGGTTCCCTGTTGTCCTGTTCATAAGGAAACGGACTGGTGTGTTTAGAATAGGCAATATGGGTCATAACTGCTGTCTCAAAGGTCGTGCAAAACATAAGGAGGGAGGAAGAGAGAAAAATACTGTTTACCCTAAAGACATGATGGCACAAAAAGTAAATATCTGATCTGACCATGAATAAATGTGTGCTAAACAAATGTAGAAATATTTCTAACACTCTGAATGGGGAGAGTCTGGAACTGCCTTCAAATAGAAGCCGCAGGGGCAGACACATAGTGTTTTAAAGTGAAGAGTCAGTTTGAGATGATGGGGCTGGAATTAGTGACTTGTGATTTTGAAGTCTATCCTAGAATGCTTTTAGATTCTTAAAAAAAAAAAAAAAAGAAAGAAAGAAAGAAAAAAAGAAAAAAAAGGCAAAGAAAAAGTGTCCAAAGTGCTTTACAATATAAATACCGTTTTGTGATAAAATAGTATCATAATATAGATTATTGTGATATGAAATCTTATTTGTCTGATGATCTCTGTTACCACTGGAATTTGTGCTTCCTTTTATCTGCGTTGTAAGTTAACTCTTGATTCTTAAAACTGTATAGCAATAATTTTCTTCCTCCTCTTCAGGTGAGAATGTAAGCTAGTGCTGTCAACTCTACATGATGCACAAACTGTGTACCTCCTGAACGAAAGAGTAGTTGAAATCATGTTCTAATTCATGTCCTTGTTGCTGAATATCATTTCCATCACCAGTGCCTTTTACTTGGTTTCATGCTTAAGCAAGCCTTTATAACTAGGATGAGTCTGAATGAGAGATTCCAATTTCTCATTCAGCAAAAACGTTTTAGTTGCTCTATGCCAATGTTCCTATTTGTATTGTTTCCACGTAACTGCAGCTTCCTATTGTTGAAAAAATAAGGATCATTGCTCAGAAGGTGTATGGAGCTCAGGATATAGAGTTGTCTCCTGCTGCGCAGTCACAAGTGGATCGTTACACCCGGCAGGTAAGAACACCAGTGAATTACGCAGCCAGATGTCCTCTGGGTGTGAGTCTTAGGAAACCCTAGGTTGTAAAAGGCTCTAAGTTTGGAGGGGAGTGTTTAGACTAGCTTTGCTAAAAGGCATGAGCCTACCCATGGTGCCAAGCTGTGAGGGTCACTGTAGTTTATTTTAGATTAGATAGGACAGAATGGTTTTAACCTTGTAAGTTACCTTCTGTAAAAGAGCATGTATCTTTGGGTGTGTTTAGATTGTGGTTTTCCTGCAACTCCTGGAGCAAAATGCTTTTTTCGTTATTCCCTAAACAAATGTCAGTTGTGCTAATGCTCTTTTGTTGTGGATAACTACGAAATAATCTTTTAATTTTCATAGGGAGCAATTTTTTTTCCTTCAAGCCTTATGGGCATTGGTGTGCCTTAAATCGCAGCTGAAGTTGCTGGGAGTTGCTCCTCTTGTCTTTTTAATTATGCAACAATTCTTAGATGTCCAAAGATGTCCAGAAGGTAGATGTCTCTCTTAGATGTCTAAAGAAAAGAGAGATGACAGGCATGCAGAAGAGTACCATCTACTGCTTTAAATGTGTGTCTGCACATCTGCATAGATAGCTGCTAATGAACGTGCCCAATTTTAGCATGTGTTCCTTTGTACCTGCCAAAAATGCGTGCATGTTTGCAAGCACAAAACGTCTTGTGCACAACTGTATATTTTAATAACAAAGCTCCTGATACTTTTAAAATATTTTACTTCCCTTCTGTTCATGTCATTTGCAAGGGGTTATAAATGCTAGAAGATGAAATAGATCACTGTTAAAGTATGTGGGAGGGGGATATGTTACAGTTTTGAAACCATTTGGAGAGGTGAACATATTTACTGTAAATGGAACAGTTTCTGCTAGTAAACATGGCTGGAGGCTTTCTGTCAGGAAATAGAAAATAGAAAATATGGGTGATGGGTCATGGAAAAACTTCCAAGTACACTTTATCAACTTGGTCAGGCAGAAGTATAGCCATCTTCTCTAAAATGCAAATGTTCCGAGAAAGACATTGGGTTTCTAGATGGAAAAGAAGCTCATTTAGTGTACTTGAAGCAGAATAATCCATTTCTTTATCTTTTCCAACTCCACTTTGATGCCGTAGTCCATTTTCTAGTTTAATTTTTAGTGGTATTTGGAAATATTTTCAAAATGTTGTAAAAGGGTTGCCCTCAGCATGAGGCTGCAGAGGCAGTTCCCTCCGGTACCGGCTCTCTTCTCCTGGCCTGGTGAATTGCATCCTTGTTTGCCCAGGAATCGAAGAGAAGAGTGGAAGGTGCCTATGCTCAAGGTTAATCGATAACCTGAGAGGCAAACAGCACCTGGGGGAATAGTGGAGCTGATGAGGGCCTTTCCCTGAGTTTCTCCCACTTTCTAAGTAACTACTGCACTGTCATAAGTAAAGTGGGTGCCATCACTTCACACACGTTTCTGTCTTGTTTAAGAACAAAACAAAACATCGAGCGCTTTGTGTTTACTGATGGTCTCACGTAGGTATCTAACTTGGTTGTTAGAGCTCAGAGAGAAGTGGCACACTGGTGTTTTATTGACTGATATACGTTTCTCTTTCAGTGTTGTGTCTGTCATGCACCTTTCTGAAAATAACACTCTCTAGCCATTGCAGACAACTTTTGCACCTAACTCTAGATTGAAAATTCACTCTAGAAGCTGCGTATCGCTACAACCAAGTGCCTTTGGAGGTCTCGACTTGAGATGAGAGAGAAAGAGAATAGCATGTAAAATACTGTATGCTCTCTGTTTCTTAAAGATTAGCTGTTAAGAAACTGAAGCTCATTAGTGCTATATCATTTTTATGATTTACAGAAGATACTGATAACAAAGTGAAAATGTATCCTGTCTTTATTGTTATCTTGTAACCTTAAAAATATTTTTCTTTTTTTCCCCTCTTTTATTAGGGATTTGGAAATCTTCCCATTTGTATGGCAAAAACTCACCTATCCCTTTCTCATCAGCCTGAGAGGAAGGGTGTTCCCACTGGTTTCATTTTGCCGATTAGCGATGTGCGGGCCAGCATTGGAGCTGGATTCATCTACCCTTTGGTAGGAACGGTGAGTGTAGAGTATTCAATTCGGTCGCTTCCCTCCCTTTGACACAGATTGATAGGGAAGTACATTTCCCCTCTGCCACTCAAAATAAGGTATAGAACCAGGTAAATTCTCATTTTTCATAATCATTTCCTCTCACATCTTGTAGCTCTATGCTAATAGGAAAAGAGGATTAGGCAAATTTAATATCGTATGTAGGAGCTTTGACTATCAGGTCTGAGTGAGTGACTCTTGGCCATTGTTACTGTTTCTAATGTGTCTTATTTAGCTCAAGATATTTAGGCAACCTAATCCTGCGGAAAATGCTATTTTCATATCTGTTTCCTTTCATTACTCAATTGTAGCTCATAAAAATATATAGTTTCATTATTATCTTCTAAATGCTAAATCTTTCATCCATCAGTATAAAGTATTCTATATTGTATTTAGATGAATGCAATTGTGTTAGGAAAAAAGATATGATAAAAATGATTGCTTTTCAGAGGGATCTGATGAGCCTGATCCGTTCCCTGTCTTAGTGAATATCTCTGCCTGTTTTGTAAAACTAAGTCCTAGTTTGGAAGGGGATAGGTTTCTAATAGCAGAAGTAGCAGCATGTTCATTCTACTTTTTAGAGATTTAAAGTTTGAGGTACTAAAAGTGGCAAATGTTGTCCTTTCTTCCTACCTGTTCCTTAAAAGTAGAGAATCAGATTAGGAAGTTCCTGATATTTCCTCCTTGACATGCCTTATCAAAGTAGCTGAGAAGGAGCCGCCTTTAGCGTATAGATTTTGTCAGCCACGCACGTCTTATTTCAAACAATAGTTGAACTATATTTGACATCTCATAGCATGAATTATTACTAACATGTAGCTGATTCATGGGATGGTGCTAGTGAAGGGATGCAAACGCTATTGCATTTCCGGAAAAGAGTACTCTCCCTGTGTTATCTCATCTTCCCAGAGTGCAGCCCGGTTTCCTTGAGTAGCAGTACACTTGGGAAAGGCTGAAAGTTTCTAATCTATTGTTTTGAATTCCCTCTGAAACAATCAAGTGTTTGAAACAAGGAAGGAAGTACTTTCTGACCAAGAGCGTTCCTGGAGTTCAGGAAACTGTGTCGCTTTAACTCACTGAACTTGGGGATATGCTTTCCTTCTATGTGGCCACACTATGTGCATCCAGCAGAAGTGCAGCACAGCAGCTGCAAGGGGCAGTCAGTTAAGTCCAACTTCGTACAGGTACCAAGTGATATGTAGTGTTTAAATTGTGTAAGACCAAACTCCGATTACTGGTGGCAGAGGAAAAAAAAATTCATCAGAAGTTCTAGTATCTCCTTTATGACCTGGATTCAAGTTTGCTGTGGAAATTATGCTCAGAAAGATGTGAGAAGGGGTAAATGTGAAGTATAGGCTGTGACTACTTCAAAGCAAAAAGGGGCTTTTCTGTAGGATGCTGGAGTTAAATGTTCTTGGGTCGAGCTTTCTAAATGAGTCACATTCTGCGTGCTTCAACACAAGCTAGCTGCAATTCAACCTCATAAATCCACAGGAACTGTCCAAATGAGCAGTATTGACCAAGCTAGTGAAGGAGTAACTCTCATCTTTGGTTTGTCACCTGAAACCAAAAATATGGTTCTTAAGAAGGACTTTTTATGTTGAGAGTTTCCTGCTGAGGAGATGTTTAAAACATATGTGCAAGTTAGTTGCTGTCTCTTTAGTGAGAGAGGTAGTATAGCCATGGACCTTTTCCCATGTCAGGAACTGGGTGCACAATGTATGTACTTCTCGTGTTATGTATTCTAACAGAGTTTGTCGGGCAAGGGCCTGTATAAACGTAAGATCCCAAAGAGCTGAAAGTCTAAATAGACAGACATTGGGCATTGATTGTTTGGAAAATATTTCTAATGCTCAGGAATGTGGGACTGGAAGAGCTGACTTGATAAGTAAGTTTAGCTGTGGTTACAACAGATAACAGTGTCCAGTGATCCTCCCTATTGGCTTTCTGACTTCCGTCTTGGAAAAAGCTCGTTTGTTCGCATGATTTTTCTTCTAATTTAGTAATTTCGTGTACTTCAAAATACACCTCTTTTTCTGATTGTTTCTTATATATTCCCATAACATAGAGAATCTCCTTTCAAATATGTTGGCATTTGTGTATTTAGTTAGAAATGCATTATCCAAAGAGTAATACAATCTTCCACATAACTCAAGTTTTTGCTACAGTTCAGGACAGTGTAAAAAAAGAAAAAGAAAAAAATACCACTTCTTGGGACTATGAAAGTTGCTAGAGAGCAAACTGAATGAATGAAAATGAATGTATTTCTAACATTATTATTATACTATTCTTTTTCTAGAATTAAATTTGTAGCAAGAGCTCTACTTTGTTGACTATTTCAGAATTGATAGTTGAGGTCATTAGGAAACAAACTCTTCTGGTAGAATTGTGCCATCGCTTTTGAGAGCACTTTTCTATTTTGTCACCTCTAGATTTTTTTGTGCTTTACTGTCAGCAATTAAGTCCTAGGGCTAATGGTATTTTTTAAGCCACGCAAGAAAAAAGATTTTTAGTGTCAGGTTCAAAAACCATGGGCCTGCCCATGACAGTTCTCTTAGTAATAAAGCTACCTGAAAATGTCTGTGACAATAAAGCAAGTATAAAAGGGTATGTGCTGAAGGCTTCAGTGGCTAGAAGGCAAATGCTATGAGTAGAGGGATTACAGAAATCCCATACAGCATATGGTGAAAAGCATCCAGTTATGACAGTAGATTAGTTTCCTTATAAAGGGGGAAAAAAATGGCAATATATATATATTTTTTTCTTCCCGTTATGTGCTAGACAGTTATATTAATGGACAAGGATCCTTAATGCCTAAGCTGCTTAGAACTTTCTTGCAGCTAAGAGCTTTCTGATGCCGGAAAATGTGCTATGGGACAACACGTTCATTAAAGTTGAGGTGGTAATTCCAATATTAATTGAATTTCAACCTCTAGTCTCAAAGCATATTTTTACTGGATGAGGTCCTCTCACTTTAATCAGATAGAACTTATCAGTGGTATTTGTTAATTCCTTTAGTGCAGAAAGCAAGTTATTAGACTTCAGTTTCCATTGTGCCTATAACCTCAATCGAAAGAACATTCCAAATGAAAGAGATTAGTGCTGCTGAAAGATGAACTATCTGCAGTAACTAGCATTTGTAGTATAACCTTGTCATTAGCACATGCAAGTTAATGAGATTTGTATTTACTCCAACACTGATATGAAATCATTTTTTTAAAACGAAATATTTAATATGTTATGTTGTCTTCATATCCTCCAAGCAATATTTGTTTTGTATTATAGTTGGCTCTTGTTCCCTTACAGCATGGAAGTCTTTCCAGGAAAAATGAGCTGAGCCTTATCAGAGGAAATCAGCAGTGAAACAAGAGGTGCATTTAATTAACACTGGCACAGCTTTTATCTGAGCTCTCTGTAACCCTGACCCAGAGGGCTACATCACTCTCACAGGTGGACTGTTGACATCATTGCTTGGCTTGACAGAGCGATGGCAGGAAGGCTGTTGGAGTATATGTAGGAAACCAGTGAGGTCATTCGCTAGCCATGCTAGGGTGGAGAATTATTAGATTTTTGTATGTGCGTTTCTCACCACCCCCACTTAAAAAGCCGTTGCAGTTCAGTGCTTTCTCACATTTGTTCAGCCACGTTGCCATTGCTCTCTTTCACGTGATGTGCAAGAATACAACCTGGTCTTAGAAGTAACACTCATCTTCTTTTGTCTTTGTGAAGTGGCACTTTACCAAATTACTGTTGCAAGTAATTTAGCTGTATTTGAAACACAGCGAGATTTTTAAATACCTGCTGTCCTCTTCCTGAGGTGCACTTCTGTTTTAATGGGTTAATATTACAGGCAAGGTCCAAGTGAAAATATGCTGAGCCTTTGGAGCCACACCACCTCCAAAAATCTCACGTTGAAGTGTTGTTAGCTTCACCGCATGTTGACATATCTGAAGAATGGTCAGTGTTACAGAATAACGTTTCTTCTCCCCAGAGAGAAAGCACTTAGTCTCTGGATTTAGTTCTGAAATTATATCCTCTGGGAAAGGATTCTTAGGACAACCCAAAATAGTTTATGGCAATGATAAAGGCTCAGTTCATTCAAAGGTGAGAGCCAGGGCTGTCCTGCTAAAGTATTACCTGAGTATAGCAAGGGGGAAGAGGCCCCTGAAAACATATCTTTTATGAATACTTTGAGAAGGAAAATACTGTACCCTGTTAAATGAATGTCGTCCTTCACGGTGGCTGAGAGCTGAACAGGTATGCAAGTTTTGAGAGGGTTTTGAGCGTGAGCTGGAGTCCAGGCCCACCTGAAGTGAACTGGCAGTTTCCCAGGCCTGAGTTGTCTCCAAATTGTCACCTCGTCACTGCTCTCAGGCTGTTATGAGATAATTGAATTACGTGGTAATTATTCAGCTGTTACCCACTGAATTACCAACTCCCCCTGACACTCCATGTAACATGGGACTGTTTTCCAAATGCATGAATGTTGGTGAGATTTCTATCTAGCTTGCAAAGCATTTAGCTTACAGTACAATTTTACATTGTTTATGAAGAAGTATTACCTTGCTAGTCATTCTGACCACTCTTGCGTCCAAAAAAGTCCCTGTTGATGTGGCAGTTGGCGTCTGGCTTTGGTGTTGTGTTGTTGTTACGCTATAGTAGTGCTCAGAAGTCCTGCAAACAGTAATTGTGGAAATACTCGCTGTTCATAGACTTTGTTCCTGAGTTTTGAAATAACTGCAGCAAGTATGGAAAAATTAACAGAAATTAGAAGCAAGGGTAGGAAAAGAAAAGCTATGAAGTTAAACTCATGTGGGAAATATGGTTTAGCAATTGCGTAATTCCAAACTGAAAAATGCTAACTGGAAAAGAAAATTCCATTTTCTCTATTAGATGAGCTGCCTTTTTATTTATTACAGTAGGTGTAATCATTCTGGGAGAGGAGGGAGAGGGATTTTCTGTATTACACAGAGAGGGTTGCCATAGCTGAGGCAAAAAACAGGGCCTGAATGAATGATTTAGCTGAATGGAAGAGGGAAAGGGTTATAATGAAAAGGGATATGTGGCAGACATTGGAAACATCCCAGGTGTGTGGACCAGGAGACAGTTAAGGGTGATCATAGTTTTAGTGGTGAGAAGATGAGGATAGAAGATTGCGGGGAGCACTGACAGGGTGGGGACGCCTGGAAAGGAAAAGAAGTTAAATTGAGAGTTATACCAGTGGGAGGAGATGTCTGTGAAATGACTCAAAGACGTATCCAGGACCTACATGGAGAACTGGAAGAGGGTACTGAAGCAAAAGCCACAAGGGTAAGAGAGACTTGAAGAAGTTCCAAAAGTTTGAGCTGAAACAATGACATGGCCTAAGGTCTGGCCAGGAAGAAGTCATGGGAGTAATTGATGGATGTAGTTCTAGGAGAGTAGAAAATGCCTTGCTGATTACTAAGGATTATCTGAAATGGGAGAGAAAAACAGTAGAGTTTAGCTGGCTTGACTAATTTAGTATCGTCTGTGTAACTTTGAAAAGTAGATAGAAAAGCCTGTATTTAAATGATAGTTGGAAAAACTCTATACAATCTGAGCGTTTGCTGTTTACTTCATGTGTTTTAAACTGGTGTGGATAAGCTAGTGGTGGTTGGAAACACGGAGTAAAGACACTCTGCTTCAGATCATTGCACCTCCCTGTCGTAGCTGTGGAACAAACTCTTAGTCAATGAGATGGCGAAATAATGTATGTTACCTTTTCTGAATGGAAGACCAGATCCCGTTGCTGATAATTGGCAAAATTAAGTTGCAGCTTACGCTAATTTCCTTCAAACCAGCCTTAGATTTCTCAGGGTCCAGCATTTGTAAAGCCAGCAGAACTAAAGACATGATTTTGTTTTGTTTTTCATGGAGAAGAAAAAAGAAGTGTGTGCATAGGCATGTGTGTTCTTTCAGCAAACTGAAAAATTGAAGGAGGACTTCCTTTTTTGGGACAGGATAAAATGAATAGACAGCACATCACAGAAGAAAATTGAGCCTGTGGTTTGGTAGGCTGTTTAATGTTTAGATTAAATGGGATTTTCTTAATACAACCTTCATTGCAAGCCGTTTCAGCATGACTGTTGTAAAAAATAACTCTTTGTATTCAGAGTGCCCATATTACACGTTTTCCCGTCTTACCATGTTTTAAGCCTCATCAGAGAAAAAAATTTAAGCAAAAATTTAAACTTGGCTCTAACACTTGAAAATAAACTTTTTTAAAGAAGAAACAACAAAAATGAACTGCATATATTACTTGTACCAATGAGGTTTCCATGGTTGTCTTTTCCAAGGATTTTTTAATTAAATACACCTAGACAAATGTAACATTACGGTCAAGCTATTAGCCTTACATGATAAACATGTATCCTTGTTAACTTAAAGCAGTTTATCTGAATGGACCCCTTAACATAGATATACATTTACTAGGATAGAAAGTGAATTTCATATTTCACTCTAGTCAGTAATTGGTATCCTCAGTTCAGAAAACCTCTGAAAATGAATGTTTGTAGCCTCTGGTTCTTCAAAGTGGTGATTTTAGTAACCCTCCTTTGCTTTGGGTATGTGGGGTGGAGGACGCGCAGTCAGCCATGCTCTCTCGGTGGAAGAGGCAGTAGATCAGGGCTGTTGCCTGGGAATTTCTTAAACTGCTACACCTAGATCACAAGTGCTGTAGCAGAAGTTTTCAGTTAAGGTTAGTTGACTTGACATGTCAGCTCGGGCAGTACAGATCCATTGATCAAGGGCAGTGCCTAGCTAGAGTAGTCAAGTTTAAGTGATGCTAGAACGAAGTTAAATCATTATGCTATGAAACAGTTTTCTTCAGTGTGGTTATGAAAGTCTTGCCCTCGTTGGACCTGTGAAGTTGTACATAATGAACTCAGTGCTTAGGGTTGCAAATGGCATTAATGTAGGTAAGTAAAACTGGGATCACCTGTACTGTGCGTGCTGCCAAAGGGGCACCTCCAGGAAGGCCCCATCCTGCTCACAGCCGTCAGAGTGCCTAGGAATCGTTAGGATCCCTGGTGTCTCTTCTAATAAGAGCTAACCATGAGCATGGACGTGTTTTTTCATCTTCCGTTCCCCCACGTCTGATTTACAGGCTGCGGTCCCAGGTGAGAAAGGATATGACTGCATCAGCTACGAAAGGAAAAAATCAAGAAACTGATACTCCATATGATGATCAAGGTTCTTTGAATGATGCATATTGGCTTGTTTGCACAAGGCTTGATACTGGGAAAGGAGTACCAGCTAGAAGTGGGAAATGCCGTTTGGGCAGACACCAGCAGACGTTTTGAACCAGTACCTTTAGGTTTTGTACATGACTTCCGACACGGGACGGGGGCTTTGCAGGGGAAACGTAGGTGCGAGCAGTGGGTGAACGAGGCGAGCCCCAGGCGCCCTGCAGTTGCAGGGGCAAGGTAGGAGCAGGCGGCCAAATCAGGTTGCTGACAGCAGACCCTCAGCAATGCTGCTGCACTGCCCACCCGCGTCCTCGCCCACAGCACCCGCCGCCCTGGTTAGCACTGCTGTTTGTTGCTTGGACAAATTTGGAGCAAAGAAATGGGCTTGATTAGGAGCTCATTCAATTAATTAACCTCACATGTGTGTGCTTTGGATCAGCTAGGAAGGCCTCAAAAATTAGTTTATGGAACATCTTGAATAGCAGTGTTGAAAAGGCTGATATTTTGATTACGCTACCTATGCAGAAGACCTAGGCATGAGGGAGTGCAGCTAGATATTTACTTCCCCATTCTTGATATTTTTTAATAATAAAGACAAAATACGGTAAACTTTCTAAAATCTTCTACAATGTAGATGTTTAAAAAATACACTAATCAAGGCTTTGAGTTATTAAAACATTCATAGAAAATAATTCCAGTACTGAAATGAGTTTATGTTTTGGATTTTTTTTTTTTTTTTGCTGCAGATTAGCTTTTGTTTTTCAGTTAATTTTGTGGTGTAAAATGTGAATGGAGAATTAAATTGATTTGCATAAATCTAGGAATGATGAGGTTTTTCTGATATGGAATAATTTTTTCTTTAATTCACATAACAGTGTGATAGACAAAGCAGTAGCCTTGGAATTGGGAGATGGGGCTCTCTTTCCAACTCCTCCTTTTTCCTGCTTATTGACTTTACATGAATCACTTAGCTCTGTCTGTATCTTGGCTTCTTACTCAGACTAACACTTTTCTGAGTTGTACTGACTGCGCAAAGGAGGGAGTGATGCTGGTGGCAGTAATACAATTTCTTCTACCCATATTCTCAAACGGTTTTTCACTTAGATTTTTTTCTTTCACATCCTTTAATTAATGCCTTTCATGTAGTATGTTGTGAATCGTGCCGTTACTTTATTTATGCATTTATTTTAGCTCAAATGTTTACAGTTTCCAATATTTCAGAGCTCTGTGGCTTAACAAGTAATAGCACTGCGTCCCGTTACGGTTTTAAACTTGCAAATTGTCTTTGTTAAGACCAACATTGTCATGAAAGTCAAATGGCAACAATCATAAAATTCTGGTTGGTGTAGTAATAGGAATATATTTTTATTGTCTGCTAATACATTGCTTGACTCTAATACACATTTGGGGCTTTTCAGCGTCAATGTTTGATAGCATTGTTTTTTGAAATCTGTGTCCGATACTGTCTTCCCACGTCAAGGCAGTTTATATTTACTTAGATCTGGCATCCGTATTGCACAGCCTAAATTATTCTACAGCAGTGGAAACTACTGTAAAGGGTCTCAGCCATTTGTCTTTGAATACAAAAGACTTCCCCAAGTTCTGGGACTATAGAGAGGTCATGTCATATCTCAGTCACAATATGCTTTTCTCACCATCATCCAAGTGCATCTTTGTAGTACAAGAAAAGAGAAGTAGGATGCTTAAATTTATTTTCATGGCTAAAGTAGTGGAGCATAGAAGTGGAGTAATTTGGCTCTACAGAACAGAAATGCCAATAACTAAAAGAGTGTAGAACTGTAATTAAATGCCTAGAGGGTTTGGTTGTTGCCTGAACAACAGCGTGACCTGCAGTCATCCTGTGGTTTGCTCATAACCGATGTCCTCAGAGTGGTCGTTTTGGATGTCTTCTTGCATGAAGAAGCTGATGCTGCTAGAGTATGTGGGGCTTCACATGTGATGCTTCACATGCCCTGTTTTTGTTTGTTCTGCCTGATAGGCTTCTTCATTTCAATAAATCACAGTTTCTGAAACCGTGCCTTGTGGTTCAGCCTGGGGAGTTTGAGACTCGGTCATTCACTAAGGAAGACTAGTTCCCGGCCTACATGTGATTTTTTTTTTTTTTGAGCCTATCTCATGCTCACTGAAAGAAAAAAAGCATTGACCTTTCAAAATTCTTCCAGCTAATACATTTTTCAAATGGTAATTTGCAGATTTAGAAAGTATTGATTCCTTGCTAAGCAGCAAAAACTTTAAAGTTTGGGTCAAATAACTGAAATTCTTCCAGACTGTCTATTAAGACAAACTATCTAGCAGATGTAGATAGATGTGTATTTGAGTTTGGCAACTTACTGTTATTGCAACTCTAAAAGTGATTTAAGACTAATAGCAGGAACCCAGCTGCAGGCTGCAAGTCTGTGACTGAACAGTTTTATTGAGTTCCAGAGAAATAAGGTGAAGGATGTTTTGAACTCAATAGTGTTCCCAGTAATTTACTTTTTCATTAAATTGTGAAATATCAGATGAATAGTGCGCTAATTAACAGTACAGAGGAATGAATATTTGTACCCACTGGTCAAGGGATTATCCTTGTTAAAACAGGAAATGGAGTCTGATTTCCTGTTTTAAAGTATTTTGTTCATAAACTTTACATGAAAATGTAAGGTTAAAAATAGGTTGTACTTGTACATAGTAAAAATATACCTATTATTAGTTAAAGAAAAAATAGTTTATGTAGGGAAGGAAGGGCATTTTCCCAATTGTTTTATTTTGAAATAAATACATCCTACACATACTTCATAAGATACCATTTTGTTGAGTAACTAGAAACTCAACTCCTGTGATTTATTACACTGTGACACAGAAGTTATAATACTCCACATTTAAATAATATCATTTCATGTTAATACTTTACAAGACAAGCAAAATTTTGACACATTTTTTGAAACAAGCAGAGAAGCAAATATAAAGGTCCTCTGACAAGTAATGGGCAGGCCCATGAGATATCCTCACCTGCAAAATCCTGAGATACTTATGTCTAAGAATGTGAAAAATCAGTTCAGAGCATTTTCATCAGCGTATGCTGACCTACATTCTGTGGACAAAACTACAAGAAATTTATGCTGCTACTTCTCCTCTCCCTCCTTGCCCCGTGTGAAAACCCTAAAATATTCCCGAACTTTTTCTTCATGTGCTTACTTAGGAAAAATGAAGGTGCAAATTGTGGCATACTGTATTTCACCTTTGAGCAATAATGGTTTTGCTTTTAAAGAACCAATTTTTTGTAAGGTAACTTCCTAAAAAAACATCCTCTGAAGTATCATGAATGGAGATTTACCTTTTGACGAAGGCTTAGGAGAGAGTTGTATAAAACCAGCCCAATACTGTATTGGAAGCCCATAGCTCAAGAGTCATCTCATGGGCAGATGCATCCATCAAAACAACAAAAAAATACTCTCAGCATGTTACAACACTGACCTGCAGGCTTCTAGAGATGCAGCACTTTGAGATGTTCAGAGGAACTACCTGTCACTGCCCTGGGGCTGTCATCTGCCATCCTCTTGTCTGCTTTTCCTAGGACCATGCATTGGAAATTGAAATCCTACAAAAACGTTTGACATAAAAGAAACAACCTCTTTAACCAGTTTCACATTTTTAATAATGTTTTCTAAGAATATATCAAAGTTTGGAGCTAGTTGTAAGCCAAACAGTTTCTCTCCAGGGACTCAGGATTTTCTGAAGATAAAATCCTATGATTCCATGATATTTTAGGCTGGAGCATCTGACCACAGCATCTTTGTTTAATAACCATGCTTCTCTAGTTTTGGCAACATAAGGAGCTGGGCTTAATAAGAAAACGTAGTGTCACAAAGAACTTCAGAACAGGCCATTTAGTCACATGTAGGAATGTTGCAATTGGAAAGAAAACATTTTAAAAATGTTAAAGAGCTACATGTGCTACCTTACTTAAAGCCGAGTAATTCTCTGAAGACTTTGAGGCTAAACCTACCTCAGAGTACCCACTTTCAGGAAAATTAGTGAGAATCAGGTAAACGGGTCATGGTTTCCTTCCCTGCATAGTCTCCCTAAGTGCGTCAGGGGCTATTCTTTAAGTCCTTTTAACAGGTTTTTTTACTTAATTTTTTTTAATTGGAGACCATGTGGCTATATCAGCAGTTTAAAAATGATGGTTAGATTCCAGATCCACTGGTACTTTTTTCCACAAATACACAAAATGGCATAAAGATACTTAGTTTTGATCATTTAGCAGCCAGCACATCAACTGTTAAACACCACAGGCTTGTGAGAGTCAGAGAAATGTCATTTATATCCCCGACATTCTTCAGAAAGTGTTTTTCTGATTCTTCTTAATTTGTGTTTATCAGAAAGCTGTGTTGATGCCTTTAAAGGAAACGTGTGCAGCAATACCTTTAATAAAGGTGGTAAACATTTGTTCTGTAGTAATCCAGCTAGCTGGCTAACCTCCTCTAATACTGAATATTAGCCCATATTAGCTAGTTGTTTTGAGATTGCCTTTTGGTTTCAGCGTTGCAATCAAATAAGCATATGGCGAATAAGAAAAGCAGATGAAATGTGGGTAATATGTTTGCTATTTAGTAAAACGTCAGTAAACTCAGTAATGCTGAGATTATCTGATTTTTTTTTACTTGCTGACTTAATAATAATTAAACCAATCATGAAACCAGCATATTGAGGGGAAATGAACTGTGACATTTTTGTCACCTGTCGAAACCTATTGTATTATTTCTCCTCTTTTTTAAGCCTCATTTAGGTAAGTGAAAATAAATCTCCTGACCTCATTTTACTCTTCATTTATCTTGTCCCCAAAACTACATGAAATTCAACACTACTTGAAGTTCACAGTTGGCTCTTTATTTTCAATCTGCTGTCAGTACCAAAGGTGCTGCTGGAGAAGTCTGTCCTCAGGGTCGTCACTGAGGCTCTTGTACTCCATCTGTAACCTAATGGGGGCTTTGTAGAAGTGCAGTGTTGAATCTTCACAGTATTAATTTATCAGATTTTTTTGAGAAACATTGATAGGCTTGCATAGAAAATCTTTATTAGGATAAAAGAAAATCTTTATTAAGATTCATTATTATTTGTATATACAGTCTTTTTATTATAGTGTTTTCTTTTAGGCCTCAGTTATGGTAGTACTACGCATCTCACAATGTGGCAAATGCACCCCCAAAAAAGTAAACGTCACATTGACAGGTGATAATGGTGGGATGTTTCTCCCCAATTCCATTTGCAACACCTGCCTCAGGCTCTTGCTTCTCAAAAATCATTGCACTTGCACGTACTGTCAAAAACTTTGAGTGGCGTTCCCTTGCGAGCAGCTCCAAGCCTCTTTCAACCAGCACTCGTTGGAAAAGCTGCCCTTCAGACTTCTCTCACCCTGCAACTCATGCTTTTGGCCCAGCTCCGACTCCGGATTTCATGAGTGTTTCACTGCTTTGCAGGATCTGTGACTATTTGAAAACAGTGCTTTGAAAGTGCTTCCGCTCTCCTAACTTTTTACTATTTCGTAACCGCACACACAAATCCTGCCCTGCCACAGAATATTCAGGCTTGTGTATGCACTGTGTCAGTATCCAGAGAAATCGTATGTGCTGTACAGTTCACTCCCTCCTTAGTTTTGCCATTGACCAGAATTTGCGGTGGCATCTCTTTTTTGTTGAAAGTGCTTAATAATTGCTACACTTTTGTGTCGAAAATGCAGTTTTCCGCCCATCAGTTTGTACGTGTTTAACCTAATTCATAATGTTACCACTGGAGATGGAGTGCAATGAATCAAGCAGTCATCATTTGATGTAAGAAAAATTCCCTTGTAAGTATAGAGGAATGTAAATTGTAACAATGAGTTGTGTTGCTTGAAGGATACGTTTAGGTTGATGGTGAGCTGTTCATGGCAAGTTTAACTGTAATTGAACAAGAGATATTTCTGCTGACTTTTGACAGTGTTAACGAGCATAATTCTGTTGTTTATTCCCATTTGATTTGGATTATGGACTGTGTTGAAAACGCATGTGTGTTATTTTTTTTGTTAAACTACACTTGTTTTAAACTACTATTGTTTTTCTTGTTGTGTTCAAGTTTATTGTGCTTTGTTGCAACAAACTGAAATAATTCGATAGGTGACCATTAGTTCTTCCTGAGAACAGCCAAAAGCCTAACTTTTTTTTTTTCTTGGAGCTGTTTTGGCAGCTGGAGACAGTTTTAATTTTGATATGTTTGATGTAAAGAGCAGAATGTGTTCAGTTTTGGAAGCAAAAAGGCTTCCAAACTTCTCAAGCTTGCGAACTTTTGCACTGGAAACAAAAGGGCTGATGGAAGACTGAAAAAAACTTTTCATCACTGTAATATAGAAATCAGAATATGCTTTCTCCTCTGCCAAGTAGAAACAGTTCTAATTTTCAGCTTAGCTTATAAACAAGAATAACTTGCAATTTAATACTTTTTATCTGTTTACTTAAAGGGGGAGAGCTTAGCTATATTGCTGGTACCATAAAATTTCAACATTTTGTGAAAACAAGATGGAAAACCAGATTATGGCGTATATTAAAAATAGAATATGTAACTTAGAACTTTGGAGATCCCGCCAAGAGGAAGTTGTATATAATAACAAGCTCACATGTGCTCTTATGGGGATCACTTATGGACTAAAAGACATGTGCCTACAAAACCAAATCCAGTATTCTTCTGGGTGGTCAAAAACTCAAACTGAGCATGTGGGTGAACTGCGCTGGGTTCCTGCTTAGTACATAGCTGTTTCCATGTGCCTATGATGCCGGAGTATGTATGCCAGGAGAGCGTGCGTGGGGTTGTCTCCTTTCTCGTGCCTTTGCAGTTCCGAAGAGGAGGTTTGATGGCTGCATCGCTGTGTCATTCTAAGCCATGTTTTTCTTCCTGCGTATGAAACGCTACATGCTTTTGCATTAAGGTCACAGTGTTTTCTTCTTCCAGGCACCATCAGGCTTACCAGAAGGACAGAGGGTGGGTTGGGGTGTCCATTAGAGGACCTCTGGCTTCTCCCAGGAAGGAATAAGCCAGGGAATGTACTGAATGAAAGGTGTGTTCTTCATGCTGCTTGCTCCAGCAGGAAGCATCTCTTATATCCCAAATCCATTCTCCAAAACCACTGAACTATTCCCGATCTTCCACTCTGCCCTCGCTCTCCTGAAAATTTTGGCTGACTGCTTATGGGCTGATGTTGCTCACTGTATTCACTTCAGGCACACTCTCTAGAAACTCTGGCAGTCTATAGCATCAGACTACTGTCAGATGGGATCCCTGGAAAGCATAATTTAGTCCCTGCCACAGAATGAGCTGAAGATTCTCCGCTTGTTAAAAATTTTTTGAAGAACAGTATTTTTCCTTCCGATAAACCGGTTTTGTTCTAAGTGGAGAAGCACTTTTTATGGAGCCTTATGGAATTTGTTACGGATAGTTCTGAGAAAAAGTTGCAAAGTGCATAAAACAATTGCTGTGGTTGTAGAATGAATGTCTTCATCTAAAATCATGTTGACTGAAGTGTGTGAGGATTACTCTTGTACGGGCCCATGCTGAGCTCTGAGAGTAAGCTAATAGTTGTATTGCATTAGTGTGGTCTTGTGTAAGGCATAATTAAGAGCAAGATGATGTTAAACTGAAATTAGAATGCTTATTTGTAAAGTGAGGAGAAACTATTAGGCTTTTGGAGGAAGATGTTCTGAATCTCTTCTCATCTGATGTTATGATTAGGTCTGCTTTTCTAAATAGATGAGTTGTGTGGTCAGCAGTAGTGGAATTTACAGGGGAAGCCTTGCCAGCTACTTCATATTAGCTTTGTTGCATGTATTAAATAATTTCAAAGCAGTTCACTGGCGAGAATTTCAGAAGATAAATCTACGGAGGAAATATTAAAAGCAGCTGCTAAAGGCGGGTAGTTTTCTTCCGAATGACGGACACAATAACAGGAGCTATAATCCAATGGGAAAAATAACAAAAATTCAAGGGCTGTTGTATTTTTGTGGAAAACAAGATCTAATGGATTATTATGTTTAAAAAAAAAAAAAAGAGTAGGGGAAAATGTGCTTGTTCAAGATACATTTATCTTGGGCTCATCCTTTTTTATTTTGGATATTTCATGATATACTTGAGAGTCCAAGTGACCAGTTGGGACTCCATTTATCATAAGCAACAGTTCAGAGAGGAACAGAGTATTTCCCTGCCCCAGAGAATTTAGTGACAAGCAGGAGATGAGCATTGGATAGAGGCAGTTAGGAAAATAGGATAAAACAATAAGCTGATACTGATGAATACAATAGGCAGTATGAGCTGTTTGAGATAAGTGCTGAGCATCCATGCCAACAACTGATGTTAAGTGCTAGCACCTGTAAATAATGAGGTCTGTTAACCTTTAATGCAATTCATATCTTTTAACCAGACTTAAGTTTTTTTTTTTTTGGAAACTATTTTTTATAGAAGACTTGTCAGCAACTATGAGCTAGCACTTAAGAATTTTCACTCACTGCTTTTCAATGCAATCTCTTTTCATTTGAAACAGGTGGGATTCAGGAACATGAAATCTGGAAAGACTATTAATTATATTTCTTGCTTAATAAGACTTACAGAAGAAACTATAAGCTGAAATCTTGTGGCTCTTGTCCATTAATTCAACTAGTTCTTCCTCTTCTCCTGCTGGCTACTTTGTCTCGATTGTCTTTGATATGATCCCCCTTTGCACAGGGTGTGTTTTATGTTCCTCATGACACTCTGGTGTGGCTCATTCTCCCTCCAACACTCATTTCATCTCCACATACTGTTTCCATGTGTGTTCTCCAGAGAAGAAATAATTTCTAGAGATGTAGAGAATAATGTTGCAACAGTATAGCAAATCGTAATGCAAAATTTTATAGAAAGGAAGGTAACTATACTTTAAAATGAAATCAGTTCCAGTTGTTCCAGCTGTTATCCCCAGACAGTCGCAAGCAGCAAGGCGTGCCTATTCGGGTGGTCTCCAGTGTGTGGTACCAAGACGAGTGTATCCCAATGGTCTGGGCAGGCGTCCTTGCGACAGGTCTCATCACCTCTTCCCTGTGTTGGTAACCATGTGCTAGTTTTGGACGGCGGCTGGTTTTGTACCCTGTAGGAGCTGAAAGCAATGAGAGTTTTTTGCTTCTCAGTCCTGTTGGCCTCTGAGGGTCACTAGGACTCCCAGCTTTTAATCATTTCTCTTGCTGTGAAGTGGCTTATATTTACTTACCTGTTTTGGCTATCATTTCCTGTATAACATACTATTTTCTATAGGATCTTCAAAGCTGTCTTCTTCTTGACACCTTTTTTCTTCTAGCTGCTAGACTTTAAGTGTTTTGATAGTTTTGGCTTTACGTCCCCAGTAATCAAAATCAATAATGGCTTTCTAAGCTATATCTATTGAGTAAATTTTCATATTCATTTGAATGGCACATACATATGTACTTAGCCATTTTTCAGTCTTTCTCATGCACTCCCTTTTGAGTAAGATCCTGCTCTGAATAATGCCATTATCTGATTGCCAGAAACTGCAGATATTTACTGGAATCTGCGGACTCAATTACCTAATTTTAGGAGTGCTTGCTGATTTCTTAGCATGCGTGTTTATGCCTTGAAGTATTCATGAAATATAAATAAAGTATATCATAAATGACCTGGATTAGATAAAGGGACTGGATTGTTTCTTTGCATATTTTAAATTCTTTACATATTTTAAATTTATTTAAATTATATCATGAGTTACTTCACATCATGGGTTACTTCAGTACCTATATATAAATGGTGCCTATAAAAAAAATATATTACATGTTTATTGAGGTAGATATGCGTTAATTGATATCAAATCTGCTGTCAGCAGTCAGAAGGACAAGATGGCAGGTTGTAGATGTTTATTGCTCTATGTACATCTTTAGCAAGTCCCAAATGTACTATTCAAAATCAATTTGCAATGCCATTCTTCACATTTGTTATGATATCATATGATGCATTTGCACTAATATTCCACATCTTAAATAGTACTTTTCCTTTGTAACTTTTTGAAATGTCACGGAGGAGGTGCAAGCATGGTACAATCTCTGTAGTACTGATGAGAAGGAAATTGTCCTGCACAACCAGCAGAACTAGTAAATTACCTGAGGTTCCTGAACCTCAGGCTGGTACTGCAAGCATTCGTGCATGCTGCTTGGACATGATTTACGTGATAGCGAGTCTTAAAATTCTTTGAGGCATTGAAGCTTGTTGTATCTATTCAAAAAGATTTCCTTAAACCTAGTGTCATGTTAACCCATCCCTTCTGTTTAGTCTTGAGCATGTGAACTGGCAGATGCCATGAACATGGAGATATTAGAAAGCCACTGACCTGAACGTATACACAACTTCAAATTTTCGTACTTCAGGGTCATAGCATCAGAGGGAGATTGGCAGGTCTCTAGTTAGCGTCTGCAGTACGACTCTCCCTTGGAAGAAGCATAGCTCCTGCCTACAAGACCAGCCGCTCGCACGGATGTGAAATGCTCCCTGCAGAGCGGTGCTGCAGCCTGGCGTGAACCAGGCGTATGACCGCGTGTGCCTTCGCCCCGCGGCAGCCCTTTCCTTCAGGCTGCAGTTGAGGACGCAGCGCCTGGAGCCTTGGGGCAGAGTGGAGAATCAAGTAAGGGGTAGGAATGAGAGTAAGGTGAGGAATGCAGAGAGGTGTAGTGAAAAGTGAGTGAAAGCAAAAATGGGTAAGGAGGAAGGTCAGCAAAGAAGACTGAAAGGAAAAGTGAAAATGTAAAAATGACAGACCATCAGGAAAAGGAAAAATCAATATAAGATTTGCATATATTAGCATTAATAGAATATATTTTTATAAATATAATTTTATAGACCAGTAATGTGTCAGGAATATTTTCTTTTAACTAGTCTCTGAAAGATGTGCTACAATTCCTGCTGGAAGTTCATGCAAATAAATTACTGTCCTTGACTTGCTGCCAGTGCAGTTACTCCCTCTTCAGATACTGCTCTCCTTTCTGACTCCGTCTTGTTGGCCTAAACAAATGCTAAGCTCTCCTTGTGAAATGCCAATCATCTTACTGATGCTGAAGAGCTGTGCTAATTTTTGCGCTGAATGTCTGTTCTTTATTGTTGGTTTTCCAATCTGTTTATATTAATGCACATTGGTCTTTGCTCCCCGCTGTTCACAGGTCTTAAATTTTGAAACTGTAGGAATGTTGTTAGATTTTTGCAGATTTACTTTTCAAAAAATGAGAGATCGTACTTGGTAACTAGAACCAAGCAAAGAGTTGTGGATATAGCTAAGCTATCAGAATGGAGAGTATCAGAATGAGAGACGTGCTAACTGGCTCCAGCTGCCTTTAACAGCAAAGATAGAGGATGAAGTCTGCAGAAACACAGGTAAACTGAAACACATGTATGTTGCACAATATCAGTAAAAGAAAGTATTGCGCCCCTTTGTTTTGAGGACTAATTAAATGAGCCTTAAAACTTCTGGTAATAGGTCAGACATTCCTTTTTAGTTCCAAACTGGAATTTTGTTTGGAAACTTGATTAGGATTTCAGCAAACCACAGGTGCCAGCAAAGCTCGCTGTTTTAATAACCTACCCATATTTCATTTCTTATTGTCAGTTTTCTCTCTGCCAGAGCACCTATCACTTCATGCTGCTAATCCGGTTCAGGGCTGGAAACATTTGGAAAGCTTTGGTTTATTTTAGACTCCCCCTCTTTCTTCCAAAATCACCGTCTGTTATTTGCTGTCTTCTTGGCTATCCATTTAACATTTATTCTTGTCTGGTTTCATTTCAGTAATAGGAGGTCTTTGAGAGATGTGAAATGATTAGTCTTTTCAGGCTGGGGAGAACCTTCTGAAGAAAGTTAATATAAAAAACAATGCATTTGGCT
The DNA here is from genome assembly GCF_040807025.1 of Struthio camelus. Classification (NCBI taxonomy): domain Eukaryota; kingdom Metazoa; phylum Chordata; class Aves; order Struthioniformes; family Struthionidae; genus Struthio; species Struthio camelus. The sequence goes on along the minus strand of NC_090944.1, from coordinate 81,397,703 downwards.
GTGTATGTCAGTGCTCAAAAAGGACCAGTGTTCCCTGATTTCAGCATTGCTTGAATAATATGTTTTTTTCCTGTGTATTGCGCCCATTTTGAATTGGCACTGTGTTTCTATAGAGTGCTCTCTTATTTAACAGCAAGAGTAGAGCAGAGGAAAATCCAGAGTTTTGCAATGGTAAAAGCATGCTGAGTTTCATACTGGCTTGCAAGCTGTACTGCCATGTGGGCTTGTAGTGTGGAACAGGTCACATATATCTAATATGCTGTAAACCAGAAAATCAGTGTCTCAGATTGTTGCTTGGAAACGTGGTTCAGGTAGCAAGAGCAACAGTGCCACCAGTGTCTCTATGCCTAACAAGTGTCTTTCATGAGTTACTGGGGACAAACCGGCACCCCACAGATGTCCATTCACCCACAACACAAGCCACCGCACATCCGTTGCTGACATGCTTGCATGGTGAGATATGTTTGTACTGTCAGTAAGGAAACACATGCCTGGGTGCTGGCAGCAATGAAAGTGCAATACTGGTGATTCACCACAAACTAGCAGTTGCAGTGCAAATTGTTGAGGGATCCTGAATGTGTTTGTGGCTTAGTAGTCCATGCTGAAACCTACACTGCCACATCTTCATGGCTACTATTGCACCTGTTAGGTTGAAGCTCACACATGTATGCTCACCGTGCTTGTGGTAGATCTGACTGCCTTTTAAATGTGAACTTTGTTTTTATGCAAGCCCTATCTCTCTTGTAGAGTTTTGTGTTTAGTCCATCTTTGGTGCTGTACATAAGATTAGCATTAGTAAAGTTGCTGGTATTAACTTGTTAGTTCAAGCTGATGGATGAAAGTATTTGCTCCAGTTCCATTTCATACTATGTAGGATAATTGATTTAATATGTACATTGCAGCCGTACCCGCTTCCTACTTGAAAATGAAATAGAATCTGAGCCGAGTTACTTGTACCCAGCTGAAGGACCATGCTTGGTACAGCTTGTGTTCTGTAGACGCTTTCTTAAAAATACAGCATTTACTCTTCTACCTTACTGCCCAGAAAATTACAACATTGAAGATAAATGTAATTTTGAGCAGCGGGTGCAACAGGGCTATCTGTCTTTCCACACGATAACTGTTTGTTATCCTTCCAAGAAATGTGTGGTGACTGGCCAGACAACAAGCAAATGCAGATTCATACACCTGTATGCCAGATGTTATACAGCTGTGCACATGCTGCTGCTGTGGATCCTGTAGTGAGTGCCATGGGACAGTTGATTCAGGAAGCGTATGTGGATTTTTCTTTTGGGAAGGGCTGAAATGACGCTGAAGGAGACAGTTGTCGATCGAAGGAGTTACATACACAGTGTAATCAAGAAGTAAATCTTTTGACAGTGTTTGTCTTCAGACATCACTGACATTGGAAGTTAGGAACATTTCTTCTGCCTTTTTTTATAGCTACAGATACTTTCTTTGGAATTTCTATGTAAATGAAATTTAAAGTAGGAGTTGCCGAAGTTTAAATAAGATATACGTAAACAGATTCTAGAAATGAATTTCTTCATTACTAAACTTTGCGGACAGTTTGACCAAGGAAATGGTCCTGTCACCTCAATCTCAGTCCATCTTCTTCACTCACGACTCCTATGACCATTCTCGTTCTCCTTTATGAAATCCTTTGCAGCATTGATTTGAAGCTTCTGACATTTTGTAGGGGAAGTGGGTTGTTTTTACTATCATTTAATCTTTTATTTATCTAGCAGTAATAACACATTGCTTTGTATATCAGAATGCAAGTTCCAGGAACTGATATGCTGCAAGCCAAATCTCAGTGTAGCTGCAGCTGAATTCTGTGTCATGTCCTATGAAGAGAGGAAGGGGAATATCACACTGCTCTGGGAAGGAGGCCAAGGTATTAGAACTGAAAGTGGCTGGTATATGGGCCTTTATAGGGAGAACAAGGGAAAGAGAGTGGTCCTGGCGGTCTGCATAGGGATAGATATGTATTGGCTGCTTCAGAAGGCAACTCAGACTGTGGATTAGCGCTCATAGTCTAGTCACTGACCCAAAGCTTTTTAAGGCTTTTGAAAATCTGCTTTTAAGGGAGTGGTTTCAGGAATTTGTTTACTAGTGACCTCCCAATCTGGAAAAAAAACTTTTTTTTTTTTTTTTTTTGCTTTATTGTCTCACTTCACTTTCCAGCCCATGGAATGGGGCTGCAAGAGTAGGATATTAAAAAGGAAAGTCCCCACCATGATCTAACTCGATTTCAAAATGCAGAATTGAAATAAAAAATATGTCAAATAGCATTAAGATAACACAGTTTGAGAAATGTTAATGTTTCGGAAGGAGATGGTCAAAACCTTCCCCACAGAATACCAGCTTCTCAGAAGTTGTGTGTTAATACTTACTTAACCCTTTTCATCAGCGTACCTTCGCAGCGTTTTTTGGAAGCGTTGGGCGTAGTGCCGTTCCAGGCTGTGGAGCGTGTTGGGGCAGGCGTCCTCTGTAGCTCGCGGTAGAGTGCAGCAGGGATATCTGCGATGGTGCATCGTATGGCACGAGGGCAAGAGAGGACGGCCTGTGGTTTCAAAGTTAGTGGAACTGGCATTAGTGGGACACCGCACCTGAAGGAGTATAAGTTAATTCCCTTTGGCTCCGTGGCACCTCCATCTTAATGTATAGCTAGCTTTTGGCTGCCATGGTACCATAGATGTCTTATGTGCTTTGCCTTCTTTGCATTGTATTGGGCTGTGCTGTGACCACGTGCCCTTGGATGGCTTCATGCAGCACAGTTAATAGGAGAGGACAGCAGTCCTGGACCCACATACAGCCCTGAGAGCATTTTGCCATCCTTTGGGGGGAATGTTTTCTGTGGTGCTGAGAAGGCAGCTCAGACTCTCTGCCTGCCTACTGAATGGATACTTCTGCTTTCACATCATGCTGTAAAGATTTTTTTTTTCCTGTCTCAGTAGTAATATGATTTTAGTGGAGATTTTTTTTCCTGTGATTATTTCCTGAGTTAATAGATTTTCCTTGACTTTGGCAGTGATCTGCCTTAATAAACAATCTCATCGTCAGTTATTAGATTCATATGACTGGTTTGTGAAACACAGAGGATTATTGGAAGCTATAAAATGTGTGCTAGCTGTGTTTTCCTGCATCATGATCCAAATGATATCAGTGGTGCCTCCACGGGTTTGGTCATATAAATCTATTGCTGGTTACCCGCAGTGAACAAACAAACTACAACTGTGAGACTAGAACTCAGATGAACTTTTTTGCTTATACACAGAGTTGTTCAGGGAAAAAGCAGCTGTAAAATAAGTAACTTTATTTAGTCCTCTTAATCCCAACAGCTAAAATGTTGATGTTCAGTATTGCTTTATAGTAAAGTGGGAAAAGAAAAGATACTGTGGTAAAACCCAGTATGCTACTAATAAGGCTAGATGAACTAACATGAAGTATCCTATTAATTGATTTCTTGAGTACGTTTATCATAAGATACTTGAAAGAAGGTTAATTGGTTGTTTACAGCATAACTGTAATGGACTGTGTTTCATCGGATGTATCATCGGATTCTTATTTTCCTGAAATATCCACTTATGAGGTTTTCTCCTCCCTGCTTTATCCTCCCCAAGTATTCATAGCTCTTCTTGTTCTGAAGCGTTTTAAGAGCGTTAGCTCAAAGTGCAATACTGCTTCTAGCCTGTATGTTCCTTGAGGTTAAGTGTGAGCGGGTGCTGTGCTAGCAGTGATCCTTTTCTCTGTCTGAAGAGCTTGTAGTGTGGTATGGTGGTTTTTTTTTTTGGTTGATTGGTTGATTTTTTTTCCCATTTGGTTCTATAAAGAGTGAAGGCATCCTGATCTCCTGAAAGGATGAGTGCCGGAGGGCAGCCCATCTTCCCTAAAAGGCTATGTGGCTGTGCTCAGCACATCCTTGCTTTGCAGGCAGGTTACATTACTCCATTTGGATGCTTTGGAAGGCCGTGGCCATAAGGGGGATGTGGCTCTGCTGAAATAGCCAGTCCATCAGTCTTGGGAAGGTAAGCTGGTTTGAACCCAGCCTACATGCTGCCTCCTCCATGCAGAAAGCTGGAGCAGACTCTTGTTCGAGGTTTCTGTTCTCACAGGGCACCATACTGCATTTTATATTAGTGGAAAGGTTTTAAGCTGTTTGGCTGCATCCCCAAACTCAATTTATAGTGCTAAAACCCAGAGGCTATGCACATATGAACTTTGCAGCACACATGGCAACTCTTGGGCTGGGAACCGCAAGTCGAGCAAGCCTGAAATGGTGGAAACATTTGAACATAATCAGCCTTGTCTACGCAGCATGTCATCATTTTGTGCAGTGCTTCGGGATAGCTGATACTGTATTTTAAAAAATGTACCATATAAATCCAAATCATAAACGGAGATGTTATGTGCACGAGGTGGGAAAACACATGCAGGAAATTATAAATAAAATGAGTAAATACTACAGTACAACTATTCCAAAGTAATTTACTTTTGATTACAAAACACATAAGAAAATTAGTATTTTTGGGGGCGTTTTCTTTTTAGCTTTCCTCTTGTCTCATTTAGAAATCAGTAACTTTCACATTATACTCACATCACAGCCTTTGTAACAAATAGCTTTAGAGCAGCCTTCACCAGTATTTTGAAGCATGCAAAAGAGACTTACTGGTACTTTGCTGCTTCCCTCTCTCTGCTCCATCAGGACCTTGTAATACGTCATCTGTGTGACGCTGCTCTGTGTTGTCCGAGCAATACAATTAATTTTCATTAACTCTCCCTTAATTGAATTTTTGAAAGACAGATAAAATTACAAACACAGTGCAGGAAGAGCATAGAAAGAATGTCTGGCACAGCTATACAAATAGATGTGTTAGTTCAGATGTTTCTCTGCTAGTACATAGGACATGTAATCTTCAAGGCAAAAGATACTTAGAGCAATACTGAAGGTTATTGAAGTGGTCGAAGGCAGTATAAAAGAAAAAAACCTCCTAACGTAGAGACATCAAATTACAGGAGTGTCTCCAAAGAGCGCTAGCTAGCCTTCTTTCTTCTAGAAACTCAATCAAAAAAGGAAATAAAATTATCCTAAAGCCTGTGCACTGGGCATCATTTCAGGGAAAGAACCAGGGTGGCATTGCAGCCTGCAACCTGGTGTCCTCAAAGGCAGGTGCAGGTTTGCTTTCCACCAGTAAGGTCAAGCAGAAGTGCAAGCCCTGTGCAAACAGCTCTGCAGTTTATTACTTGAATTGAAGTTACTCAGGAGTAAAAGGAGAAGCTTGATTAAAAGCCATAGATAACCTCATTTTGACGTACTTGCCTTTTCTCCATGGCAAAGCATAGAACAGTGTGGACCAGAAGTGCACATGAGGCTTCCTAGTAGTTTGGGTCAATCAGTAACACATGTGTGTTATATAAGCATCATCAGGTGTCCTGTAACTCTTATCTCTAAGGAGGAGCCTTATTTCCATTCCTGAGATACCAGTTTTAGTGAATTAGCTAGTAAGCTAAGGAATGGGAGATCTTGAAGACAGGCCACGTTTACTCGAGATGTGCTTCTTTATTAATACCGAATTATATCAATATATTTTACCAGCAAGGTATCCTCGTTTGAATGTAGCTCTGCCAGGGAAGTTGTGCTTTGTACTGGCTGGAAAAGCCACTCAGGTTAGAAACGCTGGTAGCTGTGCGGGCACTTCTGTGTGTGCTGACACATGGTACATGTGTCCGTGCTTCCTTGTATCACTGATAAACCGGCTGCTGGCAGAAATCTGTAGTAAGAAGGGTTTATTTTACCTTTGCCTACAGGAAATGATTGCAATTGTTTCAAATTGTTTAAATGCCTTTTCCTAATGTTTTACATATGCTTTACAAAATGGGCAAAATTGAGAAACTTTCTTTAGTTCCTAATCAAAAAGAAAGAAACCGCCATGAGAGGACTAGTGTGCACGCACGCACGCACATCTTGCTGAAGCAAGTTAAGGCTAAAATTTAGGCAGAACGGCCATTCTAGTATCTTTGTCGGTAGGCATTCTTATTCCAGGAAAAAAGTGCCTTTTTCTAATTAAACTAAATCCATTCTCAAATGTTTTGCAATATTACAGAGCATTACAAAACATCTGATATATTTAGAAATTACATTTTCTAACGGTTTTTAGTAACTTTTTTCTTTCCTTGGGTTGTTTATATCACATGGGCTATTTAATTAAAGACTTACTCTGAGTTCTATTTCCCAGATTAAAAAGTCATGATAATCCAGAAACGTGCTTATTTTGTAGGCCTTTCAGCATGATTTCCAAAACAGTAAAATAATAGTAATATGCAAGATGAATCCCAGATAACCGGAGCGCAATGCCTAGTGGCTTCAGGGTGTACCATTTTCCAGGGCTATATTCATAGAAGCTCAGCTGTAAGGGGATAGAGTCATCTTCATTTTATGGGGGAACTAATTAAAGTCTTCTCTTTTGATGGTGTCTGGTATCTTCTCTGGAATTGATTCATAACTATATTCTTACATACTTTAGAGGAAAATTCAGCCTTACAGTTTATTCCTGGCATTATTCATGAAAAATTGCAGTAGTACCATCCCAGATTGTAAAGAAATTTATAAGGTTTTTTTTTTATGGGATTATATTATAGCTAAACATTATTCTACTTATCACACTATTTTTGGAGTCTTTCCATTTTATAAAGTACAAAGTTATGTTAATTTTTTTTGACACTTAAGTGAGAAAAATGCTTAAATTTTCCCAAATTCAAGGCAACTTACTACCTTTTAATTCTTTCCAGACATGTGTAGTATCACTCATGAAGATGATATAGCATGAGATTTAGGGCTCTGACAGACATACGTCTGCGAATTAAAATCAGATTGCCGAAGCAGTCTCTGTCCCTGCCTCTCTGAGGGGTGATGGTGCCTGATCTGCTTGTGAATCAGCTCCACAGTGGTTACAGTTTACTATCTGGAGTTTTCTCAGTAAGCTATTGTTATTTTCAGTTATGGGGGGGGGGGGGGGGGGGAATTGCTCTCCAGAAGCTAGTTGAGAAGGGACTGAGATATCGGGCAGCAGGAGCTGAGGGAGAGGGGCAGCAGGGTGCCTGCCACATCTCTTCCTCCGAGCCAGCCTGTTCTTGCTGGTTAACAGGAAAGTCCTAATTCTCACGCAGCCCCGAAGCGAGCTACAGCTCGGAAGCCATGAAGCACTTCTGCTCCGGGAAGGAGCCTGGGTCACCATCCCCTCTGTGGGGAGGCTGGTGCAAAGGTCTGGCTTTTACCTTCCAAGGCTTTTTAAGGAATCTTCACCACCAAAGAGGCTGTTAAGCCTTAAATACCAGGGTGAGCTAGGCAAGGGTCCGGATCTCACAAGAGGAAATGAGAAACAGGGTTGTCACAGAGCATCTCCTAGATGCTCTAGAGTTGTGCCCCGGATATGTCATCGTTTTCCCATCTCTTGCACTGAGTCGTCTTTTTTTTTTTTTTTTTTTTTTTTTTTTTAAAGTAGCCTTAATGACAGTGAAAAGGATCTGAGTGCAGCACTTTCTAAATGCCAGCTTCCCCACGTATGGCATCCATCTGTAAATGCAGTTTCAACAAACATCTGCTCCCAGAACTGACTTCCTGGCCCTGTGCTGGTTTTTTCAGTGTTCTGCCAGGCTCCTAACCCCCCCACCCCTCCACCCCCACTCTCCCCCAAGTAACCCCAGCAGTTCCACAAAAAAGTAAAAGATCCTTACTTGTGTAACAGCATGGCCACTGCAGCTGGCTTGTTGAAACTCAAAAGTTACTATGTAGCTGGAGGAGCAGTGCTGTACCGTTCACAAGAAAATGAAAAATTTTCAGTCATGTAAGGTATTCTATTTCTTAGGCATACATAATCCAAGTAGTTGCTTGTGCCACTGCACAAAATGAAAATTCATTTCAGTGGTCTCTTTCAGTTAAAATTTGAATTAGTAGGTAAATAAGGTGTCTAATCCAGAAGAGCAAAAGAACATTATGGAGACTGTGATACAGTAACCTATTAATATTTAGGCATTCCCTTCTGAAAACACAGTACGGAGGTGGATTTTTGAACATTAGCTTGCATACAGTATTATAAGTAGTGTTTTGTATAGGCTTGCTGATTTAAAATGCGTGTTCAAAGCTGGTTAGTATTATCTGACCTTTGTTGTTTCTGCCCGGTATAAGTTTGGTAATAAGTTTGTATTCCTCAGCAGTTTGACCATTTTGTGTGTCTCCATTTAATTAAAGCTTTCAGGACAGTTCTTATATTTGTGATGCAGGAACAATTTTAGGACTCTTGGCGTGTTAACACTTGAATTTAATAATACATGTTTCTAATACTTGAAATACTGAGGAAGTCAAAAAATTTTAAGGTGCTGTGTTCACATAAAATTTATATCCATAACATTTGAAGTCTTGTGAATTTTGTAGACTTGTGTTTATACCTGTATTATGTGCCTGTGCTGCTGAGGAGAATTTAGAGGTTATTTGAAGCTGTCTCCTTACTGCCTGGAAACCATGATTTCTCTGAAATATTTCTTTGGCCTCCAAAGAGAAGTTACCAGGTGTCCGTATTAATACTTCTATAAAAGAAGGAAATACTTTCTCACATGTGATTAATATGTGGAAGTCATTAACATACAGAAATCACAGAGGCCAGGAATATAACAAGATTTATAAAAGGAGGCCAGGAATATAACAAGATTTATAAAAGGGTATAAGCAACAACAAGATGCAGGGTTGTAATTAATACAGAGAAGTAATTTGGAAAAAGTGCTAGGCGTGGTGTTTTAACTGTTCAGCCAGTCTTCAGTTATCAGCTCCCACTGTGGGACAGAGATTGCTCCATCAACCTCCTTAGTTTTATTTTCTCTCTGTAAAGCAGCTGGCACCAGCCACTACTGGAGACAAAAGCCTGGAACATGCATGTTTGCTCTGATCTGATCTGGCAGGTTCTCTGCCTGCCTTCTAGCTGATCTAAAATGTGTCACTTCTGTATTAATAGATCGTGCTGCTCCAGTTTTCTGTGCGTACATAATGCCCTGCTGCTCTACATGTAGAAAGCAAGGCACTAGGCGCTCTTACAGGGCTCCGTCTAATCATGAAAGATTGTATTGCAACCAAATGTAACAGAGTAGGTGCAGAAAGCTCCCACCTTCCTCAGCCTTTGATGACCCCGTTATGAGCAAGCAATTGCTTGTTGTGCTGTCCTCTCCACTGGTGGGTCTTCACTTGTCCCGTGAGCCCACCAACAACAGCATGAGGGAGCAGGAACGTGTAGCGAAGCATGGGGCATAGGGCAAAGCCTTTTTCTTAATGCACTAGAGAAAAACAGCATCGTGCTGCTGGCACTCCAAATGTCAGAATTGTTTGTGTACCCAAGACCGTGATTGAGCCGTAGAGGCTCAATCTAGTCTGTAATAAGGAGCATCAGTGCCATAGTATTTGGCTTTGGCAGCTATAGTAAAAATGTCATGGATTAAGTAGACATGGGAACCAAGCCCACTGCAGGTAATCTGTCCAGAACGGGATCAAGACCTGTTTGTAATGGCCTGGATAAGCTCCCTCTGAGTTTGTGAAGCTTTCCCTCTTTTCACTTTTCTGTGGAGGGAAAAAAAAGTCAAAGATTCTTAGTCACTTTTACTGAAATGAATTTAAAAATAGCTTCACAGTGTGTTTTTAAACAGTCTGACAGGGAGGAGAAATGTGATGAGGAAGCAAAGATAAAGCAGAGTTTCCCCACACCTAAACAACAAACACCTTGTAAATGGGAATAACGCTAAGGATCTCGGCCGTTGGGGAACGCCTATTACGAGACCACAGCCCCGACCCGTGGCTCTGACCGAGGGAGAATATGCTTTTGCTCACCAGCAGACTATTTTGGAGGGAAATACTCAGACAGGTAGGTAGGGGCATGCTGCTGGGGAATTTCAGCTCCTCAGCCGAGCTGAGCATGCCCAGGGTCACCGCGAGGGGAGGCGGCAGGTTGAACTTTAGCGGATGTGTTGTGGGTTGTGTTTGTTATGCCTTTGGCTGAGGAGAGAAGCTGTAAACGGTTTGTTTGCCAAAAATGAAAGTTCATTACCGACTGGCCTTGTTTTGATTAGGAGGAGCCTTGGGCCTATACCATAAGAATAAATAAAGCTTATGGCTTTGTTTGCTAGTTTATTCAGTTTGTAGATATTACATTCTAACTGGGGTTTAATTTCTGTGCTATCATTTTATTGTAGTGTTTTTACGATTTGCCCTATGCATGCACAAGTAAACTTTCTCCCTTCTATGCAAATGGCATTTTTTACACATCCTCTTTATTTTTTGATGCTTGAGAAGTTCCCATAGATCATTCCTCTACTAGATGTTTGTTAAAGCAAACAAAAAGGAGTTGGGTTCATTTGTTTTGTGTTGGGAAGCAGAAATTCAATATTACTTTACAACTTTTTTGTCTGTACACGTATGTCCTTTGGATAAAATAATGCCCCACACAGAGCATCTATTTGGGAGTTGGTTTGTTTTTCAGACTGACAAAAAAAATGGGCATTTCCAAATATGATTGATTGTAATTGGACAGTTTAGCAACGTTTCTGATATTATGGAAATATGTTGTTACCCTAAGTTATACTGTAGGAACTGTGATTAAAAGTTAAAACTGGGTATTTAGGAGCAAAGTATGAGAAATGGATGAGATTTTATTTCATTAAAAATACTGATATGAAGACATCTTCATTTAATAGAGAAAGATGTTTTTGAGTTTTGGTTATATGAGCCTAAGATGGGAGTCAGATTTATCAATTTCAAGTTCAAACAGCTGGCATCACCTCAGCTCCTTTGGTGACTTTTGGCAAATCATTTCACTTTTCCTGTCTTTTATCCCTCCTTTCAAAAGGGAGAATTTATTTCATATGCTTCCCAGATGCATTTAATGTATTTAATTCATATTTTAAAGTGTTTGAAAATAGTTATATAAGATACAAGTTCGTAGCATTAAAATTGTCACCGCAGTTAACACAATTCTGGCCAATAGTCCTTTGAAAATTAAATCTATCTAACAGCATGTTAACTCAGAGCAACTTTGAAAATCAGTAGTGCAGTAACAGAAGCCGCACATTCATGTCTAGAATTTTTGTTTCTTCTCCTTACCATTATTATTTCTGTCCAGGAAACTTGCAAAGAAGCTGGTTCTTCTGAAGGCATCAGTGCATCGCCTGTGCATTCCTTGTACCTTGACTTAATTTCAGTTAGGCTATTAATTTTCAGAAAGACTAGATAGAATTTTAGGTTTCTACTCCATTTTGTTCAGGTGCTTTCTATAAGTAACGTTGTTGCTTAGTGGACTAGAAAGGAACAAATATATCTTGATTCAAAGTAAATGAGTAAAAGGTACAGGCATAGAAGAGCCTGTTGTTCCTCTGTCACTGTATTCATTAAGCACAGAAGAAAAACAGTAATACTTTTCTATGTCAGAGACTGAAAAATTATTTCTAAGCCATTTTTCCATCAGGGTCAGAGAAATTGTTACAGCCCTATATTTATTCAGTACTTCTTATATAATATTAATTACATATTAAATATCACACATTTTGAATCAGAATTTCAAAAAAATTAATTACTGGATATATTATAAATGCCATAGTCATTAAACATGGTGACATGTCTCTCCAGTTAAATACAGAAACTAAAGCCAAAATAATATAAACAAGGTTTTTTATTTTTCTATTTATTAATAGCTCCTGTGAGTCTCTCCATCTGCCTTTTGGCACTGAGATTGCAGGCTTTTTTATTTATTTTTTGATTTTTAAACACCTAAAGGTAACAGCAAGAGATCCATCAAAATGTGAGTGCAGTCATGCTATATTTTATAACTCTGTTCTTGAACACTCCTTTCTCTTTATAACTTTACCCCCATTACCCAAGTCATTGTTTTCAGCATTTTTCTAAGCATTCATAGGCCTCTGTGTTATCCAGAAGCGTGAGCTCCAGTATAGGTCATTCAAGGCTTGCTTTTCTTAGCAGCCTTTTGGGCTGCTAAGTGGGACTATAGGTTGAAAATTGCTGATCTAAGTAATATTGTTTGCTCTTTGCTGCTTCCTTGTCAAAGAGGATTGCTGTACATTCTGGCATGATTTTAGGGAATGCACCGTATTGAATGTTGCATCCTGATGGAGCTCTGCAGTGCACTTGTGACGGAGAACATCCTTTTCCCACAGAGTCTAACAACTTAACAATTTAATGTTCTCATGTCCGGACAAACTGGATCCATTCTGGATCTTCTCAGTTAGGAACAAGTCAAAAGGAAAAGTTCAAATTCTTTGGTAAAGTTGAGAAGATAGTATTTCCCTTCCGTTTGCATCATTGATTAAGACACCAAAACAGTAATTTGCCTGGAGAAGGACGGGGAAAATGGCATGTTTAGAGAGCAGCTCTATCCAGACTTCTAATGTCAGGTGCTTTTTTTGTAATAGGTTATTTTGAGATAAACTGAAGTAAACAGGAAATTTCGTAGCATCTTAAGTGCTACGAAGAGAAAATAACTTAAATAACTTGTTCAAGCATCATGTGATTTGGGGATGTAGATATAGAAGCTTGAGCTAGCCACATGAGGTTAGAGCTGCTCTTGCTGATACGTTATGATGGCACAGAGATGCAGTGGCTGAAGTTATTGATGCCTGCAGTTGACTATTTTTTGGAGATACATCCCCACACTCTTTATTCGGGTGTCTCCTATGATAACTAATGATTGGAAAGTTGAGCTGCAGCTGTGAAATGTATATCCTAGGTTTTGTTGTTTAAAGCACTGAAAACTATATCATATCTATTCAGATGGGATTAACAAAATATTTTTCAGCTCCTCTCCCACCCTTGCCAAAGGTGCCCTGTCACTTCAGGTATTTTCCATAATACCCATATCTTTTGGTATAATATAGATCACCACTGGCACTTAGTATAAATTATTTAATGACACCAAGCCAGTTGGGTGATTTAGCAATTAAAAAGAACTGTGTTTTTAAGTGATCCTCTGCTGTAGCCCCTTTAATGTATAACTTTCTGCAGAAGCAGTTCTTCCATCTTCTTTCCCTAATGCAGTGTTTTTGAGGAAATTTCCCTGCTCAGATGTCAGTGGATCTAGTTAATGGAAACCAAGAGGGCTAGTATATCAGCAATTGAAAAATGCTTCCGTTTGGGGCAATTATACAAACTTGGGATTTCTCCATCTTGTAGTTTGTCACTGAAATGAGTGGACAATGCTCCTGATGCTCTTCCTAGTTTGATTTCCTGGGAAGTGTAAGACTTGCTGCATTTTGAGCACACGTTTGCTTTACGTAGTCTGTTGCTGCCACCATTTTCAGTTTCTGGGCTATCATCGAGGCTCTCTGTTTTCACCTGTTAACATGTCAGACTGTCTGTCCAGCAAGGGAATTCATAGTCTCATATCACATAGCTTTTTTGCAAGCGCCCAAAGGGGGACTAGATCCCAGTGATTGAGGGATGGCTCGTCTAGAGAAGTCTTTGGTACAAAATAAACAGGTTCCAGAGAAAATGAAGGGTGCTCAGTCGCTGAGCAAAAGCAAGATTGTTGGGATGGGGCCACCCCAGACCTCTCCTTCCTGAATATCACACAACCCTCTGTGCTGCCAGCAGAACCTGACCTGCTCACGCCATCTGGTCCTGGTCACCAGGAGGTCAAAGCATTGGACAAACCAAGATGATTATGCACCTGCAGACACTAGATATTTGAGACATTCCTGTTGTTGAATCAATATATGACAGGAACCCTTTTCTATAAAATATCCCCTAGATTTATTCCCTCAGAGGCGTTTCCAGCGCAGTCCGATGTACTGGCAGCTTGTCAGGAATGGGAGCAGCCCTGAGAGCCTCTGACATCAGGAGTGAGCTGGAGAGAATTTCTCCTGGCTGAGGAGGGTGATTGTGTGTGAGAGACAGAGCATGAGAGTCCTCTGCCAGGGATTGTGTCGAAAGCCCGAGGAGGGAGGGAAAATCAGGATGTAGGCCTTGGCCAAGGGAGCAATTACTGCTGGAAAAGGATTTGAGTAGGCTGGGGTGGAGGGGAGTGTTTTGGAACAAGTCACCTGATATTTGTAACTCTGGTTTTCCTCTCTGCCTGTATGTCCTCTGTTTTTTGTAGCTTTCCTTTTGTAGCATTTTGTTTATCCATTGAACTATCCAGGGCAGAAAACAGCTCTGAATACCCTGTGAAACACCCTAATGTGTTGTGGACGGTACGAAGAAATAATACGTGGAACAGCTAACACATCTAACACATGCTACCTCAGAGAGAGTGAATTATTTTTCAAGTAAAACTGTAAAATGTTGACCCCATTACACTGTTAATAGGGGGAACGTTTTCTTCTATTTCAAATATGGTTTTGTCACTTCTCAGATGAAAATGCTTGTGTTATTCTGCTGAGAGGAACTGCAGAGGTATGTGTGACTCATAAATATGTTTTATTTAATGGAAGAAATTTGCTCATCCTCTTACAGATTACATCTGTGCCTAAATTTTTTTTATTTAATATCTAGAGCAATGCCTCTTCTGGGTCTTAATTGCCTCAAAACATCACTAACAGCAACATTTGAATCTTACCAGTGTTACAATGACCAGTTCACTAAGAACTTGGCCAACCAGGCGTTGACCAATTCCTCTTCTCCCTACTCTCTTTAGGATAGGTACCCTCAGCTCTCTCCAAAACCTGTATCAGACAGATGTGAACCACTGTGCAGTTTAGGGTTCTTTCTTTAAGGTGCCCAGAAGATTGCTTTCAGATTCAGACTATTTCTGCAGAAGATGAGCAAGTTGTGGGGGTCCTGGAAATCCCTCAGAGAACATTATAGGGCACAAGCTACTTCTGCCTCACTGGAGTGCGTCACAGCAAGGTAGTAGGGAGAGCTGGTCAATTAGGATTGTGTAATCAATATTCAGTACTTTTATAACTTCATCCAGATGCTGATAACAGGAGAACAATGCCTATGCATGTTGTTGTAAATGCTTCCGCAAAATAAGACAATTGCCCAGAATGTGCAAACAAGTAAGAGAAAATGATAATATAATAATTGATGCCAGATGACCTTCTGCACCTGAAAATAGTCAATGTGCCAGTGAAACAGAGCTGATTTTTGCAGGGAACACTAAAGCATATGCTGGAGTAGGATGATCGTCTTTTCAAACATTTTGATCTTTCTGAGAGCTGTTAATTTGTTGAATATCTTACTATGATCATTGTAACCTGCAACAAGACTCCTTTTTTGTTAACATTTCCTGAGAAGGAAATATGACCTTCACTCTTCCCACGACCTCTGACTACCAGCAGGTTTGGCAAATCTTCATAAAAAACTTACCAGTAAACCTTTATTTAAACCCTAACTAAAATGTGTTGCCTAGCTGCTTTTATAAATCCTTGTTATTTTCAGGCAATGAAAAATAATGAGGTAATATATCCTTAAGCATTATATAGTTATTAAAATAGATTTTTAGAAATTAATGCCATTTCCAAGTTGGAATTTATTAGTTTGTTTTAAAATGTTGATACTTTTCCAAGGAGGCCCCATTTGCCTGCATTGTGCATCTGCTTTTCCTAATGTGAGATGTAGCACCTAATGGTGAGGTAGCACCATTCCCCTCTCTTAATATACATGGATGTTTGTTTGTGTAGAGTATACCAGGTATATTTTGTCTTAGCCCTTTCATGTCTATTTTATTTTTAATTAACCCAAACAATACTGTTTTCTTTTAATTGCTATTTCCTTGAGCTGCTTCTGAGGTTACGCAGATCCCCAGCTCTGCAAATTGGGGAGATCTTCAGGTTCTTTGGAACAAAATACAGTGTGATCCTGGAAACTTCTGGGATACGCTGCCTAGTTTCCTGTGCACTTGCTGCCCTGCGAAGTGCCCTTTTCCATGCACAGTGGGTGACTCTGTGCAGTGTAGAACAGCCCAGTTTGAAGGTGAAATAAGTGACCTTGCATTAAAAGGTTTGCACAGGAACATGCTTTGGAGTGGTGTAGTCCTACCTGCTACTGCGTTGCATGGAGAGGCTGTCAAGTGTAGTTTTAAAAGGGAAAGTGCAGGGACCTTAAGGCACCCGGTAATATCAATACAGCGCAGTCTGCGCTCACTCCTCCAACATGCGGTGTTGTCATGGGACTGTTTGATCTCTCTGTCCCATGCCATGAATTATGGTTCCCCTGGTGCCAACTTCCAGCATGGGCCCAGCACCACAGCGGTCAGTGGAAGTAATCCAGCACTGGAGATTAGGAATGTGTCTAAATGTATGCAGGGTCTGAGACCTCAAGGGACTGCTGCAGCAGAAGGAAGGAAAGCTCTTCCTTTCAGCTTTACGTGTGTTGAGACTGACAGATGCACTCCAGAGAAGCAAATTTCTGACAGTGGATCCATCTTTCAGAGCTCTAATTCAAACTGAGAAACATTATTCAGCCCCTTAAGTGTCGCTCCTTCATGCCACGCTTCCAGATTCCAACAAATGCTAACATATTGAACATAATGCATGCAGGTTTGCGGTGCTATTTATAAACCTCTTGAGTTTTTTTCTCCTGTTGCTGAGGGAGTGTGGAACAAGCAATTCACCTCATCAGATTTTATTGAGAAGCTATCCAGAGTCACGTGTCTGCTAGATTCTCTTGAGAAACAACATCTGTTTTCTGCAGTATTTCATATTCCAAATGGTTGTGAGGTATCTTAACTTGTTTAATTAACAGAAGGATACAATTAGATAATGTGAGTTACCTGCATTCCCCATCAAATGCAACATTAGCTCCATGACCGCAGAATAGAGGTTTACTCAATAAGCGGTTCAGAGATTTTTTTTCATATCCTCTAGTCATCTGGTTTCCCTACTTTTGTGTAAGTACAGATTCCTCTGTTTTTCTTTCTCCATTTACAAATCACGCTATGCTTGTAAAACAGACAAATCTTGTCTCATAGCTGAAAAAGACACTAAACATGAGTTGGATGTAGTTCTCAAGACATCTGTTTTACAAATCATGTAATTGTGCTAATCTAGTTAACATCATCTCAGGTCCTATAAGGATTTATATATGTACATATATATATATATATATATATATATATGCGTGTGTGTGTGTGTATATATAGATAGAGAGATGGAAAGTAAAAGGCAGGATATGTCAACCACTGATAGGCATTTGTACAATAAAAAAGGAGGCTAAGCAAAATAGTTCCTCTTGGAAGCCATGACAAACCTGACTCGCAAAGTCTTGGGGCTTGATTGTACAACTGTTGCATAGACCTTGCGGTCAACTAAAATTACAGGTCAGCATGTAACTGTAGTTTAAATGAAACTACTAGGCCTCTGCTTGGAAGTAGGATTCTCTGATGGCCAGCATTTCTATAAATCTCCAGTTAAGTTGCATTGACTAGCACATAATCCTCTGCAGCTTCAGATTATTTTGTTTATGGGAAAATCAAAAAATGCAAGAGTAAAACCACTGCCTTCCATTGCCAGGAGACTAAGAAGTACATTTTGAAATGTGGCAGGTTTGAGGCTTTTGACCCAGACTTTGAAAGGTATTATTAAGTGTACAAAACAACACATGGAATAGAACTGTCAGGCAAAAATGACATACTAATACAACTCAGTAAAGACACACAGGAAAGGTGTTTAGATTCAGTAACACCAGTGGAATCAAAATATGTCCTCAAGAACCTTTTAAGGTCTTTATAAAAATTGCAGAAAAACTCCAGGTAATCCTTGCTTAGAAACTGTGATGTCCAGTACTGAAGATGTGGATATCAGTGGTAGTTTACATTTTCCACCTCATCACCTCAGGAGTAGTGTCTATCATCGACACGACAGATGACCTCTCGTGGACCTGCCCAGCATCAGTATTTTGCCAACTTAAATACCACAGTGCTGGGTGATGCAGGGCAATATTTGCAGCTGTCCTTTCCAGCTTCTCATGGAGCGGACAGCCAGTCAAGCTCAACTTAGGCACTCTTCCAGTGACTGTAAATATCTTTTTGGGGAGGCTGGGGAACAGTACTTTCGTGCAGCGTCTGTAGGAATAGCTGGCACCTTCCTTTTATCAGGAGGCTGCTGAAGTGTTTCTTGTTTAGACATGTATGGAAGATCATAAATGCCTAGTGTAAACAGCAGTAGCCTTCAGACTTTCTTAATTAAAATCAAATTTTTTCTTCCTCTGGTTATGCATTTCCAGAAGCATGAATGATCCTCAGAATAGCTAACTGTAAGATTTGCTGTTTTTTCCTATGAAACAGAGTGACGTAGTAATAAACACACATTGCATTTTCCACGGGGTCTTGCTGGTGCGGAACTGCTTTCACGGATGTGTAGGCAGTTGCACAGTTTATAAAGGAAATGATAGATTCTAGTGAGTTTCTACAAAACTAATTCCTACGAACTCATCCATGACATGTTTTGACCAGCGGCTGGATGAATTCCTCATAAAAGAACTTCTTTTTTTCCTGCATAAAACATTCGTATAAGCTGCATGAAATCTTAAGATGCAAAGTTTGTGCTTTATATATTCCTTCTCCCGAGACAAATATGATAGCAACAGTTTTGGTCAGTTTGAAGAACTGATTATTTTGGCTACCAAAATTCAATTAGTGATCTTAAGCAGATAATGTATTCTCATTCACTACTTCTAATCCTGCTCTATTCTCTCGCTGTGCACTGTGTAGTGTTGCACAGCTGCCAAATTATATCCAAAATGGCATTATATTAGAGTGGTGGCTTGCCCCGATCTCTGTACAGTGTATGGAGGAGGGTGTGTGATGCCTTGCAATCTAGTCTACTGTACGACTGCAAATTTCATGTGTGCTTTTCTGGTACCAGCATTGCAGAAAACAGTGCGAGGGGCCAGGATCATTGTGAATCTGCAGCTGGGTGGAAAGTCCATCACGGAAAGACTTGATTCAGCCTTGCAGCTGGCTGAGCCATCTTTTCTCTTGTGCCTTTTTAGCTGCAGGAAAGAAATAGAGTGCTGTTGGGGGAATAATTGGTAGTAATCTCCTCAGCCAGCCAGCCATCTCCTCCTATTGACCTTGAAGTAATGAAAAAGAAGGATAGATTCTGTTGCATTTTACCTCTGTGTGTCCGAATAATGAGAGCAGAGAGAAATGACCATAAATCTACATGGCTTTACAGTTCCTATTTGGAAATCCAGGCCCTGGGGAAAATGCCAAGTGTTTTATTTTCACTCTGTAGTTCGCATAGGTATTAGTCCCAAAGTGTGTCCTTCGTGGGTTTTTTGCCTCGTACTTCTTTTTATGCAGCAGTAATTTTAATTCAGGTGAACTCATTCCCTTGTGTTGGCTTATATTTTCAATATGAGAATAGTTATATTCCCCGAACTGGTGATAAACTGTTTTGATATTCACATTTTATTGAAATTCCATTTGCTTAAATGAAAAAGAGATTTCCATTAGTTAATATGGTGAAGTTACCATAGGACTGGGCTGTAGGGCTGGGCCTATGGTCTTCATAAAATAAAACATAGAAAATAAAAATAAACGTACACGTACAATTTTGTTAACTTTTCATTAAAAAAAATCAAAGAAAATTTCCCCTAAACTGATGATTATTTGTATTATACAGGGGTATTTATAAAAAGCGAATGAAGACTGGCCACGCTTGCAGATACACTGAAAAAGGAGCATGGAATCTGGGAGTTCACTTTGAGATGTAGCGTGGCCACATCCAGAGCACGGAGAAAGTTGTCTCTGGCAGTTTGTTCAGCCCCTCCCAGTGAGATGGAATTCATTAAGGCAGTTTCTTGTCAAGAGCTAGCTTGCAAACTGGGACGAATCTGAGACAGAAAATAATTCAGTAACTCCAGTAATTTAGCAGTCCAACTAATGTGGCCGATAGATAAAGAATAGTAACAAGATGTTTTAGTACTTAGCTAAAACGCCAAGCGAAAGTCAGTCAGTAAAGCGATGTCATATGACGCTTGGGTTTTGGTTAATGCCGACGGATAGCTTTGTCTTTTAATCTACTGTGTGCAATAACAAAAGATCAGGAAGGGCTAAGTTTAAAAACAGAGGAAATATACTGAGTCCACTGAAAGCGCTTGTTGCATTGTTTTTCCTCAGAAGCAGATCAGAAATAAGGCGGATGACCGCATCAGTAGCGTGCTCTCTGAGCTCCTTTTCCCCCAATCCCAAGCACGGGATTGACTTCTGAAATGGCAGAGTTGAGTTAGTTCTCTGGAATGAACAGGACTTTGGGGTGAGGCAGGGCAGCGAAAAAGAGATATTACAGTTTCTTTTGTATCCCCTTGGCAAAACATTACACTGGACTTCAGAGTGAAGCTGAAGCGTAAGGGCGATGCTAACTAAATCACTGAATATGCAGCAGAAAAGGTCAGCTTACAAAGAAATACAGCCTGCTCCAGCCAGAGAGGGGCCTGTAAATATGGCTCTGAGGAACAGCTGGGTTTGTGGTGGGGTTTTTTTTCTTCTTTTTCTGAGGCCTGTTGCTGCTCACTCTTGGCCATGTCATTGCAGAGTTGCATCCCCGGGGCCGAGAGAGGGTTACGGGAGCAGCACGGGCCACATGCCCTGTGCTGAGCCGAGAGCTACCGTGGCATACACTGGCTGCTTCCCGGCCAGTGCCACGCGGTAATCTCGCTGCACCATTTAACTCATCAGCTGCTAAAGCGTGTATGTATATTTTCATCGGTTCAGTGTGCTGAATGAGCTTTTTTTGCAGTAAGTTTGTGCCAGAGCTCCAAAGGAGGATCATCCCAGAGGGAGCACAGCACTCCTTCACCTTCCCCTTTCAGCAGCAAATAAGAGCTCAGTTGTGGCATGAAAATGTACCCTGAAGTCTCCCCTTTCTTAGGTCACTGTGGCTGAAGTGTTTCTGGTCCTCAAGCCAGCATGGTTGGGTTTTTTTTCCTTTTTTTGGTACAAGGGTTACCTCCTGGGGTCAGAACTTCAATGGCTTCTGCAGACTTGCCACAGCTAAAATTTTGGACCTCCAAGTCTACTGTTCACTTAAGAAGTTTTAATGCTTCAAGGCTCTTACCCCCTGAGTTGAGCTAATGCCAAACTTCAGTCTTCTTTCCAGAGGCTGTAATGCCTTTCCCGTCTTTGGGTGTTATTGTAGGACCTCATACAATAGGGCCATCCTCTGCCTCTGAGGTTAAAATATCCCAAGTGTTTATGAGGTTCAGAAGCCCAAATGCTATTTTTAGACTGCCTGGAATTTTTTTTGAGTAAGGTGCAATATTAAAGGTTTCTGTCATCTTAGTGAGACTTAGGGTGTGAATCCACAGTGGTTTTCATTGATCCAGATTGGTCCTGCCTTAAACCTGCCCCACACTTACACCCTTTTCTCTGTGCCAGTGCTGGCAGTAGAGCCGCAGAACTGGCTCGAGGTGCTGAAACAAGAGAAAATGAAGCCAATCAAAAAATAAATTTATCAGGCTGAACCTGCTCTCTAGGCCTCCCTTTCCCAAGGGAGAAAGTGGGAGCGCTCAAGTAGGGAGGTGAGGACGTGCAGCACCTCTGGTTTAAAGTGGCTTAAAATATAGTGGACCGGCACCCCAAGATTTCTAAATCACCCATGTATTTTTTATTGCTGCTAAAATGCCAATTGTAAATAATAGGCAATGTGAGCAGAGCCGTTGTTAACTGTGTAATTTAAATCCATGAGACTATTCCCATGCTGAAAAGTACGCAAACGCTGAAGTTTTATGCTAGATCAGGGTCTTAATTATGTATCGTTTGAGATAATTGGGTTGTTTGAGCTTTGTATCTCAGCCTACTATTTCTAACTACTGAATTAGGATTCAGCTATAATCCATGTATGTTTGATTGTTTCATGTCAGGAGCAAACTGAAAGAGTTCAATCAGTTGTGAAAGCATTGTGACTAATTCTGCTGCTATGTTTTGATTTTTGACTAGGAAAGGTCTGCAGTTTAACGCATTTGTATTGCCAGGTGAATTCAGGCAGTTATGTCCTTGCCCTTTGCTGTGTGAATTTCCCAGTAGAAAGAATGGATAGATATTCTGAAGCACAAATAAGTCTCACAAATAAGAGTGTCTTAATTTTATTAGAGTTTATTCTTAGTTTATTGTACTAGCCTGTATTTTGTGGCTTTTATTTTCTCTTTTAGAAGCATACACATAAAAAGGAGTTGAAGTGCAGAGCCTGATATTTTTAACAGAAAAAAGAATCACATTTGTAACTGAGTCCACGATGAATAATCTAGCCTCTCTCTCAATCTCAGGTTTACATGCATGGAGCGATTGTGTACTTACAGAGGCAGGTGGATAACTTGGTTTTATTTTTCCCCCAGATGAGCACCATGCCAGGACTGCCCACGAGGCCTTGCTTCTATGACATTGACCTTGACCCCATCACCGAGCAAGTGAAAGGATTGTTTTGAGAGTGAGCTCCAAATTCAGGTTGGTCAACAGCCCTTATTTTCCTTTCCAGTTTGGAGGAGGACGTTTATCTTCAGCACACGTATAGAAAAGATTGTCAGTTTATATGGGCCTTGTTTCACTGAGGGCGCCATGAGGGGTTTAAGGAAATGTTTCATAAAGTGCACTTTATCCTGTGGGTTTCTCATTTGCCAAATGGTGGCCAGCCGTTTGAACGGGCGATGCCTTTTGGTTTTCCCAACTCTGTGAGTTTGGCACGTTGAGGAGCTGGCTCTGTAATTGTACCATTCCTGGCGATAGGAGAAAGTCAGTTTGAAGAAATCTCAAGTCCTGTTAGTCACCCAAAAAGAAATGATACTCATTTACTCCTAACTTGCTTTTAAGTATTAGTATTTAGAGCAAGCTTAGCCTTGTTCTCTGGGTTTGCTTTCCCATGTGAGATCATTAAACTAAGACCACACGGTGGCTGATATTGCACTTTGAGGTACTTGTGGGTTTGTTTCTCTGACGACAGATTCGGGAACGTTTTCTGTTGGATTTGAATTATTTTCTTAGGGTTTTAGTGTACAGTGTAAAATTTCTAGTAATACGGTTTGTGCCAACTCATTAGAACTGACTCAAATCTTTAAGATGTGGTAATTGAAAAATATTCAGAGATTAGTCCAAGAGCTGCAGATGGTTCATTATAAACACACATGCATAGCTGAGAGCAGTTGTTTTAATGAGCAGTTTATATCCTTCTTTGCAATATATAACTTCATGAGGCCTGTGAAACAAATAGACACAGAAGGAGAGAAGTTCCTGCTGCTAGAAGTGTGTGGTGCTCTTATTGAGCTGAAACACTGATGTCACCAGTCTGTCGATGTTTTCCCCCATCCCTTCACAGTGTTAATAAAGCAGATGATAGTTCTCACAAAAAAAATTGCAGAGTACCGGTCATTAGGACATACTCTAAAGCAAGCAAAAACTTTCAAGCCAAAATTAAGTCAGCTCTTTCTTTCTGTCAACAGATGGCTAATACTTAGTACATACAGTATTAAACTCTCTCTGTTGGAGCTGTGTTTTTTATTAGAAACACCCAAGCATATAAAAATCTGGAAATGAACCTGAAGGGAGCCTGGCTAGTTCTTCATCACTGATCATTATCCTGCTTGACCTAAACTGCCCAGCCACTGCCCAGCCGATGCAGTAAGAGGAAAGTTGAAATCACTTCCTTATGGGATACCTGTAGATAGCACCAGCCAGAATAAGAATTACTTGAAATGAGACAGTTCTTCCAGCAGGAAGAACTATAAGAATAAAATGTTGTACTATTTGCACAGTAAGGTGAATATATGAACCTGACCCACCCTGCAAAAGTAAAGTCTGCTACATACCCTTTGGGGCTCTAAGGATTCCTCTAATTTAATCAGAGCTGCAGCAGGTGCCCACTCTTCCTGTGCCAGTTGTGCTTTGAGTATCCAGAGTTTTTTGGTTTGTTTGTTTTTCCTCATTTGGTTGCAACCTGGCAAGGCCATGACTGTCCACAATTTCAGATATGTTTTCGCACTTCTCCCTTCTTTGAAGTAGACAGCACTAAAATGATTGTGACAGGAAGCATGGGTACTTTGCCCCCCCCCCCCCAGAGCATTTTGGACTGCAAGAAGAAGCCCAGACCTCTGAATGTAACGTGAGCATCTTCAAGGCTATAAGGAAGCACCTGAGGGAAGGACGGCAAAATTCATGTCTCAGAAAGGGAAACTTTTTGCGAGACGTTTGCATCTTAATTCGTTCGGATACAGACAGAAGTTTTTTGAAGTCTTTTTCTTTGCAGTTATACAGTTGATCTGATGGAATAAAACCCTGACTTTTCTTACTTTAGTGGACATGCCACAGGATAGCACATCAGGACTTTGGTCAGTAGCAGTTATTGTAACAATGTACAGTCTAAAGCCCATATCATGCAGGAACATGAGTACAGGTCTTTGTTTCCCTCCCAAGTAGGGATACACAGATAATAAATGGAAGGTGCATGTGATGTAACAAAACATTTTTGTTTATCATGTTTGAGGCAAAAATAGCCAGTTTCGCTAAAACATCACAAGTATGTTTTAGGTTGCAATGCTTGTCGTCTTAATTCTTTAAAGAAAGCAGAGGCATCTTGTTTCAACTTACAAATTCTTTGTCTTTCTCATTTCAGAAGCCTGGAAAATAAGAAACGCAACTTTCTTATTTCCTGCAAATAGGGGAGAAAAATGAATTTGAAATATTTCTGTAATGTGTGTCTGGAGGAATATCAAGACAGACCAAAGAGCAAAAGTTTACTCTTTGTTCAAACTAGTTTTTAATGATGATATATAGCTGTAAGGTTAAAAAAAAATGCAAGCGAATTTATTTTCTCTTTAGTGCAGAAAAATCTCTACCAGGCCTTATACTTGTTTTTTTGTGGATAAAATTACATTGAAAAAAAAAGTGAAATTTTTCACCTTAAAGTTTTTATCTTTTCTCAAAGGAGTTAACAGAAGTATTTCTCTTATCTTTGGTCATCTAAAAACTTATGTAAACACAATTATCCTGTGTGGTCAAGCCTATTTCTCTCAAAAAAAATACACTTCAACTCTTGGTGTTCAGGAGCTGAAACTACACACAGATTGACTGCACATTTTTGAGTTATCATCAAGCGTTGCTCTGGATTGCATTTGGGCAAGAGCCAAGTTTCAAACGAGGACGATACTAAGCGGAGAAAGAACAATGTGTGCATTTTGCAGAAAGTTTTTAATATGGAACTTGTTTTCTTGGTGGGCAAAGATCTCTTGAAATACTTAAGCCATAGTTGCCTTGTATCTGTAGGTACCTCTGTTTATCCAAAGTATATGTTACAGACTGTCCTGCTGATGATGTGCTTATTGTGATGAAGGTGTTTGTCCAGACAGGGCATTGCTCCTCCTGAAGCCCTGCTTTACTCCTGTTCGGGGCTAATGAAGCCTCCTGCTGTGCTGGTTCCCGACATACCAATTTTCTTTCTTGTCCCAGGTGAGATACACCGCCTGGTAACACAAGAGGAACATTCCTGAAGCCAGGATGCTACAGGACAGATGTTTGATCTGCTTCGTTCAGTAGTTTTTAACCACTCTTCTTGTAAAACTGGAGTGTGTTTTTAAGTGGGGGTGTTTAAGCAAGTTGAATTTTAAACTATGTGCTTTAATCTACCACAGTGATTTACATTTTCCAGTATAACTTTTCCTCAATTTGTAGCAAAAGAAGCCTTAAGCACAGGATACTGTTTTTAGCTTTTCAAGCTGCTCCTTCTCAGGAAACTGTCACTGACCAACTGCTGGTTCCTTCAATAACAAAAAATGCAACAGAACAATAGGTTTAATCAAGACAATAGGCCATTGTTTTTATAGGTAAAAAGCAGTGAAATAATGATGAGAGAGTTTATTTTCCTGGTGACGTTTTCCATCCTGTCGCTTTGCTCCGCTTACGCACATCTGTATGTTATAGGCTTACACAATGTAGTTTTGGTTCTCTTTTACACAGCCACATTTGGAGACTCGATTACAACATGATTCCTGGGACAACTGAGGGTTTTGTTTTGGTTTTTAAAATCGTGCTTCATTATTTATAAACTCAAAGCTATAATTATGGACAGAAGAACAAACTGGGGACAGTTAAAATAATTACCTGTGCCTTCCCTAGAGCAGCACGGAAATGCCTGTTGACCGCATTTCAGAGCCATTCTATTCATAGCTTCGTTCCCCAACACAGTAGGGATTGCTGTGAAGATAAACTTAAGTGTAAAAAATATCAGAGCTACCTGATGGTTCAGCCTGATTAAGGTGATGATAGTGCTCATAATGGCCTAAACTGCGGCTGTTTTAATTACACTGAGGCGGGAAAAACTTATGGTAGACAAATTGAAAGCAAGATATAAGAAGTTAAGTACAGCTTTCTAAGTGACTGTGGACATGGACAGAGATTTCCGATGATAGTTTCTGTTAAGAATGTAACAGGGCCACCTAAAAGTTTGGAAGACAGTAAGTAAGTGTGGTCTCCAGCCATAGTTTTCCTAGTACTGGTGGTGGTCATCTTTTTTTTTTTTAAGAGTTTTCCCTCCATCTTGCCTAGAGAAATTAAGGAAACTGTAACCACTCTTTACTCACTCATGGTCACTCTGGTTTGGCCACAGGTGCCTTGCATTTGATCTCCGTGCGGTATGGGATGCTAAACATATCTCTAGCTGCTGACCTGTGATGCTTCCCTAAGGTACACGACTGTCTTCCTTTGAGCAACAGGTTTAATAAGCCATTTCAGACTGCCACTTGATACCCACATACATACTTTCTATATTTTTGTCACCTTATTGTCCCTTTAAGCCATGCCTGCTTGAACTGCTTTTCTCACCCTTCAGTCTCTCCCTAAAGCACCAGTCTAGCTCAGGTTGTTCAGAGTTGACAAGCATCATGTAATTTTTCTACAGTCACGTGCTCAGGATTTGTGATGCTGTTCTGATAGAGTCATTCTAACCTTCCTTGAATTATTACAGCTACCTTTTGTTTTGTTCTAGCTACCCCCGACCCCACCTAGTTAACGGACTGCAAAATATCTTGAGCTATTATATTTCAGTTCATTTTGCGTTTTAGTAGAAGATTTGTTAGAGCTACTCCACACTGGCCTACAGCTACTGTCTCATAAGCCAGAGGGACTCAGTTAGTAGCCATCACCTGAGCTGCTGAAATTCATGCAGTATGATGTACCATTAAGCTGCCTCTTGCTTCTAAGGTAAAAATGCCTTCATAAGAAAGGGTTAAAAATTAAAACTCCTGCCTTTGCATCTGCTTTGAGCAATGTTGTGACACTGTAGAGCTGCAGCTTTTCGAAGGCTACTTGCCTTGCTTAGCTTCCTCTTGCTAAACATGTTAAAAACCATGCGGTCCTTTGTTATCACTAGATCTGCTTTTTGTAGTGACTGAATATTTTGTTAATGCTACTGTTGAACTACAGAAAACTGATGGTATTGAACTATTTCAATGTTTTGTTTTAAACTAACTAAAAATTCCAGAGTTTCAGTTGCTGTGAACATTAAAAATAATAAATGACTAAATAAAGTGCATATGCATACTAATGTTCAGTTTGCGAGAGTGGCTTGTCTCAAGTCTGAATTCATTAGTAATTACATTAATTACTTAATATTGTGCTTTTTTATCCATCATCCTGTTTATTTAAACAGCAACTATTTTTTTTTTCTTCATAAGCCATTCAGTGTTGCTATGTCCCCACCTCCAACCAAACGCAACTCTGCCAAGGAAGGAGGGGTGCTCAGCAGCATGCTGAGCTGCTGCCACTGCTGAGCTGGGCTTGTGACTCTTGCCTAGGTTCCCTTAGTTACCAAAACCATTGGCAGAGCCGTAGTAAGGACTAAGCATGCCCCCACTAAGCCAAGGATTGATTTATTTATTTCCCCCACTGGCTATTGCCACAAGGAGCTGCACACGATTGCCTATAAGAGCTTTTATATCAGTACATTTCTTTTGAAGTCAGCTTGTGTTTGGAGGGAAGAAACAGCAGACTAACATCCTGTCTTGGTTCCAAAATATCTTGCTACTGCCTTTGGTCCTTGGCTTAAAAGACTGGGTCAGACACAAGGGTCAGCTGGACACTTTCCATTTCTCAGCTGGCAGCTGGAATTTTGTGACGCACTATTGGGTTAAGAACACCAAATCCAGGAGCTTCTTGGGGTGGGTTATAAATCCAAGAGCTGACAAAGCTTCAGGAACTGTGGAATGTTAAACCAACTGGACCATAACTCAGCTAAAAGCAACACAGGACCCAGGAAGAAAAGTGGTGAGGACAGAAAAGAGGAAAGAAAAAAGCATTTCAGGTATCTGTAGAACTTTGCTTGTGCCTTCTGAATAGTCTTTAACTGTACTGTCCAAAGTAGTGTTGGGTCTTTAATAAATATGATCCTCTTGGCCACGTTTCCTCACTTTTCTACTTCTCCACAAAGTTTCAGTGGGCAGCTTGCTCAAAGACTGTGCTCTGGCAATACCTGGGCTTGCCTCGCTCGACTGCAGCAGGGCTCCTGCCGCCTGCCCTCAGCATGGTCTCCATACCTTCAGTGTGAGGCAGGAGAACAAATTGAAGTTTATTCAAGGACTTTAATAGTCCTTGAAGAGGAGAAACCCCAGCTGCACTGCTGCCTTGGCTGTCACCAAGTTAGACTTGACCATGAACAAATATGAGCAGTCTTTGCTCTAGAGACCGAGAACCACTGGGTGGCAGAGGAAAGGTTGCTCCCCACCACCTTCAGACTGGGGTGAGTTATTTGCAGGGAGAGATTACTGGTTTCACTGCTTTTAGTATGTATTGTTTTCATAGAGGAATACTGTTTTGAGAAAATATTTTTAAAGTAAGCATTTGGGGCCAAGGTAGGACATCCCCACTGCTTGAGGGGATGGCAATGGTGTCTCTGAAAGACCCTTCAAACATTAGTGCTAGTAACTAGACTGCTGCACAGTACATGTCACTGCACACCATGGCTTTAAGGCCAAAGTGTTTATGTAAAGTCAACTAACTCAAATATTTCTACAAGTGTGGTCATAATAATAGTTCACTGCCCCACACACTTGATTTATATATTACATTATTGCATAGACACAAGAATACATGAGGGAATATATATTTATGCAGGCAATTTTTATGTAAAAACTTAAGAAGTTTACTTGGGAAGTAAACTTTTTAACTTGAAAACTTTGAGTAACGATTGGAAAGAGCTAGACTGCAACATACCAGCATAGGCTCAGCTGGACAAAGCCCTGAACAACCTGCTCTAAGTCAACTCTGCTTTAAGCAGGAGATCAGACTAAATGATCTCCAGGTCCCCTCCATGGTAAAACATTCTGCATGTCTATGATTTGGGATGCGTAATGATAGGAGGAAGAGTTAGCAATGAGGAAGCACAGGTAGCAGAAACACACAACCTTTAGGGACCATAAGAACTTTTGTTCATATAGCAGGGCACTAATGAAAAAGAGGATGTATCAAATGTAAATCATACACACTTTTATGCAATACACTAAATCAAAGTTTAAGTTACAACATTTTAAAAGCTGTTTCCCACTAAGTTACAACATTTTAAAAGCTGTTTCCCACTCAGCAATTCAATCACACTATTGTGACCAGATGGTGATGTTAATTGAGGTACAAGTTACATTTCTAATGCCAGAGAAGACTTTAAGCTTTTCAGGACACAGCCCAGCAGTTTCCCACGTAATAGAGCACCTACATGTTCTCCTCATATGCACAAGGAATATTTATTCTCTACAAAAAATAATTATGGCTCTATTCATACAGAACATGTAATATATACATGACATGCAACTGTGTCGCTACAGGAATTTGAGGATGTTTCCTTCAGTTTCACTTTTGCCCAGAGGCTCGAGAGGAAACCTGACACTGGATGAAAGGCTCGTTTGTGGCTTGTGGCAGCAGACCAGCCCACACTCAGCTTTTGGTCAGCCAACATCTCGGCAAGGAGACATTGTCCATGTACTTGTTGAGTCCACATGGTCTCACCCAGCTCCAGCTGGGCTGAAGCGCATACCGCCTTGGTACTGCCACTGCCATTACAAAAGCTGTATTAGCCAACCTCTTTTTCAAGTGTGTAAGGTTACTGAACTGCCTAGGACTGCTCAAGGTGAAGAAGCACTCATGAGAAGCTCAGATAGCAAATCTAAGCCCACAGTTTGATGCTATGGGTACTTTGTCAGTAATAAAAGCATTAGAGACTTCCTTACCCATCCATTCCTTCCCACAGTGCAGGAGCTGAGGATTTCACAGGCTAACACAACTGTTTGCACCCCTCTTGTGTGCTTCAGGCTATTGCTAAAGCAGAGCTTGAGGGGACAGAAAGGGTAAGCAGGGGAGGGCTGCTGTGCTGCTGGGGGCAGCAGCATCTTCAGCCAGCACAGCTGGGCCTGGAAGAGAATATGAGTGTCTGGTTTTAGTTTGCAGGGAAGTATTAAATATGTTTTAAGAACCCCCTGTATCAGTTCTTAATATTACAGCAGAAATGTGCACAAAGAACAAGAATTCAATAAAAAAAGTTGTTGGGGAGAGCAAGAAAGCCAACATAACTTTAATGTGCTCTTTATGACAGTAGCCTAAGGTATCAGTTTAATGAGCTAAGCCCTTTGCATCAGTTCCATACAGGGTTCTCCTCTCCCCCCACCCCCAATGCTTAGTAAGGCATTCAACTACTGTAATTCAGTATCAAATATTAGTACCTGGCAAGTTGTTCTGGAATCTAGCATGAAAACAGAGCCAGTTTCAGCAGAGCCAGTTTCGTCTTGGAGTTGATTCCACTTCTGGAACTACTGAAAATTAAATAGACTTTAGATCCAAGTTTGTTAGTAATAACCTAGTACATGCAAGTTACTTAATTTTTATTAAGAGTGGGAAATGAAAAAAATGAATTAAAAGATAATGAAGATGGCAATTACAGAACAAGGCACTAGTCAGATTTGCTCTTTAGGGATAAAATTCTATAAAAGCAATAGATGTAAATCAAGATGAAAATCTGAGAAGTGATTTTGCCAAATCTCACTTGAAAAATTCTTTTAAGTTGGGTGATATATAAGAACTTGCCATGGACAGTTTTGAAGAAGGCTATGCAAGTATATTTATCAGCAAATATGTACTGAAATGGAAGAGATTCTCACAGGAGCAAAATTTATTTTTAATATTAATCTGACAGTAAATAGAGACACTAAAGTAGCACAATGTAATCAAACGGTGCTACTAAATAGTGGAAAATAAGATGAGCAGGGAATGATAAGCTCTCACCTATAAAAAGTTTAAATAGTGCTTAGAAGAATAATCTAAAACATCTCTGAGGGAAGGATATACTTAGATGGTTGACACTACCCAGAATCAGTACTTGAATTCATGTTCAATGTGCCGTTTCCCATAAATTCTTCGCACACTTTTGACCACCAGATACCCTGAGATGACAGACGTGCAGGAAGATCTTACTGTTGAGCCTGCTCCTAGCAATCACCTATAGCAACTGCAAGGAATTAATGGCATAGCAACAAGTACCATGGAGTCAGGGAGGAGGAATAAGTCCTAATATCTTACATTTATTGAATTCACTTTCATACCTGCTGTCTGGGCGGTGGGTTGCTGCGATAACTCCACCTACTGCTAGAATTCAGACCCCTCAGTATGGTAACAGCATTCACCCAGCAGCAAAAACCAGACACCAGCTTGGGAGAGGAAATGAAAGAGTTATACCTGGTATGACTGTATGGTTTAAACATCTCTGGGAATTGTATAGACAGCCTGCAATTATCAAACTAAGTGTGTCACCGGCTGTTAAAAAAAACAGATGATCCATTTTACAAACCCTTCCCTTCAGAAGGGACCAACAACGTTGTCCTCCCAACACCACGGTGTGAGGAAGAGTGCAGTACCCCCAGGCCAAAAGGTTCCCTAGAGTACCATTTGTCTCCTGGTACACATTTTCTCCCTTTAAGCTCTGACCTTCCCCAAATTAAAAACACACACAACACTCTCCCATTATATTTGATGGGATCTTGTCTTGTTTGTGAATGGATTCTTACCTCACGCACCTCTGTTCCTCGATTTTCTTCCAATATTGGGCAATGAGCAGTAGGAAGCCAGAAAAAACAGACGGGAGACTACATTGTTTAATCCTATATTCAGGGTGACAAAGTGAGCCTACAGGGCCATATCCAAACGTTCATAGATACAAGTCTGAATGCACAAAAGCAATTAGGCTTGCTTACTTGAAAAAGCGTGTTTGAGGAGAACTTTTGCAGTTCATAATTCCTGTGAAATTGTTGCAGTACCCAGATGGAAAGAAGGAAGAAGAGAAAAAAAGAACAGAAAAAAACCACCACCCCCCGCACTCAACATTAGAACGGCCATACCTTATATAGTGTGTCTGAAATGGAAATGTTCCAAATAACCATTTATTCATGTACATAAACATGAATCTTAAATTTAGCAGCATTTCACCTTTTGACCTGGAATTTCACATTGCGACATCCCGCTTGACTTGAGCCTGAGCAGTTACAGAAATGCTTACAGCCATTCCCTGTTGTAAGATTAAAGAAAGCCTTGCCCTGATCTAGAAATGAAAGTCTTAGGACATTTCAAATGTCATCAACATTTGAACCAGCTTAATTGAGGCTCCCTTATTGCAGATGGTGTTTGCAGAATTTGTCTGTCATGCCTCAGTGGCACAAGCCCCAGCGGTGGCCAGAGCGCTGTCTCACAGGACACCACTCTACACAAAACCAGGAAAACCCAGGTCCCCAAAGACCACCACCTGCTGAAGACATAAGATTTTTGGTATGTGGAGAGACAGGCACAGAATTAATTCCATATCAGATTTTAAAAGGTTCTCCCAAGATTTAGAAGCCTAAATGTCAAACCACAAAAATCAAGCTCATACTTTAATTTCTTCCTGCTCTGTTTAAACACCATCATGTAAAGAGAGGGCAACCAGAATTTATGAGAGTATAGCTGCTGATACAAACAGGCTCGGCATTTCTGTATTGTTAAGCCACATACTAGCTATTATCAGATTTACACTTAGGCTTTTCTTCATGTCTTAAGTGGACCTTGAAGTTGTGCCAGAAACTTGCAATTGTTATTATCTGCCAGCCGGGGGGGGGGGGGGGGGGGGAAGGGCAAGGACGCACTAAGCATCAATTGTTTGTTCACAAGCAGTCACCAAAGACCACTTGGCTTCACGTCCTGTAACAGTTGTGAATAAAGTCAAGGTTTGTGTAACTGCTGCATGTACTCCTGCAACATGATTAGTGCATTAAGGAAACGTCAATGAAAAAACATTAGCAAGCTAAATATAATCTATTATTTCACTTCTATGAAGTGAGTTGTTTTCCTTCTTTAACTGGGTGAAAAATTCAACAAATATTGTATTTTACCTGCTGTTCTACATATTGTAACTATGTAATTAAATGGGACACCATTACTAATGAATGGAACACTGTTATACGTTACCAAAAGAAGCAAAAACTGTTGCAAAAAATCTATATGAAGCAGGCATTTTTCCAAAATCTGTTTTTGCCAAATATGGTCCTCAATGAAGTAAACAACTTTTTGTAATTTAAAAAAAAAAAAAAAAAACTTATTAGCTCTGCCTTCTGTCTCCTCCTTTGGTTTTGTAAAATTGTATAGGCATCTATTCTCTAGTATATTAGCGTTCAGGTGGCTCAGATACATTTTCTCAAAAGAATTTTAAAAAACAAGATAGGTGAGGATTTCAGTATAGAGTTAGCAGGTTATAAGTCTGAATTTATTCTAATAGAACTATTTTAGAAAGACTCTAAACATTCACATTTGTCATTCATTCAGATCTAGCACAGATGCTGCCACTAAATGCATTATTTACTTAGAATCACTCAGGATGACCTCTGGAGGTCACCTAGTCCCACCAAGCACTCAAAGTTTTACTTACCAGTAAGCAAGAATCACGTGAATTTGTACTTCCTTGAAGAATTAAGCCACGTATTGCAAGGTCACTTACCAGATGCAGAAGAGAGGAATCTCTCACTCATGTGAAAGAGTGCTGAAAAACTAAAGACTTGCTGCAAAGATTTGATTGCCAGAATCAACATGAGCAAGTAATCTAAGAATTCAGCTCAACCACAGAAATTTTACAACTATTTCCCTGCTACCTCTCAAAGGGATGATATTAAAAAAATAAGCACATCAGTTGTCTTAAATGGATTATCATAGTCTGGGAGAATACAAGAGGTCGAAATAACATCCTGCAGATTTTAAGACCCAATTCTTCTTTCAAACCATCCCACACCCAGACACACTCACACACCAGAGACAAAAGATTCTCAGCACTTCCCAGGGCCCTCAGGTGTTTTAAGTTTCTCTAACACAACTAATGTCTGACAGGTGCAGATATTTCCTACCTCCACTCAGGTTTTCATCCCTACCTGCAGCTCCTGAGGGCTGGCACAGTGCTAACAGAAAGGTTAATTCGCTCTTTGGAAGACTCTCAGTAAATCTCACGGATTTATCCAAATGCTGATGCTTTAGTCATGAGCTGCTTGGTATCAGAGCTAGCAGGCCATGTTTAACTCTCCTGCATATCCCTTCAGCAGCAGCACATATCCTCTGTGAGGTGCCCAGAATTTCATCCCAGTATTTACCCCTCAGAGTCTTCAACCAACCTGTGAAGGAGGCATCCGTTCCTGCTCCTTCTTCAGCTACTTCCCCCCCTTCAAGGGATGAGATTAGAGAAAAGTTAGAAGAGAGAGGCCAGGAACAGAGCTGGCTAGTCACAGCTACAGGGTCAGCAGCTCCTGGGTGCCTGAGGGTGCATCTTCTCCTTGGATGAGCAAGGCGAGGAAGGCAGTACTGCTAACTGCTGTGGGAGAGGTCTCAGCATTTCGATCTCATGCTAGCCCTCCCTCTTTTTGCCCTAACATTGTTCCTGGCAGAAAACATGCTTCCCATTGTCGGACTTATACATTACTCTCCATTTCTAAAATAACCCAAAGTCTCCTATTGCGTAAGACTTCTTTCTTGTTTTGCCAAGGGCCTCAGACTCTCCTTCTCACCTTCCTCACTCTCCTAGAAGTTTCTAGCCTCTCAGACAATCCAAGACTTAATTCATAATTGCAACAGGCCCGTTGCCAGCAATATTACTTTCTCCTTATTGCTGCAGGGCCCATAGTCTTCCCTCTTTCCGCAACACAGCACCTTCTCAGCCAGCTTCTGCTTTCGCTCAGCAGAGGACCAGCCATTACCAGATTCAAGCCGTGCGAGGACCTTCTGTTGGTGCTGGAGCAGTTTGCAGGCGATGAAGCTCCCTATCCTCCGCCCGAGCTGTCAGCGTGGGGCCAGCCTGGAGGAAGATTGTCAGCAGGACACCCAGCTGTCTCTTCTTGGCCAGATGTGGCCTGCAGGCTGCCAGCTGCAGACCCACATTGTAAAAGGAGGCATTCTCCCAGCAGCTGTGGCAGACGCAGATGTGTTTGTCTCCCAGCTGTTTGCTAGTGTTAGTTTGTTAGTTAGTTAGCTGTGCTAGAGTTTATTCTGGCTACGATGGAGGTAGCAAAACCTGTGACCACTACACAGTCTCCTTCTGGCAAAAGCAGATGGGTTAGTTTAGACTGTCACCTCCAGCTGCTCAGACTAATGCAGATAATCTTGCCAGAAGCAGGTGAGAAAGGGCTTGTAGGAAGCACTCCGTCATTGCAAGTAGACAAGCAGTAATACGTAGCACAGTTGAATCTCAACCTGTTTTTGAACCAGTTCTGCTGCTGTCCCGGTCATCAAAACACCAGCTAGGAAAACGGGGCCTTGAGCTGCAAAGCCATATGCTGCTTAATTTATCCCAGAGGCAAACTGCCCCTCATCCCAGCTGATGTAATGACATACATCCACAAGCATCTTGTTCCTAGTTATTTATTGCACAAGACCTGGTATAATCAGCACACCTTGAAAAACGCTTATGGATCCAGTGTGACTGATAGACAGCAAAAAACCCAGTCATCACCCCTAGTGGCAGAAGAGCACTGGGAGATTTTGAATGCCAGCTTGGAGCACTGTGGTTAGGCAATAGGTGAGTGGGGAAAGGGAGGAGGTTGGGGAATTTGGCTGGTGTCCAAACGTCAGATTTAGTCACCTCATGTAACACAAGGCTTCAATCTGTATGATCTTTGAAACATCTTACAAACACTTGATTAGGTAACTTGGAAGTCGGGATGGTGTTTTAGGAATAGACAACAAGCCTTAAAAATCTAACATCAAGCCTTAAAATAAAATGACCTGACATACATATGTGCAATATAGAAGGCAAAGGATTAGTTTATGAAAGGACCTATGTATGGCCCTGTTTGTAGAAATTAATGGCTAGATAAAAACTCCAAATCTGTACTTTTTGCATGGCTACCTGGTTTGCAAACATAATGAGTGTTTTTATTTAGAAATCACTTGCATTCAATTGGATGAAGCAGCTGTGTCCAGTCACAAACATGTGACAAGCATTTTATAATACTAGCACGTTCATGGAGGGCAAGGAAGGAGGGGGAAGGAACATTCAATTTACATGCAGTTGTGTACTTTGCCTCTGAAATCGTTATCGTGCTGAGTATTCCCTTGGCATTTGGAAAGTAACTGTGTTTAATCCCCAGTCTTATTCAACAGGCAAAACACCTCTCCTTGAGAGTCTCACCATTTAGTCTCCTTTGGATAATTACTAATGACTAGATTAATAGCTGGCAAAGGTCAAGTCATCGGTTATTCAGAGCAGGATTTCCCTAGGTTTACAAAAAAACTTCAACTTGACCTTTGACTTGCTGGCTTTGGAATGTGATTGTTTCCACCACTGATAGTTGCCAAGTGAGTGTGTACAGGTGTATGTATATATACACATATTCATACACACATACACATTGATTTTACATAATGAAAGTGAGATTGAAATGTACGGGCAACTAAGCCTTCCCAGTTCTACTTCTCATTAGGCTATGCTTTCATTACTTAGAATATTTTAATTATCGCATAGTTCTGCTCGTAATTCAGTTGTTGTGTTTTAGAACCACGAATCTCACCGACTAAACTTTGTTGAAAGACAGCTGAGAGACAAGACAATGTTTATAAAAACCTAAATTACTACAATTCCACATGTAAGGGCCTTTACTTAGTCCTGAAAATGGGTCATAAGCAATGAATAAGAGATAATGCAGCTGGCCTTTATTGCATCTCACTGTTAGCAAACGCTCATAACAGGGCAAGCTGACTTCGCTGATCATTTTTCAACCTGTGCTGACTGAGAGACTCCAAAAATTTGACTCAGAGGAGACTCACGCTCAGGACCTCAATGCTGCTCTGATACCTAACTCCCATCAATTTTATTTTTGAGAAACTGGGTCTTGATGCCAATAGCAAGTAAAATTCTCCATCAAAGGTTAAATAACATATAGGCTCAGTTCCCAGCATTCATTGCTCATACTGGCAGGAATGGGTCGCTAGGAAAAGGCATTCTGGACTTTTGCAATGGTTCTGTATCCAAAGCCACGCCAGCGAGACATTGCTAAGCCTTGCTGAAGGGCAGAGCATGTTTACTCAGGACCTTTGCCACGCCAGCACTGCTGCCTCGCACCTTCTCTGGCCATTCCTGCACGGGCAGAGCAGGAGAAGAGCAACGTGGAGAGCCCTTGGGGTACCTGCCCTTGGGGTCCTGTGGGGTGTGGAGTCACATCAGCCAGGGCAGAGTGATTCATGGTGGAGTCATTGACATACCCTACATAGGGAGGAAGGCCAACACAGAATAGTGGTGGTGGCATCATTTCTCAAATTGCTGTGCTTTCCCTACATCAGGCAGGAGCCTTTCAGAGGCCAGCCACAGCGACACGACTGTGTCATCTTCCAAAACCCGCAGCTTCTTTGTGCTTTTATTTCCTTGCAGTGTGTCGACGTCTTGGCTCGAGCAAGGAAGAGTTGAATACAGCCTGTGCAGGTCAAACTGGAGCAGCAGCCTACCCACCCTAGAGCCTTACCCTGGTTAGGATCCCATGTCCTGGGACTGTGACCATGCCACCCTGCCAGGTGCCCAGCCATGCTGCAGGAAGCCGCCAACACCTGCTGCCCTCCTGAGCACACCCAGTGTCAGGCCCCAGAAGTGCTTGGC
Organism: Struthio camelus; assembly: GCF_040807025.1. Classification (NCBI taxonomy): domain Eukaryota; kingdom Metazoa; phylum Chordata; class Aves; order Struthioniformes; family Struthionidae; genus Struthio; species Struthio camelus. The sequence continues at coordinate 81,359,606 of NC_090944.1, read as the reverse complement.
CACTCAGATGTTTTTTATGCGTTATTTTAAAGCTGATCAGCAGTCTCAGCCTCTCACTCTTTGTCATTCACGCTCCCTCATCTGTGGCCAGAAAGAAAAGTCTGCGGCTTTCCAGCGCGGCGATACAGCCAGTGGGAAAAGAACAAAATCAAAGTGGTAACTCACACACTGAACATGTTAGATGAGTAAAATACTAAATAAATCACTCCTTGTCCTCTCTGAGGAAACAAGATTAATAATTGCATTACTTTTCTTTGTATGTGGGAGAGGATCTAGCCATGTTTATCTACTTTGTGGTATCTGGGAAAGCAACTCTGGTATTTTTGCTTCCTCGTCTCCACTGGTTCACTACGATCCAGCTATGTGCTATGAACCCCCACGCATCTGAAGCAGGCAAGTGGTCTATAGGGGTGCGTACCTGCTAGATTACTGACAAGAGTCTTCCTTCTGCAAATGCTTTCATGGGAGAGAGGAAGCTCTCTAGCCTGATACTAGAGGGAAGTGCTTCTGATGTATTAAAGAATAATACAAATAGCATTTTAGCCTGAATGATTCAATCATAGAAATGTGTGTAATTAGAAAACTTCTGCCTATGGTCAATATATAGACACTATCAGGGCATAATGCAATAACTTTTTAGCACTCCGGACAACTGCTCCTCAACGGTTCAAGAGCCAAAGCAGGGAAAATGGCTTGGCTGCCTCTTGTGACTGCGTCTTGTGAAAAGTTCAGTTATTTTTTTAAAGAGAAGTGGGATTGCCCATGCACCAATAGATGTGCAAATGTTTGCAACTCTAAGTGCGTATTTTTGTCTTTCCTTTAAGCCACTAGAGATTTATGTTACTGCTATCACTATAGAAAATGCTGCTATATGCGAACTGCACGCAAAAAAGAGCAAGAAAACGCAGACAGGTGAGATAACTGTAAACTTGAACATACTGTTTGTATTGTTGTTTCAGGTATGCTCTGCAACTCTATGGACTAGAAAGTGTTGCTAGAGCCTTGTCACTAGCTCACTAGCTGTTAAAATGAGGACTTGTGAGAGGGAAAATATTTTAATCTTAATTATGGCCCTGGTCTTTATTACTTCATACTCCGCAGAATGGTTTAGTGACTGTGAAAAATAGCTTGCCATAGAGTTACTGTACATTGACCTGAGTGGCTAAGGAAGCATCAGACCAAAGAATTAGGCCCAAGGGATTTATCGGAAGAGACAAAACATGCATCTATTTCCATTTGGTGGAAAGGCCTAATATTTTTACTGCCATGCTGACTCACATGTGAGTTTTTCTTGGCACTGAAAGTTGCTCTGTCATACTACCTTTGGCACTCTGTGAGATTCAGTCTGGATCTTTACCTTTATACTAGAAAGCTGATTAATAGCTTCAAGCCTGGAGCATGACTTCTTTTGCCAGCAGCACCAACTTCGGCAGGCCTCGCTGCTTGGCACTTGGCCTCATCCGCTACACTGCACCCTCCGCTGTGCTGGTGCAAAGGCTTGTGAGGCCCTGTAGTCACTCAGATTGAGGCACCAATTTGGTTAAACACACTTTTAATTTTCCTGGGTTATATTTTAACCACTAGGAGAACTATTCATCAAGCTCAACCATTGTCTGCAAAAGGGCAACAAAGCAAGCCGGGCTTTTTTTTTCTTTAATTCTAGATACAGTTAGAGTGCGTTGAGAGGTACAGCACAGGCTGGTTGCCTAAAGCAGGCGGGGAGGGGACCACTAAGGACCCCTTGCACTGCGGTAAGCAGAGCTGCCCTCTGATTTCCTGCCTGGAGGGCTGCGGGAGGTTGTGTCTGTCCAGCTCCCTAGGGGCGGCGGATGGCCAGTGCAGACCCCGGGCACGGGGCTGCAGCTAGCGTCGTCTGTGCTGCGCAGCAGGCGTGATGGCTGGGGATGGGCGCTGCTGAACTAGGCACGAGCCTGTGCACCCTCCTCAGCCAGCTCCCTGGAATTAAAAGCACTGCCATGCTTCTGTGTGCGCGTTGTGCATGTTCCTGTGGTTTTAGGTAGCAGTGAAAATTAATGCAATTAAGTCTTAATGTGTCACTGAGAAAAAAAGTGCAGAAATTTTAATTTTTCATCATACGAGCAGTACGAGGAGCAGCACATGCATGTTTGTATCCTTATGTATGAGCGCGCACGAAGCAATGTAACGTTGAGGTACAGCCTGAAAAAAATATTTCAGTTGCCTGTTTAAAGTGCTGGGAATAAGAGAAACTTATAAATCACCTTCTTATGGTTTGGTGTGTATTTATCAAATAACAGTTTAAGACATGAAAGGAAAATTAAAGTAATGGCACAAACATCAGCATAGGTGTTGTTTTTGCTTGGCATCCAATCTTGTGCAGCAAGAAGACAGCGGGAGAGGTGCTGATACATACATCACAGTGTGAAGTGCATTGTTTTTAGTGGAAATGTGGGCATTTAGCATTACAGAAGTAATTTCCCACACGTGACTTTTCAGAGTTCTGAAAGTTCTAAAAACTATTAATTACATGCTACTTCAGGTTGATTTAAAACTGTTTAAAATATTCTGGTAAATTAAAAATATGTATGCGTGTGTGTAAATTTTGGAAGTTTGAAAGAAAACATTCTTTTTTAAACATATTACATAAAAAGTAGTGCATTTCAGAACAATACTTTGTTTTGAATTAAAAAGGCAGTTATATTTCAGTAGAAATATACTGAGAGGTGAAGGTGAACTGATGTTTTGGCCAAAATTTTCAGAATAAGATAAAAATATTAGGTGGAAAATTACATGGATATTTTCTATATTTGCCTAGTCCCTGCAAGAAAGGTTGACTTGAATACACCCTAGATTTTGTCTTTTACTACTGATTCAAAGTCGCCTATCGCCTGATCCAAAGTCTATTGATTAGTTATGAGACCTTTCATTGACACATCAGCCCAGCCCCATTGGAACCCGGGGAGAAAAAGGAAGGAGAGACTACAAAGAAGTTGTTTAAAGATAAAATCAAAGGAAAGGTTACTAGGAATGAGGCCTTTTGTTTGAATGTAAAGTTTGTTGGCAGGGATTGCAATGGCAACCACTCATCTTCTTTCATCCTTCTGCTCAGATATTGACCCAAATCCCTTTTGGTTTCTTGATCAGTGCTTTGATAAAATGTATCAGCTGATAAGAGACTTAAGTTGATTTTATCCTACTGAGCTAATACATTAGGATAAGATAAAACACAATACATTTTTGCTGAAAAATGAGAATGATTCCTTCACAGCAGCTATCTCAGTCATTGCTAGTAGTTACAAGATCTTGATTATGTGAGGCTTGTAAGAATCAGTCACTCTTATGAAGACAATAGGGAATGTTTGAAGGTTTTTGATTCATAAAAGGGAGTGATTCAAGCGAAAGTGTAAGGCAGAGAAGATGAAAATCTTTCTTTTTTTCCAGGATGAAAAATAGGAAGAAATAGATCTTTAAATATTCATTTCAACATGATGCAGCTGCACCGCTGCTGCTCGCACACAGGTGCTGAGCACGGATGAGGTTTTGTCATCAACCAGTGATCTGGCACTTTTTTCTCAGGTCACGCCAAATTCTTATCTGAGTGTGTTGCTGCCACCAAGGCTTGGACAGAAGGATGAAGCCTTTCTTTTCCCATTTGCACTCACTGTGCAGACCACGTGCTTGAAAGCAAAACATTTTTTCCTGGGTTTTGCTGACTACAGAAGGATTTTGGTGCAGAAATGTTCTGCCTGCTTTAAATGTTCAAAGTTTACAAAAAGAAAAATCAAACAATTCCTCCTCCCCCCTCTCCTTGATGAGATCTTATCCCCAGCCAAATCAATAGCAAAACTCCTGCTGCTTTCAGTGGAGCCAGGATTTCACTCAGAAAGGTTATTTGAACTTTAATTCAACAGCATATCTCAGTAATTCCTGAAGTATTCCAGTTCACAGATCAAAAGGACAGAAAAGGTTGAAAGAAGTGTCCCTTAGAGTGTTTAATGAATGCTGCCCACCTATGTCATCGCTGAGCTCTGAAGACCACTGAACTTTTTTTCTCTTGTTCTATTAATAAGTCTTAGCTGCAATGCTTCACTTTCTGTCTGTAAAAAATCTGCTCATTGAATCTACAGGTTTCTGTTATTTATAATTCCTGAAAGTCCTTCTCTAAATGTGCATTTCTTAGAGAGTGCTATCATGTGAAGCCTAATTTGTTGAGTATGGTATTTCCTTTCCTCTGTTATATTGGATTACAAATAATTATACCTTTAGTCTAATGAAATATGAAACTACGGTCACATAATTATTTACCCAGTGAGCACTAATGCTGTATGAGACGCATCTGCAGTATGAGATCTGAGATTTAAATCAGTCTGTGACTTCCTAAAATATGAGCAAGAGAAAGGTAATACAGTGTTATGAATAAACAAATTTAAAGGTCACAATTTTAATAAGTAACTTAAAAATGTAACTGCTCTGAGTAAAAGTAAGCAAGCCAAACTTTTAGCTGATGTAAAGTGGCACCTTCTCATTCCTACCTAATACTTTAAAAAAATTTCCTTAGGAAGTTCTCAACAATCCTGAATAAAATCTTTGAAACGTTTCTAAACAAAGGGCTCCAAAAATCTGGTAGCACAATTGAAACTACTGCATGGTTTTCCAGTCACAGAGTATGAAAAGAAGATAACTTGATGATTATTCTTACTCACAGTAAATATCCTAAGTGAACACTTAGCCAATCAGTGAGTATTATTCTTTCCTTTTTTTGCTACTTCTTTACTACCACCAAAAATGGTTTATAAGTAGATAGTGAAGCTAGCAGCTATTCAGAACCTCAAAACTGCAGAATATTTTGGGATTAGATCCATGATGGTACATAGCCGGCACATGACTCAAAGAGGTTGGCAGACTATCAGCAGAGCCACTGCTTAAACTGCAGTTAACATTTAAAAGGGACTTAGAAGTCCCTATATCCTATCTTTTTATTTTTTTATTTTTCTAAAATAGTTTACATTTTGTTAGTGTTTAATTTCCTCTGACAGAGTCGTAGTCCAAATTCCAGTGGAGGCAAGCTCCTAAAGGCCTGGGAAGTTGGGTAAGCACACAAAATTTTGGATAACCATACAAACCTCTTCTGAAAGGAGAGGCTTCTAGGCACTTTCTATTTTGTCTTGCTCCTGCTTGTGTCAACAAGTACCGTATGACTGATTTCTCATATTGTATTCCCTTAAGTTCTCTGTAGATTAGGGCCAAATTTCTGATTTGCAAAGACTCACAAATAAATGAAGACAAGTTAAATGGTGTTGTTTCGAGCCTTTGGGCAAGTTTTGATAAAGATTTAGGCTCTCTTACTCATTTATTCTACCCTAGTCAGGTAACAGAGCATATTACTGCAGGGAAAGAAAAAATGCAAATAAAACAGAATATGTCTCAGTTTGTTCTCTATACAGAAAGGAATTGGTATCACAAATGCGTGCTACCTTTTTGTAGTAACACTAATTTCATACGTGAGCGAATGTTGTGGACTTCAGCTTTGTAGGACTGAAATAACTCACTCCCTCAGCAAAATGTTCCAAACAGGTTCTGCCTCAGCTGAACTGTGAAAGAGCGAATGACTTATTTAACAGGAGTTTTCATCATATTGCCGCGCTGCTTGACTTCCAAATGTGCCGACATGCTCCGGTATCATTGAAACTGGGAAAGAATGTCTCAGTGTTATTGCCCATTAGATTCACAAGGGCTCCATTATAGCTATGCAGTGTATGTAATGTTAAAAAAACAACAGATATGTAAAATAACAGTCTAACTTGAGGAACCATTACAGTCAATCAAATAAACCCAGTGTTTAAAGATCATACAAAGTACATGTCCGCATGAGAAATGATTACAGTCCATAAGGAACAATTTGGGTTTAAAAATTAAATTGTTTAAGATTGAAATCTTGCTAGTGCTGACAGCTGTGTGCATGCCAGGAAAGTGGTATGCAGAAGAGATGTGAAAGAAAGATATGGTCCACTCCAGCTCTCCTTCCCCTTAGTCCTCCAAAGAGAAATAATGCTTTTGCCATGTTAAATTTAACCTAGCTGATTTTATCACGAGCCACAGAGATGTATGTCCCAGCTCAGGACCATGAGTGGAGGAAGGGGCAGAGTGCACGGGGGCCAGGCAGGACTGCTGCCACTGCTGCTGGGGCTGCCCACCAGCTTCCAACCTGGAAATTCAGCCTGAGGCTTCCCTCCTGCACAAGCCAAACAGATGGGGTTGGGCTTCCCCATGGGGGGAATATGACGATTCACCCAGGAACAGTCATGTTGTCAGGGGAGGTGCTTTTTCAAAGAGGAATTTGGCTGGGGTAAGCTGATCCGATTGCTCGCTCCTGCTGAAAGGGCTGGTCCCGCTTCCTCCTTTTCCCTCTCGGCTCCTGATTGCAGAGCAGATCCCCTTTTCCCTGGTTTCCTCTCTTGCTCCAGTCTGCCTGATGTGCTTGTCTCTCCAAAAGCCAGTGCCACTCAGTCATTCAGGAGAGAAAAAAAAAAAAACTATTTGTTTTTTGTCCCCAAGATTAGCTTTCTACAGACTTAGAGAGCTGAACTTGCTCGCTGAGGGGGCAGACAAACGCACCCACGTAGTGAACTCTAGCCCAGAGCAGGTTTGGAATATGTCCATTTTCATTTAAATGCTACCCATTGTGGTGACCAGCTTCATTTTCACACAGTTATTGTGACACTGAATAAAATTTGTGCACTGGAATCATTCTAGTAAACCCCTATTTTGGTACTTTTTCCATAGGAAGCTCCTGGGTAAAATTAAAGGAAATTAAATACCGGTGACTAATCCTAGGGATGCTACTGGTTTCAAACATGCTGTCTAAAGACCTAAGAAAAGCCAGGCTTGCAGAACATGCATCTTTTTACCTGATCAGCTGGAATAGCTGGAAATAAAGGATTCTGAGCCCAGTAGTTAGCCCCCTTCCTCAGCTACATCTGCTGGAAAAACAAACTTGGCTCCCAGCTGATGCACCTAAGCTTTCTATATACTGTCCAGCAGCAAATGCTATCAGCTTGGTCTCACAGGCTGCAAAGTGTTTGACATTTCCCAAAGGGCAGGCTGGCATGATTGCTTCTTATCTAGCAAGAAAGGAAGGAAGGAAGGGCTTCTGATTCTGAAGAGAGTTAACCAGCATTGATTGTAGTGATTTTATGCTAAGATGTATTGTCAGGGAAGGAGGATTTTCCGAGGGTGTCTGGAGAAGGAGAACAAAGAATACAACAGCACTATCATACCGTGTCTCAAAATAAATACAAAAGGGTGGATTTTGCCCACTGTTTGTCTCCAGGCCAACATCTAAGTTAAGCTGTAGCAGTTTGCTCTCAAACTGATCTTCGCCCTGACAGCACTGGGAATGGCAGGAAAGGATCTGTCAATAAGCAGCACCTACATGTCCTGCTACACCTGGGCTTTTGGCCCCAATCCAAGAGTGCTTTAAGGCTCTGCACTTCAGCAGGACCACACTCACTCTCAGGCTAGAGGAGTCAGCCCCAACTGCTGGGACACCATTTAATTTCTACTTAACTCTTCATAATAAAGTTTTAAATTAGGTGGACTTAAATGGGACACTGACTTTAGACAATCCTTTAATAACACTGGCGTTTCTGAAGCACTTTACATCTTTTCCTCTCAGAGCACCTTACAAACAGTATTTTGTTTAAGAGTATATCTAAGACCAAAAAACATGATTCCTATTTTCCCGTCGCAGAAAGTAAGAGCAAAAGAGTAAGCACTATGCTATGGCTGTGCAGTGAGTCAATCACAACTAAGAATCAACCACCACTTCTTATTTAGCGCTAAAGCAAAGATAGGTGACCATCTCTCTTGCTGTAGGGAGAGCAATGCTGTAACGTGTTAACATTTTTCTTCCTTTATAAACCAGCAGTGCTTCCTTTCTTTTTGGATTGTACAAAGTAATGAGCCTGTTCTGCCTCATCCAAGCATTGAAAAAGATAGTTATGTTGCTGCTCTGTTATCTAATGTAACTGCTGTCACTACTGATGGACAGCAACCCCAAACCCCATCTATTACTGTTAGTGGTGTAAATCTCTGCAACATGATCTCTGTAAGATATAGACAACAGCTTAATAAAATACTGACACAGGTATAAGTAGACACAAAGGACTCTATTTTCAAAATGCAGGAATCTTAAGCGGTGCCAATAAAATCCACAGGACACTGCTTCTTACAGGAAACTGCATATGCATAATTCATATCAGTGAATGCAAACGGATGTTTGCATATGTATATACCTGTTTGCGTACGCTTTTACCAATACACTAGGGTAATTACTTGTGCATATATGGACATGCAGCTTCAGATATGAGATTGTAACATGTCCCCTGGAGTCTTTACACATATTTCTGTTTCTTCTCCCCACTCTCTCAATAATGTCTTTTAAGAAGTTCTCTTAAATTTCCACCTTTCTTCTGCCTCCTTTCCTCACATTGCTCTTTTTATAACCAGTCTCACACATCTTTCTTATTTTTGCAGTGTTTCCAGTACTACTTTCTGTGGAGTGACTTCAAACTTTTCCATTTAAAGCAAGGGTTGATGTCATTATCATGTGACCTGCTAGTCCGGAGCCATATCCTGAGCACCTTGCACTATTCCACCAGAACAAGCCATGCCCAGACTTGGTACCACAGTTAATTCCTGGAGCCTCCCTTGACTGCCTTAAGTGAGTAGGGCTATAGCTAGAAGTACAAAGACGTGCAGGGCTGTTATCGGCCTGCGTAGGTTAAAGTAGCGGTGGCCTTAGGACTGCAGGAGTGCTAAAGTCACACTTGATGCCTCCCCTCACTCACCTCTGCCCAGGGATACAGACGTGTTCTTTCATATTATTTTTATATATCCTTTAACATCATTTTGCATTGGTTTTTAAAAGCAAAAAGACAAAATAAATGAGTTTTTTACTTCATGATAGAAAAGATTTTGGTTCTGGTGATGATCCGTATTTCCATATAAATACAGCCAACTAAAAGACAAAAATCTACTATTTCCTCAGCTTCACTTTGTGCTTCACTTACCAGAACAATTTCAAACCTCAGGTTGTAAACAACGGAGGCCATAGGTGTGACTGATAAGAGTGCCACAGACTGACAGTACCCCTGACTGTAAGAGGGAGTGGGTACGTTAGTCACACCTTGGGAGTATTTGTAAGGGGTGAACCACTCTCGTTAATCTGCATGTTGCAAAGCAAGGGCAAACACTGACAGAGAGGCTGTGGGGACAATTCTTTTTTGGGAATAGCTGAGTGAAGGAAGAAATCACTGCCTCTCACCTGCCCCAGTATTTTGATGTGGTGCTTAACTACAGTCATCTGCCAAGGGAATAAAATGCCCTGGGTTGGTTAATCCATTCAGAACATGGATCCATAATCATTAAATCTTTAGTTCCCTGCATTGCTGGGTCACCTGGATGCCCAGATTTTATTTGGGTGATATTTCTGTGAAATTAGTTAGAGTAGACTGTGCTTATGCTGGCTTTTTGCTGGTTTTTGGCTCTTTGTTGGCTTTTGGAGGCAACGCTCGATCAAGCACAAAGCCTGCCAGCCATTCCTTCGAAAAAACTTTTGAACAAAGCTGAATTGGCAGAGCCAATGCACACTGCTTCAGTACTTTGCTCCATGCAGCAGTGAAGTTTTTGGCCCAGCATTAGGTGTCCTAAAACTAGATTAACAGGCTTGCAAAGCTAAGGTATAGTAGGTCTTTGCTGTCCCAGCTCATTTTGACAGAAACAGGTATAGGGATGCCAGGAGGTCACAAGCCTTGGAGAAAGGGCTGAGCATGGGAGCTTCTGCCGCCAGCTGGGAGGGAGCCGGGAGAAGACCTGTGGACATCTGCTCTCTGTGGGACTGAGCTGGGCAAGGTGCATCTCAGCTAGTTCATCTGCTGAAGAGCAAGGCAGCCTGAGACAAGCATCTAAACTCCTACAGTAAGTAGAGAGAGAAGCAGAGGTAACTATCCTGCCTGTTTTGATATCAAGATGAATCACGGATGTCTACCTCTTCACTGACTACAGAGGGAACCGAAGCCCTATCTCACCTTTAGCTGACTGAAGTTAGGTGAACAGAATGCCCGCTGCAGTGTGTGCTGTACCCCCTGCACAGCAGCAAGCCCTTTAAGGGAGATGCAGATTTCCTATTGAATGGACCAAGCTATTGACAAGGAGCCACTGGGGGCCTGAGCACTGGCGTGCAGAGAGGAGGATTTCCTTGGAAAAATTCGTTATTTCTGAAGAGGTCTATTTTTATTTCGTGACTTCTCCATCCTTTACAAAAGAAACTGAAAGAAACATATTGCTACCAACTGTTGTGGGGAAAAAAAGACCAATTCAAGTGAGTTTAACCTTCCCTGTATTCCTGTGAAGTAGAACTCTGGTCTGATCCTGACCCTATACATATTCCTCTGTATAGGGAATATAAATTTTCGAAAATTGCTGAGCTCTCAAGTCTCCCCTTTACACAGAGCTTAAAGAAAACCTGGGGTGGTGTGTGGCCACGATGGGGGAACGAAAGGCGAGGAAAACAAGGAAATCCTCTGGTCTCCAGAACAGATGCTGAGGAATGTGCACCATAAACCAAATCCAGATGGCTTGAATGATGAGCAAGCGCTACCTTTAACCTCTTATCTTTTCAGCTTTGTATTTCATCGTCATGCTTAAGTGCCCTCTATCTTTGCACTAGTCTAATGATTACTTTCTCCAAAGGGTTTTATCATGATTCAGAAACAGAAAAGCTGCCTGCTTGCATGAGCTAAAGTTACAGGTCTTTCTCTCACATACACAAACACACACTTTTCAGCTGCGAGCTGCCAAATAGCTTCCAGTTTGGAAAGTGTAACTGATACCCAACCAAGAAAACTCAGTGTGGCCTATACGGAAATGCATCAGAAATACGGTTACTGGCATTGCCAGAGCACATTTACACCCTGGATCTACCCATTTGTCCTTAAGGGGGGTTACCCAAGCCCCAACCAGACCCTGAGCCACCAAGTCATTCATATGCAGGTATGTGCCCACTGCCCTCATCAATCAGAGGCCGCCACTAACAACAGCTAGGCAAGTGAAATGCTGCAGAAAGATGAGGGACTATGGCTAGACTTTAAATTGTTTTCCTTCAGAACTCTCGCCTTATGATGTTTTTATATAAAATACATATATAATGCTCTAAAGTGCTATAAAATTTAAAGCTTTTGTACATAAATTTTAAGACACACCTTCACTATACACACATTAAAAAGCAGTATCATATCACAGAATCACAGAACAGTTGAGGTTGGAAGGGACCTCTGGAGATCATCTAGTCCAACTCCCCTGCTCAGACAGGGTCACCTAGCGCACATTGCCCAGGATTGTGTCCAGATAGCTTTTGAATATCTCCAGGGAAGGAGATTCTGCAACCTGGAGCGTTAACACTGAGTAGATTAGGTGGAGAACTGGAGAACTAGCAAATACCCACCATTTCGTGTACATGCTGATGGCTTATTCCAGGGAGAAAAATGGAAACGTCAAAAAGAATGATTGATCTGGGCTGCTGGTACTCCGCAGAGCCACATCCACAATCTCAGTGTGGGCAGGAGGAAGGAGAAGAATGTTTATCACTAATACATTTATACCAATTTATTCTGCACAATAAACGTAAAATGGGAAAAAAATGGAGATAGTTCAATTAGGACATAACCTTGGCTTCACATAGTGCAGCAGATAGAAATACTTCAGCGTAGCTAATTATGGAGCCCTTTTGAAGGAGAAAATGTGATGCTAAATAGGTTTATTAGTGCTGCTCCCTCAGGACATAATAACTTATCCACTTACATGCATTGTTACTCGAGCATGGTATTGTTCAGGTGCTAATCTCTGCCCAGATAGCATTGTCATTCTTGTCATTCGGTCCCTCTATCACTGCCCCATGTGCTCTCACCAGTCAGAGGCGTTCAATCCCGGTTGACTGAGGAGATACCACTGCCCTGATACTGCAGTCAGCTGCAAAAGGACAGGGCTCGCCTCCAAGGAATTATAGCTGAGCCCTAGATGGGATCTGCGAAGTGGGAGATTTAGGGCTTTCGGATTTGTCTTTACAAGTGCCTGAAGTCCAAGAGACCCACGAATGCGGCCAGCCTGTCCCATGAAAAAGAGAACCTGCCATCCCCTGATCATCAATAATCCTACGACAGCTAAGGGACCCGGTGCATAGGCTTCAAGGAGCCATACCTCTCCCAAAAGCCAGAAATCTGGGCCTTGGGGTATAAGGAGGAAGGGGGTGGTCGGTTAGCCTTAGCTCTTCTTGCGGCTATTTCTATCTGCGGTAGCACTGGCAGAATACATATAGAGTTAATTATACTTTTGAGCATCATATTTTCCAGCTACTTAATTTGAAGAAAGTAACCTACATATATGCTCGCTCTCTCACACACACATGCAGCCATGCACATACAAAGGCATAACCTGGAAAATAGGCCAGGCTGCATGAGTAATGAAAATGATGATGTTCTCCAGGGTTCTACTCTTACAGTTATGATCTTTGTGATACTTTTATTAACCGTTACCTTTTGAATTCAGAAATGTTGCATATTTTTTTAATGGAACTGAAGATTTAACTTTTTAATCAAATGCTAATGCTATTTTAATTATAAAAACATAGTCACGTCATTAGGTTGCACTTTTCTCCCCAGATCAGTACCTGGAAGGATCTAAGGATCGTCATGTCTTTCGCTAGAGAGAGAACTGATTCTGCAGCAGCCTCTCCTGTTACCGTCTCCTCTAGAAATCCTGTGATCCACAAACCTGCTCTGGTGAAAAAAGGTCACTGGAATAGGGCAAGAGGTGGATATGTACATGGTTCCTTCTCTGGATGAAAAAACCTCAGCTGAAGAAATGTTTTATAAAGCTTCTCCCTCTTTTTCTTATTTCCAATGGGGAGTATCTGCTGGCATGGCAGTAAGGGAGCTCTGAAGCCAAGACTGAGAGACCAAAGCCAGCTGCTTCAGCTGCACAGCTCAGGTTTCCAGGGGTCTTCAGGATCCTACTAGGACAGGAGGCAGGCCACCTGGGAACACACACGTCAGAGAAAAAGGGTCCGTCATTCAGTAGCAGTGAGGAGGGAGGAGGGAAAGGGATGTCATGAGGGAATTCCAAATTTTTCCTGCTGTAGAGAATTAACCTTCTTGTTTGATTACTTCATATACAGTGATATTTAATTTCTATAATGTAATAGCTCGTTCCTAGGAAATCAGTTGTGGCTGCTAGGAGGGATGTTGATCCTCTGAGCTTGGCCTCCTGCTGTCCTGGGCATCGCTGCAGGGTAATACTGTGTTAGGCTCCAAAAGCAGCATGCAAATAACAGGAGCAGTAATGCATAACAGCCTTGGCTAACAAATATGAATACATCTCACATTGGGAATGAAAGGTGTCCAACCACGAGAGATCCCTCCTCCTTGCTAAGGGTTCACACTGCCAATAACACTCCTAGAAGGGAAGTGATTATGGGTCATTTGTCTTAGTTGTGAAACAGCTATGAGTGAACTAAAATCGTATATTAGCTCACTTTAAACAGACCAATGCAAACATGTGTGAGCCCATGGATAGGACTTATCTACATACTGACTTGTTTCCACTAGCAGCGCTTTCCCAGCACAGGAATATTTTTATGCTTTGGCAGCCAAGGCTCTCTGTGCAAATACAACTACACTAGCAAAGCGGTTTTGTTTTTCAAATTTTTTAACTCATATAGTACATTATGGATAAAACTGCCACTCCCTCCCTAAGGTGAAGAAACTACCCCGGCAAAGACAACAATCTGGCAGCATGGCCTTGCCTATTGGAGAAGCTTCTGCTGACATAGACATGTTGACGTGTGTTCTCAGCTCTTCCTAGCCCTGTCATAGCCATATCTCTACAAATCCAGAGGGCAGATGTAACTTTTGCAGGGCCAGATACAGCTGAATATGAATGGCAGAAATTAGACTGCTCCTTTATCAGTTTATGGGGACACAACATATAGTAATAGCACTGGGGGCAAAGGCAGGGCACTGTATATCCCACCCCTCCGACAGCCTTCCGTTCTTCCTTTAGTAAATCTGTGTCTGGACACTGTATTGTTATAGTCAGAGTAGTTCAATGCATCCGCCATAGACAACACTTGCAGGTGCAGAGCAGTGTTTTATTAATACAGCCATTAGCACACGGCATAAATCATACTTGTAGAGGGCCTCTTTCTACCGGTATGCTTATGTCTGCAAGAAGAACTGTCTTAAAACAGGTATTTTAGCATAAAACAAAAAACAAGCCTAACTAACCAAAGCAGTTACACTGTTACAAAGCCTGTGCAAAATCTTATTAGAATGACTTATTTTGGTTCAACTTAAACCGATGCCTACCTGAGTCTGGCCAAACTAAATAAACCTGGATTAAATGAGTGGTCACATCAATTTTATACTAGCTTCATTAAGTGGTTCCAGATCAAGCTGAGAGTTAAATCAGTGCAAGATCTCATGTAGGCATGAGAATATTATAATTGAATACAGGTAAGAAACAGAAGTAAATATTATAGCTAGGTAACAAACACCATGTAACAGGCTATATTATGAAGTATACCTATTATTAGGACCGGAAGAGAAATATTTCATTGCCAATGGCATTTTAATTTAAAAAAATCAGGTAGGAGTGAAGAAGAACTTGTAAGACCATAAACTTGCTTATTTTTTTCTTCAGTAACGTTGGTTGGTCTAATAAAAATGTACTTTCTCCTTACAACCCATGTTTGCTTATGTTCTTTAAGACTATCATGGCTACAACAATATAGCTACTATATAGAACACAAAAATGTAGTAATATATGTAGTATAATAGTATATGAGTTAGTTAATAAAATTAAACTGACCAATAGACAGCTATTTATGATCTGGAAAAACAGGATTGAAAGATACTTACCAAAAACATGTGGTAATTCCCCTTGTGCCTCTCAGAGTGTTGCCTGAAACTAGCTATATAAAGATTCATGTTCTCTTTTCCCCCAGCTTGCCCTACATGGGACCTTTTCTCACCAGGTTTGTTGCCTGAGGGCCTGTACTTTCCTCCAGAAACAGGCAAGCTTTTCAAGCAGGCCCCAGCATCCTGAAGAAGGTGGGAAATCTGTAAGATCCTCTCACAGGAAAACTTTCTTCTAGCCTTTAGTATGGAAAGATTACCCTGAACTTCTTGCTTTGAGAACGTATTTTAAAAGTGGTGAGGTCCCACTATTAAAAAATATTAGCTGCTGGTGATCTGAATCCTACATATCTTAATACAGACAAGAAAAATTATATATTCTTTCTGGAAGACCAGATTTCTTTTTCCTTGCAAGATGCAGGCGTTCAGAAAGAGTCTTTTTCTCCCAGATCTGTGTTACTGCTGCAGATAAACACTTGTCACTTTTTCTGATGAAATTTTTTGGTTTTTTAGTGAACTACAGTTGATTATATTGGAGTTGTGCAAAAGGTAACTCTCTGCAGCCAAGCCTGAAAAGCCTCATGTTCCCAGCTTCACAAGATGGTCATGCTTTGCCTGGAATGCCAGATTTTACTCAAGTAATTCGTATTTCAGATATCTTCAAACGCTTCCCCTGGTTTGGTTACGCTATTGACACGTGATGCTTTTCTGCATTTCTGGATTGCAGCAGCACTTTCTTGAGAAGAGAGATGTCAGGTTAAAAAGTCTATTTTTAAAAACATTTTATGCTTTTAGACTATTAAAAATGTGTGAATCCTGACAGTTTAAGTACTGTTTTATAATACTCTTTGTTTACTTTTTTTGTTTTCCTCTGCGGAGATTATATAAACAGACATCAGGTCAATTTTCATTTGTAGATGGACTTTTTTTTAGTCACTGTCAATTCTAGCTCCCTTACTGACATAGTATTTCAGTATGAGCATTGGTAAGCACAAAAAAAAACAGTTGTTATAATCTAAACAAGCAGAACTACATTAAAAAAAAAAACAAAGGGCAGAAACATAGCATTTCCACTAATCGCGTGCTCATACTCATACTACATTATCTGTGAACTTCCATGTTATTATGTTTGATTATGCCAGATAATAAGATTTGTAAGAAAGAAACTCACTTTCACTCAAAAAAAAACCTACGCAAGCAATATTTTGTTCTGTGCGTTCAGAGTTTCATTTTTCACCTTGGCTTTTGTAACAGTTGGATCAGAGCCTAAAAAAGGTTTTTCCTCTGAAAAAAACAGGTGGCATTACAAAATCATAACTATCCTAGACACTAAGCAAAGCCTCATACTGAAAACTACATCTGTAGCATCCCTCCATTATCTCACGTCTGTATTGTCTCCGGACATCTCATCCCACACCATCAGAAATACTTGAAAAATAATTTTGATGATGTTTTTTATGATGAGGGAAAATAAACAGCAAGAGCATGACAGTTTAAGAGGATTAAGACTGCATTTGCAGAGACACTACTGAACAATGACTTTTACTCATATTACATATTTGTAATAGAGCATTATCGTTTGCTGGAATGTTTCTTGGCTGCATATTTTTATCTAACGGAATGCTCCTAAGTATTTCCTCCTTGGATAGATATCATGGGACATTAAGAGGGACACTGTAACTAAGGATTCCTTTTGAAAAACACGGTACTCATCCATTTAGTCTTTCTCCATTTTACTTGCATCTTGCATCAGGTTTCAATAACCAATAACTAAATTATTCATCTGCTTCATTCTCTCAAGTGAAGAGCTGTAGATTCTTGCATTGAGTCTAGACATGCTGGAAAACTGGCACAAACTGAGTAAACATTTGCTGAATCCACCCTGCTTTCCATCTCGTATAACCTAGTGGCTAAAGAATGAAGGGATATGAAAATAAACATTTACATTAACTAGCTCCTCTCACCTGAGGAACTTTAACAGCTATACTACTGCTGTTAGTCAAAAGAGCGGGGACATATTTAATAGTTAGGTTCTTTGGTATTTTTACCTCCATAAAGAAAGTTTGGAGTATTTAAAAAAAAAAATTTCAAAGCTTTATTCTTTTGAAAATCTCCTCCTAAGCCTATTCATTTCTGGCTAAGGACAGACAGATGTCTCTGAGATAAAATACACTGAAAATAGGAAATGAAGATATAGTAGACCAATTTCTGGACCTGGAACACGATGACATTGACAGTAAAACTGGCAAAAGTGAAAATAATTTTCACTTCACAATTTGACATGACCTTGTGTATTGTATTAGCAACAAGATGTTCTCTCTGTTTGGATAAGAAAATTGTGTGTGTTTCACAAAGAAGTGTTCTGAGTACAGCTGAGCTTGTTAGCTTCTATATTTATGGATCTTTCAACCCTTCCATTATACACATCGATGCTGAAGATTAGATCTCTGCTGTGTAAAGTTGCTGCAGAATGAACAGTCACAAGCAAACATTAAAGACAGGGGCTAACACAGTCCTCTTTCCTCTTTTCTAAAATGATTTAAGTCAGTTCAGCTCTTTTTGAAGTTACGCAAGTACAAAAGAAAGGAAAAAATAGCAAATGCAGAGATTCAAAAAATATCTGAATGCTTTTGAGTTGCTATGAATCAAAGTTAACTTAAGGTAGATTTAAAAGCTATAAATAACAGAACACATTGTGACATGGATCAGCATCTTTTGTAAAAAGCATGTGAAGTGGTTTTATTTAGACTAAGGCTCAGACTGGCCTTCATCCTTGTACATGTGCTTGAAAAAGGAGGCAGTGAAGTGCAAATGTAAGGTTCTTTTTGGAAGACTGGGATGAAATTCAACAGCCTCTGGAGTATCCCAGTTAAGACCAGTTGCTGTTAGTTTACTGGTGAGAAGCTTGATTTAGGGTCCACTTCCATTAACATTTTCTCTGGCAGCAAATCGAGTTAAATCATCCCCGACCTTCCATTTCCTGGACAATCATTCTTCCTCCTGTGCTTCATTTCACCACCCTGCAGTAATACTACTGCGACCGGTTGCAGGAACTGTGTATTTTTTTCCTAATCCAGATGGTTGTGGGTTTCCAGTGTACATCCCTGCCCAACCAGCTGAGGTAGAGCAGCAAATCTGTGGTGTGGGTTAAGGAGTAATAGGTCTGGGAAGGAGAGAGACTTAATGTTTTAAACTAGCTTTGTGCTGCAGAAAAAATGCAGCTTCAAATCTCACCCTGAGAGGGGCAGAGAGAGCTCTTCTGCCCTTCACTATCGCTCTTTACTTGATCCTGCAGGCAGGCCCAAGCAGGCAGCCTCTCGCCTCCCCGTAGAAGTGGACAAGCTCTTGCACATGCACCAGGCTTCACTGTGGGGCTAGAATGGATTATTTTAGGAAGTTGAGATGTTTCCATCCCTGAAGGTCTTTGAGAACAGGACTGGTATGATGAACAGCAGTCAAGAATAACTCAGTTACAGTTGACCCCTCCCTGGGCCAGAGAGATTAAATAGATTATTTTAAATTATTTTTCCACTCCTATGATTCCAGGATTTAACCAGAGCCATGGTTCAACTGGGGCCAAAGGTCACATTCTCATTAACTGACACCTTAAATATAGTTAGCCATCATATGCATCTCCGAGTCAGTGGCTTGCATTTACTTTTTCATGCAGTATTATCCTATATCTACAAAGATTTCGGATAACTAACCTTCTCTTATATCCTGAACTTATGAGTTCTTGTAAAAGCTAGAGGTACTTCTTCTTCCCGCCATAAAAATTCCCGAGGCTAAAATACAAGCGAAAAAGACACAGCTGATTGCAATGCCGAGCACAGACGCTCCTGAGCCTCGCAAGGACAGTATGTGAGAAGAGACATACTCATATGAGAATACTTAATTTAAAGTGCCCCTGAATCTATATTTTTTTCTGTGTTGGAGAACTGGAGCACAACAGAGCAGGTCTTTGGGAGAGGGAGGCCTTTCCCAAGCACTACCCTATTTGCAGGGATTTTCTATCTCTGCACTACGATGCCCTCCTGGAAAAAAACTGTTCTTAGAGCTGATGGATCTTCTTGGGTCCGTGGAAAGCCCACAGCAGCAATAAAGATAATTAACTCCTGCAGCATCTCTGACCCTCAGAGGTGAAGAAACCTCTTGCCTGAGCCTTTAAGGGAATATGTGAACTTACGGCTTGGGGCAGCCTTACGTTTTCTTCGCTGCTGACTTATACACACTTCTTTATTGGAAGTCCCTATCCAACTGTGGTATCATTCCCTGTATTTACAGATAGTTTTCTGTATGGTCAAGAGGAGAAAGAAGTGGATGGTGCTACAGGAGCACGTAAAACCCCATTTGTTTAAAAGGGATCAGATAATCATGTGAAAGATCATGGCTCTTGGGATAGGGGAGTAATCTGAATATCTGCTTGATATTATCCTAGACAGGACAAAATTATTAATCAGCTAGCTTCCATCCATGTCCCAGATTATTACTGGGGTAGGCAGGTAGTCACATTATTGCGTGCTTTAGGGTAAACTGCCAATGTATTTGCAATTAATGTGCAAAGTAGTTTAACAGATCTAATGCCCACTGAAATAAAGACTAAAATGACATTAGATAGAGATCCTAGATTGAAGTCCTAGAAGTCCTTATCACTTTTTTTCACTGTTAGGCTTATTTCCTGACACCACAGAAATATAAACTGGGATGGTTTCCACATATATTTATTGTTCTGGAAATCAGATTTAAAGTAGTCAGTAAGGAGATAAAAAATAAGAGCAACTCTTTTTTCCCTCAAGAAATATGTCAGCCACTAGATAACAAAGCTTAGAAAAAAAAACGTAAGTTATAAACTAAAAAACTAAGTCATAGACATCCATAAGAGGCCTTTTTCCCTTTAATAATCTGGTATTGAACAGTATCAACGTCACAGTGCTGAGCTAAATGGACTTTAGTCTAATCCAACAGGGCAGTGCCTCTGCTCTCATCACTGCTGACCTCTGAATCATGAGTTGACAGCACGGTTATCCATCTCGGCCTGAGCCTATAATTTTCTTCACCCAGGTTGATCCCTGTCTATAGCTCTGCAGGGCTGCAAGCACTTACACAGAGGCTCACACAAGTCGCTTGGACTGTGCATGGCTGTAAGGGTTAGCCCACACCACTCCGTGCAGGGCCCTAGCTTGTCATTTGTAAGATATACGGAAAAAAAGACCCTTATCATCTTTGTCTTTCTGGTATGCCTAGCACTTCAGACTTGAGAAGAGTAGGATGCTTTTTAAAAAACAGCTCATCTCTCTCAAAAATAAATAACTCATTTCAATATAGATAGGATGACTTTACCACTGTGAAGAGGCCACAGACAAAAAAAGCTGCCACAAAGTTCCAGAGGTGCCGTTGGAGGGACGCGTCAGGTCTGCACAGGCGCACGTGGAGGGGGAGACCTTCCCAGCGCTGCGAGGCCTGGGCTGAGAACGGCCAAGCTTCCCACGCTGAGCAGCAGCGCCTGCTCTCCCCGCCGCAGTTACGGCTCGCAGGAAAGCGCGCACCTCCGATAGACCTTGGTATCACACTCTCACTTGTGTGTGAAGAGTCAGTGCTGAGAAACCCCTGCTAGACACAGAGTATGTCTTTAATATAAGTTGAGTGCCACCTGAGAACCCCCTGGAGTCCCACCACCATCTTTTTTGGAGCAGATTTAGGCCAGTGCTGACTATTCTTGAGAACAGACTTTGGTAAAACCCACCTGGGCTTTGCTATCGCTTAGTGGCCTTGTTAACTGCCAATATTCTCAATGCAGCTGTTTGCAAATTGCCAGATAAGCTGGCCAAAGTGACTTATCAAGCTTCTGAATATTGTCACTGACATGAAATGTCTGATAGTCAGGAGAAGAGTTCTGGGTAACAGCTGATTTCAAGCTTTGTCAGAGGGCTCCTGTTCTGCTGAAGAGATTTTTTTTATGGCAGGCTCACAGGATGATTCTCAAATCTGGGCAGACCCACACAGCAGTGAGTTACCACTCCTAATTCAACAGAAATAAACTGCAGAGTGGCGTCCATGCTAGTAAGAAATCCTGCTTCCCTTAAAGGGCTGCTTACATGCCTGGTACATGCAACATTTCTTTGTGAAAAAGGTAGTGCTCTGATCCAATCCCTGGTCTCCAAATAATGCCCCCTCTGCAACGTCATGTGAAATTTTAAGCAAAAGTTGCTTATGCATCACTTCAAATGATGGCCACGAAGAGTGAAAGAGGCACGGTCAGGACAAGGGACACTGGTAAGTCAGCTATTTGTAACCACTGCACCAGACTGCAGGGCCTGTCCCTTGTGCATGCGGGCCGCTGAGCTATCGCCGCGCAGCCTGATGCTCGTGAAGAGAGCAAGGAGATAAGGCCCTAGTCCCCCACGCTCCCAGTCTGGACTTCTGCCAACACTCATTTCCCTATCAGGCCAGAGAAGCCTGGCCCCTGTGCTTCTCCGTGGCCTGATAGATACACACATACTTGCAGATCTGAGCCTACATGTTGTGAGAGACCTTGACTGTGTTGAGGATAAATGCTCTATGTTCAGATTTGTCATCCTGATCCCTGGAAGGACATCTCAAAATTGTTAATTGCGTTTTTGGCGGCCCTATCATCTTTAACAAGATTAGTATCTTCAGCTTGTCAGGTCTGGTAGTCAGAGTCGGGTCAGATAAGGAAAGATGAATTTCTGTCAGCATTATCTCCACTCCTTCCACACCACAACACATGGACGTGCACCAAGTGAGGATTCAGCCTCCTGATCTAGCGAAGAGACAAGCAGGCGAAGCAACACGGATTTCATCCTGAAAGCGCACGCTGATATAGTTACAGCCATGGGTCAGAGTGGGTTAAAGCACTTGTGTTTACTTTGCGTTCATCTTTCAGACCAAACACCGTCTTTTTGAAAAATTCTGTGGCACGGCCTCCTTTTCTGCATTCCTTTAGCCTCATTGCTACCTCTGAGCTCCTACTGGTTTTCTCTGCCTCCCTTCCTATCTGTCCTTTGCTGCTTCTTTAGAGTCTTTAACCGCCATCCCCACCTGTCTGCTGATTTCTGTCATTCCAGATTTCTTTGCCTCTCTTTCTTGCTTGCCTTCTCTTCACCATCCTTTTCTTCATTTCTCCTTCCTTCCCTATTTGTGAGATGTAGAAAAGTTGACTTCCAGCTGAGTGAGGCATCTCATGCAGGGAAGGTAAACCAGGGAAACCGTTCTTCTGATTTATTCTGAGTGGCTGCTCTTGCTGCTGTAGGCTCTCATTAAAGCAGAGGAGAAAGGGTTGCAAGTTTGATCTTTGACATGTAAAGTGAATGAGGGATACACATATGGGAAGCGACCAAATAGAAATCTTTGCCCAGTATTGATCTTTAGTACTGTATGGCCACCTTTCGATTAATATAATTTTCTTTCTCTTCTGGTAAGGTACATCTTTCCCAAACATCTTCCTCACTAAAACCTCTTACTTTGTCAGTTTTCTCTAAAAAGGTATTTTATAGAATTATCTTCCCTTTGCTTTCACATACTGTTTTCTTAGAACTATATTATTTAGGTCTGTACATGGAAAAACTATAGGTGTTCTGCACTCAGGCATCTAATTACAAAGTCTGGTGGAACTGGACAATTTTGTAAGCATTGCTAGAATACAGATATTGTGCTTTGTTCCAGTCTCTGCAACAGACTTCTATACGACCTCTGGCATGCCACTCGACCTGCGTGTCTCAGTTTCATCACATCAGGATTTTCGGAGTTTCTTTTCCTACTTTTTTTTCTAGGGGAATCAGAGCTTTTAAAGAGAAGAGGAGAGTATAGTATTATTATTTTTATCCTTTGCCTGCCACTCTATTTTCCCTGCTGCCTAGCTTCCGTGCAGCTGTTGAACATTTAAGAAAAACATGTCTCCTACTGAGCAAGTTCCCTACAAATGTGAATTGAGCTTGAGGCAAGAGGAAACGTGAATCCTGAGGTCACTCCTGAAATCAAGCACTCATCTGGCTGCACATAATTCGGTTGTTGTGTTTCAAGGATGATTTAGACAAAAATAATATTATATATTTCCCACAAACAACATAAAAATAAATGAATGCTAGTGATCATGAGAAGATCATATGACCTTTCAAATCTTGTTATATTTTTCTGGTATTTTCAGTTGTGCTTTTAGAGCTTGCTATTTAGATCCAAATAGAAAAAGGGACAAAGTAGGATTACAGAAAGAAGATGACCTGCTGGTGCAAATCTGAGTTAATACTGAGAGGCCTCAATGTATTCCACATTGCTGGTTTGAGAAGACAGTACTTTTTTTTTCCACTTAAAGACGTTCAAGATACACCCCCCTCTTCACAGGGGAGTAATATTTCTGTCAGATATGAAAGCAGCTTCTAATCTCCTCTGACCTTGGTGAGAAATTCAAGTCCAAATGTAGTAACATAGAAGCTGACAGGTCAGCTAGAAGAATTTGAAGTGGGGGAGGATCGCTTTCTTTCTCTCTCTCTTTCTTTCTTTCTTTCCTTCCTTCCTTCCTTCCTTCTTTCTTTCTTTCTTTCTCTCTCTTTCTCGCTTTCTCTTTCTTTCTTTCACTTAAAATCTTATCAAGGATCACTTCAAATGCAGTGGCAGTTTGGCTGGCCATAGAAATAGCACCAGCTGTGTCATTGTTCTTGTTACAATTAAGGTGCAGGGAGCATTTATTGGACTGACTTAGAATGTGCTATTATTATTATAAAAGTTTAAAGAAAAAGTTTTAAAAAAATTTAAAGAAAATTATAAAGAAAAGCGTTTACCTTTCTGCTGTATGTCAAAAACTGTACAAGTTGATTTGCATTCTACCTCTGTTTATGATACTTTACAGACATCTGTCTCTACCCCAACAGCTTTATATTTTGGTTTTCCAAGTTAAAGACTAATACATGAACCCATAGAAAGGTAGTAGACAGTTCTCACCGTTCCAGAAGATTTTTGCTTATCAGGCATATTAGTGCCCTCTTGTACAGTAATTAAGGCAAAACTTGGGCTATAGAAATGACTTACACTTGCTCTGCTTCTAGCTTCTTTCCCTCATCAGTAATCTTTCCTCTGTGCTTTGGCAACAAAGCGACTGAGAATGCTTTGAGTTAGAGTCCCAGTTCAGGAATTATTTTAAAGTCTGAATTACGATGGTTGTCTTTCTAGTTATATTTCTGCTTGTTGTTGTTCTGGAAGTAGGCTTATTTTTGATCACTCTGACAGAAGGTTAAAAGCTTCTTGTTAAAAGTTTGGGTGCTTCTTTGTACTTTGTCAGTCAAGTGATAAGCCTACAACTTCTATTGACTACTCCTGACAAAAACTGTAAAAGATGAGCAGTTAAACCCTATTTATTATTTGTATTACTACAGGAATAGGCACACCAAACCATAGATAGAAGCCCGTTATATTTGGCATTAATATTACACAGAACAAAAGTGCATTCCTTGCATCAAAGAACTTACAATCTCATTACAAAGTAATGGAAACAGCAGATCTGTCAGCTTCCCTGAATTCAGAGACCGCATACAGGAGTCCAGGAAAAGGAGGAAGGTGTCATCTGCTCACAGATCATCTAACGACTCTGCACGCCTAGGAAAGTGGGTTTATAGGATGAGCGGGTGCTCAGGGAACCAAGCTGCTGCCCGGGAAATGTACCTGCCAGCAGGACCCCTGTGAGCGTGAAGTAAAGCGCTGGGGCCCGCATGGGCAGCCTGGGGCAAGGAGAAAGCCTTAATGCAGCAGCACAAGCACTGGACATCCCGCTGCACAGGGGCAGGAGATTCAAAACCGAGGTACAACTCTCGTCCAGAGAATGAAGTCTGCAAGTCTACAATAGATATGTACAGACCAACGGAGGAATACAGGGAAATAATGAAGTAATATTACTGAGTGTGCTGGGCAGTAATCATAGATCAGCCATGTAACTACCTAACTGCTGTTCTGCTTTCTGTAGACAGTGTGTTAAAGGCATGATTTAATGAAGGATTTGGAGGACATTTCCTCCTAGCATAAGGAGCAGCATAAGACAAAGCATAGAGGCACTTGTTTGAAGAGCTCAAAAGCAGGTAGCCATGACCATCATCAATACTGAAAGACAGATTATAAATATGGTGGGGTTAGACGCAGAGGGTTCTTGAAGACAAAGACAAATAAATCATGCTTGATGGAGAGCCGGAGGAGTGCTGCAAAGAGAAAGGTCAAGGTAATGGTCTAGGAGAATTATCCTTACAGCAGCATTCTGGGGGGATATTAGCAAAGCAGCACAGCATTTTTTCAGGCCGGAGGAAGAATGTGGTGGTACTAAGACACAATCCTGGTGGTCTGTGTGCTTCCTTAAAAATCTTTTTTCTCACTCTGTTTGCCTTTATTGCATTCCAGAAAACATTTTGCTGTTTCCCACCTATAGCAATTTCTGAAAAATTGTTCCATCCTGTTCTGGGAGTGCATCACAGGAGGAAGAATTATGTGGCCTATACAGCATCCACACAGCAAGTGTCTCTGGGCTGAGCCAGGAGCCACAAAACGCTACAAAATTGCCTGAGGGGCAGGTGATCTCACCAGGGGAATTGCTGCAGGGCAGGTTTATGTCCTGCTTTATGGTATAGGGCTCCCGAGAGAGCACTTGGCTGTTCAGGTTGCAGGTAGAGCTGGGTGTCTTCCGGGGTGGTCGTGGTGGTGGTGTCCCCTCCGGGTGGCACGGCCTGCTTGGGGGATACAAAGGCTCTTTGCAGGGACCCGAGGGTTCACTGCACAGAGGGAAGGGCATCTCGGGGCTACACTCACGCTTGCGGAGGATGGGCAACAGAGGCTCAAAGCTTATAGCTTCTGGCAAGAGAAGGAAGGTGTTTTCTTCACCTACTGATGTGCCTTTACAGAATAGGCCCTGCTAATAGATGAGGAGGAACAATTTCACTTGAACAAAGTCCAGAGCAACATGAGCTAGGTTTGAAGTTAGCCCTGTTTTGAGCAAGAGTTTGGACCAGATGAGCTCTGGAGGTCCCTTCCTACCTACATTATTCTCTGATTCTCTTCTAAACTCAGATTTGATTTTTAGAGTGAGCTTTCAGCACCTGCTGCCCCTGTGCCATGCCATTCTTCTCAGCTGCCATGATAACATCAGTAGTGCCAAAGGATTCCTAAATGGTCAATGCTCTCATTGCCCAATCTGCAGACAAAATTGCAGACAAAATCTGCTCTCATTGTCCTCCTGCAGACAAAAGCCGTGTCACTCACCTGCTGTTGAGACAATGGGGTAATGGCACTACGTAGAGCCTCTGGGGCCCTTTATCTCTTCTCTGGACATTTCTTCCCTGATGAGGAATTTCCTCAGAGCACTGACTAAAAGGTTTTTTGGGTCAGATGCATTTATCTATGCAGTAGATAAAACACTGCAGTAGAGGACACATTCCTCTGCCTTCTTTATATCTTTGCCACCGTCACTAAGCTTGCCTGTAAGCTGGTGTCCACAGTGGCACTCTATGGTCCTTGCATCCATGCACTGCATTATTTATTCCCCCACTACGCTGCGTGACTACTAAACAAATAGTATGAATCTAAACTACAGAATGGGTCTAGCCTTCCTTTCTTTAGCAGGAAAGCATATGATTCAGCACTATAGTGAAACTACAAAACAGATTTCTTTGAGGATTCTTTCTTCTCTGAAAAAACAATCATATAGCGTACTTTATCTTTTTCTTTATAAAGACAAAGATTTTTCTTCTATGGAAGAAAAACTCTTCCAGCCAGTGTCTCTTTTAAGCTTGGCCACCAAAACATTGTCTCCTGGAAACCCCTATATTTTGATACAGACAGATCAGGATGGTGTCCAGCAATTAGAGCTCTTAAATGGCTGAGACTGTGTCATTTGGGCATTCACCAGGCAATGTGCATCTCTTTGGTCTAACTCCCAAAGGGATAGGCATTTGCAGTCCTTTGCCCTGTTCCACCGCCCCATGAAGAGTTGCCTTCTGGCAAGTGATGGCAGTTAGACTGTAAGCTTAGCATATTTGTCAAACACTCCTGCAAAGAGCAGGGTAAGTGAGGAAATGGCGAGGAGAAAAACTAAGCTACGCGTTGGGTCTACCTTTCCCACTATGGCTCCAGGATGTCAAACAACAGTACCTGGGACCTGCCATAAAGTGCAAATAGGCTCTGGATGACATATTGTTTAGTCAGAAGTAGGCCTTTACTTAAATAATCTTCAAACTCAAAACTGAAAACCAACTTCTGCTATTAATGCTATTTTTTAAATTGCACAGAGACGTACATGAGCCTTTATTCATTAATAGCTCTTTTCTGATATGGATCACATCTGTGGTGTGAGCATATTTGATTTAGAGGTTCTGCTCATTTTGTTTATCTGTGTGACCTTCTGGGGTATGTTAGCGCCTAGGAACTAATGAAAGGGTTTCCTCTCAGCTAATTTTGCAAATTGTATTCCTTTCTCATTGTTTCTACCTATGGCCTCATCAATGCTGCTTGCAAGCAACCTACTTTAACATAGTTATTGTCGTTTTCTTCCATTTACACTTATCATTGATATTTTCTGTTTGGTGGCAGATACTTACTGGCTTCTTAGGCATACGAATTTATTTGCAACAGCATCCCGAGATTTCCTACCACAACTGGCCACAAGTTGGGGGGGGGGGGGAAGGGGGCGGGGGCAGGGGACACAAAGCTGATCATAGCTGGTAAATACAGCTATGGTGAAGCCAGAGCACTGCACTCTCTATCCAGATCTAAGGTACCTTCTGGAGAGCTTCCCCTTTCAAGAACACTTACACGATATGTTTCCACTTAGCTTCTATGCCAAAAATATCCCAGAGCAGCTCCGTCGCTGATAAAAGCAGTAGGAGTGTTAGTGTAAACAGGGCTCCGGGCAGCTGCCAGTACTTTCAGTCACTATCGTCGTGCACAGATCCGTGAACAGATGGTCTCCATCCGACCTGCGGAGCCTGTGGCATGGAGGCCAGCCTGGGCAGGCAGCACTGCCCCCGCAGCGGGCACAGCGGAGCAGCCCACCAGCACTCCCCCTGCCGCCAGGGCTCCTCAGGCGCAGCTGGGACAGGCAGCGGCGATAAAGGGCCCGTGCGGGCTCACCGGCTCACAGGCAGCAGCACTTGCAGGGACTGTTGGGGTCAAGGCCATAAGGAGCAGGCAAGGTAAAACAGCAAACAGCACAAAAGACATTGGGAAAAAAAGGTCATCAGCACTGGTCGAGGTGACCTAATGTGGTTCATGGCATCTTTACAAATGTATTAGCATTTGCAAAAATGTTTAAATTTAAAAAAAATTTTAAGTGAGTAAACTGAGCCTTGTCCATGGAGTCTGAGTTTCAAATCTCATTATGAACCTCATCCGGGTTACCAAGAAGTTTAAAGCATTTATATGCTAACTAGGAGGCTAAATGATTTTTCAGCCATTCTAAAGGTCTCTGCTTGGACATATTAGTAGGCATTTTCTCAGAGACTTTTCTTGGAAATAGGTCTACTTAACATGCCAGTAGCACTTTAATTATTATCCTTTTGACTTCCTCGGTTTCTTCCTGAAACTTAAGCATGCATACTTCTGTCAGTAAGTTTGAATATTCTTACATCAGTGCCAACTTTCGATGATTTTAGGAAGAGGACCATTTGAAGCATAAGTGATTCCACCTTACTGAAAAGGCTCTCAAGAGAAACAGACTTCGCACGTGAGAAAATCCTCCACATAGCAAATGACAGTTGCACGGTTTGGCGCGAGGGTCTGGACTATAATAGTTCTGCCCAGCGCATGTGCAGAAGGCAGAGAAACACAGGATGACGCACACCAGGATCAGAGCTGCCGTGTGTCATGATTCTCTCTATATAGAGAGGGTACAAAGCATTGTGAGAGGCTAAAAGAGACCTAACTAGCCTCTGGGCAGGAGTGGTGTTATATTACTTAATACTTCCGTGCCATATGTACTCCAGGAAAGCAAAAAAACCCAAAACATAAACAAACAAACAAACAAACAAACAAAAGAGCAGAAAAAAAGGAAAGAACACCAATATATGCAGTGAGGTAAGGCACAGAAACTGTGCCCATACTAGTGATGAAACAGGGCTAGGCCGCTGACCCATGGCTGTCTGCGTTGCTTGTTTGCACACTTGCTTTTTGGAGGAGGAGACAATTTAGGCTTGCGTACACAAGCCGTGCTGCACTGCTCAACCTTGAAGCCAGAAAACAGTCCCCAGCACATTTTATTTAGCAATATAGATGTAGCCGGAGAGTTTCAGTGAAAAGGAAGACATCTGCATTCAAAAAACGATCCGTGTATGGGTTTTGGAGGGGGCTCACATTCAGCTGCAGTTTTGTGCAACCACACTGTCAGACCACTGGTCCATGTAGCAGAAAGCCCAGCACTAGGTTGCACAGTGAGCTGCAGGGCAGGCCCAGCGGCTCTCCTGCAGTGGGGCAGGAGCAAAAGGGCTGAAGAGCAATTAGACCGTGTTCTACCTGCTTGCATGGAAAGCATTTTGTGGTCAATGGGCAGTGAAAAGAGAAATGATATCGCGCAGATCTCGAATGATATTGCATTTCCTTTCTTGAGCCACTCTGTTGCAAAGCCCTGAACTCCTCTCTCCTGCAACGAGCACCACTCCTGGCCGCTGTTGTGTGCCCTCCCTCGCCAAAACCATGGCTGCTGGAAAGGGCTGCTAGATCCCTTTTTCATGGGTGCTGGCTGATAAGGGATGCAGCAGGATAGGCTAGTTAGGGGGAAGTTCTTCTACAGAGACTCTGTTAGCACTCTGTGAAAGCTTAAACTGAACGGTCTAGTGACTCTTTCCCCTCTTTCCCTGCCAGGCACCTCATTTTGAGGAAGGCTTGTCTTCACCCATTAACCTGTCTCTTCACGAACAGTTTATATGTGCACGCGGTGGCTGTGAAGCATGGCTGGCTCCAGGTGACTGCTGCGCACGTGTGCACTGTGCCATTGGAAAGGGAGAGATGCTGACACAGAGGGCTGGCGAACGAGCTTCTGCTGGTAACAGTGAGAAAGAAAAACGTGTGCTGTAGAGCAGTCCCGCTTCACAGAGACATCCTAGGCACTTTCTCAGTTACTATGGGCCTGATTTGCCATCACTTACATATAGTTACTAGTATTTGACTGCTGAAATGGTCTCACAGGCCCAGTCTACAGTACCTCTGTATCTACTGTCCAGACACACTCCATTAGCACCAGAAGTAAAAGGAAGGGCTCTGTGCGCCCAGCCCCAAAGGCTGGGTGTGAGCTGAACTGTATGCCGGAGCGGCCGGGCACCAAGGGCTTGAGCACCCTGCCCCTCCGAGGGCAGCTCACGGGTAGCTTCGGCCGGACCGAGCTTAGGGATAACTGCCACTTTTTGTAGTTCTCATTTTCACCTCTGTGAACCAGCTCACCACACAACGGTTTTATTCCTTTCTTACTTTTACTGTTGTTGTGTAGAATACTAATATATAATACCAATATTATACTAATTTCCGATACTAATTTCCTGGAGATGAGTGAAAAAACAGTGAAGATTAAGAAAACTGTTAGGCAAATAAATTGATGCCTTAGCACAATGAGTTCCTGCCGTGTCATGCGTATAGAAAATGAAGGTTAATCTGAAAATGAGATACTAAGTTGAAAGGGAGAGATGTTGATTCCATGTAAATGATCCACAAAGGCAGTTTGTTCTATTGAATGTTAAAGGCTCTGACAGATTCTCATATTAACTGAAGGCAGTTGCTGCAGTGGCTTTTCCAGTTAGAGACTTGATATGTCCTGACTGTTTTAGAGAAAAGACTGACCTATGTGCAGAGATCAGGCTATTTGTAGTACAGATTTTTAAAAAATACTTTTCCAAATGAAACAGTGTTTTGATGAGTGAAGATTGTTTTAATTTTTCTAAAGCAAATTGTATATGGCTGTTTGGTACATGGTATCTGATTTGAACTACGAACTCTTTAGATCACATCTAATTTAAACTATGAGTTCCTTAGAGGATGGATAGCTTTACACATTTAGAAGAAAAAAAAAAAAAGGATTTTATAGTTGCAGTGAAGATATCAAAAATAACATTGACTGCACCCAGCAATCCATTTGACACATTGTGGTTAGTTTATGTTAATGTGTGTGCATTTCCCTGTTGATACTTTTGGAAAGTACTGGATAAGAGCATGCTCATGTATTTGAAATATTGGTCCTGCTCCTGTGGCATGGGAAAGGAAGCTGTGTGTGTTCAGGGTCAGGAGAGAAAATGCCATGTTCCTTGTTTTGCTTCTACCATTTAATCTAGCATGAATTACCACAGGAGAACCTGTCCTGCATGACAAAAGAAAAGAAAAAAAAGGGGGTGGGGGCATTTCTCTGCCCTCTGAAGTCGCCTAAGACATAGGAACCTGCTTTTGTGTATTGGCCGAAATTGGGATTTGCCTCCGGCTTCTTGCACAAAGGCCCAGGTTTGGCAACCTCATCACCCCGAAGGTGCCCGGGCCCGGAGCCGCGCCCCGGGGTGCGCAGCCAGGAGCCGGCGCGCAGCCCCCGGCGCGGCAGGAGCCCCCGGTCCCGGCGAAAGGAAGAAACGCTTAGTCAAGGCGGCGGCCCGCCGAGGGGAGGCCGGGGAGGGCCCGGCCGGCCGGGCCGGGGGCTGGGGCCGGGGTTGGGGCCGCCCCCCCGCGGCGGCGCCCCGAGGGGACGGGGACGGGGACGGGCCCGGGCGCGGCGGGGCCGGCGGCGGCGGGCAGGGCGCTGCCCCCCTTCCCCGCTCCTTATCAGCCGGGTTTGATGCTGCAAGGCGTGTCTGGGGCTCTGCTCATGTGATGGAGCAAGAGGGAGAGAGGGGCGGGGGGGGCAAGGGGAGGAGGTGATTTTTTCCTCTCTCTCGCGCTCGCTTTTTTTTTTTTCTCCCCTCCCTCCCCTCGCCCTAGAGGAGTTTGCAGAAAGCCGGGCTCCCGCACTCCCCGCCTGCCCTCCCGCCGCCGCCGCCCCGTTGCGAGCCCCCGCCCGGCGGCTCCGCACGGCCGCGGGGCAGCGCCATGGGCGCCGGCAGCTCCGCCGAGCCGTCCGGCCCGGCCGCCGCCGCCGCCGCCGAGCCCCTCGGCAGCGGCACCGCCGAGCCGCCACCGGCACCAGCACCGGCACCGGCCGCGGAGCCGCAGCAGCCGGCGGAGCCCGCCAAGGTAAGGGCAGGGGCAGCGCGGCCCGGGCGGCAGGCGAGGGGCGGCGGCGGCGGCTCCGCGCCCGCGGAAACTTTGCTGCCGAGCCGGTGCCGGCGGGCACCTGCCGCGGCCGGCGGCGGCACCGGCACCCGGCGGCGGCACCGCACCCACCGCAGGGTCGGGGGGCGGCGGCCGGGACTGCGCCACGGCCAGCGCCGCAGTCATAAAACTCCCGCCGGCGGCGGCGGCAGCAGCGGGGGCGCCCCGGGGGGGGGTGAGGGGCGGCGGGGTGAGGGGCGAGGGGCGGCGGGCGAGGGGGCCGGGGCGGGGCGGGGCGGCGGCGGCGGGTCGCGCCGCGGCGCTTTTGTGTGTGGCCGTGCGGGGCGGGCGGGCCGCACCCAGGCAGCGCCGGTGCCAAGAAATCTGACTGCGGTCCTGCGATGGGCTCGCCCTGGTACCCAGGTCCCTGCTGTTGCTGCTCTCCGTAGCCTCTCTCCCCCCCGCCCTTCTTTTCTGCCCCCCCCCCTTTTTTCCTCCCCCCTCTCCCCAGGATGCAGGTGGGAGGCGCGGCCGAGCCAGCCAGTGCGTGGCCTTTGCGGCAGGGAAGCCTCCCCTGCGCCGACAAGTTTCCCCAACTCGGCTATCCACCCCCTACTCCCCCCCCCCCCAAATTCTCAAATTCACCTGAACTGCAGCATCCGTGGGAGGCGCAACCCCCTTGCCCCCGCCACGTCCAGACAACAAAAGCGGTGTGAAACAGGCAGGGAAGTTAGCAGTAATGGTCTCGTTTTATTCTGTAATGATGGTTTTCGTGCTGCTTGATGTAATGCTGCAGAGGGGGAGGAAAAGAAGTAATTAGCTACTCTCCGCTGGTGTGGAGTAGAACAGCTTTAGGTATGTGTTATGTTTAATCAAGACGTTGAAGAATTGAAAGAAATTCTTTTAAAACATGTCTGCTGTTTAAAAATAGATTATGAATGAACCCATTTATCCCTCTGGAATAGGCGTGTTTGGGGGATTCTGGGACTGAAAGGGAGGTTATATGCATCTACATGTTTACATAGCATCGCTTTAAGTTTAGACGTTAGTTTGTTAGGAGGGAAATAACGTTACATTATACCAAGATCCAGCTCTTTAGAGTCTTCAGAGCTTGGGTCTTCTGAGCAGGCATATTCAGAAGTTTCTGTAAGCCGATGTGTGGGTGTGTTAAAGCTCAAGAACTGGTTTTGACTTTGTTTCTTTGACCTTGTGGTTCAGATTTAACTTTCAAGTTGAATTTCCCATAGTTCCTGGCTTCCACTAGACCTCCTTGTGCATGTTTTGACAGATTTGAAAACCACATCGAGAATGAACTTTAAATTACCCGAGATTCAGTTTTACTTCATTTTTAACCAAATAAGCATTAGGAATCAGTTTTGGTTAACAAAGTATTTAGCAAATGTTTAACAATACTAGATTTCAGGTACTGAAATTCAGGCACCAGTGAATTTAGGCAGGGCAAGAG
Source organism: Struthio camelus (assembly GCF_040807025.1). Classification (NCBI taxonomy): domain Eukaryota; kingdom Metazoa; phylum Chordata; class Aves; order Struthioniformes; family Struthionidae; genus Struthio; species Struthio camelus. The sequence continues at coordinate 81,325,994 of NC_090944.1, read as the reverse complement.
TTTGACTGCCATGATTCTTTGTTTCACAGTGAAGATAAACGTGAGTTTCAAGAAGGGACATAACATTCATAATCATATTTATCCAGCTGCAGGAACTAAGACAAAAAAGATAATACCGTTTATGCTGTTTCATGCCTTCCACTCCTTAGGAAAAGTGCTTCCTAATTGATAGATTTAATGTTGTTGTTTAAGTGGGACTGTTTAAAGGTGGGAAAATTCTAGCACTTACCCGCTAAAAGGCGGTGTGTTCTGCTGTTTTCCTCTAAAACAGCTAGTCCTGTCTTATTTTCATTTTTATGTAGTATAATGTGATTTTTAATGCAATTTAGTCATAGGCTTTTTTTGTATCCCACTTATTCTGTTCTTACTACAATAAGGTGGTGCTGTGCTGATTCATGAAACAATTTGTCATGGTTATTCCTTTCAGCCCTTCGAATCTAGAAAATGACCAGATCTTGCTATGCCCCTCCCCCAAGAAAACTATAAAACAGCTAATTTGTTTGCAGAGGATACAGTGGGTACGTTTTATGGGATGATCTTCTTTCTCACGTGTTTCCAATTAAAACACGTTATCACAATCTCCTCTCTTAGAAGACAAACTTTGGAAACGGGCTTCAACGTAATCCAACTTGAATGAGCCTTGGCAAGTCAATTACAGACAAATTCCCCAGGCAACTATTCTAATATTATAAAATCTTACAGCAGTTGCACTTATTTTGTCACTTAAAATTCCTCAGAATATTTAATCAAGTTTCCTTCACAGTGTAAATTGGATCTGTTTTGTAGCAGATGGAAAACTATTTGCTCTTTCTTCTAGAAAGAGCCAAATTCGTAGCCTTCAGGTCATTTTGTTATTGACCCCTGACTCTTTGGCTGGGTATGAGCTTTTCCCGTGTGCTAGAGCAGAGAGCATATGACTCTGTGTTGCTCACTTCGGCAGCCTAGGAGGTGTGAGATCCTGAAAAGCCCTTGGGCTAGAGTCCTCTTGGGATTTCGGAGCCCTTGGGTGTTGGCTCACACACTGCAGGTCAAATCCAAGCTCGGGGGGTTAGCACCTCGGCCAGCCATCCGGTCCTTTCACAGGCTGCTGCTGAATCACACGTCAAAGCAGCTCCAGTGTTCACAGTCCAGCATGTTAGTGGGACTTGAAATCAGTGGTGTTGTTGCTGTGACAGAGCAGGCCTGGACTCAGGGGGGTGAGGAGCTATTCCTTATCTCATGGGGCCATCCCTGCTGCGGGAAGCCACCTCGGGAGAGGAGTGCGACAGAGAGCTGGAGGTGCTAATCCCTTTGCATGTCTGAACTGAATCCGTTGTGCCTGCGAATCAACACTCAAAGCCCTGCTGAAACCAATGAAGGAGGCTGTGGCTCCATGGAAGGAAGGTTTATCGATCTGGTTACTTTCTGTTTCAGCGGCAACATCTTCCTCCCTTTTTTCTTTCCTCCTCTGCCCTTCTCCCTGCCCTGCCCCCAGTGATGCAATCCTGTACTGCACTTTGCGCAGTGTCTGGTGCTCACCTTACCTTTCCATGAGCCAATTTACCTCACTAACCCTTCAAGAAACAGCAGATTGGTTTTTTGCTGCCTCATTTCCCTGATGTTCAAGGGAGTTAAAGTGGCTTGCTTGTACAAAGCCCTGATGAGACCTAGCGCCAGGGCAAAGCACGCATCTGTAGCATGTGGACAGGTGTGCAGGGTAGGAGAGGAAATGAAAAGCTTTTCCTCGTGGTGGCCATGAGCTGCTGGATCACGCCTGCTTGTGAAATCTCCCCCTCAGACTGTCCTGAGTAGCACAAAGGACTGACATTTGGCCTGAGAAGGATTTAACAGATGTCAGTAATAATTGTGCTAAAAAAGTAGGAACAGAATTTTTTAGTCTCAAAGAGGAGAACAAACAAAAAACTCTGAAGTCCCAGACTAAGAAAAGCTTTGAGATGCCTAACAGTATGGGTTCCGTGCTCCCAAAAGGTGCTGCAGCCTGGGCTGCAGGCCCCTGTGGCTTCCCCTGTGCCACCCACAGTACTTGGCGAGCTCATTCAGTGAGTTAACCCAGTTGAAAGCTCTTCAATTTCTTTGGCAAGATAGCTTTCTGCCTGTTTAGCAACATGTATTGGCTTCTGGGGCTCGGACAATAGAAACAGCAGGTGCAAGGGAGCCAGCAGGACCTTGTGACCAGGATTAGGTAGGGAGCTGGGTGGTGGCAAACCATTAGATTGGTTCAGTCCTCTTGAGAGCTTGCCCTCTGCTCAAAGCAGTGATGTGCCTCCTGCCCAACTTCCCTTTTCTGCGTGGAGCTGCAAAGAGAAACTGGAAGAAGATGCAAGTTTGCTGCCCTCAGAGGGGTGCCTTCTCACAGAGGTGGAGAGGAACTACAAGCCGCTTGGGTAACACAAGGAGAGATGTGTTGTCCTATCAACATTTCAGCTAAAACAGTTAATTTCTTTTGCTCAAAACCCACATTTTTATTTTATTTAATAACCCAAGGTACCAATTTTATTAAAAGTCTTTTTTTTGCAGCCCTACTTGGGAAGGCAGAGAGATATGTTGTAACACAGCTGTCCTGCTCCCAACGATACAGTCTTACACAGCTCCTGAAACTGTGTAGGGAAACTTTTAGAGATAGAGTCCAGAAAAAACTGGCAGCCTAGTGAGGCATTCACGCAGCAGAATAGAGGTCTGGCAAAGGTTGCTTTTTGCTAGGATTGATGGCTTTAAAATTTTGAGTGTGGTGAATTCCTGGCTTGCTCACTTGCAGGGGCCCCTACTCAAGACTAGTGAATCTTTCAAACTATTTTCTGGATAATTTCCGTTTCTGAGTAGTAATTTGATTATGCTACCTGTGTTGTAATGAGAGCAAGTGTCTGCTAGACAGTAAATATTTGGAACCGTCTCTTCTAAAGAGGTTACCAGCTGAGATGTCAGAAGGCCTTATTGTTTGAATGCCTGACAAATAACAGCTGTGACAGACTTACATCTGCTGTTTAAACAACTGTGCTCTGGTGACAGAGCTGAGTCAGCCTGAAAATATAAGCATGTCCTACATTAGCGGTGGTAAAACTAAGCTTAAGCAAGCACTGGAGGAAAGTCCCTAAACTGTGTCTCTAGGAGCCCAAGTTAAAAACCACTCAAGTTTGAGGTACTTTGTATCAATGATGCAAGCAGGCTGTAGGAGTACTCCTAGCGCAACACTGCTTCTCTTTTGAGTACTTTTCCTTAGGCTGTTAAGGGAAGGTGTTGACATGGTTTGGTGGTAATGGTCAGAGTTTCTCCCATAGCTGTAGGATGGCTTGGGAGAAAGCATAAAAATGCTTAATGGAAAAAATACACAATGGAAATGGGTGCCAGGGATCCACTGAAAGTGTGAAATAACCACATAATAAGGTAGGAAATAGAGGAAGGGTCCAGGAGCTTTTGAAAGCAAAGGCAATTAGCTTATGTTTGATGTGACAGAGAAGCTAAAGAAATGCCGAGAGGAGTGATGTGGTCTTTGAAAGTCTTCTGGTTGGAAGTGCAAGCCATGTTTTTAGTTACTGAAACAAGAATAACTTGATTTGTGCTCTGTCCTTGTTTTAGAAGATACAGGATCCTTAGGGTCTGGATAAGTGGTACCCACGGGAATGGTTAGGTAAGGTTGTGCCTTAGAATTGTTACTTGGAAAGGTCTGACAGATGTAAGACCAAGGAAGGAGCTCAGGTTGGATCAGGCTTAGGGTGTGGACTAGAATGGCAGGCTGCAGGGTAGCAGTTCCTTCACAGATTGCAAAAAGAGGTATTAGAGATGATTAGGGAGCAGAGACTAACACTTTTGTTTCAGCCGTGTGGATTTTGAGGTAGTCATCCATAAGGAGATATGACATCTAAGTCAGGCTGAGGGTCAGGACAAAAGAGTAGTGAGAGGTGAGGAGAAGGCTCTTGAATTTGTCTGCAGGAGACTGCCTAGAAATAAGGTACCGCAATTAACTATGGGCTCATATGCCTTACAGAATAAGGGCCTTACTTTATCTCCACCTGGAATTTGTAATGCCCCAAGAACCTGCAGTGCCTTAGCTAATGCAAAACAAGACAAACTGCTGTGAACAAAGAGTTGAAATGATCTAAAATTCTTTTTTTTTCCCCAAAATGTTGGTGTTTGAAGAACTTTTTAATGAAGCAGCGTGTGTTAGGAGCTGACCTGTTGGGCTGACCAACAGTGCTGTAAGCTTTCCTGACGTTTCAAAATCGGACTTGAGGAAAAATATTAGAGACCTTTGTGTTAGTTTGCTCAGTTGTTCGGACAGCTGGATCTGGCTATTTTGGTAATCTAATGTCGAATCAGTGTAGAAGGATTAACAGAATGAGGCAAAATTAACTGTGGTGCGTTTGGGCCTGGTAGGAGGAATCCCTGGAATGATTTGGGTCTGGTACAAGGAATGTTGGGAATGGTGGTGATTACTAGCAGGGGAAGCTGGGTGCTGCTAGCCCATCGAGAGTGAGGGATGAAATAGGCTCTAATGTACGGTAAGAGAGCAGGGACTTGCTATCCATTCATATCTGGCATAATTCTTTATATTACAGTAGTCATTTTTTATGTGTTTAGTGAAGTTTAACAACTGAACCTAACGCTAGATATCATGGAGCCGAAGCTGCTGTTGGCTACCAAATGGCTTGTGCAATAACCAGTGTGCATTTTAATCTCTCTAGCTGCGTATCAGGGCTTACTTCACCAGTTGTGGTGGATATGAGTCAAAATTTTAGAGAACTTGAACTTGCCATGTAATAGTGACACGGCAGAAACAAAAGTGCTGCATCACTGAAAGTCCTTTGGCTTGAGAATGAGTAAGCAGAGGAGGAAGGGACCTGGAAAACCAGTTCTCTTCATCTTCTCCTGCATTTATGAAGCAACGCATTCATAAATTATTTCATAATCCAAGGAGAGCCTTGAATATGTGCCTCAGAAACCTGATAAATGTACCAGCTGTAATATGTCTCAGTACCTGTGGATAAATACACAGAGCTGAATAATGACATTCCTAATACTGTTAATTTTGTTTTTAAGGTTTTCTTAAAATCTTTCTAAACTTTGACTTTATATTTGTCTAAGCTTTATAACTATTCTCAATGGAATTAAGAACGCCGCTTACTAGATTAGACATAATTGGTCTAAATTGTGGCTGAGGTCCCTTCAGAGAAATGAAGCAGTTAATGTGAGTGAAAACTGAAATTAGTTTTTCTCAAGATCTAATGCAGTGGGACAGACTGCACTGACCCTCATAAAAAGCCTAAGCAACTTAGAACAGAAAACTTCTTTAAAAACTAATTATGCTGCTGTGTGCCCCTTCATGTTACGAAATCATCTATAAGATGCGTATTTTCCATCTCCTTTGTATGCTTTTTAATTTGTGAATACTGTTGTTTTATTAGTTTTTGAAATCTATTCTATTATTTAAAGTAGACCACTTGATTTGAAAATCTAAATTTGCCCTCCTATAGCCAATAATCAAGTCATACTCTTTTAACTGGAGAATGAATGGGGTAAAAAGGTCACTGGTCCCTGGAAGAGAAGGGTTATACTGAAGATCTGGTCAACTTTGAAAATGCCAAGTTCTTCATATATTTATGTTTCTACCCAGTTGTGAATGATGTGTCCTGCTTTCAGCACTTAATTTACCTATGGAGTGAACAGGGATTATAAGCATCTCTACCAGCTGATAGTAAAGACTGCTTATAATCTTACGTTTAGTAGTGTTCTTCATACTGAATGATATCTTAGATATCTCACAAACCTAAAGTGTCATCTGCTACATTCAGAAGCTTCTGAATTTTGGTCACTTATCTTTGGGATGATATTTAGTCACTCTTTACCTAAATGCATCACAACTGTAGAAAATTCAGCACCGTGGCTAATATTTTGTCATAGCACTGAGGGCTGAATTGAAAAAGGAAACAAGGTGTACTGCATTGGAGTGCCTAATTCCTTTGTACCCTGGTTCCTTGCAGAGTCCACAAATCCATCGTAGGCACTTACACAAACGGTAGCCTTTGAGTGTATATGTTGTCTGTACATACGAATCTAGCTTTAAAATGGTGTGCCAACTGGGAGAAGTTTGAAAAGAAAGGCAAGCAAATTTTTGAATAAGATGAGTGCTAAGATATTTCATGCTAGTTCTGAGGGTGTAGTCCTGAAATATTCATCCATAAATTTATCTTCAGACAGCTAAGTGCCATTTGAGCCTGCAGGACATGTGTAAGCTTAAGATTGTTCTTGTGTTTGCAGGACTTAGCAGCCATCTTACAAAGATGAATGAGGAAAATTCATTATTAAAAAAAGTCCTTTAATAAATTAGTAAAAGAGACTCTCAAAGCACTTTAAAAATTAGATTGGCATTTTCTGTATTTAATTATTGTTAGTCTTTACCTGGTTATTACCACTGAATTGATGCTGCGTCCAGTTGCAGAAGAACTTCTTGGAGTTAGTATCCCTTTGTTCAGTAGTGTGGCATTTTTATTTCTTCTGAGTTCCTGTGTTTTAGATTTGTGAAAAGGATGATGTGAGAAGTGGGAATGTAATCTGAGTGTTGAGCCATTCTGTATTTCTTCTATTTAATATCTGGTCTCAGCATGTGAAAACTCTGAAGCCAAATTATTCCATCTGTGGTATTGGCAATAGTGCAGAATGGTGTCCTTTTTCGTGAGGTGGATTATGTGGCCGTGAAAGGCAGCTTTGAGGAGTGCAGCAACACCAGGTGGAAACAATTTGGCTTAATTAAGGGCTTCTGAACTGAAAATTGGGAACCCTAATGCACACTTCTTTGCATAGGGGAGCAGAGGCACAGCGCTTTTCTTAGGTCTGGTCTGGCATGTGAAAAAGTGCTTGAACAATAAGAGGGAAGCCTTTTGTCCAGTGCTTTGTATGTTGATTTGAAATTCCACTGTAGCAGGATAATTGCTAAAATAAGTTAATGAATGGGGAAACCCATTCAGAAACTTGTCTTAGTGGTTTTTGGAGGAGAATCATCAGGAACATAGCATCTTTCTCATCCCAGTTTGGTGCTTCAAATGTTTGGATGTTACATTTCATTGAAAGATGGGATGTATCAGTGGTTTCTATGCTTAATAACAGATCTTCAATGCCAGTATTTTGGGAGTACAGCTGAGTGATAAGAAAATCATATGTATGATTTGCTGCTCTACCAGAGGAACTTTTAAACTTGTGCTTCAGGAATGGACATTGGATATGTGGTTAATTAGTTGAAATGGCTTCTGTTGGAGGGGAATACAATCAGTTGGAGAGCTAATTAATTAAACAAATAATTAAAGGGTAAGGAGGAATTTTAAATGATGACTACACATTTTAAACTTTAGAAGCATATTTTTACTGTTTAAAAAGTAACTCCCTTGTTGTATGGCAAGACCATTAAAAAATCCTGGGGATAATTAAAATTGTATCAAACGTGGAAGCTGTGAAAGAGTCTCTCCCTGCCTCCCAACTCTTTTGTTCTTCTATTGTAGTTGCTCTAGATTTTATTTGTAAAAATACTGGGTAAAAACAGTTCATATAGAAACATGAATGTCTTCCCTTGAATTTGATAAGCGTAAGTGTGTAGTTCTTTCAAAAATGAGGTTTTGATATTTATTTGAAAGTTTATATATTGACAAATTTAGAAAAAAATGCAATAATATTTAAAACAGAGTTGACTTTTCCCCCAGAAGAACAAGCTGTGCCTAATAACTGAGGCACCAAAACACAAGTTTTAATCCCAGCTGCAGTGAATGTCTTCATGAGATGTATATGTATGTGTTCAACTTTCTCTCCTGAATATTTCAGTTGCTTTTTAATTGTACAGTTTATGATAGTAAGATAAATAAATACATCAGCAGAGGAGCAACCCCAAAGGCTTTAGTGTGGACAGGATGCATGTACATACGACAGAAATTGTTTCAGACGTTTTGAAGAATGGAAAATATCTTTCCATCGGCTAGATGCACGTCATTCTGAAGTTTTCCTTCATCATTGTAAATGCTAGAAATGTATTTTTACACAAGGTTATAGGCCATTATCTGTGAGAGTTGATTCTTCCATTTTATTTCATGCAGGAGAACAACAAAATAGCCCCAGATTATTGTTGTTTTTTTCTCATAGGGGTACTTTGATGGTTTGTTAAAGGTAATTCTGAAAAAAGGGCAGCATTACACTGAAGCATAGAACTGTTTATTTCCCCAAATGCCTGTATATATGTAAAATGAGTACGAATAAACATTGCTCTGTGCAGGACAATTGGCCTAATACTGACATTACCTTTTTTACCCTCTCTTTCTCCTTTCCTTCCATCCTATATCCAATACTTGACCATGCAGGTTTTAGATGCAAATTTACCAGTATCTGACATCAATGAAGACAATTTGGAGCTTGATGTCCCACTGCAGGAACCACATCAGCCAGAAGGTGTTGCAACACATCAGGATTTGAATGGAGAGCAGCCAGAGGCAGCTTCACCCCTTCAAGAGCCACCTGGACCACAGGCAGAGGCAGGTGTAGCAAATGGTAAGTAAAAGCCTGTGTTCAGTGGACGCTTCACAGAGGTGTGGGTGCTAAGTGGAGTGAAAAGTTGAAATAAGAATCAACTAGCTGTTTCCTAGTGAACAGCTAGTTTACTCAGGAGATCTCCTGGTTGCTCAAGTTCAGTACTTCTTCTGAGATGTTTACTGGGACACGTTTTCTTTGGGACATGTTTTTTTTTTTTTTTATAGTGCAGCTGAGATAATAAATCAGTTGCAGATTGAAACTGTAGATGGTGCAGGGTATTAGATGTTCTGCCTCAGGCGTGGTTCTTTTCCTTTAGTGTAAATCTGCAGTGCCTCTGTTGGCTTGCTGCCAATCTCTTGACCATTCACCTGAAGGAAAGACTCAGTTTCCACTCCTTATATTAGGCGTTTATGCTGCATAGGCTTCTCTCTTCCTTCATAGGGTAGAAAACCTTTAGTAGGCATTCATTGGTGGTATTAGTGTTAAGAAATTATCCTGAGCTCACAGGAAGGGATAGACTGGTGATCCGTTGACTCTGTTTTGATAGTAGTTCTCTTTCATACAGCTTGTAATCAGGCTTGGGCTTTCATCACAAAATCTCTTTCTCCTTGGAGGCACCACATTCTGTCCTACCCTGGGAACCTCTTTCTTGCCTGGCTGTACGGTAATAATGATGCTGTTCATTCTTCTGCACTAAAGGGCAGCCCAGCTTTCCTGCCCTCTTCAGCCTTTGGTTCCTGCCCCCTTCCTTGTGCTGCTGGAGGCAGTTGTGCAGCGAGGGAGATCAGCTTCACTGATCCAGCTGCACACTATTTTTTTTGGTGAGAAGGGGATAGGTTTTTTCAATCAGGCCAGACAGCTGATGCTGACATGGGAGAGCAGGGGAGGGATGGGCCACGCTTTCGGCTTGAGACGATTATATAGCCCTTATTGTACTTTAGGTTTGGAATTCTAATAAATGGAATTCTTTGACACAGCTTCTGATTAATTGCCATAACATCATTATCCTAATAGGTGGTTGCCTGTATTTTATACTGACCCTTTGCATTTTCTTTTTTATCATATTAATAGAGACGCCCGGCACTGCAAAACCTAATGCAGATAGGTTTTGTCTTTCACTGATGGTAAATGCTGTTCCTCTTTAAATTTTTACTTTTAATGGATAGGGATATTCTGAGAGAGGATAATCGGTAAACAAAGTCATGACAGAGGAGAAATGATGGTTTGAAGTAGAGTCAGAAAATTTCATGTCAGTATTCATCTTTTGGATCCAGTAATACAAGATGGTCTTTCAAAGGGCATGGATTTCAAGTAGATAGCCGAAGTGATTTTGTTGAATTCATTTGGGATTGTAAACAATTCACATAATTGTGGGTTGTAGCTTTAGTTATACAGAGGTTGTGTTCCTAGAATGTATAATGAAGAAGAGTTGGGAAGCTCCCTCAGAATGAAAATATTTGCATGTGACCAAACGCAAGATGCTTTTGCTTGTTTGACATAGGTAGCATTAGGAATTTGTACTTAGACAAATTGCCTGAAAAGTCTTCAGTTTCTTTAATTTCATCTCTTCATGTGGCTGTGTGATGTTGCTGTTTCAATCAGGATTTTATTGCTGTCAGTGGAACCAAGCCTATATGGCAGCATAATTTTTATGAAAGTGAAAACAATAGAGATTGGCTCGCAAGGTAAAAATGGCCGTTATGGAGGCAATGCAGTCTTTATTTCCTGGTAACAATAACTGCAAATGACACCATTGCAGAGGAAAATAAGAACTCTCTGGTCAAGCATTGCAAAGTTAGTTCTTCCAGTGAAAACTACGTTCAGATATTCATCCTTGTTCATATCTATTCCTCTGGACCTTGTAAAGGCTGGTCCATATGTCCTTGGACAAATGAACAAAGAAGTGAGGAAATGCTCCACACTTCAAAAGAAATAAATCATTTTATCTCAACATTTCTTAATGTTCCCTACTTATTCTTTATCTCTTTTTGTTTGCAAGGCCTTTAAAATCAGAAATAAAGCATCAGGACTTGTAAGCGATACAGAGGATTGTTTACAGCAATGGAATATTATATGACTAAGGTGTTTTTTGGGTTTTTTTGGGGGGGATTTTTTTTCTGTCCTTCTTTGGTTGAGTCATTAGTTGGCTCTCACATTTGGAAGACCATTTGAGATGGATGATCCAGACTCATGAAAGTTGCCACTGTCAGATTAAATTAACTGGAAAGTGTGTTGGTGCTGGTGATCAGAGCCATAGTGCATAGACAAAGGCTCTGTTTGGCTGGCCCAAATGTCTGTGTATCATCAGATCTATATAGACTCCCTCTGGTCCTCAAGATTATCAGACTTTAGAGATACCCAACGAAATCCATAGTAATATCATTATCATAACAGAAGGTCACATACGTCAGAGGCTGACCCTTTTTTTTTTTTTAATCACATTGTATCTTCTTTTGCTAACAGTAAGAGCTGTTGGAGTACTATGTTACTGTAATACAAGTATCCAAAGTAATACCTGTCTGAACTTCTTGACAGCAGAATTTGAGGCAATTTGTATAAGCAATTAGGTTGTAGAGATTTCCAATTTAAAAAAAAAAAAGATATGGCTGTGAGTCGGCAAAGGAGCAAATGATCCATTATGGGGAAATAAAAATGTTCAATATGTTTTTTGTTTATGAGGTTTTACTATGGTAAAGAGTAAAGTACCTATGGCTTTTAAATAGCATCTCTTGGTGTATCAATTTGGTCTGATTATTGTGTGTCAAACTACCTGAAAAAGATGTTCCAAAAGTTTGAAATCAAGTGGTCTGTTGTTTAAAAAGCGGTTATATCTGCCTGCAAAGCTGACGTTTCCTCTCTTTCAAAAAAAAAAAAAAAAAAGACGTACCCGAAGTGAAAGCTGGAAGGCGAATACTTTAAAGTGGAGTTAGTGTAACTTCCAGCAGAGAAGCGACGGAAAGAGAATAGTTAAAGTGTACTGGTGCAGCCTGCGAGCAGTCCCCGCGCCTCGGCGTGAGCTCTGCTAGCCAGCAATTGGTGCTGGCCGGGCGAGGGGAGGGATTCCCTCCCTGAAAGAGCATCACGTGCGCCCCGAAGCTGCTTCTCGCTCCCTCAGTTGCGCGGCGGGCAGCCGCGGAGGGACGGGCGCACGGCGGGCGCCTGCCGAGGGCGAGGGGCTGCGGCAGCCCGCGGCGACGGGCCCGGCGCGCCCCGGCCGTCGCCCGAGGCTCCTGGGCTCCCGGCTCGCTCTCGTCGCCGAGGCTGCTCGAGGCCAGAAACAAGCAGAAGGAGCCTCACGCCGCGAGAAGGAGGTTTCCCGCTGCTGGCGTAATCTAAAAATGCGGGGGACCCTAACGATCACGGGTAAGGCAGCGCGGCGGTGCTCAGACGTCAGCGCGTTCATTTTTGCGCCCCGCTGGTTAGCGCCTGCTTCGGTGCGTGGGACATCTGGTGACTTTATGCTGCAGCCGTTTTCGTGCTGAGCAGGGCGGTGTGGAGGCGAGGGTGTGGCACGCTGGGCCGCGCAGGCTGCAGCGCGCCTCTCGCTGCCCTCCCCGCCCGCGGCTGCCTCGCTCCTTCTAGGTGCGCTCCAGCAAGCGCTCCTAGCGCTCGTGCGCTTGGAGTTCAAAAAAAAAAGAAGGTCCGGCTTAAATACTTTGCCAAACTCCGAACCGTAGGTTGCTGAGGTTTCGAAATTTCTTGCCACTTCAAGGCAGACGCTGGACGTGGTGTTCGTAACACAAGGGTTATGAATTTGAAGAAGATGCTAACTGTGCTTCTCCCCCACCCCGCGACGTGCCAGAGTGCAGCTTGGTAGCTGAAACTGAGGAACCAAAAAAGCAACAATAGTGACCACGGTGACTATGCTATTGTATTGCGTTATCTCTTGATTAACATACGATATCTCTCAAGCTAAACTGCAGTGGCGCTGGAAGAGAACTAGAGCTGGCATCATTTAGAAGCTGTGAAAATATTTGCATGAGACAAATGAAGCTGTTACTCTACAACTGTTTTAATTATAATGAAGCAAAACCCAGAGGAGAGTAACACTGTGGGGTGCGTGCATTTGTGTATGTGTCTGTGTTTCAGGAGGATCCCAGCCTGTGATATCAAAACCTTGGTGCTGTATCCGTTGAACTCTATATTTTATTTAAGAAAGCAGCAGATGAGCCATTGAACTATGAGAGCTGGCACCCTAAACTAATAGGGCTTTTTGGAAAGACAATAATATTGAGAGAAGCTCAGAATTAAAAAAATATAAATAAAAATCTTGCACTGCTGTTTTGCACACAGATGTGTCTTTTTGTGTAAGATAAAGTGGCAGTACAAAATTTAAAAAATATGTATATTTATATTTCCTAAAGATAATTAATTTACATCATGGAATTTCCCTTGGATTGATGATGTGTGTCTTTAGCAAACTGATAAATCTTTTTTATTCCACTATATTAATAATTATTTATTTGCTCTTTTTTTAAGTTGCTAGAACTGGTGAATAAATTCAAATACAGGATTTATTCCTGCAGAATACTTTATTGTTACAATACACATTGACAACAAAGCCTGTAGAAGTCCAGCTCTGTTAGGAGCTGACCCTGGGGAGGACTGTACGTGATTTGAATCAGTTAGTAGGGGAGGAGATATCCTACTGCTGTTTACAATAGGGTTTTCATTAAACTCAATGTTTAATGAGCTTATCACATGCTGAGTCTTTTTCCTCAAGGGTTCACTATTTTTTATTTCCTTTGATTGTTGATAATTAAAGGTTAACCTGCTTTTCTACAGTAATTTTTTATAGGGTTGCACAGTTTGATAGTTTGAGGTTTTCCTTATTTAATAATTCTGCTAGACACTTGAATTTTCACTGTAGCACAATTGCTGCTATACTACATGTTGCAAGAACTGTATCTGGCTCATAGTACAAATTATCGTTTCTTTGAAGGGATACAGCACATGTATTTATTGATATGCAGAAGTATATTAAGGTATCGTTTGTCTAACTAGTGTAGACGCAGGTAAATCTTCTTTGTAGCGAGTTTATCTGTGATGTTAATACATTAGTTTTCATGCAGATGTTTTGAGAAAGAAAATTTTCAATGTTTCTTGTTGTACATTTTAATGAATCATTCTCAAAAAAAAGTCCTAACAGTTCCTGAGCTCTACTGCTGTATCTCTTCCTTGTTTCCAGTGGAACGGATATTTTCCCCAAATATGAGAGTAGTACTGTTACATCTTTCTTATACTTAGTCAGTACATTTTATTTTAAAAAGCAAAACAAAGTCCCTGAACATGAGACACAGGCAGTATGGAAAACCAGGAAACTTCATAAATATTTGTAGCATGCTAGTTTCGTTGACAAGCAGAACAGCTGGGCTGGTTTGAGAGCAGTTTATTACTATGAGTTCATTTAATGAAGAATCTTTAAATGCAGTAACTGTATATCCAAGCCATGGTTAATGACCCTTACATTTAAAAAAAAAAAATTGGAGAAACTTGAATACTGTTTTTTGAACTTAAGTGCTATTTTTTTGAAACACTGAACTGAAAGAAATAGTATTTCTTAAAACTTGTATTAATAAAATATATGACTTCCTATGCTGGAATTTAATAAGCTGGTCCAGGTTGGAGCATACAAGAACAGCTAAAGCACAGACTTCTAAAAAGAAGGGTTTATGAGGGAATGTTAGAGCATCATGTCAAAAATGATTGTGCTGTTTTTAAGTTATTTTCATTTGAGGTTGTATACAGTGTCCTCTCTGGAAACATTGCTTTTGCTTTTACAAGGAGTTTCAAACTCATGAAAAATTACAGCTATTCTGCAACTTTTTCATTTTTTCCCTTTTTAAAAACAGGCACAGAAGTATGTAAAATTTTAATACTTAACAGTTTAGTTGCCACCCAAGTACCAGAGAACTAAAGACTGAACTTACTGATATCTGCTTTTAGAGCTCTGAAAGAAGGGTGTGATTAGAAAGGTCAGGAATTGCATGTATGCATTGTGAAATTCAGTGTGTAAAATCTCTGTAAATCCTCCCTTATTATTTAAGCATTCTTAAAGAAACCCCTCCCCACAATAAGCACAGCAAGTCAGTCCTTAGAAATAATGGAGTGAATAGAACGATGAAAGTAGTAGTACGTGCTTTCCATGAAAGAAGTATTTGCACACTGAGGTAGAAATGTAAATGTAATCAATAGTGGAGACGGGATGCAAGACCTTGTGAAATATTATCAAGAAGCAACAATGTTGCAGCCTTCAGCATATTCAAGCATTTAATTAAAACAAAAAACTTTATGAAAAGGGTAACGCCTGGACATATTTGCAAAGTATATTGTTTGATAGGGTTTTTGTTCGTTTTACTAAAACCAACCCCCTGAAATTTGAAGTCAGAAGGATCAGAATTTGTGGTGTAAAGTCCAGTTCTTACACTCTGCAATGCAAACGTAAGCGCACAGCTTACTTTTTTAGTTGCTAAAATATTCAGATTCACTAAATCCCAGCTGGCTACTTCATTCTAAATAAATGTGTTTAGGAGAGAGAGGTCATAGATGTTGTCATTTTAAATTGTGTTTTATTTTGTTTTTTAATTCCTGCATCTCCATTTTTATGTGTTTATGGCCCTTCTCCTTGTCTTTGTATGTTTCCATTTAAGAATTGGAGGAATCATGCAGTTAAGGAAAATGCATTTAACTAATAAAAGCTTGGTATTAAACTATCACCATCATGGGCACTTAGTTCAAGTTCAATTTTAAATTGCATTCCTGTGCTTCACTGTTAGGTGAGTTTTAGAGCAGTAGGTGTTCTTTGCAAGTCATGTTTTGGCAAATCTAGATACAATGGAGGCAAATGATTCTAAAATACCCTTCAGGTTATGGCCGTTTCCTGCTTCATTCACACTCATGGAGACCTACTGAGAGTATTGTATATGTGACTAAAAGCACGATTTGGCCCCAAATATTTATACATCGAATAAATGAAAACAAAATAAATAAATAAGTAAACCTCTGGAGTCTTTCAGTGGTCAGTGGAGTTTGAAACATGGGGAGCAGGGTGTGTATGACATACATCTGATAGATTTAGAATGTAGGGAATTTATGGAAAAAATCCAGCACAGTGCTGCAAATCCTTGGGGGGAAAAGTCAACCAGCTCCAGATGTTGACATGGTTGCCTGCAAGCACATGAAGTGCCGTGGATTTAACTCTTGCGGTCAGAGTTCTTTTTTCCTTCTTGCAACTTCCAGAGGAGGAACATGTTTTCACCTCTAGGCACAGATGAGTTGGTGGTGGCAGTTAAGTTAGCTCGCTGACAGTGTCTATCAAGTTATTAGAGGAGAAATGTTAATAATTATTTGTAATGAGGGGTGATAAGAATTCAGTCAGTTTGAAAATGCTCATATTCCAACATCTGATCAGTACCTGTATGCTTCTGATAAAAGGGGAATAAATTCTTACCCATGGACTAAGCTGCCTGCAAAACTTTGAAATCAAGCACTTCTGATTCCTTAAGGCGTTCAATGTGACATATCTCTCTCAGAATAAAATGGAATCTTTGCAGTTACTAAAGTACAAACTGCACCTTGATTCAATTAAAAATACTTGAAAGTTCACTGGTACATAAACAGTTAAAATCGAACTTCAGCTTTAGTTCTTAGCCACAGTGGATTTAGATAACAAAGTGGATTGATTTTATGATATAACCTCAGATTTTATCATTACCTCTGGATATATCTTTATTGTATTTTTTGCCTTGATTAGCCCATAGTGAGTAAAGTGCAGCTCTGCCCGGGGCAGACCTAAGAAATTGTATTACTATGTGTTTCACTAAGCAATTTTCTGGGAGGTATTCTGAAGGGATTTCCTCTGTTTCTTAAAGATGCTTTTCAGCTCTGTAAATTCATTCACAGAGTGCTAGTTGTCTTGCCGAAAGATCTGTGGTAGTGACATGCTGCAATACGCTGAACAATACCTTGTGTAAATAACTCTCAAAGCTTTCTAAGTGCAGTTACTCGTTGTTTGCTTTGCATTCAAAACCGTCTGCACTAGCATTGTTTGGGCACCAAGAATGTCATTAATAAAAATGTCATGAAAGAATCCAACCGCTAAGTATAAAGTTCAGCGTGTACAGTTGGCTTCTCAGGTCCTCTGTTTCTTTTGTGCCTACCAAGTAGAAAAATGGTATTTGGGGGTATTTCTTGCGAAAGCATGACTTTGGTACATATCGTATTGCAGGCCTGTCACAAAAGAGTGGTAGCCTCCTGCCAGCTGGCAGCGTTCAATGAAAATTTCCTGAGTGGCATCTCGTTCTTCAAATGCTGTGGAGGGCATCAGTAACACATTGGGGTTAAAATGCCAGTGGAGTAATTCTAAGTGTGACAGAGAGAAAGAAGTAGACAAAGTAGAGGCTAGGGCCAACAGTAGCACGTCACTTACCAGCTGGTGTTCGAGCTTTGTGTTTCCTTGGGCCTGAAATACCTTGTGGTCAATGCTTTTTGTTGTGGAGTGGTAGGGGCAGCGCCTGGACGGAGCCTGCAGACGCACCCGCTGTGTGCGCTGTGAGGCAGTGGGCAGTGACGGGGGTGAGAAGTGTGTACAGCACAGTTGTAGCTTTCCAGCTGAGTATCAGACTGGTATTAAAATATGTGCTCAGTCAATAATTTTTGGTTACAGACCTTCCTTTTTGCAATTTATTTAATGAAGTATTGCAAGGTAGCATGATTGTTTGACCTGCAGGGAAGGTCTCATTACTGTGCACCTGATTCTATGGGTTTTGAAAGCTTTTTACTGAGCCTGTAAATTTGTGTTCCCTCTCTTAACTTTACGATCTCATTAGTTATTGTAATAAATACCTATACTTAAAGCTTTGTGATGGTACAATTCTTTTTACTTTTGAAGCATTTGACAGATACCGTGTCTGTGTCTTAGAATGTTAAAGAATACATCCGTTTATAAATATAATGAACAAAAATTCCTTGAATGGTTATCATCAATGTGAAGAGATGCCTTTATAAACTAGTCCTGTGCCTTATCTCTTGCTTTGAAAGTGGAAGTACCTTAATAGTTCACATTCGGTTCTGTTCTTCTCTTACAATAAACATGTTTACCTGCAAACCCCTGAAACTCTTCTTAAACACTTAGTTTGTGCTCTAGGAATTTAAAAAAAAAAAAAAGCAGCGTCAACTGCAACTGTAAACTTCCTATATTTTTTGAAAGCTCAGATTTTCAGAGTGTTAAGTGTGCATTTCCGGAGAGTGTTAGCAAGAGCTAAGGAGGATCCTTGGAAGGAGGGCTCTGGCTACTCAGCAGGTTCCCGCAATGAGTGATGAATACCTTCTGCCTCTTCCTCCATTCCTACAGCCATCCTTCTTCTGCACTTTCCCACTTAGGCTCAGCATTCCCGGCATGCTCTCAGCCCCTTTTTTTCCTCTCTACCTTTACCTGAGTCGTGTCAGATGGACATAGACAATTCCACATGACTGAGAATAAGCACAGTGGTATTAATGCCAGATTGAGACAGAATGGAGACTATATAGACGTTGTTTCCACAAGAATTGTTAAGAGGCTTGGCTCACGAACAAAGCTGGTATTTAAGATTAAATGATCAATGTTTACTTTCATAGGTGGCTCATCCAGGGAAAAGAACTTGGTAGCGTAGACAAAGACAAGAAAATTCACATTCCCCATCCAAAAAAAGAAGATATATAAATATTTATCACCCAAAAATGATACGCTATATTGAGAACAGTAATACTCATGAGCTGTATTGTGATAGATGCTTCTATATATACACATAAATATGGTGTGTATATTGAGTATACTTACAGATCTAAAGTATCTGTCACTAAACAATTACAAAACATTTGGTATGTACCTTAGTGTTTGAACTTCTACTTTTGTGAAATCCAATTAAGCCATGATAAGCTTTCTGTTAAATTGTATAGTTTGATGTAAACGACAATGAATTTCTTTCTGGACATAAGAATAAATGAACATAAGTACAAAAGTGGTTCCTTGGCTTTATCATTATGTCTTCTCAGCATACAACTACATAGTATTTGATTTATAAGAGTCCAAAAAAATTAAATAAAATAAGATAAACCTGTAAGTTTTTCTTTGGTAACCATCTTAAAATGCAAAGTGAGTTCAAATGTATTACTGCTGCTTCTAGCTGCCCTTACAACCTTATTTCCCCTTGTCAGCCTGCCACTGACTGAAGTGTTCTTAAAAAGAGTGGGTTTTTTTTTTTTTTTAGTCTGTGGAGTGTCCTGAACTATGCCTGAGGTGTATTGCCAATGGAGCAATGTTCCTGGGTTCTTCGGAAATAATTCTTTTTCTTCTTTTTCTCACTCACAAATTACTCATTTGAACATTTTGCAATAACGACAGATGTTCAAAGAGTTAGGGTGTTGCCAGAGGTCAGACTTCTAAGTGAATTAGAAGTTAATAATTGAAGTAATTTTACACTATGAGATAAAGAGAAAAATAAAAAGCTTTACTTATGTCAGTTGAGAAACAACAGTCAGTAGGCTGCCGACTGGAACTGTAAGCAGGAATGGCCCTCTACGTTGCTATTAGAAGCTAGTGTATTTGTAGATTTAGTTTTGCTTCTTACTGATGGGCGTTGCGGCCGCATGTGGAGCGCGTTGTCCGAGCACAGAAATGCAGCCCTTCCCAAAGGGCACGTGTGCAGACAGAACCAGAGCAGCCCCTGGGCTGGGAGGGACCTCCAGAGGCTGGCTGGGATGCCCTGCTCAAAGCAGGGCCTGCTTCAGACTTAGATCCAGCTTCAGAGTGGGGTCGAATGAAAACTAAAATCTAAATCACTTCTGAACGCTGTACATGCCCTTGGGCATCAAAGTAGCACTTGTACAACTTAAGGAATAGGGCAGTGCTTTCTCCTAAGATTTTGCCATTTGACGTGGGCCTTTTTCATTTGCGCTTCTGTCACGTTCCAACAAGCCCTGTGAGGCAGTCTTTCCATGTCTCGAATGAACTGCAGGTTTAATCTTTATATGCTGGTTTGTTCCTTATCAGATATGTTCATCACACTATTATTATTATAGTTCAGATTATAAGCAACAGGAATTTTATCTTCGCATCTTTTGCAGGACATCCTTGTTCTTCCTGTCATTTTGCCTTCAAAGATCTATTTAAAACTATTGAATGAAAATTTAGGCCTACTATAACTTTAGAGGTTTTTTTAATAATACTTACTTATTTGGGGTATGGGGAGCTTGAAATTTTGTGCTGTAAGCTGGATGTGTACTGGGTCATTAGCTGCTGCATTTCAGGAGGCCTACTTTATATGCCGGCCTGTGAACTTAGGCAGCTTATGGCTAGGAGTGGTAATACTTAAGTTGTCTCAGCAAGACTGTCAGGGTGGGCTGCCAGTGTCCTGAGGAAGAACTCAAACAATGCTCAGGAAAGAGATAAGGCAAAAATAGTCTTGTGAGGAGTATATTCTACCTTCTTACACATTAACAACCTCTTTAATTTTAAGGGAAATGGAATTGCTGTGGATGAGGTTTCTGCCTGGCCATAAACGTCATGTAATGTATGGTAGAGATGCAATATTACTGATTTTAAAATAAATATATAGTACTGTAACTGTTTTGGCATTTGCAAGTTTTCAGAAAAATAGGAAATCTCCCATAAACTTTATCACATCTTACCATTCTTTTGGGACAGAGCTGAATAATGAGCTCTGCTTTTCTTGTCAACATTTTAGGTCAATGCATTTTAAAAATCTTCTCTCCTTTCTTAAAGTCTCCCTCTGCACCAAAAGGATATGCAGCATTGGCTTTAGAAATAATTACATATATTGTTCTATGAATTCTTTGAGATAGGATAGAAATGAGCACTTTTTTTCTCACACCAAATTTTAATACAAGTTTGTCTTGCAGTCCAAAAAACCCTACCAAACCCAAAACAGAGGGAAAGAAAAAATGAGAGAATATATGCTGTAAACGTGCATTTGCAAATAAGCTTTGAAAAGGTGCATGGACTGAAGTGAGAAAGGAAAGGAATTATAGTAAATTGGAGTAAGTTTAGAACTAGTCCTTTTAAAAATGGCAGTTGTAGCACATAGAAGAGGAACAGAGGTAATAGAACTTACACGGTTGAGAAATGTTGATTAAAAATGAAAATAAATATATGTGTACAGGTAGAAAGTAATAGGTAATTGAGAATGCAAGGAAACTAACGTTTTTTTTCTTTTTTAACAGTTGGACAAACAGAGCAGTCTAGTGCAACTTTGCAGGAAGAGGCCATAACTATGGAGACAAGTCCTTCTGACTCAAGCACCAAGGATGGTGTAGACGATGAAAAAGAGGATCCTCATATATCTAAACAATTGCCATCTTTAGAAGAAGATGCAGAAGACCTTGACCAAGCATCTGAGCCACAATCTTATGATCTGGGCTTTAAAAAGGTTTTTAAATTTGTTGGATTCAGATTTACAGTTAAGAAGGAAAAGACAGGAAAATCAGAACCAGTTCAACTGCTTACTGTAAAAAAGGAAACAGAAGGCACTGAAGGAACTGGTGATCAAAGCGAAGTCAGTCCGGAGGAAATAGCAGTGCCTGAAGATGCTCTCTCTGCAGAAGACAATACCAAAGACACAACGAAGAATGAAAACCCAGAAGATGAATCTCCTAAAACACCAGAAGCAAAGGAGCTGTGTTCTCAGTCAGCTGCCTTAGCCACTGATACTGCATCACCATTACGAAAATTTTTTTCTCAGGGATGGACTGGATTTAGGAAGAAGAAGAGTTTTAGGAAGCCTAAAGATGATGAACTACAGTCTCCTAAGAAGGAAGAGGACCAAGAAAAAGAGGAGACAATGTTAACAGCTGAAGCCACTGAAGAGGAGGAGAAATCTGAGGACAAGATTCAAGATCAAGAGAAGAATGTGACAGCAGTAACTGTTGAAACACATGAGAAGGAGCAAACTGAAGATGAAAAGCAGGAACCAAAAAAGACTGTGGCAGCCATGACAGCTGAAGTAAGTAAGAAAGAAGAGCTGACCAAGCATGACAGGCAGGGACTCGATGAGGTTGTAGCAGCAGCAGTTGTTAAAGTGAGTGTGAAGGAAGAAAAAGCTGAAGAGGATCAAGAACAGAAATTAGTGAAAAGCTCAGAAGATCTTGATAAAAAGAAAGAAAAAATTGAAGGAGAAAAAGGAAGTGAAGTGACAGAGATAACATGTACCACTGACCCTTTTTTTAGTGCTGTCACTGAGAGTGCAAACAGAGAATTGAAAACATCCTCAGAAGTTTTATCTGTAGAAGAAAAACTGGAATCAACAGAGAAGAGTGAAATAGATGACACAACTGAAATCTTCTCTGGAGAGAAACTTGAATCAGGTTCTTTATTGGCAATTGAAAGTTCTGGTGAAGAGTTAAAAAAATCTGAAGGAAGAGCAGAAAATGAACCTGAATCCTTAGCTCCATTGGGGGAAGAAACATTTGATGAAAAAACACAGAAACCAGAACCAGTGATTTCACCTGCAACAGAAGACCACATTGGAAAGTTAGAGACACAAAGAGAAGCTCATGACACAACTATGGAGAAAAAAGCAAGCCAAGCACACGAGACAGAGCTGACCCTGGGTGCTCCTGAAATGACGTCCTTTTCCGCTTCTGAACATTCAATTGACACAGAGGATGATCAGCAGTCAGCCAAACCCATTGATGAAGGTCTACAGGGCCAAACTGGCATAGTTGTGACTGATAATATCAAACCGGAAATAACCACAGAAATAACTCCTGATGAGGCAGTTGGAAGGAGGCCTCCCGAAGGTATCACAAGTGAAGCTGAACTGCTGTCTTCTCAAGAAAAAACTAAACTACAGGGCAGCCCTTTAAAGAAACTCTTTACAGGTACTGGATTAAAAAAACTGTCTGGAAAGAAGCATAAAGGCAGGAGAGAAGAATCTAAGTTAGGGGAACAGGGGGAACAAATTCAGCAGTTATCAGATTCCCCAGATAGCCCGGAAGAACAAAAGGTAGAGAGTTCTGCTTCTTCTCCTGAGGAATTAAATGAGATTCCTTCTTTGGAAAAATCTGCAGATGGGATGCAGGTCACTGAAAATGAAGATGCTGCAATTTCAGATCTGGAGAGAAAAAGAGAAAGTGTTACACCCTGGGCATCATTTAAAAAGATGGTGACTCCCAAGAAACGTGTCAGAAGACCTTCTGAAAGTGATAAAGAAGAAGAAATTGATAAGACAAAGAGTGTTGCAGTGTCTACAACAGAAAATGCAGCTGATGAAAATCAGGGAGAATTGAAAGAAAATGGGATGGATCAGAAACACGAGAAAGTCACCGAAGAGCCCAAAAGAAAGGTTGACACTTCTGTGTCTTGGGAAGCTTTTATATGCGTAGGTTCTTCGAAGAAAAGAGCCAGGAAATCATCATCATCTGATGAAGAAACTGAACATAGTCTTGCTAAAGAAGGCCAAAGAACAGAAGAATCTGGACAGAGCAAAGAAACAGCAACAGATACAGTTCTGACTAGCTCTCAGGAGAGTGATCAAGGACAAGGGAATTCCTCCCCTGAGCAAGCTGGAAGCCCATCTGAAGGTGAAGGTATTTCAACATGGGAATCATTTAAAAGGTTAGTCACTCCAAGAAGGAAATCCAAAACCAGAATGGAAGAGAGAACCGAAGACTCTGTCATGGGATCTAGCCTGGAGCACTCAACATCAGATGGCGAGCCTGGAAAAGATGAATCGTGGGTTCCGTTTAGAAAACTGATGCCTGGCCGTAGGAAGAAAAAGTCAGATGGGAAACCAGAACCAACACTTCTTAAACAAGCAAGAGAAGACATGACAGAAACCACTGAAGAAGATTCAGATGTTCCAGCTGTTGTTCCTTTATCTGAATATGAAGCAGCAGAGCAAGAGAAAATTGAAGCCCAACAAGCAAAAGATGCTGAAGCGATAAGAGAACAAACCTCAGAGAAAGAAAGAGTGGAAAAACTAGAAGAGACCTTAAGAACTGAGCAGGCTAGCGAAGGGCTGGTACATGCAGTTACTGTTACTGTTGTGGAAGGGGAAAGGGCAGTTACCAGTATTGAAGAAAGATCACCATCTTGGATATCTGCTGCTGTGACAGAGTGCATTGAGCAGGAAAAAGAAGAGGAAGAGAAAGAAACTGAGAAAACATTGGAATCAGAAGTTGTTGTAGAAGAAGCAGTAGTGGTCGCTAAGACTGTGCCAGAGATAAGAAGGGATGCAAGTGATGACACCACAGCAAGTGAGCAAGAGCTAACCTCGGAAGCAGTGACAGCTCTGGAGGAGACAACAGAAGCTTACTGTGCCGAGGAAACAATAGAAGTATCCTTTGCTGAGGAGACAACTGAGATGGTTTCTGCTGTTTCACAGTTGTCAGAAACCCCTGATACTACAGAAGAAGTTACACCTGTACAGGAAGTAGAGGCTACTGAACAAAACCTGAGAGAATTAGAGAGACAGACACAAGAAGTTCTTCAGGAAGTTGCTGAAAGAGTAAGGTCATCGGATGTAGCACAGCTGGTTAGTGAAAGAACCATGACAGTAACTGTAATTAAGACAGTGCAAGAAATTGAGTCAGAAATGAAAGAGGATGCTGAAGATGTGAAAGTAGTAGATCAGGAAACTCTTTTGCTTGAACAGTGCTTGAGAACAGGAGGAAAAGAGGACGATGTCCAAGCCCGGGAAGGTGAAAGGAGCATTGAGGGCAAAAATGGAAGTGAAGGAGGAGTTCTGCACGAAGATTCAGAGAGAAGTGAAGTACCTACTGCAATGAAGGAGAATATAGAAGGACCTAAAAATGTAGATATATTGAGAGATGAAAGCCAGTGGCAGACACTTGAAGCAACAGTTGTAGAAGACCATGAGGAAGCACCTGAATTGCAGAGGA
Source organism: Struthio camelus (assembly GCF_040807025.1). Classification (NCBI taxonomy): domain Eukaryota; kingdom Metazoa; phylum Chordata; class Aves; order Struthioniformes; family Struthionidae; genus Struthio; species Struthio camelus. Next base: position 81,301,595 of record NC_090944.1, on the reverse strand, counting down.
CAGCAGAAAAACCTTCATCAAAGGACAAAGACTTTGACAGCAACAAAATGGTCACTCCCAAGGAAGAGCCCATGCTAAAGCAGGAGTCTTCAGAACAAGACAAATTGCCCTTAGCAGAGCTGACGGGAGATGAGACAAGAGATGAACATATTCCAAAAATGGAGACTGTGGTAAGTATTACATATAACACAAAGGTTGATCTGTCTCAGAAAAATTCAGCAAGTGTTAGGCATCGTGGCTAATTCAGAAGCAGGCTATAGCAAAATTACTGCCTAAGACCTTCCTTTTACAGAATGGTGGAACTGAAGTTCTTTCAGTGAGATAGATTCAAAAATGTCCAGAAGCAGCTACCACTGAGGCTTCTGTGCAGAGTGAGGTGGATGCAGTTTGTACAGTAAGAGGTGGGAGATGGTGTGCTTCAAATTCCGCTTGAATTTGAAGATGCGGAAACAATCACCGTTAAGGCTTCCGCACAGAGTAATGTGACTGAAGATATTATAGGAAACAATATGACACAAATACATGATACCATACATGTCAGAAGGAATTTTTAGTCCCAGGCAAACATGCAATTGTGGCTGATGTACCTCTGCAAAGGTTAGAAATGGCACCACTACCTACGGCTTTGAAGGTGCAGGGGTGATGGTGGCTGATGTGCTTCTACCCTGTTCCCTAACTTCCCACCGTCATACTGGCTTAGTCTTTGGTTTAGCTGTACCTTCTTTGAGGTTGTCCTTCATTTCCTGAGCTGTGTGTCCTGAGAAACCAGGCACCAGTGTGCTGGGATCTTGATGATCTGCTAATCTCAGTGTCATCAACATGTGCCATTCTCATAACCTTCACCTTCCTGGTCATTTCTTCTGGTGCTTTTGTATACAGAACATTCCCAGTCACTCTCCATTCATACCCTTCTCACTTCTGTTGCCATTCTCCTCAGGGGCAAAGCAGGGATGAAGGGGAGGCCTCTGCCTTGGGGCCTGCGGGCCCCACTGCAGGCCCTGCGCCTGACGTGCCTGTGCAGCGTGAAGGTGAGGGTGACACCCCCTCTGAGGGACCAGAGCGCACAGAAACAGCTGTCGTCGCGGTGCCTGGCACGCCGGAGGGAGAAGAGGCCGCTCCTGCCTCGGAGTCACCGGGCCAAGCTGGGACTAAAGGAGTTCCTGGCGAGGCGTTTCCCCAGGCAGACCGAGGCGAGCCTGGGCTCCGCGCAGTAAAAAGCACCAAAGCCCCCGCTGCCGAGCTCCCCACGCAGCAGGAGAGACAAGCCTCTGCCCTCACGCCAGAAACTACTGGCTCAGAGGCAGCTGCAGCGGCCGGGCAGAGCGGGAGCGAGGGGGCTTGCGTGCAGATCCCTGCAGAAGGCTCTGGGCCCATCTTGGAGCCCAAATCCACAGACAGAACAACAAGAGAAGCGCTCCCCCAGAGCCATGAGACAGAAGGGGGTCAACTACAAGATGCCCCACTCAAAACTGAAGCCCTCTCCCCCAGTGAAAGCACTGAGGGGAGCAACATGGAAGAGGCCACCCTCAACATGGGCTCAGCATGCACTGTCACTGCAGCCCCCACGCAGCTTGAAGGAGAAAACCTATCTGCCTCAGCAGCGACAGGTGTGGATACCACTGACAATGGGAGCAGTGTCCTCCCTGACAGCAGTCCAGAGAAATGTGAAACACAGAGCAGCATAGCTGAAGAAGAGCCTGTGGAAGCAGAACAAGAACTTGTGGAAACCTCAAGCTGCAAAGACGTTTTGAGGGAAAAAACCAAAGGGGAGCCATTGATGGAAACAGCTCAAGATGTTGGCGACTCTAGCACCCTGGAAACTGTGAGTGGTGATGAATGTTACTCGCCCGCTGCACAGCAAGTGGTTTTACGTGTGCCAGAGGAAGGCCCTGGCTCAGCCTTCCCTGGAGCTGAAAGCTCAGAGGCACCAAAAGCGTCCATGCCAGCACCAGCTGCAGCACTTGAAGAGTCTGTTGCTGCTGAAACTGTGACGCTCACAGACACGGCAGCTGAAACATTACAGCCCTTGGCAGCCAGGCATGGGCAAATGGCTCCTGAAGAAGTTGCAGCTGCTACTGTTGACCGTTCAGGCTCTGGGACTGCAGGGCCTGACAGTGCAGAAGCACCTCAACCTGGAGCACCTCCTGCTTCTGTGAAGTCAATACCAGAGAAGAAGCAAGAGATGCCTCAGGGTAGTGGACACCCTGAACAAAGTGTTGCTCCTTCAGAGAAAAGTCCTTCTTTTGTGGAGAAGGACACTGTTCAATCTGTGACTCTGGAGTCCCAGAGTACAAAAATTGTATTGAACGCCATCCAGACGGCTGTCGACAAACTCACAGAGACAGAAGAGGCAGCTGCATCTGAATTAGAGCAGCACATTAAGTCCATAGGAGAAAGCCAACCAGATAGCAATATGGCTGAATTTCTGGAAACTATGCAAGGGGATCATCCCCTTCCTGTCAAAGAGGAAGAAATAACAAGCAGAGAGCAAGAGCTCCAGCAGTCAAGAACAGGGAAACATGCCACATTCGCAGAGTCTTCAGAAATTCATGCAAGTGTAGAACAAGCAAAAGACACGCTGTTCACTTCTCATGTGCCTAAAGAAGGAAAAAGTGAGACTTCATTAGAAATTGTGACTAGCCCTCCAGATGTTTCACAGGAAAGTCCAAGACTTCCAAAGTCAGCAGAAGGAATGAGTACTTCAGAAGATTCAACCAAAGAACCCCTTGACAGACACCCGCCAAAATTAAAGGAAAAAGAGGTGGGGCAGATTCTGGAAATCCCAGACCAATGCACAGATCAGCAGACACAGGCAGAACAGAAGGATGAACAGCAACACCTGTCAGTGGAAGATGTGAAAACACAGACACCGGAGGATGTTTGTAGCCATGAAGGCGTCCCTTGTCATCATCCTCAAAGCCTGAACTCATTAGCTCCTGAGGCCTCAAATGTAAGCAGCATATTTAGTAAGCAATTTCTTTCTATTTCCAGAGTAATTTTGAGATCTCTACAACTCGTCTCTCTTTTTTTTTTAAACTAGCCAAAGAGAGATTAAGGCTGCACTGCTCCCTAGTTTAACCAATAGTCCACTTTTTTTTTTTCCTTCTTCTCTTTACTGAGTTTTCCTGGCCACACAACACTTTGTTTCGTTTCTGTACAATAACCCCTCACTTTAATGGTCTCTCCCTTCAGCTTGGCCTCTGCCCTGTAGTTTAAGGATTTTTCTGGGAGGTGGAAAATACAGTTTCTAGTTGTCTTAGATACACAGAACATATGCCATACAAGTGAGTGTGGGATTTAATCTGCGCACACGCTTCCCCTCTAACAAAGCTGACTGGAAATTCAAAAGGGGGTTAGCATTGCCTTCCACTGTAAACTAGGAGTGCCTCATTTCCCAAAGCTCTTCGAACCTGAGTGAAATCTGAATCAGAAAAGAGGATAGGGATAGGCTCTCCTTACACTATTTTTTATTCTTGCTTAATTAAGTTATGTGACCTTCTTGAACTCCATTTCTGAAAACTGCTTAAGAATGATGATAAGATATTCTTGAGAGAAGAAATGGTCATTAAGAAAGCTTTGTTACTGTCTTCTTTCTTTCAGATGTGCTAAGCATCCCTGTGGCATTTGGAGAGATGGCAGTCCTACAGAACAACTGACAATCCTGTGGCAGAGCCAGGAGCTTTATTCACCACCTTTTATTCTTGGATGTTAACAGCCGCTCTTTTGAAGACTTCACCTTGTTGTCATTTCTATTAAAAAACAATGCCTTTAATGTTGGGTATATTCACACATGTGTACCATGCAAAGGTCATTTGCCTTTGCCCAAAATATACCATTTAGACTGGAGATGTGCAGCTAAGTGAATGGGCAGACCACGAAAAATTGTGCCACCGTTATCCCTTCAGTTAAAATGTCTCCCGTCTCTCCTGCCTCCTTCAGTCCCTTCATTTATCCCTTTATCCCCTACCTTCTCTTTGCAGTCTCCCTTAGTGCACTCATCTTCCGTAGCTGCCTTGATGTGATCTGCCGAGAGGCCATAAATGCTGCTTGGCTGAGGGGGATGAAGGGAGAGGAGAGCTGAATGGCAGGAACACATGAGACTTGTGGATGACTAGTACATGTTTCCTTATCGAAGACCAGGAACTGGAACACGCACAAATTCTCGAGCAAGATGCTCAAGATTGCTGCCTCTCAGTCCCATTCAGGTAAAAGAATTGCCCTACAGGCTCTCTCCATCCTTTGGTTGTATTTGTGCCAGCCTGATTTAGTCAGAAGTGACTTCTTCAGGGTAGCCTAGAGGAAACTGAGAATACCCTTTTTCTGTTGTTCCAGACTTCAGGTTTCCAGAACTGGACTGTAATGTGTTGAATATTTATATGTATGTCTTAAACCCAGTTCTGATTTTAATGTAGAGGTATGATATTTCTGTACCATTTAGGCATACCCTTAAAGGAATTTTGTAGTGTAGCCTGGAGATGAAATGGATACCGTTGGAGAGGAAACTGATAACATGTACTTTCCTATTTATTGTTCCAGGTTTTCCCCTCGTAAAACCCCTCCAAAACTTGGCTGTCGTGCTTTGAATATTTATATGTATATCCTAAACCCAATTCTGATTTTAATGTAGACTATGATATGTTGAAAGACAAAAGGAGAGCCCTAACTTGTGGCACATCCACCAACTACCCATACCAAAGTCATTTCAACTTGCGGTCTTCCCAGGTTTCTGAGAACCCTCCAGACTCATCATTCCCCCTGCTATCTTGTTCATTTAGCAACCCCATCTGTACCACAGCCCTCAAATTGCACCCCTGTCATCCAAGACTCAGCTCTTTTCTGATCACTTCCTCATCTAGCCCCAAAGCCTTCATCACACCAACACCATCTACCAAACTTCCTGTATACAAACTCCTTCCCTCCCCATCCCATGCCTGAACCGCTTTCCCACCACAGCATTTCCTGAAATCCACCCTACTCATAGCAATTCCCTGCCCTCACTGTGTGAGGGGTGGGAAGGGGGGCAAGGGCTTGGTGATGAATTCTGCTGGGGACTGCAAAGGGCGGAAGAGGACTTTGGGGTGCTGAAAACTTAAAACCTTTCATGCAAGGTGAAAGTGGGTTGGATTGAGAACAGCTGTAGAACAGAATGAGCCGGGGCATTTAAAGGTAGGCAGAAACCCCACAACTGACAGTCCTGGGATGGCCGCCCCCAGCAGGAGTTGATCCTCTGTTTTGTTGTTTACAGTAAAATCAGACAAAGGGGGTACAAGTCACTACTTTCCGCTCTGATTTCTGAAGTGGAGGTTACAGATCGCACTTTGTGAAACTGATGCCCATCAAGTTGAACAATAACTTCACTATCCTACCTGTATAGTAATTTATTTTAAAATCAGCTTGTAGTGTACAAACGCTCTTGTTATGGTAGGTGCTTGCCTCTCCTCAAGGCTGCGCATACAGCAAGCAATGTGACTGATTGCACTGGTGTGATTGCACCATCTGGTGCTGCCCTGTGTGGAAGCATCAAAAGATTTTTTTCCTTACCTCAGAGCAAATGATATAAATATTTAAAGCCGAACAATGCGGTTTCAACCAATCCAGTCTATCTTTGTCCGTTGTTAGTGGCAGCTTTCTCCCTTAGCTTTGGGCAATTCCAACAACCTCTGTCAGTTTCCACAGGTTACGTTGGCTTGCAAATTAATCGTGCTCTTAATAACACCTCACAAGTGCGAACTTGGCTGAACTTGTACAAATTGTATACCTATGTACGTTAAGCCATATTGCAATAACTGCAGCAGGTAAAATGAAATAACAGTAGCATGACCTGTGTAACCCCTATTCTTACGTTTGTAGTTCCAAAGCTGTTAATAATATGTAAAGTTAATTCTTGTCTGAACCTCATTTAAATAAAGCTAGCTTTATCACAGTGTAAATCGTCTGTTGGTAGTAATTGGACAGGCAAGTGCTTAAACTTGCTTGTGATCTCCATTAATCCAGGGCCTAGGTAAGCAGTGCAACAAACATAACTATAAAACAAATATAAATGCTTCTTCTTGTAACTAACAGCTGAAAAAATGCTGCACCTGAAACCACGCTAATGGTGCAAGGGAACATGTCTCCTCATAAAGATATTACTTTGTTCCAGTGTATTGCTTTGGCCTCTGAGACTCTCATTTGAGACTGTGACTTCTGGCTTGTGCTTAAAAGCTTGAAGCTTTCTCTAATCCAATGTATTGGGTTACCAATTTTGTGTTTTTAAGGTAGATTTTCATTGATTAAATAAAATACAACTACAAGTTTGTTTTAATGTGCGTATCTGCTTTTTTTTCTTTTTAGCTTCACCTTACTTAGTGCATCTGTTTTCCGATGGTTGCTTAATCTTCAGACCAGAGTTGGATTTGTTCATGACAATTCATATGTTGCTGATTGACATTCAGCTTTTGCTGTAAGTTAGAGGAAATAGTTACAGAATTAATCGGCAACTTGGGTGTATGATTCTATAAAATATGTATGTACTAGTAAGACACCTTAGTAAATTCTGAAGAAAAAAATTACAATTAAATTCAGGATGGGTAACTCTTATTTGCTGAGCCAAAATGAAAAATGAGTACCCCCTATCTCTTACCGCTGTAACTGAAGCAAAGATATAAAGTAATAACATGAAGTTCCACAGAAAAATTGATGTCTAAAAGTGGGTTAAGGTCCTCAGGCCCCAAAATGAGAACTTCTATACTCTCACCCCTTCTATTTAGCTGCTCTATACCCTTCATGGCACCTGACATGCAGAGGTGCTTGTGATTTATGTTCACAAAGCTTGGCCTTTAGATAGGACATTTTTCTAGCCATCTGTGCTTATGGTTAAGGGTGTTCAGCAGCATTTGTATCTCAAAAGACTTAAATAGGTTCACACCTGACCTCGCTCTGTAAAAGCTACATGTTTACCTTCGTACCTGAGCTGCTAAATCCAGTGCCTGCAAATACAAACAGGAGGAATTTCAGCCAGCCTGTTTGAGATGCTAACTGGAAAGGCAGCCTTTCCACAGTCCCTGATTGCCATGAGAGTGTATATTGCCCATTTTTTCCCCATGAGTGACAGAGAAAACTTTTCTTAGCCCAGATAAATGCGTTTTCAACTTTTATCTCCCAGGTGGTTTTTCTACTATCATTTCATGAGAACAATTAAGAATTACAAAGACAGATACAACCTGCCCAGCGTTCTTGAGCTGCCACAAGCTATTCTAAGCTAAAATACTTGCTGAACAATCTTAAAGGTATCGTTAGTTTCTCTGGTGTAAGAGTCTCCCTATTGGGGAAAAGTTTATTAGAATTTTGTTTACTGGATTTTTGCATAACATGTCTTGATCCTGCAATTGGATTCAGGCTTGTACATCCTCTCTCCCCTCTCCTCATCAGAGCAAGTTAATGCCTCACAGATGCAGGAGAGGAACCTGCAACAATCTGAATGTCATGGCAATGGCTGGGAGTATTGCTTACAGTTCTACGTGTGCTACTGCATTTCAATTAAAAAAAAAGAAACAAACTCTTTGAGCCAGTATTCATATTAATTGGTAGAATTAAGCTCATATTGATTATGGCAGCATATTGACTATGTTGAAATTAGTTTTCTGTTTTCTTTCAGTCATAACTAGTAGTTGCTCATGCAAAGAACAAACACAATACTTGTTTCTGTAATTGTTTCTTATATGTCTCAATTCCTTTTACTTATCAATTGCTTCTTTTTCCAATAAAGAGCCATCACATTTTATTTTAGTTTTCCTGTTAAGAACTTGGGCTGCTGAGAAGCATCAGATTTTAAAGTCTAAGCATTAGAGATTTTACTTAACATTTCAAAAGTTGCTGGTTTGGGTTGTGGCTAATGTTCAAGGGTACAGAGATAACATGCTTCACCAAACCAATGTGTTTTACTTCTACAGCATACTGTAGAAACAAGGAATTTTGGCACATCACTGTAAAATAAGATAACGCCTCTTGAATTTTGAGTTGTAAACTATGTAAGGTGCTGACTAATTGTCCCCATTGAGTGGCAAAGTACAATTTGCAGGCAAGCGGTAATGAGATTTAGGCCTACTGACAACATACTGGGAAGCAGAAGAGCACAGCTGGACACTTGAGGGAGCAGAGACTGACTTGCATCAAGTGATGTAAGACTGCTGTAAGTGGAAATGAAAATCTTGTTTATGAAAATCTTGGCATTAGAAGACAGTCAGAGAAGCCCCCACAATGTTTTAGAGAAGCCCTCACGTTGTTTCACAGAAGGAAAAAAAAAGACTGAAACAAGTTGAAGAAGGTGAGTGCTTTTCTTGCGTATTAATTTGTGCCCCATTACTGGTAGCATAGGAAAGTAAGGCAGCACCTCAAGAGCACCCAGGGGAAGTAGGGAGGGCATAAGAAGAGCCGGAGCTTTCTAGGGGCTGCTGCTACTTTGCTCACCCTGCATGGATGAGTGGGAAATGGAAAGGAAAAGGTAGGATTCTGTTTCTTTATTCTCTGCCTTTTGACCTGCAGCCAGGAAATACACTGTACTGGCTATGGAGCTCACATTTTATGTACTGTACTTGTCTATTCTCCTTCCTCTCCTTCCTCAAGGCACTGCATTTTTAATCCAGTATTCTTTTTCAGATCTCAAGCCTGCTGTGACCATGGGCGGCTCCTCAAGGCAGAAATCTCTGGGGAACATGTGCACAGAAATAAAAACACTAGGGTCTGAGTGTGAAAGTGCATCTCCATCATGAAAGATTCTCTAGGCCTAACCATATTTCTGTCAGAATTAGCACTTACCAGTTTTAAGCAAGGTTGTGCAGAAGAAGGGAAGAAGCAAATTTGATTTGAGTATCTCAGGAAGTAAGTTCCAGGGTGCCAGTTTTAAAATATAGGCAATGATGTCACATGTTGTCAGGTGTATGAAACAATGTAGCATCCCTGTAACAACTCATTTGGTTACATTGATTTTGGCTTATGTACACATACACTGATTTTGTTTATTCGTGCCAGACTACAGGGTGAACTGGTTTTAGTGGGCTGACTGTTTACAGTGAAAGAATGAAAGAGCCCAGAAATGCTCAGAACCACTCATTTTCAAATTGTTATGCACATGTCCCTATCTTTCTTTAAAAAAAAAAAAAAACCCAAACCACGTAACATTCTGAAGTGAGTTTCTCTGTTTTTAAATGGAGAGAAAATTGGCATTATAAAAAATAAAGTCAAAGGCTTTATGATCATGGTAACATTTCTGTGATGAAAACCTTTGTTAAAAAAATGTGCATATGTACATATGAACATTTGAAATAATAATCTGTTCAAATTTTAAAATATAGCAATAAATCAGGAATTCTGTGAAGCTAATGCTTTCTCTTTTTGTAACAGCTTCTAAAATTTACTGAAAACATGAGATATGAACATACGTGAATGAATTACTATCTCTGAAATGTAAATTTCAATGTAGCTCAAATCTCACACACACACCCCTTGCCTATCTTCTTAAGTAATAGAAAGGGAGATACCAAAACCATCTAACTGGATTTATGTTCTTGATATAGGACACAGAGCAAAGTTTAGAAGGTTACATTTGAATTTTAAATGAGTTAGACTGAAATATTAATGACTTTTCAGCTTGGAAGAGCTTAAAATAGACTGTCAAATGAGCAGTGGTGAGTTTAGACTATTTTAACATTTCAGTGAAAAATCTCTGGTTCTGTTTCATTCTTCTGTGAGCTCAACATTTAACCAAACCACCAGAACAGGGTGTTAGGTTTTTAAGCAGAATAAATTAAATAGAGGGAGTATTAATGATCACGCTTGGAGAATTAAGTTTTTGGGTCAGATCCTATGCAAAAAAACAGAAAGTGGAGGACGTTGTGTGGTACACATCCTCAGTGTATTTAGCATGTATCTTTATTTTCTTCTCTTCCTGCAAGTGTGCTTGCCACTACTTTCCCCTGTGGATTGCCCAAGGGCTGATGTTCTGTGCATCGTGAAAGGAGTTTGGAGAGAGGTATCAGCATGGTTATAACAGTGGTTATGATGGACCAGCTAGACCATGAACTAAATAAGCTAGGACTCTCTGATCTGGAAAAGAGAAACTGAGGAAGAAATATGTCTAGCAGGATTGAATTCTGAAGTGAGGAAAGAGAGAGAGTTCCCCATGTAAAAGGTAACTAGTCTGGCAGACTCCTCACCAAAAGATGCAATACGGTAAACGTTTACTCAGATGGAGGGGGATACAAAGCAAATTTGTGGCAGGGAAAGCTACCGAGGGATTCTAAATGTGCAAAAGCCGCATCTGAGTCAGAAGCTCCCTAAACTGAGTCTGCAAAAACATTAGAGGAAGTACCACATATGTTTGTTCTGTTCTTATACTCTGCCCCAGCTACCCACTTATGGCCAGTTTGAGACCAGATATCATAATACAGTTATATTATATAATTTAGTATGCTGCTATTCTGTTCCTATGCACTGGAACATGCAGGAATCAACACACTACTGAAGTTAGTGTAAAGGTGGAAGAAAATGGGCTGTATTTTTGGTCCATTGTTCACATCGTTTGTCAGACTGAGGTTGTTATGTTTTCTCCTTCCATCCTCCCCTCAGGAGATACTTTATTTCTACTCTGTGTCTCCGGGATGGCACTGGCTGCTGGTTCCTCCTCTGTCCAGAGACTGCACCCAGAAATAGAGGGAATGAAGTTCTACTTTCATCTGTGGCCTGTCACTACAATTTCTCGCAGAAGGTTTCTTTTCTCTATCCCCAAGATGCTGCTCTAGAGATGTAGGTTTTGGTTGCAGCCACATCAATTTCCCCCAGGGAGGTAAAGAGGATTTTTCCACAAGAGTGGAAAAATACAGGGGAAAGGAGAAAAAGGGGCTGGTCAAATATAAAGGTGGCTGATCAGCAGCTTGTCTGATTGAACCTTGTACTTGATCACTGCAGTCTGTCCTATATTCTCATTAAATCTGATTTCTGACCACCTTCTGTGTGGATGCTGTCTCTGCTCCAGGTGTCTATTTGTGATACTAGAAACTTCAAGTAGGTGGCAAGAAGGAGGAGAGACCTGTGTGCCAGCAACTGGAGGGACACCGTGAACTGCAGTGGTTCGTCAGTCCAGACACTGGCAGCTGGAGCAGGGCAGGGGGCCTGGGGGCTACTCCTGGGCAGCCTCGCGGTCTACAGCCAGCAGCTGGAGGAACCCACGGGTTGCACATACACATTGCATTAGCAGACCTCAGTGCTGATCAGCAGGAGAGGAGCAACAGATTCGGGGCTGCGTGTGCTGCTCATGTTCATGCAAGTGCTGTGTGTGTGTAGGCAGATGCTGCTAAAGGCAGCGCGTTCTTTTCATATTGATCTGTGTTAACGGAGATGTGTGCAGTGTCTGTGTGTGTGTGTATATATATATGTGCATGTTTTATGCATATGTGCATGTACACTTCTGTTGGAAGTACATATTCTACAGCACTGGGCAAATGGGTTGGCTCTCTCTGACAAGGCTGTCACTTGGTAGGACAGCTGAAGTCCTTTCCCCAGATCCCAGCTCCTTCCTGCTCCTCCTTGCAGGGCAGACCAGGGGCAGGAAGATGGGCAGCAGCCTTGCCTGGGATCCGACCAACTGGGGCTGCCTGCAACCTCCACCCCTCATGGCCTTGGGTTTCATTTGGGCACAGCAAGCCTGCAGTCCAATATGACTGCAGGTAATATTAATAATATGAAAATATGTTAGGACTAAACATGCCATAGAAAACAATGTATTCATAAGAAGGATTTGGTCTTAACAGTCAAATAATTGCATAATAGTGCGGTGCTTGCAGCATTCTGTACTTGGCCTTCAGGGCCTACTGTCCTCAGCTGTGCGTTCAGTTTTGATTCCTGCTATCGAACTTACACATTGGAAAGCTGTTGCAAAGTTATCCCATTTTGTGATAGCCATGCTAGTGAATTTGAGCAAGATCTCCACTAACTTTGCTAGGTTAGCCTTGAAGCGCGTCCTCGCTCCAAGGAAGGCTTCCTCACAGCAGCACATAAATGCTTCTGTGAAAATGCTCTTTAGCATATCGGGCGTGAGCCTCTGGGAAGGGCTGCGGGACAGCGAGCCAAGGAAGCCTGACTGGTTGTTCTGGCGTGACTGCACCACCTAGTGTTGCCTTCTGAAACCTCACAGCTGCTCTTTCAGCCAAAAGGGATGCTCAGCTGGTTTCTCATCAACGGAGCTGCCTTTCCACCCCAATGTGCCTAGAGCCACAGCCCAGACAGCATTTGCGGAGAACATAAGGTCAAGGACTCTTCTGCTACTCTTGCTAGCAAAGTCATCCAACTAGAGGGCTTTGGGTTTTGCCACTGGTGCCCCAGGGCCAGCCTGCTCCACATCCCTCCATGTGAGAGGAGTGTGACCAGGGAGGTCGCTCCTTCAACCTCTGTGCAAGCCAGTGCAGTTGATCAAGTGAAGTACGTGCGCTAGCGAGCGCCTTCGAAGAGGTGCACCATGCAGCTACTGCAAGATGATGCCAGGGATGAGGGAGACAGGAATTGGGTTCCCACTAGCACCCAGTCTCCTGCAGTCACAAGGCAGCAGAAATCTTCCCAGGCTCTTTCTGCAGGAAACTTCCTGTTTCATCAACAAGCTAAAAGCTGGATAAATTCCTGCAGCAGAGGCAGTGTCTAATATAGGGCTGATGATAGACTTTCACAGGAATTACAGTAAACAGAACAAAATTGAGTCCTCCTACAAAATGGCAATTATAGCACATTGCAGAGGGACACAGGTAATGGAACTTATAGGGCTGGGAAATGTTGATTAAGAATGGACACCAATATATGCATACGGGAAAAAAGTAACAGGTAATGGAGGATGCAAGGAAAAAAAAAATCATGCTTTTACTCTTTTTTGAACACTGGGACAAACAGAGCAGTGGAGTACAAGCTTGCGGGAAGAGACCAACACTATGGAGCCAAGTGCCTCTGACTCAAGCACCAAGGATGGTGTAGATGATGAAGAGGCTCTTGAGGTACTTAAAGAGTAGCTGTTTTGGAAGAAGATGCAAAAGACTTTGACCAAGTATCTAAGCCACAGTGTTAGCATGTGATAATCAAAAAGGCTTTTCAGAGTGTTGGATTCAGAATGATGGGTAAGAAGGAAAAGATAGGAACATAGGAAACATTTTGCCTGCTTCCTGTGAAACAGGAAATCTGGGGGCGTTGGAGGCACAGGGACAAGGAGGAGATAGACCGTTTCCACACAGAGTCCCAAGCCCGGACACTCCTGGAGCAGCCTTGAGACCTGGCCAGCGCATCACAATGTGCCACGGTGGCACCCACAGTGACCTCGGCCACAGCCACCAGTGCGGCTCTGTGCCAGTGCAGGGCAGCGTGGGGAGACGCGGGCTCCCAGCCTCGTGGCACTGCCTGGCACAGGGACACTGTTTCACGTGCCCGGCTGCGGCACCATGGGACAGGCAAACTGCTGCGGTGGAAGGGACGATGCCATCCCTGCTCCCGGCACGCAGGGATGGCCCAGGGCCCTTGGCCGCAAGGCTCTTTGCCCGCGCCTCGGCCTCTTTGGCAGGGGAGCCTCCTGGCCCTCACAGCCACTGAGCGCCTTCGTGTCGAGCAGGAGCTCCGAGCTCCTCCTCAGCAGCCGTGTGAAGGTGACGCGCCACCACCGGACGAAGGACCGGCACCTCCTGCTCTTCCCCGATGCCATCGCCATTGCCAGCTTCAAGTAAGAATAGCAACCACAGCTCTCCTTCCTCCTCGCCACCGCCTCTGCCAGCAGCCCCAGGGCCCTGCTCCTGCCCGGAGCTGCTCCCGCGGGAGCAGCTCAAGGGCCTCCTTGGGGCAGCCTGCGCAGCAGCTGGCTTACAGCGGACACGGCCCGCCTCATTTTCACTCCGGCAGGCACGCAAAGGCAAAGTGGCACATGCTTTCCTGTAAAGCTGAATGCCAGCGGAGGTGCCCTCAGCTGGGCAGCGCAAGGGATTTTAGCCCACGTCTTTGCGTTTGCTTCTCACTGAACAGCAGCTCTCTGCAGCCAACATCAATACTGCCAACTAGTGCTGCGGAAAGCTTCTAGTATCCATAAGCCCCGTGCAAGTTGTCCTCAAGGAGCCCTTCCTCCTGTCCTCACTGTGTATCCCACGTGTGGGGAAGCCTTTGCTCCCGGCGACAACTAGTGGGTCCAATGACCTGCAGCGCCTTGCACGGGCGTCCCTAAGTTGTGGCTGTGCACACAGCCTGCCTTTAATTTGCGGAGGAAAAGGAAGAGGAAAAGGACCGGCTCCTGCTTTTGTCCTCCTGATCAGGAGCCCCCGACGAAACATCTGCTGGCATCACTTCCCAGCAGCGACTTTTTGGAAGCGCCCTGTGTGCGTGTGTGCGCTGTGACTGAGGCTCCTTCGCCCCACACAAGGCTCAGGGCGGCCGCCCCAAGGAATGGCTCTGCCCTGGGGGACTGCTGGGGCTGTCCCCACAACGGCAACCTCCAAGGCGGCCCCTGCCTTTCCTCCTGGCAGATGTGGCTCCACCTTCCTGCTGAAGCACCGGGTGCCTCTCAGCGAGCTGTGGGTGCTGTGCAGCAAGGACGAGGTGGCAGGCGGAGGGCGCAAAGGAGAGGAGGAGGTATTCGGCCTGAAATGCAGCAATACGCTCATCCTCGCCTGGCCCACCAACCTGCGCGTGGTCACTTTCAGGTGAGTGTTGGGGACAGGTGGCAGGGCCGTGGCAGGTGCAGGGCACTGGGCTCGCCTTCAGGCCTCTGCAGGCTTGCTGGGGCCCAGGTCAGGCTGTGGGGGGAGGGGGGGAGAGGGGGCGGGTGAAAGCAGAGGCCCCGCTTTGCCTTCAGACCAGGGTGCCATGAGCGTCGGAAGGTGAGAAGAGGGCGGCTGGGGAAGGCAAAGCCGTGTGCCCTCCTGGGAAGGGAGGGAAGCAACCAACCCCCTTTGCAAGAGGGGCAGAGCTCCCACAGAGGGCCAGGCTCTTGCAGGAAGTCCCGAGTAAACCCCCAGCCTCTGCCGTGCCCCCTAGCTCCATTGCAGGAGCTGTTCCTGGAAGAGATTTTCCCTTGTAAACACCTTGCGCTGCAGCCCCCTGCCAGAGGACTCACCCCGGCAGCTGTCTCCTCTTTTCCGTGCCTAACTGCTTACAAGGGCTTTTGCTTCCCTGAAGTGAGGGCAGGAGAGAAGGGAAGAGGAAAGAAAGAGAAGGAGCTCCTCTACCAGCAGAGAGGAAGCCAGCACTGGGGGCGAGTCCCTGTGCTGCCTCCCGGGGCTCGGCCCTGTCCCTGGGACTCTCGCCACACGAGGGCGGGCTGTGCTTGGGGCCCCGTGTCGGTGCAAAGGACGAGTAGCAGCCAGGTGTGAGGCCTCTTTCTGCTTCTCTCTGCAGTTCGCAGGAGCTGAAGGAGCTGTGGATCAGCACGATCCTCAGGTAAGCCCCACCAGGGGAATTCAAGCTGCGGAGGCAAGGCTGCAGGCGGTGCAGAGCTGCCGGGGGGCAGCTGCCCGCAGCAGTGCGGCAGTGGAGGTGGGGGAAAGGGACATCCCCTGTGCGGGCAGCTGCTGGGCAGAGCGGTGGGAGTTGCTTAGCCTTGTGATTGCAAGTGAACACCAAGGCCGTGGAGCTGTCAGCATAGCTCCTTGCTTGCATGGATTGGGACCCCGAGCTGCTGCTTTCTCTTTCCGTATGGGAGAGGCCCATAGCCAGCAGGACCCGGGCCCTTGCAGAGCGGGGCTGCCAGCAAGCCCTGAGGGAAGGTCTCCTGTGTCAGGGTGGCGTGGAAGGGCTGGGCTGGCTTTGCAGGGGGAGAGCAGAGAGGGCTGGGTGTGACAGAGCTCTTCCTTGGTGCCTGCCCTGTGCCCAGGCAAAGCCCAGGAGCCCAGGTCACCCGACTGATGTCCCTCCGGGTCCTTGTGAAGGTGGTCGGCTGCTGCGGTCCTGTAAGTGTCCCTGGAGTTTCTGCTCCACCTGGACAGCGACTTGGCTTTGGAAAAGAGCCCCTGGGGACGAGCTGCTCACGTTGGCTCTTTGCTTTCTCTGCCTGGTCGGCCGTCTCTTTGACTGCCAAGACCGTAGGGTCTTTGAATTTGGAGGAAGCAAGCAGCGGCTCTGTCTGCCCGGGCCCTTGCGGGGGGGTTGGTGGGAGGTACTGGAGCACAGTGGAGGCAGCTGCCCGGGGGGTGCTCAGGGCCCTGCAGGGTGCAGTGCAAGGGAGCTGGCCGGCAGGCAGCAGCAGGGGAGCCGCACGGGGCAGCGTGGGAGGAACTCCCCAGTGGCACGGGAGGGCAGCCTGTCCCCCCTTGGCCACCTTCCATAGCGAGTCTTGTGATGTTCTTGCCCTCCACCCTACCCAGCCTTATTACGTGAAGAGTCAAAGGCAGAGAGAAGCAGTGGGACGAGCACCGGCTGGAGCGCGAGCACAGAGGCAAATGCGGATGCCGATGCAGCCACAAATGCCCGAGCCTGGAGAAGGCAGAGAGCACGCTGAAGGGCAGACAGGTAGAAAGCTGAGGAGGCTTGAATGCGGTGCCCAAACCAAAACTCCCCCATCCAGAGGCACCTACCCGAGGTAGTTCATGTTGTGCTTGGCAGCAGCCCCTCGAGTGAAGGCTGTCTCAGCCTCTCCCCAATGACCCCCTCTAGTTAGTCACACTCAACGTTGAGAAGCGTGGCTGCGGAGGCTGACATGTTTCCAGAGGCTTGTGCTTCTGGTTTCAGTGTTCCTTCCGGAACACAGATCAGGACGCGTCCTTTGACTCTTTGCTTTCGCAGTATCATCCGAGCTGTTGGCTCTCTCAGGCTGCTCTGCAGAGAATCTTCTCAAACATCCCAGCCAGTTGTGAATAGCATCCCAGCCAGTTGTGAATAGGAAACCGGAGAGGGTGGGGTTGCAGGAAAGGTGTGCAGCTGGGGGGCAGTGGGGTCACGATGGGAACAGCAGGAGGTTTTGCCATGCCCCTTGGCAGTCATTTCAGGGTATCACCTGGCTTACACGGCTGGAAGGCGGCTGCAGCCCACGCTGGTGAGGCGTGGTCTTGGCTTTCTGAGCGTTGCCTCTGCTGTGGCCCCACTGAGCCGCCTGCGCTGCTTCCAACACACACAGTGGCTGTTCACCATGGACAATGGCTTTTCACCATAGGGCACATAAGGAGGTTGGTGGTGGGGAAGCAGATATGCTCCGCATTGCCAGTTCGCCCACCCTGTATCGTGGCTGTCAAAGGCATGGCTTTCCCTTGCAAGCTAAAGAGTAGCCAGCCTGCAGCATTCCTCCTGCTTTTGCTTTCCAGAGCTGCAGGCAGAAGAGCCTCTGGAGCGCCTGGTACTGGTGCACGTGGCAGGACAGGAAGGTGCCCTTCTGGACAGACCATGCTCTCCGCTCTCTGCCAAAACAAAAGCAGGAAGAGATGTGGCCACGCAAGTTGGCCCAGGAGAGGTAAGAGGCAAAGTCTGGTCCGCAAGCCCTGCCACAAGGGGTCCCGTGGACACAGCCAGTTGTTCCGGCAAGACGGAGGCAGAAACCTTGAGGACCTTCTCCTCAATGGTGGTGATCTCAAGTGGTTTCTCTCTTTCACTGCCTCCCAGCTGCAGGTGTTTGACTTTGATGCTGAGGTCCAGCCCCTCCTGCAAGAGTTGCTTGACCAAGTGGTGGAGAAAGCCTTCCGGGAGCTCAGGGTGGAAGAGGAGGAAGAGCTGGCCAAGCTGCAGCTACCTGAGCTTGCAGAAGGGGAACTTCCTTATGCAGACTATGCCAAGCCACAGTGCCTGGAGGAATGGGAGAAGCAGCCCCAAGAGGAAAAGGTAGGAGCAATGCAGGCCCACCTGAATGCTCGTGGCAAGGCTGGAGAGGCTTTCTAGCACTAAAAGGCAACACCACAAAGAAGCGTGGTGGGCCTACAAGGCCAAATAACGTCCAAATGCCAAGTAATGTCTTGAAGCATCCGCTGCTGAGGCATGAGTGCGCAGAGTGAGGTGGCTGCAGTTCCCGCAGAAGAAAAGGGGGCGGGAGGTGGTGTGCTTGAAGCCAGAGGAGTGGAAACAGTTGCCGTTCCGGCTCCTGCACAGAGCAATGCGACTGAGGATGTTCCGTGATACCGCGGGGCACGTATCCGATGGTATCCTCGTTCCCCAGGCAGAGATGCAGTTGCAGCTGCGCTTCCTCTGCAAAGGGAGGTCAGAAATGGCCCCCCTACCTCAGCTTCAACTGTGCAGGAGCAATGGGGGGCTGTTGCACTCCTACCTTCTTCCCTACCTTCCCCTCATCATCTCTTCCTGGCTTCGTCTTTGCTTTAGGTGCTGCTGGCTGTCCCTTCTTTTTGGCTGCCCTTCCTTTCCTGAGCTGTGTGCCTTCCTCATGTTTCTCTTGCCATTCTCCTCAGGGGCAAAGCAGGGATGAAGGGGAGGCCTCTGCCTTGGGGCCTGCGGGCCCCACTGCAGGCCCTGCGCCTGACGTGCCTGTGCAGCGTGAAGGTGAGGGTGACACCCCCTCTGAGGGACCAGAGCGCACAGAAACAGCTGTCGTCGCGGTGCCTGGCACGCCGGAGGGAGAAGAGGCCGCTCCTGCCTCGGAGTCACCGGGCCAAGCTGGGACTAAAGGAGTTCCTGGCGAGGCGTTTCCCCAGGCAGACCGAGGCGAGCCTGGGCTCCGCGCAGTAAAAAGCACCAAAGCCCCCGCTGCCGAGCTCCCCACGCAGCAGGAGAGACAAGCCTCTGCCCTCACGCCAGAAACTACTGGCTCAGAGGCAGCTGCAGCGGCCGGGCAGAGCGGGAGCGAGGGGGCTTGCGTGCAGATCCCTGCAGAAGGCTCTGGGCCCATCTTGGAGCCCAAATCCACAGACAGAACAACAAGAGAAGCGCTCCCCCAGAGCCATGAGACAGAAGGGGGTCAACTACAAGATGCCCCACTCAAAACTGAAGCCCTCTCCCCCAGTGAAAGCACTGAGGGGAGCAACATGGAAGAGGCCACCCTCAACATGGGCTCAGCATGCCCTGGCTCAGCCTTCCCTGCAGCTGAAGGCTCGGAGGCCCCAGAAGTGTCCGTGCCAGCGCCACCTGCTGCACTTGGAGAGCCTGTCACTACCGAAACTGTGACACTCACAGACACCGCAGCCAGGCGTGGGCAAACAGCTCCTGAAGAAGACGACCCAATGGACTCGGACTGGGCTCATGTCCCAGTCTGTTGGGTTCTGTGATGGACGGCTCTCCTCTCCACCCATCCAAAGGATGGATGGAGAGGGACGGATAGGATGATGGGCTCAGCCTCCCAGTGGCATTTGGAGAGATGCCAGCCCTGCAGAACAACTGGCAACACTGTGGCAGAGCCACAAGCTCTGTTAACCAGCCTCCATCCTTGGATGGCATCAGCTGCTCTTTCAAAGACTTCACCTTGTGGTCATTCTCATTACGAAGCAGTGCCTTCGTGTTGCGTGTTGTATCTAGGTGTGTGCACCACACAAAGGTCATGCAAAGGACCGCACACCGGCCCCGGGGGCCCCAGCAGCCCTTAGCCCTCCCCTGCTCCCTTCTCCCATTTCCTAGCAGGACACAGGGGCAGAAATAGAGGCATCTCCCACACCTGCCTTGGGGCAAAAGGGAAAACAAAGCCTAAATTAGCCAAGAAAAGGAGGAGAAAGGGAGAGCGATGGAGAAAGAAGGGGAGAAAAATGCTTTCAGGTTAGCCCTGCAACAACCCTCAAAATAGTCACTATAGGCACTCGAGCTCTCTCCAGCTGCGCAGGCAGTGTCCGGTGCCCGTGCTCTCCACCACGCTTTTTGCACAGGCTTTTGGCAGCCTCCCCCTCCCTCTGGCAGCTCCTCTGCAGCCCCACTCCAGTGGGAGCCCTTGGCTCTGTTTTGCTCCCAAGCCTAACCCTAGCCCCGTCCTTAACCCTGACCCGACACCTTGGCTGTGAGCTGAACACAGTCCAAAGCCCCAGTCCTGGCTCAAAGGAAACAAGTCTTGGGGAAGGGAGACTGTCCCCCACTCTGCCACATTCACATGACTTGTGCTGGCCTGTAGCTTCTCTGGATCAAACGGGCAGCCTAAAACTGCACTGGGGGCTGTGGCCTGCTGGGAAGGTTTGGGGCCGCTGCCCGCAGCAAAATCTTTTGCCACAAGCACCCCTGTGGCTGGAAGCGGGAGCCCCTAACTTCTGCCCTAGCCCAAAGTCGCGGGCATGCTGAGATTGCCCACTGGAAACTGCTGTCGTTGCAAGCTGCCCAGGTGACACATCTGCCTTACAGAGCTAGCACAGAACCGACTGCGGTGGAAAAAAGCTCTGTAGATGTCAGCTATCGCACCACTACGACCACAGGCACCACACGGACCACAGGCAGCACAGTTCTCTCCTCTTTTTTTCACCTGACTTTTCCTTTCACTTTGCTTGCAGCAGATGGCACTAAGAAAACAAGCAAGGTCCTATCCTGGCAATCACTTGCTCTGAGACGAACCTCTGCCGCCAGGGACTGCCCAGGGCAGCCAAACTCTGGCCTCAAGAGCCCTCCCTCTCTTTGGGCAGCCTCCGGCCGCTCTTTGCGCCCAAGACGAGACCCGGCCCCAGCCAGCCTGGCTGCGCAGTTGTCCTGCTGCCGGCTCCTCGGGCAAGGCAACATCTCCAGCACTTGGCCTGTGGCTCTCAGGAGATGGGGGATTTGGCTGTTTGCCCTCCACTGTATCTGTGAGTTCACCAGTACAAAAACGGTGCGCTGGGGACAAATCTGGTTACTACCGACCTAATCCACCTGCATCGAGAACTAGAGCCGAACCCAAATAAAACACAGGGCATCTCACAGTCACAAACTTGCTTCTGTTTCCAAATAAATGCTCTCCTGCTAAATGGCCTTTCTTCACCCAAGGCACTCTTCTCCCACCCGTCTCCTTTCTCCTGCAGGCTCTCCCGGCTATACGCTTAGGGAAGGAGCTGCCACTGACGGGATATTCGGAAAAGCTGCCCCCGAGAAAGCACACAAGCAGTTGCAGGAGGGCCTAAACAAAGGAGGAAAGGGAGATTTGGAGAGCAAACCCCTGTGGCCCTTGGCAGTGGTCTTGAAGCGAGATTCTTCTGACTTTCAGCTGTGAGAATACACTGCTAATCTGCATGGGCCCACTTCAGACACTCCATTGACCGAGGTGGGACTCGAAGTGAAAACCACAGTGAAGACAAACTAAGTGCTTCAGGCTTTGGAAAGCGTTGCATTTGCCTTTTCCATCTGAGCTTCAGTTCCCCTTCTTCTGCCACGGATTCCTGGCACGGCCACAGGAAACTCACTTCATGCTTCTCCTCAGCACCCCCCTCAGGGAGCAATGCTGCAGCTTCTGGGTGCACACGAGGCTGGCAGGACCTCAGGCCTGTTATTACACTATGGCAAGCGTTCTTGGCAGGTACTCCTGCAGCCCACTGCTCGCTCTGTGGCGATGAGCGCCTTTGAGAACGGGTAGCTCAAACCAACCTGCTGCCTAGGCAGCCGCAGTCACGCTGATGCTCCCTCCGTGCTCGGGGGAAACGCCCAAAGCCTTATCTAAATACCTTGGCCTTGCAGCGCGTCCCTCAAAAATCATGCCCCTCCAAACCAAAGTTTTCAGAATCCAGCGGCATGGCTATTTCATACACTCACTCTCGCAAAAGCAATCGAGACTTTTCATCACTACCCACAGAGGAAGAGCAAGACAACAAAAAACAGAGAGCTATGACTACATCAGTGCCCCGTACGCTTCTCCTGGTTTCTCTTAGTGAAAAGTCTTCACAGCATCCGGAGACATGGTCTCATCTCTCTCGCCCGCCCGGCCGCCGGCTCTCCCCGGAGCTGCCTGAAAGCCAGGCTGCAGCCTCTCCTTTCCAGCTCGGCCCCACCGCTGAGAGGGACGCAGGGCGTCCGCAGCAGACCGACGCTCCTCGCCAAAAGCGCTCGAGCGGCTTTGGCACCGCTTCATCGTCACCCCAGGCGGCCCGAGGGCCCCGAGCTGCGCGGATCTCGCCTCCCGGCGGCGCTCGGGGAGGGACCAGGAGGCACCCGGCGCCCGTCCAACACCGCCGCGCCCCGCACCGCCCTGCGCGGAGGGCGCCGACACCAGCAGAGCCGCCGCCGCCCGCCCCGACCCTGGCTGACAGGAGAAACCGCCGCCGCCCGGCAAGGACCAACGGCCGCTGCCGGCAGCAGGGCTGACCCCGCCCCGCCCCGCCCCGGCGACCGTTACAACGGCCCCCGCCCCGTCCGCCGCGGCCGCTCGCGCCTCCCCCGGCGGCGGTTGCGGCGGCGCCTCGCGGGAGCCAGCGGCAGCAGCCGAGCCCCGCGGCCTGGAGGCGGCGGCCGGTGCCGGTGCCGGTGCCGGTGCCGGTGCCGGTGCCGGTGCCGGTGCCGGTGCCGGTGCCGGTCGGGCCGACCCGGCCCCGCCCCCCCTCCCCCCCCGCGCTCTCCCGTCGCGCCCGGCCGCAGCCGCAGCGCGCACTGCCCCGCGGGGCCCGGCTCTGCCCGCTCGGGGGCGCCTCGGCCCGGGGCCTCCCGGGGAGGGGAGCGGCCCGGCCCGGCCCGGCCCGGCCCGGCCCGGCAGCAGGCGGGCCCCGGGCTGCCCTAGCCGGCTGCCCGGAGTCACTGCGGGGCGGCAGCGCGGGGCCCGCCGGGGCCGGCTCGGGGCGCCGCGGGCAGCAGCCTGGGGGCTGCGCGCCCCCGCGTGTGGCAGGCAGCAGCCGGGGCCCGGCGGTGCTCGGGCCCTGCAGGTCGGGCCTGGGCTGCGCTTGCCGCGGGGATGGATGATGCTGCGGCTTCCCGGAGGAGTAAGCGGCAGGGCAGGCAGGCGGTGGCCGGTGGGTGACTTGGGCTGCTGGCGCTGGAGCGGGCCTAAGATGTTCCACCTCGTCACCGGCTCGTTGTTGTCTCCTCAAGTACCTGGTTCCCTCCCCCCTGTTCCCTGGTGCTGCGATAGGGAGCAGCAGTTACCACTGCATCACCTGCTACTGCATTTGTTCACAGGTGCCATCAGGGAGGCTCGTGGGTCCTGGGGACTTCACTTCCTGGGTCACCTGGGGCTCGCCCAGCTACAGAGGCAGAGCTGTGCAGGTCATGGGGCCAAACACAGCCAAAAGCTGCTTGCGTGGTGTCAGGGTTTCCTCCTAACCCTGTAGGAAATGTTTTGGTGGTGTCTTCTTTCCCGAGACCGTCTCTTGACAAATAACGTGATGGTCTAAGGACTTCAAACTGGGCTGTGTTCCAGAAAGCTCCTTTGCGGAAAAGGCACTGTGGCGTTGTGGAGCTGTTTCCCCACAACGGGAGGGGAATCTCCCCTTATTTCTGTTTAAAAGGGTCTTGAGTGGTTTTCCTCAGTGATTGCTAAGCTTGGCTAATTTGAGTGGCATTTTCCAGAGCTCCTTGTTCCAGTTGCCAGTGTACCTTCTTGAACACGAATCAGGACATCCTCCTTTACTCTTTCCTTTCCCACACTCCTCAGAGATGTTTCATGTACACCTCCAGTTGAGTTGTTGCTGCTGTTTCTTAATGTGGCATAAGAATGCAGTCCTATAGAAGAATAAGACTACTGTTAAACAGTTCTGAACCACCCGCCCCCCGGATTTGGCATAGCAAGATAACCCTCACGTAACTGCAGAGAAAACCGTGAAGTTTGGCCATGGGAGGTAATCACGAGGTCAGTGTAAGGTTTTGCCGTGCTGCCCTGAAAATCATTTCAGAGTGGGCTGCCTTCTAACATGGGAAAGCAGCTGGAAGTTTTGGTCTCTTCCCCTGCCACTGACTCGTGCTGATAAGCTGGTGCCTGCCACAGCCTGGATTTTGTGTGCACAGCCAACTGTCTGCACAGGAGGAGACCAAGAGGAGGAAGAAAAACATGGTGTTTCCAGCATAGCTGGGTTGTGCACATATGCTCAGGGTCCCTTTTTTTCGTACTTCCTTGTCCAGGTTGACTCTATCAGGAACTGTTGATTCTGCAAGGTGGGCTGAAATGGTCCTGACTCTGACTTGTGAAACTGGCTGGCTGAAACACCTTTGGAGGACTCCCTTCCAAGAAAGGCAGCAGACATTAGAGAGAACATGGCATCAGAGGGCCTACCGAGAAACCTGGTGTACATTTTCTGCTGGGGGTTTGGGGTTTTTAACCCACTAGAAGTCATCTTGGTATACGCGCTTTGGCTAGAATTGCCCCTGCGCGTTCATCGGGAATAGTCACGTGTTAAACTAAATAGAATCAAATTTGTAGGCCTCCTGCTGCTTCTGCTTTCCAGAGCTGCATTCAAGAGAGCCACTCGACCATGCAGTAGGGTGGCCCATGGAGTGTGAGGTGCATTTGTGGATGGACCTCGCTGTGCGCACTGCACCCCAGCAGAACCAGGAAGAGATGTGGCCACAGAAAGAGGACGAGGATAGGTATGAGGCAAAGTCTAGGCCACAAACCCCAGCGTCCCACGGATGCAAACAAGTTCCTTACGCATAACTGAGGCAGAAATGTTGGGGAGCTTCTCCTCACAGGCTGCCCTTTCTGGTGGAGATCGTGGCCCATGACCCCCCCCCCGCCCCCCCCCACGGAGCAGTCCCATGGCCCAGCCGGCGCATCACAATGTGCCACGGTGGCACCCACAGTGACCTCGGCCACAGCCACCAGTGCGGCTCTGTGCCAGTGCAGGGCAGCGTGGGGAGACGCGGGCTCCCAGCCTCGTGGCACTGCCTGGCACAGGGACACTGTTTCACGTGCCCGGCTGCGGCACCATGGGACAGGCAAACTGCTGCGGTGGAAGGGACGATGCCATCCCTGCTCCCGGCACGCAGGGATGGCCCAGGGCCCTTGGCCGCAAGGCTCTTTGCCCGCGCCTCGGCCTCTTTGGCAGGGGAGTCTCCTGGCCCTCACAGCCACTGAGCGCCTTCGTGTCGAGCAGGAGCTCCGAGCTCCTCCTCAGCAGCCGTGTGAAGGTGACGCGCCACCACCGGACGAAGGACCGGCACCTCCTGCTCTTCCCCGATGCCATCGCCATTGCCAGCTTCAAGTAAGAATAGCAACCACAGCTCTCCTTCCTCCTCGCCACCGCCTCTGCCAGCAGCCCCAGGGCCCTGCTCCTGCCCGGAGCTGCTCCCGCGGGAGCAGCTCAAGGGCCTCCTTGGGGCTGCCTGCGCAGCAGCTGGCTTACAGCGGACACGGCCCGCCTCATTTTCACTCCGGCAGGCACGCAAAGGCAAAGTGGCACATGCTTTCCTGTAAAGCTGAATGCCAGCGGAGGTGCCCTCAGCTGGGCAGCGCAAGGGATTTTAGCCCACGTCTTTGCGTTTGCTTCTCACTGAACAGCAGCTCTCTGCAGCCAACATCAATACTGCCAACTAGTGCTGCGGAAAGCTTCTAGTATCCATAAGCCCCGTGCAAGTTGTCCTCAAGGAGCCCTTCCTCCTGTCCTCACTGTGTATCCCACGTGTGGGGAAGCCTTTGCTCCCGGCGACAACTAGTGGGTCCAATGACCTGCAGCGCCTTGCACGGGCGTCCCTAAGTTGTGGCTGTGCACACAGCCTGCCTTTAATTTGCGGAGGAAAAGGAAGAGGAAAAGGACCGGCTCCTGCTTTTGTCCTCCTGATCAGGAGCCCCCGACGAAACATCTGCTGGCATCACTTCCCAGCAGCGACTTTTTGGAAGCGCCCTGTGTGCGTGTGTGCGCTGTGACTGAGGCTCCTTCGCCCCACACAAGGCTCAGGGCGGCCGCCCCAAGGAATGGCTCTGCCCTGGGGGACTGCTGGGGCTGTCCCCACAACGGCAACCTCCAAGGCGGCCCCTGCCTTTCCTCCTGGCAGATGTGGCTCCACCTTCCTGCTGAAGCACCGGGTGCCTCTCAGCGAGCTGTGGGTGCTGTGCAGCAAGGACGAGGTGGCAGGCGGAGGGCGCAAAGGAGAGGAGGAGGTATTCGGCCTGAAATGCAGCAATACGCTCATCCTCGCCTGGCCCACCAACCTGCGCGTGGTCACTTTCAGGTGAGTGTTGGGGACAGGTGGCAGGGCCGTGGCAGGTGCAGGGCACTGGGCTCGCCTTCAGGCCTCTGCAGGCTTGCTGGGGCCCAGGTCAGGCTGTGGGGGGGGTGGGGGGGAGAGGGGGCGGGTGAAAGCAGAGGCCCCGCTTTGCCTTCAGACCAGGGTGCCATGAGCGTCGGAAGGTGAGAAGAGGGCGGCTGGGGAAGGCAAAGCCGTGTGCCCTCCTGGGAAGGGAGGGAAGCAACCAACCCCCTTTGCAAGAGGGGCAGAGCTCCCACAGAGGGCCAGGCTCTTGCAGGAAGTCCCGAGTAAACCCCCAGCCTCTGCCGTGCCCCCTAGCTCCATTGCAGGAGCTGTTCCTGGAAGAGATTTTCCCTTGTAAACACCTTGCGCTGCAGCCCCCTGCCAGAGGACTCACCCCGGCAGCTGTCTCCTCTTTTCCGTGCCTAACTGCTTACAAGGGCTTTTGCTTCCCTGAAGTGAGGGCAGGAGAGAAGGGAAGAGGAAAGAAAGAGAAGGAGCTCCTCTACCAGCAGAGAGGAAGCCAGCACTGGGGGCGAGTCCCTGTGCTGCCTCCCGGGGCTCGGCCCTGTCCCTGGGACTCTCGCCACACGAGGGCGGGCTGTGCTTGGGGCCCCGTGTCGGTGCAAAGGACGAGTAGCAGCCAG
This sequence comes from Struthio camelus, assembly GCF_040807025.1. Taxonomy (NCBI): domain Eukaryota; kingdom Metazoa; phylum Chordata; class Aves; order Struthioniformes; family Struthionidae; genus Struthio; species Struthio camelus. Next base: position 81,274,983 of record NC_090944.1, on the reverse strand, counting down.
GTGTGAGGCCTCTTTCTGCTTCTCTCTGCAGTTCGCAGGAGCTGAAGGAGCTGTGGATCAGCACGATCCTCAGGTAAGCCCCACCAGGGGAATTCAAGCTGCGGAGGCAAGGCTGCAGGCGGTGCAGAGCTGCCGGGGGGCAGCTGCCCGCAGCAGTGCGGCAGTGGAGGTGGGGGAAAGGGACATCTCCTGTGCGGGCAGCTGCTGGGCAGAGCGGTGGGAGTTGCTTAGCCTTGTGATTGCAAGTGAACACCAAGGCCGTGGAGCTGTCAGCATAGCTCCTTGCTTGCATGGATTGGGACCCCGAGCTGCTGCTTTCTCTTTCCGTATGGGAGAGGCCCATAGCCAGCAGGACCCGGGCCCTTGCAGAGCGGGGCTGCCAGCAAGCCCTGAGGGAAGGTCTCCTGTGTCAGGGTGGCGTGGAAGGGCTGGGCTGGCTTTGCAGGGGGAGAGCAGAGAGGGCTGGGTGTGACAGAGCTCTTCCTTGGTGCCTGCCCTGTGCCCAGGCAAAGCCCAGGAGCCCAGGTCACCCGACTGATGTCCCTCCGGGTCCTTGTGAAGGTGGTCGGCTGCTGCGGTCCTGTAAGTGTCCCTGGAGTTTCTGCTCCACCTGGACAGCGACTTGGCTTTGGAAAAGAGCCCCTGGGGACGAGCTGCTCACGTTGGCTCTTTGCTTTCTCTGCCTGGTCGGCCGTCTCTTTGACTGCCAAGACCGTAGGGTCTTTGAATTTGGAGGAAGCAAGCAGCGGCTCTGTCTGCCCGGGCCCTTGCGGGGGGGTTGGTGGGAGGTACTGGAGCACAGTGGAGGCAGCTGCCCGGGGGGTGCTCAGGGCCCTGCAGGGTACAGTGCAAGGGAGCTGGCCGGCAGGCAGCAGCAGGGGAGCCGCACGGGGCAGCGTGGGAGGAACTCCCCAGTGGCACGGGAGAGCACGGGAGGGCAGCCTGTCCCCCCTTGGCCACCTTCCATAGCGAGTCTTGTGATGTTCTTGCCCTCCACCCTACCCAGCCTTATTACGTGAAGAGTCAAAGGCAGAGAGAAGCAGTGGGACGAGCACCGGCTGGAGCGCGAGCACAGAGGCAAATGCGGATGCCGATGCAGCCACAAATGCCCGAGCCTGGAGAAGGCAGAGAGCACGCTGAAGGGCAGACAGGTAGAAAGCTGAGGAGGCTTGAATGCGGTGCCCAAACCAAAACTCCCCCATCCAGAGGCACCTACCCGAGGTAGTTCATGTTGTGCTTGGCAGCAGCCCCTCGAGTGAAGGCTGTCTCAGCCTCTCCCCAATGACCCCCTCTAGTTAGTCACACTCAACGTTGAGAAGCGTGGCTGCGGAGGCTGACATGTTTCCAGAGGCTTGTGCTTCTGGTTTCAGTGTTCCTTCTGGAACACAGATCAGGACGCGTCCTTTGACTCTTTGCTTTCGCAGTATCATCCGAGCTGTTGGCTCTCTCAGGCTGCTCTGCAGAGAATCTTCTCAAACATCCCAGCCAGTTGTGAATAGCATCCCAGCCAGTTGTGAATAGGAAACCGGAGAGGGTGGGGTTGCAGGAAAGGTGTGCAGCTGGGGGGCAGTGGGGTCACGATGGGAACAGCAGGAGGTTTTGCCATGCCCCTTGGCAGTCATTTCAGGGTATCACCTGGCTTACACGGCTGGAAGGCGGCTGCAGCCCACGCTGGTGAGGCGTGGTCTTGGCTTTCTGAGCGTTGCCTCTGCTGTGGCCCCACTGAGCCGCCTGCGCTGCTTCCAACACACACAGTGGCTGTTCACCATGGACAATGGCTTTTCACCATAGGGCACATAAGGAGGTTGGTGGTGGGGAAGCAGATATGCTCCGCATTGCCAGTTCGCCCACCCTGTATCGTGGCTGTCAAAGGCATGGCTTTCCCTTGCAAGCTAAAGAGTAGCCAGCCTGCAGCATTCCTCCTGCTTTTGCTTTCCAGAGCTGCAGGCAGAAGAGCCTCTGGAGCGCCTGGTACTGGTGCACGTGGCAGGACAGGAAGGTGCCCTTCTGGACAGACCATGCTCTCCGCTCTCTGCCAAAACAAAAGCAGGAAGAGATGTGGCCACGCAAGTTGGCCCAGGAGAGGTAAGAGGCAAAGTCTGGTCCGCAAGCCCTGCCACAAGGGGTCCCGTGGACACAGCCAGTTGTTCCGGCAAGACGGAGGCAGAAACCTTGAGGACCTTCTCCTCAATGGTGGTGATCTCAAGTGGTTTCTCTCTTTCACTGCCTCCCAGCTGCAGGTGTTTGACTTTGATGCTGAGGTCCAGCCCCTCCTGCAAGAGTTGCTTGACCAAGTGGTGGAGAAAGCCTTCCGGGAGCTCAGGGTGGAAGAGGAGGAAGAGCTGGCCAAGCTGCAGCTACCTGAGCTTGCAGAAGGGGAACTTCCTTATGCAGACTATGCCAAGCCACAGTGCCTGGAGGAATGGGAGAAGCAGCCCCAAGAGGAAAAGGTAGGAGCAATGCAGGCCCACCTGAATGCTCGTGGCAAGGCTGGAGAGGCTTTCTAGCACTAAAAGGCAACACCACAAAGAAGCGTGGTGGGCCTACAAGGCCAAATAACGTCCAAATGCCAAGTAATGTCTTGAAGCATCCGCTGCTGAGGCATGAGTGCGCAGAGTGAGGTGGCTGCAGTTCCCGCAGAAGAAAAGGGGGCGGGAGGTGGTGTGCTTGAAGCCAGAGGAGTGGAAACAGTTGCCGTTCCGGCTCCTGCACAGAGCAATGCGACTGAGGATGTTCCGTGATACCGCGGGGCACGTATCCGATGGTATCCTCGTTCCCCAGGCAGAGATGCAGTTGCAGCTGCGCTTCCTCTGCAAAGGGAGGTCAGAAATGGCCCCCCTACCTCAGCTTCAACTGTGCAGGAGCAATGGGGGGCTGTTGCACTCCTACCTTCTTCCCTACCTTCCCCTCATCATCTCTTCCTGGCTTCGTCTTTGCTTTAGGTGCTGCTGGCTGTCCCTTCTTTTTGGCTGCCCTTCCTTTCCTGAGCTGTGTGCCTTCCTCATGTTTCTCTTGCCATTCTCCTCAGGGGCAAAGCAGGGATGAAGGGGAGGCCTCTGCCTTGGGGCCTGCGGGCCCCACTGCAGGCCCTGCGCCTGACGTGCCTGTGCAGCGTGAAGGTGAGGGTGACACCCCCTCTGAGGGACCAGAGCGCACAGAAACAGCTGTCGTCGCGGTGCCTGGCACGCCGGAGGGAGAAGAGGCCGCTCCTGCCTCGGAGTCACCGGGCCAAGCTGGGACTAAAGGAGTTCCTGGCGAGGCGTTTCCCCAGGCAGACCGAGGCGAGCCTGGGCTCCGCGCAGTAAAAAGCACCAAAGCCCCCGCTGCCGAGCTCCCCACGCAGCAGGAGAGACAAGCCTCTGCCCTCACGCCAGAAACTACTGGCTCAGAGGCAGCTGCAGCGGCCGGGCAGAGCGGAAGCGAGGGGGCTTGCGTGCAGATCCCTGCAGAAGGCTCTGGGCCCATCTTGGAGCCCAAATCCACAGACAGAACAACAAGAGAAGCGCTCCCCCAGAGCCATGAGACAGAAGGGGGTCAACTACAAGATGCCCCACTCAAAACTGAAGCCCTCTCCCCCAGTGAAAGCACTGAGGGGAGCAACATGGAAGAGGCCACCCTCAACATGGGCTCAGCATGCCCTGGCTCAGCCTTCCCTGCAGCTGAAGGCTCGGAGGCCCCAGAAGTGTCCGTGCCAGCGCCACCTGCTGCACTTGGAGAGCCTGTCACTACCGAAACTGTGACACTCACAGACACCGCAGCCAGGCGTGGGCAAACAGCTCCTGAAGAAGACGACCCAATGGACTCGGACTGGGCTCATGTCCCAGTCTGTTGGGTTCTGTGATGGACGGCTCTCCTCTCCACCCATCCAAAGGATGGATGGAGAGGGACGGATAGGATGATGGGCTCAGCCTCCCAGTGGCATTTGGAGAGATGCCAGCCCTGCAGAACAACTGGCAACACTGTGGCAGAGCCACAAGCTCTGTTAACCAGCCTCCATCCTTGGATGGCATCAGCTGCTCTTTCAAAGACTTCACCTTGTGGTCATTCTCATTACGAAGCAGTGCCTTCGTGTTGCGTGTTGTATCTAGGTGTGTGCACCACACAAAGGTCATGCAAAGGACCGCACACCGGCCCCGGGGGCCCCAGCAGCCCTTAGCCCTCCCCTGCTCCCTTCTCCCATTTCCTAGCAGGACACAGGGGCAGAAATAGAGGCATCTCCCACACCTGCCTTGGGGCAAAAGGGAAAACAAAGCCTAAATTAGCCAAGAAAAGGAGGAGAAAGGGAGAGCGATGGAGAAAGAAGGGGAGAAAAATGCTTTCAGGTTAGCCCTGCAACAACCCTCAAAATAGTCACTATAGGCACTCGAGCTCTCTCCAGCTGCGCAGGCAGTGTCCGGTGCCCGTGCTCTCCACCACACTTTTTGCACAGGCTTTTGGCAGCCTCCCCCTCCCTCTGGCAGCTCCTCTGCAGCCCCACTCCAGTGGGAGCCCTTGGCTCTGTTTTGCTCCCAAGCCTAACCCTAGCCCCGTCCTTAACCCTGACCCGACACCTTGGCTGTGAGCTGAACACAGTCCAAAGCCCCAGTCCTGGCTCAAAGGAAACAAGTCTTGGGGAAGGGAGACTGTCCCCCACTCTGCCACATTCACATGACTTGTGCTGGCCTGTAGCTTCTCTGGATCAAACGGGCAGCCTAAAACTGCACTGGGGGCTGTGGCCTGCTGGGAAGGTTTGGGGCCGCTGCCCGCAGCAAAATCTTTTGCCACAAGCACCCCTGTGGCTGGAAGCGGGAGCCCCTAACTTCTGCCCTAGCCCAAAGTCGCGGGCATGCTGAGATTGCCCACTGGAAACTGCTGTCGTTGCAAGCTGCCCAGGTGACACATCTGCCTTACAGAGCTAGCACAGAACTGACTGCGGTGGAAAAAAGCTCTGTAGATGTCAGCTATCGCACCACTACGACCACAGGCACCACACGGACCACAGGCAGCACAGTTCTCTCCTCTTTTTTTCACCTGACTTTTCCTTTCACTTTGCTTGCAGCAGATGGCACTAAGAAAACAAGCAAGGTCCTATCCTGGCAATCACTTGCTCTGAGACGAACCTCTGCCGCCAGGGACTGCCCAGGGCAGCCAAACTCTGGCCTCAAGAGCCCTCCCTCTCTTTGGGCAGCCTCCGGCCGCTCTTTGCGCCCAAGACGAGACCCGGCCCCAGCCAGCCTGGCTGCGCAGTTGTCCTGCTGCCGGCTCCTCGGGCAAGGCAACATCTCCAGCACTTGGCCTGTGGCTCTCAGGAGATGGGGGATTTGGCTGTTTGCCCTCCACTGTATCTGTGAGTTCACCAGTACAAAAACGGTGCGCTGGGGACAAATCTGGTTACTACCGACCTAATCCACCTGCATCGAGAACTAGAGCCGAACCCAAATAAAACACAGGGCATCTCACAGTCACAAACTTGCTTCTGTTTCCAAATAAATGCTCTCCTGCTAAATGGCCTTTCTTCACCCAAGGCACTCTTCTCCCACCCGTCTCCTTTCTCCTGCAGGCTCTCCCGGCTATACGCTTAGGGAAGGAGCTGCCACTGACGGGATATTCGGAAAAGCTGCCCCCGAGAAAGCACACAAGCAGTTGCAGGAGGGCCTAAACAAAGGAGGAAAGGGAGATTTGGAGAGCAAACCCCTGTGGCCCTTGGCAGTGGTCTTGAAGCGAGATTCTTCTGACTTTCAGCTGTGAGAATACACTGCTAATCTGCATGGGCCCACTTCAGACACTCCATTGACCGAGGTGGGACTCGAAGTGAAAACCACAGTGAAGACAAACTAAGTGCTTCAGGCTTTGGAAAGCGTTGCATTTGCCTTTTCCATCTGAGCTTCAGTTCCCCTTCTTCTGCCACGGATTCCTGGCACGGCCACAGGAAACTCACTTCATGCTTCTCCTCAGCACCCCCCTCAGGGAGCAATGCTGCAGCTTCTGGGTGCACACGAGGCTGGCAGGACCTCAGGCCTGTTATTACACTATGGCAAGCGTTCTTGGCAGGTACTCCTGCAGCCCACTGCTCGCTCTGTGGCGATGAGCGCCTTTGAGAACGGGTAGCTCAAACCAACCTGCTGCCTAGGCAGCCGCAGTCACGCTGATGCTCCCTCCGTGCTCGGGGGAAACGCCCAAAGCCTTATCTAAATACCTTGGCCTTGCAGCGCGTCCCTCAAAAATCATGCCCCTCCAAACCAAAGTTTTCAGAATCCAGCGGCATGGCTATTTCATACACTCACTCTCGCAAAAGCAATCGAGACTTTTCATCACTACCCACAGAGGAAGAGCAAGACAACAAAAAACAGAGAGCTATGACTACATCAGTGCCCCGTACGCTTCTCCTGGTTTCTCTTAGTGAAAAGTCTTCACAGCATCCGGAGACATGGTCTCATCTCTCTCGCCCGCCCGGCCGCCGGCTCTCCCCGGAGCTGCCTGAAAGCCAGGCTGCAGCCTCTCCTTTCCAGCTCGGCCCCACCGCTGAGAGGGACGCAGGGCGTCCGCAGCAGACCGACGCTCCTCGCCAAAAGCGCTCGAGCGGCTTTGGCACCGTTTCATCGTCACCCCAGGCGGCCCGAGGGCCCCGAGCTGCGCGGATCTCGCCTCCCGGCGGCGCTCGGGGAGGGACCAGGAGGCACCCGGCGCCCGTCCAACACCGCCGCGCCCCGCACCGCCCTGCGCGGAGGGCGCCGACACCAGCAGAGCCGCCGCCGCCCGCCCCGACCCTGGCTGACAGGAGAAACCGCCGCCGCCCGGCAAGGACCAACGGCCGCTGCCGGCAGCAGGGCTGACCCCGCCCCGCCCCGCCCCGGCGACCGTTACAACGGCCCCCGCCCCGTCCGCCGCGGCCGCTCGCGCCTCCCCCGGCGGCGGTTGCGGCGGCGCCTCGCGGGAGCCAGCGGCAGCAGCCGAGCCCCGCGGCCTGGAGGCGGCGGCGGCCGCCGGTGCCGGTGCCGGTGCCGGTGCCGGTGCCGGTGCCGGTCGGGCCGACCCGGCCCCGCCCCCCCTCCCCCCCCGCGCTCTCCCGTCGCGCCCGGCCGCAGCCGCAGCGCGCACTGCCCCGCGGGGCCCGGCTCTGCCCGCTCGGGGGCGCCTCGGCCCGGGGCCTCCCGGGGAGGGGAGCGGCCCGGCCCGGCCCGGCCCGGCCCGGCCCGGCAGCAGGCGGGCCCCGGGCTGCCCTAGCCGGCTGCCCGGAGTCACTGCGGGGCGGCAGCGCGGGGCCCGCCGGGGCCGGCTCGGGGCGCCGCGGGCAGCAGCCTGGGGGCTGCGCGCCCCCGCGTGTGGCAGGCAGCAGCCGGGGCCCGGCGGTGCTCGGGCCCTGCAGGTCGGGCCTGGGCTGCGCTTGCCGCGGGGATGGATGATGCTGCGGCTTCCCGGAGGAGTAAGCGGCAGGGCAGGCAGGCGGTGGCCGGTGGGTGACTTGGGCTGCTGGCGCTGGAGCGGGCCTAAGATGTTCCACCTCGTCACCGGCTCGTTGTTGTCTCCTCAAGTACCTGGTTCCCTCCCCCCTGTTCCCTGGTGCTGCGATAGGGAGCAGCAGTTACCACTGCATCACCTGCTACTGCATTTGTTCACAGGTGCCATCAGGGAGGCTCGTGGGTCCTGGGGACTTCACTTCCTGGGTCACCTGGGGCTCGCCCAGCTACAGAGGCAGAGCTGTGCAGGTCATGGGGCCAAACACAGCCAAAAGCTGCTTGCGTGGTGTCAGGGTTTCCTCCTAACCCTGTAGGAAATGTTTTGGTGGTGTCTTCTTTCCCGAGACCGTCTCTTGACAAATAACGTGATGGTCTAAGGACTTCAAACTGGGCTGTGTTCCAGAAAGCTCCTTTGCGGAAAAGGCACTGTGGCGTTGTGGAGCTGTTTCCCCACAACGGGAGGGGAATCTCCCCTTATTTCTGTTTAAAAGGGTCTTGAGTGGTTTTCCTCAGTGATTGCTAAGCTTGGCTAATTTGAGTGGCATTTTCCAGAGCTCCTTGTTCCAGTTGCCAGTGTACCTTCTTGAACACGAATCAGGACATCCTCCTTTACTCTTTCCTTTCCCACACTCCTCAGAGATGTTTCATGTACACCTCCAGTTGAGTTGTTGCTGCTGTTTCTTAATGTGGCATAAGAATGCAGTCCTATAGAAGAATAAGACTACTGTTAAACAGTTCTGAACCACCCCCCCCCCCGGATTTGGCATAGCAAGATAACCCTCACGTAACTGCAGAGAAAACCGTGAAGTTTGGCCATGGGAGGTAATCACGAGGTCAGTGTAAGGTTTTGCCGTGCTGCCCTGAAAATCATTTCAGAGTGGGCTGCCTTCTAACATGGGAAAGCAGCTGGAAGTTTTGGTCTCTTCCCCTGCCACTGACTCGTGCTGATAAGCTGGTGCCTGCCACAGCCTGGATTTTGTGTGCACAGCCAACTGTCTGCACAGGAGGAGACCAAGAGGAGGAAGAAAAACATGGTGTTTCCAGCATAGCTGGGTTGTGCACATATGCTCAGGGTCCCTTTTTTTCGTACTTCCTTGTCCAGGTTGACTCTATCAGGAACTGTTGATTCTGCAAGGTGGGCTGAAATGGTCCTGACTCTGACTTGTGAAACTGGCTGGCTGAAACACCTTTGGAGGACTCCCTTCCAAGAAAGGCAGCAGACATTAGAGAGAACATGGCATCAGAGGGCCTACCGAGAAACCTGGTGTACATTTTCTGCTGGGGGTTTGGGGTTTTTAACCCACTAGAAGTCATCTTGGTATACGCGCTTTGGCTAGAATTGCCCCTGCGCGTTCATCGGGAATAGTCACGTGTTAAACTAAATAGAATCAAATTTGTAGGCCTCCTGCTGCTTCTGCTTTCCAGAGCTGCATTCAAGAGAGCCACTCGACCATGCAGTAGGGTGGCCCATGGAGTGTGAGGTGCATTTGTGGATGGACCTCGCTGTGCGCACTGCACCCCAGCAGAACCAGGAAGAGATGTGGCCACAGAAAGAGGACGAGGATAGGTATGAGGCAAAGTCTAGGCCACAAACCCCAGCGTCCCACGGATGCAAACAAGTTCCTTACGCATAACTGAGGCAGAAATGTTGGGGAGCTTCTCCTCACAGGCTGCCCTTTCTGGTGGAGATCGTGGCCCATGACCCCCCCCCCCCGCCCCCCCCCACGGAGCAGTCCCATGGCCCAGCCGGCGCATCACAATGTGCCACGGTGGCACCCACAGTGACCTCGGCCACAGCCACCAGTGCGGCTCTGTGCCAGTGCAGGGCAGCGTGGGGAGACGCGGGCTCCCAGCCTCGTGGCACTGCCTGGCACAGGGACACTGTTTCACGTGCCCGGCTGCGGCACCATGGGACAGGCAAACTGCTGCAGTGGAAGGGACGATGCCATCCCTGCTCCCGGCACGCAGGGATGGCCCAGGGCCCTTGGCCGCAAGGCTCTTTGCCCGCGCCTCGGCCTCTTTGGCAGGGGAGTCTCCTGGCCCTCACAGCCACTGAGCGCCTTCGTGTCGAGCAGGAGCTCCGAGCTCCTCCTCAGCAGCCGTGTGAAGGTGACGCGCCACCACCGGACGAAGGACCGGCACCTCCTGCTCTTCCCCGATGCCATCGCCATTGCCAGCTTCAAGTAAGAATAGCAACCACAGCTCTCCTTCCTCCTCGCCACCGCCTCTGCCAGCAGCCCCAGGGCCCTGCTCCTGCCCGGAGCTGCTCCCGCGGGAGCAGCTCAAGGGCCTCCTTGGGGCTGCCTGCGCAGCAGCTGGCTTACAGCGGACACGGCCCGCCTCATTTTCACTCCGGCAGGCACGCAAAGGCAAAGTGGCACATGCTTTCCTGTAAAGCTGAATGCCAGCGGAGGTGCCCTCAGCTGGGCAGCGCAAGGGATTTTAGCCCACGTCTTTGCGTTTGCTTCTCACTGAACAGCAGCTCTCTGCAGCCAACATCAATACTGCCAACTAGTGCTGCGGAAAGCTTCTAGTATCCATAAGCCCCGTGCAAGTTGTCCTCAAGGAGCCCTTCCTCCTGTCCTCACTGTGTATCCCACGTGTGGGGAAGCCTTTGCTCCCGGCGACAACTAGTGGGTCCAATGACCTGCAGCGCCTTGCACGGGCGTCCCTAAGTTGTGGCTGTGCACACAGCCTGCCTTTAATTTGCGGAGGAAAAGGAAGAGGAAAAGGACCGGCTCCTGCTTTTGTCCTCCTGATCAGGAGCCCCCGACGAAACATCTGCTGGCATCACTTCCCAGCAGCGACTTTTTGGAAGCGCCCTGTGTGCGTGTGTGCGCTGTGACTGAGGCTCCTTCGCCCCACACAAGGCTCAGGGCGGCCGCCCCAAGGAATGGCTCTGCCCTGGGGGACTGCTGGGGCTGTCCCCACAACGGCAACCTCCAAGGCGGCCCCTGCCTTTCCTCCTGGCAGATGTGGCTCCACCTTCCTGCTGAAGCACCGGGTGCCTCTCAGCGAGCTGTGGGTGCTGTGCAGCAAGGACGAGGTGGCAGGCGGAGGGCGCAAAGGAGAGGAGGAGGTATTCGGCCTGAAATGCAGCAATACGCTCATCCTCGCCTGGCCCACCAACCTGCGCGTGGTCACTTTCAGGTGAGTGTTGGGGACAGGTGGCAGGGCCGTGGCAGGTGCAGGGCACTGGGCTCGCCTTCAGGCCTCTGCAGGCTTGCTGGGGCCCAGGTCAGGCTGTGGGGGGGGTGGGGGGGAGAGGGGGCGGGTGAAAGCAGAGGCCCCGCTTTGCCTTCAGACCAGGGTGCCATGAGCGTCGGAAGGTGAGAAGAGGGCGGCTGGGGAAGGCAAAGCCGTGTGCCCTCCTGGGAAGGGAGGGAAGCAACCAACCCCCTTTGCAAGAGGGGCAGAGCTCCCACAGAGGGCCAGGCTCTTGCAGGAAGTCCCGAGTAAACCCCCAGCCTCTGCCGTGCCCCCTAGCTCCATTGCAGGAGCTGTTCCTGGAAGAGATTTTCCCTTGTAAACACCTTGCGCTGCAGCCCCCTGCCAGAGGACTCACCCCGGCAGCTGTCTCCTCTTTTCCGTGCCTAACTGCTTACAAGGGCTTTTGCTTCCCTGAAGTGAGGGCAGGAGAGAAGGGAAGAGGAAAGAAAGAGAAGGAGCTCCTCTACCAGCAGAGAGGAAGCCAGCACTGGGGGCGAGTCCCTGTGCTGCCTCCCGGGGCTCGGCCCTGTCCCTGGGACTCTCGCCACACGAGGGCGGGCTGTGCTTGGGGCCCCGTGTCGGTGCAAAGGACGAGTAGCAGCCAGGTGTGAGGCCTCTTTCTGCTTCTCTCTGCAGTTCGCAGGAGCTGAAGGAGCTGTGGATCAGCACGATCCTCAGGTAAGCCCCACCAGGGGAATTCAAGCTGCGGAGGCAAGGCTGCAGGCGGTGCAGAGCTGCCGGGGGGCAGCTGCCCGCAGCAGTGCGGCAGTGGAGGTGGGGGAAAGGGACATCTCCTGTGCGGGCAGCTGCTGGGCAGAGCGGTGGGAGTTGCTTAGCCTTGTGATTGCAAGTGAACACCAAGGCCGTGGAGCTGTCAGCATAGCTCCTTGCTTGCATGGATTGGGACCCCGAGCTGCTGCTTTCTCTTTCCGTATGGGAGAGGCCCATAGCCAGCAGGACCCGGGCCCTTGCAGAGCGGGGCTGCCAGCAAGCCCTGAGGGAAGGTCTCCTGTGTCAGGGTGGCGTGGAAGGGCTGGGCTGGCTTTGCAGGGGGAGAGCAGAGAGGGCTGGGTGTGACAGAGCTCTTCCTTGGTGCCTGCCCTGTGCCCAGGCAAAGCCCAGGAGCCCAGGTCACCCGACTGATGTCCCTCCGGGTCCTTGTGAAGGTGGTCGGCTGCTGCGGTCCTGTAAGTGTCCCTGGAGTTTCTGCTCCACCTGGACAGCGACTTGGCTTTGGAAAAGAGCCCCTGGGGACGAGCTGCTCACGTTGGCTCTTTGCTTTCTCTGCCTGGTCGGCCGTCTCTTTGACTGCCAAGACCGTAGGGTCTTTGAATTTGGAGGAAGCAAGCAGCGGCTCTGTCTGCCCGGGCCCTTGCGGGGGGGTTGGTGGGAGGTACTGGAGCACAGTGGAGGCAGCTGCCCGGGGGGTGCTCAGGGCCCTGCAGGGTACAGTGCAAGGGAGCTGGCCGGCAGGCAGCAGCAGGGGAGCCGCACGGGGCAGCGTGGGAGGAACTCCCCAGTGGCACGGGAGAGCACGGGAGGGCAGCCTGTCCCCCCTTGGCCACCTTCCATAGCGAGTCTTGTGATGTTCTTGCCCTCCACCCTACCCAGCCTTATTACGTGAAGAGTCAAAGGCAGAGAGAAGCAGTGGGACGAGCACCGGCTGGAGCGCGAGCACAGAGGCAAATGCGGATGCCGATGCAGCCACAAATGCCCGAGCCTGGAGAAGGCAGAGAGCACGCTGAAGGGCAGACAGGTAGAAAGCTGAGGAGGCTTGAATGCGGTGCCCAAACCAAAACTCCCCCATCCAGAGGCACCTACCCGAGGTAGTTCATGTTGTGCTTGGCAGCAGCCCCTCGAGTGAAGGCTGTCTCAGCCTCTCCCCAATGACCCCCTCTAGTTAGTCACACTCAACGTTGAGAAGCGTGGCTGCGGAGGCTGACATGTTTCCAGAGGCTTGTGCTTCTGGTTTCAGTGTTCCTTCTGGAACACAGATCAGGACGCGTCCTTTGACTCTTTGCTTTCGCAGTATCATCCGAGCTGTTGGCTCTCTCAGGCTGCTCTGCAGAGAATCTTCTCAAACATCCCAGCCAGTTGTGAATAGCATCCCAGCCAGTTGTGAATAGGAAACCGGAGAGGGTGGGGTTGCAGGAAAGGTGTGCAGCTGGGGGGCAGTGGGGTCACGATGGGAACAGCAGGAGGTTTTGCCATGCCCCTTGGCAGTCATTTCAGGGTATCACCTGGCTTACACGGCTGGAAGGCGGCTGCAGCCCACGCTGGTGAGGCGTGGTCTTGGCTTTCTGAGCGTTGCCTCTGCTGTGGCCCCACTGAGCCGCCTGCGCTGCTTCCAACACACACAGTGGCTGTTCACCATGGACAATGGCTTTTCACCATAGGGCACATAAGGAGGTTGGTGGTGGGGAAGCAGATATGCTCCGCATTGCCAGTTCGCCCACCCTGTATCGTGGCTGTCAAAGGCATGGCTTTCCCTTGCAAGCTAAAGAGTAGCCAGCCTGCAGCATTCCTCCTGCTTTTGCTTTCCAGAGCTGCAGGCAGAAGAGCCTCTGGAGCGCCTGGTACTGGTGCACGTGGCAGGACAGGAAGGTGCCCTTCTGGACAGACCATGCTCTCCGCTCTCTGCCAAAACAAAAGCAGGAAGAGATGTGGCCACGCAAGTTGGCCCAGGAGAGGTAAGAGGCAAAGTCTGGTCCGCAAGCCCTGCCACAAGGGGTCCCGTGGACACAGCCAGTTGTTCCGGCAAGACGGAGGCAGAAACCTTGAGGACCTTCTCCTCAATGGTGGTGATCTCAAGTGGTTTCTCTCTTTCACTGCCTCCCAGCTGCAGGTGTTTGACTTTGATGCTGAGGTCCAGCCCCTCCTGCAAGAGTTGCTTGACCAAGTGGTGGAGAAAGCCTTCCGGGAGCTCAGGGTGGAAGAGGAGGAAGAGCTGGCCAAGCTGCAGCTACCTGAGCTTGCAGAAGGGGAACTTCCTTATGCAGACTATGCCAAGCCACAGTGCCTGGAGGAATGGGAGAAGCAGCCCCAAGAGGAAAAGGTAGGAGCAATGCAGGCCCACCTGAATGCTCGTGGCAAGGCTGGAGAGGCTTTCTAGCACTAAAAGGCAACACCACAAAGAAGCGTGGTGGGCCTACAAGGCCAAATAACGTCCAAATGCCAAGTAATGTCTTGAAGCATCCGCTGCTGAGGCATGAGTGCGCAGAGTGAGGTGGCTGCAGTTCCCGCAGAAGAAAAGGGGGCGGGAGGTGGTGTGCTTGAAGCCAGAGGAGTGGAAACAGTTGCCGTTCCGGCTCCTGCACAGAGCAATGCGACTGAGGATGTTCCGTGATACCGCGGGGCACGTATCCGATGGTATCCTCGTTCCCCAGGCAGAGATGCAGTTGCAGCTGCGCTTCCTCTGCAAAGGGAGGTCAGAAATGGCCCCCCTACCTCAGCTTCAACTGTGCAGGAGCAATGGGGGGCTGTTGCACTCCTACCTTCTTCCCTACCTTCCCCTCATCATCTCTTCCTGGCTTCGTCTTTGCTTTAGGTGCTGCTGGCTGTCCCTTCTTTTTGGCTGCCCTTCCTTTCCTGAGCTGTGTGCCTTCCTCATGTTTCTCTTGCCATTCTCCTCAGGGGCAAAGCAGGGATGAAGGGGAGGCCTCTGCCTTGGGGCCTGCGGGCCCCACTGCAGGCCCTGCGCCTGACGTGCCTGTGCAGCGTGAAGGTGAGGGTGACACCCCCTCTGAGGGACCAGAGCGCACAGAAACAGCTGTCGTCGCGGTGCCTGGCACGCCGGAGGGAGAAGAGGCCGCTCCTGCCTCGGAGTCACCGGGCCAAGCTGGGACTAAAGGAGTTCCTGGCGAGGCGTTTCCCCAGGCAGACCGAGGCGAGCCTGGGCTCCGCGCAGTAAAAAGCACCAAAGCCCCCGCTGCCGAGCTCCCCACGCAGCAGGAGAGACAAGCCTCTGCCCTCACGCCAGAAACTACTGGCTCAGAGGCAGCTGCAGCGGCCGGGCAGAGCGGAAGCGAGGGGGCTTGCGTGCAGATCCCTGCAGAAGGCTCTGGGCCCATCTTGGAGCCCAAATCCACAGACAGAACAACAAGAGAAGCGCTCCCCCAGAGCCATGAGACAGAAGGGGGTCAACTACAAGATGCCCCACTCAAAACTGAAGCCCTCTCCCCCAGTGAAAGCACTGAGGGGAGCAACATGGAAGAGGCCACCCTCAACATGGGCTCAGCATGCCCTGGCTCAGCCTTCCCTGCAGCTGAAGGCTCGGAGGCCCCAGAAGTGTCCGTGCCAGCGCCACCTGCTGCACTTGGAGAGCCTGTCACTACCGAAACTGTGACACTCACAGACACCGCAGCCAGGCGTGGGCAAACAGCTCCTGAAGAAGACGACCCAATGGACTCGGACTGGGCTCATGTCCCAGTCTGTTGGGTTCTGTGATGGACGGCTCTCCTCTCCACCCATCCAAAGGATGGATGGAGAGGGACGGATAGGATGATGGGCTCAGCCTCCCAGTGGCATTTGGAGAGATGCCAGCCCTGCAGAACAACTGGCAACACTGTGGCAGAGCCACAAGCTCTGTTAACCAGCCTCCATCCTTGGATGGCATCAGCTGCTCTTTCAAAGACTTCACCTTGTGGTCATTCTCATTACGAAGCAGTGCCTTCGTGTTGCGTGTTGTATCTAGGTGTGTGCACCACACAAAGGTCATGCAAAGGACCGCACACCGGCCCCGGGGGCCCCAGCAGCCCTTAGCCCTCCCCTGCTCCCTTCTCCCATTTCCTAGCAGGACACAGGGGCAGAAATAGAGGCATCTCCCACACCTGCCTTGGGGCAAAAGGGAAAACAAAGCCTAAATTAGCCAAGAAAAGGAGGAGAAAGGGAGAGCGATGGAGAAAGAAGGGGAGAAAAATGCTTTCAGGTTAGCCCTGCAACAACCCTCAAAACAGTCACTATAGGCACTCGAGCTCTCTCCAGCTGCGCAGGCAGTGTCCGGTGCCCGTGCTCTCCACCACACTTTTTGCACAGGCTTTTGGCAGCCTCCCCCTCCCTCTGGCAGCTCCTCTGCAGCCCCACTCCAGTGGGAGCCCTTGGCTCTGTTTTGCTCCCAAGCCTAACCCTAGCCCCGTCCTTAACCCTGACCCGACACCTTGGCTGTGAGCTGAACACAGTCCAAAGCCCCAGTCCTGGCTCAAAGGAAACAAGTCTTGGGGAAGGGAGACTGTCCCCCACTCTGCCACATTCACATGACTTGTGCTGGCCTGTAGCTTCTCTGGATCAAACGGGCAGCCTAAAACTGCACTGGGGGCTGTGGCCTGCTGGGAAGGTTTGGGGCCGCTGCCCGCAGCAAAATCTTTTGCCACAAGCACCCCTGTGGCTGGAAGCGGGAGCCCCTAACTTCTGCCCTAGCCCAAAGTCGCGGGCATGCTGAGATTGCCCACTGGAAACTGCTGTCGTTGCAAGCTGCCCAGGTGACACATCTGCCTTACAGAGCTAGCACAGAACCGACTGCGGTGGAAAAAAGCTCTGTAGATGGCAGCTATCGCACCACTACGACCACAGGCACCACACGGACCACAGGCAGCACAGTTCTCTCCTCTTTTTTTCACCTGACTTTTCCTTTCACTTTGCTTGCAGCAGATGGCACTAAGAAAACAAGCAAGGTCCTATCCTGGCAATCACTTGCTCTGAGACGAACCTCTGCCGCCAGGGACTGCCCAGGGCAGCCAAACTCTGGCCTCAAGAGCCCTCCCTCTCTTTGGGCAGCCTCCGGCCGCTCTTTGCGCCCAAGACGAGACCCGGCCCCAGCCAGCCTGGCTGCGCAGTTGTCCTGCTGCCGGCTCCTCGGGCAAGGCAACATCTCCAGCACTTGGCCTGTGGCTCTCAGGAGATGGGGGATTTGGCTGTTTGCCCTCCACTGTATCTGTGAGTTCACCAGTACAAAAACGGTGCGCTGGGGACAAATCTGGTTACTACCGACCTAATCCACCTGCATCGAGAACTAGAGCCGAACCCAAATAAAACACAGGGCATCTCACAGTCACAAACTTGCTTCTGTTTCCAAATAAATGCTCTCCTGCTAAATGGCCTTTCTTCACCCAAGGCACTCTTCTCCCACCCGTCTCCTTTCTCCTGCAGGCTCTCCCGGCTATACGCTTAGGGAAGGAGCTGCCACTGACGGGATATTCGGAAAAGCTGCCCCCGAGAAAGCACACAAGCAGTTGCAGGAGGGCCTAAACAAAGGAGGAAAGGGAGATTTGGAGAGCAAACCCCTGTGGCCCTTGGCAGTGGTCTTGAAGCGAGATTCTTCTGACTTTCAGCTGTGAGAATACACTGCTAATCTGCATGGGCCCACTTCAGACACTCCATTGACCGAGGTGGGACTCGAAGTGAAAACCACAGTGAAGACAAACTAAGTGCTTCAGGCTTTGGAAAGCGTTGCATTTGCCTTTTCCATCTGAGCTTCAGTTCCCCTTCTTCTGCCACGGATTCCTGGCACGGCCACAGGAAACTCACTTCATGCTTCTCCTCAGCACCCCCCTCAGGGAGCAATGCTGCAGCTTCTGGGTGCACACGAGGCTGGCAGGACCTCAGGCCTGTTATTACACTATGGCAAGCGTTCTTGGCAGGTACTCCTGCAGCCCACTGCTCGCTCTGTGGCGATGAGCGCCTTTGAGAACGGGTAGCTCAAACCAACCTGCTGCCTAGGCAGCCGCAGTCACGCTGATGCTCCCTCCGTGCTCGGGGGGAACGCCCAAAGCCTTATCTAAATACCTTGGCCTTGCAGCGCGTCCCTCAAAAATCATGCCCCTCCAAACCAAAGTTTTCAGAATCCAGCGGCATGGCTATTTCATACACTCACTCTCGCAAAAGCAATCGAGACTTTTCATCACTACCCACAGAGGAAGAGCAAGACAACAAAAAACAGAGAGCTATGACTACATCAGTGCCCCGTACGCTTCTCCTGGTTTCTCTTAGTGAAAAGTCTTCACAGCATCCGGAGACATGGTCTCATCTCTCTCGCCCGCCCGGCCGCCGGCTCTCCCCGGAGCTGCCTGAAAGCCAGGCTGCAGCCTCTCCTTTCCAGCTCGGCCCCACCGCTGAGAGGGACGCAGGGCGTCCGCAGCAGACCGACGCTCCTCGCCAAAAGCGCTCGAGCGGCTTTGGCACCGTTTCATCGTCACCCCAGGCGGCCCGAGGGCCCCGAGCTGCGCGGATCTCGCCTCCCGGCGGCGCTCGGGGAGGGACCAGGAGGCACCCGGCGCCCGTCCAACACCGCCGCGCCCCGCACCGCCCTGCGCGGAGGGCGCCGACACCAGCAGAGCCGCCGCCGCCCGCCCCGACCCCGGCTGACAGGAGAAACCGCCGCCGCCCGGCAAGGACCAACGGCCGCTGCCGGCAGCAGGGCTGACCCCGCCCCGCCCCGCCCCGGCGACCGTTACAACGGCCCCCGCCCCGTCCGCCGCGGCCGCTCGCGCCTCCCCCGGCGGCGGTTGCGGCGGCGCCTCGCGGGAGCCAGCGGCAGCAGCCGAGCCCCGCGGCCTGGAGGCGGCGGCGGCCGCCGGTGCCGGTGCCGGTGCCGGTGCCGGTGCCGGTGCCGGTCGGGCCGACCCGGCCCCGCCCCCCCTCCCCCCCCGCGCTCTCCCGTCGCGCCCGGCCGCAGCCGCAGCGCGCACTGCCCCGCGGGGCCCGGCTCTGCCCGCTCGGGGGCGCCTCGGCCCGGGGCCTCCCGGGGAGGGGAGCGGCCCGGCCCGGCCCGGCCCGGCCCGGCCCGGCCCGGCAGCAGGCGGGCCCCGGGCTGCCCTAGCCGGCTGCCCGGAGTCACTGCGGGGCGGCAGCGCGGGGCCCGCCGGGGCCGGCTCGGGGCGCCGCGGGCAGCAGCCTGGGGGCTGCGCGCCCCCGCGTGTGGCAGGCAGCAGCCGGGGCCCGGCGGTGCTCGGGCCCTGCAGGTCGGGCCTGGGCTGCGCTTGCCGCGGGGATGGATGATGCTGCGGCTTCCCGGAGGAGTAAGCGGCAGGGCAGGCAGGCGGTGGCCGGTGGGTGACTTGGGCTGCTGGCGCTGGAGCGGGCCTAAGATGTTCCACCTCGTCACCGGCTCGTTGTTGTCTCCTCAAGTACCTGGTTCCCTCCCCCCTGTTCCCTGGTGCTGCGATAGGGAGCAGCAGTTACCACTGCATCACCTGCTACTGCATTTGTTCACAGGTGCCATCAGGGAGGCTCGTGGGTCCTGGGGACTTCACTTCCTGGGTCACCTGGGGCTCGCCCAGCTACAGAGGCAGAGCTGTGCAGGTCATGGGGCCAAACACAGCCAAAAGCTGCTTGCGTGGTGTCAGGGTTTCCTCCTAACCCTGTAGGAAATGTTTTGGTGGTGTCTTCTTTCCCGAGACCGTCTCTTGACAAATAACGTGATGGTCTAAGGACTTCAAACTGGGCTGTGTTCCAGAAAGCTCCTTTGCGGAAAAGGCACTGTGGCGTTGTGGAGCTGTTTCCCCACAACGGGAGGGGAATCTCCCCTTATTTCTGTTTAAAAGGGTCTTGAGTGGTTTTCCTCAGTGATTGCTAAGCTTGGCTAATTTGAGTGGCATTTTCCAGAGCTCCTTGTTCCAGTTGCCAGTGTACCTTCTTGAACACGAATCAGGACATCCTCCTTTACTCTTTCCTTTCCCACACTCCTCAGAGATGTTTCATGTACACCTCCAGTTGAGTTGTTGCTGCTGTTTCTTAATGTGGCATAAGAATGCAGTCCTATAGAAGAATAAGACTACTGTTAAACAGTTCTGAACCACCCCCCCCCCGGATTTGGCATAGCAAGATAACCCTCACGTAACTGCAGAGAAAACCGTGAAGTTTGGCCATGGGAGGTAATCACGAGGTCAGTGTAAGGTTTTGCCGTGCTGCCCTGAAAATCATTTCAGAGTGGGCTGCCTTCTAACATGGGAAAGCAGCTGGAAGTTTTGGTCTCTTCCCCTGCCACTGACTCGTGCTGATAAGCTGGTGCCTGCCACAGCCTGGATTTTGTGTGCACAGCCAACTGTCTGCACAGGAGGAGACCAAGAGGAGGAAGAAAAACATGGTGTTTCCAGCATAGCTGGGTTGTGCACATATGCTCAGGGTCCCTTTTTTTCGTACTTCCTTGTCCAGGTTGACTCTATCAGGAACTGTTGATTCTGCAAGGTGGGCTGAAATGGTCCTGACTCTGACTTGTGAAACTGGCTGGCTGAAACACCTTTGGAGGACTCCCTTCCAAGAAAGGCAGCAGACATTAGAGAGAACATGGCATCAGAGGGCCTACCGAGAAACCTGGTGTACATTTTCTGCTGGGGGTTTGGGGTTTTTAACCCACTAGAAGTCATCTTGGTATACGCGCTTTGGCTAGAATTGCCCCTGCGCGTTCATCGGGAATAGTCACGTGTTAAACTAAATAGAATCAAATTTGTAGGCCTCCTGCTGCTTCTGCTTTCCAGAGCTGCATTCAAGAGAGCCACTCGACCATGCAGTAGGGTGGCCCATGGAGTGTGAGGTGCATTTGTGGATGGACCTCGCTGTGCGCACTGCACCCCAGCAGAACCAGGAAGAGATGTGGCCACAGAAAGAGGACGAGGATAGGTATGAGGCAAAGTCTAGGCCACAAACCCCAGCGTCCCACGGATGCAAACAAGTTCCTTACGCATAACTGAGGCAGAAATGTTGGGGAGCTTCTCCTCACAGGCTGCCCTTTCTGGTGGAGATCGTGGCCCATGACCCCCCCCCCCCCCCCCCCCACAGAGCAGTCCCATGGCCCAGCCGGCGCATCACAATGTGCCACGGTGGCACCCACAGTGACCTCGGCCACAGCCACCAGTGCGGCTCTGTGCCAGTGCAGGGCAGCGTGGGGAGACGCGGGCTCCCAGCCTCGTGGCACTGCCTGGCACAGGGACACTGTTTCACGTGCCCGGCTGCGGCACCATGGGACAGGCAAACTGCTGCGGTGGAAGGGACGATGCCATCCCTGCTCCCGGCACGCAGGGATGGCCCAGGGCCCTTGGCCGCAAGGCTCTTTGCCCGCGCCTCGGCCTCTTTGGCAGGGGAGTCTCCTGGCCCTCACAGCCACTGAGCGCCTTCGTGTCGAGCAGGAGCTCCGAGCTCCTCCTCAGCAGCCGTGTGAAGGTGACGCGCCACCACCGGACGAAGGACCGGCACCTCCTGCTCTTCCCCGATGCCATCGCCATTGCCAGCTTCAAGTAAGAATAGCAACCACAGCTCTCCTTCCTCCTCGCCACCGCCTCTGCCAGCAGCCCCAGGGCCCTGCTCCTGCCCGGAGCTGCTCCCGCGGGAGCAGCTCAAGGGCCTCCTTGGGGCTGCCTGCGCAGCAGCTGGCTTACAGCGGACACGGCCCGCCTCATTTTCACTCCGGCAGGCACGCAAAGGCAAAGTGGCACATGCTTTCCTGTAAAGCTGAATGCCAGCGGAGGTGCCCTCAGCTGGGCAGCGCAAGGGATTTTAGCCCACGTCTTTGCGTTTGCTTCTCACTGAACAGCAGCTCTCTGCAGCCAACATCAATACTGCCAACTAGTGCTGCGGAAAGCTTCTAGTATCCATAAGCCCCGTGCAAGTTGTCCTCAAGGAGCCCTTCCTCCTGTCCTCACTGTGTATCCCACGTGTGGGGAAGCCTTTGCTCCCGGCGACAACTAGTGGGTCCAATGACCTGCAGCGCCTTGCACGGGCGTCCCTAAGTTGTGGCTGTGCACACAGCCTGCCTTTAATTTGCGGAGGAAAAGGAAGAGGAAAAGGACCGGCTCCTGCTTTTGTCCTCCTGATCAGGAGCCCCCGACGAAACATCTGCTGGCATCACTTCCCAGCAGCGACTTTTTGGAAGCGCCCTGTGTGCGTGTGTGCGCTGTGACTGAGGCTCCTTCGCCCCACACAAGGCTCAGGGCGGCCGCCCCAAGGAATGGCTCTGCCCTGGGGGACTGCTGGGGCTGTCCCCACAACGGCAACCTCCAAGGCGGCCCCTGCCTTTCCTCCTGGCAGATGTGGCTCCACCTTCCTGCTGAAGCACCGGGTGCCTCTCAGCGAGCTGTGGGTGCTGTGCAGCAAGGACGAGGTGGCAGGCGGAGGGCGCAAAGGAGAGGAGGAGGTATTCGGCCTGAAATGCAGCAATACGCTCATCCTCGCCTGGCCCACCAACCTGCGCGTGGTCACTTTCAGGTGAGTGTTGGGGACAGGTGGCAGGGCCGTGGCAGGTGCAGGGCACTGGGCTCGCCTTCAGGCCTCTGCAGGCTTGCTGGGGCCCAGGTCAGGCTGTGGGGGGGGTGGGGGGGAGAGGGGGCGGGTGAAAGCAGAGGCCCCGCTTTGCCTTCAGACCAGGGTGCCATGAGCGTCGGAAGGTGAGAAGAGGGCGGCTGGGGAAGGCAAAGCCGTGTGCCCTCCTGGGAAGGGAGGGAAGCAACCAACCCCCTTTGCAAGAGGGGCAGAGCTCCCACAGAGGGCCAGGCTCTTGCAGGAAGTCCCGAGTAAACCCCCAGCCTCTGCCGTGCCCCCTAGCTCCATTGCAGGAGCTGTTCCTGGAAGAGATTTTCCCTTGTAAACACCTTGCGCTGCAGCCCCCTGCCAGAGGACTCACCCCGGCAGCTGTCTCCTCTTTTCCGTGCCTAACTGCTTACAAGGGCTTTTGCTTCCCTGAAGTGAGGGCAGGAGAGAAGGGAAGAGGAAAGAAAGAGAAGGAGCTCCTCTACCAGCAGAGAGGAAGCCAGCACTGGGGGCGAGTCCCTGTGCTGCCTCCCGGGGCTCGGCCCTGTCCCTGGGACTCTCGCCACACGAGGGCGGGCTGTGCTTGGGGCCCCGTGTCGGTGCAAAGGACGAGTAGCAGCCAGGTGTGAGGCCTCTTTCTGCTTCTCTCTGCAGTTCGCAGGAGCTGAAGGAGCTGTGGATCAGCACGATCCTCAGGTAAGCCCCACCAGGGGAATTCAAGCTGCGGAGGCAAGGCTGCAGGCGGTGCAGAGCTGCCGGGGGGCAGCTGCCCGCAGCAGTGCGGCAGTGGAGGTGGGGGAAAGGGACATCTCCTGTGCGGGCAGCTGCTGGGCAGAGCGGTGGGAGTTGCTTAGCCTTGTGATTGCAAGTGAACACCAAGGCCGTGGAGCTGTCAGCATAGCTCCTTGCTTGCATGGATTGGGACCCCGAGCTGCTGCTTTCTCTTTCCGTATGGGAGAGGCCCATAGCCAGCAGGACCCGGGCCCTTGCAGAGCGGGGCTGCCAGCAAGCCCTGAGGGAAGGTCTCCTGTGTCAGGGTGGCGTGGAAGGGCTGGGCTGGCTTTGCAGGGGGAGAGCAGAGAGGGCTGGGTGTGACAGAGCTCTTCCTTGGTGCCTGCCCTGTGCCCAGGCAAAGCCCAGGAGCCCAGGTCACCCGACTGATGTCCCTCCGGGTCCTTGTGAAGGTGGTCGGCTGCTGCGGTCCTGTAAGTGTCCCTGGAGTTTCTGCTCCACCTGGACAGCGACTTGGCTTTGGAAAAGAGCCCCTGGGGACGAGCTGCTCACGTTGGCTCTTTGCTTTCTCTGCCTGGTCGGCCGTCTCTTTGACTGCCAAGACCGTAGGGTCTTTGAATTTGGAGGAAGCAAGCAGCGGCTCTGTCTGCCCGGGCCCTTGCGGGGGGGTTGGTGGGAGGTACTGGAGCACAGTGGAGGCAGCTGCCCGGGGGGTGCTCAGGGCCCTGCAGGGTACAGTGCAAGGGAGCTGGCCGGCAGGCAGCAGCAGGGGAGCCGCACGGGGCAGCGTGGGAGGAACTCCCCAGTGGCACGGGAGAGCACGGGAGGGCAGCCTGTCCCCCCTTGGCCACCTTCCATAGCGAGTCTTGTGATGTTCTTGCCCTCCACCCTACCCAGCCTTATTACGTGAAGAGTCAAAGGCAGAGAGAAGCAGTGGGACGAGCACCGGCTGGAGCGCGAGCACAGAGGCAAATGCGGATGCCGATGCAGCCACAAATGCCCGAGCCTGGAGAAGGCAGAGAGCACGCTGAAGGGCAGACAGGTAGAAAGCTGAGGAGGCTTGAATGCGGTGCCCAAACCAAAACTCCCCCATCCAGAGGCACCTACCCGAGGTAGTTCATGTTGTGCTTGGCAGCAGCCCCTCGAGTGAAGGCTGTCTCAGCCTCTCCCCAATGACCCCCTCTAGTTAGTCACACTCAACGTTGAGAAGCGTGGCTGCGGAGGCTGACATGTTTCCAGAGGCTTGTGCTTCTGGTTTCAGTGTTCCTTCCGGAACACAGATCAGGACGCGTCCTTTGACTCTTTGCTTTCGCAGTATCATCCGAGCTGTTGGCTCTCTCAGGCTGCTCTGCAGAGAATCTTCTCAAACATCCCAGCCAGTTGTGAATAGCATCCCAGCCAGTTGTGAATAGGAAACCGGAGAGGGTGGGGTTGCAGGAAAGGTGTGCAGCTGGGGGGCAGTGGGGTCACGATGGGAACAGCAGGAGGTTTTGCCATGCCCCTTGGCAGTCATTTCAGGGTATCACCTGGCTTACACGGCTGGAAGGCGGCTGCAGTCTTGGCTTTCTGAGCGTTGCCTCTGCTGTGGCCCCACTGAGCCGCCTGCGCTGCTTCCAACACACACAGTGGCTGTTCACCATGGACAATGGCTTTTCACCATAGGGCACATAAGGAGGTTGGTGGTGGGGAAGCAGATATGCTCCGCATTGCCAGTTCGCCCACCCTGTATCGTGGCTGTCAAAGGCATGGCTTTCCCTTGCAAGCTAAAGAGTAGCCAGCCTGCAGCATTCCTCCTGCTTTTGCTTTCCAGAGCTGCAGGCAGAAGAGCCTCTGGAGCGCCTGGTACTGGTGCACGTGGCAGGACAGGAAGGTGCCCTTCTGGACAGACCATGCTCTCCGCTCTCTGCCAAAACAAAAGCAGGAAGAGATGTGGCCACGCAAGTTGGCCCAGGAGAGGTAAGAGGCAAAGTCTGGTCCGCAAGCCCTGCCACAAGGGGTCCCGTGGACACAGCCAGTTGTTCCGGCAAGACGGAGGCAGAAACCTTGAGGACCTTCTCCTCAATGGTGGTGATCTCAAGTGGTTTCTCTCTTTCACTGCCTCCCAGCTGCAGGTGTTTGACTTTGATGCTGAGGTCCAGCCCCTCCTGCAAGAGTTGCTTGACCAAGTGGTGGAGAAAGCCTTCCGGGAGCTCAGGGTGGAAGAGGAGGAAGAGCTGGCCAAGCTGCAGCTACCTGAGCTTGCAGAAGGGGAACTTCCTTATGCAGACTATGCCAAGCCACAGTGCCTGGAGGAATGGGAGAAGCAGCCCCAAGAGGAAAAGGTAGGAGCAATGCAGGCCCACCTGAATGCTCGTGGCAAGGCTGGAGAGGCTTTCTAGCACTAAAAGGCAACACCACAAAGAAGCGTGGTGGGCCTACAAGGCCAAATAACGTCCAAATGCCAAGTAATGTCTTGAAGCATCCGCTGCTGAGGCATGAGTGCGCAGAGTGAGGTGGCTGCAGTTCCCGCAGAAGAAAAGGGGGCGGGAGGTGGTGTGCTTGAAGCCAGAGGAGTGGAAACAGTTGCCGTTCCGGCTCCTGCACAGAGCAATGCGACTGAGGATGTTCCGTGATACCGCGGGGCACGTATCCGATGGTATCCTCGTTCCCCAGGCAGAGATGCAGTTGCAGCTGCGCTTCCTCTGCAAAGGGAGGTCAGAAATGGCCCCCCTACCTCAGCTTCAACTGTGCAGGAGCAATGGGGGGCTGTTGCACTCCTACCTTCTTCCCTACCTTCCCCTCATCATCTCTTCCTGGCTTCGTCTTTGCTTTAGGTGCTGCTGGCTGTCCCTTCTTTTTGGCTGCCCTTCCTTTCCTGAGCTGTGTGCCTTCCTCATGTTTCTCTTGCCATTCTCCTCAGGGGCAAAGCAGGGATGAAGGGGAGGCCTCTGCCTTGGGGCCTGCGGGCCCCACTGCAGGCCCTGCGCCTGACGTGCCTGTGCAGCGTGAAGGTGAGGGTGACACCCCCTCTGAGGGACCAGAGCGCACAGAAACAGCTGTCGTCGCGGTGCCTGGCACGCCGGAGGGAGAAGAGGCCGCTCCTGCCTCGGAGTCACCGGGCCAAGCTGGGACTAAAGGAGTTCCTGGCGAGGCGTTTCCCCAGGCAGACCGAGGCGAGCCTGGGCTCCGCGCAGTAAAAAGCACCAAAGCCCCCGCTGCCGAGCTCCCCACGCAGCAGGAGAGACAAGCCTCTGCCCTCACGCCAGAAACTACTGGCTCAGAGGCAGCTGCAGCGGCCGGGCAGAGCGGGAGCGAGGGGGCTTGCGTGCAGATCCCTGCAGAAGGCTCTGGGCCCATCTTGGAGCCCAAATCCACAGACAGAACAACAAGAGAAGCGCTCCCCCAGAGCCATGAGACAGAAGGGGGTCAACTACAAGATGCCCCACTCAAAACTGAAGCCCTCTCCCCCAGTGAAAGCACTGAGGGGAGCAACATGGAAGAGGCCACCCTCAACATGGGCTCAGCATGCCCTGGCTCAGCCTTCCCTGCAGCTGAAGGCTCGGAGGCCCCAGAAGTGTCCGTGCCAGCGCCACCTGCTGCACTTGGAGAGCCTGTCACTACCGAAACTGTGACACTCACAGACACCGCAGCCAGGCGTGGGCAAACAGCTCCTGAAGAAGACGACCCAATGGACTCGGACTGGGCTCATGTCCCAGTCTGTTGGGTTCTGTGATGGACGGCTCTCCTCTCCAACCATCCAAAGGATGGATGGAGAGGGATGGATAGGATGATGGGCTCAGCCTCCCAGTGGCATTTGGAGAGATGCCAGCCCTGCAGAACAACTGGCAACACTGTGGCAGAGCCACAAGCTCTGTTAACCAGCCTCCATCCTTGGATGGCATCAGCTGCTCTTTCAAAGACTTCACCTTGTGGTCATTCTCATTACGAAGCAGTGCCTTCGTGTTGCGTGTTGTATCTAGGTGTGTGCACCACACAAAGGTCATGCAAAGGACCGCACACCGGCCCCGGGGGCCCCAGCAGCCCTTAGCCCTCCCCTGCTCCCTTCTCCCATTTCCTAGCAGGACACAGGGCAGAAATAGAGATCATCTCCCACACCTGCCGGGGCAAAGGGAAAACAAAGCCTAAATTAGCCAAGAAAAGGAGGAGAAAGGGAGAGCGATGGAGAAAGAAGGGAGAAAAATGCTTTCAGGTTAGCCCTGCAACAACCCTCAAAACAGTCACTATAGGCACTCGAGCTCTCTCCAGCTGCGCAGGCAGTGTCCGGTGCCCGTGCTCTCCACCACACTTTTTGCACAGGCTTTTGGCAGCCTCCCTCCCTCTGGCAGCTCCTCTGCAGCCCCACTCCAGTGGGAGCCCTTGGCTCTGTTTTGCTCCCAAGCCTAACCTAGCCCCTGTCCTTAACCCTGACCCGACACCTTGGCTGTGAGCTGAACACAGTCCAAAGCCCCAGTCCTGGCTCAAAAGGAAACAAGTCTTGGGAAGGGAGACTGTCCCCCACTTCTGCAACATTCACATGACTTGTGCTGGCCTGTAGCTTCTCTGGATCAAACGGGCAGCCTAAAACTGCACTGGGGGCTGGGCCTGCTGGGAAGGTTTGGGGCCGCTGCCCGCAGCAAAATCTTTTGCCACAAGCACCCTGTGGCTGGAAGCGGGAGCCCCTAACTTCTGCCCTAGCCACAAAGTCGCGGGCATGCTGAGATTGCCCACTGGAAACTGCTGTCGTTGCAAGCTGCCCAGGTGACACATCTGCCTTACAGAGCTAGCACAGAACTGACTGCGGTGGAAAAAAGCTCTGTAGATGTCAGCTATCGCACCACTACGACCACAGGCACCACACGGACCACAGGCAGCACAGTTCTCTCCTCTTTTTTTCCACCTGACTTTTCCTTTCACTTTGCTTGCAGCAGATGGCACTAAGAAAACAAGCAAGGTCCCTATCCTGGCAATCACTTGCTCTGAGACGAACCCTCTGCCGCCAGGGACTGCCCAGGGCAGCCAAACTCTGGCCTCAAGAGCCCTCCCTCTCTTTGGGCAGCCTCCGGCCGCTCTTTGCGCCCAAGACGAGACCCGGCCCCAGCCAGCCTGGCTGCGCAGTTGTCCTGCTGCCGGCTCCTCGGGCAAAGGCAACATCTCCAGCACTGGCCTGTGGCTCTCAGGAGATGGGGGATTTGGCTGTTTGCCCTCCACTGTATCTGTGAGTTCACCAGTACAAAAACGTGCGCTGGGGACAAATCTGGTTACTACCGACCTAATCCACCTGCATCGAGAACTAGAGCCGAACCCAAATAAAACACAGGGCATCTCACAGTCACAAACTTGCTTCTGTTTCCAAATAAATGCTTCTCCTGCTAAATGGCCTTTCTTCACCCAAGGCACTCTTCTCCCACCCGTCTCCTTTCTCCTGCAGGCTCTCCCGGCTATACGCTTAGGGAAAGGAGCTGCCACTGACCGGGATATTCGGAAAAGCTGCCCCGAGAAAGCACACAAGCAGTTGCAGGAGGGCCTAAACAAAGGAGGAAAGGGAGATTTGGAGAGCAAAACCCCTGTGGCCCTTGGCAGTGGTCTTGAAGCGAGATTCTTCTGACTTTCAGCTGTGAGAATACACTGCTAATCTGCATGGGCCCACTTCAGAC